>NW_022681468.1:83089005-84355672 GCF_009764315.1 Trachypithecus francoisi | reverse complement strand
GAAATGTTCAGGAGACGCCATATTCACAGGAGTTTTTCTGTTTTCATGGAATGTGGAAGAAGATGACAAATCAACAGACAACCAAACTGTATTGTTACCTTGCCAGGCCGTGTGCTTCATCTAGCATACAAAGAGAACATTAATCCTCACCCCCTTCACCTCCAATGGTCCAAGATTGTCCCTTCCTAGGTGCCAGTGTTGTTGCTCTTTTTATCCACAATCACAAAATTTGTTCATTCCATTCTAGTAGTTAAGCTTTGCCTTTTCTTGTGGTCAGTTCCTAGTCATACTCAAACCTTTTGTCTAGAACAATAAATAGAGGAAAAAGGTATTTTATGACTTTTATATATACCCATTTTATTTATCACCTGGGCCCTCATGGACCATTGTACAATAATTCATAGAGCAGAACACTCAAATTAATGATAGTTAACCTCATAATATATGATCATGTTTGTCCAACAAAATAATCCAGGTGGCTGAACCAGAATTCAGTTTTAACACCATTCTGACCATGTTGCTACCAGGAGAGTATACCTACCAGGCTGTTCTAAGGTTGCTGTTAGGAGAAAAAAAGAAGCATCATGCCTTCCACTTCTAGAAAGTTAGAGAAGGTGTACTTTTTTCCATTCATCTTGTTACATACAGCTAATGATTCTGGATATTACAGATGTTCCTTGACTTATTATGGGACTGCATTATAAGTTGAAAATACTGTAAGTAAAAGGTACATGTAATACATGCAGTATGATGAACAACATAACTTAGCCTAGCCTATCTTAGATGTGCTCAGAACACTTACATTAGCCTATAGTTGGGCAAAACCATCCCTAACAAAGCCTATTTTATAATGAAGTGTTGAATATCTTATGTAATTTATTGAATACTGTACCAAAAGGGAAAAACAGAATAGTTGTATACGTACATAAAGTCCAGTTTTGACTGATTGTGTGCTGCTTTCATACCAGTGAAAAATTATTATTCAAAGCATTATAATCTGTGCATAAAATTAAAAAAATAAAATATTCCAAAAAGTGGGGAGAAAAAGCCCAACTGGTTAAGAAATTTAGGACCTGAGCAATGCTAAAGCAGTGAGTTCCATGAGTTTCCTTTTGCCTCATACCATCAGTAGTAGCCACCGACCTAGAAATGTTAGTGAATATGTACGAAAAAGCCCAAAGACCAGACTTTTGCTTTCTTTAGCCAAAAGATCAGGAAAATAACAGACTGTCAAGACACAAAACTGTAAGACCACAACCAGTTTCCTCCAGCCAAATACCACAGAAAGATTTACCGCTACCAAGCGCATATTTAGTCAATAAATGTTTTATGACTTTCCATAATATTTTATAATTTTTCCTAATAGTTGCATGCTTTTTGACAGATTTTTTCTTAATTTTTTTCTGTTTCTGTTATAAACTGTATTTTTTAACTTTTATAATGTCTCTTTGTTACCAATATACAGAAATATGACTGAATTTAAAAAAAAAAAAAAAGGAATTGCAACCTGGTAGGAGAATTTGTGTCATTTTTAACTTACGTTTGCTCCATCTTTCCATCACTGGCTTTAAGATAGTCTTTAAATTACATCCTCCATTCCAAGTGTGGGTTCCTGGTGCTGGAAGAAGCAGAGTGGACCTTGTTATATCAAAGCAGTGCTTGATTACTTTGACCTCTCAGGTGGCTCATTGAAGGGCTAATTGAAAGGGCTGGACTGTGTTTCAAACAACTCAAAATCTCTCCAGGATGGAGAATTGGCAACAGAGAAAAGTTTTTTTCTAAAAAACAATTTGCTAAAGGGACTTAACAGCAGGTAGGAGAAAGAATCTACAAATGTGAAGATAAGCCAAATAAAATTATTCAGTCTAAGAAGCAGAAGGAAAAAAGAATGAAAAAATATATACACAAGAGCTCAGATGACCTGTGGGACAATAAGTATAACAGAATTCCCAGAATGGGAGGAGAGGCAGAAAGATTCAGGAAAAATATTTGTGACATGATGACCCTAAACTCCTCAAATTTGACAGAAGACATGGATCTACACATCCAAGAAGTTCAACAAGAACTAAGTAGAATAAAGGCAAAGAACTTCACAATGAGATGCTTTATGATTAAACTGTTTAAAGAAAAAGGCAAATTGAGAACTTGAAAGCTTCAAGAGAGAAGCAACTAGCCACGTGCAATAGATCCTTAATAAGATTAGCAGTCAATTGCTCATCAGAAACCATGGAAACCAGAAAGCAGTAGGATGGCATAAAGTGTTTAAAGAAAAAAGTTGTCAACCACCAATTTATATCTGGTAAAACTGTTGTTCTAAAACAAAGGAGAAATTAAGACAGCCCCAGATAAACAAAAACTGAGAGTATTCGTCACTTGCAGACCTGCTCTACGAGAAAATCTAAAGGGAGTCTTTCATACAGAAAAGAAATGACATTAGACACTTGGAGCCATACAAAATAACGAACAATGATTAAGGTAGTTACATAGATAAGAATAATGCCAATATTTTTGTAGGTTTTGTTTGTAACTCCCATTTTCCTCTAAAATTATTTAGCAAACTAATAGGTAAATAATAATTATAGATACATATTAATAGGAACACAATGGGTAAAGATGTTTGTGTTTTTGCATGTGTATAAAAATCTTCTTTGTTGTTTTTCATAGTACAACTTATGTATTTCAAATGGACACTAAATTAGTAGCATTTGCGTAGTATCTTAAAATAAATTGCCTTTGAATAAGATCTTGCTTTCAATACTTTGAGGTCCACAAGACATTTCTGGAAAATTTCATGCTGTGGAAAATGAAGACCACTTACTCCAGTGGAGAAGGGGACTGTGATTTCTCTTTGATTGATTGCCGTAACACTGGCCTTAAGGCATATGAAGGAGAGTTTTATATGTTATCTAGACATTATTAGGCACAGAAGCTTTTGCAGTACAACTTTGATGTTGTATAAATTCTGTCATTTTGCTGGCACTGATATTGCTCTTGGGTACAACGTTAGACTATTGACCCATACTATTTTTGTTACAAATATTCAAAAGGTGATTTCTTTCTATAAGGACTGTGCTTCAACTCCACATTCAATTTTAAAAGTTATATTTGTTGGCCGGGCGCGGTGGCTCACGCCTGTAATCCCAGCACTTTCAGAGGCCGAGGTGGGTGGATCTCGAGGTCAGGAGATTGAGACCATCCTGGCTAACACAGCGAAACCCCGTCTCTACTAAAAAATACAAAAAAATTAGCTGGGCGTGGTGGCAGGCACCTGTAGTCCCAGCTACTTGGGAGGCTGAGGCAGGAGAATGGCGTGAATCCGGGAGGTGGAGCTTGCAGTGAGCCGAGATTAGCCACTGCACTCTGGCCTGGGTGACAGTGTGAGACTCTGCCTCAAAAAAAAAAAAAAGTTGTATTTGTTTTTTAAATTAATTTTCCAAGAGTTTGGTGGCTGCCATCTTGGGTTGCTCCTTCTTTGGTTTCTACACTTACTGAGAAATAGCTTTTGTGATTTCTGCCTCTTGCAATGTACTCTTAGAGAAAGGGATTTTGATATTGGTATATTCTCTTTCATTCTATTTCCTATGAAGTTGTTGGTGGGAACAGAAAAGGCCCGTCCAAGCCATCATTGATGGATACTGATCACATGGTCCTTGAGTAGAAAAGAGCCTGCATCCTTCATGGCCTCCAGCCACCAGCTTCTGCAAGGAAACAAAGCATGTTATGAACAAGAGGAGGAATAGTAGTTGTTTGTGCTTCTTTCTCTGTAGACACAATTAGGTTTCTTGTATAGATAACGCTTCATAGTTCTGATTTTCTGTTTAGGTTGAGATGGAAAGGCAGAAAGAGACACCAAATCCATAACTTTTGGAAATTAATTTGAAGATACGAGCTTTTTACAAGAACAGCCATGAGAGAAACTAGAAAATAAACGGTCACACAAGATGTCATTGAAAGTCTATGTACTACTTTATTTATTTATTTTTTTATTATACTTTAAGTTCTAGGGTACATGTGCATAACGTTTATATCATGTATAACTCCCCAATGCAATCCATCCCTCCTCCCCCCTCCCCCTGATAGGCCCCAGTGTGTGATGTTCCCCTTCCCGAGTCCAAGTGATCTCATTGTTCAGTTCCCACCTATGAGTGAGAACATGCGGTGTTTGGTTTTCTCTTCTTGTGATAGTTTGCTAAGAATGATGGTTTCCAGCTGCATCCATGTCCCTACAAAGGACGCAAACTCATCCTTTTTGATGGCTGCATAGTATTCCATGGTGTATATGTGCCACATTTTCTTAATCCAGTCTGTCACAGATGGACATTTGGGTTGATTCCAAGTCTTTGCTATTGTGAATAGTGCCGCAATAAACATACGTGTGCATGTGTCTTTGTAGTAGAGTAATTTATAATCCTTTGGGTATATACCCAGTAGTGGGATGGCTGGGTCATATGGTACATCTAGTTCTAGATCCTTGAGGAATCGCCATACTGTTTTCCATAATGGTTGAACTAGTTTACAATCCCACCAACAGTGTAAAAGTGTTCCTATTTCTCCACATCCTCTCCAACATCTATTGTTTCCTGACTTCTTAATGATTGCCATTCTAACTGGTGTGAGATGGTATCTCATTGTGGTTTTGATTTGCATTTCTCTGATGGCGAGTGATGACGAGCTTTTTTTCATGTGTCTGTTGGCTGTATGGATGTCTTCTTTTGAGAAATGTCTGTTCATATCCTTTCCCCACTTTTTGATGGGGTTGTTTGTTTTTTTCTTGTATATTTGTTTGAGTTCTTTGTAGATTCTGGATATTAGCCCTTTGTCAGATGAGTAGGTTGCAAAAATTTTTTCCCAATCTGTAGGTTGCCTGTTCACTCTGATGGTAGTTTCTTTTGCTGTGCAAAAGCTCTTTAGTTTAATGAGATCCCATTTGTCAATTTTGGCTTTTGCTGCCGTTGCTTTTGGTGTTTTAGACATGAAGTCCTTGCCCATGCCTATGTCCTGAATGGTACTACCTAGATTTTCTTCTAGGGTTTTTATGGTATTAGGTCTAACATTTAAGTCTCTAATCCATCTTGAATTAATTTTCGTATAAGGGGTAAGGAAAGGATCCAGTTTCAGCTTTCTACTTATGGCTAGCCAATTTTCCCAGCACCATTTATTAAATAGGGAATCCTTTCCCCATTTCTTGTTTCTCTCAGGTTTGTCAAAGATCAGATGGCTGTAGATGTGTAGTATTATTTCTGAGGACTCTGTTCTGTTCCATTGGTCTATTTCTCTGTTGTGGTACCAGTACCATGCTGTTTTGGTTACTGTAGCCTTGTAGTATAGTTTGAAGTCAGGTAGCGTGATGCCTCCAGCTTTGTCCTTTTGACCTAGGATTGTCTTGGCAATGCGGGCTCTTTTTTGGTTCCATATGAACTTTAAAGCAGTTTTTTCCAATTCTGTGAAGAAAGTCATTGGTAGCTTGATGGGGATGGCATTGAATCTATAAATCACCTTGGGCAGTATGGCCATTTTCACGATATTGATTCTTCCTATCCATGAGCATGGTATGTTCTTCCATTTGTTTGTGTCCTCTTTGATTTCACTGAGCAGTGGTTTGTAGTTCTCCTTGAAGAGGTCCTTTACATCCCTTGTAAGCTGGATTCCTAGGTATTTTATTCTCTTTGAAGCAATTGTGAATGGAAGTTGATTCCTGATTTGGCTCTCTGCTTGTCTGTTACTGGTGTATAAGAATGCTTGGGATTTTTGCACATTAATTTTGTATCCTGAGACTTTGCTGAAGTTGCTTATCAGCTTAAGGAGATTTTGGGCTGAGACGATGGGGTTTTCTAAATATACAATCATGTCATCTGCAAACAGGCACAATTTGACTTCTTCTTTTCCTAACTGGATACCCTTGATTTCTTTCTCTTGCCTGATTGCCCTAGCCAGAACTTCCAACACTATGTTGAATAGGAGTGGTGAGAGAGGGCATCCCTGTCTTGTGCCAGTTTTCAGAGGGAATTTTTCCAGTTTTTGCCCATTCAGTATGATATTAGCTGTGGGTTTGTCGTAAATAGCTCTTATTATTTTGAGGTACGTTCCATCAATACCGAATTTATTGAGCGTTTTTAGCATAAAGGGCTGTTGAATTTTGTCAAAAGCCTTTTCTGCATCTATTGAGATAATCATGTGGTTCTTGTCTTTGGTTCTGTTTATATGCTGGATTACGTTTATTGATTTGCGAATGTTGAACCAGCCTTGCATCCCAGGGATGAAGCCCACTTGATCATGGTGGATAAGCTTTTTGATGTGCTGCTGAATCCGGTTTGCCAGTATTTTATTGAGAATTTTTGCATCGATGTTCATCAGGGATATTGGTCTAAAATTCTCTTTTTTTGTTGTGTCTCTGCCAGGCTTTGGTATCAGGATGATGTTGGCCTCATAAAATGAGTTAGGGAGGATTCCCTCTTTTTCTATTGATTGGAATAGTTTCAGAAGGAATGGTACCAGCTCCTCCTTGTACCTCTGGTAGAATTCAGCTGTGAATCCATCTGGTCCTGGACTTTTTTTGGTGGGTAGGCTATTAATTGTTGCCTCAATTTCAGAGCCTGTTATTGGTCTATTCAGGGATTCAACTTCTTCCTGGTTCAGTCTTGGGAGAGTGTAAGTGTCCAGGAAATTATCCATTTCTTCTAGATTTTCTAGTTGATTTGCGTAGAGGCATTTATATTATTCTCTGATGGTTGTTTGTATTTCTGTGGGGTCGGTGGTGATATCCCCTTTATCATTTTTTATTGCGTCTATTTGATTCCTCTCTCTTTTCTTCTTTATTAGTCTTGCTAGCGGTCTGTCAATTTTGTTGATCTTTTCAAAAAACCAACTCCTGGATTCATTGATTTTTTGGAGGGTTTTTTGTGACTCTCTCTCCTTCAGTTCTGCTCTGATCTTAGTTATTTCTTGCCTTCTGCTAGCTTTTGAATGTGTTTGCTCTTGCCTCTCTAGTTCTTTTAATTGTGATGTTAAAGTGTCAATTTTAGATCTTTCCTGCTTTCTCTTGTGGGCATTTAGTGCTATAAATTTCCCTCTACACACTGCTTTAAATGTGTCCCAGAGATTCTGGTATGTTGTATCTTTGTTCTCATTGGTTTCAAAGAACATCTTTATTTCTGCTTTCATTTCGTTATGTACCCAGTAGTCATTCAGGAGCAGGTTGTTCAGTTTCCATGTAGTTGAGCGGTTTTGATTGAGTTTCTTAGTCCTGAGTTCTAGTTTGATTGCACTGTGGTCTGAGAGACAGTTTGTTATAATTTCTGTTCTTGTACATTTGCTGAGGAGTGCTTTACTTCCAATTATGTGGTCAATTTTGGAATAAGTGCGATGTGGTGCTGAGAAGAATGTATATTCTGTTGATTTGGGGTGGAGAGTTCTATAGATGTCTATTAGGTCCGCTTGGTGCAGAGCTGAGTTCAATTCCTGGATATCCTTGTTAACTTTCTGTCTCGTTGATCTGTCTAATGTTGACAGTGGAGTGTTGAAATCTCCCATTATTATTGTATGGGAGTCTAAGTCTCTTTGTAGGTCTCTAAGGACTTGCTTTATGAATCTGGGTGCCCCTGTATTGGGTGCATATATATTTAGGAGAGTTAGCTCTTCCTGTTGAATTGATCCCTTTACCATTATGTAATGGCCTTCTTTGTCTCTTTTGATTTTTGAGGGTTTAAAGTCTGTTTTATCAGAGACTAGGATTGCAATCCCTGCTTTTTTTTGTTCTCCATTTGCTTGGTAGATCTTCCTCCATCCCTTTATTTTGAGCCTATGTATGTCTCTGCATGTGAGATGGGTCTCCTGAATACAGCAGACTGATGGGTCTTGACTCTTGATCCAGTTTGCCAGTCTGTGTCTTTTAATTGGAGCATTTAGTCCATTTACATTTAAGGTTAATATTGTTATGTGTGAACTTGATCCTGTCATTATGATATTAACTGGTTATTTTGCTCATTAGTTGATGCAGTTTCTTCCTAGCCTCGATGGTCTTTACATTTTGGCATGTTTTTGCAATGGCTGGTACCGGTTGTTCCTTTCCATGTTTAGGGCTTCCTTCAGGGTCTCTTGTAAGGCAGGCCTGGTGGTGACAAAATCTCTAAGCATTTGCTTATCTGTAAAGGATTTTATTTCTCCTTCACTTATGAAACTTAGTTTGGCTGGATATGAAATTCTGGGTTGAAAATTCTTTTCTTTAAGAACGTTGAATATTGGCCCCCACTCTCTTCTGGCTTGTAGAGTTTCTGCCGAGAGATCTGCTCTTAGTCTGATGGGCTTCCCTTTGTGGGTAACCCGACCTTTCTCTCTGGCTGCCCTTAAGATTTTTTCCTTCATTTCAACTTTGGTGAATCTGGCAATTATATGTCTTGGAGTTGCTCTTCTGGAGGAGTATCTTTGTGGCGTTCTCTGTATTTCCTGAATTTGAATGTTGGCCTGCCCTACTAGGTTGGGGAAGTTCTCCTGGATGATATCCTGAAGAGTGTTTTCCAACTTGGTTCCATTTTCCCCCTCACTTTCAGGCACCCCAATCAGATGTAGATTTGGTCTTTTTACATAATCCCATACTTCTTGCAGGCTTTGTTCATTTCTTTTTCTTCTTTTTTTTTCTTTTGGTTTCTCTTCTCGCTTCATTTCATTCATTTGATCCTCAATCGCTGATACTCTTTCTTCCAGTTGATCGAGTCGGTTACTGAAGCTTGTGCATTTGTCACCTCTTTCTCGTGTCATGGTTTTCATCTCTGTCATTTCGTTTATGATCTTCTCTGCATTAATTAGTCTAGCTGTCAATTCTTCCACTCTTTTTTCAAGATTTTTAGTTTCTTTGCGCTGGGTACGTAATTCCTCCTTTAGCTCTGAGAAGTTTGATGGGCTGAAGCCTTCTTCTCTCATCTCGTCAAAGTCATTCTCTGACCAGCTTTGATCCGTTGCTGGCGATGGGCTGCGCTCCTTTGCAGGGGGAGATGCGCTCTTATTTTTTGAATTTCCAGCTTTTCTGCCCTGCTTCTTCCCCATCTTTGTGGTTTTATCTGTTTCTGGTCTTTGATGACCGTGACGTACTGATGGGGTTTTGGTGTAGGTGTCCTTCCTGTTTGATAGTTTTCCATCTGACAGTCAGAAGGACTGTCTGTTGGTCTGCTGGAGATTGCTTGAGGTCCAATCCAGACCCTGTTTGCCTGGGTATCAGCAGCAGAGTTTGCCGAAGATAGAATATTGCTGAACAGCGAGTGTACCTGTCTGATTCTTCCTTTGGAAGTTTCCTCTCAGGGATGACTCCACCCTGTGAGGTGTGGGGTGTCAGACTGCCCCTAGTGGGGGATGTCTCCCAGCTAGGCTACTCAGGGGTCAGGGACCCACCTGAGCAGGCAGTCTGTCCGTTCTCGGATCTCAACCTCCGCGTTGGGAGATCCACGGCTCTCCCCAAAGCTGTCAGAGTCGTTCGCGTCTGCACCGGCCCCCGCTGCTTTCCCTATTGGACCTCAGCTGTGGGCTGTCCCCAGAGGTGGTCTACAGAGACAGGCAGGTTTCCTTGAGCTGCTGTGAGCTCCACCCAGTTCGAGCTTCCCAGCGGCTTTGTTTACCTACTTAAGCCTCAGCAATGGCGGGCGCCCCTCTCCCAGCCTCGCTGCTACCTTGCGGATAGATCGCCGCAGACTGATGAGTTAGCAGTGAGGGAGGCTCCCTGAGTGTGGGACCCTCCCGGCCAGGTGTGGGATATATTCCCCTGGTGTGCCTGTTTCCTTAAAGCGCAGTATTGGGGTGGGAGTTACCCGATTTTCCAGGTGTTATGTGTCTCAGTTCCCCTGGCTAGAAAACGGATTTCCTTCCCCCTTGCGCTTCCAGGTGAGGCGATGCCTCGCCCTGCTTCAGCTCACGCTGGTCAGGCTGCAGCAGCTGACCAGCACCGATTGTCCGGCACTCCCTAGAGAGATGACCCCAGTACCTCAGTTGAAAATGCAGAAATCAGCGGTCTTCTGTGTCACTCACGCTGGGAGTTGGAGACTGGAGCTGTTCCTATTCGGCCATCTTGCTCCGCCCCTCCCTATGTACTACTTTCTAAACATACTGCATGTGCTCACTTCCCAAGGGTGAGACGGTACTGCACATGCAAGTGGCCCACCCTGAGGGAAGAATCATGGGAAAAGAGGAAGCCTATAAAGTCCTAGGGTCAAGGTTAAACACTGCATTTTACCTCAGTAAAATGTTTGGCTCTCTTCCAAGTGTACCTTCCTTTCTTTCCTATTCTAAAGCCTTTTAAAATAAACTTCCACCCTTGCTCTGAAAAAAAAAAAAAAAAAAAAGAAAAGAGAGAAAGGCTATGTACCGGCAGGTTTACCTCTATTACACCAACCTGTGTAAGTATTGTTTTGACATGCATGTATCATTGGTGCAAAATGCAGTGGCTTTTTCCAAGCCCCTCTATTCCTTGGTCTTGTTAAAAAAATGTTGCTAAGGCTGTGAGCTAGAACCATGTTTATTCAGCTAGATTTTAGGTCATTCTGTTTTGAAAGAATTATTTTGAGTTACAAGAAACTTCTCTAAAAATTGGAGATGACACAGTGGTATAGGGATGTGTGGCCTGACATGGAAAAGAGCTATGCAATGAGAAATGCTCCTTGAATTGCAAGAATCTCACCTAAATTTTTATAATAGAATACTTCATGACTGTTATTTCAGTGTAGGAAAGTGGTTATTAGAAACAACTGCTCTTACTCATACAACGATTGACATTTGCTATCATACACATACAAACATAAACATCCCCACAGACATTAACTTGGAGCATTTGCTTCTCAAATTTTTAATTTAACGAATGTGTCAGATTTTTAAAATGACTTGTTCACATAATAAGACTCTACATTTTGAGTACAAGTTTGATCACTGTCATGATTCCACAAGATGGCAGTGTGTTCTTAGGGACCTTGAGGAACGCTCTCAAGTGCTGGTGTGTGTGTGTGTGTGTGTGTGTGTGTGTGAGAGAGAGAGAGAGAAGAGAGAGAGAGAGAGACAGACAGACACGAGGAGGAGGAGGAGGAAGAAGGATGAGGGGAGGGGCTTAGTGGTGAATTAGGGTTGTTAAAAAGAGCATCATTTTTTCTACTTGGTAAACAGATTCTTTTTTATGATTTTAAGGTAGAAAAAGTAGAAATATCCATTCTAGGTTCATTTTTCTAAGGGTTTAAAATTTGAATCCTCAGTGAACCAGGGCAGAAAAGAATGATGAAATCCTTGAGAGTTTTACTAGTGATCCTGTGGCTTCCGTTGAGCTGTGAGTTTGGGGCATCTCGATATAGGAAAATAATGTATAGTATCTGGAGTTATTGTCTATTATAGGTCTATAGGTAGAAGCATGAATTTTTTTTTTCTAACTAAGGGAGAGTGGGGGCATCAGTGAAAAGAGGATTTAAATTATGGGGAGTAAGCCTCTCTTACCCAGCCAGTCTTCTCTGTCTGACCACTGTATTTTTTCACAGGGGTTTGGAGCCAACAGAAGGTGGAGCAGAATTCTGGATCCCTCAGTGTTCCAGAGGGAGCCATTGCCTCTCTCAACTGCACTTATAGTGACCGTGGTTCTCAGTCCTTCCTCTGGTACAGACAATATTCTGGGCAAAGCCCTGAGTTGCTAATATCCACATACTCCAGTGGTGACAAAGAAGATGGAAGGTTTACAGCACAACTCAATAAAGCCAGCCAGTATGTTTCTCTGCTCATCAGAGACTCCCAGCTCAGTGATTCAGCCACCTACCTCTGTGCCGTGAACACACAGTGCTCTCTAGACACTGGCAGTCTGTACCCAAACCTGCTGTGCCCCAGGAATGCCTGATGTAGAGCTTAGACTGCAGGGTAGTGAAGTTCTCTTTGCTCTCTACATTCACGTGGAAATTATAAGAACTAGTATGGAGGATTAATTAATTAGGGAAGTATTTTCATAATTCTGAAAATAATTGAAACCCTGAAAAAAATAAAAACAAAAATCTTGGTCTGGTTGAAATATTTTTTAGTCCTGTTTTTCCACTCTAGTTTTAAATATTTTTTAAATTGAGGTCTGACTGATAAACAAAAAGGTGCGCATGTTTACTTCACACATACAGCACAATCTATGCCATAACATACCCATAATTTCTAAAACTCTACTTCCTCCCTCCTTTTTTAAAAAATTAAGGTATGATTGCTATACAAAAAGGCACGCATATTTAATGTATATATCCCGGTGCTCAGTCTAGTTTTATGCCACTTCTTCAAGAGATTGGTTTTATGGTTTTTAAATTATATAACAAGAAAATATTTTCACACAATGACAGATATTCTCTCATAATTCCCAGGACACCTTCCTCTTTCCTTCTTTAGTTACTCAAAGCGTTTGACAGTCATTGATTTGGAAATGCAACAGCAAAACAGAAATGCAAAGCAGAGAAAAAGTCATAAACAAATGACTTCAAAAATTCTATCAGTCAAAAAAAATTTTTTTCTTTTTTTGAGATGGAGTCTTGCTCTGTCATCCAGGCTGGAGTGCAGTGGCGCGATCTCGGCTCACTGCAAGCTCCGCCTTCCGGGTTCACGCCATTCTCCTGCCCCAGCCTCCTGAGTAGCTGAGACTACAGGCGCCTGCCACCACGCCCAGCTAATGTTTTGCATTTTTTTTTTAGTAGAGACGGGGTTTCACCGTGTTAGCCAGGATGGTCTCGATTTCCTGACCTCGTGATACCCCTGCCTCAGTCTCCTATAGTGCTGGGATTACAGGTGTCAGCCACCATACCCAGCCAAAAATTTTTTTAGTTATAGAACCCTCATCTCCAGCCTCAGCCACAGCACCACTCCTGATTTATGTAAGGGTATATTTAGTGGATAGATGGAAGAACTAGATTCAGAGGGTAAGACCTGGTTAAAACTAGAAGTCTAGACAGTTGCAGTGACTAAATAATTAGAGAGGGTCTATCTTGCCTTTTTGGGGTAAAGTCTGAACTGAACTTAAAACTCCTGGCTTGAGCCTTGTAAAAGAATGTATTTATACCTATGTACTTAAGTGTGGCTTGGAGATGATAGGGAGCATTAGCCCTAGCCATAGCATGCCATTTCCCCAGGCAGGGCATGGGAGCATGGAACAATCTAAAATTTATTGAGAAGGATCCCTGAGTAAGCATCTAAAAGAGGTCCAGACACTAAGGAGCTTTAGTATGATAAGCAAAGACCTGTGTAAATCAATTACCAAAGACTGTGTGGTATCAAGAATGTTTCAGCAAATTTTTGTCAGGAGAGTTGGAAATGCTGAACAACGTATAAATGTCTCCCTCCTCTGACTACCTGGCATTGTAAATTTGTCCTGCAATGTATGCCAAGTCCAGGAAAAATATTTACTTCCTAATGAAAATAATGCTGTTTAATATTTAGTACGTTGAGTTATAGGAAAAAGCTTGAAAAGTCACATTTATTGTAAAACGAATTTGTAGACTGTTAGTCATGACATCATTTAGGTAGTACAGTGGAAAAATTTTGGAAATGAAGAATCAAGATTTCTGTTCAGTTAGTTCATGTAGTTACTGATGAAAGGTGCCAATCAACATTTGCTTCAAATTGTTAATTTGCAGAACTGAAGACTTAAGAAATTTTTCCAAGTCATGTAAGATTTGTAAAGCAGTGAGGATGATCAGAAAGTTGTACTGAAATCAAAATACTTAAATTTTAGTACCATTTTATCATATGCCTTCAAGCACCCTGGCACTCTGGAAAGAACCTGTGCTGCCATGCTCGTTTGAATATCAATTATGTTCCTAATAGGCCATTTATATTAAGTTGTACTGTTATATATATTTCAAGATTGGACTCAGGATTAAATGAGATGAAATATTGCCTTCGGATAAGTTCATTAGAAGCAGAGCCTGAATTGGAAATTGTTTATCCATAATTGATTGAGAAAACCAGGTTGAGATGGGAAAAGGCTAAGCATAAACGTGCCAGCTAGTGGAGTCTTTATCCAGCCTGACCAGCATGAATTGCATCACAGGATTGATCCTTTCCACACTGAGGCAAGCGGGCCAGAATGCTGACCTGTTGTATGTAAGAATAAGGTCGTCATTGGCTGTGCTGTTTCTTGGGGTAGAGGTATACTCTACTGGACAATGATGACTTTCATTGGCAGAGGTCGATTTTCTAGGAAAAGGGGCAACTGTGAGCTGAGAGTGGCTAATATTCCCAATAGTGATAGCGACAGGAGACAGATATATTCCTAGGCAGACAAGGACAGATTCCCTGGTGAAACCCAGCCTTCCTGCCAAGGACAGTTCAAAGCCTTAAAACCGAGTTGCCAGTTCCGGAGAGAGTACATAACTGCCAGTTCCGGATAGAGTACATAACTGCCAGTTCCAGATACAGTACATAACTTGAATCCCCCTTCTTACCCACTCTCTCTTGATTGGTTCCTTCTGGATGATGGCTTTTAACCAATCAAATGGTGCTTTTTCCAAGACCACCTCTGGACCAATCAGCATACACTCCCCCATTCTAAGCCCATAGAAACACTCGGCCTTAGCCTCCCAGAGGGCTACACACTTTGGGTTCCGTCTTGCTTTCCAGAGATTTCCTGTCACTCAGTAAAATTCTCCTTTGCTTTGCTCACTCTCTGGTTTCTGCATACCTCATTCCTCTTAGCCAGTGGGACAAGAATCTGGAACCCATCAAACTGTGGGAGTGAAAAGAGCTGTAACACCCTCTCCCACTCGCTGAACTACGGGAGCGGAAAAGCCTCTGGATGCCATTTCCTCCCGCTCTCCGAACTACAGGAAGAAAAAAGCCGTGACAGTAGCTGGGGATGGCGACACTGTCCTGGGAAAGGGGGTCTTGGCTGGGCACAAGCAGTGTTCACTATTAACTTGGAACTCACCTGGCATGTGGGCAGCATTCAAGAAATAATAGATTTTGGCGGCCGGGCGCGGTGGCTCAAGCCTGTCATCCCAGCACTTTGGGAGGCCTAGACGGGCGGATCACGAGGTCAGGAGATCGAGACCATCCTGGCTAACACGGTGAAACCCCGTCTCTACTAAAAAATGCAAAAAACTAGCCGGGCGAGGTGGCGGGCCCCTGTAGTCCCAGCTACTCAGGAGGCTGAGGCAGGAGAATGGCGTGAACCTGGGAGGCGGAGCTTGCAGTGAGCTGAGATCCAGCCACTGCACTCCAGCCTGGGCGACGGAGTGAGACTCTGTCTCAAAAAAAAAAAAGAAAAGAAAAGAAAAAAGAAAAAAGAAATAATAGACCTTGTAATTATATTCTGAATTTTAATTTGATTCTCTATTTGAAGGAGTTTATATAGCTGGCTTTACCAATCTTGAAGAGTTGAAATAATGTTAGGTTAAAGCACTTCTTTTTTTTTTTTTTTGCACTAATCACATGTAGTGATTTTATTTTTTTATATATTTTTATTTTTGTCCTTATTTCTTCTAAAAAACAGGATACATGTGAAGAACATGCAGTTTATTACATAGGTATACATGTGCCATGGTGGTTTCCTGCACCTATTGACCGGTCCTCTAGGTTCCCTCAGGTTAAAGCACTTCTTAACAGAAAGCATCTAAATAAAGGTAAGGAAATATTACTCAAAGCTAAAACTCAAGGTATTTTAAGAATAATGACTAAGGCACCAGTATATTATCTTACTTCCTTTTGGGAATGATAACATGACATTCTGTTCATCCCTTTGTATTGAGGTAGAAATGACTCTGATGGTTCACAGTTCATGACTCTGGGCTTCCATGTGTAGAAAGAACAACAGAAAGAGATCCCATCTATACTTATACATGATTAATGCTATTTTGTTATTAATTTGTATTTAAGAATGGAGGACTGGGTAGCAGGATGGACTTCTCATATCACTGTGCCCATGTTCCCCATAATGTTTCTCCTTGAATGGGGTGCCTGGCCAGAAGTGTGGGTATGTGGGCATACATGTGATTTGGCAGGCTTCTTTTTAGGATGAATGAACAGGGAAGTGGTAATTAAGTTGCTCCTCTTTGTTCCTTGCACCTAATATCTTTGAAGATGGCCTAATTCTGTCAGCCACTCATAATAAAACTGCAGTAATCTCAGTGGTGCATTTAAACTCTTGTGAAAGTTAAATACCCAAGTAAAAGTTGGCTTACTATGCCTATCACACACAAGTACAGAAGCAGGATGGTGAGAATGGAGGGAGGCTAGTGCAGCTGTTCCGTGTGTGGACCTTCACTATGTTCTCTTGTGTTCTGTTCTTCCCACTCTCCATCACCTACTCGCTTTCTCAACCCGGAACCTCTCCAGGGTCTTACCCAGTAGGTTCCCTTCACTTGCATTTCCACTGCAATCTTCTTATAGTTCATTCTGGGCTGACTTCTCTCCACACTCTGTTTCATCCATCAGTGTGCTCACATCTACTTTTCATTTCATGGGAATTGTGATACTTTTCATCTTTTCATTATTACTTTTACCATTATGGATTCAAGTCATTCTTTTTATACTTCTAAATTTTATTTCAGTGGGAATATTGGAAAGATAAGAGGAGAATACATATGCTTAGGAATTTTGAATCAGGAGCACATCCTAGTAACATTTAAATTTTCAAACTGGCTATATGATTTTTTCTTACACATAAAAAATCTATAGACAGAATCAAGGAATAGATCAGAAGTGCAAAGGAGAACTGATTTCAGGCTGGCACAAGTGAACAGAGTACAAAGAAAGGAGGGACTTTGTTCTGACCTTGTGAAAAGAATCCTTGTTGGCTAGATTCTCATTTCACCTGAGATTTCTCTCCTCATTTGCTTTTTTTGTTTTTTAGGATGCAATGATCTCTATGCTAAAATAAGTTGGATGAAGATGGTTTGTCATTCAAGAGTTTCATCTTTTTAGGCCATAGAGTCAACCGCTCCAGTTCAATACAGTCTGTCTCCCACCCACAGGGGACTGCTGCTCACCTAGCTCTGTTGAGTGTCACTGTCAATCTCTCCCAAATCTACTATACCTCCCACAAGGTCCTCTCATGTCTTGTCTGCTGGTTGCACTCCTCCCAACTTTCTGAGTTAACATAGGTTTATTTTACTTTTCTTTTCCTAACTCTTCCCAGGATTATTTATTTGTTATATTTTCTTACACTCATCACTCCGCTCAAGTTTCTCCATAGATGGGCCTCTGTTAATGTTCTTTTTAGTGTGAGATATAATTTGGCACAATATATCAGTCTATAGGAGCTTTGACAGTTGGAGCAGGACTCTTTTTAAACATGAGGTACCTAAGTTGTTTTTTCCTAGGGTTACAAATATCAAAGTTGTTGACCTGAAACCAAGGGGCCTCTTTCACATTTTCGTTTAACAAAAAATCTTGCTTTATTTGTTTGTTTTGATTAATTAATGACATGTGATCCATGCTGATTTTAAGTATGAGACTCTGGTCTAATTTGTTTATTTTTTAAAGAATCAAATAAAGGAATAATCTTTCACCCACTGTAATGCTCACATTCAGAAACACAGGGCCATATGAAGCTGAGGCCAGACTGAGGCAACTGATCACCTCCCCTCTCCTTGATGAATGATTTTACAAAATAATATAGAATGTCTCAATGGTATTCCAAAGTCTAGAATGTTGTCTTCTGTGACTAATTGCTCAGTAAATTAGTCTTCTATTTTTACGTTACTCTCATTTCTCATGTATTTAGGATTAAAACCATGTACTCTACAGAAAGTGACATCATCACCAATTTGGTAAGAAAGAAACACTTTCTGTTGGTTTTGATACCACATTTCTCAAATGAGAAGCAAAATTTGCTTCCTTGGATCCGTGGTTTCGCCTGTGGCCTTCAGGGGGCAACATTGCACTAAGGAAGCATCTGTGTTCATTGCAGACCATCCTCATCCAATGAGCCTCTTCCCTGCAGCTGGCTGATGTATGTAGCTCACTGATGCCTGTGTAGATAGGGAGCTGTGATGAGAACAAGAGGTCAGAACACATCTAGGCTCCTTAAGAGAAAGCCTTTCTTTAACTGTTTTTGAAACGCTTCAAAGGCAGAGACTTGTCCAGCCTAACCTCCCTGCTGCTCCTATCTCCTGAGGCTCAGGGCCTTTGGCTTCTGGCCGCCCTGCTTAGGGCCTTCCAGCGTTGCCACTGCTCAGCCATGCTCCTGCTGCTCATCCCAGTGCTCGAGGTGATTTTTACCCTGGGTGAGTAACATTCCATTACCTTTATTCCTTTTGTAAATGTGACCGTGTTGTAATTTTCTCTGAATAGAGACATCTTTTCTTCATAGCAAAGTCTGTGCTGCCTTTACTTACACAGCATTGGTGTTGCAGGAGGAACCAGAGCCCAGTCTGTAACCCAGCTTGACAGCCAGGTCTCTGTCTCTGAAGGAGTCCCTGTGCTGCTGAGGTGCAACTACTCATCGTCTTTTTCACCAAGTCTCTTCTGGTACGTGCAATACCCCAACCAAGGACTCCAACTTCTCCTGAAGTACATATCAGGGACCGCGCTGGTTAAAGGCATCGATGGTTTTGAGGCTGAATTTAAGAAGAGTGAAACCTCCTTCCACTTGACGAAAGCCTCAGCCCATGTGAGCGACACGGCTGAGTACTTCTGTGCTGTGAGTGACACAGTGCCTGAGACTGCAGGGGAGCTGAACACAAACCTCCTGAGATGCTGAGACTTTCTGTGACTCAAGAACTCAACCTTGAAGTCTGTCTTGTAATATTAAATAGCAATTCCAAGCTTCTGATGCTGATTGATGTATGCTGTATCTTTTTCATCTATTTATTTTTAAACTATCTATGACTTTAAAATGTGTTTCCTGTAGGTAGCATAAAAGAGCATCTTTTCTTTTTATCTACTTTGTTAATCTCTGTTTTTGCATTGTGAAGTTTAGATAATTAAAATTGAATATAAATATCAATCAGGTTGGATTTAAGTATATTTCATTATTGTGTTTCACCCATGTTCCTTTTTTTGTTCTTTTTTTTCTGACTCTTGGATTATTTAAATACTTTTCAATTTACATTTTAATTTATCTATGAACTTTTTGGCTATAACTCTGTACTTTTTGAGTAGTTGCTCTGGAGATGGCAATGTACATGCCTAAATATCCCGGGTCTTATGTGAGCAAATACTGTACCTCCTTATGTGAAATGTCGAAGTCTTACACAATGTCCCTTTATCTACCAACACTAAAGTTTGTTATTGTTGTTCATATATATTAGTCACATACATTGAAAACTTCACCAGGCCTGGCACAGTGGCTCACGTTTGTAATCCCAACACTTTGGGAGGCAGAGGTGGGAGGATTGCTTGAACTCAGGGGTTTGAGACCAGCCTGGGCAACAAAGTGAGACCCCATCTCTATGAAATACAAAAGAAATTAGCCGGTTATGGTGGCACTCACCTCTAGCCTCAACTACTTGGCAAGCTGAAGCAGTATGATAGCTTGAGTCCAAGAGTTCAAGGCTGCAGTTAGCTACGACGATGCCACTGTATTCCAGCCTAAGCAACAGAGCGAGATCCTTGTCTCAATTTTTTTAAAAATCACAATATATAGAAAACTTCACCATACAATGTTATAATTTTTGCTTTCAACAATTATATGCACTTTATAAAACTTAAGGAGAAGAATAAGAACTACTTTATACTTAACAGCTATTTATCATTTCTGGTATCTTCCTTTGTTCCTGAAGATTTGGGTTTTCTCTGATACCAGGATATATAACTGAAATTCCCTTCTAACTTAAAAACTCCCTTTAGTATTTTTTCTAGAGCAGATTTGCTGGGAAACATATTTTTCATTTGTTAATTTTCTGAAAATGTACCTTTAACTTGCCCTTTATTTCTGGAAGATAGTTTTTACTGTGTCTGTAATTGTGTGTCAACACGTTCCCCCCCTCACTTTAAAGATGCCACTTCATTGTCTTTTGGCCTCCATGCTTTCTGAATAGAAATCCATGGCCATCAAGTAATTGTCCTCCAATGATGTAATATATAGTTTTTCTCTAGCTGCTTCATATAGAAGCTGTGTACACACACACACACACGAAAAATTATACAATCTTTTGTTGTCAGTGATTTAATTATAATGTGTTTAGATGTGGTTCTCTTAGATTTTACCTTGTTTGGGGCTTGAATTGATAAATGCATGTCTTTCAGTGAATTTGGCAAGCTTTTGACCATTCTTTCTTCAAATATGTTTTCTGACCCAACATCTTTTTTCTCTCCCTCTAGGACTCTAGTTAGATATAATTTAGACTTTAGAATATTTTCCCATGTGTCTCCAGGGCTCTGTGTTTTTTTATTTCAATTTTCAAATTGATGTGAAGGTTTGTCAGTGTTTCCTGACCTTGGCACTACTGATATTTTGGGCCTTATAATTTTTTTTATTGGGGTGTGGGGCTGCCCTGTGTGTTGCAGAATTTTTAACATCTCTACACTAGATGCCTATAGCACTACACACCCCAAGTTGTGACAGCCAAAATTGTGTCCAGATTTGCCAAATGTCTCCTGGGGAAAGACAAAGTCAAAATTAGTTGGATTAAATAATCTATATTGATCTATTTTCAATTTTGCATATTCTTTTCTCTATCATTTTGCTATTGAGCCCTTACTGTAAGATTTTTATTTTTGATACCGTATTTTTTGGTTCAATTTCTTTTTTTTTCTTTACTTTGTGGAACATAATCAAACGAGCTACTTTGACATCTTTGTCTATGAGTTTTAGTATCTTAGTCGTCTTGATATTTGAATTTGTTGATCTTTTACTTAAATATTAGTTCATTTTTCTGGCTCTTTGTCAAATAATTTTGACGTACATCTTGAACATTTCAAATATTATGTGTGTACACTCTGTTTTCTCCTCCTCTTCCTTCTTCTTTAAAAAACAATCATCTAAAACATGTTAATGTTTTTGTTTGAGCAGAAAGTCAACCTAGTTTGGTTCACACTGTTAGTTGTTTCTCCCCTTTTGTGGAATTTGGTAGCTCAAAATCACAGTTCAGTTCTCTAATCATTTGCAATGTTGGTTTGGGTTTATACCTGTCGTGTGTAGCTCAGGGATTAGAGAAACTAGTTTGCGTGGCTCAAATCTCAGGTAAGTTCCTGAACTCTCTGCTACATTGGTTTTAGTTTCTCCTGCATGGGTGCCACTTGGGGGTAGTCTGAGACTGGAATGGTGATTCAAATATTAGTTAAATAACCTAAGATTTGCTGTTCTGGTCTGAGTCAGGTTCACATATGTAGAGCCTTGGGATTCGCCTGAGACTTGAAACTATTTTCCATCTCTTCCCTAGGGTCTCTCTTTTCTAGCCTGACCCACAGAGGCAGAAAATTGTGTTTCTTGAAGAGTTTGGACTTCCTACATCATTACCATATTGCTGTATGCATTGGGGCCTCCCTCAGGGCAAAGTCGAGAGAAAGAAACAGAAAAAATATGAAATTCACCCTTGTGCAGGTTGCTTCTCCAATTTTTGACTTCCCTACACAATCTGCTAGCTCTTGGGTAATTTCAGAGTCCACAGGTAGGCTTTTTTTTCTTTTTATTTTTTGTATTTCGTTCAGTTTTTACTTGCAATCCATGGCAGAGATTGGCTGTAGGTATCTTAAAGTTATCTCCTATTCTACTATGGTCCTGCATTAATTTGTGGTTGTCCATAATATTCATCAAGAATGGCTATTTGATGTTTTCTTTTTCCACGCTCTTTAGTTGTATTACCCTTTTTAGTTAATCTAATTCATTTTTTATATTTGCAAATTTTTCTCATCAAGATTGTAAGACCATTTAATTAAGGTCTTAAATTTTTTTTTGATATTTCATTTCTTATTTTCCAAATTTAAGAAGGCCTTTCTTTGGTGCAAAAAAATTGAGAATGCATACTTGTTTTTATAAATAATTCAAGTACTATATTTTTTCCTAAAGTCTAAAAATTTTTGTATTCTGAATTATATCTGGATTTAAGAGTATGTTAATGCATAGTAGGACTATTCAAATACTACGTTTTTTTTTAGTACCTAAAACAGAGCTGATTAGTTTTTAATTTTCTCTTTCACTGCCTATTTTTTTCATTTCGATTTTTTGCTTCCTTTAAATGAACCATGCATTTTGGTATTTGGGGCTGTGTTTGGAGACCCTTAAGTCTTCCAGGTAATCATGTGTTTCTTAGAATGCTGCCAACACCCTTCAGTGAGAATATTCTATTTATGATCTTATTCTTATTTAACTATGAGGTGTTGCTTCTACTACTATAGAGGATTGAATAATTCCTTTACATTCTTCCAGTGCAGAGCAAAAGGCAATGTTCCAAGACATCACACAATCCTATGGCCTTTGACTTTGAACACACTGGGCTTTGCAAATGCTCAGCAACTTTGAGAAAAGTTAAAATGACCACCATTCTGAAATTCAGAAGAAGTTGTTCCTCATAGCTTATTTTCGAATATTTTTTTTCTGCTCTGATTTAATCTTCAATATGATCCCACCTACTTTCTGTCTCCTAGAAATATGTGTCACCAGACGACCACCACCAGATGACCTTCATTTTTTTTTACTCTTGTGAATTTTAGTCTATTTCCATTTTATTTCTATTCTTTAATTTAGGAAGAAATATTCAAGAGAAGGGAAATGAGCATATGACATTAAGAATTAGAAGTTTACGCTCAAAGGCTACACTTTTACAAAATGATAGCATTACTCAATTTTCTTCATTCAAGACAATGTTTTCCGACAGGAACAAGTGAATCAAGAACCCAAGGAGAGAACTGGGCTTATGCTTTCAAATCAAAGGAAAGAAGTATTCTGACTTTGTCAAGGGTCCCATTAACCACAAAAAAAGCAGTGACTTTCTCCATTCTCATGTTTTCAGAGTTTTATTTTTGTTCCCATCTACATTTATTATTACTTTTTTTATTTTTAAATTTCAACTTTTATTTCTCGCTTGTTGTGGTTGTATTTCCTTCAGCCCCAGAGGTTTCTGTAGTTTTATTTTCTTTACCCCAGAGGCAAAGCCTTCCCGTCATGAGTTATGCCTTGTCATTAGTTGCATGGAGGCACTACTCTCTTTGTGTGAAATCTTTTCCTCTATGGCTGCACAAGCACCATCCGAGGGAAATGTCTCTACCATCCTCCATCACCACTGTGGCAGCACTGAACCATCCAAAACTCAGTCCAGGGCAATTGTTCTGAGCCCAGACTCTCATGGACTCATATCTAAACTCTGATATACTTTTCAATAACGATTCCTCTGTGAGGTGACGTATTACTCCATCTTTACATGAAATCTTATTGCTAATGGACTCTAGGACTAAAACACCATCATAGATTTGGTCAGGAAGAAACACGTCCTGTGGAAGTTTTGATACATCTCAGAAAACAGGAAGAACACACTGGTGAGCGGTCTCTGCTAAACTCCCGTTCTGCACTTGGCCTCCAGAGGGCGAGGCTGCACAAACTGGAGCTTTTGTTTCTGTTGAAGATCAATCCACTGCTCAGTTTCTTCTTCCTGCAGCTGGTTGAGTTCTTTCTAGACAGAGACAAGTGACAAGAATCAGAGGTTTAAAAGCAACCACATTCATCTCTACAGGTTTTGTAGTTTTATATAAGCAAGGAGCTCGTCCAGCAAACCTTCCCCACACTTCTTGTTCTTGGTCTCTTCAGCCACTTTCCTTCTTGTTCTCTGGAGATCTTGCAGAAAAGAGCCTATAGTGTTTCCCTTGCTCAGCCATGCTCCTGGTGCTCATCCCACTGCTGGGGATACATTTTGTCCTGAGTGAGTAAAATTTCTTTATGGTCTTTAGTTTCACAGGTTCTGACTAGAAATGCTTACTTTTTATACTGAGTCTGCACTGCTTTCACTGATAGCACATTGTTTTTCCAGGAACTGCCAGAGCCCAGTCAGTGACCCAGCCTGACATCCACATCACTGTCTCTGAAGGATCCTCACTGGAGTTGAGATGTAACTATTCCTATGGGGCAACACCTTCTCTCTTCTGGTATGTCCAGTCCCCCGGCCAAGGCCTCCAGTTGCTCCTGAAGTACTTTTCAGGAGACACTCTGGTTCAAGGCATTAAAGGCTTTGAGGCTGAATTTAAGAGGAGTCAATATTCCTTCAACCTGAGGAAACCCTCTGTGCATTGGAGTGATGCTGCTGAGTACTTCTGTGCTGCGGGTGCCACAGTGCCTGGGTCTGCAGGGGGAGCTGAACACAAACTGCCTATGCTAGAGAAGTTTTCAGAGACTCAGTGTATCTTCCTGTGACATTTTCAAAGATCTCTTGCTTTTATGATGGTGACTGAGGCAAAGAGAGCTGAGCACATCCAGGCATTTCTATATAATTCTGCAATTCCTGCTGTGTCCCATGTCAGGTAAATTTTGTTTTAGAAGCTTTTTGTTAATTGAAGAAACTGCGTAATAGGAAATAGTATTCTAGAATGATGGAGGAGACATACTTCTCATCACCTAACAATCAGGTTCTCAAGGACCTTTCCTTGACCGTGACTGCATTAAGATTTTGCTTTCTGCTTTCCGTGTGCTCACTCATTAGGATCCTGCACCATGGGAGTCTTCTCCAGTGTCCAGTTCATGCAGAGCACTTGCACCAGTTTCCTGCAGTGCACAGTGCCCAGGAATTTCCTTCAGAACCCCCCTGTTTTGGGGTGATTCTGTGGAAGAGAGCCTGCAGTGAGACACCTCCCCATGAACGGCTTTCCCCAGTGTCCTAGAGGATGATTTTCTGCCATGTTCTAGAGGGTGGATTTCTAGCAAGTTCTGCTGGTACAGCACCACAGAGACTATGGGAATGTTGATATGGTCTAGGAGAACCTTGGTTTTCATTTATCATTTAATCTCTCAACTAACCCAGAAAACGAAAGATAAGCTTCTCATGTTCTTACCTTGCAAGTTTGAATTCTTGAGCTGGTCATTCATAGGATATTTTCTTAGAATTTATTTTTTCTGGCTCTAACTGTGCTATTCAGGTTTCAGGATATCTTGTCTCAGTAACTCTATTTAGGAAGAATTATGAGAAATTATTAGCCAACAGTGAAAGTTTCATTAGAATTATGAAGGACTCAGAAAATTGTCACAGCGATGTGAGTTCTGGCAACTAGGAATAGTGCACAAGGAGAATGAAGATTTAGAATTCATCAGTGTTTCTCCAAAGACTTTTTCACAGTTATAAAAATAGCTTCTATTCTATTGATATGTTAATTATGCAAATCTACATTGTAAGTTTTTCTATGAAATTCCGTTCATCTCTTCTAGCTACTGACACTTTTACTTGTTGCTTTCACTCTGTTGTTATATGGTTTCACTATTGAAATATTAAAGATTGATTCTTTTTTTTGAGATAGGGTTTTACTCTTTCACCTAGGCTGAAGTGCAGTGGCATGATCATAGCTCACTGCAGCCTTGACCCACACCCCCAACCTCAAGCAATTCTCCCACCTCAGTCAGCTTCCTGAGTAGCTGAGACTACTGGTGTGCACCACCATGCCTGGCTGATTTTTTTTTTTAATTTTATTTTTAGTGGAGAAAAGGTCTCACTATGTTGCCCAGGCTGGTTTCAAACTCCTGAGCTCAAGCAATCCTCCAACCTTCGCCCCCCAAAGTACTAGTATTATAGGCATGAGCCACTGAACCTGGCCAAAGATTGATTCTTTTATGGTAACATTTTGATAATCTGTCATGTAGTAAGTTTTGCGATGCCAAGCTCTGTTAGAAATACTGATAAGAGTTACAATGGTACTGGATTCCAGGCAGCTGCTGGAAAGTATAAATGTGTGACTTTCTTATGTCTAGAGTGGAAAGAACTGTATAAGAAACTTTTATACTCCTTGTCTGCTTGCTGCCTCGGAGGATAACCAGTGCTTCGGAGGAAAAGGAGAAGGAGGAGGAGGGAGCTCTTTAGCTGCCATTTAGCTCATACTATAATGTCTACGAGGGTAGGTGCATAGGGACCCTGAAAATATAGATCAAATTAGTAAATTGTGGGCAATGGCACTCCTTAGCCAAATGGTGAACCAAGATGTCAACAGTATGTTTTAGGATGTGGTGATATGACTACATGTGATAAATATGTTTAAGTGATTTCTGGAATGCTGTGAGGAAGGTGAATGGTGTGTCAGATATATAAAATTATGAAAAAGAAATGTATGCTCATTTAATGTTCCTGCCTCAGTCCCTTCCTTCTTTCCTGGTTTTGGACCACACTCTCATCTACCACTGATAAGACAAATAATTTCAAGTGACTCATTGTCATCAGCTCAGCCACACTGCCCAAAGGGACTCATCATAGTATCATGAGCACTTTATGCAGATTGATTTGAGAAAGAACTGCCCATTTCTTTTGATTCTGATCTCAAACTGAATATTAAAGAAAAATAAATTTCATACCAAGGACCCTAAGCAGCTGGGAGAGCATTCCCCATCTCCCCTACCTCACTTCTGCCTGAAAAATCAAAGTAGTCTTGCTTCCTTCTACTAATAATTTGTTGCTTTTATATAAGTACATGATTTGTAGGAGAAACTTTCCAAAATAAAGAATTATATTAAGAAAGTGGAAATTCTGAGTTATTTTATCAATGATATCAATCATTCTGACTGTTCAGAAAGAATTCTGAATTTTCTTGTAATTAACTGATCTTACTACATATTCCATCACCCAGAAGCAGGTACCCTAATTGAAAGACGGAAGATTTTACTGAAGACCAAGCTACAGCCCTGATTGGGAGACAACAGCACATATGCTAAACATTTTCTTCTCTCCCTACATCATGTTTTTATCTTATGTACAAGCTGTTGGAAATAAACTTTATAATTTAGTGTAAAGGTAACAGAATTTTCAGGCTGAGTGAAGTGGCTCACACCTGTAGTTTCAGCACTGTGGGAGGCTCAGGCAGGAGGATCACTTGAGGCAAGGATTTCAAGACCAGCCTGGGCAACATAGCAAGACAACGTCTCTACAAACAATGAAAAGAATTAGCCAGGCATGGTGGTGTCCACCTGTAGTCCTAGCTACTCAGGAGGATTGCATGGGCCCAGGAGTTCAAAGTTACACTGAGCTGGGATCATGACACCGTTCTCTAGCCCGGATGACAGAACAAGATCCTGCTTTTAAAAAAAATTTAGGAAGGACTGTCCCTGAATTTGAAGAACTATTAATGTAATCAGTGATAAAGTCAATGACTTTTGGGGTTGTGCATCTCTTCATTTTGGAGAAAGAATGAAAAGTTCTTCAGTTGCAAGATGGATTTCTGTATCTCGAAGGAGATAGAAGTATAGAATTATTTTGTTGTTGTACATGTTTCAAATGTGTGTAGAAGAATGTGTGTGTTGCATAGAGAAGCTTGAAGTAGTTGAAGGAATAGATTTATTGACTCTCAGCTCTAAATTCACCCTTGCTTCTTCTGTGAAGGTGGATCTGGAACCTTCGACCATTTTCCTTTGCCAGTTGACACAATGTTAAGCTTTGTAGTAGAGAGTCAGGAAGAAAAGATTTTGCTTTCTGCTTTCCGTGTGCTCACTCATTAGGATCCTGCACCATGGGAGTCTTCTCCAGTGTCCAGTTCATGCAGAGCACTTGCACCAGTTTCCTGCAGTGCACAGTGCCCAGGAATTTCTTTCAGAACCTCCCTGTTTTGGGGTGATTCTGTGGAAGAGAGCCTGCAGTGAGACACCTCCCCGTGAACAGCTTTCCCCAGTGTCCTAGAGGATGATTTTCTGCCATGTTCTAGAGGGTGGATTTCTAGCAAGTTCTGCTGGTACAGCACCACAGAGACTTCCCTTTCATCCAGTGAGCCACAGCTGTGTCTTTTCAATAACATCTGGGTCTCAGCCCTGAGGGTGGGGCTAGAGACCTCTACCCTGGTTATCCTGCCCTGCCCTAGGAGTAGAGGCTGCATCTTATGTCTGCTATTCCTACAGGAACAGGAATAGCAGAGTTTTCTGTTCTTCATATTATTCATTCTCTTGTTACTCTAACACTCTGTTTATTAATCCTTAAAATTTTTCTGTTGAAGTTATATGGTTTCTCTTTCCTGATTGTACTAGACTGAGACATGCACCAAGGACTTCAAGCAACTGGAAAGCATCTTCCATCTCCCCTCCCACTCCTGCCTGAGATATCAAAGTAGTTTTCTTGTTTTATTTCTCTATTGATTTATTGTTTTACTTACTTATTGTTTTATTTACATTATTGTTATATAATTATGAGAAAACTCTACAATAATTTGGTTAAGAATTTGGAAATATTAATATACTAATAAAATTAATTTTACTATTAACATTTTGTGCACATTATACATGGAATATTATTATACCATTGGTGCAAATTGAAATCAATTTTAAAAGGTTTTAGGATACCACACAAACAGGCATTCATTCACCTATGAGGATGTGTCTGGAGATTATAATTCTAAGTCATTTTTCTTGCGTGTAACTCTCTTAATACATCATTATTTTTTGATTTTCTATTTCCTTCAGATGGAGGGAGAAGACAATGATAATTGCAAAATGATCTGTAGACAGAATATTTCTGTCACCCTAGAAAGTTTTATGTGCGCCTTTCTAGTCAACTCACCTTCTGGAGGCAATAGGTGTTCTTATTTCTATCACCTTAGATTTACTTTACCCATTATAGACTTCAAATCAATGGAATCATACAGTAGTTACTCTTTTGTGGCTGGTTTCTTTCATTCATTGCGTTTTTTAGATTCCCCCATGTTCTCATGTGTATCAGTCTTTCATTATTGCTATTGCTGAGTAGTATCTTATTATATGGATAAAGCACAATTTGTTTATCCATTCAGTTGTGCACACCACTGACTGGACATAGAATCTTTTAGGGATTAAATGTTTGGTATCATTCTTAAGAGTGCAAGGTACAGTTGTTCTAGATGTTTATATCTTGTATTTCAAGGGTAGGGTGTGCCTCTAAAATACTTTAGTTGAAACATGTATCTTAAATACCTTTATTTAAAAACCACTTTCTATCATTCATTATGTTACCTAATATGTCACTAGTTTTGCAAATAAAAACCCAACATCTAATATTGCCTATGCTATTTAGCAAAACTTTGGGTATTATTCAAACTGTGGGTAGCTGAACTGTAGTTTCCTCTGTTGTGGCCTTATGTATTAATGACAACAGTGGGTGACCACCCTGGAGTTTGCTTTCTTGACTAACTCAATTGACTCTCCTTAGAATTGAGACTTAACTAGTACATACCCAATATCCTCTGGCTTTTGTTGAAAAGATTTAATGTAAATTATATATCCTAACATGGTGATATTTTTATTCTTACTTGGTAACTGATAGTCAGATATTATGAACAAAATTTAGGTCATTGTTCCTGCAGGTCCTGAAGATCTGTAAGTCATGTACTTATAATCCTTGCTCAACAGTCAAATTGTTTTTTGTGATATGTCTTATATAATGGGACAATAAAATTGACCTTTATATTAATATTCTAAGGCTGGCATAACAAAATACCACAGACTAGGTGACATAAACAACATAATTTATTATCTCAGAGTTCCACAGGCTAGAAGCTCAAGATCAAGTTGTCAGCAGGGTCAATTTCTTCTGAAGTTTGCAGATCATATTGCCTTTTCACTGTGTCCTTACACGATCTTGCCCTTGAGGGTACACATGTCTGTGTCCAAATTTCCTTTTCTTATAAGAACAGCAGTCATACTGAATTAGAGTCCGCCTATGTGACATCATTTACCTTAATTATTTCTTTAAAGACCCTATTTTCAAGCACCGTTACATTCTGAGGTACTGGGGGTAAGGGCTTCAATATGTAAATTTTGAGTCGGATAGAACTCAGTCCATAACAACTCTCCAAGTAAATATTACATTTGCAAACAAAACAGTTGAAAGCTTTCTTTATGCACTGCTCTACTAATTTCTCGTGCACACAATGATCATGTATAATTTTGATGATGAGATTTTCCTGTATTGGGTTTCTTTCTAGAGGAATGAGAAATGTGCAATTACAAATACAGATAACTTATGAAATATTCTAAACTGCAAAAAAACCAGTGATAAAAATTGAAAGCTCTTTTTCAGAAGTGGCTTCTTTTTCCTTTGTTCCATTGGGGTGCAGAATTCTCTCATGTTTAGATTTGTTCTTTCCTGAAGATAAATCTTAATTTCTGCTTGGTATTTTATCTCTGACAGTTTTCCTTTCTTTCCCCATTCTGTTTTCTGTCTAAATGTTATTTTTTTTTTTTACCTCTGTCTTATTGTTTCTCTAATATTAGAGTCTACCTGTGCAGAAGCCAATTTAGCTAACTTGCTATTTTTCTCTTGCACTCTTCCTTTACCACCTCATCAGCAGAACTGACATTATAAAAGAAAAAGAATTGAAATTCTTTTGAAGTTGTTTAGGACAAGTGCAATGGGTTAAGCAGATGAGGAAGGTGGCTACAGTCCTTAAACACAGGAGCAGCAGGAAGAATCCCATCATATATGCTCAGCTTTCTTGAGGATTGTTTTCTGTTTTCTTTAAGTAGTATGTATCAATATTTTAAATTTTGATTCAATCAGATACTCTTTTTTAAAAACATATGTTTTGATTGCTGACATGCTTGGATCCATTTTAAATTTATTTGTTTTATGTAGCGTTCTCTTGGTTTTTTCTTGTTTCTTTTTAGCCTGTCTTCTCTTGCATTGATAGTTTGACTTTTCTTCATACTGCTTTGAAAATGTAATGTATATTTCTGTTATGATAAGTACCCCTGTTATATAAATGTATGTATAGAAATATGCATATAAATGTATGTATATATGTGTATGCATATATAAATCTAATTTTTATGCCCAATGTTATTCTTTTTTTTTCCTCAGTGTTGTTCTGTAACATTTTTTCCTTGTATGTCCCAGTTCTTCTCCTTTACCTCCTGCTGACTTATGATTTTTAGAATTACCTTCGTGCTGATTGGAAGAAACTATATGTAGCTATATACATCAGGACAATAATTTCAGCAAGATATTATGAAATGAACAATAAACTATAGCTCCAATGTACATTAAGAAAAGTAATAGAAAAGAAAACCATCCAACACCATAATTGCAACATGAATTTGCTCCCTTCCTCCTCAGAGCCGTTGTCCCTGATCTTCTCTCTGCCTGGAGTGTTTTTCACCATTGGCCACATAGATGCCTTCACTGGCTCATAGTCTTTGCTCCTGGAGGAACATGGGAACATGTGAATAAAGTAGAATGCTCAAAAAGTTTATTGCAGCATTGTATTTCATAGTTAAAAAAAACCCCTTGTATTAGTCTGTTCTCACACTGTTGTAAAAAATGCTGTGACATGATAATTTATAAAGAAAAGAGATTTAAATGGCTCACAGTTCCACAGACCGTACAGGAAGAACAGTGGCATCTGCTTCTAGGGAGGCCTCAGGGAGCTTTTACTCAAGGTAGAAGGTAAAGAGGGAGAGGCTGTCTTACATGGCAAAAGCAGAATCCAGAGAGAAAGGAAGGTACTACACACTTTTAAACAAACAGATCTCAGGAGAACTCTGGACAGTAGCAAGGCGGAAATCCACCCCCATGACCCAGTCCCCTCCTACCAGGCCTGACCTCCAGCATTGGGTGTGGAATCCTGATTAGGGAAAAGGAGTCAGGCTGGCAGAACCAGGGGAAAGCAAAGGGATAAAGCAAATAAGCTATAGATCTGCCTTTTTTTCATGGTCCAGGACATATAGTCAGAAAGAAGAAGCAGATAAGTTATAGGACTTTCTTTATGGCTCAGAACCTATAGCTCTCCTGAGCAAACAACATACTTAACTCACAGACTTCCTGCTTATCATCAAATACCTCTATCTATCATCCAAAACCTCAGTTGACAGAAGAATGCAAGTTAGTTCCTTGCTACCTTAGTTAGATAATGCTACCTTGGCATTATCAGTACTGCATGTAGCACTCTGCAACCCAAAAACATCCTGTAAAATCTCCAGTAAGCCTTTGTTTCCTTACCATCAGCTCCTCTTCTGCTGATTGCTCCCTGGCAACTACTTTCATACTTTCTTTAATAGATCTGCCTTTCTTTATCTACAACAGTCATGGTAAATTATTTTATCCCAACGCCACGAGCCCAGGTAGTCATCGCTCACCTGTGACTTTGGGGATTACATTTCAACATGAGATTTGGGCAGGGACACAGATCCAAACTATATCACATATCATCTTAAGTCTTCATCAATAGGAGAGGACTATATAAACTGAAGTATATCTCTAATAGGATGCAATGTAGCAGAAGTTCCCATATGTGTTAATATAATAAGCTCTACAAGAGGCATTATTGAATTTATAATGTGAGTTACAAAAAGGTATGCATGAGATGCATCATTTTGTATTACATTTAAAAATAATAACCAAAATACTATTTATTTTCAGTTTTTTTTGTATTTAGTACATGTATATAATGCTATAGTAAAACATTTGGAAGTATCAACTCCAAATTGATAAGATGAAGGGAGAATTAGGGTAATGAGCGATGAAAGAATCAGAATTGGGAGTGGTAGTAAAAGTAGATTTTTGTTTACCTAGTATGTTGTATCACTTTTAATAATTTCAAATGTTCATCAATCCTTTCTAATATTAAACCAACAAAAAGTCATAAAAGCCATCATAAAGGTTTATCCATATCCTATTCTATTATCCTCATGAAAAAGGAGAGAAAGGGGAAAATGACCACCCTCTTTATAAGGTCTTGTCCAACCTTCCTAAGTATTTCCTCCACCTCTAGGATCATTAGCTTTTAGTTCACACTCCGCTTAGGATCGCAGTGTGATTTTATTATAGATTTTATTGATTTTATTATAGACATGTGTAGTTTTGTACTCTTCAGTAGATTATAAACTAATGCCTCATCACTTTTTATATGCTCTTACATCCTAATACATTAATCACTTATGGTAATACTTCAAAAAATCTTTTTGGATTTTCTCAAACAAAATCAGAGAATTCAAATAAATTGCACAAGATGGGAATTGCCAAATTATTTTAAGATATTAATTTCCATGAAATGGCATTTAAAAGTGGTAATTGGTTCACTGTTAACCCCCATTCAATCTAGGCAGTTATGTTGTTTTCTGACCACCTCCATTTCCTTCATAGGAAACGTGAAAGGAATGGGGCTGTGTTGTGTGACTACTGAGGAGCTAAGTTGGTGCAAAGTGGTCTTTGTTGATGGTTTCAGTCCACTAGGAGGCACTCGAGGAGTTCCAGAAATGAAGACTTTTTCTGATGTTCTCAGAGGATGGAACAGGATACAAGAGGGCATGCGAGTCAGTCAGATCACAGATAACAGGGAGCTGGTACGGGGTGGTGGGTGATGTGTGTGTAAAGTTCATCTTAGGTTTTCAGCTCTGACATTCTATATAAAACCTCAGAAAGCTGGAGTTCATAGGTCTATGAATCCATTGTGAAGATGATTCTGTAAGCAGAGTTAAGGGAATTGGAGTTTTACTGGGCATTGGGAGCATGGACGCTCATTAGAAAAACTCTCCATTACATGTTTTCAGTTCCTAAATTCTTATGATTAAAATTCATGAAATTCACTGACCTGGAAATTATTCTAAATACCCCTGATATCTGATCTTTTCTTATATCTTCTCTGAGACTAGAAGGAACAAGAATAAACAGAAGAGAAGAAAATAGGAATAAAATAAGGATCAAGAACAGAAAGAGAATAGGGAGAGGACAATATTTAATTTGACCAGCAATGTGTGGCCTGGTCAGAACAGTTGTGAGAGCCTGCAGGGTGTGTGGGGAAAGGTCTGGACAGAGGAAGGGGGGGAGTTAGAAATTAAATCAGAGTGGATATCATACACACATCCTATTTTTCCTTTAAGCAACCAACCTCTAGTTGGAAACATTTTCTAATCTCCTGATTTCAAGAAACTATTTATTTCTAAATTCGCAATGCATGTTATCAAATAGTTTTCATTTATTAGAATTTTCATATATTTGAATTCTCTGATTTTCTGTCAAACTGTGTAATTTGGGAAATGGGGTCTCTCTTCCCATGACTCTTTAAAGCTCTACTTAACCCAGCTGAGACACAGATTCTTCTGAGAGGTACCATCCCCCTTCCTCACATATTATCCGTAAACTACTCTTACATAAAGTGCTTTAAAAAAAAACCCTATATCTTCATACATTAGAAATATTGCCTCTTCCTCTCGTGAGAGATTGCTGTGCACTGGGCCACTGTGGGTGGTTTCCTGTTCAGGTGAATTTTTAAAACTTACGTTTTTAAACTTAAAAACTTTTAAATGAAAGATGGATCATGAATATTGCAATAAGGCATGTTGAAGAGTTATCTGAATCCTTCAAAAAGTTTAGAAACTCTGCCAGGTGCGGTGGCTCACGCCTGTAATCCCAGAACTTTGGGAGGCCGAGGCGGGCAGATCACGAGATCAGCAGATCGAGACCATCCTGGCTAATACGGTGAAACCCCGTCTCTAGTAAAAATATAAAAAATTAGCCGGGCGTGGCGGCGGGCGCCTGCAGTCCCAGCTACTCGGGAGGCTGAGGCAGGAGAATGGCGTAAACCCGGAAGGCGGAGCTTGCAGTGAGCTGAGATTGCCCCACTGCACTCCAGCCTGGGGGACAGCAAGACTCCATCTCAAAAAGACAAACAAACAAAAAAAGTTTAGAAACTCTAGTTTTGAAAATTAATACACTGCAATTTGAATATCTGCAGGTTTAAAAATAGAAATTAAATGTAAGGGGTAACAGCTTGATAGAAAGGAATATTATTTTCATGCGAAGTTTTGAATGACCCAGTTACAGACATAGAGGCTAATTTTCAAATTAATTTTTCTTATAATTGAAGATACAATGATAGAATGCACAAACAAACAGTGAATCATATACATATCAGGAAGCCACTTTGTTACCCTTTTAAAAAATATTTATTTTTTAAGAGATGGGGTCTTGCTCTGTTGCCCAAACTCGAGTGCAGTGACAAAATTATAGTTTGCTTTAGCCTTGAAGTCCTGGGCTCAAGTGATCCTCCTGTCTAGGTCTCCCAAAGTGCTGAGATCACAGAAGACCCTGTCTCTGCTTCTGAAGGAGCCCAAGGATTGGTTAGGGTAACCTCAGACCCACTAGATTGCATGTGGGCGTGACAATGGCCTTGGAGTTCCTTGATGCAGGATAATTTCTGCCTACTCCCATGCTCTGTGTTGTACACAGTCAGTCCTCAGTAAATATTTGCTCTGTTAAATAGTATAAAAGAATTTTAGATTTATAAAAGCACTTATATACCTTTTACTTCAACTTCATTTTACAAACACGAAAACTATATCCAAGATGCCCGTATGAAACCATTAGATAGTAAATGATCTAGGAGTAGAAAGAAACTGGATTTCCTCACTTCCTCCTTAGCGTTCTTACTCTTGCCTATTCCTGCAGGCACATATTGTTGAACAAAGAGAAATTATCTAATGGCAGCCCTACCAGGCTGACCTGTGCATTTTGGTTCCCAGAAAGCCTTGGTTCAATCACTTTGACCATGAGAACGGAGAGTTCCAGTTTGTGTAAACATTTACCACTTTGGGCAAGAAAGATACACAGGCTGAGCCACTGTTATTCTACGAGGAAATCAGTCCATGACTCACTGGCTGCTGTAGGAGTGAGCCAAACGTGATGGTGCCACCCTCAACCCCCAGAGGCGTTTCTAAGGACTTTCCTAAAAATAGTAAGATATATTCATTATGCTGGGTGGATATTCCTTGAAGGAAGGATGTGGACATAGTGAACATTACTCTACATTGCCAAAAAATAATAATTAGAATGGAGAAGCTAAGGGTAACATGTCCTCGTGTAGCTGACAGTTCATGAAGGTGTTAGAAAATCTTTTCTGGGCCAACACATTGACAATGAGTTAGGTAATATTCAATGAAATAATCATAGGGTTGGGAATTTTGTCCAGGGGATGGCTATACCTAAGGCATAGTTAATATGCGGAATACTGTGATCCATATGAGTGGTCATATTTAGACCATTACATTCAGTTCTTAATGCTATCCTCAAAAGGCCAAATATTGACCTAAATTATCCATTACCAAAAGGATAGAAATTCATCCAAAAAAGGATTTGAGAATCATATTGTATAAGGAATGAATGAGAAAAGGGAAAATCCTTAGAACAGAGAAGTTATACATATATAAAACCACACATTTTATGTATACATATCTATATTTGTATATTTTAGTTGATATTTTTCATCCTAACTGTCCTTACATACTGAAGGGTGCAAGATGTGAATAAGAAATTATATTGAGTCTCTATAATTCCAGGGGCCTAGTGAGTACAAGTCACAGGAAAGATGCTTTCCTTCTGGAAACGAGATAGTATTGGTTTCTGAGGAAACTTTCCCCATGATCACTTATTTAGTTTTGCACTATCCTCCCTAGAGGACACAGGCAATATTTTGGCTTCCATAGATTTATTTTTACAGAAGTAATCAGAACGTATCAAAAGTTAAAGTAGATGAGAATTTTTTTTTGGCAAGGAGAGATAAACCCAGAAACGTACAAGACTGAAGGACTTTATCAATATCTTAGGCAAGAATGTTGTAGTGGAGTTTCGGAGAAAACAGCAGATATGGAATCAGAGCTAGCAATGGCTAAGGCAAGAGCGGTCCATGCCGGATTAGTTGGCTTATATTTTAGAGGCAAGTTCCGCTGAAGATATGAGTCAGTCATTGTATTTAAGGACATGCCATATTGATATCATTCATTTTGATATCAGAAAATAAAAGCACCTTAATAAGAAATTTACATGTGGCTTCATTTTTGGAGCCTGCAGCCTGATGTTTTCTGAGAATTTCTCCTTGTTCTTTCTGTGCTTTGCAGAATACAAGCCACATAGCAATAGGAGAAGACTTATTAAAACCTGCCAGATTTCTCCTTGCAAACCAGCCCAATCTATGGGTCAAACTGTTCCTATTGTTGTAGTATTAATAACTAATGGAACTTGTCCCCCTTCTCTTTTATCATTGTACTTTAATTCTTTACCTTTTATTAAAGCCATCTTTACCAAAGAAAGATTCCACATTTTGACTGTTGGTACTGTTAAGTCTCTGGGAATAGAAGGTCATGGGGAAGACCAGTCTTGGAGAAGCAGAACCTGAGATAATATGCACTTGAAATACTGAGTGGTCCTCTCTCTCTTACTCTTATCTTTGGCTTACATACTCCTTTAAGAAAGAGTTTTTCTCCATAACAAACAAATAGTGATGATAGATTTGACTTCAAGGGACTATATTACTTTTCTTCTTCGTCCAGGAGAGTGAATCATGGTGCTTTCCTGATTTCAAACATGTAAACTTGGTGCATCATTGCATAAACACCTGCAACATCTACCTCTTTCCAACTCTTTAACAATGACTCAGTAGCTTGCATAATATCAATCTTGATGTCTACATTCTTACTGTGAACTTAATCTCAGTGTGAGGACTTTATTTGTTTGATCTATTGCGCCTTTTGTTTATCTGAGTCCCTCACAGGGTTATAGAAAAACATTCCAACAGCAAGTTTAGTAACTACGAATGTGACCACAAGATGGCAGTGCTTCTCTGCTGATGCGGAACACATGGAGGGTTCATTTTAGCGGATACTGAATAAATAGGTTTATGGCAGAAGCAGAGCCTTTTTCTATTGGCTGAGTAGACAATGTGAGAAACCACTATGATTTTTAGAGGAAAGAAAGGAAAACCCGATGATAGAAGTAGCTTTTATGGCTGGAGATTGTAGGTTTATGACTGATCCTATTTGGGAAGATCAATGATGGCATGCATTCGAGCTTCATTTATGTACTTGTGGCTGCAGCTGGACTGTGAGTTTAGAGTTTTGGATAACACAGTATATTAGATGATGTTTTTGAGATGTCCAGGGGAAGACTTGCTTTATTTAGGTTTCCTCTAGTTACTGTAGAAAAATAAAATTCTGGAGAATAATAACTTGATAAACCTTCTTCTTTTTCTTTTTCTTTCTGCACAGGGGTGAGCAGAGGAGAGAGTGTGGGGCTGCATCTTCCTACCGTGAGTGTTCAGGAGGGAGACAACTCTGTTATCAACTGTACTTATTCAGACAGTGTCTCAGACTACTTCCTTTGGTACAAGCAAGAATCTGGAAAAGGTCCTCAATTCATTATAGACATCCGTTCAAATATGGCCAAGAGGCAAGGCCAAAGACTCACCGTTTTATTGAATAAGACAGTGAAACATCTCTCTCTGCAAATTGCAGCTACTGAACCTGGAGACTCAGCTGTCTACTTCTGTGCAGAGAATACACATTGCTTCCCAGGCACCTGTAACCATCACCCAAACCTGAGATGGGAGGTGAAGCAGCATCTCTTTTCCTTTGGAATAAATTTTAATTATAACACTTGTCATTTTGTTTGTTCATAAGTGGAAACTAACATATAGATATTAAAACCATATAATAAGAAGGTTAGATTCAAGGACACCCAGAAAGGTTTAGAGTATTTTGTTGGACAGTTGATGCTTAATGGATTCCGTTTTTCAAAAAAAAGTATCGTACACATTTAAGTTAGCAACATGAAGCTTTGATATACATGTACATAGTAAAGAGTCAGCTAAAGAGATGCATAGGGCAAGGTATGGGAAAAATGGCACTGAGCTTCCATGCCTTCTCTGGCTATGCCACCCACCATGTGTTCAGCAATCAAGAAGCTCTGCTCAAGGGATCCTTACAGAGATTTAGTGATGTTTGATTTTGTAATCTAGTCTTTAAATGTGACTTTACATTTGCTATTCAGACTCCTCTCCTATATATAACCCCTTAGTATCAATATTGTAATCCCTATTATGGATAAATTATAACTTAGTTTTCAAAATTGCTTTTGTTATCTTTTTCTTATTGTAAAACATTGCATGCCACCACCAGATAATGTGTAAAATACAAAAAACACAAAATTGATCATTCTGTACCCAGATAGTTTTTTGCTAATATTAGATTGGTGCAAAAGTAATTGCTGTTTTTGCCATGGCTTTTAATGGCAAAAACAGCAATTACTTTTGCACCAGCCTAATATGTAGCTTTGTTTCTTCATAGAGTCCTATTATAATTAGGATCATGATTTTTTCACCTATTCTTATGTCTCAAATTGAGTTTTTCTCACTTCGTCAAGTCCTCTCCTCAAACACAGCTTTTTAATAGCTCCATAAGAAATTTTCATAAGTCACAATTATTTTCATTTTCTTACTCTCTGTATCTGTGGTAAAATTTGACAGCCCCTTCCTACCTGCTGTTTCTTGTAGGGAAAATGTGACGTGTTTTCCTTTAGAGTCAAGTTTGGATATATATCCTGTGTGTGTGAGGGAAGTTAAAACAGGAAGTGACTTTAAAATGTGAGCTTCAGATTGGACTCGTCAGTATATTCTTCTTCAAAATCTTATCAGTATCTCTTCTTATCTACCCTCTCACAGAATTAAGACAACTTATGTTTTTAAATTACTGCTATTTCTGCAGAACCTAGTGTAAGCTTTTTCACATTGTTAATAATCAATAGATGTTTGTTAAAGAGAGAAAAAAATGGATTAAACATTGTATATTCAAAATTTTAATTTAGGCTTTGTGGTTGAACTAAATGTATAATTTTATTCGTGAATAATTAAACTAATAAAATATATATTTGGTTTACTTGAATATTTGAGAGCTTAATATTTCTTTCCATTTATCTATGTCATTCTTTTCCATAAAACTTCATTGTTTTAAGATAATTAATTTTTTTCTAGACATTTAATTTTTATTGTTACCTTTTGCTTTCTGAGGTATGTGGGAATGTTTTTAATAAATGTTTTTCAGCTACTTTATTCAATTCTTATTAGTAAATTGCAGGAGGCATTTGCATAGTTAATTTGTGGTAGCTTGTTCCAAATACCCCACCTCACTTCCATGTTTTGACTGCTTTAAACATTACTAGCGCAGTTTCCTTTTCAAAAGTCATGTCTTTTAGTGTTGTCGATAAAAATAATGGAAATAAAGAAGTTGCACAAATAATGAATTCCCTAATTCTCCCACTTGTGGTCAAGAGTAGGCTAATTTCAAGATCCCTCATATTATTCCTAAGGATGGATATAACTGGCGATTGGTAGGGTGAGAATGATCCCTTCTGGCTGAGTTATGGCTGTTAGTTATTAGCTTGGTCTTATAGGAAAAGTCATTAGATTAAATTAGGGTTAAAAACAACTGAACAAGCAAGGTCAGTATTGTAGCCCAACAACTCAACTGGCTTTTGTTATTTCCCTGTCTATACCAATAGCTCCTCTCCAGAAAAGCAAGCTGACTCTTGATCAGTCCATTTCCTCCAAGACTGAAATAGTGGGAATCATGGCTTATAGTCTATTTATTTATTGCTTGTTTAGAAGAAAGAGTGTAATTACTATTGGCTTAATTGCTGTATCTTAGTTGTCAATTTTTCCAATGTAAGAAAAAAAATTCTCTAGCTAGAGTATGCAAAGTCAGTACACAGCGTAGATTCAGACACATTTAGGCATGAAACTTTAAAAGGAAAAGAGTACTGATTAGGAGAGACGCTAGCAGGTAATAAAATTTACTATAAAATTACATTCTGAGGTTGGCATAGAATGAAACAGATCAATGGAGCTAAATAAAACACATTGAACAAATACACTAAGTGTGGTGTATTTTTTTGTTGCCTCTGTACAAACTTGCTATCTTAAAACAATAGATTCATATTTTTTTCAATCAGTTTTACTGGGCTGGAATCAAGGCGTCAGTAGGGCCCCCTCCAGAGGCTGCAGAGACTAATCTGTTCCTTGCCTCTTCTAGCTCTGCCAGCATTTCTTGGCTTGTGGTGCCATCACTCCAATCCCTGTTGCTATGGTCACGTTGGCTTCTCTTCGTGTGTTGTCAAGAACACATTTCCAGAAGTTCAAAGGCAATATTTCTTTGAAAATTTTTTTGAATACTTAGATAAAGTAAAACCTGATTAAATGAAAGGCCAGAAAAGAACCTGTACCTGTTGGTTAAAGGACTGAATACAATGGGTTTATTTGTCTATTAATAGTTAAGTGTGTAAGAACAGAATATGTGTGGTTCAGAACATTCTGAGTAATATGGGCTTACTAGTGACCAGTTCATAGTGAGATGACACATGACTTTGGGAGGGGGAAGAATGCAGGGCCGTTAGGGCTGGGGTAATAATGCTTTAGTTCATGGGAGTTCACAGATGTCTGATAGGGTAATTAATTTTATTCTTAATAGTCCTACATTGTTTCAACATTTTCAGAGAATGAGGAGGTGATAAGAAAAGCGAAGCTCCTGAGTGAGAGCAAAACCTTACATAACTGTCCTAGAAAAATATGTTCCTCTACATATAGATAATTTGAATTGGCACAGATAAGAAATGGAAATCAATTGATTTAGTGCTTGTGAGTGCTGTATCTTTAGGACAGGTGAGTGCTTTAACTCATGTAGAAAATAAAACAACTCTTACTAGTACATACTCACAACCCCTTAGGGAGTAGAAGTGTCTAAAACATACTCAACTGTTCCCTTAGGACAGTATTCCAGTTCATATTCAATTTTTACAGTTTTCATGGAATTTTGGAGGTTCCAAAAAAGACATGAACTGTCTGCATTCCCTACTATTCTAGAAAAGTCTCCCCACCCACAAATGTTTAATATTGCAGTCAACATGTCCCTACCGTGATGAGTGGTCCCTGGGGGGTATTAACAAGTGTTCATTGGCAATCATTTGGTTCCACCAAACAGCCTTTCTGGCCTTGATATATCTTATCATCACTGATCAAACAAATCAATAATTCATCTAAGATGGAGTTATTGACATTTTCCATGGATGTGCCATTAAGTTCCATAAGAGGTGCTTGAATAAGGACTTTAGTCAGAAAGCCATGTCTAGCATGATCCCCTGATCATGTATTTTTTTTCTAGCTTCTAAAGTGCCTTTCATACATGGGACTTTGTCTTCATCAGGAAATTTATTTGAATAGTGTGAAGGTATCAAATAATTTATGTATTTGGTGTCCATTTTTATAAAGGTACATGAAATATATAAGAGGGTTAAGAAGAAGTAAAGAAGGTTAAGAAACCTCATCAGCTCTATTATATTTGGAAGTTGTTAAACATTAAAACATTGACTATCACTGTTCATATTTGTCATAATTTGACATGTAAAAACGAAAGTCACAAGTTCAGCTACCTGCATTAATTTTACTTCTTCTAAGAGACTGAATTTTATAATAGAGTCTTGGGTAGTTATTACATAATAAATTTTGTGTTATTCCTTTTCAACTCTGAGTATAAGACATTACAACAATTAATTCAGAAGTTGATATGAGACTGTCCAAAATATCTGTTTGGGTATGGACACTTCTTAAGTAACAAAAGCACAGTTAAAAGATTTATTGATTGAGAAGTGTAATGGAGTTGAACACTATGAAGATAAATTTGTAATATTTCATAATTAGTCCACCAACTGGAAGAAAAAATAATGGATGCTTTTGCAAAATAGATAACTCATACTGTATGTGGTATCATAAGATTTAATGGTGATTCCTGTGAAAGATCTGAAGATACTTCAATTTTGACAAGGCTAAGATTAGCTATTTTAAGACAAGAACGATAAGCTATGGCTACTATATTAAGAAATAAATTATGGTAGGCAAGGCAATGACCTTTGTTGTTTGCAGTTTTTTGAGTATTATCACTAGGGCATGGCCTTTAATATTCGCACAGAAAGAAAAGTTTGTCACAATCAGTGGTCCTGTAATCAGTTGTCCTGTATGTGGGATCGCCCAGAATACATTATCTTCAGAGTTGGGCATACAAAATGGAGTGGCTTGCTGGGGCTCATTTGGGGTCTGAATTGAAGTCATGGAAAAAATATAAACTCAAAGGCTTGATAACCTAATAACCAAACACTGATATCTAATATGATCTGTATGAACAGAGCTGGCTGTTGAAACTGAATAGAAAAGAGAACGGGACCTTTAAAATACAACTTGATATCTGAGGGGTTAATTCTAAACTCTTCATCAAAGACAGATTCGTTTTTTCTGCTGTTTGGCCCCAAGATTGGCAACTGGATAGGCATTGGAATTGAGGAGGAATATTGTTATATCAATAGATAAGGCAAAAGATCTGCAGAGATTTGTCCAAATCTTCTTATCACAATGTGATGTATTTGTACTTTAGAAGAAACAACAACATACATAGATGTGAGGCTAGAGGATTATTGTATCTTACATTGGCTCTATAATTCATTACAGGTATAAAATATGTGTCAATCTTCTAGTACCATCACAGGTGCAATGACAAAATACAGCAGTTGGTTGAATGATCATTTTTCCTCTCAATGTGACCATGTTTATTTTCAGATTTGTTAACAAATTAAGAGTTGGTTGATTGAAAAGAAAGTTTGCACTGGGTGAGGTTCTCATAGAGAAGTGTGAGATAACACACACTAGTTTGGTATACCAGGAAACCTCTGTTTCCTGTTCTAGGGCAGCAGTAGCAGCAGCACATGGCCCAGTAATTCTTCTCTCACCGTGCCAGGTTCATCTCACAGTGCAGAGTCCTGAAAATAAAGAAGATATTTTTTTGTCTAGGAAAAGAACCAAATATGTTACTTTCTAGCCTGCTGAAGGTGGTCACAACTTCACTGTGGCTAGGTAGGGATGGCCCAGTGGGAATGGACTTTCTGTATGAACTAAGGATTTTAGAAGTATCTTTATGGAAACTTTGGGAAGGAGGGGTAATGGGGTACAAAAATTGAATTTCTTTGTCCCAACCCACTTTATCCTTAAACCTTCAAATTCTCTTTTTTTTTTCCTTCAGGATCCGGCATTGCCCAGAAGATAACTCAAACCCAACCAGCAATGTTCGTGCAGGAAAAGGAGGCTGTGACTCTGGACTGCACATATGACACCAGTGATCAAAATTATGGTCTATTCTGGTACAAGCAGCCCAGCAGTGGAGAGATGATTTTTCTTATTCGTCAGGAGTCTTATGACAAGCAAAATGCAACAGAAGGTCGCTACTCATTGAATTTCCAGAAGGCAAGAAAATCCATCAACCTTGTCATCTCTGCTTCACAAGTGGGGGACTCAGCAATGTATTTCTGTGCAATAAGAGGGCACAGTGAGAGAACCGTCGGAGGGAGGTGTACAAAAGCCCTGGGGACCTGCTTGAGACTTCCATCTGCTGGAGAACCAAGGCGGGAAATCAACATCACAGACAGGAAGTGGCTACAGCTGTGGCAGCACAGAGGCAGTGTTGTAGGAAATAAACTCACTCTAAGAAAATACCTGGTTAAGTTCATAGACCATGATCAAAATTATCATTAATTAAAAGCTTTCTTATCCCTGAATCTTTGGTTTAAAGTTAGACATATCGAATTTGTGACTGAAGGTTGAAGATAAAAAACTGCCACAATAAACAACTTGCCATTTGGCCACTAAATTGAATTGGATTCAAAAACATACGACTGAAAAATCATTAAAAATCTCTGTGAATTTTCACATCAATTTGTTCAGTAAATACTGGGGATCTACAAAAAGTTCATGAAAAATGTGTATTATAAAAACTATTTTTGGATTTCAATTTTTTTTCGCACCGAAATGAACTTACACTTAAATTGTTATATGTAGACAGGATCTACTTTGAGGCATTAAGAAAAGTAAGACAACAATCTGAAAAGAACTCCTATTTGAGCAACAGATTCTGCTAAAATGAAGCAAAAAAAAAAAGCTTCACATTTATGGTGAAGGTTGGGTAGTAGAATCGTGAAATCATCAATTCTCTATGAAAGTTTAAGAGGTCAATGCTCCAAATAAATCAGCAGTTTGTAAGTGGATAACTCATTTTAAGAAGGGATGAGACAATGTTGAAGGTAAAGCCTGCAGTGGCAGACCATCCACACCAATTGGTTTGGAAAATGTTAATCTTTTTGTGCCCTGATTGAAACGGACTGATGATTAATGGTAGAAACAATAACCAACACCATAGACCCTTCAATTGGCTCAGCTTACAAAATTATGACTGAAAATTAAAGTTCAGCAAACTTTCCATTCGATGGGTGCCAAAATCATTGCACCTAGATCAGTTGCAGACAAGATCAGAGCTTTCAACAGAAATTTTAAGCAAGTGGGATCAAGCTCCTGAAGCGTTTCTTTGAAGAACTGTAACAAGAGATATAGCACAGCTTTACCAGTATAATTCTGAAGGCAATGCACAATCAAAACAATGGCTACCAAGAGGTGGAAGTGGTCCAGTCAAAGCAAAGGTGGACCAGTAAAGTGCAAAATGTATGGCAACAGTTTTTTGGGATGCTCAAGGAATTTTGCTTGTTGGCTTTCTCAAGGGCCAAAGAGCAAAACCATTTGCTTATTATAGGCATGTTTTGAGATATGTAGCCAAAGCTTTAGGAGATAAGTGCCTAGGAAAGCTCCACCAGAGATTTCTTCTTCACCATGACAATGATCCTGCTCATTCCTCTCATCAAACAAGGGCAATTTTGTAAGAGTATTGATGGAAAATCGTTAGGCATCTACATAGCCTTGATTTGGCTCCTTGAATCTCTTTTTGTCTCTTAATCTTAAAAAGATCTTTAAAAGGCACCCATTTTCTTTAGTTAGTAATGTAAAAAAGAACTCATTGACATGATTAAATTCCCGGGACCCTCAGTTATGCAGCAATGAACTAAATGGCTAGTATCATTGCTTACAAAAGTGTTTTGAGCTCAATGGAGCTTATTTCAGGAATAAAGTTTTGTTAAAGTTTTATATTTTATTTATTTAGTTTTTATGTTGGAAGGTCAGTTCTTTCTTTTTTTTTTTTTTTACTATAAGTTCTAGGGTACATGTGCACAATGTGCAGGTTTGTTACCTATGTATACATGTGCCATGTTGGTGTGCTGCACCCATCAACTCGTCAGCACCCATCAACTCATCATTTACATCAGGTATAACTCCCAATGGCATCCCTCCCCCCTCCCCTCTCCCCATAATAGGCCCTGGTGTGTGATGTTCCACTTCCTGTGTCAAGTGATCTCATTGTTCAATTCCCTCCTATGAGTGAGAACATGCGGTGTTTGGTTTTCTGTTCCTGCGATAGTTTGCTGAGAATGATGGTTTCCAGCTGCATCTATGTCCCTACAAAGGACACAAACTCATCCTTTTTTATGGCTGTGTAGTATTCCATGGTGTATATGTGCCACATTTTCTTTTATTTTTTATTTTTTAATTTTTAATTTATTATTATTATTATACTTTAAATTCTAGGGTACATATGCATAACGTGCAGGTTTGTTACATATGTATACTTGTGCCATGTGGTGTGCTGCACCCATCGACTCATCAGCACCCATCAACTAGTCATTTACATCAGGTATAACTCCCAATACAATCTCTCCCCACTCCCCACTCCCCATGATAGGCCCCGGTGTGTGATATTCCCCTTCCCGAGTCCAAGTGATCTCATTGTTCAGTTCCCACCTATGAGTGAGAACATGCGGTGTTTGGTTTTCTGTTCTTGTGATAGTTTGCTAAGAATGATGGTTTCCAGTTGCATCCATGTCCTGTCACTGATGGGCATTTGGGTTGATTCCAAGTCTTTGCTATTGTGAATAGTGCCACAATAAATATACGTGTGCATGTGTCTTTATAGCAGCATGATTTATAATCTTTTGGGTATATACCCAGTAATGGGATGGCTGGGTCATATGGTATTTCTAGTTCTAGATCCTTGAGGAATCGCCACACTGTTTTCCACAATGGTTGAACTAGTTTACAATCCCACCAACAGTGTAAAAGTGTTCCTATTTCTCCACATCCTCTCCAGCACCTGTTGTTTCCTGACTTTTTAATGATTGCCATTCTAACTGGTGTGAGATGGTCTCATTGTGGCTTTGATTTGCATTTCTCTGATGGCCAGTGATGATGAGCATTTTTTCATGTGGCTGTTGGCTGTATGAATGTCTTATTTTGAGAAGTGTCTGTTCATATCCTTCACCCACTTTTTGATGGGGTTATTTTTCTCTTGTAAATTTGTTTGAGTTCTTTTTGTTTTTTGAGAGGGAGTCTCGCTCTGTCGCCCAGGCTGGAGTGCAGTGGAGGGATCTCAGCTCACTGCAAGCTCCGCCTCCCGGGTTTACGCCATTCTCCTGCCTCAGCCTCCCCAGTAGCTGGGACTACAGGCGCCCGCCACCTCGCCCGGCTAGTTTTTTTGTATTTTTTTAGTAGAGACGGTGTTTCACGGTGTTAGCCAGAATGGTCTCGATCTCCTGACCTCGTGATCCGCCCGTCTGGGCCTCCCAAAGTGCTGGGACTACAGGCTTGAGCCACCGCGCCTGGCCTGTTTGAGTTCTTTATAGGTTCTGGATATTAGCCCTTTGTCAGATGAGTAGATTGCAAAAATTTTCTCCCATTCTGTAGGTTGCCTGTTCACTCTGATGGTAGTTTCTTTTGCTGTGCAGAAGCTCTTTAGTTTAATTAGATCCCACTTGTCAATTTTGGCTTTTGTTACCATTGCTTAATTTTATTTTAATTTTACTTTACATGAACCTTTTGAAATCTCCTTGTAGTTTATTGTGTTATTGGCATTGTTTTAAATAAGAAAGGCATTAAAACCTTTTATATTTCCCTTCTAAATATGTTATGTTGTTTATATTGTTTAGTGAATTAGTTTGATTTAGGTTTGTTTGCTGTGAGTAAATGGCACTCACATTAAAGGTATCTACTGTGTGACAAACTTTGTGCTAAGAAGCTCATTTCATCTTATTAACACCTCGAATGTGGAAGAAATCAGTTTCCATACTACAGATTTACCTGCCTCTCAACATTCTTATCCATGAAGTGATAATTGTTTAGTGACTTCCAGAAGGACATGTGGTGAATCTTCCTCAAAGAGGCACAAACCTTTTCATTTATATATAAATAAGACATCTTTTCTTCTAAAATGAATCCCCATTTTTGAAATATAAGACATTTCCCTTTCACTATGTTTCCACACGTTTTATTTAGTTCTACTGATCTATTTGTTTCATTTTATGACAATCTCAAAATGTAGTTTCACAGTAAATTTTATAATCTCTTAGGGTAAATCACTTTTCACCAAAAAACTTTTTCAAGGTTTTAAAAAATAATTCTTGTACATTTACTTTTCAGTATGTTAAAAGTTCTGTCACATTTTCCTCATGTTCAATACCCTTCTGTTAAACTGACAAAACAAAAATGTCTAAAAACCAGAAAGTTGAAATGGCATTTAACGAATATGTTAACAAATATCAACTTGCTTTTGTATGTTTTTATTCAGAAAAATGATATTTTTTCATTTGTATAGGATCTTTTATGTTCTCTATTACATTGTGAAGTTTCTTAATTTTATCTTCATATGGATTTGTATATAACTGTTCCCACACATTCATCTATATATATGCATTTTAAATGAAATTATCTTTTATATATTCATTTTTACTAATATTCCCAGTACAAAAAAATGCTATTTAAAAATCATCTTGGTTATATAGCTAAGAGTTTCTAACTTTAAAGTGCAGATAATTTGCAATATATTCATACTGCTTGAACCATTACGTTTTATTTTATGAACCTAGCCTAATCTTAACCCAACATCTAAAAAAAATAGGACGATAAAAATATTTACTCCCTGATTTTTTTTTTTTTTTTTTTGAGATGGAGTCTCACTCTGTTCCTCAGACTGGAGTGCAGTGGCGCAATCTCGGCTCACTGCAACCTCTGCCTCCCAGGTTCAAGCGATTGTCCCACCTCAGCCTCCTGAGTAGCTGGGATTATATGCGCGCGCCACCACCATACCCAGCTAATTTTTGTATTTTTAGTAGAGACGAGGTTTCAACCTGTTGTTCAGGCTGGTTTCGAACTCCTGACCTCGTGATCTGCCCATCTCGGCCTCCCAAAGTGCTGGATTACAGGCGTGAGCCACCACCACACCCAGCCTACTCTCCTATGAAAAAGTCAAGAAACAACAGATGCTGGCAAGGGTGTGGAGAATTAGAAATGCTTTTGCACTCTTGGTTGGAACGCAAATTAGTTTAACCATTGTGGAAGACAATGTGGTGATTCCTCAAAGACCTACAGCCAGAAATACCATTTGACCCAGCAATCTCATTACTGGGTATACACCCAAAGGAATATAAATCATTCTATTATAAAGATACCTGTACATGTATGTTAATTGGAGCACTATTCACAATAGCATAGAAGTACAATCAACCCAAATGCCCATCAATGATAGACTGGATGAAGAAAATGTGGTTCATATACACCTTGGATACTATGCAGCAATAAAAATAAATGAGATCATGTCCTTTGCAGGGACACGGATGGGGGTAGAAGCCCTTATCCTCAGCCAACTAACACAGGAACAGAAAATTATACACCACAAGTTCTCACTTATAATTGGGAACTGAACAGTGAGAACACATGGACGCAGGAAGGGGAACAACACACACTGGGGCCTGTTGGGGAGGCGGGGGGAGGGAAAGCATCAGGATAAAGAGCTAATGCATGCGAGGCTTAATACCTAGATAATGGGTTGATAGGTGCAGCAAATCACCATGGTACACGTTTACCTGTGTAACAAATCTGCATATTTTGAACATGTATCCAAGATCTTAAAAGAACATGTTTAAAAATTCATTGAATAAACTGAATATATATATTCGCAAGTGTCCCATGCTAATATAAAACACATTGTAATAAGCATGTATACATCTTATTAAATCAGTTAGAATGAATATCCATATATTCATATTCATATAATTTGATATAAAATAGCAGTTGGATACATAGTATTAATTTTAAAATTCTACTTTTAAAATTTATAATTTTAAAATTAAAATTAAAATTTTAAATTTCAAATTTTTAAAGTATCTCATTTTATTTCTGAGATCTGGTATCTTATTTAGTTGAAAATGTCTCTTCGAATTCTCTAATTACCATGAGCTTGTGTAGCTTATGCTGCTGCCTCTAATGTAGCTGCTATTGTTTTCAATATAGAATGAGCAAGGTGAGTGGATTTCTTGAACCATTTACTATAATAGAACCTCTAGATATTTCTACCAAATAAATAGTAGAGAACAAATTAAAATAAGCCAAATATACTTTTACAGCTACTTTCACATCTATTAGATGGAGTCTTTCATAGACATTTTATGAAAGAGTTTCATAATCCTCACACTTGTTACAACACACAGTCTAGACAGGCAAGATATATTCACTCTAACTAACATAATATCTAAGGGATGATGTGAAGGATATTGCAGGCATGTACACACACACACACTCACATCTCACCCAAAGTTAGAGTTTACAAATAGCGGTTTACCTTTTAGGTTCTTAGACAGAACCAGTAAAGAAGTCACACACTTTCAGCCTAATCAGTAATTAGTTCAAATTCAATAGAAATGACATCTAAAATTGGAATCTTAGAAACAAGACTCTACTAAAAGATAACTTTGGAATGCACCAAAAATCGGTTTTTTAGTTGAGAAATATTGTCTGTCACTAACTCTTTAGTCATTATCATTGTATTTCTTGGCACCTACTTCTGGGAAAACCTTTGTAACCACAGGTAAAACATAATATAGAAATGGTCACTCTACCTTAGTTTAACAAATGTATTCAGTTTTTTTAATGACAAAAAGTTTACTCTTGAATAGAGATGCAAATATTTAAATTAAGTAATTAAAACCCGGAAGGCAGTGTATTAACAAAATAATACAGCTTGATTTTTAAAAACTTATTTATTCACTTATGTATCCATTTATTTTTAAAAAATCATTCAGCACCTACAGAGTGACAAACTTTGTGCCGAGAACTCAGTCCATATAACAATCTTATTGTGATCTCTAGCATGTAATAGCTCAATTTCTATACTGTAGGGTTTACCTGCCCCATACCGGATTTATCCATAAAATGATTAATAAATTACTGGCTCTTAGAGGAACATTGTAGAGAGACAGAATATGAAGTCTCTCTTTTCTCTGCTTTTGTCCTTCATTTTACTACTCTTTCAAAAGCATTTATGCCATGATGTGGATCACTTTGCACACCCGCAGACCTGTTCCACCATGCAAAATCCTCATTCTTTTCAATCTTCTCCTTCTACCTCCAACACCATTTTCTCCTTCCCTAAGTTTTGAATGGTAATGATTGGTTGGCAAGTGATCTTGTATTGCAACATCCTCTTATATTTGCGTTTGAAAAGTAGATGTGTATAGTATAAATCTTAAAGAGAAACATGTTTTAAAAATTTTAAATTATTTTTAATTGTGGAAAAATATATATAACATAAATTTTGACTTGTTAACCATTTATAAACGGACACTTTAGTAGTGTTAAGTACATTCCTTTATTGTGCAACCATCACTACCATCCATCTTGAGAACTCTTTTCATCTTGGAAAGCTGAAACTCTGTGCCTACTAAACAATAGCTCTCTATTCTCTTCTCCACCTAATCCCTAGGAACCATCCCTACTTTCTGTCTTTATAAGTTTGACTACTCTAGGTACTTCGTATAACTGGAATCATACAATTTTTTTTGTAACTGACTTATTTCATTTAGCATAATGTCCTCAAAGTTTATTCATGTGATAGCATGAAGCAGGTTTTCAGAATTTCCTTCCTTTATAAGGCTGCATATTATTCAACTGTGTGTACATACCCTATTTTGTTAATGTATTTATCTGTCAATGGAAATTTGAGCTGTTTCTATCTTTTGGCTATTGTGAATAAGCTGCTGTCAACATGAGTATGCAAACATCTCAATATTTGGGGTATATCCCCCATTTCTTCCAATTTTGGAGGGGATATACCCAGAAGTGCAATTGCTGAATCACATAATAATTCTATTTTTAATTTTTTAAAGAACTGCCAAACTGGTTTCCACAGTGATTGCCATACCGTTTTACATTTTTACCAAGACAAAGGCGTTTTGATTTCTCCACATTTCATCAACACTTCTTTTGTTATCATTATTTTTGATATTAATAGTAGCCATACTAATGGGCATGACATAGTATGTCATTATGGTTTTTATTTGCATTTCCCTAATAATTCGTGACGTTGAGTATCTTTTCCTGTGCTTATTGGTCAATTGTATATCTTCCTTGGAAAAATTCCTGTGTAACTCCTTTATCCATTTTTAATTGGGCTTTCTTTCTTTCTTTCTTCTTTCTTTCTTTCTTCTTTCTCTCTTTCTTTCTTTCTTTCTTTCTTTCTTTTCTTTCTCTCTTTCTTTCCTTTCCTCCTTTCCTCTTTCTTTCTCTCTTTCTTTCTTTCGAGATGGTATTTTGACATGTTGTCCAGGCTGGTTTCGAACTCCTGAGCTAAAGCAATTCACCTACCTCAGCCTCCAAATTCCTGGGATTACAGGTGTAAGCCACCGTGCCTGGCCTGGGTTGTCTTTTTTTCTACTGATTTGTAAGAGTTCTTTATATATTCTGAATATTGACCTTTTGTCAGATATATGATCTGATATATATTTTTTCCATTCCATGGTTGTTTATTCACTCTGTCACTCCATTAACTGTGCACTTTGATGCACAGTAGTTTTAAATTTTGATGTAGTCAAATTTATCTAAGTTTTCTTTTGCATCCTACGCTTTTGGTATCATAGCCAATAAATTATTGCCAACTTCATGCTTTCTGAAGGCTGAGAAAAAAAAAAAAAGAAAAAAAGAAAAAGAAATTATTGCCAAATCTAAATCGTGAAGCTTTTCCCTGTAAGATAAGATGTAGTTTCACTCTTTTGCATGTGGATATCCAGTTTTTCCCAACACTGTTGAAAAGACTTTCCTTTCATCCTTAAACAGTCTTAGGACCCTTTTCTAAAATAATTTGGTCATAAATGCAGAGATTAATTTTGGGCTGTCTGTTGTATTTCATTGGTCTATATGACTGTCATTATGCAAGCACCACACAACTTTTGCTACATTACTGTAGCATTGTAATCAGCTTTGAAATCAGGAAGTGTGAGACCTTCCAAACTTGTTCTTCTTTTTCAAGATTATTTTGGCTATTTGGGGTTTCTCAAGATGTCATATGAACTTTTGGATGGATTTTTCTATTACTGCAAAACACTATTGGGCTTTTGATAGGGACTGAATTGAATCTGTAGATTGCTTTGGGTAGCATCAACATGTTAATGATATTAAATTCTCCAATCCATAAATATCAAATGTCTTTCAACTTATTTGTGCCTTATTTAATTTATTTCAGGGGCATTTTAGTTTTCATTGTACAAGTCTTAGCATCGTTGTTTAAGTTTATTCCTAAATAGTTTATTCTTTTTGATGCTATTGCAAATGGAAGTATTTTCTTAATTTCCAAAGTGTTCATTGTTAGTGTATAGAAATGCAATTGAGTTTTGTGTGCTGTTCTGTATCCTTCAAGTTTGCTAAATTCATTTATTAGTTCTAACTACAAGCATCTTTAATGGTGGAATTTCAGATATTGTGACAGTAGAGTGGAGAATGAGACGTTAGTAGTCTCGTGTCCCTCAGGATAACTCATGTAGGCTGCAAAACTTCAAGCATACATAGAAGTATGAACTTCATAATGTAATCATTTTAATCTTTAATACATCAGGCCCTTCAAAATTTAGTTTAAATGTTGAGAAGTCAAAGAATGGTATCCTTCTACGAATAAATATTCTAACACATGATGATGTGATGAACGAGATGAATAATTTGTATTTGGATACATGTTTTTAAAGCAATGTTTAGTTAGTAATTGAAAATACTAAACCAGGAGAAAATAATGTGCACTCTGCATACTAGAGAGATATAGAAGCAGAAAGTTTTACCTCAGTCCATAGATCTAGTAAATAAAGATTCAACACTTAATCTTAAGTCATTTGACTCCAATTGATGAATTTTCAGTAAACAATGAAAAATAAAAGTAAACCAATTCAATATACAACTCCAGGAGTTATAAAATAAACAGTAAAATAAAATGATTGAGAGTAGATTGAAGGAATTAAGAATAAAAGCAAGAAATTAATGGCTCAAAGGAAAATAATAAAATCAATGATAAAACCACAACATGATATTTTGAAAACAATTAGAATACTAACACGATCCAGAAAAAAAAAGTGAGAAGGGACAAATACATGCACAAAAAATACAACATAATTAAGTTGAATTTATTTTGGGAATGTAAAGGTTACTTAATACTTGAAAATCTGTTAATATAATGCTTGATATTAACAAACTTTAAGAAGGTCAAAGATGTTCTACCTGGTTTGGTGGATTGTTTCATTTGGATCTAGGATGATTCACTGTACTTGTATGTATATGTGCATTTGTGCAGGCTCATTTAATTTTGTTGGCTTTTAAAAATATTTGGGTTCTCTCTCTTAATTTGACCCCAATTATAGATATAGTGTTATTGTTCTTAAATTTCTGGTTGCATTTAGATTATTTCTATGAAGACAAGGGGAAAATGATGAATTTATTCAACCATATTTATGACAAAGTTTTGGCTTCCATATTATTGTTTTTGTATTTTTATTTTATTGTGAACTATACTAAGTTTTGTTCTAGAAGTTGCTGGACCAGTAAGTATTGTTCAAGTTGATGGATTCTATAGAGTTCAGATTTTTGGAATATTCTTGAAAATTATTCTCATTTATGTCCTTAAACCTTGCATAATCTTGTGAAATAATGCTCCATAATGATGACTGACTGTGCACAGACTAACCCATGCTTTAAATAATGTTAGTCATTAGAAAGAATTAAGCTATGATCCTGTATGTGAGAAATTTTCATACTGGTTAATTTGAACAACTATGCTTTAGACTCCTTTATCACAAGCAAGTTTCCAGGAACAGAAAGAGAGTGATCAAAGGCCATGAATAAAGTTCCAGTACTCTGGTGGTTCACAGAAGTTTAGAAACCTTTTCAGCCTTGCTACCATGCATTGCTCATCAGGTGTTTAATAATTGGTCTGAAAAGAATGCTTATGCCACTACCTGGTGGTCAGCTCCTAAACTGCAGTTTGTTCATCCTTTAAAATATGTTTTCTTTTCTTTGTTTTTGGAACGGAGTCTCACTCTGTTGCCCAGGCTGGAGTGCAGTGACTGGATCTTGGCTCACTGCAAGTTCCATCTCCCGGGCTCACGTCATTCTCCTGCCTTAGCCTCCCGAGTAGCTGGGACTACAGGCGCCCACCACCTCGCCCGGCTAGTTTTTTTAGTAGAGACGGGGTTTCACCGTGTTAGCCAGGATGGTCTCGATCTCCTGACCTCGTGATCCGCCCGTCTCGGCCTCCCAAAGTGCTGGGATTACAGGCTTGAGCCACCGCGCCAGCCTAAAATATGTTTTCTTTCCTCTTTTAGTCAAAGAATCAGACCTGAAATTATTTAGTTATTAAAAAAAATTCATTTGGATAAATGGAGCACCTATTAACTTGCTGTTTTAAAATATTTCAAGGGCTTGGGAAAAAGTCATTTTGGTGTCTTCTAACTTCCCTCTCAAATGTCTCTGAAAGCGATTTATACTGGAAAAAATAGGGAACACATGTTTTGCTATTAATGAGGTTTATGTTCAAAACTATTAACTTTGCCATGTACTTGCTGAATACTTGAGTGCTGTGTTTCATTTTTTGTAAAATGTGACAGTGATAGCTTCTTTAGTATTTGTTGTGAGAATTCATCATAGTGTATCAAAGAAGATTAACAAGTAGCAGATGATCTAATAATGAGGATATTCTCAATAGACCCAGAAAAGGCATGTGACAAAATCCAGCATCCACTCCTGATTAAAAACTCTCTCTAAATGCGAAATTAAAAGGAACTTTCTCAACTTAATAAAGGAACCTTACAAAAACCTATGTCAAGTGTCACACTTGGTGAAAAACTAAAGGCTTCTTTCTCCCTAAGATCAGACATAAGATAAAAGTTATTGCTCTCACTGTTTTTGTTTAATATTGTATTAGAATGTCTATCCAGTGCAATAAGGCAAGAGACAGAAACAACAGGCATACAGTTTGGAAAGGAAGAAATAAATCAAGCTTTATTTGCAGACAACATAATTGTCTAAGTAGAAAATCCAAAGAATCTACAGAAAATCTACCAGAACAAATAAGTAAGATTTTAAAGGTCGCAGGATCAATGATCAATTTGTAAAAATTAATTGTATTTATATATTTTCACATGGGACAATCAGAAATTAAAATTAAAAACACAATACCATTTACAATAGCATCAAAAATATTAAATGCTTACAGATTAATCTTATGAAGTATAGAAGACCTGGTAACTTAAATCCACAAAACCTCAGGAGAGAAATTAAGACCTAAAGAATGGAGAGATAAATTATGTTCATAGATTGATAGACTCAATATCGTTAAAATGTCAGTTCTGTTTCAATTATTCTATAGATTCAATATAACCACAATAAAAGTTCGTCATTTTTTTGTTTAAAGTTAGCAATCTCGGCCCAGAAATTCTACCCAGGCTGCCTCAGCACCATGTACCGAGCACTCCGGCTCCTCGCGCGCTCGCGTCGCCTTGTGCGGCCTCCAGCCTCAGCCTCAGCTTCGGCTCCCGGCTTGGGTGGGGCGGCCGTGCCCTCGCTTTGACCCCCGAAGGCGGCTCGAATGGCAAGCCAAAATTCCTTCCGAATAGAATATGATACCGTTGGCGAACTAAAGGTGCCAAATGATACGTATTACGGCGCCCAAACCGTGAGATCTACGATGAACTTTAAGATTGGAGGTGTGACAGAACGCATGCCAACCCCAGTTATTAAAGCTTTTGGCATCTTGAAGCGAGCGGCTGCTGAAGTAAACCAGGATTATGCAATCATGAAGGCAGCAGATGAGGTAGCTGAAGGTAAATTAAATGATCATTTTCCTCTCGTGGTATGGCAGACTGGATCAGGAACTCAGACAAATACGAATGTAAATGAAGTCATTAGCAATAGGGCAATTGAAATGTTAGGAGGTGAACTTGGCAGCAAGATACCTGGGCATCCCAATGATCATGTTAATAAAAGCCAGAGCTCAAATGATACTTTTCCCACAGCAATGGACATTGCTGCTGCAATAGAAGTTCATGAAGTACTGTTACCAGGACTACAGAAGTTACATGATGCTCTTGATGCAAAATCCAAAGAGTTTGCGCAGATCATCAAGATTGGACGTACTCATACTCAGGATGCTGTTCCACTTACTCTTGGGCAGGAATTTAGTGGTTATGTTCAACAAGTGAAATATGCAGTGACAAGAATAAAAGCTGCCATGCCAAGAATCTATGAGCTCGCAGCTGGAGGCACTGCTGTTGGTACAGGTTTAAATACTAGAATTGGCTTCGCAGAAAAGGTTGCTGCAAAAGTGGCTGCACTTACAGGCTTGCCTTTTGTCACTGCTCCAAATAAATTTGAAGCTCTGTCTGCTCATGATGCTCTGGTTGAGCTCAGTGGAGCCATGAACACTACTGCCTGCAGTCTGATGAAGATAGCAAATGATATTCGTTTTCTGGGTTCTGGTCCCTGGTCAGGTCTGGGAGAACTGATCTTGCCTGAAAATGAACCAGGAAGCAGTATCACGCCAGGCAAGGTGAACCCTACTCAGTGTGAAGCAATGACCATGGTTGCAGCCCAAGTCATGGGGAACCATGTTGCTGTCACTGTCGGAGGCAGCAATGGACATTTTGAGTTGAATGTTTTCAAGCCAATGATGATTAAAAATGTGTTACACTCAGCCAGGCTGCTGGGGGATGCTTCAGTTTCCTTCACAGAAAACTGCGTGGTGGGAATCCAGGCCAATGCAGAAAGGATCAACAAGCTGATGAATGAGTCTCCAATGTTGGTGACAGCTCCCAATCCTCATACAGGGTATGACAAGGCAGCAAAGATTGCTAAGACAGCACACAAAAATGGATCAACCTTCAAGGAAACTGCTATTGAACTTGGCTATCTCACAGCAGAGCAGTTTGACGAACAGGTAAAACCTAAGGACATGCTGGGTCCAAAGTGATTTAAATAAATTTATAATGAAAATAAACATGTATACAATTTAAAAAAATAAAAAATAAATAAAATTAGCAATCTCATTATAAAATTTATTCAGAAATGTAAGGCACCTAGAATAGCCAAAACAACATTGTAAAAGAAAAAATTTGGAGGGATAATACTATCTTACTGCAAGCCGTTTTCCACAGTAATCAAGACAATGTGGCATTTGTGTACAGATAGACTAACAGATTAATAGAACAGAATAGAGCCCAGGAATAGACCCATATATACATGAACAACTACTTTTTGACAAAGGTACAAAGGCAATTCAATTTGGAAAGGATAGTCTTTTCAACAAATAGTGCTTAAATAATTGAATATCCATATGCAAAATAATAAACTTCGACACTCTCATACCATATACAAAAAGTTACTTAAAGTGATCATAAACATACATGTAAAACTCCAAATCATAACACTTCTAGAAGAAAATAGGAGGAAATTTTTGTGACCTTGGCCTATGCAAACATTTCTTAGATATGATAGCAAAACATGACCCATAAAAAACAAAAAGTTGATAAATTGATAAATTGGTTTTCATAAAAATTTAAAACTGCCTCTGGAAACAACTCTGTCAATAGAATTAATAGATGAGCTATAGACTGGAAAAATACTTGCAAATTGGGTATCTGATAAAGTCATTTATTTGAGTTATGCAAAGAACCCACAGAATCCATTAACAACAACAAAAAAAAAAATAGAAAAGTGAATAAAATGGGCAAAAGACTTGAACAAACACTTCAGCAAGGAAACTATATGAACGGCAAATAGGCATATGAAAACATGCCTAGCATCATTAGTCATTAGGGATATGCAAATTAAAGTCACAATTAAGTACTACTACATACCTATTAGAGTGGGGTTGACAAGGATGTGGAGCAACTGGAACTCTCAGGTACTACTGGTGGAAATACAAAGTAATATAATTAGTTTGAAAAATAATCGGGCAGGTTTTAAATAAGTCAAATATACACCTGATATCTGATGCAGCCATTCTACTCCAAGTTATTTGCCCTAAGAGAAAAGACAGAATATGCCTATACAAAATTTTGAATCCACATATTCGTAGCAACTTTATTTGTAACAGCCTCAAACTGGGCCTAACTGAAATGTACATCAACAGTTAAATAACAAACACATTGTTTTATATCTATATAATGTAATAGTACTACTCAGCAATAAAAAGAAATAAACCATTGATTCAAATGACACCATGGAAGAATCTCAAAATAATTATGCTAGGTGAAAGAAGATAAACCAAAAAAAGTATATATGATTTAATTTTTATGAATTATAAAATACACAAACTAATATATAGTGACAGAGAATTGCTTGGAAATGGGCATGGGAGATAGGGAGGTTAAGAGAAAAAGTACAAAGAAATATGAGAAACTTTTGGGGTGATGTAAATATTCATCATGTTGATTGTGATAGCAGCATCACAAGTCCATATGTATGTCAAATCTTATAAAAATGTTCACTTTACTTTGATGCAGTTAATTTTTATGTAAATTATACATCAATAAAACCATTAAAAAATCCAAATTTAAAAGTACATGTCTTCAACATCACAGAAGTCTTCTGATATGGTCCAAAATGCAAACTGTTCTCACTGGGTTTAAACTATTTTTCTTAAGTATAGATAACAGTTTTCACCTATGTGCTCTACTGTTATTTTCAACCCAGCATCATTCCAGCTTATTTTGCATTCCCCTTTGTATATCAGAATAGAAATTTGTAGCTGATTTTCCAGAATTCATTTTCAACATAGTTCTAGGCTTGTGTCCGACAAAGTGATTTGGAAGGTGGAGGAGAAGGAGAAGAGATTTGCAAACCCAAACAATATCTGGGCCTGAATTTCTTATTTAAGTCTGTATCTGAGAAACTATTCATATGCTGACTCTGGATGCATTCTTTATCTGAATCTGGGGAGAGTGAACTCCAGGAAACAGAATGAACTAAGTGTCTGTTCTTAGCTATGTGTCTAGGTATAAATGTTTACAGGTCCTTGCAGAAAGTTGGGTCCTTCTCCTAAATTTTATTCTGTTAACACTTCTGAAGGTTTTTTCTTTCCTTTTCATTTTATTTTTAGATTTACAGGTGGAGGTTTGTAACAAGGGTATATTGAGTAATGCTGGGTTTGGGCTTCTAGCTGGTCACCCAGGTAGTGAACATAGCACACAACAGGAAGTCACCTAGATAGTGAACATAGTACCCAATAGGACGTTTTTCAGCCCTTCTCCCTCCCTGTCTCCCTCCTTTTGGAGTCCACAATGTCTGTTGTTCCCATCTTTATGTCTGTGTGTACCCACAGTCTGGCTTCCACTTATAATGAGAACATATATTTTGTTTTTTGTTTCTGCACTAATTCGCTTAAGATAATGACCTCTAGCTGCATACATGTTTCCGCAAAGGATATCATTTCATTCGTTTTATGGCTGCATAGTATTCCATGGTGTATATGTACCACATTTTCCATAGTCTATCCACAATTGATGGGCACCTAAGTTGTTTCCATGTCTTTGCTATTGTAAATAGTGCTGTGATAAACGTATGAGTGCATGTGTCTTTTTAGTAGAATGATTTATATTCCTTTGCATATATAGCCAGGTATGGGATTGCTGGCTTGAACCAGCAATAACTGTTTTTACTTGTTTTCTGAGAAATCTCCACACTGCTTTCCACAGGGGCTGAACTAATTTGCATTCTCACCAACAGAGTATAAGTATTCCATTTTTTCTGCAAACTTGCCAGCATCTGTCATTTTTTGAATTTTAATAGTAGCTATTCTGACTGGCATGAGATGGTATCTCATTGTGATTTCGATTTGCAATTTTTTGATGATTAGTGATATGAAAGAATTTTTAATATGTTTGTCGGCCACTTGTATGTCTTCTGCTGAGAGGTGTCTGTTCAAATTCTTTGCCCACTGTTTAAAGGAGTTATTTGTTCATTTCCTGTTGATTTGTTAAAGTTCACTATAGACTCTGGGTACTAGTCCTGTGTAGGACGTATAGTTTGCAAATAATTTTTCCCATTTTATAAGCTGTCTTCTAACTGTGTTGATAGTTTCTTTTGTTGTGCAGAAGCCTTTTAGATTAAATAAGTCCCACTTGCCAATTTTTATTTTTGTTGCAATTGCTTTTGAGAACTTAGCCAAAAATTCTTTGCCTAGGCTGATATCCAGAAGTGTGTTTCTTAGGTTTTCTTCTAGGATTTCTATGAGGTGTTACATTTAAGCCTTCAATCTTTCTTGAATTAATTTTTGTATATGGTGACAGATAGAGGTCCAGTTTTATTCATCTGCATATGTCTAGGCAGTTATCCCAGTACCATTTGTTCAATAAGTCCTTTCCCCATTGCATATTTCTGTTGGCTTTGTCAAAGATCAGATGATGATAGGTGTATGGCTTTATTTCTCTGTTCTCTATTCTGTTCCATGGGTCTTTGTGTTCGTTTCTGTACCATTACTAAGGCCAAGTTTTAGTTACCTAGCCTTGTACTACAATTTGAAGTTGGGTACTGTGATGTCTCTAGTTTTGTTCTTTCTTTTTGTTAAGGATTGCTTTGGCTATTCAGGCTCTTTTTTTGTTCCAGATGAATTTTAGAATGTTTCTGCTAATTCTGTGAAAAATGACACTGATAATTTGATAGGAATAGTGTTGAATTTGTAGATTGCTTTGGGCAATATGGACATTTTGATGACATTGATTCTTCCAATCCATAAGTACAGAATATTTTTCCATTTGTTTGTGTGCTCTATGATTTCTTTCAGCTATGTTTTATAGTTCTTCTTGTATAAGTCTTTCACCTCATTGGTTAGCTGTATTCCGAGGTATTTTGGGGCATGTGGCTATTGTAAATTGGATTGCATTCTTGAACTAGCTCTCAGTATGATCACTATTGGTTTATAGAAATGCTCCCAATTTTTTAATGTTGACTTTGTATCTTGAAACTTCCCTGAAGTCATTTATTAGTTCTGGAGCCTTTTGATGGAGTCTTCAGTCTTTTCTAGGTATAGAATTATATTGTTAGTGAAAAGAGATAATGTAACTTCTTTCCCTATTTGGAGGCCTTTCACTTCTTTCTTTTGCCTGCTTGCTCTGGGTAGGACTTCTAATACTATGTTGAATGGGAGTACTGAGGGTAGGCATTCTTGTCTTGTTCCTGTTCTCAAGGTGAATGCTTCCAGCTTTTGCCCATTAAGCATGATGTTGGCTATGGGTTTGTCAGAGGTCACTGTTATTATTTTGAGGTATATTCCTTCAATACTTAGTTTGTTGAGGGTTTTTATCATGAAGAATTATTGGATTTTATAGAATGCTTTTTCTATGTCTATTGAGATGATCATATGAGTTTTGGTTTTAATTCTGCTTATGTGGTGAATTGTGTGTTTATTGATTTGTGTGTATTGAAACAACCTTGGATCCCAGGAATAAAGCCTACTTGATTCCAGGAATGAAGATGAGCTTTTTGATGTGCTGCTGGATTCAGGATGCTAGGTTTTGTTGATAATTTTTGTGTCTATGTGCATCAACGATTTGACCTTTGGTTTTCTTTTATCATTGTGTCTTTACCAGATTTTGGTATCAGGATAATACTGAATTTGTAGAACCATTTAGGGAAGAATCTCTCCTTGATTTTTTGGAATATTTTCAGCATGATTGGTATCAGTTCTTTGTACGTCTGGTAGAATTTGGCTGTGAATCCATCAGGTATGGGGCTTTTTTATTGGTACATTTTTTATTACTGATAAGCTGCATTTCACTAAAATTTAAAAGTTACACTCTTATGAAATGAGATGTCAAGAAAATGGGAGACAAAACACAAACTGAGTAATCCATTGCACTTGAACACATCTTTCTTGATATTTTAGTTTCTCTCCATGTAAGAGGCATATTTCAACTGCGTTTAGTCTGCCATCTTACCAGAAAAGGTTTTTGTTTTCTTTTGTTATGTTATAAAGTGAAAACTCATAGGAAATAAGCATAATGAAGTGTTTGTTTCTGCTGCAGACACTTCATAGGAAAAGACCAGCTTTAACAATCTGTGTAATCATGGGGACTTCTTTTGTGATGACCTCAGAGTGTTATCTCTGATAGTTGATAGCCATCTTGGTACAGGACAGCGTTCACAAACAAAATCTTGTAAACAACTATCAGGCAGGCAGCAACAAAACCACCAGGGAAGATTTTTAAAAAATGAAACCCTTTGAATCTTGGAAATTGTGGTTTGAAATCTTGGAAATTGTGATTCCTAAAGTTAGTGGTTTTGTCCCAACATCTGTAATTTTAAATAACTCACAAGTTAATTCATTTCTCACACAACCAGGTTTTAGAACCTCGATTATCAGTTGATATGTCTTTATCAATTTGTAAAGCAAGAGAAGAGGAAAGTTCTAACTCATGCTTCAGTCTATTGATGCAAATCTACATGTGGGTTCCCTACATCACCAGAGGAAATTATTTGATTAAACTTTGGCAACAAAATGTTGCATATGACCACAGTAGAAAGCGTCCTTGAGGCCAGATCTCCATGAGTATAGTGTTAACACTTGTTGCCTGACTGTTATAAGCAAGCACTTTTTCTTGGAGTCATTGAAATTGTGAGGGAATAAGCTATTCATCTGAGGTCATATCTTATCAGTAAATGTCAGTCACTGCTCTACATGTTAGGATACAGTGCTGAAAAACATAGACTCAGTAACAGCAAGACTTCTTAACACTCCCTCTGATTTCAACTCAAAACCCTTGTCTGACGTCCCATTGAGTTATACCACTGGCCTGCAATGGATACATGAAAGTATTGGCCTGTATTAAAATATCCAAGAAAATGGAAATCTTACCTACAGAAATACCCTAGGATGCTCTGCTAAAGATCTTTTATGTCAGATAGTGTCCAAAGAACAAAATTAATAAAACAGACCATAGAGATGATAACATCTGCCCTTCATATTTACAAGGACCACCTGAGACTGGCATGGGCCTTACAAATGAGGTCAGGGTTGAGGACCTATTTCGGACTTTTGGAAGGAGGCCAGGAAAACATTCATCCCAGTTCACCCCCTGTCCACCAGAGGGAGTGGCTGCCTAACACAAGCTCATTTCCTGCTGTCTCTGTAGGTTTCACTGTGATTTCTTCATGTTATGGATCAAGATCATTATTTGGGTCACACACTAAAGATGAACTGTTCTCCAGGCTTAGTATCTGTGATATTCTTACTGCTTGGTAAGTAAGATGCCTTTTAAAATTTGGACTCTGTCTTCTATCAAGCCAAAAATAATCTTTAACCACAATTTGACCTAAGAGCACTAAGCTCAAGGCTAAACATATCTCTCTATGTCTCTTTCTCTCTTTTTTTTCCCTAGGAAGAACACGTGGAGATTCAGTGACCCAGATGCAAGGGCCAGTGACTCTCTCAGAAGGGGCCTTCCTGACTATAAACTGCACGTACACAGCCACAGGATATCCTTCCCTTTTCTGGTATGTCCAATATCCTGGAGAAGGTCCACAGCTCCTCCTGAAAGCCGCGAAGGATGATGACAAGGGAAGCAACAAAGGTTTTGAAGCCACATACCGTAAAGAAACCACTTCTTTCCACTTGGAGAAAGACTCAGTTCAAGAGTCAGACTCAGCTGTGTACTTCTGTGCTCTGAGTGACACAGTGACAGGGACTGCAAGGGGAGTTGAGCACAAACTCTAAGCAGCACGAGGGGCCTGGGTGCTGAGTGTCAGCCACTGTGATCCACTCTGGTTCCAGCACAGTCTATGGTTGTTTGTGCCTCAGTTTCTCTGACTAATGCAGCAATCATACACATGGCCAGAGGAGAAAAACAAGAAATGGACATCCCCAAACCCAGCTCTTGGTAGTGAAATTAGAAACAGACATTGACACCAAGTAGTTCCTCATCCAGTGCCAAAGTAATTTCAAGGTTAAACCACAGAAACAATGAAGCGGTCCCTGTGCTCATCCTTGCAGACAAAGTTCAACCTCCACCTCTTGTTCCAGGTCACTCTGGTCACTATTGGAGGTAGATGTGTTCTGTTACATTTTTACACAGCCAAATGTGCCAGAGAAGGTGGCATCTCTATAATGTCTCCCTAACAGAGTACAGCAGGATAGATGACAGGAGAGCTACAGCTCTTCAGTTCAGTTCAAATGTCTATGCAGGATTCCTAATAGAGAAAGAAGGGAAGAGAAGAAAGGAGGAGGGACAGAATGCCACATGTAACAAAACAATGCAGAGAGGAAAGCAACAATTGTCAGAGAGAGGAAGGTTTCTTTTCTGGTAAACCAGATGGTAGACAAAGTCTGATGTTCCAAAAAGAAAGGGAAGGATCAAAAGCATTATTGAAGAAATGACTCATTTGTAAATCATAATATAAGTATTCTTTACTTGTTACATTGATCAATAGGCTTCCTAACAACAAGTCCTTAAGTGAGTTAGTTTTGCAGTGCCGATGGAAGATTAAGCATACAGATTTATATTTGCATCCCTGTGAAATCCTGTTAAAGACACAGTAAACAAATGGAAATGGGCATAAAACCACAAAAAGAATAGAAAAGGAGGTGACAGCAGACAGTGATATCAATAAAATTTTAGAAGGCAAGAGTGTATGGAGAAGTGAAAACTTGCATAGAAGACCAGATAAAGAAGAAACATGGGCCTAGTGAAAGAAGACTACAAGGAATAGGCAGTGTGTGTTAAGCCTTGATGGAAAGGTTTAGAAATCAAAAATACCAATGACCTTTGAATAATTGGTGAAGACAATGCTTTGTGTATGTGTTTCTACTTTGAGGGTATCTGAAAAGAGGGTATGAAAAGGGAAAAGAAAGTGAGAAAATGTATAATTAATAGACCTCCCATGCTCTCCACCACTATCTGTTTAACAAGTGATGATCACTTCCCAAACCCAGAAGAAAATTGGAATTTAGTATTAATTGAAGTACAGAACATAATAACACATGAAAGCAGAATAAAATTACAATGTTAAAATATCATAGTCAATTATTTAATATAAGAAATATAAAATATTGCTTATGAAATATTCTCATAGTAGTCTGTGTGTTTCAACCCAGTTGTCTTCTAGATAAGTTTCACTAATTTATACTATCCGTAGTGGTGATTTGGCAGAATACTTATTTTCCTTAAACCTTATGTATTACTAAACTTTTTGACATTGACTAATCAGTTAGAATTTCGTTTAAAGAATATTTCATTTACTTATGAATGAGATGGAGCTTCATTTAATATATTTAAAAGCTATTTACATTTTTTGATATATTGCCATTCATATTCATATTGCCCCCCCCTTTTTTTTTACCATTTATTGCCATTATTTCCCACATCTACCATTGTTCCAACTATTAGATATTGGCAAACCCTCACCCTTTGAAAAATTATTTATTTTTTAAGAGCAGTTTTAGTTTACAGCAAGATCTAGAGAAGGGTACAGAGATTTACCACATACCCTCTATCCCTTCCCAGATATACGTCATCTCCCATTATCAACATCCACCACCACAGTGATGCATTTGTTACAACTGATGCACTTACACTGACACATCATAGTCACTCAAAATTCATAGTTTACATTAGGGTTCACGCTTAGTGTAGCATAATATATAGATTTGGACAAATGTGTAATGCCATATATCTATCATTGTAGTATCAGACAGAGTAATTTCGCTGTCCTAAAAGTCCTTTGTGCTCTGGTACTCATTCATTTCCCTATGTAACCCCTGGCCACCTCTGATCTTTTAGTGTTTCCATGATTTTGCCTTTTCCAGAATGTCATATACTCGGCATCATAAAGTATGTAGACTTTTCACACTGACTTCTTTCACTTAGTAACATGCATTTAAGGTTTCTTTCGTGTCTTGACAGCTCACTTTTTTAGTATTGAATAATATTCTCTTTTCTGGATACATCATAGTTTATTTATCCATTCATCTTCTGAAGGGCATTTTGGTTGCTTCAAAGTTTTGGTAATTATGAATAAAGCTGCCATAAGTATCCCTTTGGAAGTTTTGGTGTAGACATGTGTTTTCCACTACTTGGATAAATACCAATGAGGAAAACTGCTGGATCATATGGAAAGAATATATTTTTTTTAAAGCTGCCAAACTGTGCTCAAAGTGGCTGTACCATTTTGCATTCCCACCAACAATGAATGAGAGTTCTTTTTTGTTTATATCCTTGCTACCATTTGTTTTGTCAGAGGTCTGGATGTTGGCATTTCAAATAGGTGTATCATGGTATCTCATTGTTGTTTTAATTTTCATTTCCCTGATGCCATATGATAAAGAACAACTTTTTATATGCTTATTTGCCATTTACATATTTTCTTTGCTGAAATATGTGTTAAAGTCTTTTATCCATTTTTCTTGGTCAGACTGTTTTCTTATTATTGAATTTTAAGATGTTTTGCATAACAGTTCTTGATCAAATATATCTTTTGCAAATATTTTCGCCCAGTCTGTGTTTTGTCTCCTATTTTCTTGACATTGCATTTCATAAGAGCATAACTGTTAAATTTTAGTGAAGTGCAGCTTATCAATAATTTTTTTCTGGAGAACATACCTTTGTCTTTGTATAAATCATTGCCAAACCCAAGGTCATCTAGATTTTATCCTACATTGCCTTCTTGGAGTTTTGTTTTGCATTTTACACTTACATCTATGGTTGCTTTTTGAGTTAATTTTTGTGAATAGTATAAGGTCTGTGCCTAGAGTCTAGATTAATTTTCTTTCCTTTTTCTTTTTTTGCTTGTGAATGTCCAGTTATTCCAGCACCATTTATTGACAAAACTGTCTTTACTCCATTGTATTGCTTGTGCTCCTTTGTCAAAGAATAGTTGACTACTTTTATGTGGGTCTATTTCTGGGTTCTCTATTTTGTTCCATTGATCTATTTGTTTATTCTTTTGCCAGTGTCACGGTGTCTTGATTATTGTAGCTTTACAGTAAGGCTTAAAATCAGGTATTGTCATTCATCTGATTTTATTCTCCTATAAGACCCTTTTTTTTTCATAATTCTGGGTCCTTTGCTGCTCCATATAACCTTTAGAATGAGTTTATCAATATTCACAAAAAATTGCTGGGATTTTAATTGAGATTGCATTGAACCTACAGGTTAAATTGTGACGAATGAACATTTTGACGATATTGAGTCTTCCTACTCATGAACACGTCATCTGGGAACAAAGTTATGCTTCTTTTTTCCCCAATCTGTATGCCTTTTTTTCTTTTTTTACTTGTCTTATTGCATTAGCTAGGACTTGCGGTATGATGCTGAAAAGGAGTGGAGAGAGGCCCATCTTTGCCTTGTTTCTGATGTTAGTAGGAAAACATCAGTTTTTCATCATTATGATGTTAGCTGTAGATTTTTGCACATATTATTTATGAAGTTGAAAGAATTCCACTCTATTTCTAGTTCACCAAAAGTTTTTATCATGAGTGGGTGCTGAAATTTGTTAAATGATTTTTACACATTTATTGATAAAACCATGATTTTTCTAGAGACTTGAAAAGTTGAGAAGTTTATATAGCCCATAGACACAGGCTCACTAAAAGACTGAGAACAAATTGTGGGCCTATAGAACACTTCCTGTCCCCTCACACCTTACCACCATAGCACTAACAGCCTATTTACAGCAGTTCCTTTTACCAAGTATGTCATGTCTGACTGTCAAGAAAAAAATTACAGGGCATATTAAAAGGGAAAATACAATTTGAAGAGACAGAAAAATCATCAGAAAAATACATCAGGGTTGTTGGAATTATCAGACCCAGGAATTTGAAACAAATATGCCAACAGCTCTAATAATGAAGTAGAGAGCATGCCAGAACAGATGGGCAATGTAACAGAGAGACAGACATCGTAAGAAAAAACCAAGAAACGGCTGGGCGCGGTGGCTCAAGCCTGTAATCCCAGCACTTTGGGAGGCCGAGACGGGCGGATCACGAGGTCAGGAGATCGAGACCATCCTGGCTAACACGGTGAAACCCCGTCTCTACTAAAAATACAAAAACTAGCCGGGCGAGGTGGCAGGCGCCTGTAGTCCCAGCTACTCGGGAGGCTGAGGCAGGAGAATGGCGTAAACCCGGGAGGCGGAGCTTGCAGTGAGCTGAGATCCGGCCACTGCACTCCAGTCCGGGCGACAAAGCGAGACTCCGCCTCAAAAAAAAAAAAAAAAAAAAGAAAAGAAAAAAAGAAAAAACCAAGAAACAAAATGCTAGAGATCAAAATACTGCAACAGAAATGAAGAATGTCGTTGGCTGACTTGTTAGTAGACTGGACGTAGCTGAGGAAAGAATTTCTTAACTTAAATATGTATCAGTAGAAACATCCAAAACTGAAAAAGCAGAGAAAACAAAGACTAAAAAAACCCAGAAAAGAATATCTAAAAATATTCAAAAACTGTGGAACAACTGTAAAAGTGTACTATACATGTAATGGGAATGTCACGCGGAGAAGAGAGAGAAATTAACAGAAAAAATATTTAAAATAATGATGGAGAATTTCTCCCAAAATAATGCCAGATACCAAACCACAGATCTAAGAAGCACAGAGAACACTTGGTAGCATAAATGCCAAAACTCCCCCAAACCCTAAGTATATCATTTTCAAACTAGAAAATCATAGATAGAGAAAATATCTTGAAGAAGCTGGCAAGGGGTGGAGTGGAGGAAATGCCTCACCTGTACAGGAACAAACATAAGAATTACATCCAACTTCTCTTCAGAAATCATGCAAGGAGGAGAGAGTATAGTAAAATATTTAAAGTGTTAACAGAAAAAACCACCAACCTAGAATTCTGTACCCAGAGAAATTATCTCTCAAAAGTGCAAGAGAAATAAAGACATTTTCAGACAAAATTGGGGATATGTGTTGCCAAGTAGTCCTGCCTTGCAAGAAATGTTAAAAGTTCTTTAAAGATAAATTAAAAGTTCAGGTTTCTTCTATGGCAGACTTGTATAAATATGAATTCATTCAAAACATAAATATATAAATAAAAATAAACCTCGAGTAAGTCTCAGTTCAACTATAGAAAAATAAGAAAGTGCTTTTATGAGACGTTTAGCAAAAAGCGCAATTCCTGTTCGTCCTTTTGCACACTAGTGGAGACTGTTCCATAACCAGAGAACTCACTTGCAAATCTGAAAACCTAATTAGCTTCCTTCTTAGAAACACTCTGCTTATTCTTACATTTATCAGCTTATGAGAACATGACAGCAGGTGTAAGAAGGTTCTCCATCAGTAATCCAAACTCGGTGCCTGTCATTGTAAGGCATATGCAACTGATGCTGGAGACCAGGGATTTCATTCCTGCTTTTGCAGGGAAGAAGTGAGCTTATGTAGACCATGATCTCTCTCCTGCATCTGTGACAAGAATTCTGCTACTGCTTGATGAAAAGGGGTCACTGAGAACTCTGAATTTTTTATGTTTATTGGATTCCAATGAGGGGGCAAGTAAAGGCTCTGAGAGCCTGATGGTTGCTCTCTCTGAACTCAGCAAAACATTGTAAAAATAGTACATGAAAATAAAAGGTAAATGAAACAGATAAAATTTTATTATTCTCTTGTAAGTGTGCAGAAAATGATACTCTGTCTTAGTTTTCCCTTAGTTATATCAAAGTCTTGAAAATTTAGCCTTTACCAAAGCATTTCTTTTTCCATCTAGGCATAACACTTCTGCTCTAAACTCATATAAATTATTAGAACATTTCTCAATTACCGCAAAAAATCCTTCAGTTTCCTAGTAATTAGTCACAGAAGAAAACTATTATGATAAAAACAGATGGTATTTGTTCTAGTATATAAGTGAATAATGTATGGTTCATATGAGAGTAGAAGTCACAGCATCAAGTGATCAAAGCTGAATAAAATTTTTAGCAGTAGCTTTTTCGTATCCTCCCCTCCACATTTCATCCTCTCCTTTTTAAAAGAGGTTAACAAGGACAAAGTGTGGCCTGCCTGTGTTCTCTCTCAGCTCAGTCACTTTCATGTCTTTGAAATCAGATAATGTCATGGGACTGAGTCCTTCTCAGCTGAATCCATGAGAAATAGTTCATCTTTTCAGAAACTGGTAAACAGGTGAAGCATTTCAATTCACACATTGTGAATGTCACCATTTACCATGTGATTTGTTGATTAGGGAACAAAAAGGAGAGGTAGTGAAGTGAGCAGTTAAGAGAATTTAGGAGTCCATTTGCCTGGGTTTGAATCTAATCTTGGATGCTTACAACTGTGTAACCTTGGCTAAGTTGCTTAACTTTTGAACTACCATTTGCAGCAGGGATTAAATGAATATATGTATTTGAAATTCTGGTCCATGATAAGTGCTCAGTAATTGTTAGCTGATTATAAAAGCTACTATAAAATCTTCTAAAATACTGAGAAACTAAGAAGTCACTTGCGTTCAGGGAGAGAAAAATTACCATTTCGGTGGTTAATCATTTAGTAAATAAGCAAGAAAAGAAGAATACATGTTGACCTAAAATAATAATGAAGCCCTTATATGTACAATGTACTGTATCAGGACATTCGTCTACTGATAGCAGTATAAAATATTGCTTTTACCTGGAATGAACTTACCAGAAAAAAGCTTATAAATTAAGTGAGGAACAAGAAAAAATACATAAAAACTTAATTAATAGTTAAAATTATAAGTATGTAGACAATTAAGTTTTAAAGGTATTTTCAGGAGGAGATCACTGTGTTACAGAAAAGACAAGGGGAGACATCATGGGGAAATAGAAAATATAATTAAGCTTTAAAAGGCAGACACACATTAAATTTGTTGATTATACAATTATTTCTTAAATAAGCAACCGGTGTTTTTGTAGGTTTGATGAATAGAATAATAAACAAAATAGACAAATTCAGAGACCAAAAGAGCTTCGCTCATGGGGCTTGCATCTGGCTTTGTCTACAGTGCTCAACTTTCTCTTAGAGAAATATCCTGTGAAGTTTTTGTTTTAACATAGATCTTTCTCTTGCTTCCTATAACAATTGGCCTGTTTTATGTGATGATGAAAAGGTAAAGTTTTTTTTTTTTTTTTTTTTTGTTTTTGGGAACAGGTATCACTATGTTGCCCAGGCTGGTCACAAACTCCTGGGCTCAAGTGATCCACCTGTCTCAGCCAACCCAGTAGCTGGGACTATAAGCCCACACTACCACACCTGGCCAAGTTCTAGGTATTTAACTGCTGTGTCTGTCACTTACTAAATTATGTGGCCATGGACACATTACTTAATTTAGAGCATCTACACATCATCAATTTTAATAACATACAACTTACCACACCACTGTAAAGATTGAATTAAATTAAATGAATTTAACTACATGATTGAATTTAACCAAAAATACTTTTTCAACTGATGATAGTTATTCTGGAATGCAGACGAAATGTGGATAAAACAGAACATAAGATAAAATAACTAGAAAATTTAAGTATAGGCCGGGCGCGGTGGCTCAAGCCTGTAATCCCAGCACTTTGGGAGGCCGAGACGGGCGGATCACGAGGTCAGGAGATCGAGACCATCCTGGCTAACACGGTGAAACCCCGTCTCTACTAAAAATACAAAACTAGCCGGGCGAGATGGCGGGCGCCTGTAGTCCCAGCTACTCGGGAGGCTGAGGCAGGAGAATGGCATAAACCCGGGAGGCGGAGCTTGCAGTGAGCTGAGATCTGGCCACTGCACTCCAGTCCCGGCGACAGAGCGAGACTCCGCCTCAAAAAAAAAAAAAAAGAAAATTTAAGTATAGATTAAGGTTTAGCTTTCCACTCTCCTGCTATTGATTATGTTATTTTACTATGGTTAAGGCTGAGTCACCCTTTATTTCACATTGACCTTATTCCATCCAATTATTTGAACTGACTCTAATGGCTTTCTTGTTTGGTTTCTTTAGTTCACAGGTTTTATGCACAGAAGAAACATTTTTGCTCCTGATGTAACTTAGTGTAAATTCTAAGATGAATTCGCATGAGCCTTATGGAGCGGGTCTCAGATATAATACTATTACATTGAGCTACGGTGCCAACAATTAGATCTGTATTTGGGGGATCATTTAACAGCTTTCTGCATTGGAAAGGAGAGAAAATAACCTTTCTAGGCTTTCCTTGGGGAGGAATGCTTTTTGGGTATTCAATTTATAGCTTGTATATATACATGGCAGATGCTCAGGAAGTATCACAGAAGAAAAAAGGAAGGACAACAATCTAGCAGATAAACAAATGTCGCTCTCCAACAAATCAGCACCTGGTCCTACCAAGGTCCTTTTCCATGTTACCTCTTCAGAGATCAGGAGGAGCTGTGTGATCTGTGCATGGGGGAATGGATCTTGTTTCTGGTTGGCTGGGGGGACTCTCAGCTTCCTGTAATAACAGAACTATGAATATTCACTCAGAGAAACAAAGTATTGGCTTGGTAGTGTTTGAGGGCTCCCAGACCCCAACCAGAGCCCACAGTAAGTCTCATGGATAAAGTGGAGAAACCCTTGGGAGTTTTGTTCTTGATTTTCTCTTGGCATCTGTGCTGTGAATTTTGGGGCTCTGGAAATATCATTGAAAAGAGCAATTTGTAGTATCTTCTTTAAAAGTCTGGAAATTACAGAAGGGTGGTTAGGGCCTCTATGCTCACCTATGGGGACTTGAAAAGAGAGTATATCTTCCCAAAGTAGTTAGCCATGAATGAATGCCCTCTGTCTGTGCTTCTCTGTTTAAATAGGGGCAAACAGCCTCCATATTTTGGAGCAGAGTCCTTCATTCCTGAGTATCCAGGAGGGAATGCACACCATTCTTAATTGTACTTATGAGGAGAGAATGTTCTCTAACTTCTACTGGTTCTGGCAGGGTCTGGAAAAGTACTTGTGTCTTTGACCTTAATTCAATGAAGCCATATGGAGCAGGGAGACAAACATTTTAAAGAAGCACTTGGAAAAGAGAAGTTTTATAGTGTTTTGAATATGCTGGTCTCTCATAATGGAGATTCAGGCACCTACTTCTGTGCTTTGCAGCACAGGGTCCCCAAGCACCTGCAGCCTGTACCACAACCTACAGCTGGAACCCTGGACACAGGTCTTGCCTTGCAGGTGGGAGTGAAGGTGTCATCTTTATATGTAGAGGGAACTTCTTTATAACCTCTGTCTCCAAACAGAAGTGAAGGATAATGCAGAATCTTTCTTATTTGATGAAGCTGAATTTATATTAAATTAAATTTCATTTTGTTATTATTGAAATTTCATTCTTCAATGTAGATTGTGCTGTGCTGGTTCTGGGCCTGTTTGCCCACAGATCCCTTCCACTGCTCTGTCCTTTACTCTAAAGTGGTAAACCTCTATGGCACAGGCTCTGAGGCCAAGAGGCAAGTTTTCTCCATGCTGTACTCTCACCAACAGTATTTTACCCATTTGCTTGTAAATTCATGATGCTTCTTGTATTTGTATCATCTATACTATTATTTACTTAATTTAATATTAAATTAACTTTTATGTTGAGTAGACTTCAAAACTCTGTAAAACATTGTTCTTATTTTAATGGATACTATCAGTGAAACCATATTTGATATAAACTATACATCTGATGTGCAGGCTATATTTGTTCTTGATACAAATTAAAATAACATTACATGTATAACAATTAAAAAGACTATCTGTGTACTGCCTAACATGACCTCCTATGTTAGCCACAATTTAGAAAATGCTGATCCTCATTTAATAGATGAAAAAGGTAGAATCAACAGGGACAGCATTACTTACTCAAAGCATGAATTACAGCAAAATGGAAGCTAGGAGTGGAACACAGACATTCTGGCCCCTTGTCACTTGCTTTTTCCATGAAGGATGTAAAGCAGGTTTCAGTGTTTGAAAAAAGAGTGGTATGTTGTAATTTTAAACTAAATTATACTTTTATTACTTAATTATATGTTCATTAGAATAAATTAGGAGATATAAACACCCAGAAAAGATAGAACACTCCTATAATTTCAGAACCTAAAAATGATAGCTATTTGCATGTAAAAAAATGTTTGGTGCACATATAAGGCTATATTTTTGTATAAATGTGGTTTATAATATATCAAGTATTTATTAGCACACTTTTCTTTCAACTTTATATTTAGGTATTTTCAACTCAGGAAGTATATATTTTGGAATAATTTTAAATTATTGCCTAGTTGCCATTATATAAATATGCTTCCATAAAAAATCTTTTTTTGGTATTGTTTCCACTTATACAGTATTATAGACAATATTTTTATTAACATCATTACAGTTGTAGCTTTAATGGAAGTGGAGTTGCTTGAATAAAGAAAAACACATGATACTGAATCCCTAATTTCCATGAAGCTATTTCTCACCGAACTGTAATTTCAGCAGTAGCACATGATGTTGCTAATTTCCCAATGTAATTAGCTTCCATTTTGTTAAGTAAAATATTCAGTTTTTTATTATTCTTTTCTTTTAATTTGTGATTTTATACCTTTTATTATTAAAATAAATAAGTAAAATGAGATGAGAAAACATCAGATTCCATCACACAGAATAAGTATCCTTTTATACAGTAACATGTATTTTTCGAGAGTGTGAAAAATACTGTTCTGATCCAAGCTACCTTCTGACTGGTCTCTCTTTTCTCAAGGCAATCAATTCTCTATGATCTTGCTCTCGAAGTGTGAACCAGCATCGAAGTGTGAACCAGCATTGTCTGAACTTGTGCTGATTCTCAGGCTCCACCCTAGGCTGATTGAATTTGAATCTGAATTTTATCAAGATTTCCAGGCAAGGCCGGGTGCGGTGGCTCAAGCCTGTCATCCCAGCACTTTGGGAGGCCGAGACGGGCGGATCACGAGGTCAGGAGATCCAGACCATCCTGGCTAACACGGTGAAACCCCGTCTCTACTAAAAAATACGAAAAACTAGCTGGGCGAGGTGGCAGGCGCCTGTAGCCCCAGCAACTCGGGAGGCTGAGGCAGGAGAATGATGTAAACCCGGGAGGCGGAGCTTGCAGTGAGCTGAGATCCGGCCACCGCACTCCAGCCTGGGTGACACAGCGAGACTCCGTCTCAAAAAAAAAAAAAAAAAAAAAAAAGATTTCCAGGCAATTCTATCACATCAAAGTTTAAGAAGCACCCATCTGATGAGTTATCAGAATGATTTTTAAAAGTATAAATAAAGAGCATTCTCCATCTGTCAAACATGCTTCAGTGGCTTTCTATTGCTCCTGGAATAGTGTGGTGGCTTTCAGGCTGTGATAGAAAAGGATCTGTATAATTCGAACCTCCCTTGTCCCTTTTCCTGGCTCTCTGTGCAGCAAAACTGATTCTCTTTTAATTTTCTGGACTTGCCATGTCCTTTCCCACTTGTAGGCTCTCTTTCATCCATTTGAAATGTTCTTCTCCTAAATCTTGTTGAGCCTGACTCAACAAGAGTCATTCTTCAGGTCTCAGCTCAAATGTTACTACTGTAGAAAAAAACCTACTGACCTTTGCTGCTCTTCCTGACTAATGTAGCCATCCCTAATCCTCCCCCTAACTCTATCGGAACACTCTAGTTATTTCTCTTATGTTAATTATCACAACATGGAGTTACATTCTTGGTTTATTTGCCAGTATGTTCATTGCCCATAATTTCTACTAGAATACAATCTTTATGATGTCAGGGGTATTGTTGGTTTAGTTCATGGCTTGATTCTTTGTGTTTGTTTTTCTTTTTTTTTTTTTTTCCAACTTTTATTTTAGGTTCTGAGGGTACATGTACAGGTTTGTTATATGGGTAAATTGCATGTCACGGGGACTTGGTGTAAAGATTATTCCATCACCCAGATAATGAGCATAGTACTTGGTACGTAGTGTTTGGATCTTCACCCTCTTCCTACTCTCCACCTTCAAGTAGGCTCCAGTGTCTGTTGTTTTCTTCTTTGTTTTCATGTATAATCAACGTTTAGCTCCCACTTATAAGTGAGAACATGTAGTGTTTGATTTTCTGTCCTGTATTAATTTGCTTAGGATAATGGCCTTTAACTGTATCAATGTTGGTGCATAGGACATGATTTCATTCATTTTTATGACTGCATAGTATTCCATGGTATATATGTACCACATTTTCTTTTTCCTGTACACCATTGATTTGCATCTAGATTGTTTCCATAGCTTTGCTATTGTGAATAGTGCTGCAATGAACATGTGTGTGTGAGTGTCTTTACGGTAGAGTGATTTCTATTTCTTTGAGTACATGCCCAGTAATAGGATTGATGGGTCTGATAGTATTTGTTTTATGTTATTTGATAAATCTCCAAATGGCTTTCCATAGTGGCTGAACTAAGTTACATTGCCACCAGTGGTGTAAAAGCATTCCCTTTTCTCCCCAACTTTGCCAGCATCTGTTATTTTTTTACTTTTTAGTAGTAGCCTTTTTGATTAGTATGAGATGGTATCTCATTGTGGTTTTGATTTGCATTTCTCTAATGATTAATGATCTTGAGCATTTTTTATATGTGTGGTGGTTGCATTGATGTCTTCTTTTGAGAAGTATCTGTTTGTGTTGTTTTCCCATTTTGTCTGTCCATGTTGTTTGTTTTTTGCTTGTTAATTTGCTTAAGTTTCTTATAGATTCTGGATATTATACCTTTGTCTGATACATTTGCAAATATTTTCTCACATTCTGTAGGTTGCCTGTTTACTCTGTTGATAGTTTCCTTTGCTGTGTAAAAGTTCTTTAGTGTAATTGGAACAGGAATTAAAAGAAATTAAAGACTGTGTAAGCAAAAACTCAGTTATATGTAAGAAGACCCAATTCCCTCTGAGGCAGAGAAAGGGCTGGGGTCCTTTAAAATTAACTGCCTGTTTTTCTCTCTGTGGCTAGTGAGCCTTATCTCTCCCTTTCCCAGGCATTGTGAAAACTCTGTTTCTCTAGCTGTACAGCTGCAGGATCACTAGACAGATAATCTCAAGTTGTAAAACATGTTGTTCCTTGAAAAGTAAGAAATATGCATGCCTTAATTGAACTGTCTTTGTTTTTCACTTCTGTAATACGCTTCTCCCTGAACAGATCTCCCCTGACCCCACGAAATGCTTAAAAGGTAGCTCGACTCTGTTCAGGGCTCAGCCCTTTGGATGTTAATCCAACTTGGTCGGTGCATCTAAATAATTTGATAATTCCTCCTCAACCTCTTAGTCTCTTTGATTCCTTAATTATCCCGCGGCATAATTAGGTCCCATTTGTCAATGTTTGGTTTCTATTTTGCAATTGCTTTTGGAGTCTTGGTCATGAAATCTTTGCCAGGCCTATGTCCAGAATAGAATTTCATAAGTTTTCTTCTAGGGTTTTTTTAGTTTTAAGTTTTACATTTAAATCTTTAGTCCATCCTGAGTTTATTTTTGTATATGGTGAAACAAAGAGATCCAGTTTCAATCTTCTGCACATGGCTACACAGTTACTCCAGTACCATTTATTGAATAGGGAGTCCTTTCCCCATTGGTTGTTTTTGTTGGCTGTGTTGAAGATCAGGTGATCATAGGTGTGTGGCTTTGTATATTGGTTCTCTATTCTGTTCCATTTGTTTATGGTTTTTGTTAAGTTTTGGTTACTTAGCCTTGTACTACAATTTAAAGTTAGATAATATGATGCCTCCAGTTTTGTTCTTTCTTTTGCTAAGTATTGCTTTGGCTATTCAGGCTCTTTTTTTGGTTCCATATGAATTTTAGAATGGTTTCTACTAATTCTGTGAAAAATGACACTGATAATTTGATATGAGTAGTGTTGAATCTGTAGACTGCTTTGGGCAGTGTGGACATTTTGATCACATTGATTCTTCCAATCTATGAGCCTGAAATGTGTTTTTATTTGTTTATGTAGTCTATGATTTTTTTCAGCTGTGTTTTGTAATTCTTATTTTAGGAATCTTTCACCTCCCTGGTTAGCTGCATTCCTAGATAACTTTTTTTGTGTGGCTATAGTGAATGGGATTGTGTTCTTAACTTTGCCCTCAGCTTGGATGTTTTCAGTTTATAGAAATGCTACTTATTCTTGTACATTAATTTTATATCCTAAAACTTTGGTGAAGTTGTTTATTAAATCTAGGAACCTTTTAGCAGAGGCCATGGGGTTTTCTAGGTAAAATGTCATATAGTCTGTGAGGAAAGAGAGTTTGACTTCCTCACTTCCTATTTGAATGCCATTTATTTCTTTCTCTTGACTGAATGTTCTGGCTAGGACATCCAGTACTATGTTGAATAGGAGTGGTGAGAGTGAGCATCTTTGCCATGTTTTGGTTCTCAAATGGAATGCTTCTAGCTTTTGCTTGTTCACTATTATATTGGCTGTGGATTTGTCATAGATGGCTCTTATTATTTTGAGGTTTGTTTCCTCAATGCCTACTTTGTTGAGGAGTTTTAACCTGAAGAGATTTTGAATTTCATTAAATGATTTTCATAAATCAAATAAAATGATTAAATATTTTTATGTCTATTGAGGTATGTAGTTTTTTTAGTTCTGTTTATGTGATGAATCACATTTATTGATTTGTATATGCAACCTTGCATTTCAGAAATAAGGACTACTTGATTCTGCTGGATTAGCTGCCGGATTTGGTTTGGTAGTATTTTGTTTAGGATTTTTGCATGTATATTCATCAAGGATATTGGTCTGAAGTTTTCTTTTTTGGTTGTGTTTCTTCTAGGCTTTGGTATCAGAATAATGCTGGCCTCATAGAATGAGGTAGGGAGGAGCTCCTATTCCTCAATATTCTGGAATAGTTTCAAAAAGTACCAGTTCTTCTTTATATGTCGGGTAGATTTTGGCTATGAATCTTTCCAGTCCAGGGCTTTTTCTTGTTGTAGGTTTTTATTACTAATTCAATTTCAGAACTCCTTGTTGGTCAGTTCAGAAAATTTATTTCTTCCTGATTCAATCTTGGGAGGTTGTATTTTTCCAGGAATTTATCCATTTCTTCTAGGTTTTCTGGTTTGTCTGCACAGAGGTGCTCATAATAGTCTCTGCGGGTTTTTTGTACTGCCACTGTCATTTCTGATTGTATTTATGTGGCTCTTCTGTGTTTTTTTCTTTATTAGTCTAGCTAGCAGTCTATCAATCATTTTTATTCTCCCAAAAAAGCCATTTGGTTTTATTCATCTTTCGTATGGTTTTTTCATCTCCATTTCATTCAGTTCAGCTCTGAGTTTTGTTATTTCTCTTCTTCTGCTAGCTTTGGGGTGGGTTTGCTCTTGGGTTTTTTTAGTTACTCTAGGGGTGATGTTAGGTTGGTAATTTGGGATCTTTCTAACTTTTTGATGTGGATGTTTAGCACTATGAGCTTTCTTTTCAACACTGTTTTAGCTGTGTCTCAGTGATTCTGATATATTGTATCTTTGTTTTCATTAGTTCCGATGAATCTCTTGTTTTTTCCTTAGTTTCATTGTGTACTCAAAAGTCATTCAGGGACAGGTTGTTTGATTTCCATATAATTGTATGGTCTTGAGAGATCTTCTTGTTATTGATTTCTATTTTTATTGCACTATAGTCCAAGAGTGTGGTTGGTATAATTTGGAGTTTTTTTTTGAATTTTTTGAGAATTGCTTTATAGTCAAGCATGTGGTTGATTTTATAGTCAAGCATGTGCAGGTAAGAAGAGTGTGTATTCTGAGGTTGTTGGGTGGAGTATACTGTAGATGTCTGTTAGGTCCATTTTGTCATGTGTCGAGTTTACATCCCAAATATCTTTCTTATGTTTGTACTTCAAATACTGTCAGTGGGGAGTTGAAGTCTACCAGTATTATTTCATGGTTATCTAGGTGTCTTCATAGGTCTCTAAGAATTTGCTTTATGAATCTGGGTGCTCCAGTGTTGGCTGCATACTTATTTAGGATAGTTAAGTCTTCTTGTTAAATTGAACACTTATCATTATTCATTATTTAATGCCCTTCTTTGTGCTTTTTCATTATTGTTTTTAGAAAGTCTGTTCTAACTGAAATTAGAAAAAGCAACCCCTGCTCTTTTTGGTTTTCTATTTACTTTGTAGATCTTTCACTGCCTCTTTACTTTGAGCCTATGTGTGTCACTGCTTGTGAAATGGGTCTCTTGAAGACAGCATACAGTTGTCTTGCCTCTTTATCCAAATTGCCACCCTCTGCCTTTTAAGTAGGGCATTTACTCTGTTCATGTTTAAGTTTAATATTGATGTGTATGGATTTTATCCTGTCTTCGTGTTGTTAGCTGGTCATTATGTAGACCTGATTGTACAATTGTGCCAGTGTGGTGGCTGATGCCTGTAATTCCAACGCTTTGGCAGGACAAGGTGGGCAAATTGCTTGAGTCCAGTAGTTTGAAACTAGCCTGGGTAACATGGCAAAACCCTGTCCCTGCAAAAAAATACAAAAATTAGCTGAGTATGATGATGTGTGCTTGTAGTCCCAGCAGGCTGAGGCAGGAGGATTGATTGAGCCTGACTGGTCAATGCTGCCGTGAGCCATGATTGTACCATTGCACTCCAGCCTGGGTGATAGAATGAGACCCAGACTCAGGAAGAAAGAAAGAAGGAAGGAAGGAAGGAAGGAAGGAAGGAAGGAAGGAAGGAAAGAAAGAAAGGAAGGGAGAGAAAGAAAAAAAAATAGATGGTGGAGCTGTTTCATAGTGTCAATGGTCTTTCCTCATTGTGTTTTTGTGGTGGCTTGTAGCAGTCTTTTATTTCCATGTTTAAGCACTCCTTTAGGGACCTCCTATAAGGCAGGTCTGGAGGTTACAAATTTCTTTAGCATTTGCTTGTCTGAAAAGAATTTTATATTTCCTTTGCTGATGAAGCTTAGTGTGGTTGGCTATGAAATTCTTATTTGGAATTTATTTTCTTTAAGGATACTGAATGTAAGCCCCTAATCTCCTCTGGTTTATGGGGTTTCTACTGAAAAGTTCACTGTGAGATTGATGGGGTTTCCTTAGTGGGTGACCAGCCCCTTCCCTCTAGTGGCCTTTAATAGTTTTTCTTGGCTGGGCGCTGTGGCTCAAGCCTGTAATCCCAGCACTTTGGGAGGCCAAGACGGGCGGATCATGAGGTCAGGAGATTAAGACCATCCTGGCTAACACGGTGAAATCCCATCTCTACTAAAAAAAAAAAAAAATACAAAAAACTAGCCGGGCGAGGTGGCGGGCGCCTGTAATCCCAGCTACTCGGAAGGCTGAGGCAGGAGAATGGCATAAACCCGGGATGCGGAGCTTGCAGTGAGCTGAGATCCAGCCACTGCACTCCAGCCTGGGTGACAGAGCAAGACTCCGTCTCAAAAAAAAAAGTTTTCCTTTCCCACTCTATCAGAACAGTTTGGTTCTTTCAGCATGGTACTGGTACCAAAACAGAGATATAGACCAATGGAACAGAACAGAGTCCTCAGAAATAATACCACACATCTACAGCCATCTGATCTTTGACAAACCTGAGAGAAACAAGAAATGGGGAAAGGATTCCCTATTTAATAAATGGTGCTGGGAAAATTGGCTAGCCATAAGTAGAAAGCTGAAACTGGATCCTTTCCTTACTCCTTATATGAAAATTAATTCAAGATGGATTAGAGACTTAAATGTTAGACCTAATACCATAAAAACCCTAGAAGAAAACCTAAGTAGTACCATTCAGGACATAGGCATGGGCAAGGACTTTATGTCTAAAACACCAAAAGCAATGGCAGCAAAAGCCAAAATTGACAAATGGGATCTAATTAAACTAAAGAGCTTCTGCACAGCAAAAGAAACTACCATCAGAGTGAACAGGCAACCTACAGAATAGGAGAAAATTTTTGCAATCTATTCATCTGACAAAGGGCTAATATCCAGAATCTACAAAGAACTCAAACAAATTTACAAGAAAAAAACAAACAACCCCATCAAAAAGTGGGCAAAGGATATGAACAGACACTTCTCAAAAGAAGACATTCATACAGCCAACAGACACATGAAAAAATGCTTATCATCACTGGCCATCAGAGAAATGCAAATCAAAACCACAATGAGATACCATCTCACATCAGTTAGAATGGCAATCATTAAAAAGTCAGGAAACAACAGGTGCTGGAGAGGATGTGGAGAAATAGGAACACTTTTACACTGTTGGTGGGATTGTAAACTAGTTCAACCATTATGGAAAACAGTATGGCAATTCCTCAAGGATCTAGAACTAGATGTACCATATGACCCAGCCATCCCACTACTGGGTATATACCCAAAGGATTATAAATCATGCTGCTATAAAGACACATGCAGACGTATGTTTATTGTGGCACTATTCACAATAGCAAAGACTTGGAATCAACCCAAATGTCCATCTGTGACAGACTGGATTAAGAAAATGTGGCACATATACACCATGGAATACTATGCAGCCATCAAAAACGATGAGTTTGTGTCCTTTGTAGGGACATGGATGCAGCTGGAAACCATCATTCTTAGCAAACTATCACAAGAAGAGAAAACCAAACACCGCATGTTCTCACTCATAGGTGGGAACTGAACAATGAGATCACTTGGACTCGGGAAAGGGAACATCACACACCGGGGCCTATCATGGGGAGGGGGAAGGGGGAGGGGGGAGGGATTGCATTGGGAGTTATACCTGATATAAATGACGAATTGATGGGTGCTGACGAGTTGATGGGTGCAGCACACCAACATGGCACAAGTATACATATGTAACAAACCTGCACGTTATGCACATGTACCCTAGAACTTAAAGTATAATAATAATAAAAAAAAAAAAGAAAAAAAAGTTTTCCTTTCCCACTCTATCAGAACAGTCTGGTTCTTTCTTAAAATGGCTATTTTGTTTTTCAGCTCTCATATTATTTTATTTCTTTAGATTGTTTAGATTCTTTGGATTGAGTTTCAATTTTCTTGGGAATCTCGATGTTCTTACATCCAAATTGTGACTTCTCTGTGTGTCATTTCAGCTATTTGAGCCTGGTTAATAATCATTGCCTGGGAGCTAGTGTGGTTGTTTGGAAGTAAGAAGACACTCTAGCTTCTTGAAGTGCCAAAGTTGTTGTGTTGGTTATTTATCATCTGTGTGGGCTGATGACCCTTTAATATTTGAAGTTTCTGTCCTTTGAATGGGTTTTTTTAACTTTTATATTACTTTATGCCCTTGAGGGATTTGACTGTGGAATAAGTTGGGTTCAGTCAACTGACTTCATTTCTGGATGATTTCAGGAGTCCCGGATTCAGATGCGCATTCCTGGGCTGCATGCTCTAATCCTATGGGGCTGCGACCAAGCCCACTGCTTTGTTCTCTGGCCCCTTTAGGTTAAGTAGCTGCTGAGCCAGAGGGACTGAGGTATTACTGGTTTGCTGACATCAACACTCCACTTGGGGGTGCTGGCAAAAACACTTCATTGAACTCATGGCAGCAGTATTAGCACTCATGTACACACGTGCCAGTGGCAATGGGATGAGGGTGTGGAAGGATGTGTGTCAGGAGTGGCCTGTCTGCATAAGCTCTTTGATGGTGAGGCAGAGTTTGCTGGTTAAGTAGCTATGGCACCAGTAGCCAGGAAGTGCCCTGGTTTGACACCTAAGGCAGAGCTGCAAGCAGGCATGGTCAAGTAAGGACCCCAGGAGAGGTCGGCAGACAAGAGGGTGCTCAGATCAGACTAGTCCTGACCCATGGGCAAGACAACCCTACTCTGTCCAGGTCTAACAGTCAACAAAGGCCAGAGCCATCTAGAGGAGCATGGTGCACCTTGAGGAATGGGCGTCCCTCGCTGTGCTCACTGCTGCTATTCCCATGCTAAACACTCTGGGCTTCACACAGGCTACAGTCCTGTCACTTCTAGCATTCCAAGTAGCTCTCCCTGCCAACTCAAATTTCTATGGGCTTCGTGGAGTCTCCTGCAGTCAGGATTCGAGAGGTCCATGGGAGGAGTTAATAAATGCTTGCCTATCTAATTCAGCCTTTCCTCGGGAGACATTGGGCATCATGAATGAGTCCCAGTGCTTGGCAACCCTGTGCAGGGTTCCCAGGTTCCTCTCACTTTGGTCCAGGGTCTGAGTCTTCTCTCCACCCATTCTTAATGCATTCTTTCTGAAGATACACCCAGAGAATGCCATTCTTCCTGATGGTCTGATTTATTGGTAGGAGAAGCTCTGGCTGCGTCTAATCGATCATCTTGGAGTTTCTCTTCCTGGCTTTATTCTTAGTGCCTAGAATAATGACTAGTCCATAGTAGTCAGTCAAAATATCTACTGAATGAATGAAAGAATGAAATTTGTTTGGCCCTCCTCTCTTTCTCCCTTTTCTCTTCCTCTCTCATTCCCCCTCTAGCAACTTTGACCTTTATGTATATTGTCTCTACTTCATTATGTGGAGCAACTCAGTTTTCTCTGGCCCTCACCCCAAGACTCAGAACCCAGTCTTTTTGTACTTAGTGGCTTCTATCAAATAGATTCACTCAGGGCCTTAACCTTTCCTCACTTAATTGACCTCACCTTATCAGATGTGATGTGAAGGACTGAGTCAACTCTTAAGACTACCAACCCATAGTGAAATATCTAAAAGAAAAAAGACATACCTAAAAGATGTTTGGAAAGTATAAAAGTAACTTCTCAAGCCTAATAATTATGAACACATATCAAAGTTTATTTCAAATTACTGCAAGAGAAAAAGCTCCTCAAGAAACAAATTCAAATAAGTAGCCTTTGTATATTGTTACGGGAAGCCAGATTTTAAAAAATCTGGCTAAAGATCATTATTACTTTCAAATGACAGTTGCATAATTACCCTGCTTTTGACTGCCTGTGTAGTGGCTATTAAGCTTCTCACAAGATTAATGGTCATTTGAGTTTGTAACACTAATTTCCCAGAAGGAATCTTTATTTCATTAAAGGATATTAGAAAATTGCTCAAGCATTTTATTGGAAGTGATGGTTAATTACCATATGGAGCTATGTATATTATATCTTCCAAAAAATGCCTGCTTCGTACCAGATTGGAGAAACTTACCTTTGTCAGCTACGTATATTATATCCTCCATAAAAGGCCTGTTTCATACCAGTTTGGAGAAACTTAGCTTTCTCACATGTAATTTAAGTCTTTACAAATCTTTACAACTCCTTTAGTAAGGAGTTGTCAGGTCTTAGATTTTGTGCCTTCTTACAAGCTAATAAGCTTATTTCATTGAGTCTGTCAATAGAAACACAGGGCTCCTTAGTAAGAGACAAAGGATTTTTATTATTTATGGTACCACAAACAGCATGAACATTGATGAATTTCCATCAGTTTCTCCTTCCTTTAAGTCCTCAGAAGATGAGATAATGTGTAGTAAGGGATGCTATGCATGAAGTGGTATTGTGTCACAGCTGAGGAACTCTGAGCTTAGGAAGTTCATTGCTTTTATAACAAGCACTTAGCCAGCTTGCTTTTTGTCTCAGAGGGAGACATTACCTCATATCCCAAGGTTGCTTGCTGGCATAACCCTGAGAAGTGACCCAGGTAGAATGCTCATGTCGTTACACTGTTGGCACACTCATCAGGTCACTTAAGAGTACAAGAGACTCATGGTGGACTGTCTTTCAATAATATCCACTCCATGGTCCTACACTGGGTTAGTTGCTAGAAATTTATGTTTTGAGTATGCCACTTTGTCAGTCATTCTGATTTATGTAAGTGAAAAACGTCATGACGAAATGCATTACATTTGTCTCAAATAGCATTTAATTAAGGCTACTATCAGCAGAACTCTAAGAAGCAGAATGAGACCAACCTGCAGTATTAACCTTAATTATGCTTGATCCAGCCAAATGTGAGTAAGTTCCAAAGTACAGACAGCTAGCATGTAGTATTTTATCTGTTATAACTCATACATGAAAGTTTAGACTGAAATTTTGATCTCTGTTTGAATTACCACAAAGAAAAAAACCCTACCATTCCCAATACAGAGATGTTATATGCCCCCTTTCCCCAGGCATAACCCTAAATGCACAGGTTAATCAAATTTGGGATTTATTATTAAACTTGATTTGGATAAGCATGGCATCACTTTGGTTAAACTACATGAGCAGTGTCAGTGAGTATTTGCAATATTTGCAACCTCTGTAGCCATTCATGACATAACCCAACTGTCAAGATATCAGGGGAAGCATATACATTTGTATCTGTCAGTATGAGACAAGGTTGTGTTGATTCTTGTGTTTGTATACTTATGAAGATAGGGAATCTGTATTGGAAAGTTGCTACTGATATAACAGAATAGTCCGGGAGCCATATTCACAAGAGTTTTCCTGTGTTCATGGAATGTGGAAGGAGATAACAGACCAATAGCAGGTCAGAGAGTTGCTGCTTGGTTTCAGAAGACAATATGCTTGTTTTTCTATACTTCTTTTAGCACACAAAGAGAGTATTAGACCCTCACCTCTCCCCACTGGCCAGGGTCTAAGAGTTTCTCTTGTTATGTGCTCATCATCACTAATCATCAGAGAAATATCCATCAAAACCACAATGAGATATCATCTCACATCAGTCAGAATGGCTATTATTAAAAAATTATAAAACAACAGATACTGATGAGGCTGCAGAGAAAAGGGAACACTTATATGCTGTTGATGGGAATGTAAATTAGTTTAGTCCCTGTGGATAGCAGTTTGCAAATATCCCAAAGAACATAAAATGGAGCTATCATTTTACCCAGCAATCCCATTGTTGGATATATATGCAAAGGAAAATAGACTGTTGTACCAAAAAGACACATGGCTTCTTATTATTATTGCCATGCTATGCACAATAGCAAACATGTGAAATAAAATTCTGTGCCCATCGATGGTGGATTGGATAAAGAAAATGTGGTACATATATACCATGGAATACTATGTTGCCATAAAAAGGAATGAAATCATGTTCTTTGCAGCAACTTGAATGGATCTGGAGGCCATTATCCTAAGTGAATTAATGCAGAAATGTTAAACCAAATATCACATGTTCTTACTTATAAGTGGGAGCCAAACACAGAACCTACGTAAACATGGCAACAACTGTGGATTACCAAAGGGAGCAGGGACTAGGGGGTGTATTAAATAGTGCCTATTGAGTACTATGCTCACCATTTGAGTGTAATATACACATGTAACAAATATGCACATGTACCTCTTGTACCTAAAATATAAGCTAAAATGTTTAAAAATAGACACAAAATTAGTACCATTTCAGAAACATTTATTTTAAGATAAATTTCTTTTAAATGAAGTCTTGTTTTGCAATACTCTGAGGTTCACAAGACATATCTAGAAAATTTACTGTTGTGGAAGGTGAAGACGGTGTAAAACCAATGGGGGAGAGGTCAGTGGTTTTTCTTATTTGTTGATTATCATAACACTGTCCTTTGGGGATATGAAAGAGTTTTATATATTCTTTAGACATAATTAGGCAAACAAGGGTCCTTAGGACAGGTTTGATGCTGTATAAAGTCTGTCATTTTGCTACCACTGATATGGCTCTTGGGTCCACCACAGCATTAGATCTGTTGACCCATTTGTATCATGTTTTGTTACAAATCTTACAAAGAAGGGTGCTTCTTACAGACTTTGCTTCAGATGTTATATTTGTTTTAGTACATTACCCAAGACTAGTGGCTGCCAGCTTGTGTTGCTTTCACTTTTCCTCTGGTTTTTGTATTTACCGAGAAATGGTCATGGTTTCTGTCAAGTGCAATGTACCCTTGGAGAAACAAATTTCAATATTAGCATCTTCTCCCTCATTCTATTTCCTAGGCAGTTGTTGGTGGGAATGGGAAAGGTTAGCCTCAGCCATCTTTGGTAAATACCGATTACGTGGCTTGTGAGTGGAAAAGAGCCTATTTCATTGTTGGCCTCTTAAAGGACACAAAGCACATTGTGGAACAGAAGAGAAGAGTAGTTGTCTGTCCTTGTTTATTTATAGACTCAATTGAGTTTCTTGCATAGATAGCTCCCTGATAGATTTGGTTGGTTGGTTATGTCAGGATGAACAAAACCTATAACTTTTAGAGATTGATTCTTAGATATCAGCTTTATACAAGAAAGGCAATAAGAGGGACAGGACAAATGAACAGGCACACTGGGTTTATTGACAGTTTTTAGGTACTAAAGGCAGGTTCATCTCAATTGCACCAACCCGAGCAAGTGCTGTTTAGGCACAGATGCATCACTGGTGCAAAATGAAATGACAAAGTTCAAGCTCCTCCAGTTCCTGGCCTTGCTAAAAAAATATTGCTTAGGCTGTGGGCTGTAGCCATGTTTGTTCAGCTAGATTTTAGGCCATTTCATCTTGGAAGACTTATTTTGAGTTACAAGAAATTTCTTTAGAACTTGTATATAACAGAGTAGTATAGGAATATGTGGCCTGACATTAAGAAGAGCTATACAGTGTGAAATTCTCCTTGAATTGCAAGAATCTCACTCAGATTTCTATAATAGAATCTGTTATGTCTGATTTTTTAGTTCAGGAAAGTGGCTATTAGATATAAGTGGTCTTACTTAGATAAGAATTGCCATTTGATGGAAACTCATATACACATATATATCCCTCTGCTTCTCTCACACATACATTGACTTTAACTCTTAATATAGCTTAAAAGCTTTATTAAAACTTTTTATTTTTAATTGATATGTAATATTTGTACATATTTATGTGGTTCATGTGATATTTTGTTATGTGCATAGAATATACAATAATCATGTCAGGGTGTTTAGGATATCTATTACCAAGAGCATCACTTATTATTTCTGTGTGTTGAGAATATTTCAAGTCCTCACTTCTAGCTATTTTGAAAGTACAATGTGTTGTTGTTAACTTTAGTCACTCTACGCTGCTAATGAACATTAGAACGTATTCCTTCTGTTTCTAACCATTAACTCTTTTTATTCCCCCCAACCACATCCACATCCTTCCCAGTCTCTGATAACCAACATTTTAGTCTCTATCTCCTGAGATCAACTCTTTTTTTTTAGCTCTCACCTCTGAGTGAATTCATGCAATATTTATCTTTCTGTGCCTGGCTTATTTCATTTAACATAATGACTTCCAGTTCCATCCATGTTGCTGCAAAGGACGTGATTTCATTCATTTTTATACGTGAATAGTATTCCACCGTGTAACTATACAATATTTTCTTCATCCGTTCACCAGTAGATAGGCATTTTGTTGATTTAATATCTTTGCTATTGTGAATAGTGCTGCAATAAACATGGGGAGGCAGGTATGCCTTCAATACACATTTCCTTTCCTTTGGATAAATACTCAGTGGTTGGATTGCTGGATTGTATGGTAGTTTTATTACTAGATTTTTGAGAAATTTCCCTACTGTTTTCTAGAGTGGCTGTACTAATTTACATTCCTACCAACAATGTTTGAGAGATCCCTTTTCTATGCATCCTCATCACATATATCATTTTCTGTATTTTTAATAATAGCGATTCTAACTAGGATAGGATGATACCTCATTGTGGTTTTGATTCGCATTTCCGTAATGATTAGTGATGTTGAACATCACTAATACCTACTGGCCATTAAATACCTACTGGCCATTTGTCTTCTTTTGAGAAATGTCAGTTTAGATCCACTGCCCATTTTTAAACGGGATTGTTTGCCTTTTTATTTTTTGCTGTTGAGTTGTTTGAGTTCCTTGTATATTTTGAATTTAATGAAAGTGTCTTATTTTCACTTTTAACAGTTCATATAACACAGGTCTGTAGTTGGAATACATCTTTGATCACTTTTGTGAGTCCTCAAGATGGCAGTGTCTTCTCAGGGACCTTGAGGAAAGCTCTCATGTGCTTCTGTGGGTGGGGGTGGGGAGGGGAGGGGGATGCACGTGCACTTGCAAGTGCACACACACATGAATATGAGCGAGACAGAGGGAGAGATGAGGGAGGAGCTTACTGATGGAGCAGAGGTGTTAAAAAGAACATCTTTTCTCTAATTGGTAAGACAGATTTCTTTTATGGTTCCTACAGCAGAAAAATGAGAAACATTTGAATTACTTCTTCTCTGTGTGTGTGTGTGTGTGTGTGTGTTTAAGGTTTGAATCCTTGGTGAACCAGGGCAGAAAAGAATGATGAAATCCTTGAGAGTTTTACTGGTGATCCTGTGGCTTCAGTTAAGCTGTAAGTTTTGGGCATCTCTATAGGAACATAATGTATATTGTTTGCAATTATTGTGTATTCTAGGCCTGTGGGTAGAAATATGAGTGGTTTTTTTCCTCTAACAAAGGGAGACTATGGAGAGTGGGAGGTCCATGAAAAGATGACTTAAATTCTGGGGACTAAGTGTCCACTACCCAATCTCTCTTCTCTGTCTGACCACTGTCTTTTTTCACAGGGGTTTGGAGCCAACAGAAGGAGGTGGAGCAGAATCCTGGACCCCTCAGTGTTCCAGAGGGAGCCACTGCCTCTCTCAACTGCACTTACAGCAACAGTGCTTTTCAATACTTCATGTGGTACAGACAGTATTCCAGAAAAGGCCCTCAGTTGCTGATTTACACATACTCCAGTGGTAACAAAGAAGATGGAAGGTTTACAGCACAGGTCGATAAATCCAGCAAGTATATTTCCTTGTTCATCAGAGACTCACAGCCCAGTGATTCAGCCACCTACTTCTGTGCAATGAGCGCACAGTGCTCCCTAGACACTTGCAGTCTGTACCCAAACCTGCTGGACCCCAGGAATACCTGATGTAGAGCTTAGATAGCAAGGCAATGAAGTTCTGTTTGCTCTCTGGATGCAAATGAAAACCAAGAGCAATAGTATTGAAGGTTTGATTAATTTGGAAAATATTTTCATAATTCTGAAAATAATTGAGACCCCAAAGGAAAATAAAAGACATCATTTGGTCTATTTGAAATATTTTCTAGCCTTCTCTTTCCACTTTAGTTTTTAAATTTCTTTTGGCTGGGCTTGGTGGCTCATGTCTGTAATCCCAACACTTTTGGAGGCATAGGGAAGAGGATCACTTAAGCCCAAGAGTTTGAGACTAGCCTGGGCAACATAGGGAGACCTTGTCTAAAAAAAAAAAAAAAAATCGCCAAGAGTGGTGACATGTGCCTGTAGTCCCAGCAACTTGGGAGGGAAGAGGTGGGAAGATTTCTTGAGTTAGAGAGGTGGAGGCTGCAGTGAGCTGTGATCACAGAACTGCACTCCAGCCTGGACAATGCAGTGAGACCCTGTCTCAAAAAACCAAAGCAAAACAAAACACAAACAACAACAAAAGAAATCCAAAATATTTTAATTGAGGTATTATTGACATACAAAAAGGTGCACATATTCACTTTATACAGACAATATAATCATGCCATAAACATATATATCATTTCTAAAAATTTACTTCCTCCCTTTTTTCTTTTTATTAAATTATTATTGCTACACAAAAAGGTACATTTATTTAATCTATGCCCAGTCCACTTTTATGCCACATCTTTACTTTATGAGATTGGTCTTATGATTCTTTTTATCAAGGACAAGAAAATATTTCCATACAATAACAGATATGCTCTCATGGTTCCTAAGACAAACGCTCTTTCCCAAAGGCGTTTGACAGACATTGCTGTAGGAGTGAAACAGCAAAGCAGAAGTGCAAAGAGAAGAAAAATCATAAGCAGGCTACTTTGAAAATCCCGTAAGTCATAAATTTTTTTAGTTATAAAACCCTAACTCCATCTCCAGCCTCAACTGCAACATCACTCTTGAGTTATGTAAGGGTACATCTGATGGATAGCTAGAAGATCTAGAGTCAGATGGTGAGAACTGGTTTAAAAAAAGTCTAATTAGTTGCACAGACTAAAGATTAGAGAGGGTCTATGTTGTCATTTTGGGGTAAAGTTTTAATCAAATTCAAAACTCCCAGCTTGAGCCTGATGGGACAGTTGATTGATTCCTATGTACTTGAGTGTGGCCTGGAGATGGGAGGGAGCACTGGCTTTAGTTACAGAGTGCCTTATCTCCCCAGCAGAGCATGACAGCACAGAAGGACTTAACATTTTTTTGAGAAGGGTCTCTAAGTATCTAAAAGAGATCCAGACACCAAGGGCCTTTGTTATGAGTAAAGACCTGTATGAATAAGATACCAAAGACCATGTGGAATTGAGAATGCTTCAGGAAATGTTTGTCTGGAGAGTTGGAAACACTAAACATCATATGAATATCTCCATCCCCTGATTACGAGGCACCACAGATTTGCCCTGCAGTGTATGTCAAGTACGGGGAAAGTATTTGTGGCCTGATGAAATAAGGCCTTTTAGTCGATATTACTTTGAATTACAGGCAAAACATTTGAGAATCACATTTACTGTAAAAATGAAGTTGTGGTCTGAGAGGCATGACATTATTTGTGTGGCCCAGAAGGTGGGAAAAGCTTGGAAATGAAGAATAAAGATTTCTGTCCATTTTATTGACAGTCACTGATGAAAATGATGAAGCCAAGTCAGAATTTGCTACAACTTCTTACTCTGCAGAAGTGAAGACTCTGAACAAATATTTCCCAGTCATGGAAGGAAGATTTAAAAAGCAATGAGGAAGAGCAAACAGTTGTGCTGAAATCAAGGAACTTAAATTTTTGTCCCATTTTTATGATTTGCCTTCTGGCATCATGGTATTCTGGAAAGAACTCAGGCTGTGGTACTGGTTTGAACATCAGTTATGTTACTTATGGCCTTTTTCATATTAAGTTATACATGTATTTCAGGATTGGTTTCAGGATTCAGTGAGATAAAATATTGTTTTGGGATGAGTTCCTTAAAAGCAGAGACTGCATTTGGAATTCTCTCTCTATAATTTATTTGGGAAACCAAGTTGAGATAGGGGAAAGGCTAAGCATGGACATGGTCCAGCAGAGGTCTTGATCCAGCCTGACCTCATGGAGACCTCTGAAGCTTGAACTGTATCACAGGGTTGATCCCTCCCTCCCTGAGGCAAGGGGACCAGACTACTCAGACCTATTGTGGGTAAGACTAAAGTCCTCATTGGTTGTGGTGTTTCTTGGGGTAGAGGTATATTCTACTGGACAATGGTGACTCTCATTGCCTAAGGTCGATTTTCTAGGGAAAGAGGCAACTGTGAGCCAAGAGTAGCCAACATTCACAGTAGCTGGGGATGGCTACACTGTCCTGGGAAAGGGGGTCCAGCTTGGGGACCAGCAGTGTTCATTGTGAACATGGAACTTGCCTGGTATGTGGGCAGCATTTAAGAAATAATAGACTTTGGGCCGGGCGTGGTGGCTCAAGCCTGTAATCCCAGCACTTTGGGAGGCCGAGACGGGTGGATCACGAGGTCAGGAGATCGAGACCATCCTGGCTAACACGGTGAAACCCCGTCTCTACTAAAAATACAAAAACTAGCCGGGCGAGGTGGCGGGCGCCTGTAGTCCCAGCTACTCAGGAGGCTGAGGCAGGAGAATGGCGTAAACCCGGGAGGCGGAGCTTGCAGTGAGCTGAGATCTGGCCACTGCACTCCAGTCCGGGTGACAGAGTGAGACTCCGCCTCAAAAAAAAAAAAAAAAAAAAAAAAGAAATAATAGACTTTGATCAGAATAAATGATATCAGAGATTGAAGATCAACTTACTGATATAAGGTGTGAAGACAAGATTAGAGAAAAAAGAATGAAAAGAAACGAACAATGTCTTCAAGATATATGGGACTATGTGAAAAGATCAAATCTACGTTTGATTGGTGTACCTGAACGTGACAGGGAGAATGGAACCAAGATGGAAAACACACTTTAGGATATTATTCAGGAGAAAGTCCCCAACCTAGCAAGACAGGCCAATATTCACATTTAGGAAATACAGAGAACACCATTAAGGTACTCCTCGAGAAGAGCAACCCCAAGACACATAATTGTCAGATTCTCCAAGATGGAAATGAAGGAAAAAATGTTAAGGGCAGTGAGATAGAAAGGTAAGATTACCTACAAAGGGAAGCCCATCAGACTAACAGTGGATCTCTCCACGGAAATCCTACAAGCCAGAAGATAGCGAGGGCCAACATTCATAAAGAAAAGAATTTTCGACACAGAATTTCATATCCAGCCAAACTAAGCTTCATAAATGAAGGAGAGACAAAATCCTTTACACAGAAGTAAATGCTGAGGGATTTTGTCACCACCAGGCCTGCCTTACAAGAGCTCCTGAAGGAAGCACTAAATATGGAAAGGAAAAACTGGTACCAACCACTGCAAAAACACACCAAAATATAAAGACCAATGACACTATGAAGAAAATGCATCAACTAATGTGCAAAATAACCACTTAGCATCATGATGACAGGATCAAATTCACACATAACAATATTAACCTTAAATGTAAATGGACTAAATGCCCCAAGTAAGAGTCATAGACAGGCAAATTGGACAGTCAAGACCCATTAGTGTGCTGTATTCAACAGACCCATCTCACGTGCAAAAACACACATAGGCTCAAAATAAAGGAATATTTACCAAGCAAATGGAAAGATTAAAAAAAAAAAAAAAAGCAGGGGTTGCAACCCTAGTTTCTGATAAAACAGACTTTAAACCAACAAAGAACAAAAAAAGACGAAGAAGGGCATTACATAATGGTAAAGGGATCAATGCAACAAGAAGAGCTAACTATCCTGAACATATATGCAGCAAATACAGGAGCACCCAGATTCATAAAGCAAGTTCTTAGAGACCTACGAAGAGACTTAGACTCCCATACAATAATAGTGGCAGACTTTAACTCCCCACTGTCAATATTAGACAGACCAAGGAGACAGAAAATTAACAATATATTAAGGACTTGAACTTAGCTCTGGACCAAGTGGACCTAACAGACATTTGCAGAACTCTCTGCCCCACATCAACAGAATATACATTCTTCTCAGCACCACATAGCATGAATTCTAAAATAAACCACATAATTGGAAGTAAACCACTCCTCAGCAAATACAAAAGTACAGAAATCACAGCAAACAGTCTTTCAGGCCACAGTGCAATCAAATTAGCACTCAGGATTAAGAAACTCACTCAAAACCACACAACTACATGAAAATTGAACAACCTGCTCCTGAATGACTACTGGGTAAATAACAAAATTAAGGCAAAAATAAATAAGTTCTTTGAAACACAACATACCAGAATCTCTGGGATAAATAAATAAATAAATGCCCACATCAGAAAGTGGGAAAGATCTAAAATCAGCACTCTAACAAGGCAATTAAAATAACTAGAGAAGCAAGAGCAAACAAAATTCAAAAGCTAGCAGAAGACAAGAAATAACTAAGATCAGAGCAGAACTGAATGAGATAGAGACACAAAAAACCCTTCAAAAAATCAATGAATCCAGGAGCTGTTTTCTTTGTAAAGATAAACAAAATAGATGGATCACTAGCCAGACTAATAAAGAAGACAGAATAATCAAATAGACAATACAAAATTATAAAGGGGATATCACCACTGAGCCCACAGAAATACAAACTACCGTCAGAGAGTACTATGAACACTTCTACACACAAAAATAGAAAATCTAGAAGAAATGGATAAATTCCTGGACGCATATACCCTCTGAAGACTAAACCAGGAGGAAGTAGACCAATAACACGTTCTGAAATTGAGGCAGTAATTAATAGCCTATTAACCAAAAAAAGCCCAGGACCACATGGATTCACAGCCAAATTCTACCAGAGGTACAAAGAGGAGCTGGTACCATTCCTTCCGAAACTATTCCAAACAATAGAAAAAGAGGGAATACTCCCTAACTCATTTTATGAGGCCAGCATCATTCTGATATGAAAACCTGACAGAGACACAACAACAACAACAAAAAGAAAATTTCAGGCCAATGTCCCTGATGAATATCCATGCAAAAATTCTCAGTAAAATATTGGTAAACTGAATCCAGCAGCACATCAAAAAGCTTATCCACTACTATCAAGTTGGCTTTATCCCTGGGATGCAAGGCTGGTTCAACACACACAAATCAAAAGCGTAATCCGTCACATAAACAGAACCAATGACAAAAACCACATGATTATCTCAATAGATGCAGAAAAGGCCTTTGATAAGATTCAACATCCCCTTATGCTAAAAACTGTCAATAAACTAGGTATTAATGGAACATATCTCAAAATAATAAGAGCTATTTATGCCAAACCCATAGCCGATATCATACTGAATGAGTGAAACCTGAAGCCTTCCCTTCAAAAACTGGCACAAGACAAGGATGCCCTCTCTTACCACTCCTATTCAATATAGTACTGGAAGTTCTGGCCAGGGCAATCAGGCAAGAGAAAGAAATAGTATTCAAATGGCAAGAGAGGAAGTCAAATTGTCTCTGTTTGCAGATGACATAATTGTATACTTAGAAAACCCCATAGTCTCAGTCCCAAAACTCCTTAAGCTGATAAGCAACTTCAGCAAAGTCTCAGGATACAAAATCAAAGTGCAAAAATCACAAGCGTTCCTATACACTAACAGTAGACAAGCAGAGAGCCAAAGCATGAGTGAACTCCCATTCACAACTGCTACAAAAGAAATAAAATATCTAGGAATACAACTTACAACGGATGTGAAGGATCTCTTCAAGGAGAACTACAACCCACTGCTTAAGGAAATAAGAGAGGGCACAATAAAAAAAAGAAAATAATTCTGTGCTTCCAAGGATAGGAAGAATCAATATCATGAAAATGGCCATAGTGCCCAAAGTAATTTATAGATTCAATGCTATTCCCATCAAATTACCAGTGACTTTCTTCACTGAATTAGAAAAAACTACTTTAAATTTCATACGGAACCAAAACAAAAAAGAGCCCATATAGCCAAGACAATCCTAAGCAAAAAGAACGAAGCTGGAGGCATCACGCTACCTGACTTCAAACTATACTACAAGCCTACAGTAACCAAAACAGCATGGTACTGGTACCAAAACAGATATAGACCAAATAGAACAGAACAGAGACCTCAGAAATAACACCACACATCTACAACCATCTGGTTTTTGACAAAGCTGACAAAAGCAAGCAATAGGAAAAGGGGAAATAATTCCCTATTTAGTAAATCATGCTGAGAAAATTAGCTAGCCATATGCAGAAAACAGAAACTGGAACCCTTACTTATACCTTATACAAAATTAACTCAAGATACATTAAAGACTAAAATGTAAAACTCAAAACCATAAAACCTCTAGCAGAATACTTAGGCAACACCATTCAGGACATAGGCATTGGCAAAGTCTTCATGACTAAAACACTAAAAGCAATTGCAACAAAAGGCAAAATTGACAAATGGGATCTAATAAAACTGAAGAGCTTCTGCACAGCAAAAGAAAGTATCATCAGAATGAATAGGCACCCTACAGAATGGGAGAAAATTTCTGCAATCTATCCATCTGTCAAAGGTTTAATATCCAGAATCTACAAGGAACTTAAACAAATTTACAAGAAAAAACAAACAAGCAAACAAACAACCCCATCAAAAAGTGGTAGAAGGATATGGACACTTCTCAAAAGAAGACATTTATGCGACCAAAAACATGTGAAAAAAGCTCATCATCACTGGTGATTAGAGAAATGCAAATCAAAACCACAATGAGATACCATCTTACGCCAGTTAGATTATTAAAAAGTCAGGAAACAACAGATGCCGGTGAGGATGTAGAGAAATAAGAACACTTTTATACCGTTGATGGGAGTGTAAATTAGTTCAACCATTGTGGAAGATAGTGCGGTGATTCCTTGATCCTTGAGATCTAGAACCAGAAATACCATTTGATCCAGCAATCCCATTACTGGGTATGTACTCAAAGGATGATAAATCATTCTACTATGAAGACACATGCACACGTGTGTTTATTGAAGCACTATTTATAATAGCAATATCCTACCCTAGTAAAGTTTAATATTTCAAATGAAATATATCATGTTGTCTTACATTTGAAAAGAAAATCTACAGGCAGAATCAAGGAATAGATCAGAAGTGCAAGGGAGAACTGATTTCAGGCTGGCACGAGTGAAACGGAGTACACAGAAAGGAGGGAGTTTGTTTTGACTTTTGAAAAGAATTCTTGTTGGCCAGATTCTTATTTCACCTGAGATTTTTCTTTTTATTTGATTTTTTCAATTTTAGGATGCAATGATCTCTGTGCTAAAATAAGTTGGGTGAGAAAGGCTTATCATTCAAGAATCTCATCATCTTAGGCCACAGAGTTGACTGCTCTGGTTCAATACACCCTATCTCCCACCCACGGGGACTGCTGCTTGCTTAGCTCTGTTGGGTGTCATTGTCAACCTATCCTAAGTCTTCTATACCTCCCATAAGGTCTTCTCATTTCTTCTCTGCTGGCTGCACTCCTCCCAGGTTTACTAAGTTCATGTAGGCTTACTTTTCTTTTGATCTCTTTAATTCTTCCCAGAATTATTTATTTATATGTTATATTTTATTACCTTCATTATTCTGCTAAAATTTCTCCATAAATGGGCTTCTGTTAATGTTCTTTTTAAGGTGAGATACCACAATTTGGCATAATGTATCAGTCTATTCTGAGTGTTGATAATTCAAATGGGACTTTTCTGTAAGTTTTTTCTCCTAGCCTTACAAACGTAAAACTTGATTTGAAACCAAGAAGTCTTTTTCACACTTTCTGCTTCACGAAGAAAATTATTGCCTATTAGTTTGCATTGATTAATTAGCTAATGACATGTGATCCAGGCTGATCTTAAGTATGAGTCTCTAGTCATTTTTTTTTTTCTTTAGCACCTAATAAACGAGAAATCTCTTTCATCCACTCTAATGCTCATGTGAATTCACTAGCACAGGGCCACATGAAGCCTAGCTAAGCCTGAGGCAACTGATCTTCTCCCCTCTCCTTGATGAGTGGCTCTAAAAAATACCATAGAGCATCTTAATGGCATTCCAAAGTCTAAAATATTGTCTTCTGTGACTGATTTCTCAGTGAAGTAAATTACTCTTCTATTTTTACATAACTCCAATTTCTTGTGTATTTTTTGAGGAGAAAAACATTTTTATTTTCTAATTTTTAAATTTTATTTCTTTCAACTTTTATTTTAGAATCAGGAGTACATGTGCAGGTTTGTAACAAAGGCATATTGCGTGATGCTGAGGTTTGGACTATGAATGTCTTTTCACTTAGGTTGTGAGCATAGTATCTAATAGTTTTTCAGTCCTTTTCCCCCTCATAGTTTTTCAGTCCTTTCCCCCGCTCCACTCTAGTAGTACCCAGTATCTATTATTACTATCTTTATGTTCATGTGTAGCTAGTGTTTAGCTCCCACCTGTCAGTGAGAACATGCAGTATTTCGTTTTCTGCTTCTGCATTAATTCCTTTCAGATAATGGCCTCTAGCTGCATACTTGTTGCTGCAAAGGACAGGATTTCATTTTTCTATGGTTGCATAGAAGTCCATGGTGTACATGTGCCGCATTTTCTTCATCCAAATCCACCACTGATTGGCACCTGATTTGATTCAATTTCTTTGCTATTGTGAATAATGCTGTGATGAATATATGGGTAAATGTGTCTTTTTGGTAGAAAATTTTATTTGCTTTTGGGTATATACCCAGTAATGAGATCGCTGGGTTGAATGTTAACTCTGTTTTAAGTTCTTTGAGAAATCTCAAAACTAATCTCCACAGCAGCTGGACTAATTTATATTTCCACCAACAGTATGTAAGTGTTCCCTTTTCTCCACAGCCTAGCCAACATCTATTATTCTTTGACTTTTTATCAAAAGTCATTTTGATTGGTGTGAGATGGTATCTCATTATAGTTTTGATTTATATTTCTCTGACGTTAAGTGATGATGAGCATTTTTTCATGTTTGTTGGCTGTATGTATGTCTTCTTTTAAGAAGTCTCTGTTCATATCTTTTGCCTATATTTTAATGGGGTTGCTTTTTGCTTGTTGATTTGTTGAAGTTACTTTTCTTTCTTTATTTTTTGGGAAGACAGGGTCTCCCTCTGTTGCCCAGACTGGAGTCCAGTAGCATGACCCTAGCTCACTCTATCCTTCAACTCCTGGGCTCAAGGGATCCTCCTGCGTTAGCCTACTGAGTAGCTGGGACCACAGGCACATGCCACTCTGCCCAGCTGATTTTTTATTTTCCTTCCTTTCTCTCCTTCCTTCCTTCCCTCCCTCCCTCCTTCCCTCTTTTCTTTTCTCTTCTCTTTTCTTTCTTTGTTTCTTTCTTTCTTTCTTTCTTTCTCTCTCTCTTTCTTTCTTCTTCTTCTTTTCTTTCTTTCTTCTTTCTTTCTTCTTCTTCTTTCTTTCTTTCTTTCTTCTTCTTCTTTCTTTCTTCCTTCCTTCCTTCCTTCCTTCCTTCCTTCTTCCTTCCTTCCTTCTTTCTTCTTCTTTCTTTCTTTCTTTCTTCTTTTCTTTCCTTCCTTCCTTCCTTCTTTCCTTCCTTCCTTCCTTCTTCCTTTCTTTCCTTCTTTCTCTCTCTATTTTTTTGAGTCAGATTATTGCTATGTTGCCCAGGCTGGTCTTGAATCCCTGGCTTCAAGCAATCTACCAGCTTCAGCCACACAAAGTGTGGGGATTACAGGTATGAGCCACTGCATCCAGCCTGTTACTTATAGATTCTGGATATAAGACTTTTGTCAGATACATAGTTTGCAAATAATTTCTCCCATTCCTAGGTTGTCTGTTTACTATATTGATGGTTTATTTTCCTGTGCACAAACTCTACATAGGTCACACTTTTCAAGTGTTGTTTTGGTTGCAATTGCTTTCCAGGACTTAATCATAAATTCTTTGCCAATGCCATTGGCAAAAGGGTATTTATCTGTTTTTTTCCTAAGATTTTTATAGTTTTGGGTATTACAGTCAATTTTTGTGGAAGATTTTTACATTTAAGTTTGTCAGGGATATTAACCGATATTTTCTTTTTTCATTGTGTCTATTTGTGCCCATTTTCTTTTTTCATTTGTGTCTATTGCACATGTAATTTTGTTCTTTAGTTGACTGTCAGCTTGAACATTATTGGTGTATAGAAATGTTACTGATTTTTGCAAATTGGTTTTACATCCTGAAACTTGACTGAAATCTTTTATCAAGTCTAGGAGCCTTTTGGCAGAACCTTTAGGGTTTTTCTAGATACCAAATCATACTGTCAGCAAAGACAGATAATTTGACTGCTTCTTTCTCTATTTGGGTACATTTTTTTTTTCTTTTTCTTGAGTGTTCTGGCTAGGACTTCCAATACTACACTGAATAGGAGTACTGAGAGTAGGCATTCTTTTCTTGTTCCAGTTCCCAAGGAGGATGGTTCCAGCTTTTTCCCACTGAGTATGATGTTGGCTGTTTGTCATAGGTGGCTCTTATTATTTTGTGGTATATTCCTTCGATGCTTAGCTTGTTGAGGATTTTTATCATAAAGCGATATTGGACTTTATTGAAAGCTGACTCTGTATCTATTGACATGATCACACGATTTTGCTTTTAATTCTGTTTCTGTAGTGAATCACATTTATTGATTTGTCTATGCTGAACCAAACTTGCATCCCAGGAATGAAGCCTACTTGACCTTGAATTAACTTTTTCATGTACTGCTGGATTCAGTTTGCTAGTATTTTTGTGGAGGATTTTTATATTTAAGTTTGTCAGGGATATTGACTGATATTTTCCTTTTTCATTGTGTCTCTGCTGGATTTTGGTATCAGAATGATGCTGACTTCATAGAATCAGTTAGGAAGGAACCCTCCTCCTCAATGTTTTGAGAATAGCTTCAGTAGGGTTGGTACCAGTTCTTCTTTGTACAACTGGCTGAATTCTGTTGTGAATCCATCCGGTCCAGGAGTTGTTTTTGGTTGACAGGTTTTTAAAAATTATTATTACTGACTCTTTTCCAGAACTCATTATTAGTTTGTTCCGGTTTTCAATTTCTTCTTGGTTGAATATTTGGAGGTTATTTGTTTCCAGGAATTTATTAATTTTCTTCAGATTTTCTAATTTTTATGAATGGTGGTGTTCCTACTATTCTCTTAGGGTCTTTTGTATTTCTATGGGATCAGTTATAATGTCTCCTTTGTAATTTCTGATTGTGCTTATTTGAATCTTCTCTTTATTTTTTTCATTAACCTACTTAGTGGTGTATCAATCTTGTTTATTCTTCCAGAAAAACAACTTTTGGTTTTATTGATCCTTTGTATGGGTTTTCAAGTCTCAATTTTGTTCAGTTCTTTTCTGATTTTGTTTATTTATTTTCTTCTGCTAGCTTTGAGCTTTGTTTGTTCTTCTTTTTCTAGTTCCTCTAATTGTGATGCTAGAATGTTCGCTTGGGATCTTTCTAATTTCTTGATGTAGGTATTTAGCACTATAAACTTTCCTATTAACAGTTTTAGCTGCAAACCAAAGATTCTGGAATTTTGTCTTTCTGTTTTCCTTAATTTCTGCTCTACTTTGTTGTTTACCCAAAAGTCATTCAGGAGCAAGTTGTTTAACTTCCATGTAATTGTGTGGTTTTGAGAGATCTTCTTGGTAATGATTTCTGTTTTTATTACACTGTGGTCCAAGATTTTGGTATTTTTGAATTTATTGAGATTTGCTTTATGGCTGCAATTTCTCATGCATTTTGAGATTAACAGCATGTACTATACAGGAGGTGACATTATCACAGATTCAGGAAGAAAGAAACACTTTCTGTTGAAGTTTTGATATCATGTCTGAAATGAGAAGGAAACAGCTTGCTCCCTTGGATCCGTGGTTCCGCCTGTGGCCTCCAGAGGACGATGTTGCGCAAAGAAGGCACCTGTTTTCATCACAGACCATCCTCATCAACTGAGCCTCCTTCCTGCAGCTGGCTGATGTAGCTCACTGATGTCTGTGTAGATAGGGAGCTGTGACAAGAGCAAGAGGTCAGAACACATCCAGACTCCTTAAGGGAAGTCCTCTTTCTGTTTCTGACACTTTTCAAAGCCAGGGACTTGTCCAGTCCAACCTCCCTACTGCTCCTAGTTCCTGAGGCTCAGTGCCCTTGGCTTCTGTCCGCCCTGCTCAAGGTCCTGCAGCATTACCACTGCTCAGCCATGCTCCTGCTGCTCGTCCCAGTGCTCGAGGTGATTTTTACCCTGGGTGAGTAACATTCCATTCTTTTTCCTTCCACAGAAGTGACTGTGTTGTAATTGAATCTAAATTGAGACACATTTTTTACTCACACAGCATTGATGTTGCAGGAGGAACCAGAGCCCAGTCGGTGACCCAGCTTGACAGGCAAGTCCCTGTCTTTGAAGAAGCCCCTGTGCTGCTGAGGTGCAACTACTCATCATCATCTGTTTCAGTGTATCTCTTCTGGTATGTGCAATACCCTAACCAAGGACTCCAGCTTCTCCTGAAGTATTTATCAGGACCCACCCTGGTTAAAGGCATCAACGGTTTTGAGGCTGAATTTAAGAAGAGTGAAACTTCCTTCCATTTGAGGAAACCCTCAGCCCATATAAGCGACACGGCTGAGTACTTCTGTGCTGTGAGTGACACAGTGCCTGAGACTGCAGAGGAGCTGAACACAAACTTCCTGAGATGCTGAGACTTTCTGTGACTCAAGAACTCAACCTGTGGAGCTTTCAAGAAGGTCTCTTTTTTTCTGTGCGCCTTTTGAAGGCACATAGGGCAGGGTAGGCTGAGCCCTTGGTAGGGTTTGTCTCCTGAATAATTGCTCCAATGTCAATGTCATGCCACATTCAGATACGCTTTGTCCTACATGGAGGTTTCCTGATGAATTTCTTCAGTGGGGACCTCCTCCACACTCTGAAGAAAGTACATCCTAAGGTGTCAGAGCTCCTAAATAAAAGGCAATAACATTTTTATAAAAAATTATTTCTAGCATTCATCATGATTAGTATTGCCTCAGGAGTTAACTTGTGAATAACTGACGTAATAATCTGATTAGAATGTTAGCTAAAAGCTGTGCAGGATGGATTCTCAATTAGGGCAACCCATGCAGCACAGATTCTCAATCAGTGTACTGTAGCTTCTCAAGCTAGATTTGAAGCTTAACTTTCAGCACATACATAATATCCCACAGTGTGGTATTGACATATTTAAAGTAAATTAGACATAATATCAAGATTTTTAATCTTGTAAGCATTATGCAAAGCAGGAAATTAAACATGAATCTTAATACAATATTGAAAAACTAAGCCATCAAGTTGTGATCTTTTTTAAAACAGCTATTCCAGTGATTTTCAAGTTACAAATTTGTGGGATAAAAATGTAACCGATATACAGATATCAAATACACTAGATTCAACTACTTCAAAAACTACTTTAAAACTCTGAGGCATTTCATTTTAAGAGATTACACAGATTTGTTTTACAAAATTACACAACAAAAATTTCCGGTTACATTATCAGAGCATATATTAATTCTAATGGGTGTCTCCAAGACCAGGGCACACCCTTATTTACTCTGAAATAATTATATCAAAAAACCAACATGTCTAAGATATTTTATGTACGTGATTATTACTCCAAATTTTTATTTGTACTTTGATCACATGGTAGAATTTAAAAATGCCTCTCAAAGTATTATACAATGTTCACACAGATAGAAATTAAGTCTTCCTTAATTCTACTTTTTATAATTTTTGATGACAAAAATTATGAAGTGAATTATCTTGCTTCTTAAAAATATTTATAATTGCCTAAATCTCCTCTTTTAAAATGAGATGAAGTCATATTCTTCCCTTATTATAAAACATGCCTTTAAAGTAGTTTTAAAATATTCCTATGAATTGAGCTAAAAGAGGGTAGAGGGTTTATAATCAAAGCTGTTTACAGTTGGCTTCTTCTCTTGCACCAAAGACTCAGGTTCTTGCTTATGGTTTCTTTGGCTGCTGACATTCTTTAGTTACTTCTTAGTGTGCCACCTCTTCCAGTTTTACTTTTGTCCTCATTTCATTTTTGTTTGTAGTTTTTTTTTTTTTTTTTTTACAGATTTGTCCTTCCATTGTGCATTTTATGGCCCTTTATTTTGATTATGTTCAAATTTTACAGGCCAAGAACACTTAACATGATGTCTATTTTAACAAATTTTTTAAGTGTACAACTCAGTTAACTATTGGCCCAATGTTGTGTAGCAGATCTCTAGTAATTCTTCATCTTATCTAATGGAAACTTTGTACCCCTTCATCAACATCTTCCCACTTCTTCCCCCAGCCCCAAGAATGGTAACCACCATTCTACTGCCCACTTCTATTAGTTTGACTATTTTAGATATCTCATGTAAGTGGAATCATGCAGGCCTTCTATGACTGGCTTATTTCACTTAGCATAATATCCTTAGGGTTCATCCATGTTGTTCATGTTGTTGCATGTGGCAGAATCTCTTTTTTTTTTTTTTGAGATGGAGACTCACTCTGTCGCCCAGGCTGGAGTGCAATGGCATGATCTCGGCTCACTGCAACCTCCACCTCCCGGGTTTACGCCATTCTCCTGCCTCAGTCTCCCGAGTAGCTGGAACTACAGGCACCCGCCACCATGCCCGGCTAATTTTTTTTTGTATTTTTAGTAGAGACGGGGTTTCACCATGTTAACCAGGATGGTCTTGATCTCCTGACCTTGTGATCCGCCCACCTCGGCCTCCCAAAGTGCTGGGATTACAGGCATGAGCCACCATGCCCAGCCCAGAATCTCCTTTTTTAACGATTGAAGAATATTCCATTTTATGCATGTACCGCATTTTCTTTATCCATTCATCCATCAGCAGATGTTTAGGTTGTTCCCGTATCTTGGCTAATGTGAATAATGCTGCGGTGACCATTAGAGGGAAAGTGTTTCTTCAAAATCCTGAATTTAACTTTTTCGGATAAATAACCAGTAGTGGGATTGCTGAATCATATGATACTATTTTTAATTCTAGGGAGAAACTCCTTACTGTTTTCATAATTACTGCACCATTTTGCAGCAAGGATTCCAACTTCTCCACATTCTTATCAACATTGTTGTTGTTGTTGTTTTATAATAGCCACCTTAAAAGGTGAGATGTAATAACTCATTGTGATATCTAAATTCTCTGATAATTAATGATGTTGAACAGATTTTCATATAACTTTGGCCATTTGTATGTCTTCACTGGAGAAATATCTACTCAAATCCTTTGCCAATGTTTTAATCAAGTTATTAAAACATTGATAATTATGGGAGTTCTCTATATATTTTGAAGATTAGCCCCTTATCAGACATATGGTTTGCAACTATTTCTTTCATTCCATATATTGGCTTTTTTTCCTATTGATTATCTTCTTTGATGGGCTGAATCTTTTAAATTTTATAAAGTCCTGCTTACCTACTTTTGGTTTTGTTGCCAGTGGCTGTGGTGTCACATACAAGAATTGGCTGTTGTTTAGACCACAGTCATGGAGAGTTTCCCATATATTTTTCCAATAGTTTTACAGTTTCAGATTTTATGTTTTTAATTAATATTGAGTTGATTTTTGTGTATTATGTTAGCTAGAAGTCCAATTTCATTCTTTTGCAAGTCGATATCCAGTTTCCACAGCACCATTTGTTGAAGAACTACTCTTTCCCCATTGTGTATTCTTGATGCCCTCGTCAAACATCAGCTGAGGGCATATGTGTCGGGTCTATTTTTCAGCTCTCTATTCTGTTCCATTGGTTCGTATGTTTGTCTTTATGATAGTACTATGATGTTTTAATTACTGTAGCTTTGTAATATATTCTGAAACCAAGAAGTGGTGTGCTTTTAGCTTTGTTTTTCTTTCTCAGGATTGTTTGAGCTATTCTGGGCCTTCCGTGGTTCCATAGAAATTTTAGAATTAAAATTTTAGTTTTTTCTATTTCTGTAAAAATTTCTTTGGGATTTTGGTAAGGATAGCATTGTAGATTGCTTTGGGTAGTATAAACATCTTAACAATATTAAATCTTTCAATTCATGAACATAGACTATCTTTCATTTATTTGTGCCTTCTTTAATTTTTCTTATAGATGTTTTGTAGTTTTCTGTGTACAAGCCTTTAGCCTAATTAATTTTACTTCTAAACATTTTAATATTTTGTAGCTATTATAAATGGGATTGTTTTCTGGATTTTTTTTTCAGATAAATTATTGTTAATGTGTAGAAATGGCACTGATGGGCCTGGCGCGGTGGCTTGTGCCTGTAATCCCAGCACTTTGGGAGGCCGAGGCAGGCAAATCATGAGGTCAGGAGTTCGAGACCAACCTAGCCAACATGGTGAAACCCTGTCTCTACTAAAATACAAAAAATTAGCTGGGCATGGTGGCAGGAGCCTATAATCCCAGCTACTCGGGAGGCTGAGACAGGAGAATTGCTTGAACTCGGGAAGCGGAGAGTGCAGTGAGCTGAGATTGCGCCACTGCGCTCCAGCCCAGGCAACAATGTGAGACTCCATCTCCAAAAAGAAAAGAAAAAGAAGTGGCATGATTGTTGTGTGTTGATTTTTATACCCTACAACTTTACTGGATTCATTTCTTATTTCTAATAGGCTTTTCTGGTGGCGTCTTCAGGGTTTTTAATGAATTTATGTCATCCACAAACAGAAATAATTTTACTTCTTTTCTGATTTGAGTACTTTTAACTTCTTTTCCCTGTCTATCTACTCTAGCTAGGATTTCTAGTATCATGCTGAATAGACATGGTGAGTGTGGATACTCTTGTTCTGATCTTAGAGGAAAAGATTTTTTTGTGTTTCACCATTGAGTGTGATGTTAGCTGTGGGCTTTTTATATATGGCCTTTATAATGTTGGGGTAATTTCCTAATTTGTTGAATATTTTTATAGTGAAATGTGAAGCAGGTTCACTGTGCACTGGCTACTAACTTGTCTGAGTCCAGTGAGACAGAACACGCATGCATACAACAAGGTTTATTGCATACAACAACATGAAACAGGTTTATTAATTACAGATAAGCAAGGGACAACAGAAGCTTAGGTTTCATTGCAAACAGGTCCCTCAAGGCTCAGGAAAGTTGCCTAGGGTGGATGGGGTATCATCTGCATGTGGTCCAGTTGTACCACACCTGAGGGACCTGAGAAATTAGCATGCCCTAGGTTTTAGACCCCTGGATGATGTGACACCCTGGGCTAAAAAGTACTGAAGGACACTGTTTCTAGGGGGTATCTGAAATACAGTCAGCCTGTTCCAGCCATTTCATTCCTGTCTGAAGATGTTACATTCCCAGTACATTCTACGGTTATTCTTGAGAACCACAAACAAGAAAGTGGAGAGAACTGGGTTGGTCCAAGACCACCCGGAGAACCATCCTGCATGAAAGGATGTTGAATGTTGTCAGATTCTTTTTCTGCATCTATTGAGATGATCATGTAATTTTCATCCCTCATTTTGTTATGTAGTGTGTCACATTAATTTATTTTTATATGTTAAAACATCCTTGCATCCCAGGGATAACTTCTACTTGGTTATTGTATATGACCCTATTAGTGAGCTATTGAATTTGGTTTGGTAGTATTTCATTGAGGATTTTTGCATCTATGTTCATCAGGAATATTGGTCTGTACACCTTCTTGTAGTGTCCTTGTCTGGCTTTGGTACAGGGTAATAATGGCTTCATAAAATAAGTTTAGAGGTATTCCCCTTTCAGTTTTTTGGAAGAATTTAAGAAGGATTAGAGTTCATTCTTCTTTAAATGGTTGGTAGAACTCATTAGTGAAGCTGTCAGGTCCTTTGCTTTTCTTTGTTAGGAGGTTCTGGATTACCTAATCAATTTCCTTACCAGTTATAAATCTGCTTAGATTTTTCTGTTTCTTCATGATTCACTCTTGGTAGGTTGTAGGTTTATATAAATTTATGCATTTCTTCTAGGTTATCCAGTTTGTTGGTGTATAATTTTTTGTAATAGCCTCTTAAGATTCTTCTTATTTCTGTGGCATCAATTGTAATGTCTTCTCTTAGATTTTTATTTTATTTGAATCTTCTCTCTTCTTTTTCCGTCTAACTAAAAGTTTGTCAATTTAGCTTATGTTTTCAAAACTTAGTTTTGTTTATTTTACGTTATTTTGTACTCTATGTTTTATTTATTTCTGCTCTAATATTTATTATTTCCTTCTTTCTACTAAATTTGGACTCATTTGTTCTTTTTTTCTAGTTCTTTGAGATGTGAAGTTATGTTTTTTGTTTGAGATCTTCTTTTTGAATTTAGGCATTTATTGCTATAAACTTCCCTATTAGTACTGCTTTTGCTCACTCTATAAATTTTGATACGTGGTGTTTCTGTGTTTATATCTCAAAACATTTTCCAATGTCCCTTTTGATTTCTTTGACCAATTTTTTGCTCAAGAATATGTTTAATTTCCATATATTTTTGAATTTTCTAGTTTTGCATCTGCTATTTATTTCCAATGTTATTCCATTCTCGTTAGAAAAAATACGTGGTATGATTTCACTTCCTTAAATTTGTCGAGACTTGTTTTGTGGCCGGGCATGGTGGCTCACACCTGTAATCTCAGCACTTTAGGAGGCTGAGGTGGGAATGGTCTCAAACTCTTAAGGTCAAGAGTTTGAGACCAGTCTGGGTAACAGTGAGACTCCTTCTCCACAAAAAATAAAAATATTGGCCCAGTGGGGTGGTGTGCATGTATCTGTAGTCTCAGCTACTCAGGAGGCTGAGATGGGATGATTGCTTGAGTCCAGGAGTTTGAAGCTGCAGTGAGTCATGAGGGTGTCATTGCACTCCAGCCTGGACAACACAGTGATATCCTGTCTCAAAAAATGAAACAACGAAAACTGCCCTCTTTGTTCTCCGTGACCCTATGCATCGGGAATACACTGGGTCCTATCAATGCTCCTTGACAGGTGTGATGGAAGCCAGTCTCTCAGGCAGCCTATGGAAAAGCTAGAATGTTGGATGTAATGTCCAACTCTTTCCCTCCCCAGGGAGAGGCTGAAACTGAGGCTTTCCTCTAATTTATGGTTCACTGTGCTGGGGTAGGAAGATGTCACAAACCCTCCTGTCATCTTTGATGTGGCTGGTTGCTTGCTCATTCAAGGTACTAAAATCCCAAAGGGCCATTTCCTGTGTGGGGAAGGTCAGAATCAATGATGGTGGATGGAAAATAAAATAACTTGATCTGACAATGTTTAAACATTTCACTAAAATATCTGTATAGAAATTTAAATTTCTATGAAGTGTAATCTATCTCTATTTTTTCTTATGCTTTTTGACTGTCATGCTTAGAAAATCCATGACCATTCTAAATTTATTTTAAAAGTTTTTTATTTTACTTAAAATATTAAATGTTATGTCTTTTGAACTTTATTTTATGACAGGTATTAAGGTAGGCATCCTAACTTATCTGTTACCTTCTAAATGATTGTTAGGATTACACATTTTCCCCATTTTTAACTAAATTTCCATATGTATTTGTTTATTTGAACTTTATATTCTACTTCATTAAGCCCTATATGTGGATTTTTAAAATAACATTCTATTTCAATTAGTATAGCATCACACTTTGTCTTACTAACTGAGGAGGAAATTCTCCTCTGAATTTGAAGGTTTCCTGAAGCCTGAGTTAGCTGCAGTATTGTATTTGGCCTCTAGAGGGAGATATTACACAAATTGAATTTGATAGCCAAAAACAACCTGATCTTTTTGAAGAACAGCTTTTTGCTTCACATGCTGGGCAAACTCATCCACCTCTCTATCAGAGTGTCTATGTGGCTGAATTGCTTCCAGAAAAGACCTCCAGAAAATAGCTTCCTGTTTCTCCACCGCTCAGACATGAAGCCCACCCTCGTCTCAGTGCTTGTGATAATATTTATACTCAGTGAGTAAAGCCTCTTTTTGTTCTATTTTTCTATGGTATTCTGATATACAATAACTTTAATGAATATTATCCCCAGTCTGTAAGACTCTTCCTGATCCAGAATTGGTGTTATAGGAGGAGCAAGAGCTCAGAGTGTGACTCAGCCCGAGAAGCTCCTCTCTGTCTTTAAAGGAGCCCCAGTGGAGCTGAAGTGCAACTATTCATATTCTGGGAGTCCTAATCTCTTCTGGTATGTCCAGTACCCCAAACAACGCCTCCAGTTACTCTTGCAACACATCTCTAGAGAGAGCATCAAAGGCTTCACTGCTGACCTTAATAAAAGCGAGACATCTTTCCATCTGAAGAAACTATTCGCTCAAGAGGAAGACTCAGCCATGTATTACTGTGCTCTAAGTGGCACAGTAGCTGGTTTTGCAAGGAAGCAGAACACAAACCCTTTAGTTACAGGAAATATTTCTTTGTAAACTCTCTGTATGGCCACAGCGGGGCATTCTTTCTCCAGAAATTAATATTGAGTTTGTCGCCTACATATTATATCATCAGTAGTCAGTTAGTTATAGATTAACCTCACAATTTTGTCCAAAAAAATTATCATTATTTACTCTGCTTAAATTAATTTTAAAAATAGTAAATGTATTTATTTTGTCTAGTAGTACAGGGAACATACTTTTGAAATAAAAACTATATTGCATGGCATAAAAAGTATTCTTTTCTTGGTTCAGAGGTACTGTCCAGGCTTCCATGGCACAGTCCTACCTCTCCAACTCCTCTGCTGCCCTACATGATCCCCACATGTGGTTGTCACCACATACCTGAGCACAGTTCCTTAAAGTGCTCTGCTGTTTCACGGCTTGTGGTTGTTCATCTTTCTGTATCTATTACCTTTCTTTCCATGAGTTTCATAGACTTTTCATATCTCAGTTAGGGTCCAGCCAGGAAAAAAGAAATCCAATGAAGTGTAATATAAAGATTTATTAAATAATAATAAGTAATTAACTACTAATAGGTTAAAAAAAACTCTAAAGAATATAGGAATGCATATGTAAGCAGAAGTTGCCATCTCTAGGACTAAGGTAGAATCCCAGGAAAGGAACAGATTGGCATAAGCATGAACCTCCCTGCCAAGGCTAAAATTCAGATCTCATTGGGAGTATGTAGCTGGAGCCTGCTGGATGGTGGAGAAGTTTGCTGAGGTGCCAGAGAAAAATACTGACAAGCAGAGAAATACCTACCAGGATTACAACACAATTCATGGGAAGCCCGCAAAGGAGTGCTGCTGAACTTGCTTGTGGTGGCTGTGAAACTTGCCAAGAAACCACCTGTCAGGCTTGCCGCTGGTGTCCCACAGGCCAACCAAGCATAGTGGACAAAGAAGTGTGGAAAACATACCAGAACCAGGAAGAGAAGCGTCATCCTTCTGCAGGGTCCTTCCAGCCCCCTCTACTGACAAAGCTTAATATCAAATATTTAGAGGGTCCAGATCCAGTTCACAAATAGGGTAATGAGGGTGGATTTGGAGCTGAGAGGTAATACATTGATAACTGTTACACCCTGTCCCTCAGGCTACTGATCTTTCATATGCATTCTTTTTTTCTTTCTTTCTTTTTTTGAGATGGAGTCTTGTTCTGTCGTCCAGACTGGAGTGCAGTGACACAATCTCTGCTCACTGCCATCTCCGCCTCCCAGGTTCAAGTGATTCTTCTGCCTCAGCCTCTTGAGTAGCTAGGACTACAAGTGCCTGCCACCATGCCCGGCTAATTTTTGTATTTTTAGTGGAGGTGGAGTTTCACCATTTTGGCCAGGCTGGCCTTGAACTCCTGACCTCAGGTGATCCACCCACTTCGGCCTCCCAAAGTGCTGGGATTACAGGCATGAGTCACTGCACCTGGCCTGTATGCATTCCTATATGCACATTTCAACTTCCAGACAACAGTGAAACGACACTATGTTTCTACCTAACAAGCTAAAGCTGTCCTTGAATAAGTGAAGTTTTCATTACTTTTCCCAAATGAGATGATCCATAGTCCCAAAAACCGCTGTATGAAACTCTATCAGCCATATCTTAAGTTCAGAGGAAGTTCTACTGAATATGCTGTTATATACAGACTAAATTATAAAGTTAATCTCCAATAATTTACATATAAAATAATTATGATAAGAAAGAGAGAGAATAAAATGGCAGCACATACAAAGAAACACCTATGTATAATGAGCAAAGAGAAAATGCATAAAGCTACTACATTCCTTGATTTCAGACTTGGTCCTGGGCTTCAATTGACATAGACAGCTTCCTTCTCTTGTTACCTATTATATATTCTTCTGCCCTCAGCCACATCATCAGTGGATTGGGGTTGCTTACCTGGTGGAATGACAAAAATCTTCATTCTCAAAGAGTCTGAGATCTCAATAGTCATGGCTTTTAATTTGTTGCTGTAGGTTTCCCTTAACTTTTACTATTGGGCATGAAAGTGCCATTAGGCTCCTTAAAAAATCCCCTGGGTTTCAGATGTAGCTCTCTCTATACATGTTGTATAGCAACATCTCAATTCTCCTTAGTAATCGGTATCAATCACTCCAGCCAGTAATTTCTTTTCCTACTTGTTGGTTCAGAGGCATACGTCAGCTAAAATGGCCACATAGCAGTGTCATCTTTCAATGCAATTGAACCATTTTTTTGGGTCTCCTGGTAGACATATTCTTCCATTTAGAGAATAAGACCTTCAAACCAACGAAGCTCAAAGTCATAAAGACAGGAAGCAAAAATTACTATAGTGGGCTACTGGTAATAAGAGTGAGACAATCCATTCTCAGGACCACTTCCTTGATGTCTGGACCCATGCATTCTGGCTATGGCGGGTGGGGGGTGGGGGGCAATACCATATAATGGTTTTTGATGTAAAGCAGATACTGCATCTTGTAAGATAGAACCTGATCTTTTCAGGGTGTCTTCAAACTGGTGCCATAGCTCAATCAACAAGCCATTCCACATTTCAACAAACACTTGTGCATTGTAAGATATGTGATAAGTCTATATGATTCCATAGGCATGTGTCCACAGATGTACTACTTTGCAGTAAAAATAGTTCCTTCGTTGGAGTAAATGCTGTGAGGATTATTTTGATGGTGAATTAGGCATTCTGTAAGTTTATGAAGAGGAAGCCAGCAGAAGCATTGCATACAAGGAAGACAAGACAAATTCATAGGCAAGTATATGTGTCTGTTCTAGTAAGGACATATCTCAGTCATCTCTGTGATAGAAGAGCAATCAACAGGTGTCTGGTTGGTCTCCTGGGGCATGACACCATATGAGGAGCTCAGTATTAGTCTCTGTGATTTACAGATTAGGCGTTCAGCAGTAGCATTAGCTAAGTTAGCTTTAATAAGGGGAAATCCATGCTTTTGAGCTCATGCATAGCATCCATTCCTGCCAGCAGGGCCACTCTTTTCATGTGACCATTGAGCAAGCACTGGGATGGCTGGGAAAAGTGTTGACACATCCATAGAAGGCATCATTTTGTCCATTACAATAGTTTCTACTGCATTTGTTTTCTCTTGGTCAGTATTCACATTGAGCAAAATTATCTTGACAGTCTTTGTTCATTCTGAGAGGTCCATCAAGATACTTCTTTCCTAGATTTCCTTGCCATCGTCTTTCAAGCCTATTCCTTCTACGTCTTTTGCCATCTGGCCAAACCTTTAACAACTTCCCATGAATCATGCCTGGGATTACAGGTGTGAGCCACTGCACCTGGTTCATATGCATTTCTATATGCACATTTCAACTTCCAAACAACAGTGAAATGACACAAGAGTGAAATGACAGTGAAATCATGTATCAGTGTAGATGAGCACCTCTGGCCGTCCTTTACCAGATAATGTGGATAACCAAAATGTGCCACTTGAAGGAGTAAGGAACTCCCCAGGAGGATACAGGCATGGATTACAGAAAAAGAGACAATATAAGAGAAGTTGGCATCAAAGGAATCTGAGCCACCTGCTCATGCAGCTAACTTGCACCTTATGGATCTGCCTCAATGTGGTCTCTTATGTACAATTTCCGCTTGATGATTGCTTCTGGGCATGCCAAACATTATGGCTGATTAGGTCAGACAGCAGTTGGTTCTTAGTCATCTATTTTTCCTAAATGAGACATTCAGACTTTACCAAGGTAAACTGGCAATAGTTACCTTGTTATCTGTAGAAAACGGAACATATTCTCCCAACTACTAGAAGACTATGCTGTGATTCTCCTATTGGTGTTTCCCAGAGTCTCTATAGAGCATTTTTACTTGCCATGGAAACTTTGAATATCATTGTTGGATCTGCTGAATCAAAAGACCAATGCGATGAAACAGATTGTACTGAAGCCTAAAATTGTAGAGTCTCCTGTTGCTCTGGTTTCCTCTGAAAACTGGCAGCTTTACAGATGACTCTGTAAATAGGCCAAAATAGCATACCCCCATGTGGCATAGATTGCCTCCAAATGTAAAATAGTCAGTCAAATGTGTGCCTCTTTTTCTGTGGTAGGTGGTGTGGGGTGCAGCAACATGTCTTTCACCTTGGAAGAGATGTCTCAATATTCTCTGGACTGTTGAACCTCTGGAAACTTCACTGAAGTGACAGGTCCTTGAATTTTTGTGGAGTTTATCATTAAAGGCATTGATCTTCAACTTCCAGCTCAAGAGCTTCTTATATTTTAAGCATGTTATGGCTTCTGGAGCTACTCGCCCCCTTCCTGACAACTCCGCAATATGTTCTGGTAACCATCACAGTATATTAAAACTTTATCTTATCTCCTCTTCCTATTGAGCTGAATGTTCCAGAGAAGAGCCATTATGTTCTCTCTGGCTTTTGCCTAACCTTCTAACACAGTATGGAGCACACAATATGTACACAGTAAAGGAATATTAAATAAATTCATTTAAACAAATATAAAAATTAGCAATCCTCTCCTGTGAGCATGTGAGTCAACCTCCACTAATGTGATTTCACTGGTTTCTTCAGGGAACCGTGTCAAATCAATTAATATAGGCAAACAGTATGTTCATCTGGGCAAACAGATGCCTAATCAGGATAAGAGTTTCCTTAATTGGAAAAATAGCTTGCTCATGAAGACAATAGTTTTATCAATAAAACTCACCTCAAGACCTTCAGCACATCATTCTACCAATCCTAAACTCGTGTATCATGAACTAGAGAAAATATCTGAGAACTAGAGCTAGATAGTGAGTTCTTGGACATGCATCCAAAAAGTGCAATCTATAAAAGAGAAAAATGTTAAATTGGCGTTAAATAAAATTGAAATCTTTGGCATTGTAGAAAGACCATGTTAATAGAATAAAAGGCAACTTATAGACAGAGAGAAAATGTTTATAAATCACACATCAGACAGAAGTCTTATATCTAGAATAAATAAAGAGCGCTCAAATCTCAGTGTAAAAAAGAAATATGTAAATAATCCGATTAGAAATAGAACAGATATTTCACCAAAGTAAAAATATGGGTGAAAAACAAACAAATAAAAAGATATTCAATATCATTCTTCACTAGCAAAATGAAAATAAAAATTACAATGAGATATCACTAGAAACCTATTAGAACAGCTAAAATACAAAATAATAATAATACTAAATGTTGGTGAGTATTTAGAGAAATGGACCCTTTTATACAATGCTGGTGGGATTGTAAAATAGTACAGCCATTCTGGAAAATAATTTGGCAGTTTTTTATGAAACTAAACATGCACTAAACCCCAGATGAACTTTATGCGTACGTGCTATGTCATCACACAGAATATTAAAACATAAACGAAATATGACCACGCCATTGTGAATTGGACATCTATCCCAGTAACATTCACATAAAGTCTTATACAACATTCATAGTAACTTTATTCATAATTGCCAAAAACTGGAATCAACCTAGAGATTTTTCAAGGGGTAAATGGTTAAATAAACTATAGTAGTTCATACCATGAAATAATATGACAAAAAAGGAACAAACTGTTGATACATGGAACAACCTGTACGAGTCAATTCCCAAAGGTTACATACAGTTTAATTCCATATATATAACATTCTCAAAATAACAGAACTCTAAGAGATGGTTGCTAGGGGACAGAGATTGGGGATGGGAGGGTGTTTGTGCATATAGAGGGTTAGGATGAGAGAATTCTGTGTTGATGGAACAGTCTGAATCTTTATTATGTTGGTGGTTATATGAGATAAAATCAAGAACCACACATATATATGCATGCACACACACAGAGAAAAGCAGGAAAATGGTGAAAATTGAGTAATATCTGTAGTCTAGTTAGTGGTATTTGAACAATGTCAATTTCCTGGTATTTATACTGCATTTCAGTTATATAAGATATCACCACTGAAAGAGGCTATATGAAGAGTACACAGGGTTCTATAAACTATTTTGGCAACTTCCCATGGATTTATAATAATTTCAAAACAACTACAGGACTATAGTTCAAAAATTGCTTTCTTTACTATCACCGCCAATCTTATCAGCAAAACCACTAAGAATTGGGAAGCCGTGAAGCCGATGGTAGTGGAGGCAAATTTTCCAAAATTCTAATTTTCACTTGGAAGCTCAAATATTATCATTGGCAACAACCACTAGACACTTTATCATTTTCAAGAACATATCTTCCAACTACCCAAATCTGCTGTTCTGTCACTCACGCCTTCAAGTACAAAAAAAAAAAGTTCTATGAAAAACAGCTAGTTTAGCTCACAACTCAAACAATGCTCCAGTGCCTTCCACTCTCAAGACACCACTGTGTTAGTACACCGCAGATGAGCTTTATGCATACGTGCTATGTCATCACACAGAATATTAAAAACCTGTAGTCTCAAGGGTTAATTTAAAAAATTTTGCTTCTACATCTAGGACATTCTTGAGTAAAATCTTTTTCTCTTGCTAGTGTGGTGGTAATAATTACATACAATGACTACTAGAACATTTTGGGTTCATTTGTTTTACTTGTGTTAAAATGCCAGCAACTGCATTTGCTCCATCAGTATAAATGTCAACACAGTGAAAGACTCAAATAATATCAGCACTATTGTAAAAATAGTTTTATTCTACCTCACAGTTTCACCTCTGTCTCACAGCTTTCTCAAGAGGCCAGCAATATTTCTGGTTACTTTTTGCAGATACAGCTAAATACATACAAATATTAAAAGTACTATATTTTTGACCTTCTCATTGTGAGACATTAGACACATCATTTAATTTTTTAGAACCGGGGTACATCTTTTAACTACTATTCTAAATTTCCTCACAGACTTTTTCAAAATTATCCAGAAGAGAGCAGACACATTAAAATCTCAGTTTGTTAAATAACACTGGTTCATTTCTCAAAAAGCTTTCATATGTCTTCATTTCGCACAGAAATACATACAGATTTATTTTGGCAGTCATCTGACCCAGACCGTTCTTCTAGCCTTATCTCCTGGAACTCTCCAATCTACATATTGCTCCAGCCAGCAATCTCTTCTTCTCTTCATTTCTTTTTTCCTTTCTCTGTTTTCCTCTCTTCTCTTTCCCATCTTTCCCTCTATTTTACACACAAAACATCTTAAAATCAATTTTTGAGAACATTTATAAAATACTCTAGAAGATTCTTGCTATTCTTTTTCACTGCTCTGCATCAGGACCCATTTTCTTATAACTATAATAATTTTTTAGTTACTAATGAATGTCAGGCACTGTGCTAAATGACATTTTATGATCTCATCATTAACCTTCAACAGCTCTGAAAAGTAGTATTATTATTTACTCATGACCCATGTTGTATAGCCAAGAGAATGTAGGCACAGGAGACAGAAACAGCTACTGAATTGATAGATGTAAACCTGACTTGGATGGCCTGACTACAAAACTTCCTCTCTTCCTGGACCTGCCTGCCTCCTGCCATAGAAACTAAAACTTGTAGGTGTTCATTGTCGTGGGCTGAATTGTGTTTCCACAAAATGTGTATGTAGACACCCTAACCCCCAGTACCTCAGAACGTGACTGTATTTGGAGACAGAACTTTTAGAGGTAAAGTTAAAAGGTGGTCCTGAGGGTAACCCCTAATTCAATAAGACTGGCATCCTTAAGAGGAGATTAGGACAGACAGCACAGGCAAAGGGATGACCGTGTGAAGACACAAGAAGAAGACAGCCATCTATGAGTCATGGAGAAAGGCCTCAAAAGAAACTAAACCTGCCAGCACTTTGACCTTGAACTTGTAGTCCCTAAAATCATGAGAAAATAAATGTTTGTGGTTTAAGCCATGCAGTCTGTGATACTTTGTTATGGGAGCCCTGGTAAACTAATACAGTACACTCATAACCTGTCTTCTGGATAGGCTTGATGTGGGCACATGGCTTGATGTGGGCACATGGCTTGGGCTCCAACAGTTAGATGAACTGTTCCCTAACTTTCACTCAGGAGTTACTTGTGCAAAAAAAAAAAAAAAAAAAAAAGGAAAAAGTAAGAATTTGCTTTTGAGAGTGGTGGTAATTACAAGATGGACATGAGAGTTTACAGAGCTACAAGGCAGTGGAATTGTAGCTACATACATTGTCCTGCATGAACAGTCTTGAATAAACTACATGCAGTATCTGGAGCTCAGGAGAGGATCCAGTGGAATATTCAGAGGAGTGGTTCTCCAGGGTGATTTTCTGTACTGCTGCTGACTTTATAGCTTTTGAGTTCAATTCTCTGACCCTATTGGAGATTCTGAGGCAAATCCAGTATTCATTAATTCATTCCTTTTCTGCTTAATTCAGGCAGAGTCCATTTCTGTTGCCCATCAATAAAAACCCTGACTTGTATATAATCTCATTCCAGGGAAAATTTTTTAAAGGAAGCTCATAGGTACATGATCAGAGGTCATAGTAACTACAGGGAATTTAACAGTGCTTCTCATAGGTAGTCTGCAAATATTGAGCACCAACTTTCGTAGTTGAGTTCTTACCTGAATTGAAATGCATCTGTTCCTATTCTAAGTTAGAACTAGAATTCAAAAAAGGCAGAGACTGGAATAGCTTTATAATTTCTTCTGAGTCAGCTCTGAACTTGCATCGCTTTTCCAGAGTACATTCTAGCAGCAGGATGATGTTGCCGTCACAAGAGGGCAGTGCCTCCCTCTTCTCAGACTAACTTGGCTTTAAATCAGCCTATCTGTGTTGAAAGCAAAGGACTGAGCTTGCCTCTGACTGGCTAGGTAGGAACCTGAGACTAGGGGACAGAAGGACTAGAGATTCATCCAGTAAAGAGAGCTCACCTGTGACTAAGGAGCCTGGCTCCATTTCAGGTCTTCTCTGATTTCAATAAGGAAGAAGAATGGAAACTCTCCTGGGAGTGTCGTTGGTGATTCTATGCCTTCAACTGGCCAGTGAGTTGGGGTTTTTGGTGAGGGGAATGGCAAGACCAAACTTTAGAGCCCACAGGACTGAGGGGTAAAGTGTTCTTATTAATTTGGAAATGTAATCTGAAAATGCAATGAGTGACTCCTGGTCCCGGACCTGTGTTTCTGCCTAGGGGTGAACAGTCAACAAGGAGAAGAGGATCCTCAGGCCTTGAGCATCCAGGAGGGTGAAAATGCCACCATAAACTGCAGTTACAAAACTAGTATAAACAATTTACAGTGGTATAGACAAGATTCAGGTAGAAGCCTTGTACAGCTAATTTTAATACGTTCAAATGAAAGAGAGAAAAGTAGTGGAAGATTAAGAGTCACTCTTGACACTTCCAAGAAAAGCAGTTCCTTGATGATCACGGCGTCCCGGGCAGCAGACACTGCTTCTTACTTCTGTGCTATGGATGCACAGTGTTCCCCAGGAACCTGCAGCCTCTACACAAACCCTGCCAAAGCAGCTTCTTAGAAGCCCTAACAGTGGGCAGAACTGGTGGTTATGTCTTTCAGTGAAGAAGAATCTACAAACAGCTGGCAAAGTAAAAGGGGAACCCTTTCAAATTCATGATTTTTTAAAAAGCATCTGGGACTAGGGGAAAGGGCATGAAATTTGGAACAGGAAATGGAAATACCAGGCTCAATTCTGCTAATCCTGGCTACATAGGGACATTGTCAGTGTAGCAGCCTTCAATTTCCTCACTTGAAATAAAGGATTTGGATCAATGAGCCCAAAATATTACTTAATCCCTAATTTTATTAGGAAAAAAAGAAACAGTCACTGGGCACTTGTGGAAGAGGAGGAAGAGGAGGAAGGCTGCTCAGTTTTAGAAGGTCTCATTTGTCCTTTGTGCAGCCCTCCCAAGATGTCAGTGGGTCTTTGAGATGCATTCCTCTAATTGTATAAGAAGCAGTAGATTCATTAGGCATTAGAATCGGAAGGGGTCCTAGGACTCTCAACCAAGCTTTTCATGTTAGAGCTGAGGAGTAAAACCATTGCATAATAAGACAGACCATTATCTGAATCTTTGGAGTGACAGTGACAAATATCTGGATCTGATTTCACCATTTATTAATCATATGATTCCCCAGCTTCAATGTCTCTATTAGGTAAATTGGGAATTTATAAGAAAGTAACAACTTTTTCCCATCCAAAGGAGAGACAGGTGTTTGCCACTACCAGGTCCTAAAATGCTGTGTTTTGAAAGCAGTGTTTTTAGTATCAAATACATAACAGTTTTTCAGCTATTTATTCTTGCTCCTACTGAGAAATAATGCTGACTATAGTTTTCTTGACACAGTTTAGATAGTACCGAAAATGTGTTTGTGGAGAAAATTAGAGCATTTGTATTTAGGTGCACGCTTTGGTGAGAAAAGTGGAGGAGGGCAGGGAAAGGTTGTATAGGACAGTGGTTCCCACAAGTCAGACCTTAACCCATCACTATTAGGTGCACCAGAATCACTAGAGCATCTTTGAAAATCTGGACTATTAAGCTCAATTCTGACTTACTCCATCAGCCTCCGATAAAGTGATGAATTTCAATTTTTTTTTTTTTTTTTTTTGAGACAGAGTCTCGCTCTGTCGCCCAGGCTGGAGTGCAGTGGCCGCATCTCGGCTCACTGCAAGCTCCGCCTCCCGGGTTTACGCCATTCTCCTGCCTCAGCCTCCCGAGTAGCTGGGACTACAGGCGCCCACCACCCCGCCGGGCGAGGTTTTTTTTTGTATTTTTTAGTAGAGACGGGGTTTCACTGTGGTAGCCAGGATGGTCTCCATCTCCTGACCTCGTGATCCGCCCGTCTCGGCCTCCCAAAGTGCTGGGATTACAGGCTTGAGCCACCGCGCCCGGCCTCAATTTTTTTTTTTTTTTTTTTGTGGCAGAGTCTTGCTCTGTCGCCCAGGCTGGAGTACAGTGGCCGGATCTCAGCTCACTGCAAGCTCCGCCTCCCGGGTTCCCGCCATTCTCCTGCCTCAGCCTCCCAAGTAGCTGGGACTACAGGCGCCCGCCACCTCGCCCGGCTAGTTTTTTGTATTTTTAGTAGAGACGGGGTTTCACTGTGTTCGCCAGGATGGTCTCGATCTCCTGACCTTGTGATCCGCCCGTCTCGGTCTCCCAAAGTGCTGGGATTACAGGCTTGAGCCACCGCGCCCGGCCCGGACTCAATTTTTAATGAATATCTTCTATATACGTAAGAGACTGGCTCAGGTTCCCATTTAAAAAATCCAAACAATAATGTTTTTAACAAGATTGAGGGTTTTTTTCCACACAAAGGAGCTCTGTAATAATCAGGGCTGGTGCAGTACCTTCATCATGTTACAAAGGAACCGGGGTCTTTCTAGCTTACTGTTTTTCACTCTTAATGTGTCACTCTTGTTTTTATACTTTCAAGAGACTGATAGAGATCCTTCCACTGTATACACCTTCCAGACTGAAAGAAGGAGAAAGTCAAGGGCACATGTACATGCTGGCTGAGTCAGTCTTTTCCAGAAGCTCCGCCCAATGGCTTCTCCTTACGCTGATTTACTAGAGTGCTGTTCGGTGTTCCCACCTCCTCCCATCTGCAAGGGAGGCTAGGATATCAGGATTATTATCTAAGTATGTTTCTATTCACAGCAAAATTCGGGTTCTATTCGTTAAAAAAGTAAGTGATAACGGACATTTTACAGACAATTAGTTTCTGCCAGACCCTCAGTTTAGGACATATTAGGACTCATAATATTTTTGGTTCATAGTTATTTTTGAATTACCATATCCAATGTATTTCCAAGTTCTATTGAGTGTACAGCCTACCAAGTATTCCAGAAGACATCACAACCTCTCTAACCTAATTCACCTCCATACCCAAATTTAAAATCCTCCCTAATCCCTTGCTCCTCTGCCCCTAGCAAACTTGACAGACCCCATCACTTCTCAATATAGTGCTTTGTACACAGTGAGGGTGACCTTTTCAGAGTGCAACTTTGACCATGTCAACCACCTGGGTCCTCACTGGTTCTTACAGTAGAAAAAAAATTGCATCCTGTGATTTATAAAACCCTGCATAATTTAGACTCTTAATACCTCTCCAGTATCTTTCCACAATAAGCTCCTAATTTATCTTTTTCTTCAATACTGGTCCTATCTACATTTCTTTAACGCACTTTGTTCATCTTATATAACCCCCTCAAAGCAATTTTAGGATACATTCTTACTCTTTTTAAAAAATTCTTTTCTCTTCCCTTGAGAGTAGAATCCAGTAAATGCCTACTTGTTCTTGTACATCTGTTCAAAAGTCAGTAATAGAAGAAAGCTCAATATGCTGTCTTAGAATTGTGGACCTCTGCCTTTTTTAATGTGTAGTTTCTCCTTTTATTTCTTTATCTGATTAATAATTGTCTCTGTTATTACTCTATGTGCTCTGTAAGGGCAGGGACCATTATCTGTGAGCTCAGCCTTGAATCCATAACACCAAAGTATCTTAAGCACTAAGATAATCAATTTTTCCTCTTCTTTCTTCCTATTAATTTAATATAATATATTTAAATAATATACTTTATTTTAAGCCTCCTCTAAGAGTTACAATAATGTTGTTGTGAAAGAACACACAAGAAAATAAGGCTGAGTTTTTCAAACTGTATAGTCCATGGATATTTGGAATTGTATGAATAAATTGTTGGTGCATAATGGGAGTCAGAAAACTATGGCCTAGCATTCAAAACAACCTGCCACCTGTTTTTGTAAAGTTTTATTGCAAAATAGCCTGCCCATCTATTTACACATTGCTTATGATGGCTTCTATGCTTTAACAGCAGAGTTTAGTACTTGCAACAGAGAGTGTATGATTTCAAAGTCTGAAATATATACTATTTGTCCTTTTATAGAGAAAAGTTCACCAATCCCTGAGGTATAGAAATTAAGTGAGAATTTTTAGATTTGCAGTTTTCTGTGTGATTAGGACAAAATAAAATAATAAAGGAAAATTTCTTTTTTATTTATTTCTAAATTTTTTTTTTATTATACTTTAAGTTCTAGGGTACATGTGCACAACGTGCAGGTTTGTTGCATAGGTATACATGTGCCATGTTGGTTTGCTGCACCCATTAACTCATCATTTACATTAGGCATTTCTCCTAATGCTATCCCTCCCCCTACTTCCCACCCCATGACAGGGCCTGGTGTGTGATGTTCCCTGCCCTGTCTCCAAGTGTTCTCATTGTTCAATTCCACCTGTGAGTGAGAACATGCGGTGTTTGGTTTTCTGTCCTTGTGATAGTTTGCTCAGAATGATGGTTTTCAGCTTCATCCATGTCCCTGCAAAGGACATGAACTCATCATAATAAAGGAATATTTCTAATCATCTAAATGGCTAATAGAATAGCCTTCTTGATTTTGATTTATGTCATTTTTACCAAATTAAGGGCAAGTGGGATAATAATACTCTACAAATGAAGACATTGCAGTTGTTTAAATGGTGAAAAGTTTTTGGAAAATTTTGGTTATGGAATAGAACATAGCACATAGCACTACAGATATATCACATCGTACTACAGATGGGCCACAAACTCCCAAGAACCTGTAGCTTTCCATTGAAAGAGGATTTATTGCAAACATTGATTGTTTGTATATATCAACATACAATTCAATAGACACAAAAGTAGCAGTAAATAAAAAACATATTTTTTTCAGTGCTGAATTCTTGGGTGCTTCATTAAATAATAAAATTGTATAATGGTGACTGACTTGAGTATTTCTGAATAGGAAAAGTGAAGAACAAATCCTAGGAATCACTAATCACAATAACTCAGACAATAGTACATCAAGCTCCAAATAACTTTAATCAAGTCAGTTATTCAACTATACACATCCATAGCTTTCTTTTAATAAGCCTATACTAACCTTTTAGTTTCAGTGAAAAATCATCTCACACTAATGTTTTCATTTGAATTTTATCGATTTTATATTTTGTTTGCATTTTTTTGTCTGATTTGGTAATTGTATAAAACCTATGAGCCTAAAAAGTTGATACCAAATTTTATTGTTGGGTATATGAAAGCACCATAATATTAAAAAAACGTGAGTATGAGAGCGGCCCCTTTTAAGAAGTCCCGCACCTTACTCGATTTTGAAGAATATGGAATGCACCTGCTACCAGGTCCTGGATCTACTCTTAAATGAAGTCAGTCATGCCAGGGGCCTAAGACACATCTTTCCACAGACTGTCCTTCATCAAAGATAATTTTGCCTACCAGACACAGCCATTCATTCATTTTTTCATCAATTTTTAAGGTTTTTTTTGAGCATTTCCTATGAGCTAAGGGCCTAGGAAAAGGGCTGCTGATAGTAACAGGATTCAACTTCTGATCTCAGGAGCACCAAGTGCGGCTTGAGACACAGGACAGAAATGATTCTAACATGATGTGATAAGGACAGAAAGTATGGTGGGAAAAAAGGAGAGCACTAACTTAGCTAGAGAGTTGGGAGAATGTTTCCACATGGAGGTGATGCACTGGTTTCAAAGAATGAACAGGAGTCGTCCAAGTGAAGCGGAGTGGGGAGAAGGAAGGACATTCTAAGCAGAAGTGCTCACCCCCTGGTTTCGGGGGACCAGTGGGAAATATACCAAGAATAAATCTCACATTTTTTTTTCTTTATCTATATTCTCAGGATATCCTAAAACGCCTAAAACTGAATTACCACTTGTGAACACATTAGATGCTGGGACTGGGGAGATTTAAGGGAGTCATATTGCTCTGCGCCTTGAAGAAGTTGACAGGACTCACCCACACGGTGAAGTCAGCAGGGTGTTTGATGCTCCTTCCTTGAGTCCCACCACCCTTCACCTCGGACACCGTTTTCCTTGTATGTCTGCCCGTTAAGCCACACCCCAGGGTGAAAATGAACAACATTCCGAGACTCAGAGCAGGCTTCAGGGACAGAGAGGAGCCGCAAGAGGGCGCTGGTCCCTTCAGCTTGTGGTTTGACACAAATTTCATCTTTCCTTCCTGCACACATCTCTTTGTTCCGCCTGTGGCCTGATTTGTAGTGCAGTTTGCCCTGCTTAACACGTGAGTAAAGGTTTTGTAGAAGATTCTGCCAAAGAATCAACAACATAAAGAAATATACCTCTCGGTTTGGATATCTCTCAACAAAACCTTCTATTGCTTCTCAGCCAGCCATGCTGTCTGCTTCCTGCTCAGGACTTGTGATCTTGTTGATAATCAGTGAGTAATGTTTACTCAGAACTTCTGAGATGTTCTATTCCTTAGCTTTAGGATGACCTTTAACCCCTTCCAAATTGGAGACCATACTGTCTATTGCCAGTATAATAAAGTCTTTCCTTTTTTTAGGAAGGACCAATGGAGACTCGGTGACCCAGACAGAAGGTCCAGTTACCCTCCCTGAGAGGGCAGCTCTGACATTAAACTGCACTTATCAGACCAGCTATTCAGCTTTTATGTTCTGGTATGTCCAGTATCTAAACAAAGAGCCTGAGCTCCTCCTGAAAAGTTCAGAAAACCAGGAGACGGACAGCAGAGGTTTTCAGGCCAGTCATGTCAAGAGTGACAGTTCCTTCCATCTGGAGAAACCCTCGGTGCAGCTGTCGGACTCTGCCGTGTACTACTGCGTTCTGAGAGACACAGTGGGAGGGACTGCAGCGAGAGCCCAGCATAAACCCCGGGGGCCGCAGGTGGGGCCTGGGTGTGAGTCACTTTGGGAGGGGGCATTATTTTCCAGGGTTCTATGCTGGAGCCTTCCTGCAAGTAATTCCAGCTCTGATTCTTTGGTGCCAAGAAGCCATGGAGATTTTACATTACACCACACAGAAGAATTGGGGGAGGAACAGTCTAAAGCAGAACCTAAGCTCTGTTTTCTAGAAATGCTTCTGTCCTCAGTCCAGATGTGTCTTCTTCCCCTCAGATGGCATACATTCCTGAGAAGTGACGTTAACTTTGCTATGTGACAGTTCAGTTGATCTATGCTGAAATACTTCATAACCTGTTAATAAAAACTCTAAGGGAAAACAGTTCATGGACTAATGATCACCTTGAATCTACTCCCTTGTGTTTATAATTGAGACCAAGATTGTTTGTCTTGCTGAGTTTCACCTGCAGAAACTCCATCTCCAGGACTGTGGCGTTTATTCTGTCTTCCCTTGACTTTTCCTTTTCTTGTGGTTGCTTAGAAATTCTGCTACCTGAGTAAGTTCTATGAGGAGAGTGTGCTGATGAGAGGCTTTCCTTGTGTTATCAGCACTGTGGTTTCAGAACAGCCCAGTCAGTAAAGGCTGCATCCATGGCATGTCTTGCCCACACTGTTTACACCCCTCCACACTGATCTTCCTGTTGGCCTGGCAGCTGTTTGTTGTAACACTAAATCATGACCTGGATTTTTGACTTGAGGATCTGTGTTACGAGAAATTCTGCATTTGGGACATTACTTTAACTTGGTAATTAACATTTTTATCATTGCATTTATGCCCATGATCCTTCTAAATTGCATCAAATTTAGCAGCCAAGAAAGACTGTTTATAAAAAAAGAAGTAAATGAACATGGAGTTTTGTTCACTGGGACCCCAAATGGAGAAAATAATCTCATATTTCTCTACATCAAAGAGCATGAAACAGAAATGTGGGCCCCTCACCGAAACTCTCAGGGATGTAGCTCACCACAAGAAATTTTTCCTAATATTCGGAGTTCTGTGAGACTTGTTTGTCCTTTTTCTATCCTGCATGATCCTGTGAGTTTTACATATAAAAAGGTACAGGTTTTGCAGAGCCCAAAGTTTTTTCTTTGATTTCTGGGGCTCTCTTTAAGAAAAAGAAAATTAAATTATAAATTTAAGTTTCTAGGTTCTGGGGTAGAAAGGGGCTCTAAAATCAAAGCCTAATATACTTCATGGTAAATCTGCATTTGGGGTTCCATAGAGATCATCTTCTTTAAGACTGAAATATTATAATAGTCTTAGCTTGTGCTAATACTGGGAGGTTCCCTAACCCCCAGTCCTCTTTTCCACGGCAGCACTAGAATCACTTTAGCTATCATTAATATGAGTATTTTCACTTCTATCATTAAAAAAAACAGCTTTATTGAGATACAATTCGCATACCTTAAACTTCATCCTTTTAAGTCTGCAATTGAGTGGTTTTAGTATATTCACAGTTATCAATCATTATTGTGATCTAATTCCAGAATATCTTCACCACCTCACAAAGAAAATGTGTGCCCACTAGCACTCACCCCCATTCTTTTCTTACCCTAGCCATAAATCAAATCAAATATATATATATATATATTTTTTTTTTTTTTTGAGACAGAGTCTCGCTCTGTCACCCAAACTGGAGTGCAGTGGCCAGATCTCAGCTCACTGCAAGCTCCGCCTTTCGGGTTCACGCCATTCTCCTGCCTCAGCCTCCCGAGTAGCTGGGACTATAGGCTCCCGCCACCTCGCCCGGCTAGTTTTGTTTGTATTTTTTAGTAGAGACGGGGTTTCACCGGGTTAGCCAAGATGGTCTCGATCTCCTGACCTTGTGATCCGCCCGTCTCGGCCTCCCAAAGTGGGATTACAGGCTTGAGCCACCGCGCCCGGCCATAAAATATATTTTTTATGAAGAATAATAACACAAAACTTTGATGAACCCAGTCTTATTGTAAATACAGGACCTCTTATGAACCTGTATCTAAGGGGTGAAGCATAAGTCCCAATATTTAACACTGCAAAGAGTTTAATGACTGTGATGCAAGGGACAAAAGCCAGTGGAGATTGAACTCTGCTGGTATTTTAATAGGATTCCTGTGATTTTTGGTAATGCTCTGGTTATAAATTATATATTTTTGGTTTCTTTCCTATCCTAGTCTCCACCACAATTAATGTGTGAGGATTGGAATAGCAGGGGCATTTTTAGGAGCACACATATTGAGTTATAACAGAAACTCCTGCATTTGAGCAGTGAGTAGAATTTTTGGAATTTATTTTTGTTTACACACACACACACACACAAATATATGTGCAAATAAACATGTATGTATTTTTCTCTGCTGTTACTTGACATGGCAAACACTGAACAGGTTTGGTGACTCAAGAGGTATGATGTAAAATCATTTATTAACAATAAACTATTTCTTACATAACCTTTGTTGGATTCCGTGACTGGCAAAGTAGTAACAAAGATTGAGACTAAAAGTTTTGCTTTCCTGCTAGAAAGTGAAAACTCTGTGTGGTTAGTTTGCACTTTGATTCTATCTGAAGAAAAAGACATATGTAAGACTAAAAGGTGCATAATTGTATCATCCCATGTATTCACTATAGCTCATAATAAATTGTAAGTCTCACATTTTCCACCAAAGATAAATTAACTAACCATGATTCAATTTTACCACTGTATATTTACAGTCCAGTAAGTTATATTGAGACAAAATTGGTACTTAGGACAGTCTAGGATCTTCCATCTATACAAGAAGCAAGTGACATGGCACAGTCAAACTCGTCATATATCTGTTAACCATACTTCCTGTAAAAGGCAGAAGCCTCACACAGCCCAGTAACTTTGCTAGTACCTCTTGAGTGCAAGGTGGAGAATTAAGATCTGGATTTGAGACGGAGCACAGAACATTTCACTCAGGGGAAGAGCTATGAACATGCTGACTGCCAGCCTGCTGAGGGCAGTCATAACCTCCATCTGTATCGGTAAGCAGGACCACCAGCACAGAACTCAGACTCCTGTTAGCTCAGAAGGATGTGGAGGGAGGCAGATCTTTGTAGTCTAATGAGGCTTAGAAAGAAGGGGTAACGGGCAATGAAATCAGAGCACTAAGTTCTAAGCCACTTAATCCATTTTATCCCCAGTGTTGCAAATAAGGGATCAGTCTATTTTTCCTCTTTACTGCAGGATCCAGCATGGCTCAGAAGGTAACTCAAGCTCAGACTGAAATTTCTGTGGTGGAGAAGGAGGATGTGAACTTGGACTGTGTGTATGAAGCCCGTGGTTCTACTTATTACTTATTCTGGTACAAGCAACCACCAAGTGGAGAATTGGTTTTCCTTATTCGTCAGAACTCTTTTAATGAGCAAAATGAAATAAACGGTCGGTATTCTTCGAACTTCCAGAAATCCACCAGTTCCTTCAACCTCACCATCACAGCCTCACAAGTCGTGGACTCAGCAGTATACTTCTGTGCTCTGAATGAAGCCACAGTGAGATGGGTGTTGGTGGGAGCCCTACAAAAACCTCAACAAGAGACAGGGCTCCTGGGGAGAGACTCCGTCAAAGACAGGAAGAAGCAGGTTGGGGCTGTGTCAGCACAGGTGGTTTGGCAAGGAAACCTGAGTTCAATTCATGTACAATGTCTAGATATATCATTTATTAGAAGCATGGGTGTCTTCTATTCTTTAGAATAGATTGAGACAGAATATATAGCACATATTTTTATATCATATATAGAATTATGCAACAAAAAGTGCAAAAACAAAATATATTAATCTCGTGTTGGTTTTATTGAGGGTGGGAAACTATCCAATTATCTTCAGACCAAATGGATGATTCCATTCATAAGCTGTTAAGTTTTCAGAATGATTCATACATTTATGCATTAATTATTATGTAGAATGCTTTAATCCAAGTGTAATAGAAATGCCTTCCATTGATTTTTTAAAATAATGGTATCATTACTAAAAGAGGTAGAAAAATTAAATTTAGACTTCTTTCCATAATCATACCAGCAACCTCTTATACATCAGAATAGATGTGAAATATTCCTCAAATTTCCTTTCTCTGGCTCCTCTCTTTTTGTGACATGACTATGATATTTTAAAAGTATCTAAGTATTTTGCTTGCATTTAGAGGCTGCCTGCGAAGAGAGATGTGTAAGGTGGGAATTGGTCCTAACCTATTGAATATCTTGCCTTCACCCTTTCCCCTTTGAGTTCTGGCCAGTTTGAAGCTGAAAAGTGGTTAGGGCCAGAATTACAAATGCTATGGCAACCAGCACCCGGATGGTGTGTCCAGTGTCTACTTCCTGTCTAAACATATATTTTCCTTGGATATTACAACAGGTGCTCAGGAACAGGGATTTTTATTTCTTTTGCTCCACACAAGTTTTTAGAAACCTGAGTTTTTAACATTAAAAGAAAACAGACATCACATTAAAAACTGGATTTCTAGCTTACCTATAAACATGGGAAGATCTGGGAAACACTCCACTCCCTGGGGTAGAGGTCAAAAGTTCTCTTTGGATACATAATGGCTTTGATGTATATGCAGTTTATTTTTAAAATTTACAGAAATTTACCATTCATTTCACAGTATGAATTAATTTAAAAGTAAACATTTAAATGATTAGTTACAAGACATAAACTCATCTTCAAGACAAACAAATCTGAAATACCATCTCATGAAACTATACCTGTTTTTCCCCCATGATTTCATGTACCATGGGTATATTCCAGCTTGAGAAATTTAAGCATAGTTTATTCCTAATTTAGGAGGTATTTTTAGCTATAGTAAGCATTGGAGAAACATTAGTTAATAAGACAGACATGGTTCCTGCCTTTATGAAGGCCGTGTTCTAGGGGGCTATATCCAGTATAGAATGGTAGGCAGAGGGAATTAAAGTTTTACACAAACAACCTATGTGACCTTGAGAAAGTTATAACTCCCCTGAACCTGTTCTCTCATTTGTAAAATGTAGAGATTTAATTAGGCAGTTCCAAAATTTTACTAGCCTCACAAGAGCACATAGTCCACTACCTTTTTGAGTTCCTAACACTTAGTAGCTGTCCTTCTTTTTTGCGAAAGGACAATTAGTTGTTATAGACATATCCATACTGTTCCACAGGTTGCATGATAATGTAACAGTAGTAAAAAGAAGCCAAAGGAAACAGGCAGAGAGGACAGCGGCTTGTGAAGTCACCTGCTTTCCATACACAGAAACTACTATTCTATGTAGCCAGGCAGTAGAAGAAGAGGGAGAGGAAAAGGAGGAGATGGAAGGAGAGGGAGAAAAGAAAGAAGCAAGAAGAGGAGAAGGAGGAAGGGGAGAGGAGGAGGGAAGAAAGAGCGACAAAGAAGGAAAGAACAAGGGAGGAAGAGAGAAGGAGAAAGGGACAGAACAGGTACTAATTCAAAAGTAAATATTTTTATTTGAATTTGAATTTATTGGTTTTTTTTCACAAGGCATTAGACACACTTTCTTTCCTCAGCATGAGAGAATGAGAAAAATTAGAAGATTCCCATTTGACAAGCATGAGGTCACACTGAACTTGGACTAGCTGGCTGAAACTCCAGAGGACACAGCTCCTCTTGTTAAGCTCTAAGGCAGGTTGAGAGACAGATTTTCTAGTAATTCTGGTTGTCCCTTGTAAAATTAATATGATTCGTCTGTTCCTAAAGGAACTAAGAATATTGTAACTGGGAAATGTTTGTTCAATATTAGAGTTCTCTCTAGAGCTGAGTAGCAAATGGAAATGCTCATAGGTGCCTAGAGTAGAATGAAATGAGTGTGGTTGTCCAAGTGTTTTAAAAAGGTACAGGCTTGATAATGTGTCACTAGGCACTGGGCCTTGGCATCAGAGGATAAACAAAAATGACACAGTAAACCCTATTCTTCTCCTAAGTAGAGTGGGTGTCCTGAAAGGTTATCCAGAGATTGAAGCCTTGTTGTTTGTTCCTGAGTCCTATCTAAGTCAGGCTACAAGCTGTTAGATGTAGACAGGCCAATGCACAAGAGCTATAATACAGGAAGTCTCTTTATGAGGGCCTGGGGAGATGAAGCCATCACAGCCTGCAAGACAGCTGAGGCTTATTCCAGCCTCTGTGAATACAGTCAATGACCACCAGGCTTCAGCCGCTGCTACTTCCTAATGATCCTCATCAGGGAACCTCTTCAGGTGTTCCCTGAAATTAGTCACCCTCATATCCCACATCTCAGAGCCTCCAATCTTGCATACGATGGATGTCTCCACTGCAGAATTGTTCCAGTATCCCTGGGCTAGAGTTTGACTGAGTTCAGATAAAGTGTATCACACACAGAGAGAGCTGGTTAAGCTAATGAGCTGTACAGGGTCCTTAATCACTTGACTTAGGCAACTTCTGTTCTGGACCTGATCCACTGTCGTAAGCTTTTGTTTATTTATTTAAATAATGAAAGCAAATATTAGGGACATACTATGTGTGATACAAAGAATCTCTGAACCTTAACTCTTATCCCTCTTTATTACATGTAGTAGTTGCCTTCCGTCTGACCCCAAGTACAACCTGCTTATCACCTACATCCTTTGTGTGTTTGCCCTCATTTTCATCTTCTAACAGACAATAAGATACAAGTTCAACAGCTCGGTGCTGCTTCAACCCCAAATGGTAGCATTAGGAACCTTTCCACCTGATTTCATAACTAAAATTTCCTTTTCTTTGGATACCCTTGGGAGTGAACAGTAAACTGTCAAATGTGTACTCTCCCAGAAGTAGAGTGGAGTTCTTAATGTTTCACACCATCGTTATTCCACAACTTCCAGTGTCTTTCAGAATTTCCAAACAGAGGGAAAAAATTAGGTGGACTTGAAATAGTAACTCAGTCCAATAGACTTCCCACAGAAGTGAAAAATAACTTTGTTTTCTGTTCACTGTATTAAACAAAAAACTGCCCTCTAGATCCCATCGCCAATTTATAGTAAGTACAAAGGACAGCAGAACATATTAAACCCATCACAAGTATACGGTAAGCAAAATTTATAGTATGAAAAACTCTGCAAGACAAACAGCTTGGGTCTTTTTTTTCTTCCCACAAACTACATAGAATGAGTGAGGGGATCTATGGATTAAAAGAGACTTTAAAAAACATATCAGCCAGAACTGTGGCTTTCCCAGTGCCCCATGCTCACACCATATAGAAGTGCAAGCAGATGAAACTCCAGCATGCCAGCTTGGAGGGGGACCAGGGGGAGCAGCAACTGAATCCAGAGTTCACAGATGCAGCCTGAATGGCACCAGTGGTGGGGGCCTGGGGTGCTCCCATGGATCACCAAGGGAACGATGATGAAGCAAATAAGGACAAAACCACATGGCAAAATGGCTTCATCAGGAGGAACTGGACACCTGTGAGAAATACTGTGCAGTTCTTTAGCATCTCTGAATTCTTAGAACATAAGAAAAATTGTACTAAAAATCCCCCTGTCCTCATCAGGAATGACAGTGAGAGGCCGTAACAGCTCTCTGGAGCCAGACTGAGCCACCAGCCACCCAGTCCAAGCAATAAAGATGGCCAGAAGGAGAACAGTGGCAGCTTAGGGGACATGAAAGAGAAGCTGGATGTGGAGTCTGTGGTGCACTTACAGAGATGGCCCTGCCACCCACACCTAAGGACATAAGCTATTTACCCACAGGCAAAGTAGCCAACACTAAGGTGCCCATGCAAGCTCTCTGGGACACCAAGTTGGCAGTGAATCGGTGGAGTGCAGGTGCACTGCCAGCCTGTGCCCAGCACCAACAGCATCCCATGGGTCCTGGAGCAGATCTTGCATCTGCAACAGCAGCTATAGCAGATCCAGCTCTCTGAGAAGATCTACACTGAGATGAACATGTGAGCCTCCCACGTCCTCCACTGTGGCAGGGCAGGGGCTGACACCCTGAAAACTTTGGGCATGTCCAGCAAGTTTCTACAGCTGTGGTTCTGCTCAGCCAGAAGGCTGGAAACCAAGGTCTGTCTCTGGATGCGTTGAAACAAGCCAAGATACCGTAGCACGCCAGCATCCCTTCTGCCTTCACCGCTCTGCCCCAGGACTGATGCCATTTGCTCTGAAGCCAGATGGGAAAAGGGTACTCTCTTCCCTTTCCCTGTTTGGGAAAACATCGTGTCTCCCATACTGAGTGCTTTGCTCCCTTAGGCTCTGGGCTGGGTGCTCTTCCAGGGTCCTTTCTCCACTATGGCATTAGACCCCTCCAAGAAAGGGAAAGGAAAGCTACAGAACATCTCCAAGCACAAGTGTAAGTACTCTAGCAAGGCTTTGAGGACTGATAGCTTCTCGGAGATCTACCTCTGCTCCAGCACTGGAGAGAGACCCTTCATGTGCTCTGTCTGTAGTCATCGCTTCACCACCAAGGGTAACCTCAGGGTACACGTTCACAAACATCTCCAAGAGAAGGTGAACCCTCAACTGTTTTCTGAGTTCCAGGACAAAATGGCAACAGGCAATGGTAACCCATATGCACTCTGTATCTGCCCCCATCGATGAATCAAGTCTCTAGACAGCAAACTTGTCTTTGTAACTTCCTCTCTAAGGCTACCTCAGAATCTCTCTTCAAAGACCAACCCCAAGAACCTCATGGATGGCCTGTTGCCCAATGACCTGCATCCTAGTCCTTCTGCAGAAAGTGAGGGCAGGCCTACCCTCCCTGAGGTAAGGACAAACAATAATTCACCAAGGATTGGTGGCTTCTAAGTGAGTGGGACCCCCAGCCAGGACCAGAGATGCTAAAATTACTGTAGCTGTTTGAGAACATCCACAAGGCCACCACTGGCTTCATTGTCTACTGATTCCTAAGTGCTCTCAAAATATATTACTGCACAGCCACCCACACACCAGGGAGTGACCATTCCAGTATAAGATTTGTGGCTGAGCTTTTTCTACCAAAGGCAACTTGCAGACGCACCTTGGGGTTCACTGAACCAACACACCCATAAAAAGGCAGCATTCATGCCCCATTTGCCAGAGTTACCAATGCTGTGATATTGCAGCAGCATATTCGGATATACATGGGCAGTCAGATTCCAAATATTCCCTTGCCAGAGGATCCCTGTGACCTTATGGTCCTGATCCAATGACAGTCAATGAGGATGGCAGTACAAGTGCCATCTGCTGTGATGATGTCTTCAAAAGCACTGATGTAGAAGTCAGCTCCCAGGAGGGCCCAAGCAGCTCCTCAAAGATCCCTGTACCTCTTTCCACGATGACTTCCTTGGATGCCCCAGGTAGGGGGATTGGGTCCTATCCCTTTTGGCTTGCAGTGTCAGAACAGCCGAAAAATGGTTCAGTGGAGGCAATGTCTTGACCAACAACTCATCCTCACTGAAACGAGACCAGGAGTGTGAGAGCCGAAGTTCAGACACCATGGAAACAAGGTCCTTCCAAGCACTCTCTCTGGCCAATAGTGAGGCACAAATTATCAAGTCAATGTCTCCTGATGCTGGGGGCAAATCAGAGAGCTTTGAGAACAGATGCAGAGATGGAAGGTTGGAGCAATCTCCCTTCAACTTTATCTGAGCCCAGCCAACATACGTCAAACTTGAAGTTCCAGGTATATTTGTAGGACCCTCAATCTTGTCTCCATTGATGACCCCTTTGTTAGATGCCCAGCTACACCGTCAGGTCAAGCAACACGGCTGCACCCAGTGTGGGAAGAACTTCTCGTCCACTAGTCTTTTCAGACTCATGGACAGACTCACACTGGAGAGAAGCCTTTTGCATGCAACATTTGTGAGACAGTTTCCACCACCAAAGGCAACTTGAGGGTCTACTATATGACACATGGGATGAACAATAACTCAGCACACCATGGGAGGAAGCTGGTCCTGAAGAACACCATGGCTCTGTTAGGCACAAAATGAAAAAGAGTCTCAAAAATGTTTCCTAAGGAAATCCCAGCCCCTAAGGAAATCCCAGTCCCTTTGGTGAATGTGGACCCTGTTGTAAGGAACCACTATACCCCCACACTTGACGGTGGTCTGGTAGTGAAAAACCAGTGAGCAATTTTGTGATCCAGAGTAGCTGTATTCCTACCTTCCTGGTTTCCTTGGGGGCTGTCTCAATCATGAATAACACCACCATCTGCAAGATGATAGCTCCCAATCAGGAGTCAGTGTGGATGTGGAAAAACCAGGTGCAATTGACAGCATTCCCAAACACCAGTTCCCTCACTTCCTGGAAGAAAACAAGGTTGCAGTCTTCTTTTTTTTCTTTCATTTTCTTTTGTCTTTTTCTTTTAATTTTTTTTTTTTTTAGCTTAGCTTAACTTGCATGGAAGGATAAATACAGACAGAGTTAAATCTCTAGAATCTGCCTTTTTTTTTTTTTTTTTTTTTTTTTTGGTAAAGACCCATCTCCTCTTGTTTTCTTTCTTTTTTATTTTTATTTTTTTCTGAGATGGAGTCTTGCTCTGGAGGCTGGAGTGCAGTGGCACGATTTCAGTTCACTGCAATCTCCTCCTCCCAGGTTCAAGCAATTCTCCTGCCTCAGCCTCCCGAGTAGCTGGGACTATAGGCATGTGCCACTGCATGCAGCTAATTTTTGTAATTTTAGTAGAGATGGGGTTTCATCATGTTGGCCAGGCTGGTCTCTAACTCCTGACCTCGTGATCTGCCTGCCTTGGCCTCCCAAAGTGCTGGGATTACAGCATGAGCTTCCTGCGCCTGGCCTTCTTTTTCTTAAGGGTATGCAAATGATGTTTACGAAGGTTGTGACCACCACCTCAAGCACAACTGAAATGAAAATGAAAAAAATTATACCCAAACAAATATACACTAGAATTTTTTTTTTTTGAAAGCAGCAGGTCTTGCAAAGTAGCCTTGTTACTTGTGACAAACTGTATACATACGACTTTCGTACAACCTAGGGTGACTTTTTCTAAGACAATTATCTATTTCAAGGTGGAACCATTGGAACTTATTGAACCACAATGGAAGACACACTACTTAGCCTAACTGAGGCAAAGAGTACTGGTAACTGTATGCAGGTAAACAGACAAGATCTGTCATCTATTTAGGAAACTGTTTTATATTCCCCAACCCTGTTCACATCTTTAAACAAATTTTTAATATACTCTAAAAAGAACAAAAAATTAAGTTTGTACAATTATAAAATTGTTTCAACCTTAGAACCTTAAGTAGGATTCTCTCAGATGGACTTAAATGTTAGTGCTTAGGGATTCATTGTGCGTGTTGCCGCTTATTCAAATGCAGTTCAGTCAGAGCCGCAAGAGTGCCAGTGTCCTCTTCACACTTCCCAAACGCCTTTTTCTTCCCGAACCTGAGGTGGACACCTGAATGGGCAATCTCAGATGACTTAATTTAGTTTGCCGGTGCCTACCCTATTGAAAAACTGGGTTTTCATTCTTAAGAAGAAACTCATGGAAGGGTGTGTTTCCTGCCATAGGTTTACATACTATTTTTTTGTTTTGTTTATTTGGTACAACTTAGGAAGATTATTTTTTCTTGAGGATTTTATGAAGGCTATGAAGTTGGAACAGGTGAGTCCTGGATAGGAAAGCTTTTAATTTATCTACTTTATTTATCTGTTTATTAGCCATAGTCTCTATTTTCCTATTTTAAGACCGCTGAAGAATTCCCAGGTTCTGTCTTAAACCTAAAAGTCAATGTATTGGTGGAAAGCGTTGGATGTTCAAAGGTGTTTTGTGATTCCTTTATTTCTAATCTCCTTTTGTATATGTAATAATATTTGAGCAAATGAAACATCTCTGTAATGGTTTAACAAAAAAAGGAGAAAGAAAAACCCTAACTTCTGGGAGAAGTCTGTCTCCTGTATGTGGAAGGCCCTGATTGAAATGTAGATGGAGACTGTTAGCTAATGTTTTGCCTGTTGGTTATTGCACCTGATTTTAGGCTTCCCCCCGACCACCCCCTTTATTTATTTATTTATTTTGGAATTTGTGCCTTTTCTTCTGGCATTGTAAGTGAACACAATAATGGTATCTGTTTATACTGTGAAGTGGATATTGTCACAGAGAACACACCAGTGACTTTTTCACTGTTGAGCTAATAATGCCTTGTGAATGTACGATCTTTGGAGGAACTCCTGTGGCTGTGCTGCTACTGTTATCTGTTGGAAAATAAATTTTGAATGTTTTCTCTTTGGAAAACATGTCCACAAATCACAATATGTGACTCTTAGGTGAATTCTGAATCAGACAAGCTGTAAAATAATTGAAAATGTAAACACATTTACTAATTTGATTGTGTTTTTAAAAAGTCAGAATTTAGTGATAGTACTAAAATAAACCAAAGCAAAATAATATGATATTTTAAAAATGTATGAATGGGTTTAAAAAAATAATTGAATGGCTAAATGTAATTGGGGCATAAATAAAACAAGATTGACCAAGAATCAATATTTGATGAACATGGGTGATGGGTACATGGAGTTTCATTGTTCCATACTGTATACTTTTCTATACATTTGAGAAATTTAATAAAATTAAAAATAGAAATTGGCTAGATTCAAATCCTGTCAGCTCCAGTGCAGCATGACTTTTGATTCTTTAGCCTATTGATGTCTCAATTTCCTCATCCATTAAATGGTGATAATAGAATCTACCTCGTGAAGTTGAGTTGAGAATTAAAATTATACGTATTTACATTACACCTACATGTTTAAATTAAACTATACATGATTTTATACAGACACAGTTTTCACACGCTGCCTAGCATGGCATGTCAACACAGTAGAGATTCAGTTTGTGACAGCCAATGTTAATGGAAAGGGTAGAATTTGTTCGGGACCTAAATCAGATTTTCAATCATGTGCTAGTTTCAAAACACCACACTGCTCCTTGATGTGTTTTTCAAAGGAAAGAGCCAAAACTTATTGATAAGGCAACGACATCTTGGCTCTGCTTGAAAATCACCCCAACAGGGCCCTATATCCCTATTTGTAGCTCCAGTAAATATCCTCATTTGCAGCTGCTCCCCCACCAGTACCCACCCTGCTGATAGGCCCCAGGCCTGTCAGAGAAGCAGCACATGAGGGATGTTTAACATAAAAGTGTTTTCAGGGGGCAGGCAGGGCTGCTTTAATTGCCCTAACTAGGTAATTTAAGGTACATTTTCTCATATTTGCCAACAGACCAAAGAAGAAATGCTCTAAGATGTAATCAATATTCACATCAGCCTTCAAACCAATTTGGTTTCAGTCTTTCACAATATTGAAATAAACAACCCAGTGAAGTCCCACACATCAAGATAAAAGCTAACAAAGAAATGACATTTTTCCCTTGAGCAAATATACACCTAAAAGATGACTCGTGAAGCAATAAATATAGGTTATGGAGATTTTCCTCTCTTACTCTAAGAGTACATAAACACTTTTAAAATGTACTTGAAATATTACTGATTGCTGAATTAATATATTTTGTAAGATGAGGTAATTATTGACAAAGAAGATATTCTCATCCTGTATTCAGTTTAAATGCAAGCTCTCATACAAAAGAGAGGAGATTTATAACCTGCTCCAGGAAGCTAGGAGAAGGTTTCATCCACCAGCAAAGCGCAGACACCTCTTCACTCTTCTGCTTGTTAACAGTAATATGGATGCCACTGTGTCTGGACATGGATCTGTGTCTCTGCTTAAATTGTCCCCATTGCACAGAATGTCCTTTCTCCATCTCCACAGGCTAAACTTCTGTCTCAACCTCCTATGACTGTACTTTCAGAAAGGAAAGTGCAGAACACAGTAGGTGAGAAAAGACATCTGTTTTGCTGGTTGATAGTCTAGAAGATGTGGCCTAGACATTGAATATTGTCATTTCATAATTTATAAGACCAACTATTAAAATGCAGAGTGGTCCTGGATAACGTATAGTCACCATTCTTATCTTACAAGACACAGCTGTCCTGATGCAAAGATACAACATGTGTAATCTTTCCTTTTCTAAACTTCTCAATCACTCTTTAACCTTTGTTCCTACTTACCACTTGATATGTTGCATTATGGTTTCAAAAACTCATATCTATAACTATACCATGATCAGAATGGCTAAAGTGAAAGAGACTACACTAAATGTTGACAAGAACATGGAGCAACAGAAATTCACATATTCTGTTGGAAGGAATGTCAACTGGCACAATTTCAAAAAGCATTTGGCAATATTTACTACAGCTGAACATGTGCATTCCCTGCGATGCAGAAATTCCATTTCTACCTATATGCCCGATAAAAAGTTACATATATTCATTTGTAAAACATGTACAAGAATAAGAACATGTATTACATAAGCAATTATAATATCTTAAAAATGGAAAACAACTCAGATGCACATCAGCAGTTTCAAAGACAAACAAATTATGATAATGAAATACTACCCAGCAATGAGAATGGATAAATTTGCCATATGCTCAAGGCAGATTGAATCACACAAATATTACTAAGTGAAAAATGAAAGCAAAAGAAATTTTTAAAAAAGGCAAGACTAAGCCATGAAGTTGTAAGTCAGGAGAGTGAAGATAGGAGCTATCTTTATAAGGAGATAGTGACTTGGAAAGAGCACAAGGGAGGCTTCTGGATGTTGGCAACGCTGTTTCTCAATTTGGGTGCTGGTTACATAGGCGATTTCACTTCGTGAAAATTCACCAAGTTCTACATTTAAGTTTTGTGCACTTTACTGAATCTGTATTATACTTTAAAAGTTTTTAAAATAAACCTTATCCATCCCATTGCCTAAATTTTGAGAACATAATTATTCAATCCATCTTCATAGCCCTACTGCCCTTCACATTAGCCTTCATTTAAAAGAAGCTTCATAATTGTTTTTTCAGTAAAGAACTGAGCTACATGTTTAAAAAGATGTTCTGGTCCCAGGATCTAGTGTGTTATTAGATGGACTTGAACTTTCCTGTGTAGTAGCTTACTAATTACTGCTCTAGGTTTAGATCTTCAGTATTGACATGGTTTTTCTCTTTGTCTCTACTCAAATCTAATGGTGAATCGTAATTCCCAGTGTTGGAGGCGGGCTCTGGTGGGAGGTGACTGGATCATGGAGGTGGCTTCTAATGGTTTAGCACCACCCACCTAGTGCTCTCTCATGATAGAGTTCTCAAGAGATCTAGTTGTTTGAAGGTGTGTGGCACCTCCCCCTTTGCTCCCTCTCTCTGTCTTTCCTGCTGGGCATGTGAAAATGTACTTGCTTCTCCTTCACTTTCTGCCATGATTTTCTGAGTTTCCTGAGGCCTCACTAGTCAATAGCCTACAGAACTGTGAGTCAATTAAACCTCTTTTCTTCATAATACCCAATCTCAAGTAGTTCTTTATAGCAGTGTGAGAATGGTCTAATACAAGCATGTTACACATGGTTTTCTGTGACAGGCTTTTAACTGGCCTCCCTCCTTCCAGCATTTCCTCCCCATAATCTGCTCCCATACCCTACAAATGACTTATTCTTTAAAGAAACACAGTAGCAATCACATCAGTCCTCTGTTTAATAACCTTCAATGACCATCCTTTGCCTATAGGAGTAAGGTTAATTAAAACTCATGGTGTAGCTTTCGATGGCCTCTACAGTAGTCACGAACTTTCTGCTTCATCAGATTAAGTCTAACTTGTGAATGAGGTTGGGAGACATTTACTGTCCTCCATTAACAGCTCTGCTCATAGTCCTTTACTCCCATCATTACACCTGTCTGAATGCTTACCATAATTGTTTCTCCCGATCCTAGAGGCTATCTCAGACCACTATTATCTTGTGAAGAATTTTCTGGTCACCCCAGCTCACAGTGATCTCTCCCTTCTGATAAATCATGCAAAAAATGTTTTAAATATATTTCAAAAAGACCTTTTTTTCAAAAAAAATTGTCGAAATATAGTTTTATATATTTTATGTATGTTTTTAAAATATAGTTCACTTAATTTTACAGTGCACTTTCATAAGCACTATCTCATTCACTCTTTATAATAACATTGTGAACAAGGCAAGGTACAAAGAACTAATCTCATTTTGGAGATTAAAAACTGAGGTTCAGAGAAGTGAAGGGACCTAAGCCAGTGTGCTCAGCCAAGGCTAAAGCTCACTCTTCTCACCCAAGCTCTCTATACCCAATTACCTTTTCATGAGTATATACGTTATCTCCTCCCAAATATACATTTTTTTCTAAGTGTGCTTACACTTTTGTGCCTCTCACTATACTGGACAAGACATTTATGGGGCTATGTAGAGCTGAGTGATTTTATTTCAACATTGTTTCTAGCAAGCTCAAGGACTGACAAAGCTGTACCACCTCTGCTCTATGGGACTTCTGTAGCAAAAACTGAATTGTAGAAGAAAACAATCACTGCATCTCCAAAAAAAAATCTGCTTTTGGAAGTAAGAAAGAGACAAGAAAAAGAGTCTTTCAAAGGTTGGGCAGCCTTAATTTTACCTTTATATCCTAGCCTCCGTATTGAAAAGTTTCAGAGAAGGTTATAAGAGGTAATGACAGTAGGCTTCAAGAACTACAAATGAATCACAATGAAATAAGTTTCAAATTGATCAAATTCCAGAAACCACTACTCAAATAATTTAACTGGTAAGCAAAATGGAGAACTTTTTGATTTTGAAGCCCAGTTTAATAGAATTTAACTATATTAATATAAAACTTAATTTTTTTATTCCAAAGGCTCTATTACACTAAATCTTTCTGGAAGCTAGCCACAGAACTAGTGTGATGAAATTGAAAGAATGGGGAACAGACTAGGTGGATGTCTGGACACCCCAAACTGAAGGTAAGTGCTACCTTCTATCCTAACATTGTTGACTTCCACAAACTCAGGTGTTAGACACCTGAGCACTGGAAGTTAAACATCTAGATATGAAGACTAAGAAAAGAAGAGGGAGATAGAAGGACCAAAATAAATCTGAACATTGTAAAGAAGGTATTCACACAGTCTTTATTTGCCTAGTGCTAAATACATCCAGTATCTGTTCCTAGTCTGACCCTTCATTCCAAATGCCTGTGCCTGGGCTAACGGGAGTAGAGACAGCGAATAGAATTTGCTTTACTATCTGCTCTTCACTCAAGTGAAAGCAATTTGAGGCAGGAATCGTGTTTTGTTTTGGTTTATGTGTTTTTTTGCAGAGCTTTACATGTGATGTAAGTCTGAATTTCTGGAATGAGTCACTTGAGCCTGGGGATTTCTGAGCATGCATAGTGATTTAAGAGTGGCTAGATGATCTGTCTAGCCAGAGAATCTTGTCAGCATGGTAACTGTACTCAAGACCATGATTTTACTAAGAATTGAAGTGTGTAGGCAATTTTAATTGGTGAGAAAATTCATTTAGGATAAATATTTATTATTTGAAGATTTTTTATGTTCACTTTATTTTTGCCATAGCTATCGTTATTATATTGACAGCACTTCCCATCAGAGCCTGTGTAAAAAAATACTATAGTGGTCCTCAGTAACACAGTCCTAATGCTTTAAAATGGTTTGTGTAAGCAAAGAACTATGCTTTAACTTCTTACTATACTACAACCATACCTTGCATAAAGTAAATCCAATCCTAGAGAAATTATGAGCTATGAATCCTGCTGGTCTTGTTTCATTAGCACAAATAATTTTAAAAGCGCTAGACAAATAGGCCAACAGATGTCGAGCAACCAGAACCTTTAACTGAGATTCCTGAAATACCTAATAAAACAAATAAACAGGAGACAGCTATAATAAAATAAATGCCTCTGTAATGAAGAGAAGTGTGTAGTAGTAAGCATCTAAACATGGCATTGTAAAAGAAACAAAAAGTAAAAAGATGGCATCTCAAAAGCCAAGTTACTAAAGTAAGGTTACCTATCTCTCATAAGGCTAAAGGTGTAAGACTGCTGTCATCCAAGTATGGTCCAGGGAACCCTAGGCAGACCTTTTAGGGAGTCTGGCATTCCAGTACTATTTTTATTATAATAATAAGACATTACTATCCTTTTTTACTTTCAGAGTCTTGCAGGCATATATGCAAGGTTTCCGGTCTACAAGATATGTGGTAAGGTCATTACTCTGATGGTTAATGGAATATATTCCTACCTCTATCTCTATTCCACATAAGCAAAACCTCTTTAGAGTCTTCTTGGAATTTCTCATTAAAACTATAAAGGGATCCTGAGACCAATACATTTGAGAACTGATGGTTTACAGACTACAAATTCAATTTATCACAATATGACTTTGAATAATATTTTTCCATTTCACACACAGTGTAATAAATTTACAGCATTTCACTTCCATTCTTTGTGCTGTTGTTGTCAACACATTTTTATTCTACATAAGTTAAAAGCCCCACAATGCAGTTTTATGGTTTTATCTCAAGCCTGTAATCCCAGCATTTTGGGAGGCCGAGACGGGCGGATTACTAGATCAGGAGATCGAGAGCATCCTGGCTAACACGGTGAAACCCTGTCTCTACTAAAAAATACAAAAAAACTACCTGGGCAAGGTGGCGGGTGCCTGTAGTCCCAGCTACTCGGGAGGCTGAGGCAGGAGAATGGCGTAAACCCAAGAGGCAGAGCTTGCAGTGAGCCAAGATCCGGCCACTGCACTCCAGCCTGAGCGACAGAGCCAGACTCCGTCTCAAAAAAAAAAAAAAAAAAAAAAAAAAATTATCTTTTAAAGTTTTTTTTTTTTTTAGCACTTTAAAGTTCTGTTCTGACATACATTGTTTCTGATGAAAAGCTGACTGTTATTCTTAGCTTTGACTCCCTGTACCTAAACTGTCTTTCCTCATCTTTCTATCCTGTCACCCCAACTGCTACTAAAATTTTTCCTTTTATTACTGGTTTTCAGAAATTTGATTACAATGAGGCTTGGGGTAATTTTCTCCATATTTCTTCCTTGTATTTATGAAAAATTTTCAGCCAGTATTTCTTTAAGTATCTTTCTTTCTCTCCTTCTCTTCCTCTGAGGCCTCAGTTACACCTATTTTAGACTGTTTGATTTCGTAGAGTTCAGGAGCACTATTTCTTTTTTTTAAATCTTTTTTCTTTGCTTCAGTTTAGATCATTTCTACTGCTTTTCCTTCAAGTTCTCTAAGCTTTTTTTCCTGTGATTTCTAATCTGCTGTTAATCTTGTCCAACTTATTTTTCATTTTATTTATTTAATTGTTTTTTATTTCTACAAGTTCCACTTGGATCTTTTTTTTTTATTTTTTGTTTTTTTTTCACTTGGATCTTTTTATGTCTTCCATTTTTCTCCTCCTTATGTTTCTGTATTTCTTTACATCCTTGAATTCATTTTTATTGTATATATGTAGTTTACACGCACTGTTTTAAAATCCCTTTATAATAATTACATAATCTGCATCATTTTAATTCCGTTTCTTTCTCCTGGTTATAGACTTTATTTTCCTGGTTCTTCACCTGCTTGATAATTTTGATTGGGTGCTAGATGTTATGTATTTTACATTGTTGAGTGCACAATTTTGTTATATTACTTTAAACACAATTGGACATTGCACTGATCATTAAAATAATTTGTGTATCATTTTGATTTTTTGAGACTTCTTTTAATTTTTATCTGAACAGCCTTTATTCTGGGACTAATTTAACCCACCACTAATTTATCACCTTTCTGAGGATCCTAGTGCCTGTCCCACGCATTACAATATCTCTTGAATCTTGGATGCTAGTAGTACAAACTATGCCCAGCACTGTGTGAACTCTGGAAATTATTTGGCCTGTTGCTTCTCTTTGTCTGAGTTTCCTCTCATACATATACAGATCATCCAAAGACAAAGAGTGACCCCTCCAGAGCCAGAGTTATCTTCTGAATCTCTCTCTCCTCCTCTTTCTCTTTGTCTCTCTCTCTTTTTCTCTCTCCCCAAATTCCTCCTCTCTGGTACACTTATTTATACCTTCTAGATGCTATAGGATCCCCAATCTCTTATTCTATTCCTCAATACAGTGAGGCAGCTGTGCTGTGTTGTGGTTTAATCCTCCCTGTGCTGTTGCCTAGAAACTGCCTCCAGGAAATAAGTGGAAGCAATGTTAGGACTCACTTCATTTATTTCCATTATCTCTGTATTATCTGTAGTCCAAGGTCTGAAAATTTCCTTTATTTTGTCCAGCTTTTTAATTTGAAGATCAATTTCTGTAGCAGTGTACATTTATCAAGGAAACAAAAGTCAAAGTAATTTATTTGTGTTGTATTTTACAGTTGTAGTGGTCCATGATAAATTGGTGAAAACACTGATTATTTATCACAGATTATTTGAAAAAAGCCACATCAGATAACGTTTCTAACATGCATTATCATGTTTATAAGATGGCATGCTAATTGTGTCTTGGAGGCTTAATAGAACTGATTCAGATAAAGGAATAAAGGAGAGTAGAGAGGACTTTCTAGGCAGATGTTCTCTGTCCCATGAGAACTCTAAAGACATGTGCAAGGAAGAGACCTCAGATTTTTCTACTTAAAAGTTGTGCCTGGAATTATTCGGGATTATTACCTGTACCCAAGGAGAAAATGATGCAAGTAATAATTGAACATTGCCCCAATTATTGCTGTGAATCTATAAAATATGAATGTTTAGTGCTTTCTTCTTAGAGACCTATTCCATTCTTCTTAGGTATCTACCTTCCCTTCAAACTATTTCATTAAAAAGAAGGTCAAGATTCTTTTTGGTTTTTGTTTTCTCCAAGATGGTGGACTGGAGGAATCGTCAACATGCCTCTCCCACTTGGGAAGACAAAATAGTGTGTAGAGACTCACACCGTGAACTTTCTTCCAAGAAGCAGCACAGGAACTTAACAAGAAAACTGAAAGAAACCACATACCCTTTAAAAGACACAGCAGGTAGGCTGGGCACGGTGGTTCATGCCTGTAATCCCAGCACATTGGGAGTGGGAGGTCGAGGTGGGCGGATCATGAGGTCAAGAGATTGAGACCATCCTGGCCAACATGGTGAAACCCTATCTCTACTAAAAAAACAAAACTTAGCTGGGCATGGTGGTGCATGCCTGTAGTCCCGGATACTCAGGAGGCTGAGGCAGGAGAATCACTTGAACCTGGAAGGCGGAGCTTGCAGTGAGCTGAGATCACACCACTGCATTCCAACTTGGTGACAGAGCAAGACTCCATCTCAAAAAAAAAAAAAAAAAGCAGCAGCAGGTTGCAGCCTGCACTGTGAGATACTTGGAAAACTGTAAGTCCCCAGAGTGTGAGAAGGTTAGAAACTGCTTCTGGGATATACATGCCCACTGGGGAACCTGGCAATCCAGGCTACAGGGAAAGCCTTAATCTAACCAAGCCATAGAGCTGATTTAGTGAGCTGCAGGGGATACACGAGAAGGAGCAGCATTGGGGTGTGCTTTGCATGCATTCCCAGTCTCCAGTGGGGACAGAGGAAAGCCGTTTCTGATCCTCACAGGGGACCTCACAGACATCTGCCAGCTAGCTCAGGTGGTGGTTGAGAGAAGCTCCCAACTGAGATTTGCAAATATAATCTTAAGTGGGGATAAACCCCTTTGGCCCGAACTCAGGGACAAGCGGAAGGTGTACTATAACCATTAAGACAGGAGCTAAATGCCCCTGCTTTGCAGGTGGATCAGGAGGGGCATGGCCTGAAAACCACAATTTCTGTCTCTGTGGGGAAGGCTTATGGCCGGAGAAGCTATGAGTTCTGAGTGCAGACTGCTTGGAATCTAGCTAGCTGCTGATAGTGAAACACTGCAGGTGTGAGACCTGCCTTGCCAAGTGTGTGGGGCTGAGGGAGGCTTACTGCTGCCTGCTACTCCCCACTCCCCATGTGGAAGAGTACACATGGGGAAGTGCCTTCTGTGCAACAGAGGCAGCTCTGCTCCTCTGCTTATGCCAGCTCGTGCCTCTGCTTGTACCAGCACACAAAACATGGGCTTCCCTGACCTAGCCCCACCTAGCTTTGCCACTCCACCAGCTCTGGTTGCTTAACACAAAGACTGAGTCTTTTGGGAGCTATATCGCCCTTCCTGTTGCTTGACACAACAGAGTACCTCTCCCGGTAGCATAACGCAAGCACAGATCCCACCATTTTTACCACAGTTGGTGCTCCTTTGCAAGCACTATCTCCTGGCTGGAGGCCAACCAATGCAGTCCTTTACAGCATTTGTAGACAGAATAAAACAGCACCAAGAAACTTTTAAACTACAAAAGTGTGCTTAAATGCATTCTTTCTCCATTAAACTAAGTACCTATGCTAATAGCCTTTAAACTGTTAAATTCATTTTTATATAGCGTTTTTTTAACCAATAATGTAAAGGTAAAGAAGAAATGTGATTAATGGAAAAGCACAGCCTTTTTCACATTAACCACTTTCAGAAAACAGAGTGTCCTCAGTATAGGGAGTTTCATATGCCTCTGAACTGAAGGCCTACATTCTCCCCTAAATATGCAACATCTGCATGTAACATTTTAGTTATTTCTAAAGCTTTTCAGTTAAACTTCTATAAAGCTATTTAATATTGTTTTGTTTTATGTAAGAATTTCTGAGAAAAAACTGGGATAATGATGTACATTTTAAGTACATTATAATAGCTAGAGCTATATATGTATATATATTACTATGACAATTACAATATATATTTAGTAACTAAAAATTCTGTGTTTTTAAGCCCTGAATTTCCATTATCATCTGGAAGATAAAGTAGAAAACCACTTATTTCATTTTAACTTCTAAGTATAATCAATTTCCTTACTTATTAAAATTCAGCAAAAATTTTTTAAAAAAAAAAAAAAGAGGAAACTTGAGTGTGACCTCAACTATCACCATTGCCTGCAACACCCTGGCTAACCAGGAGGTCCGCAGCCTGTCCACATGATCAGTTTATTTACTAGTATAACTGGCATTTGAGAAAGCCAACACGCTAAAGCTATTCGTAACCAAGCAATCTCTCAGAGTCTAAGTCACTCTCCTGCCACTCCCATCAGAGCTGGTGCTGGTAGCCATTTCTGGGAGACTTGAGAACAGGTCACATCACTAGATCACCTGCAGACATTCTGCAGCACCAGCCTGGAGGCATCAGTCCCACTGAGTGGCCAGATGCAGAGGAGCAGCAGCATTCACAGTAGTCTGGCTGTCAGGGACTCCTACTTCTAGGGGTAAAGGGAGTGCACCGCATCAAGGGAGCACCTTGTGGGACAAAAGAATCCAGATGGCCGGTCTTGAGTCCCAGAATTTTCTGCTTTGGGGAAGTTTCTTTCAACGGGGGCAGAGGTGCAGTGCTGGGCTCAGCAGGGAAAGCTTGTGGCTCTAACTCAACAGTCAGTCAGCCCTGGTGCTAGAGAAGCATCTTGAAAAATTGAATTCTGTTTCCCCCTCATCCACCACTGCAGACACAGCTGGAGCTTCTCCCATAGAAGCTCAGTGTGGGTGCATCTGTAGACAATCTTTCTGGAAGACTTCAAGGTAATTGCATCCCCATGGGAAAAATGCCTTCCAAGTTCAGGCTTACACAAGAGGGAGAGTCACAATCACTGTCTACATGGAACATCAGCACGCTTGCAGGTGAAGAAGAAGTGCCTATATGATCTGTATAGCAGGAACACTGGGCCAGGAGTATGACTGGGAGGTGGATCACTTTCCTGCTGGACTGGCAGGGTAGCTGAGGTGGCTCTCTCCCTTCTTCTTGAAGAGGACTCAGTGCGTTTCACTGAGAGTTCCCCCAGCTGTTTCTGTCAAGGCTGGGACCTCTGCCCACCACTAATATTGCATTTACCCATCTGCTTTAGCCACAGTTTTTTGTTGTTGTTGTTCTCCTTGGACATCTCTTACTGGTCTGAAGCCCGAACTATTCCACCCAGTGAATAAAATACTGGGGAAAAAAGTAAATAAATAAAAGGGTGCACACCACTAGAGAATGAGACAAGCGTCTAGATATCTCTGCCATTCAAGCCCCACAGGAGACAATGAACCTGCTCACGTACTGAAAACATTGCTACTACAACCAGCATCCAAGAAAGCTGTCATACAAAGACATTTCATACAAAGACCAAGGAACTCATACAGAATCCATCTCTGAAAGCACCCAGAGCCAAACCAGATTACAATAAACTATAATCAAAGTCACATCCTCAAGATGGCAAAAAAGGAATAAAAACCCACAAATGAATAAAAAATAAATTCAAAAATAATTAGAAGAAATGGTTTATCCAAATACAAGAAGTGCAAAGAACCACTGGGAGATTAAACCATACACACAAAAATGTGACCCATGGTCAAAAGAGAAAACAGTTAATAAAACAAACCCAAAAAGAGACTACCCAGGTGTTGGATTTATTGGACATACTTTGAAATAAATATAATAAAATACCAATGGATTTAACAGAAATTGTAGACAATATGCATGCTGAGATATGTAAGTTTCAGAGAGAGAGAACAATACACACATATATATGTGTGTGTGTATATGTATATATATGGAATAGATTAACCAGTATATTTAAAAATATGCTAACCAAAAAGAAAGATTGACAAATAGGACGTGAATAAAATTTTAAAATGGTGCTCATCAAAAGACAGTATTAAGAAAGTCAATTAGCAACCTAAAGTCTGAAAAAATATTCAAGAAAGACACTGCTGAAAAAATATTATTTCCAGAATATATTTAAAATCTCCCATAAATTAACAATGAAAAATCACACAATAAGAAAGCACATAAATGTTGTAACGAATGAGTACTACTATAGATTGAATGTTTGTGTCCCCCAAAATTCATGTGTTGAAATCTGTTGTGATTTTAATTTGTTATGTCTTTTTTTGTTTTGTTTTGTTTTTTTGTTTGTTTGTTTGTTTTTTTGGCAGAGTCTTACTCTGTTGCCAGGTCAGAGTGCAGTGATGCAATCTCGGCTTATTGCGTCCTCTGCCTCCTGGGTTCAAGCGATTCCCCTACCTCAGCCTCCTGAGTAGCTGGGAGTATAGATGTGCACCACCATGCCTGGCTAAGTTTTTGTATTTTAGTAGAGACAGGGTTTCACCACGTTGGCAAGGATGATCTCGATCTCCTGACCTCATGATCTACCTGCCTCAGCCTCCCAAAGTGCTGGGATTACAGGCTTGAGTCACCTCACCTGGCCAATTTGTTACGTCTTTTAAATTTGGACTTGAGGTCTCTCTCCTGAGAATGACCATAAGCCAAGATAACCACTGCCTAGGAGAGCCCTGACTAGGGGAAAAATTAGGTTTAGGTGTGTGGGTCAGGTAAAATGGAATGGATCTTTAAAACTTAATGTTGAGCAGTAGAAACCAGGCCCTTCTCCCAACACACTGTATAAAGACACGAAGCGAAAATGCATAAAATAGAAGGAATTTATTACTCACGGGTCCCAGAGAGGTTATAGGTGCCAGTGGGAGGCTGATGGGAAGTTTGGAGGCAGCAGGGAGCTCAACCAGTAGGTGGAGAGAGAGAGAAACAGAGGGAGAGAGAGGCCTGTAAGAATATAGCTTTATTAAGGTTCATGGGTATTATCCCTTAGGCTTATCCATGGGTATTGAGGACTGTCTAGTTCAGAGAAAACACATAAAAAGGGGAGAAATTATGTACATGACTCTGGCATTGGCTGTTAAATTTATCTTGGTTAACAGCTGTGGAAAGTGTTGGATTTTGGGACAGTGGGATGAGGAACAACTACAAAGGGAGGGGAAGTTCTAACTAGGCCAAGGGAGATGAAGTATGACTTATGTCAGGCCTGAAAATGGACACCAAGGCAGCAACCACATTAAACAAACTTATGACAGAACTTAATTGCCAGTGTGATGGTATTTGGAGGTGCGGCCTTTAAGAGGTGATTAGGTAATGAGAATAATGCCCATGTAAAAGAGATCACAGAGAATTTCCTTGCTTTTTCGGCAATGTGAGGACACTGGAAAGATGACTACCAACCTGAAAGCAGGTCCTCACTAGGCACTGAATCTTCTGGGAACTTGATCTTGGACTTTGCTTCCTCCAGAACTGTGAGAAATAAGTTTCTGTTGTTCCCAAGTCACGTATCTATGATATTTTGTTATAGAGGCCCAAACAGACTAAGACAAATCCATAAAATATGTTAAACATCATAAGTCATTAGGGAGATGCAAATAAAATCTACATCCTGGTGCCATTCATCCCCATTAGAAGCACTAAAAACAAGCCATCTGACAACTCCAGTATTGGCAAATACGTGGAACAACTAGACATTTCATGCAGTGCCGGTGAGAATGTAAAATGGCACAATCACTTTGGGGTCTTGCAATGGCCCAGCAAGAACAATCACAGATATTTAGCAAAGATAAGTGAAAATATAGGCCCATAAATTATCCATACAAAAAATTGTGTATGCACCTCCTTTATACTTGCTGTAATTGGAAACAACTTAAATGTCATCAACAGGAGATAAAAGGGAACTACTGACTGATACATATGACAATATGCATGGATCTCTAAAGCCTTATGTTGAGCAAATGGAAACCAAGCCCTTCCCCCAAAACACTGCATGATACCATTTATATAAAATTCAAGAAAAAGAACTAAACTATGGTGATAGAAGTAAAAATGTAGTTTCCCCTGGGAAGGAGGGTTTGACTAAAAAGGAGCACAAAGTGATTTTTCTGCGATCATGGAAACGTTCTGCATATTGTTTTAGGTGATAGTTACACAGGTGTATAAAATTCTCAAACTTATTAAAATGAATATATCATATCTGTGCGTTTTATTATGTCAATCATAGTTCAATAAAAAAGAAACCAAAATAAAATAAAATAACCTATGTAGAAAGAAATGTGCCCCTGCACAATTGTAAAGTTAGGTAAGTTTTCACAATTTGGAAAAGCCCATGTAACCAGCACCTATATCAAGCTATATCAAGAAAAAGGGCATTACCCACATGGCAGGCCACTCTTGTACCTGCTTCCTGTCTCCACCAGCCCAAGTAACAATTATCCTGACATCTAGCTGCACAGATTAGTTTTGCACTTTAATTAAATGGGATCATTTAGTATGTACTCTGGTTTCTAGCTAATTTTACACAATCATAACTTTATGAGATGTATTTGTATTATTATGTGTAGCCATAAATCTTCATTCTCAGAGCTCTCGGGCATTTTATTTTCTTTAGTCATTTCATTTGTGTATATTTAGCATCCCAGGGCATATTAACGACTGGCTAGTCTTTGTTGATTCCAAGTCTCAGACAGTTATCAGAGTAGACCATAATCACGACAGATCACAGCTGCTCTGTAGCAATTAGAAAAGTATAAACAAATTCCTGCAACAACTGTAGAAAGCTAAAAACATTAATTTTCTCTGTGTATATATTATTTTATTTTGATTCTTTTTTATGAGGTATAAGTTTTTCTACAAGGAAATGCACTTACATGTTTAGTTTAATGTATTTTGAGAACCATATATACCCATGTAACAACACAATATATAGAACATTCCCTACATCCTTGAAGTCCCCTTGTGTCCCTTTCCAGTCTGATTTTTCCTCCTAGAGACAACCACTTTCTGATAATTGTTTCACTAGTTAAACCATCCTGGACTTTAAAAAGCTGTATTTTCTCGTAAGAAGGACTATAGGTCATTATATTATATTCAATTATATTCACTCAAAGAAGAGAACATAAGTAGACAATTAAAAGCTGTGGTCAACTGAATCACACTCGTAAGTCTACACATTGACACCACGCAAATCAGTCACCAACTTTCATGCTGCTGAAAGGTAAAACTATAGAGTTGCCCCGAGTGAAAAAAGTCTTTCAGCCACATCTGCCGCAGCAGTGGGCTGACAGAGGGATTTGCAATGTTCCAATTGCTTTATTTATGATATAAGAGAATAAGAATGCTTGCTCTGATGAGTTTGGATACACTCATTTAGATTGTCGGGTGAATGTTTGAAAGACAGATTTTTCCTAGCACAGACTTACTATGGATTGCTATTGGCCACATGCAATGGGACAAATTTTGTCAATCAAGAAACTTGCTGTAATGCCATCAAGCAAACAAGAAACTTTATCTAATATAAATTTTCCCAGAATCCAATGCCTTGGTGCATAGGAAGAAAGAGTTATAATGATTGAGAACGAAAATGTTTTATCTCCCTGTCCAGAAGAAAAATCTGTGAATATATTTCACTGTAGATTTCAGCCACAGACCAAAATGAAAATGCAAAAAGATGGATGATAATTTGTTCTCAGTAGTCACCATAACCCATAATAAATTGTTATTTCTTAGGAAAGTTATGAGTCCATCTCTGATGCATTGGCTGAATATAGTAAATGGCTGAATCATTAAAACCCTTCCATTTAATTTAACTCATGTACATGTATGGATATAATTTCTGTCTATTAAATTACAATAAGACCAAATAGGCATGTTAAAATTTCCAACTGTGTCAAAAAGCTATGGTATAACACAGGCAAACTGATATCAGCAAATCGCATTTTCTCTTCTGGCACAGGAACATCTTACAGCTTGATACTCCAAAGAACTTGCAACATTCTGCTCCCCTGCCTACTGAGGATAGTCATCGCCTCTTTCTGACAAAGCATGGTAAAGATGGCCACAAATGCAGGACTCTGGCTTTTCTCAGCTTTAAAATCTGGGGGCAGCAGCAGGTTGTTATTGCCTGATGGGACTTAGGAGAAAAAGGTAATGCACAGGGAGTCAGAACCCTGTCCTACATTAGTTCCTTACAACCTCATGGGTACCACCAGGAGAATCAGCATAAGTCTCTCTCCCTTCTTCTCCTCTCATCTCTTTTCTCTCTCTTTTTCAAGATCTAGCTAGTTCTAGAGGGTAACTCAAGCCCCAACCACAATTTCTTCTTCTTCTTTTTTGTTAAATTATACTTTAAGTGATGGGTTACGTGTGAAGAACTTGCAGGTTTGTTACATAGGTATACACGTGCCCTGGTGGTTTGCTGCACCCACCAACCTGTCACCTACGTTAGGTATTTCTCCTAATGCTATCACTCCCCTAGCCCCTCACCCCCAACAAGCCCCAATGTGTGATGTTCCCCTCCCTGTGTCCATGTGTTCTTATTGTTTAACTCCCACTTATGAGTGAGAACATGCGGTGTTTGGTTTTCTGATCTTGTGACAGTTTGCTGAGAATGATGGTTTCCCGCTTCATCCATGTCCCTGCAAAGGACATGAACTCATCCTTTTATATGGCTGCATAGTATTCCATGGTATATATGTACCACATTTTCTTAATCCAGTCTATCATTGATGGACATTTGGGTTGGTTTCAAGTCTTTGCTATTGTGAATAGTGCCAAAATAAACATACATGCTCATGTGTCTTTATCATAGAATGTTTTATAATCCTTTTGGTATATGCCCAGTAATGGGACTACTGGGCCAAATGGTATTTCTAGTTCTAGATCCTTGAGCAATCGCCACACATCTTCCACAATGGTTGAACTAATTTACACTCCCACCAACACTGTAAATGCGTTCCTATTTTTCCACAACTTTTCTGGCATCTGTTGTTTCCTGACTTTTTAAAGATCACCATTCTAACTGACATGAGATGATATCTCATTGTGGTTTTCATTTGCATTTCTCTAATGACCAGTGATGATGAGCATTTTTTCATATGTCTGTTGGTTGCATAAATGTCTTCTTTTGAGAAGTATCTGTTCATATCCTTTGCCCATTTTTTGATGGGGCTGTTTGCTTTTTTCTTGTAAATTTAAGTTCTTTGTAGATTCTGGATATCAGCCCTTTGTCAGATGGATAGACTGCAAAAATTTTCTCCCATTTTGTAGGTTGCCTGTTCACTCTGATGATAGTTTCTTTTGCTGTGCAGAAGTTCTTTAGTTTTATTAGATCCCATTTGTTAATTTTGGCTTTTGTTGCCATTGCTTTTTGTGTTTTAGTCATGAAGTCTTTGCCCATGCCTACATCCTGAATGGTGTTGCCAGGTTTTCTTCTAGGATTTTTACGGTCCTAGGTCTTAGGTTTAAGTCTTTGAGCCATCTTGAGTTGATTTGTATAAGGTGTATGGAAGGGGTCCAGTTTCAGTTTTCTGCATATGACTAGCCAGTTTTCCCAACACCATTTATTAAATAGGGAATCTTTTCCCCATTGCTTGTGTGTTCTGATGTGAAGTTCTATACTACCAGGAGAATCACTATAATTTTCTCACCTTTCTTTTCCTCTCCTCTCTTCTCTCCTCTCCTCTCTTCTCTTCTCCTCTCCTCTCCTTTCTCTCTTTTTCAAGGTCTAGCCAATCCCAGAAGGTAACTCAAATCCAGGCTGCAATTTCAACCCTGCAGAAAGAGGCTGTGACCTTGGATTGTGTATATGAAGCTAAAATTAGTTATTATTTACTCTGTACAGACATCCACCAAGTGGGATAATTATTTTCCTTATTAATCAGGAGTCTTTTAATGATCAGAATGGAACAGAGGGTTGGTATTCTCTGAACTTCCAGAAATCAGACAGTTCCATCAGTCGTATCATCATAGCTTCACAGTTTGAGGTTCCAGCAATGTACTTTCGTCCCCTAGGTGAAACTACAGTGAAATATTCACCTTAGGAGGCCCTAAAATATTTCATATCTCAGTGTCCCCCGATATAAACACCTGGGCAAGAGTCACAGTGTGAACAGGAAGAGGCAGTGAGGCACTGTCAACAGAGAGGGAGATTTAGAAGAAACTTCACTCCAAGGAAAATGTTCTCTCTGGCTCAGAGAACATATCTTAAATTGTCATTCATCAACAGCATGTTTATCTTCAGTTTTTTATCTTGAAGTAGATTATTTGGCTATATATATATTTTTTTGAGATGGAGTTTCACTCTTGTCGCCCAGACTGGAGTGCAATGGCACTATCTCAGCTCACTGCAACCTCCATCTCCTGGGTTCAAGCCATTCGCCTGCCTCAGCCTCTCAAGTAGCTGGGATTACAGGTGCACACCACTATGCCTGGCTAATTTTTGTGGGTTTTGTTTGTTTGTTTGTTTGTTAAGTAGAGATGGAGTTTCACCCTTTTGGCCAGGCTGGTCTCGAGCTTCTGATGTCAGGTGATCCACCAGCCTCAGCCTCCCAAACTTCTGGGATTACAGGCATGAGACACCACGCCCAGCCGGTAAAAGATGTTTTTAGAAATTTGTCGTGACTACATTAAAGTGTGAAACTGACTCTTAAAAAGTTAAGAAACACTTGGCCGAATCTATATGCAAATTGTTAGATGATTTAGGTTCGTTCCACAAGTATTTATGCATTGCTTACTAAGGCTGAGCGCTGTTCTAGAGCTGGAATATCTAGAGCTGGAAATCACACCTCTTGGACCCTCGCTCTTCCTTCAACTCGTGCTGCGCCATGAGTGACTTGGAATGCTACGCATAGGATAAACATTACTACAAATCTTAATACCAAGGAGAAACGAAGCTCTTCATTTTGCTCAGAACTAACTTCACTACCTGGTCACATTCTCTATATACAATTACAGAGTTATTCATGTTTCAGGTAAAAAAATAAAATATCTGAGGAAGGAAAGCTAAAAATAAGATAGCTCCAAAATTCTACCTTTTGGAAAAAAACTATATTGTGGAATCATGTCGTATAGGGTGTTTTCTATTATACATTTTTACCCAACAGTATATTGTGAAATAATTACTTACAGAATGTTATTTATAGATTAACATTATACATTCTAATGATGATATTATAATGTATGATTTTAGTAATTCTTTAAGTGATTCCATTTTGTTGACTATTTAGATTATCTTAATTATTTACTGTAACAAATAATGCTGAGATGAACACACATATACAGTTATTACATGATTTCCTAGATTGTTTCCAGGAGTTGAATACCTGATACTTATCCTTAAATTTTTCAAGTATTGCTCCCTGACAATTTTTGTGACCCTGGAATATAGCACATTTTTCTTCTGCAACCACTCAACACTCTTGTAAGTGCCCCGATTCACAAAATTTTCTGTATCTATCTAGCTACTAATGACTATCCAGCTTTTTTTCTACCTCTTAGCAACTTTCCTGTCATCAGTGAGCTATCACTAGGAGCTTCCTTACTATCTAACTGCTGATGACTCCATGTGGCCTCTATTTCCTATAATCCTGCATTAAGTTCATGTGCAGATTAACTGTCACAAAACTACTTAAGAGTCATGCCCTTTTGCTGTTGTTTGATGATATTAGATAGAAATAAACCTGGTGGATCTGTTTTCATCTGGAACTCCAAATGGAAAGACATTCTTCCTTTTAAAAGGAATTCCTATCCTCGATGTGCAAATAATACTAAAAAAGAGAGCATAATGGTGTGTGTGTGTGTATGTGTGTGTTAGAGAGAAAGAGGAGGGGGAAAATGGAGCCAGGGAGAAAGAAATAGAGAGAGAGAGAGTCAGAGATAGAGAAGGGTGGAATTATGTAAATTAAGTAGCCAAGTCATCAAGTAATAAACTTTCCAAACAGTTAAATGTTGTAAAACATATGGGAGGAAAGTAAGTAGAGTGTTCCAGAGAAATATTCTATTAAAGAAAATAGATGTTTAAGTAGTTTACAAAGGAATAAATCAAAGATTTGAAACAAGAAAAATAAACCCTAGAATCTGGTACAGGAAACAATAATAATGAGAGATACTCAAAAGAGGATTCTCAACATTTAGTAGAAATTTAAAAATACAAGACCTGAAACAATAAATTACCTATCTTGTTTAAGAGGTATTTCCAATATATTTGTTTTACACACATTTTGCAAAAATCCCCAAACATATATTCTGGTCTATAAGCCTTTGTTGGTTCTTTCCAAAGTCCAATTCAATAGGAAACATTGTAGTTAATATCTTTTACACATCTATGTCTATGTCTACATTTATGTATAGATTTTACAAATTCCTGTTATGCTTATAAAAGTGAGCACCACAGAGTCAGGAAATACATATGTATTGTACACAATTAGCTAGGTCTTGCCATGTAGTGATTGCACATTAAATATTTGTTGATTGAAGATCAAATGGATTGATAGCATTAACAGGTACAGAGTTTTATCCTTTGGATGCTGTTAGACAAGTATAGATCAATTATTTTATGAATTTGTCCTTTTCTCATCACTGTGAGAACATCCCTTATATTTACATGTGTCATATATCTCCTTTCCATTTTTACACATTTTTCTCATGAGGTACTATTTCTAGGTTTGCAATTTAGATGGTCTCCACCTTGTTGGCATAGACAGTGGCATCATGATCACTTGAGTGATTCTACACAAAGGTTTATACCTGATTTGGTCTCTTGCAGACTTGGAAGTTTGTCCTATATATGCATGCTGATTCTTCTTGGCTTTGGCCATTGATGGCATCCCTCTGTCTTATCTCTTTTCTGGTTTATTCTAGGAGTTTTAAAATTTGAGCATCAAATATTTACTTACTATGGCTGGAGATATGAGTTCTATAAAACTAAGAGCAATCATATAGGGGCTAAGCTGAAAGAAAATCACAGTTGTCTCAGTTCTCTCTGTGTCCTCATACTTTTCCCTTCCATCTTAAATTCTGTGGAACAAACAAAATTATTCTTGCATGTGGGTGTTCTCATACAGCATCTGCTGCCCTTGTGTACAACTGGATGGGGTCACACTGTCTGTTGCCATTTGTCTGTATATTGCCATGACTTGCTCTTCTTCTTTTTATATTTTTTTCTTTCCCATTGAGTGACCTACCTGATTTACTTAATTTCTGGGTAGATATTCCTTCCATTACAAGTCCTAGCCTAAGACTTAAGGAAAATGAGCTTGCTTTTCTAACTTCCTGTCTCTGGTTCCAAAGGCTGAATTATTTCAATTGAAATAAAAACTTCTTGATTCTTAACCCTTAAGGAGACTTTTAGAAAGTATTATCCTCAATTGTAATATTGGTCTTTTCAAAATTCACCCATGAGAGCAAAATCAGGACCCTGTTCCCGGAAGAAGCATGACTACAATCAGGGAGCCAGGCCATTTGGCCTTGAAATTGTGATTGTGGAAAGAAATAGATGAAAGCATATGACTTTCGCAAAAAGTAATGACAAAAAGAGCGATTTCTCATTCTTGGGATAATTTGCAGAGAATTAGTCTTTTCTTCAGGAGACATATGCCTAAATATCAGAAAAGAAGTCATAGATGAAGAAGGAAAATCTAGTTTTCAGTTCATTTTGATGACCAAAATGGATGGGCAATTTTCCTGGGGAATATTAAGGTTTAAAAGAACATAAATTTTAGGAAAAGTTTCCAGTTATTCTCAGTAATAAGACAGATATAAAACTATTTTCCAAATCTATAATAAAAAATTGCCCTGTAATAAATTACAGGAAATTTCTAAAGATGATGGGTTGAAAAGGGTTTGATGTGGGTCCTATATTTTTAAATTAACTTTTCAGGTAGAGTAATCATAGTGAGATAAAAAGGAAATTTTTCAGCCTCAAAATATAAAAGGTTTTTAACTTTTAACTATTAAAAGTCTTTGATGTACATTTTGGTTATTCAAAGCAGAATAACCACTCTACAATTCCATTTATATAACATTCGTGAAATAAAATTGTAAGGATTAATAACAGATTAGTGATCGTCAGAGGTTATGACTGGGGAGAAGGAATAGCTGTGGCTACTAAGATGAAAATAATGACCCATTCCACCTTTCCAAAAATCTATTTTAAAATAAACATCATAAAAGATAAATTCAAAGAGAATCATGAAATTAAATGTAAAATGTTAAACTGTGAAACTTTTGGAAAAAATAAAAATAATCTTCAAGATGCAGAGCCAAGCAAAGAGTTCTTAGATTTGAGACCAAAAGCACAACACACACACACACATACACACACAAATTGGATTTCATCAAAATTTAAAACTTTTGCTCTGTAAAAGATCCTGTTAAGAAGATCAAATAATAAACTACAGACTGGGAGTAAATATTTAAAAACCAGGTATCTGACACAGAGTTGTAGCTAGAATATATAAAGAATTCCCAAAATGTAACAGAAAAAAAAACCGGTTAGAAAACAGGCAAAAAAGCATTAAACCAATATTTCACTTTGAGGATATACATATTGCAAATAAGCATATGAAAAGATGATCAACATTATCATTTATCAGTGAAATGCAAATTAAACCACATGAGATATTATTATATACCTATCAGAATGGTTGAAATAAAAAATAAAGATAACGTCAAATGCTGTTGAAAATTTAGGGAAGTTGGATCACTAATATGTTGCTGGTAGGGATATAAAATGATATAGGCACTCTGGAAAATAGTTCAGCAATTTCTTATAAAATTATGCATGCCTTCCCACATGACCCAGCAATTACACTCTTTGGGATTTATCCTAGGGAAACAAAAACTTATATTCCCACCAAAACCTGTACATGAATATTCATAGCAGCTTTATTCATCACAGCCCAAATCTGGAATCTGGAAACAACCCAGATGTCTTCCAGGGAGTGAATGGTTAAGCAAACTGTGGCACATTCATAACAATATAGCAATACAGAGGAACAAAAATGTTTATGCACATAATAACTTGCATAGATATCATGCTTTTATCCCTCATGCAGAATGAGAAAAGCAAATTTTCAAAGGTTGCTACTGTACTATTCCATTTATGTGACATTATTGAAATAACAAAATTGTAGGGGTAAGTAACAGATTAGTGATTGTCAGGGATTAATGATGTGGGGAGGGGAAGGGTGTGGCTGTGTGAAGGAGTAGCATGAGGAAAGTTGTGATTGTGAAACCGTTGTGATTCTTGATTGTGGCAGTGGTTCCATGAATCTATACATACGATAAAATTGCATAGAACCATACACATACAAATTAGTGCATGTAAAACTTCAGAAACCTAAATAAACTCTACAGATTATACCAATGTTAATGTCTTGGTTTAGATACTGTTCTATACTGTTCTATTACACAAGTTGTTATCATTGGGTAGGCTAAGTGAAGAATATGTGAGACCTCTCTGTACATTTTTTGAAACTCTAATTCTAAAATTGTTTCAAAAGAAAAAATAAAAATTTTTTTTAGAATTAAACAAGACTTTGTGTAAAACACAATTCTAAATCACCTTCTGTGGCTCTGTTACCCATCTATCACACATTCAGTCTAGGTTCTCTTACTTCCTGCACTAATAAATGTAAATTGTCCCTGCACTATAAATAGCCCTGCCCCGATCTTGCTTTTATTTTTCGTCTTTTCAACTTTTTTCTTAGGTACATATATTCAGAAACAGAGAAAAACTGCCTATTGAAAATGATTTGTAAGAGTCAGAGTTTGCTAATGTGGGTAAAATAAATCAAATCAGTGAATGATGAATTATATGCAAACTAGTGTAATGATTTGTAGATAACTGAGAAATTATCTTATTCTCAAAAAAAGTCAAAGACCAACGTGTTTATACTGTTAGTACAGTATGTTCTATGTAACCTTTTTTTTTCTGCTGAGTGGAAGAAGGGTTGGAGGGGCATCAAAGTTAATGGGGACTAGGAGCAGACTGCTATTGGTACAAATCCAAAGAGAATTCATATAAGTGATGGATAATTCAACAAGATGACCACATATTTAATGACAAAATTTACTTACAAAATTATTGGCAAATGATAAACACATCTCAATTATAAAATCCAGTGGTGTGTCATAGAATCAAACTAATTAGGGAATACTAGTTTTGCCATGATATCTTAGCCTAGTATTGCTAATTTCAATATTCTTGGAAAAACAGTTTAGGGGGCAGAGCAAGATGGCCGAATAGGAACAGCTCCAGTCTCCAACTCCCAGCGCGAGCGACACAGAAGACCGGTGATTTCTGCATTTTCAACTGAGGTACTGGGGTCATCTCACTAGGGAGTGCCGGACAATCGGTGCTGGTCAGCTGCTGCAGCCTGACCACCAGAGCTGAAGCAGGGCGAGGCATCGCCTCACCTGGAAGCGCAAGGGGGAAGGAAATCCGTTTTCTAGCCAGGGGAACTGAGACACACAACACCTGGAAAATCGGATAACTCCCACCCCAATACTGCGCTTTAAGGAAACAGGCACACCAGGAGAATATCCCACACCTGGCGGGAGGGTCCCACGCCCACGGAGCCTCCCTCACTGCTAACACAGCAGTCTGCGGCGATCTATCCACAAGGCAGCAGCGAGGCTGGGGGAGGGGCGCCTGCCATTGCTGAGGCTTAAGTAGGTAAACAAAGCCGCGGAAGCTCGAACTGGGTGGAGCTCACAGCAGCTCAAGGAAGCCTGCCTGTCTCTGTAGACTCTACCTCTGGGGACAGCGCACAGCTGAAGTCCAATAGGGGAAGCAGGGGCCGTGCAGACGCGAACGACTCTGTCTGACAGCTTGGGGGAGAGCCGCGGATCTCCCAACGTGGAGGTTGAGATCTGAGAACGGACAGACTGCCTGCTCAGGTGGGTCCCTGACCCCTGAGTAGCCTAGCTGGGAGACATCCCCCACTAGGGGCAGTCTGACACCCCACACCTCACAGGGTGGAGTACACCCCTGAGAGGAAGCTTCCAAAGGAAGAATCAGGCAGATACACTCGCTGTTCAGCAATATTCTATCTTCTGCAACCTCTGCTGCTGATACCCAGGCAAACAGGGTCTGGAGTGGACCTCAAGCAATCTCCAACAGACCAACAGGCAGCCCTTCTGACTGTCAGACGGAAAACTATCAAACAGGAAGGACACCTATACCAAAACCCATCAGTACGTCACCGTCATCAAAGACCGAGACAGATAAAACCACAAAGATGGGGAAGAAGCAGGGCAGAAAAGCTGGAAATTCAAAAAATAAGAGCGCATCTCCCCCTGCAAAGGAGTGCAGCCCATCGCCAGCAACGGATCAAAGCTGGTCAGAGAATGACTTTGACGAGATGAGAGAAGAAGGCTTCAGTCCATCAAACTTCTCAGAGCTAAAGGAGGAATTATGTACCCAGCGCAAAGAAACTAAAAATCTTGAAAAAAGAGGGAAGAATTGACAGCTAGACTAATTAATGCAGAGATATCATAAACGAAATGACAGAGATGAAAACCATGACACGAGAAATACGTGACAAATGCACAAGCTTCAGTAACCGACTCGATCAACTGGAAGAAAGAGTATCAGCGATTGAGGATCAAATGAATGAAATGAAGCGAGAAGAGAAACCAAAAGAAAAAAAGAAGAAAAGAAATGAACAAAGCCTGCAAGAAGTATGGATTATGTAAAAAGACCAAATCTACGTCTGAGTGGGGTGCCTGAAAGTGAGGGGAAAATGGAACCAAGTTGGAAAACACTCTTCAGGATATCATCCAGGAGAACTTCCCCAACCTAGTAGGGCAGGCCAACATTCAAATTCAGGAAATACAGAGAACGCCACAAAGATACTCTCCAGAAGAGCAACTCCAAGACACATAATTGCCAGATTCACCAAGTTGAAATGAAGGAAAAATCTTAAGGGCAGCCAGAGAGAAAGGTCGGGTACCCACAAAGGGAAGCCCATCAGACTAACAGCAGATCTCTCGGCAGAAACTCTACAAGCCAGAAGAGAGTGGGGGCCAATATTCAACGTTCTTAAACAAAAGAATTTTCAACCCAGAATTTCATATCCAGCCAAACTAAGTTTCATCAGTGAAGGAGAAATAAAATCCTTTACAGATAAGCAATGCTTAGAGATTTTGTCACCACCAGGCCTGCCTTACAAGAGACCCTGAAGGAAGCCCTAAACATGGAAAGGAACAACCGGTACCAGCCATTGCAAACACATGCCAAAATGTAAAGACCATCGAGGCTAGGAAGAAACTGCATCAACTAACGAGCAAAAGAACCAGTTAATATCATAATGACAGGATCAAGTTCACACATAACATATAACCTTAAATGTCAATGGACTAAATGCTCCAATTAAAAGACACAGACTGGCAAACTGGATCAAGAGTCAAGACCCATCAGTCTGCTGTATTCAGGAGACCCATCTCACATGCAGAGACATACATAGGCTCAAAATAAAGGGATGAAGGAAGATCTACCAAGCAAATGGAGAAAAAAAAAAGCAGGGGTTGCAATCCTAGTCTCTGATAAAACAGACTTTAAAACATCAAAGATCAAAAGAGACAAAGAAGGCCATTACATAATGGTAAAGGGATCAATTCAACAGGAAGAGCTAACTCTCCTAAATATATATGCGCCCAATACAGGAGCACCCAGATTCATAAAGCAAGTCCTTAGGACCTACAAAGAGACTTAGACTCCCATACAATAATAATGGGAGACTTCAACACTCCACTGTCAACATTAGACAGATCAACGAGACAGAAAGTTAACAGGATATCCAGGAATTGAACTCATCTCTGCACCAAGCGGACCTAATAGACATCTATAGAACTCTCCACCCCAAATCAACAGAATATACATTCTTCTCAGCACCACATCGCACTTATTCCAAAATTGACCACATAATTGGAAGTAAAGCACTCCTCAGCAAATGTCAAAGAACAGAAATTATAACAAACTGTCTTTCAGACCACAGTGCAATCAAACTAGAACTCAGGACTAAGAAACTCAATCAAAACCGCTCAACTACATGGAAACTGAACAACCTGCTCCTGAATGACTACTGGGTACATAACGAAATGAAGGCAGAAATAAAGATGTTCTTTGAAACCAATGAGACAAAGATACAACATACCAGAATCTCTGGGACACATTTAAAGCAGTGTGTAGAGGGAAATTTATAGCACTAAATGCCCACAAGAGAAAGCAGGAAGATCTAAAATTGACACTCTAACATCACAATTAAAAGAACTAGAGAGCAAGAGCAAACACATTCAAAAGCTAGCAGAAGGCAAGAAATAACTAAGATCAGAGCAGAACTGAAGGAGATAGAGACACAAAAAACCCTCCAAAAAATCAATGAATCCAGGAGTTGGTTTTTTGAAAAGATCGACAAATTGACAGACCGCTAGCAAGACTAATAAAGAAGAAAAGAGAGAGGAATCAAATAGACGCAAAAAAATGATAAAGGGGATATCACCACTGACCCCACAGAAATACAAACAACCATCAGAGAATACTATAAATGCCTCTACGCAAATCAACTAGAAAATCTAGAAGAAATGGATAATTTCCTGGACACTTACACTCTCCCAAGACTAAACCAGGAAGAAGTTGAATCCCTGATAGACCAATAGTAGGCTCTGAAATCGAGGCAACAATTAATAGCCTACCCACCAAAAAAAGTCCAGGACCCGATGGATTCACAGCTGAATTCTACCAGAGGTACAAGGAGGAGCTGGTACCATTCCTTCTGAAACTATTCCAATCAATAGAAAAAGAGGGAATCCTCCCTAACTCATTTTATGAGGCCAACATCATCCTGATACCAAAGCCTGGCAGAGACACAACAAAAAAGAGAATTTTAGACCAATATCCCTGATGAACATCGATGCAAAAATTCTCAATAAAATACTGGCAAACCGGATTCAGCTGCACATCAAAAGCTTATCCACCATGATCAAGTGGCTTCATCCCTGGATGCAAGGCTGGTTCAACATTCGCAAATCAATAAACGTAATCCAGCATATAAACAGAACCAAAGACAAGAACCACATGATTATCTCAATAGATGCAGAAAAGGCTTTTGACAAAATTCAACAGCCCTTTATGCTAAAAACGCTCAATAAATTCGGTATTGATGGAATGTACCTCAAAATAATAAGAGCTCTTTATGACAAACCCACAGCTAATATCATACTGAATGGGCAAAAACTGGAAAAATTCCCTTTGAAAACTGGCACAAGACAGGGATGCCCTCTCTCACCACTCCTATTCAACATAGTGTTGGAAGTTCTGGCTAGGAAAATCAGGCAAGAGAAAGAAATCAAGGGTATCCAGTAGGAAAAGAAGAAGTCAAATTGTCCCTGTTTGCAGATGCATGATTGTATATTTAGAAAACCCCATCGTCTCAGCCCAAAATCTCCTTAACTGATAAGCAACTTCAGCAAAGTCTCAGGATACAAAATTAATGTGCAAAAATCACAAGCATTCTTATACACCAGTAACAGACAAGCAGAGAGCCAAATCAGGAATGAACTTCCATTCACAATTGCTTCAAAGAGAATCAAATACCTAGGAATCCAGCTTACAAGGGATGTAAAGGACCTCTTCAAGGAGAACTACAAACCACTGCTCAGTGAAATCAAAGAGGACACAAACAAATGGAAGAACATACCATGCTCATGGATAGGAAGAATCAATATCGTGAAAATGGCCATACTGCCCAAGGTGATTTATAGATTCAATGCCATCCCCATCAAGCTACCAATGACTTTCTTCACAGAATTGGAAAAAACTGCTTTAAAGTTCATATGGAACCAAAAAAGAGCCCGCATTGCCAAGACAATCCTAAGTCAAAAGGACAAAGCTGGAGGCATCACGCTACCTGACTTCAAACTATACTACAAGGCTACAGTAACCAAAACAGCATGGTACTGGTACCACAACAGAGATACAGACCAATGGAACACAACAGAGTCCTCAGAAATAATACCTGGTATTTACAGTGCACTTTCATAAGCACTATCTCATTCACTCTTTATAATAACATTGTGAACAAGGCAAGGTACAAAGAACTATCTCATTTTGGAGATTAAAAACTGAGGTTCAGAGAAGTGAAGGGACCTAAGCCAGTGTGCTCAGCCAAGGCTAAAGCTCGGATGTACATGGGCAGTCAGATTCCAAATATTCCCTTGCCAGAGGATCCCTGTGACCTTATGGTCCTGATCCAGTGACAGTCAGTGAGGATGGCAGTACAAGTGCCATCTGCTGTGATGATGTCTTTCCATTTGGAGTTCCAGATGAAAACAGATCCACCAGGTTTATTTCTATCTAATATCATCAAACAACAGCAAAAGGGCATGACTCTTAAGTAGTTTTGTGACAGTTAATCTGCACATGAACTTAATGCAGGGTTATAGGAATAGAGGCCACATGGAGTCATCAGCAGTTAGATAGTAAGGAAGCTCCTAGTGATAGCTCACTGATGACAGGAAAGTTGCTAAGAGGTTGAAAAAAAGCTGGATAGTCATTAGTAGCATGATAGATACAGAAAATTTTGTGAATCGGGGCACTTACAAGAGTGTTGAGTGGTTGCAGAAGAAAAATGTGCTATATTCCAGGGTCACAAAAATTGTCAGGGAGCAATACTTGAAAAATTTAAGGATAAGTATCAGGTATTCAACTCCTGGAAATAATCTAGGAAATCATGTAATAACTGTATATGTGTGTTCATCTACACATCTACAGCCATCTGATCTTTGACAAACCTGAGAGAAACAAGAAATGGGGAAGGATTCCCTATTTAATAAATGGTGCTGGGAAAATTGGTTAGCCATAAGTAGAAAGCTGAAACTGGATCCTTTCCTTACCCCTTATACGAAGATTAATTCAAGATGGATTAGAGACTTAAATGTAGACCTAATACCATAAAAACCCTAGAAGAAAATCTAGGTAGTACCATTCAGGACATAGGCATGGGCAAGGACTTCATGTCTAAAACACCAAAAGCAACGGCAGCAAAAGCCAAAATTGACAAATGGGATCTCATTAAACTAAAGAGCTTTTGCACAGCAAAAGAAACTACCATCAGAGTGAACAGGCAACCTACAGAATGGGAGAAAATTTTTGCAACCTACTCATCTGACAAAGGGCTAATATCCAGAATCTACAAAGAACTCAAACAAATATACAAGAAAAAAAACAAACAACCCCATCCAAAAGTGGGCAAAGGATATGAACAGACATTTCTCAAAAGAAGACATTCATACAGCCAACAGACACATGAAAAATGCTCATCATCACTCGCCATCAGAGAAATGCAAATCAAAACCACAATGAGATACCATCTCACACCAGTTAGAATGGCAATCATTAAGAAGTCAGGAAACAACAGGTGTTGGAGAGGATGTGGAGAAATAGGAACACTTTTACACTGTTGGTGGGATTGTAAACTAGTTCAACCATTATGGGAAACAGTATGGCAATTCCTCAAGGATCTAGAACTAGATGTACCATATGACCCAGCCATCCCACTACTGGGTATATACCCAAAGGATTATAAATTATTCTACTACAAAGACACATGCACACGTATGTTTTTGCGGCACTATTCACAATAGCAAAGACTTGGAATCAACCCAAATGTCCATCTGTGACAGACTGGATTAAGAAAATGTGGCACATATACACCATGGAATACTATGCAGCCATCAAAAAGGATGAGTTTGCGTCCTTTGTAGGGACATGGATGCAGCTGGAAACCATCATTCTTAGCAAACTATCACAAGAAGAGAAAACCAAACACCGCATGTTCTCACTCATAGGTGGGAACTGAACAATGAGATCACTTGGACTCGGGAAGGGGAACATCACACACTGGGGCCTATCATGGGGAGCGGGGAGGAGGGAGGGATTACATTGGGGAGTTATACATGATATAATGATGATTGATGGTGCTGACGAGTTGATGGGTGCAGCACACCAACATGGCACAAGTATACATATGTAACAAACCTGCACGTTATGCACATGTACCCTAGAACTTAAAGTATAATAAAAAATAAAAATAAAAAAATAAAAATAAAAAAAAAAAAAAATAAAATAAAATAAAAAAAACAGTTTAGGATTTATGTCAGAATATTTTGAGGTTAATTTTCATTAGGTAACTACTCTTTTAATTCAGCAACTCTTATTTCTACAGTAGTGGGTATTGTTTAAATTATGATTACCTTGAAATTTTCATATATTTATTTGAAATTAGACATGCTCATTCAAAAATTTAAATGGAGACTAAACATGTAGAAAATAAGAAACAATCTTAAAACAGAAGGGCAATAGAGTGGAGACAAGTTCAATCATACATTAAATAATATAGCCGAAATAATTTAAAAATTTTGACAATAGTGAAAGCATAACTAGATAGATTGACAGATCAGAAGACAGAAACAAATTACACAGAGAAAATTACTATATTGCAAAGGTATTATTAATCAGGGAGAAAATAATAGATTGTTCAGCACATAATGTTGAGTCAATTGTCTAGCGACTTGAAAAAAATAACCCCTTACCTTATTCCTTAGATCAAAATAACTCCAAATGATAGGCTTAAAAAGATTAAATAAAAAACATACCAGGAATTTTCAGTGTTTAAAAAAGTAAGCTTAGAGTGGGTCAGATTTTCTAAGCAAGACCAAAACTTCAGAAGACATTATAAAGGTGAATACATTTGAATATACCATAAGTAAGAGTATATGAAAGCAAATATTTCTACATGGCAAAAATACAATAAAAAAGCAAAAACCAAATGCCAAAATGGAATAAAAAGCTTCAAAATATAAAGTCACATAAAACGTGACTTTAATATATAAAATGTTTTAGTAAACTAACAAAAAATTAACTTTCCAAAAGAAAATTGTGCTAATACTATAATGGTTAATGTTACTTATTTGCTATGCTTTAGCCACTATTTTAGTTTTTATCTAGGTAGTGTGTAATCTACCTACCTACCTATGTATCTATCATTATCAATATATAGCTGTTGGTTTCAATACATATTTCAAATGATTCTCACAGTAATTCTTTAAGGTGTGTACTGTTCTTTCTCCACCATCCAATGATAAAACTAAGTTCAATGATAAAACTAAGTCACAGAAAATCTCTGAGCAAATTTTTCATAGAAAATAAATCATAGAGCTAGAGTTTGATCACAGGTATTCTGCCTCCAAAACTAACACTTAAACATAATTTTCAATAGACTATTCAAAGAGAGACATACAAATGGATTTTAAAATTATTTTTTCAATCCAAGCTTCAGTAATAATAGAGAAAATTTTGAAGTGGTATTCTGAATTAGCATTTTTCACCTATTAACTTCAGAAAGATAAAAATGTTTAATAATGCATTGTGTTGTCGAGGAAGTGAAGCTGACACTCACACATTGTAAATGTGTATAATGCTACTGCTTGTTAGAGGCATTTTGGCAATATGTATTAAACGAAAAATGCATGGGTTCTCTGTTCATTTACATATTTTCAATAATTTTTATTCATATATTTATCCATGTTGGCAAGCATCTTTTTATGAGGATAATCATTTCAGCATCATCTTTGGTAGTAAAAGATTGGAAATGAAAATACAAAATACAAAACTGTTTAAACATAATATAGTACAGCCAAACAACGGAATACTATGTGGCCATTTTGCGTGGACAAAAAACAAGGCACAGAATGACTTGTATGTTTGTCTGAAAATATTGAGTATGTACATGTATGAGAGTGTTTGAAAGAACAGATGCATAGATGCCTCTGTAATGAGAACTGTGATACTGAAGGACAGATGAGGAGGAAATACTTTTGCTGTGGATTATTTATATTGTGTAAAATATTTATAATTTGCATGGAATAATCTCCCTCGCAACACACACACACACACACACAGAGTGACTTTCAGGTCTCTCTGAGGTCCAGAAATGGAGACTTCTTTTTTCTCTCTGCCATGCTTTTTCAAAACTAAATTCCTTCTAAGATCTACCAATTTTGTGACCCTGAATTTCGGTCACAGTTGGTCTCAATCCTGTAGTCACACAGAAAATTGTTTGAAGACATGGACTTCTTAATTTATGTTCCAAATTCTCTGCACATTGCATCAGAGAGGTTTCTAGACATATCCACAAGCTATTTGATCCCCTCAACCCCATCTTTCATTTTCAGAGCTCTAGTATTTTTAAGGTTTCACCTGCTGAGGTTCTTGTGTATTTTAGTGAGAAATATATTTTAGTGAGACACAGAATTACACTTACCAGTTGGGTTCAACTCCTTTATAACCTCTGGTTGCAGCTTCGCCTTAAAGACCATTCAAAAAACAATCTAGACAATTAAGAGTCCAAATAAAATAAGGCTTTTCTTGTTGCCACTTTAAACCTCATATGCACTATGCCCACCAAATATGAAGAATCTTTTTCTTAGGAGGTGGCATGAAGTGGGTACTGTGGGACTGTACTGTGGCCACGAGGTGGCAGTGGTTCAGTTTACTCTCATTCTACAACTGCCTTTAATTTCAAAAGCATGAAAATTACTAGAGGACTTGCATTTGATTGGTTGAACAGCCAACAGAAAGGCTCTTTCCTGCATTCGAGAATATGAACTAAGATACAGAAGCAGCTCCTCTGAGAAAAGAAAGTTGAAATTATCGTAATTTGTCTCTAGGCTGAGATACCAGCATGGAGAAAATGTTGGAGTGTGCATTCATAGTCTTGTGGCTTCAGCTTGGCTGTAAGTTGGAGGTTAAGAAATGAGAACCATTCATGCAAAGCTGAGGGAGAGAGATGAAGATTTAATCTCAGCTCATTCAGTTTTCCTGTGGGAATTTTTCAAAGTTGCTAAACTAAAAACTTTGTATAATTTCTGATTTTGTTTTCCTGAACAGGGTTGAGTGGAGAAGACCAGGTGACGCAGAGTCCTGAGGCCCTGAGGCTCCAGGAGGGAGAGAGTAGCAGTCTCAACTGCAGTTACACAGTCAGCAGTTTAAGAGGGCTGCTCTGGTATAGGCAAGATCCTGGGAAAGGCCCTGAATTCCTCTTCATCCTGTATTCAGCTGGGGAAGAAAAGGAGAAAGAAAGGCTAAAAGCCACATTAACAAAGAAGGAAAGCTTTCTGCACATCACAGGCCCAAAACCTGAAGACTCAGCCACTTATCTCTGTGCTGTGCAAGCACAGTGTTCCCCAGGCACCTGCAACTTGTATCAAAACCCTGCAGCTGCGGATCTGGAATGATGGCAGAGGCATCTCTGCTGTTCTTCCTCTGGAAGGAGTGTTTATTTAAAGCCCAGGGCCTTTTTCCAAATGGTCCTTTGGAGAATGAAGTCATGAGACAAAGCCAGAGGGCAGGACTACTGTTCATTCTGTCCGGGCATCCTAGACAGTCCCTTGTGCGTGTTCATGGGTCAGTCTACTCTTAATAACATCCCAGAACTTCCCTCACATAAATTCAGAAGCGCCAGATGTAATATGAAGAGTCCTGGTTTCCAGTTGTGGACCACTTGGAAAAAGACTGCACAGGTGCATACACTCCCTGCTGAAAAAAATGTGTGTATGTGTCTGTGTTGTCTTACAATAATCTGGTCACATTAATATAAGTAAATCTTTTTAATAATATAGTATTCTTGAAGCCCACGTCTCCACCAGTCACATCTCTATATTTCTCATCCCTTTGTCATCAAATTACTTGAAGGAATTGTCTGTACTAATTCTCTTAATTTCCATTCTTCGGTCTCACTCAAATCTGGCCCCTGTTAAGGTCACTCCAAGGGAAGTTCTCACTTTAACACCAGCGGTTTTGGTATTGATAAGGCTATCAGATATTTTTCAGTACTTATCTTGTCTAAGATTTTCAGCAGTGTTTCCTCCCTTCTCGTTAAAATAAATATTTTATTTTTTATTTTAATCCAAATAATGCTCACATATATTTACAAAATCCAACAGCACTGTCTGACACCCCAGTCAGGTCTCCCCATTCTCAGGTCATGGTACTCACATTTATCTGAACATTTAAAAATGCTGTTTCTTTGCTTTCTTCTCTTTCTTTTTGAAATTGAGTTACAACACATAATAAGGTGAATAAAACTTTAGCTTATAGCTCAATGGAATTTTACACTTCTTTGTATCTGGGTAACACCATCCAGACCTACATACTGAAATTTTCCATTACTCCAGAAGATTCCCACCTGCCCCTTCCAATTCAACAGCCCTTCCCCAACTCCCCACTTGGAGTAACCACGATTCTGGCTTTCATCTCTTGGTCTTAAACTTTGTGGGACTGGAATTATATCGTACAGCCTATATTCTACTGTCTCAATTTCTTCTCTCAATGCCGTATCTTTGAAATTCATTAATATTGCTGCATGCATAAGTTATTTTTAAGTTTATATGTAAAATTCCCCTGTATAAATATGTGATAATTTATTTTTTCCATTCTTCTTGAAATAGACATTTGGGTTTTTTAGATTGTTTACAGTTGTGTGCCATCATGGAAAAGGCTGCTATAAGCATTTATTTAAATTTTATTTGGTGGACATATAAACTCACTATTCTTGGATAATTCCACTGGAATGGACTTAACTAGGCCATAAAATAGGCATATATTTAGCTTTAGTGGTTATTATCAAATGTATTTTGAAAGGTTACCAAGTTGTATGCTCTTATGAGCAATGTATGGGAGTTTTAGTTACTCATCATCTTCGCCAAAAAATGTTATCAGATTTCTTTTTGTTTGTTTTTCAATTTAAGCCATTATGGTGACATGCAGTGGTATCTTATAAAACTGTGGTTTTAATTTGCTTTCCCTGAAGAATAATGATGAGCACCTTTTCATATGCTCATTGTCCATCTGGTTATTCTTTTCTGTCTAATACCTGTTCAAGTCATTTGCTTGTTTTATTGTTCACATGTAGGCATTCTTCATAGATTCTGGATATGAACCCCTGTCAAAACCATGTATTGTGAATTCTCTGCTAATCCATTACTTGACTCCTCACTTTCATAATGATTTTCTTTGCGATACAGAAATTCCTAGCTTCGATAAAGTCCAAATAACTATTTATTTTTCTTTATTGGTTAGTATATTTTGTGCCCTGTTGAGAAATTTTTGCCTGCTTCAAGTAATAGACACACTTTTTTCATATAGGTCCATTTTCCACCTCAAATCAGTTTTCATGATGCTATGCAAAAGGTGTCAAGGTTCCTATTGCCCCATGACCATTTAGTGGAAAGATGTTCCTTTCCCCCATTGAATTGAAGTGGTGTTTGGGTCATAAATCAAGTGATTCTACATGTACAGATCTATTTCTGCACTATATTTTGTTTCTTCTGTTAATTCAGCCTCCCAACTATCTCATAATGTGCTTATTAATATAGCTTTAGAGTAGAAATTGAAACTCATCAGTGTTTTTTCTTCATTTGTGTTCTTCCCCTTATTGTTTTATCCACTCTATGTCCTTTCTGATTCCATACATATTTCAGAATTAGTTTCTAAATTCTAAATCCTTTTCAAGTCTATAAAATTTCCCTTGCAGTTTTGATTGGTATTGCATTAAGCCTATGGATAATTTGGGGGAGAATTGCTACCTCAAAAATATTGAGTCATTGTGTCAAAAATATAGACTATCCATTTGCTAAGGTCATCTAATGTCTTAAGCAATGATTTTAGTTCTCAGTGTAGTGATTTGCACATCCTGTATTAGATTTACTTCCATGTATAGACATTTCATGAAGATTTAAAAATTTTATTTTCTAATTGTTGCTAGTGTATGGAAATACAATTGATTTTTACATATTGACCTTATTATGTTCATTGAACTTGCTGCACTTACTAATTTTAATCATTTGGTCATAAATTATTTTGGATTTTCTAAGTCCACAAATCATGGCATCTGCAAATGAAGAAAATTTTGTTTCTTGCATTATAATCTTTACGTCTTATTTATTTTCCTTGCCTTATTGGCCAGACTTAGTGGCAGAGTTGGCCACTCTATTTAAATCTGCTTATTATTCCAGGGAGGCAGGGACTTAAAAATGTAAGAGATATAATTTTGAGCAAGTGGATTATGGAGTTCTAGCTATTGAGTCAAAGTAATGGCTAATGCCCTACTTATAAATGGACTCTAGAAAACAGAATCAGCTCTTCCCTTCCCCACTTTGTGGAGAAGAAATGCAGGGAGGCCTAGAAACAAGAGAGCAAAAGTAGAAGCTTCCTGATTTAGGAAGAGAGACACAAGTGTTCTTTAACCCACATCATCTGATTTTGTTGTATTTAACCCTTTGGGTTTACAGCCTTTCAGTTTGCCCAGTGTATTCAGGTGAAGCGATACAAAAATCACCGAAGGATTCCTGCTTTACCTGGTGCCAATTTTGTCATACTCATCATCATCTTTATTGTCACAAAAACTATGAAGTAATATTTCTCAGAACCCATTTCTCAGATTGGGAAACTGAGGCTTACATAAGTTTTGAGATGAAGGCATTTCTGAGATAAAGTAAATACTGTAGGTACCATAAAATAAGATGAAGAAAAACACATAAAACTCCAGAGTTAACCAACTAGACAGCACTTCTCTAATTTTACTGTACATTTAAGAATCACATTAAGACTTTATTTTAAAAATGCTTTTTTCCATAGATTCTGATTCTACAGGTCTGACACAGGGTCAAGAGTCTGCCCTTTTTTTTTTTTTTTTTTGTGAGTTGTCTAATGATTTTGATCATTAGAGCGAGAGATCTTACTTTGAAAAACACTGCAATTGGGAGAGTACTGCATTTCAGGAGGATGGGTGATATAGACAGGCAATCAATTTTGTGTCAACTTAGATAACAGTGCTAAGGGAACCAGGAAACACACCAAGGAATGCCTTAATGTGGGTTATGCCTATTCTCATTAAACTATATCCTATCATAATTAGTAGAAAATACTTTGTTTTGAAGATAAAGAAGGCAATGATTTTTGTTTCAACAACAGAAGGAAATTTATCTATGATCTGAAAGGCAGCAGAGAGGATTAAGGATAGACAAGACTTTTAGTTGCAGACTTTCCAAAAAGAAAATAGGCTAAAACAATATATGAGACTCTCCACTATGAATAAAAGCCTTTTCATTCTTTATTGTCAATTAAAAAATAAAACTTCTATATATTTTAAAGGCCGTAAGCCAATTATCTTAGTGTTTCCTTCAATGTTCTAAAATTTGGACATGTTTTATCTAATTGTTTTATTTACTCTTTTTACTCTCTCTGGATTCTTTACAATATTTTAACTTCCTATTAAAGAAAGTTGGTTCCAATACTGTTAAAGCTCTGTTTATTACAGAAGATAGCACTATAGTGCTCTAAACTCTGCCTTTAACATGCTCATAATAATTCTGGTATAGATCATGCTGATACTCACAATTGTTTAATGACCACGGTTAATCTTTTGCTGCATCCTCATAGCCAGGCTTTCCTTTTCCTGAATCTATGATGAGTTTGGCTGGCGTGAGGACTGTAGTTGAATTTTGTCCCCAAAGCTCACCCTAATATTATATTCCTAATATTATTGGAATACAAATATGTCTATTTACATTTATATATTTATAATCTATATATTATACATTACACATTTGTATTTATTTACATGTTATATGACATATAATTATTGGAATATATATTTGTTTTTTGGAGAATTTGTTAAGAATCAAACAGACTTATTTTCCCCATGAGATCAATAGGATATATTGTGGGACATTTTCTGTTATGAATTTGGCAAATAGGACCCAAAGCTAGGAACCAAGAGTCATTAGGCATCCATTATTTTTCATTAAGAATGGCTCACATTTTAAGCACAGCTGCACTTCTCAAAAAAATTTTTTAATAAAAAAATTTAAAAAAGGATGGCCCACAGCTGGACATTCTCTGTAGAGTTAAGAAGCAGCAACTGAACAGGCTCTGCAACCTCCAATTCTCACCTCTTAGCTGATGTGACGAGGTAGCGAGGGATGGGAGGAGTCAAGAAGAGAATATCACCAGAGTATTCCCCTCTTCCCACAAGCCACTTGAGGGGTCAATACTCCAGAATAATTACTTTCAAAGACAGAGATCTGCTGAATAAAAAGGAACATTGTGTGGCATTTTCGTCTTTGTTCTGAAGCAGATTTTGACCTATATTTACATCTACTTAAGCAGAAGACAAGGAAACTGGAGAGAGATGGTGGAGTGAGAGGGGCAGTCATGGGCTGCCTGAGTTTCTGCACTGGGCATGGTGAGGCAGCACGTGTATTCTGTGGGCGGGTGCTGCCTCTGAGGTGGCAGGGCTGAGCTGTCCTGCCAAAGCTTCACCCAGAGGAGAAAGTAAGGGGTTGTGGAGGGTTCTCCTGCGTGAGGGGCTGACAGGAAGGGGAGACACCTCCCTTGAGGAGCCCCTGAGGTCCCCTGGATGCTCTCTCATGGGACCACTCACCACACACAGGCATCGGTGGTCGGCCAGGGAAGCAGCAACACCAGAGGTGCACAGTGGTTAAGTAAGAACAGTTTTGTTGTTTCTTCCCTTAATCTTTTTCTTTCACCTTAACCCCGGGAAGTTAAAATCAAAGAAAAAGGAGGGAAGAAGAGAACCAAGCAGGCCATGTCCACTTCACTGTGGCTCAGGGTCAGGCCTAAAGTGTGAAGAGCAGAGGAAAGGTGAAGACTGGAGTGTTAAACAGAACTGCCCTGAGGTTTATTTAAGCACTCATGGCCCAGAGGTTTGCAGTTTTCTTTCCTAGACCTCTTCAAGAGCATAAGGACCAGGGCCCCTCTGAAGGACCCGACCATGTTTAAGCCTCTTTGATGCTCTTTTCTTTGGCATCCTTTCCTCTCCCTATCGCTCCACCTAGAAAACGTTTACATAGACTCTGGTAGGCAGACTTGCATTATATCTTTGTATCATTTCCTCTAAGTCAGTTTATGCTGGATTCTTTAATTTGCCTGTAAAGCTGACAGTTTTGAAATAAGATGGTAGGAAAGACTTCTTTATTTTTTGTTTCCAGCTATACCTTCTTTCCTGAAAGTGATAAACAGAGAATCACCCAACTGCTTGAATGAAGGAAAAATTATGTAGTTAAAGATAATAATACAAAAAGGCAAACACTTAATATTGCAAAAATGGCTTGTCACACATGGTGATCATTCTGAAGCCACAAATGACCAAAATTGGTGAGGTCCTTTCTGTAACATCACAGGCACATCTGAGTGATTCTTTTCCATATCTGTAAAATAACTTTACGAAAGCAAGTGGAAGACTTGCCCAGGACCTGAACAAAAGCATTCACGTATTTAGTCACAAGAGGGGGTTGCTGCGTCTGTCAATAAGATGCCTGTTCAGTTGGGGAAAGAGTGTTTGGCTCACAGTCAGTAGTGAAGTCATGCAGAAACTGTGACAAATTATACATTTTATTCTCTTTGTTCTAAGCAGAGAAGTCTGTGCATAGCTTCCAACATTCAACAATTCCTGGCCTTGTCTCAATCCATTATGAAAAGTTTTGTTTCTGCTCAAAAGAGGACAGTATAGAAAGATGGAGACAGGAAGTAGCGATACAGCTTTCAAGTTGAATTGATCTATTTTTCTCAAGTTTTTGGAATAGAGAAAAGTAGATATTTTTGGTGGGGAAGATACTGTTTTTTTCTCAATCTATTTCATTTCTCTTAAATTTGAGAAGATAATGTGAAAAAGCCTTTTAGGCTGCTCCCTTCCTTCTTACAGTCCCCTCCTTTCTTTTCTCTTTTCTCTTCTCTGCATGTCAATTCTTAGTGTGTGTCACCACCAGGCACACACATGGAGAATGGGGAAAAGTGGGTCAGGGATGGGGTTTCTGGGGTATAAGGATGAGTGTGATCCCAAGTCTCTTGTTTCCTTTGTACCAAGACATGCAGTATATAAATGCTCTCCTAGAGATAGATGATATCTAGAGGCATTTCGGGCATCTGGAGACATGGCTTCCTGATCAGGCGCTGATTATACTTTTCTGGTCACTTTGGACATATTACTCTCTGCATCTGAGCCTCATTTGCTCTTTATTGTTATTTAGATGGGCTTTGTCCATCTTCTATGATGGTATAACCCTTGGCGGGGTTTTCCTGAATATAAAGAAGCTCATGACAGAGTTGACTGCACTCCTGACCCTGGGTAAGAGTTTTAGGCCTAAGAAACGATGGTGTTCTAAACCAAGAAATCAGAAGAGGAACCTGCTGCCTGCACTGTCTTACTCTCCTTCACCCAAGATGCTAAGGGCAACTGATCAGATAACAGCTGTTTACTTTGTGAAGAGGTTACATCCTCAGTGTGAGGGGCTATGTCATACCCTGTGTATTAGTTTGTGCCATAGGCTGGGGACTTAAAAATCAGAAATTTATTGTCTCATGGTTCTGGAGGCAATGTCTGAAGTCAAGATGCCAACAGAATAAAGGAGAGGAGGATCTGTTTCAGGCTTCTCTCTTTGGCTTGTAGATGGCCATCAAACCCCTGTGTCTTCATATCATCTTCCCTCTATGTATATCTGTGTCCAAATTTCTCCCTTTATATTGCATTAGAGCCCACCTTATTTTACTTAGATATCTCTATAATCAAGAAATAATCTTGAACCCAACTCCAAATAAGGTCACATTCTGAAGTACTTGGGGTTAGGAGGTCACATTCTGAAGTACTTGGGGTTAGGAGTTCAACATATAAATTTTAGAGGGACAAATTTTAGTTTATAACCCTCAGTGAAAGCTCACAGAAGAGTTTACTTTGCTCTAGAATTTTCTATATTACTGAGTCCGAGGGAAAATAAGAGACAGATCCAGGGAGTCCTGTCTCTTAACTAGTGAGTCTACATAACTCTAGCCATATTTGGCTCTTTCTAGGAGAAAGGAGTCATAGATAAAATTACTTCTCAGTACTATACCAGGGGTCTTCAACAAGTTCATGAAAAATGCATATTACAAAAAACTTATGCATAACTTTTAAATTTTTGCATCAAAATAAACTCCTACTAACTTGTTATGACATTGTGCACAGTATCGAATTTGAGGCACTAAGAAGGATGAAGGACAAAACAGTTTGAAAAGAGCTCCTATCAGAGCAAAGTGAATTCTGCCAATATTGAAGCAAAACCAAGCACCAAATTTAAGGTAAAGCTGGGGTTGAAGAATGGTGAAATCATTGAAAAGTTTACAGAGGGCAATTCCCCAAAGAAATTAGTAGTTTACAAATGAATAACTCATTTTAAGAAGAGACAAGATGATGTGGAAAATGAAGCACGCAGCGGCAGACCATACCCATTGATTGTGAGGAAAAAATTCATCTTGTTCATGCCCTGATTGAAGAAGACTAATGATTAGCAGCAGAAATAAGAGCCAACACCATAGACACCTCAACTTGTTCAGCTTACATAATTCTGACTTGAGAATTAAAGTTGAGCAAACTTTCCACTCAGTGGGTGACAAAATTGTTACACCCATATCAGCTGCAGACAAAAGCAGACATTTCAATGGAATTTTAAACAAGTGGGATCAAGATCCTAAAGCATTTCTTCAAAGGATTTTAACAGAAAATGAACATGGCTTCACCAGTATAATACTGAGTACAAAGTACAATCAAAGCAGTGACTGCCAAGAAGTGGAAGTGGTCCAGTCAAAGCAAAAGTGGACTGGTCAAGAGCAAAGGTTGTAGCAACAGGTTTTTTTGTTTGTTTGTTTGTTTGTTTGTTTTTGCTCAAGGCTTGTTGCTTCTTGACTTTCTGGAGAGCTGAAGAATGACAACATCTACTTATTTTTAGAGTGTTTTAAGAAAGTTAGCCAAGGTTTTAGCAGAAATATGCCCAGGAAAAGCTCACCAGAGAGTTCTTCACCATGACAATGCTCCTGCTCTTTCCTCTTATCAAACAAGGGCAATTTTGTGAGAGTTTCAATGGGAAATCATTAGGCCTCCATCTCACAATACTGACTTGCTTTCTTCTGACTTATTTTTGTTTCTTAATCTCAAAAAAATCTTTAATGGGCACTTATTTTTTCTTCAATTAATATTTTAAAACTCTGCATTGACAACATCTACTTCTTATTAGAGTGTTTTGAGAAAGTTAGCCAAGGCTAACTATTTCTGCTAAAAAAGTGTCTTGAATTTGTTGGAGCTTATGTTGAGAAATAAAGTTTATATTTTTTAATTGTTACCTTTTAATTCCATATTTCTATAAAATTTTTGAAGCCCCCTTATACCTTGATCTTAAAAATCTGCCTTTATTTGAGGGTCTGGGGATAATCTCGCTTTTCTCCTCAGGGATTATGTGTAATGTTAAAACCACAAGAGTAGGGCAGTGCTGAAACAAGAAGTGAATATGCCCTGTCCCTACTCTATCACTGGAGGAAATGAGGACACAATCTCTGGTATCAACAGTTTGATAACCATTGCCCACAGTAGCTGATTGGAGGTTTAAAGAACGAGATGACCAATCAAATGACTTCACTGCCTGTATTAGTCTGTTCTTGCATTGCTATAAAGAAACACTTGAGATGGGGTAATTTACAAAGGAAAGAGGTTTCATTTGCTCATGGTTCTGACCGCTGTACAGAAAGCATGTTGTTGGCATCTGTCTGGCTTCTGGGGAGGCCTCACGAAACTCTCACTCATAGGGGAAGTTGAAGGCAGAGCCAGCACTTCACATGGTTGGAGTAGGAGGAAGAGAGAGAGGACAGGGAAAATGCCACACACTTTAAAATGACCAGATCTCACAAGAACGCACTCACCATCACAAGAAAAGCACCAAAGGGAAAATTCACCCCCATGATCCAAACACCTCCCACCAGGCCCGACCTCCAACATTGGGGATTACAATTTGAAATAAGATTTGCGGGGGGACACAGACCCAAACCATATCACTGCCCATCCCTGTGGACAATAAGTCTAGTACCCTGGACCTGCACCAGATAACCCTCAAAGGCACCACCATGTGTTACTACATGGCGGGCAGATTGGACCACACTTGTCTCCCCGGTGAAGAGGGGAGATAACCTCCATCTAAAGAGGGCATTGCACAAGAAAATGTGAGATTAATGGACGAAGGTAGAAAATGAAATGAGAAGAAGGAAAGGGGAAAAATAAGGAAAAGGTACATGAAATCAAGAACTGCACCAGTAAAGAAAAGACAGGGAGAGAGAAGATCCTGGATCTTTCTCCAATCTAACATTTTCATTCTTGGTAAAGGTCCGGTGTCAAGTTCATAAATTGAGCATTATTTTTCTGAGAAATGTCTGGGCTCTCTCATTTTTTTTCAACTATAACACATGCATTGAAAAATAAATGAACCTTGAAAGTTTGCTAAAATGAAATCATTATATTAATATTTTTATTTCAACATTTCCCTAGTTTTCTATGCACCTGTATTCCATTTTTATGACGAATCACTTTGTAAATTAATACGTAATTGTTGAAGTATCTAGGCAATATAAAATAAAAAGTGATACTTCATTGATTTGCTCCTGACGAGTTCCTAATCACTGTTAAAAGTTTCATCACACTTCCACTGTTTCTATACATTTAAATACAAACTCACAATAAACATACTTTTAAAAATCATAAATAGGATCGCACTATATGCAAAATGCTGTGATTCGATTGAATAAGAGAGAGAAGCTTTTGCAACTCAGAAAATGTAACCCACCTTGTACTGTTTTGCAAGTGTAGTAACTCACAATACAGATCTATCACAATATATTGACTATCTATATTGAAAGAGTATTTAAATTTTTTCCACTTTTTTTAACCATTGCATGCAACGTACAATGCTATAAGTGTATTTATAAGAGTATCTCTTAAGAAAAATTCCCGGCCAAATGGAAATTTTGCATTCAATAATATGTGAACAACATAGGTAGATATTTATTAATTATATTTCAGTTATCGGAATATCAGAGCTTCCATTTCCTGACATTACCAACAAAACTGAATATTAATACTATGATTCTGAACTCTCTTTGCAATTTGACAAGTAAGAGATGATAGAAAGGGCCTTTTCACAAAAATGCGAGTTACAGGAAACCAGTCCTTAAGCACTGAAGTGGCAAGAAGAGACAGCAGTCATAGGAATCTGGAGAAAGTTGCTGTAACAGTATGGAAAACATTTATATATTTTCTCTTTTCTAATAAAAGCATTTAAGAATATATATTTCTCTCTATACACTGATTTGGCTGCATTCTACAAATCTGATATTCAAACATTTTTGTTTCTTTAGGAGAAGGAGGAGGAGGTGAAAGTGGAGGAGAAAGAAGCATTTCTCTAGCAGTACTGTGCTTGGTCCTGAAGTGGCAGTGTTTTCATTCCTTTCTTTCCATTTCCACCTCCCACATTTTGCAGATTTGTGTGTGTGTGTGTGTGTGTGTGTGTGTGTGTGAGAGAGAGAGAGAGCAAGCAGAGAGAGAGGAGAGAGCGAGAGCGAGAGACAGAGAGAGAGAGAAAGAGAGAGAGAGAGACTTGTCTCAGATTGGCTGGGCCAACTCTGTTTCCTGTAGAAATGTTTGAACATATGAGATACAAAGCAGAGCGTTTATCTTGTGAGTCATTCTCCATATTTCAGACATAAGATTTTGTTTTTCAGTGAGTCTACGTGACAGAAGGAATGGAGACCCACTTGGGCATGCTCATCCTTTGGCTGCAGTTGCAATGTGAGTTAGAGGGAACTGGAAATGAGCAAAGAACAGGCCAACTCCAGGACATTTCTCTCAGGAAAGAGGGAGAAAGAAAGGGAGTTGTTATGCCTGTATGATTTGCTGGGAGTTTCTGTGGAAATTGAAAAAATAAATTTAAAAGTAATTTCTAAGGAATCATTAGCCACTAACCAGTCTATTGCTCTTTTTCTGAACAGGGGTGAGCAGTAAACAGGAGGTGACACAGATTCCTGCAGCTCTGAGTGTCCCAGAAGGAGACAACTTGGTTCTCAACTGCAGTTTCACTGATAGCGCTATTTACAACCTCCAGTGGTTTAGGCAGGACCCTGGGAAAGGTCTCACATCTCTGTTGTTAATTCAGTCAAGTCAGAGAGAGCAAACAAGTGGAAGACTTAATGCCTCGCTGGATAAATCATCAAGACATAGTACTTTATACATTGCAGCTTCTGAGCCTGGTGACTCAGCCACCTACCTCTGTGCTGTGAGACACAGTGCACAACAGGCACCTGCAACCAGTACCCAAACTCTATAGCTGGGGCTCTAACCACAAGTTTTATCTTGAGACTGAGGAATGGTTTTGCATTAAGAGGTCTTCTAAATTGACACTGTCTCCACATAGATGCAATTAAAAACACAAAACTTGATGTAATAATCTGAAGTTAAACTATGAATTCTCTGATCTTTAGATTTTTATCAATTTTAATATAAATAATGGTTTCATTTCAATTAATTTACATGCTACACAGTTTGGTCTTTTAAAGTGAACAAGTAAGTGTTATTTACTATATTCACAATGTTGTGCAGCTTTTATCTCTGTGTAGTTTCAAAAACTTTTTAACATCTCAAAAGGAAACCACATGACCATTAAGCGGTTACCCTGCCCACCTTCCTCCCAGCCCCTGGCAGCCACCAACCTATTTTCAGTCTCTATGGATTTTCCTATTCTGTACATTTCATATAAATGGAATAATACAGTAGGTAGTGGCCTTTGTGTATGACTTCTCTCACATGGCATAATTTTCTGAGATTTATTCAACGTAGGAAGGACCAGAGAAAGCTAAATATGCACATCTAACCAATTGCATAGGATACCTCACTTTTTGGTGAGCCTGCTTATATCTTCCCCATGCAAGAGAGCCTCCAACCAGGGCACACTTGAAGCTTCTTCCACTCTAAAGCTTCCCTACTCCACTGCCTATCTTTAAGTCTCTCCAAACACAAGGGATGGTAGCTGACTCCTTTGGTATAGCAAGCTCTGAATAAATTGCCTTTGCTTTTCTCATTTAGGTGATCTTCACTTATCTCCACAGATCCCTTGTAAAGACACTTAATTTTTCTTCCCTGCCAAGTTCTCACTTCACCATAAGAGTCGCTTTGCACATGAAAAATTAATGAATCACCATAAGAAATGTTAAAGCTGGAGGGCAGCTTGTTCTCCATTCAGATTGGTCATTGAAGCCTACATCAATCAGATAGTACTTCTTAGATTAAGTCAGAGAGATGCATTGATGTGAAGCCCAATTCTCAATATTTATGTCCCAAACTCTGTCATCAATAAAAGCTTGAAACTCCAAACAGATATCTTGGCCTTCCTGGAAGATTTTCTTATCAACAAGTTCTTGTTCTCATCTATTTCTTTTACTAAATATTCAGGCTCCATATTGTGTGATGAGGAGTTTGCATTCACAACCTCTGCCATATCTGGGCTACAAAGTTGCTTTCTTTCTTGACATCACAAACCAACTCGTGGGTAAGTAATACATTCAGATATATGAGCTATAAAGGAGCTTAAATAGTGGGGGACTTCACCACCCCGCTGACTATATTAGGAAGATCATCAAGGCAGAAAACTAACAAAGAAATTCTGGACTTAGGGCTGAGCGCGGTGGCTCACGCCTGTAATCCCAGCACTTTGGGAGGCTGAGGTGGGCGGATCATGAGGTCAGGAGATTGAGACCATCCTAGCAAACATGGTGAAACCCTGTCTCTACTAAAATACAAAAAAAATAGCCAGGTGTGGTGGTGCATGCCTGTAGTCCCAGCTACTGGGGAGGCTGAGGCAGGAGAATTGCCTAAACCTGAGAGACAGAGATTGGAGTGAGCAGAGATTGCAGTGAGCCAAGATTGTGCCACTGCACTCCATCCTGGTGACAGAGTTAGACTCTATCTCAAAAAAAAAAAAAAAGAAATTCTAGACTTAAACTTGACCAATTGGATCCGACAGAATTTTATAGAATACTTCACTCATCAACCACAGAATATACATTCTTCTCATTGGCCATAAAGCAAGTCTCAATAAATTTCTTAAAAATTTGAAATTATACCAACCATACTCTTAGACAACAGTGAAATAAAAATGGAAATCAATACTAAGGAGATCTCTCAAAATCACAAATTACATGGAAATTAAACAACTTGCTCCTGGATGATTTTAGATAAACCATGAAATTAAGGCAGACATCAAAAAATTCTTTAAAATAAATGAAAACAGAGACACAACATACAAAAATCTGTGGGATGCAGCAAAATCCGTGATAAGAGGAAAGTTTATAGCTCTAAATGCCAACGTCAGAAAATAAGAAAGATCTTAAATTAACAATGTAACATCATACGTAGAGAAACTAGAAAAAGGACAAACTAGCTCCAAAGCTAGCAAAGTGCTTGAATTCCTGGAAGCACACAGTCTTCCAAGATTCAATCAAGAAAAAAATTAAATCAGTCATTAAGAATCTACCAACCAAAAAAAGTCCTGGGCAAGAAGGATTCACAGCCAAACTGTACCACATGTACAAAGAAGAGCTTGTACCAATCCTGCTGAAATTATTCCAAAATATTGAGGAAGACAGACTCCTTCCTAACTCGTGCTATAAAGCCAGCCTCACACTGAAGCAAAAACATGGTAAAGACACAAAGAAAAAAGAAAACTACAGGCCAATATTCCTCATGCATCTAGATGTGAAAATTCTCAACAAAATGCCAGCAAACCGAAACCAGTACCACATCAAAAAGTTAATTCACCAGAATCAAATAGGCTTCATTCCTGGGATGCAAGATTTGTTCAACATATGCAAATTAATAAACATGATTCACCACATAAACATAATTAAAAACAAAAGCCATATGATCATCTCAATAGACACGGAAAAAACTTTTGATAAAGTCCAATATCCCTTCATAATAAAATCTTTAACAAACTAGGCGCTGAAGAAACATACCTCAAATTAATAACAGCCATCTATGACAAACCCACAGCCAACATCATATTGAGCAGGTAAAAACTGAAAGCATTCCTCTTGAGAACTGGAACAGGAAAACAGTGCCCCTCTTACCACTCTTAGTCAACATAGTATTGGAAGTCCTAGCCACAGCAATCAGGCAAGAGAAAAAACAAAAGATGTTGAAGTAAGAAAAAAGGAAGTCAAAGTATCTCTCTTTGCTGACAATATGATTCTATACCTAGAAAATCCTAAAGACTCTGCTGAAAGACTCCTGGAACTGATCAATCTTTCACTTCCTTGGTTAGATGGATTCCTGGGTATTTAACTTTTTTGTGTCTATGGTAAATGGTATGAGAGTGAAAGATCTCTACAAGGATAACTACAAAACACTGCTGGAAGAAATCAGAGTCAACACAAATAAATGAAAAACCATTCCATGCTCATGAATTGAAAGAATTAATATTGTTAAAATGGCAATACTGTCAAAAGCAGTCTAAAGATTCAACACTATCCCTATCAAACTCCCATCATTATTTTTCACATAATTAGACAAAACTATTCTAAAATTCATATTGAACCGCAAAAGAGCCCAAATTACCAAAGCAAAAAGAACAAAGTCAGAGGCATTACATTACTCAACTTCCATCTACACTATAATGCTACAGTAACCAAAATGATAATGATAACAGTACAAACACAGACAGACCAATGGAACAGACTAGAGAACAGAGAAATAAAGCCATATACCTACAATCATTTAATCTTCCACAAAGCCAAGGAAAACAAGCAACGGGAAAAGGATTCCCTATTCAATAAATAAATGGAATTAAAAACAAAAGACTTACGGTAAGACCTCAAACTATCAAAATTTCAGAATAAAACCTAGGAAATACCCTTCTTGACATCAGTCTTGGCAAAGGATTTTTGGTTTAAGTCCCCAAAAGTAATTGCAACAAAAATAAAAATTGACAAGAGGGACCTAAATAAGGAGCTTCTGCCTAGCAGAAGAAACTATCAACAGAGTAAACAGACAACCTATAGAACGTGAGATAATATTGCACGCTATGCATCCAACAAGGTCTTATATCCAGAATCTACAAGGAACTTAAACAAGTCAATAAGAACAACACAAATAACCGCATTAAAAGATGGACAAAGGCTGGGCGCTGTGGCTCATGCCTGTAATCCCAGCGCTTTGGTAGGCCGAGGCAGGTGGATCACGAGGTCAGGAGATCGAGACCATACTGGCTAACACAGTGAAACCCCGTCTCTACTAAAAAATAAAAATAAAAATAAAATAAAATACAAAAAAATTAGCTGGGTGTGGTGGCGGGCGACTGTAGTCCCAGCTACTTGGGAGGCTGAGGCAGGAGAATGGCGTGAACCCAGGAGGCAGAGCTTGCAGTGACCCGAGATTGCGCCACTGCACTCCAGTCTGGGCCACAGAGCGAGACTCCGTCTCAAAAAAAAAAAAAAAAAAAGATGGACAAAGGACAAGAACAGACACTTCTCAGAAGAAGACATGTCCAAGTGGCCAACAATTGTATGAAAACAATTCTCATCATCACTAATCATCAGAGGAATGCAAATCAAAACCACAATGAGATACTATCTCATACCAGTCAGAATGGCTATTATTAAAAAGTCAAAAAATAACAGATGCTGGTTAGGCTGTGGAGAAAAAGGAACACATACTCTGTTGATGGGGATGTAAATTAGTTCAGCCTCTGTGAACAGTTTGCAGAACAGTTTGGAGATTTCTCAAAAAACTTGAAACAGATTTACCATTCAACCCAGCAATCCCATTGCTGGGTATATATCCAAAGAAAAATAAATCATTCTACCAAAAAGACACATGAACTCGCATGTTCATTGCAGTGCTATTCACCATAGCAAGAGCATGGATTCAACCTAGGTACCTGTCAAAGGTGGATTGAATAAAGAAAATGTGGCACATGTACACCATGGAATACTCTGCAGCTACAAAAAAGAATGAACTCATGGCATTTGCAGCAACATGGATGCACCTAGAGGCCAAATTCCTAAGTAAATTAATGCCAAAACAGAAAAACCAAATACCACGTTTTCTCACTTATAAGTGGGAGCTAAGCATTGGGTACACAAGGACATAAAAATGGGAACAATAGATACTGGGGTCTTCTGACGAGGGTAGGACTGAAAAACTACCTGTCGGATACTATGCTCACTACCTGAATGACAGGATCATTCATACCCCATACCTCAGTGTCACGCAATATACCCATGTAATGGACCTGCACATATACCCTCAAACCTAAAATAAAAGTTGAAATTGTAAAAAAAAAATTTAAAATAAAATTGCATATAGCTATGAAAAAGGGGGCTTGATTAGTGCTACTTTAATAGCTATTATGTTCCATGATATAAATGAACTTCTATTGTTAATGAAAATTAATGAACTACATTGCAAGAATAAATGTGAGAGTTCACCCTTGAAAGAAGTTACTTTCTCCTACACATGTGGTAACAGCATCTTAGGTAGGCAAACACTTTGCTGTTGGCAATACAGCAGTGAACAGTTAGAATTTAACAGGGAAGATGTATACATACAATAAAGCAATTCAAACAAATATTCAACACTTGAAAAGGACAATAAATTTTAAAAATGAATATGAAAGATGATAAAATTGTGTTTACTTTGGCAGGGTGGAGATTATGCCGCTGGCGGTCAGAGAAGCCCTTTTAGAGAAAATAGTTACATTGAGGTATGTCGGAAAGATCTCAATAGCAAAGTTAAGTTTCCTGCTAAGAAGAGCTGTAGGCAGAGAGAACCACTTTTCTCTGGTGATTAAGGATACAGTGAACTTAATCAATAAATGTTTTGTGTGTGTTCTGACTTCTCCACCAAGTGACTGTTTGCCCCTCTTTGTCTCTCTTTGCAGCCCTTTCTATTGCCTAAGACATAACAATATTGAAAATTGGATAATTAATAACCCTACAATGACCTCTTTTTTTTTTTTTTTTTTGAGATGGAGTCTCACTGTCTCCCAGGCTGGAGTGCAGTGGCACCATCTCAGCTCACTGCAAGTTCTGCCTCCCAGGTTCAAGGGCCATTCTCCTGCCTCAGCCTCCCAAGTAGCTGGGACTATAGGCGCCCATCACCATGGGCTAATTATTTGTATTTTTAGTAGAAATGGGGTTTCACTCTGTTAGCCAGGATGGTCTTGATCTCCTGACCTCGTGATCTGCCTACCTCGGCCTTCCAAAGTGCTGGGATTACAGGCGTGAGCCACCGCACCCGGTCCCTACAATGACTTCTAACTGTTCAAGTGGAAGGAAGAGTTGCATCTCTCTCATATTATTTATTTTTCTTTTTGTGGAGATGGGGTCTCACTCTGTTGCCCAGGCTGGTCTCAAACTCCTGGGCTCAAGCAATTCTCCTGCCTTGGCCTCCCAAAGAGCTGGGATTATAGGCATGAACCATCATGATGGGACTCTCATTTTAAGTCAAAAGCTAGAAATGATTAAGCTTAGTGAGAAAAGCATGTCAAAAGCCAAATCAATAGGCTGACAGATAGACCTCTTGAACTAAACAGCCGAGTTATGAATGCAAAGGAAAATTTATTGAGGAAAATTAAAAGTGCTACTCCAGGTAAACACATAAATGATAAGAAAGTAAAACAGCCTTACTGCTGATATGGAGAAAGTTTTCGTGTTCTGAATAAAATATCAAACTACTTACAACATTCCCTTAAGCTGAAGCCTAACACACAGCAAGGCCCCAACTCTCTTCAATTCTATGAAGGCTGATAGAGGTGAGGAAGCTGCCAAAGGAAAGTTTGAAGCTAGAAGAGGTTGTTTCCTGAGGTTTAAGAAATGAAGTCATCATCATGGCATAAAAGTGCAAGGCGAAGCAGGAAGTGCTGATGTAGAAGCTTCGGGGAGTTATCCAGAAGATCTAACTAAGACCATTGATGAAGGTGGCTACACTAAACAACAGATTTTCATTGTAGACAAAACAGCTTTCTATTGGAAGAAGATGCCATGTAGGACTTTCATAGCTAGAGAGAGGAAGTCAATGCCTGACTTCAAAACTTCAAAGGACACCCTGACTCTCTTGTTAGGTGCTAATGCAGCTGATGACTTTAAGTTAAAGCCAATGCTCATTTACCATTCTGAAAATTCTAGGACCCTTAAAAATTATGCTAAGTCTACTCTGCCTGTGCTCTATAAATGGAACAACAAAGCCTGGATGACAGCACATCTGTTTATAGCATGGTTTACTGAATATTTTAAGCCCAATGTTGAGATCTACTGCTCAGGAAAAAAAGGTTCCTTTCAAAATAGTACTGCTGATTAACAATGCACTTGGTCACCCAAGAGTGCTGATGGAGATGTACAAGGGGATTAATGTTTTCTTGCCTGCTAACGTAACATCCATTCTGCAGCCCATGGATCAAGGAATAATTTTGGCTTTCAAGTCTCACTATTTAAGAAATATATTTTACAAGGCCATAACTGGCATAGATAGTAATTCCTCTGATGGATCTCGGCAAAGTAAATTGAAAATCTTCTACATAATACCATTAAGAACATTTGTAACTCATGGAAGAAGGTCAAAATATCAATATTAACAAGAGTTTGGAAGAAGGTGATTCCAACACTCATAGATGACTTTGAAAGGTTCAAGACTTCAGTGCAGTAAGTAACTGCAGGAGTAAACAATTCTGTAGAATAAGTAACTGAAATAATTTTGATATTGATGGTTCTTGTTTATTTTAATTATCTAGGACACTGTTGTAGAAAGCTTTTAAGAATAGGAGGGAAATCATGGGTTTGGTAGGGTTAAATTGCTTTCTTTCCTGGAGGCAGTGAACGAGTTGAAAGGCTCTTGAGATGCCCTCTGGAGCTCAGAATTTTTAAACGTCAGATTTAAAAGATCCAAATGATAATAAAAATATAATGGTAGATAGCAGGAGAACTAGAATTAGAAGTGGAACCTGAAGATGTGATTGAATCTCATGATAAAACTAACAAATAAGGAGTTTCTTTTCATGGGTGAGCAAAGAAAGTAGTTTCTTGAGATGGAATCTACTCCTGGTGAAGATGCTGTGAACATTGTTAAGATAACAACGAAGGATTTAGAATATTATATAAACTTAGTTGATAAAGCCATAGCAGGGTTTTAGAGGCTTGACACAAATTTTGAAAGAAGTTCTACTATGGGTAAAATGCCATCAAACAGTATTGCAGACTACAGAGAAATCTTTCATGAAAGGAAGTATTAATTGATGCAGCAAACTTCATTGTTGTCTCATTTTTTTAATAAGAAGTATTGCATATTTATTAAATGTTTCCAATCTACTAAATGGTTCAAAATGGCTCAGGTTTTACTTTTTTTTGGTATACCAGATACCTCTAGAGAAAATCTCTTAGTTTAATATTTAAAACTTAGATGGCACTTAAGAAAGACTTACTAATTTAAGCCAGAGATTGAGAAATCGAGAATCACTATAATATCGTTTTTCTCCTTGTAGCGCTTCTACAGCTCTTTCTAATAACGTTGACATATTACTCTCCTTTCCACCTTGAGGATAGTTCTGCTCTGTCCAGCTGATATACCTATCCCAAACATCCAGAGGGTCATGTCCAGTGTAAAATCGAATTTCAGATTCAAATGCCCGTTTCTGCTGCCGAAGAGTATTGTTACAGGCAGATTCTTGTGCCAATGCTCCCTGAAGTGTGGACATGATCCGCCCTTGCCTTAAAGGTTGTACATTTTCTTTACTCAGTTCCCATTCATCTCCCTCCAGGGACATGGCTTCACTCAGAGCACCCCCTTCCTTCTTCACCGCCGCCATCCTGCATTCCTGGCTCAGGTCCTCGTCTTGCTGTAGGTCTTTCCTCCCGGCCGCAGGCCGCCTGGGCTTTCTTCCGCAGCCTGCCCTCGGAGCTACAGAAGCAACCAAGGCACGCACTCGACTCCCTTACAAACCAGCCACCTCAAGCCCGCACCCCTCTGTTGTCTCATTTTAAGAAATTGCTATAGTCACCCCAACCTTCAGCAATTACATCCTGATCAGTCAGCATCCATCAACATCAAGGCAAGACCCTCCACCGACAAAAAGATTATGTCTTGCTGAAGAATCAGATGATCGTTAGCATTTTTTAGTAATAAAGTACATTTTAATTAATGTATGTACATTGTTTTTCATAGTGCTATTGTCCACTTAGTAGACTACGGTTCAGTGTAAACATAGTTTTTTGGTTTTTTTTTTTTTTTTGAGATGGAGTCTCACTGGGTCACCCAGGCTGGAGTGCAGTGGCAGGATCTCAGGTCACTGCAAGCTCCGCCTCCTGGGTTCACGCCATTCTCCTGCCTCAGCCTCCCGAGTAGCTGGGACTGCAGGCGCCCGCCACTACGCCCGGCTAATTTTTTGTATTTTTAGTAGAGACGAGGTTTCAGCGTGTTAGCCAGGATGGTCTCGATCTCCTGACCTCGTGATCCGCCCGCCTCGGCCTCCCAAAGTGCTGGGATTACAGGCGTGAGGCACCGCGCCCGGCAACATAGTTTTTATAAGCACTGAGAAACCAAAAAGTTTGCATGACTCACCTTATTATGGTGGTCTATAATCAGCAATATTTCAGAGGTAAGACTGTATTTGACTTTGCCATCAACTCAATGACTTACACCCCGGAAATTGTCATTAGCAGAAGCATACCAACGGTCAGGTAATGGGAGTGGTTTGCTCCAGTTGCAGGTAATAACGGGGTGCTTTAGAGAGCTTTTTAAAAACAATATAAAAATGATTAATAGCCAATCTGATTTTTATTATCATATGCCAGGAATTCTAAACAACGTCAATGATAAAAAATATTTTGTTGGCCTAAATTCTAAACAAATGCAGAGGTTACTATTGAGTTTTAATAATAAATGTGTGCTTCAGATTATCACATTTTTATTTCTTATCATGTAATAAACAGTTTTCTACATGAAAGTTATTTTGGAGAATTCTCAGTTTTGCAGCTGTCTTCAACACACATGGATTGTAATACAGCGATTTTCCACATACCTTTTATCCAATTTCCTCTAATAATATATTATCTTGCAAAACAATGATATCATTACAGCCAGAATATGGATGTCGGTATAGTCAAGATACAGAACATTTCCATCTCTACAAGGATCCTGTTTCCCTTTTATAGCAATGGCAACTTACATTATGCCACCATCTACTGTTTAAGCCCTGGCAGCCACTAATTTGTTCTCCATTTCCATAATTTTATAATTTCTTTAATTTTTTAATTTTTTTTATTTTTTATTTTATTTATTTATTTATTTATTTATTTTTTTTTATTTTATTTTATTTTTTTTTATTTTTTTATTTTTATTATACTTTAAGTTCTAGGGTACATGTGCATGACGTTTATTCATGTATAACTCCCCAATGCAATCCCTCCCTCCTCCCCCTCCCCATGATAGGCCCCAGTGTGTGATGTTCCCCTTCCCGAGTCCAAGTGATCTCATTGTTCAGTTCCCACCTATGAGTGAGAACATGCGGTGTTTGGTTTTCTCTTCTTGTGATAGTTTGCTAAGAATGATGGTTTCCAGCTGCATCCATGTCCCTACAAAGGACGCAAACTCATCCTTTTTGATGGCTGCATAGTATTCCATGGTGTATATGTGCCACATTTTCTTAATCCAGTCTGTCACAGATGGACATTTGGGTTGATTCCAAGTCTTTGCTATTGTGAATAGTGCCGCAATAAACAACGTGTGCATGTGTCTTTGTAGTAGAGTAATTTATAATCCTTTGGGTATATACCCAGTAGTGGGATGGCTGGGTCATATGGTACATCTAGTTCTAGATCCTTGAGGAATCGCCATACTGTTTTCCATAATGGTTGAACTAGTTTACAATCCCACCAACAGTGTAAAAGTGTTCCTATTTCTCCACATCCTCTCCAACACCTGTTGTTTCCTGACTTCTTAATGATTGCCATTCTAACTGGTGTGAGATGGTATCTCATTGTGGTTTTGATTTGCATTTCTCTGATGGCAGTGATGATGAGCATTTTTTCATGTGTCTGTTGGCTGTATGGATGTCTTCTTTTGAGAAATGTCTGTTCATATCCTTTCCCCACTTTTTGATGGGGTTGTTTGCTTTTTTCTTGTATATTTGTTTGAGTTCTTGGTAGATTCTGGATATTAGCCCTTTGTCAGATGAGTAGTTGCAAAAATTTTTTCCCATTCTGTAGGTTGCCTGTTCACTCTGATGGTAGTTTCTTTTGCTGTGCAAAAGCTCTTAGTTTAATTAGATCCCATGTGTCAATTTTTGCTTTTGCTGCCGTTGCTTTTGGTGTTTTAGACATGAAGTCCTTGCCCATGCCTATGTCCTGAATGGTACTACCTAGATTTTCTTCTAGGGTTTTTATGGTATTAGGTCTAACATTTAAGTCTCTAATCCATCTTGAATAATTTTCGTATAAGGGGTAAGGAAAGGATCCAGTATTTATTTATTTATTTTTTTTTTGAGACCGAGTCTCGCTCTGTCGCCCGGGCTGGAGTGCAGTGGCCGGATCTCAGCTCACTGCAAGCTCCGCCTCCCGGGTTTACGCCATTCTCCTGCCTCAGCCTCCGAGTAGCTGGGACTACAGGCGCCTGCCACCTCGCCCGGCTGATTTTTTTTTATTTTTTAGTAGAAACGGGGTTTCAGCGGGTTAGCCAGGATGGTCTCGATCTCCTGACCTCGTGATCCGCCCGTCTCGGCCTCCCAAAGTGCTGGGATTACAGGCTTGAGCCACCGCGCCCGGCCTTATAATTTTATAATTTCAAGAATGCTCTATAAATGGAATCATTCAGGATGGTAATGAACATGTTGGGATTTATTTTTTCACTCTGCATAATTATCTGGAGATTCGTACAGGTTGTTGTGTATATTAATATTTCATTCCTTGTCATTACTGAGTAGAATTTCATAGCATGGATATACAAGATTGTTTAACCAATCACTTAATGAAGGACATGTGGGTTGTTTCCAGTTTTGAGCTATTATGATTAAAGCTGCTATAAGTGTTCATGTACAGGTTTTTGTATGAAGGGGAGTCTTCATACTCTGGAATATATACCAAGTAGTACAATTAATGAGACATGGGGTAAGTATATGTTTAGTTTTATAACAAACTGCCAAAGTATTTTCTAGATTGCTGTACCATCTTGCATTCTCACCAGCAATGTTTGAGTAATCTAATTTCTCCACATTTCTGCCAGCATTTCGTGTTGTCTTTGGTTAATACTTCAGCAACTCTAAGAGGTATGGAGAAATCATTGTAGTTTTACTTTGCATATTTCTAATAGCCAATGATGTTAAACATTTTCGGTTTTTCTTTCTTTTTTAAATTAACTAAAGCCCATACTTTATTCCTATTTCCTTAGTTTTTGCCCAAATGTCCTTTTTATGTCTGCAGGGTCTGTCATTCCCTGTTTCATTCCTAATATTAGTAATTTGTCTTTTTTTTCTTTGTTTTATTACAAGTTTGTCAGTTTTACCCATCTTTTTAAAAATGGCTGTTTAATTTTTTTTTTCCAGTTGTTTTCTGTTTTCAGTTCTATTGATTTCTGCTTTTATCTTGATTATTTCCTTCCTTAAACTTGCTTTGGGTTAATTTTTTCCTTCTTTTTCTTGGTTCTTGAGGTGGGAACTTAGATTTTTGATTGGATACTTTTTTTCATTTCTAATATTTGCATTTAGGGATATACATTTTCTCTCAGTGCTGCTTTGACTATGTCCTACAAATTTGGTATGTTGTATTTTCATTTCCACTCGGTTCAGTATATGATTGATTTCCCTTGAGACTTCTTTGATACTTGGATTATTAGGAAGTATGCTGTTTAATTTTCAAATATTTGCAGATTTTTCTGCTATCTTTCTGATATTCACTTATAATTGTTTTCCATTGTGGTTATAGAACATAGTCTTTATTATTTCAAATCTTTTACATTAAATTTGTTGAGGTTTGTTTTGTGGCCTAAGATATGGCTTACTTGGTATACGTTCTACAGATGTTTGAAAAGATTGTTTATTCTGCCATTGGTAGGTGCCGTGTTCTAGAAAAGGCTATTAGATCCTGTTGGTTAGCAGAGTTGTTGGGTTCTTCTATGTCCTTGCTAATTTTCTGGCAAGCTGTTCTATTAGTTATAGAGAGTGGGGTGTTGAAGTTTCCAACTGTAATTCTAGAATCATCTGTTTCTTTTTTCATTACTGTGAGTTTTGCTTCCACGTATTTTTCAGCTCTTTTGGTTGGTGTATACACATTTAGCATTGCTATGCCTTCTTGATAGACTGACCCTTTGAACAATACATAATGTTCCTTTCTGGTCTCTGGTAATTTGCTTTGCTTAGAAGTCTACTTTACCTGATATCGATATAATTATTTTGACTTTCCTTTGATTAATGTTTGCATGATATATATTTTACTTTCAACATGCCTATGTCATTAAGTTAGAAATGAGGTTTTTGTAGACAGCTGTAGTTGGATCATATTTCCACTCTTTTCACTTTCTCTATATTTTAACTCTTTTTTCATCACTGTTTGTAGACCAATCTCTGTATCTTAATTGGTATATGTACATCATTTGCATTAAATGTAATTTATATTTTAGGGATTAATCTTCCATTTAATTTTTTGTTTGTTTGTTCTGTTTTTTGTTCTCCTGTGTTTTATCCTCTAACTTCTTGTGGATTATTTGACATTTTCTAAAATTCCATTCAACTTACCTATAATGCCTTGGATGTATATTTTTGTGTAGCTTTCTTCAGTGTTTGCTCTAATGGCTATTATAAACAGAGAACACAGTTATCTATTGGTGATGCCATTCCACCAATTTAAATGAAGTACAAAGACATTGTGTCCCTTTACATTCAGTTGTCCTCACCAATTCATAATACAGTTTTCTTTATGTTTTCCCCAATATGTTTAGAACTTTATCGGACAGTGTTATTATTTTTGCTTGATCCATCAGCCATAATTGAAGATACTCACAAGGGAAAGGAAAGTCAACTGTTTTTGCCCATATTTTTGGTTATTTTGTTCTTTTTATTTCCTGATGTCCCGAGGTTCTTAATTTTGTTCATGCTTAGAGAGCTCCTTTAGACTTTTTTTTAGGGTAGTTCTGCTGGTGACAATTTTTTTTAAGTTTTCCTTTATTGGAGAATGTCGTGGTTTCCACTTCACTCCTGAATAACAGTTTTTGTTTTGTTTCGTTCTGTTTTTTTATACTTTAAGTTCTAGGGTACATGTGCACAACGTGCAGGTTTGTTACATACATGTACATGTGCCATGTTGGTGTGCTGCACCCATTAACTTGTCATTTACATTAGGTATATCTCCTAATGCTATCCCTCCCCACTACCCCCTCCCCACAATAGGACCCAGTGTGTGATGTTCCCCTTCCTGTGTCCAAGTGATCTCATTGTTCAATTCCCACCTGTGAGTGAGAACATGTGGTATTTGGTTTTCTGTTCTTGCGATAGTTTGCTGAGAATGATGGTTTCCAGCTGCATACATGTCCCTACAAAGGACACAAACTCATCCTTTTTTTATGGCTGCATAGTATTCCATGGTGTATATGTGCCACATTTTCTTAATCCAGTCTGTCACTGATGGACATTTGGGTTGATTCCAAGTCTTTGCTATTGTGAATAGTGCCACAATAAACATACGTGTGCATGTGTCTTTATAGCAGCATGACTTATAATCCTTTGGGTATATCCCCAGTAATGGGATGGCTGGGTCAGATGGTATTTCTAGTTCTAGATCCTTGAGGAATCACCATACTGTTTTCTACAATGGTTGAACTAGTTTACAGTTCCATCAACAGTGTAAAAGTGTTCCTATTTCTCCACATCCTCTCCAACACCTGTTGTTTCCTGATTTTTTAATGATTGCCATTCTAACTGGTGTGAGATGGTATCTCATTGTTGTTTTGATTTGCATTTCTCTGATGGCGAGTGATGATGAGCATTTTTTCATGTGTCTGTTGGCTGTATGAATGTCTTCTTTTGAGAAGTGTCTGTTCACATCCTTTGCCCACTTTTTGATGGGGTTGTTTGTTTTTCTCTTATAAATTTGATTGAGTTCTTTATAGGTTCTGGATATTAGCCCTTTGTCAGATGAGTAGATTGCAAAAATTTTCTCCCACTGAATGATAGTTTTATATGTATATATAATTCTGATTGACAGTTCTCTCTTAGCACTTGAAAAATATCTAGCCACTTCCTTCTGGTCTTCCTGGTTTCTATTGAGAAATATACTGTCACTGGAATTGTTTATGTCCCTTGGGTAAGTTGCCATTTTCTTTAGGCTGCTTTCAAGATTTGTTCTTTTTTTAATTTTCAGATTTCATTATGATGTGTATTGGCATAATTTTTTTAGGTATATTCTGAATAGGATGCTGTCAGCCTCCTGTATCTGTAGGGTTATGACTCTTCACAAATTCAGAAGTTTTCAGCCATTATTTCTTTGAGAACTTTTTAGCTCTATTTTTTTTTATACTTCATATAGAATTCTGATAACAAAAATATTAAGACTTTTATTATGGAACTACAGACGTCTGAGGCTCTGATCATCTTTTTCTGTCTATTTTCGCTCTGTTGCTCAGAAGGACAATTTCTCTTGTTCTGTTTTCTAATTCACTGCTTCTTTTCTCTGACCTATCCATTCTGCTGTTGAGCTTATCCAATGAGTTTTAAATTTCGGTTATTTTACTTTCAGTTCTAAAATTTTCATTCGTTTCATTTTCTATCCTCTATTTCTTTGGTGAGACATTCTGCTTTAAAAATTTACTTTGAACATGTTTATAATTGCTTGTTGAAGCATTTGAAAATGATGTCTGTTTTAAAACTCTTGTCAGATAATTTTAACACTTGGGTCATCTAGGTGTTGGTGTCTGTTGATTGCATTTTCTCATTCATTTTGAGATTTTCCATGTTCTTGATATGATGTGTGATCTTTCTGTTGAAACAAGGATGTTTTGAGTAGTATGTTGGTCAACTCTTATTTTTAAATCCAAGTTCTGGAAGCCCCTTTGCAATGTCTTTTTGATGTTATTCTTTAACCATCTCATATTATCACCATTCCCACTGCTGTAGGCCCTATTCTCTACTCAATCTGAACACTGTCCATGGAAAATTTCATCTACTCAAAAGGCTTCAATTATCATTTAAGCAACCTGAGTAGACTACAGATGATAAGACGCGGCTCTGGAGTTATACAGACTTGGGTTCTAAATCCTGCTCTGTCTCTTAATAGCATTGGGATTTGAATAATTTAACTTAACATCTCTAAAGCTAAATTTTCTCATATGTAAAATAAAATTAGTAACATATTAGCTTTTTGTATTAGGTAAGATCTTCTCTATGAGACATATAGCTGATAAATCATTCCGAAATACTTTCTTTATGACTGGAGAAAGATTTAATGTAAAGTTAATGAAGCTTAAGTTTCAGGGTCTCTTTCTTGAACAGGTACCTTTCAAGGCCCTAGGAAAGACTTTAGCACTGTGCCCACATTGTCATATATTTTGTATATTTTTCTAAAAGTAGGATATTTTAACCACAATTAGTTAAGACCCTTGTTTTCCTACTCCAATTTCCCACTTTGGTGACAAAGTGACCATAAGCTTATTTGGAACCCGACTAAAGTGAGTTTGAATTAGGGATGCATTTAATTTGGATTTAGTTGGATTTATTTATATGACTCACAGTTACTTTATTATATATTTAGATGTTAGTTAGAAATATTTCACAGGCTTTGAACAAAAATGTTTGATAACTACTCTTACATTACTCTATTTAGCCTCTCCTTTGCTAATGATCCATTCACAAATCTTTGTTTCCTTAACTTAACATCATGATAATCTATGGTCAGCAACTTCCCAGTATTTAAAATTGTATTCCACCTCCATAACTGGCTCTGATATACTTTTTTGCTCCTTTTTTGAGACAGAGTCTTGCTCTGTTGCCCAGGCTGAAGTACAGTGGCATGATCATTACTCACTGCAACCTTTGCCTCCTGGCTCAAGTGATCCTCCTGACTCAACCTCCTGAGTAGCTGGGACTACAGGTGCCACCATGCCCAGTTAATTTTTATATTTGTAATAGAGATGAGGCTTTGCCATGTTGCCCAAGCTGGTCTCAAACACCTGAGCTCAAGCAATCCTCCCACTTCAGCCTCCCAAAGTGCTGGGATTATAGGTGTGAGCCACTGTGCCTGGCTTCTGATATACTTTTCTAGTTTCATTGCCCACTGCTGCAGTATCTGCACACTCTATGCTATCTAAACTGGATTCCTTACCTTTGGTTATATTTTTCCTTTGGAAGGAAAAGACCTTGTCCAATCATTAAGGTTTTTGTTAACTTCTTTCTAATTGGTCACAAAATGTTTACATTTATAAAGATAAAGTAACACTCTTGCTACACCAATACAATGAGGACATTAACAACTGTGGCAGGCAGAATTCTAAGATGGTACCCAAGATGTCTGCCCTCTGGTGTACACGTCTTGTATAATCTCCTCCCTTGATTGTTGGCAGGACCTAGAATTTGATGAATGTCACTTCTTTAATTAGGTCATATGGCAAAGGTGAAGGGATTTTGCTCATGTAATTAAAGTCCCTAATTAGTTTCCTTTGAGTTCATCAACAGGGAGATTATCCTTGATGGGCCCTATCCAGTCAAGTGGGTTCTTTAAAAGGCTTAGGCATCTTCTGAGCAGAGAGCCTCCTGCTAGAGGAGTCAAGCTGCCATGAGTTCTACAGCTACAAGAAAATGACTTCTGCCAATAACTAAATGAGCTTGGAAGAGGACTCCCAAGCCTCAGACAAGACTCTGACCTTAGCTGACTCTTCGATTACAGCTTTATGAGATCCAGCTTAGCTGTGCCTTACGGAAACTGTAAGATAATTAATAGGTGTTATTCTAAGTTGCTATGTCCATGGCAATTTGTTGTACAGAAACAGAAAACTAATACAGACTTAATAAACTAGTTAATTTGTGTCATCAGTCATAATACTTGATTTATTACAGAATAAGAAAACTTAAAATGTAGTGAAGTCTCATAGCACATAGTAACTTGATAGTAACTTTCTCAAATTTGACTATATTCCTAAAAATTTACATGACATTAACATAATGCACTGTGAATTTAAAAAATTGATCAAACATGTTTGGAGTAAAGACTGCATTATCTTATTTTTTCTGTATAGGAAATACTACAAATTTATTGTCATATGAAGTCAACTAAGAAGCATGGAACCAAAAAATATAAAAACAAAAAATATTAATGCTGGCAAGGACATAGAGAAAAGGGAACCCTTGTACACTGTCAGTGGGAGTGTAAATTAGTATAACCACTATGGAGAACAGTATGGAGTTTCCTCAAAAAACTAAAACCTGAGCTACCATAAGATCCAGCAATTCCACTGCTGAGTATATACCCAGAAGAAAGGAAATCAGTATATTGAAGAGGTATCTGTACTCCTGTTTGTTACAGCATTGTTTACAATAGCTAAGATTTGGAAGCAATCTAAATGTCCATCAACAGATGGATGAATAAATAAAATGTGGTACATATACACAATGGAGTATTATTCAGTCATAAAAAAGAACGAGATCCAGTCATTTGCAAAAACATAGATGGAACTGGAGCTCATTATGTTAAGTGACATAAGCCAGGCACAGAAAGACAAATATTTCATGTTCTCATTTATTTGTGGGATCTGAAAATCAAAACAATTGAACTCATGGACATAGAGAGTAGAAGGATGGTTACCAGAGGCTGGGAAGAGTCGTGGGGGGATGAGAGGGGAGGTGGGGATGGTTAATGAGTACAAAAATATAGAAAGAATAAGACCTACTCTTTGATAGCACAACAGGGTGACTGTAGTCAAAATAATTTAATTGTGCATTTTAAAATAATGTACAATTACACTAAAAGTGTAATTGGATTGTTTGTTACACAAAAGATAAGTGCTTAAGGAGATGAATACCCCATTCTCCATGATATGATTATTTCACATTGCATGCCTGTATCAAAACAGTTCATGTACCCCCAAAATATATACACCTACTGTGTACCCACAAAAATTGAAAATTTAAAAATTTAAAAATAAATGAAGTATTATAGAAGTGTGTCAGATAAATAAGTAATAAAATACATAAATTTCTGAATTTTATATTTATGGTATTTGTGTTTTAAAATTTATACTTTGTTGTGATTTTCTCACCTGAAATTATTTTTGTGCCCAGTTTTATTCTTATTTTTATGTTATTCTTTTAAAAATCCTCCATCTTATAAGTTTCAGGCTCACAAACATAAATCCTCCTTTGTACATTATCATAAATCTTTGAAATTCAACACTAGAAGGGCAGGAAGGATGTGGAGGAAGTTCACAAAAATCGTGAATTTCTCCTTAGCCCTCTATTTGTCCCCTGGAGGGCGGTGTTGCCTAAATTGGAAATGACTTTTCTGTAAAAGATTAGAATAAGCTTCTTCCTTCTCTACAGGTTAAAGAGGTTCCCTTTCTGACTGAGCATTCTTTTAGACAGCGATGTATAAAGAATCTCAGACATCAGAGGCAGGCAGATTTGTTAAGAGAGCATCTCCTACTAGCAGTTTCTACAAGATCCCTAAGAAGAAGAAATCTATATCCCTGCCGTTTCTCCTTAGCTTCAACCTGGATTCAAGTTACCCCGTGGTCAGATTGTGTCTGTGGGGAATCTCCTGGAAAGGTGCATGCTGCTCCCTCCGTGCTTGGCTAGATCTCAGTGTGTGTCTTGATGCTTGGGGTATTCCTATTCCCGATTGGGTATCATTCCATTTTACTCTCTTGTCCACAAATGGAGCATTGTCTATTTGACTCTGAATACAGACTTTTTGTGTTAGCTGAGTTCACTGACACAGCATTGGCATTGTAGGAAAAACCAGTGACCAGTGTGACCCAGCCTGACGTTCATGTCGCTGTCTCTGAAGGAGCCCCTCTGGAGCTGAGGTGCAATTATTATTGATCTTCTGTTCCACTATATCTTTTCTGATATGTGCAATACCCCAGCCAAGGACTCCAGCTTCTCCTGAAGTACATATCAGGATATAGGGTTGTTTCAGAAATTAATGGTTTTGAGTCTGAATTTAGGAAGAATGAAAACTCCTTCCTCCTGAGGAAACCCTCAGTCCATTGGAATGACACGCTGAGTACTTCTGTGCTGAGTCCTGCATTGCCCAGGACTGCAGTGGGGGCTCCATACAAACTACCTGAGACGTATAGCTTAAACAACTAAGGATCTCAGCCTCAGTTATTTTCAGGAAGTTGACGTGTTCTGTGAAAGCAAACAGTACAAAGAAAGTAGAATCCTGTCTAGCATTTAGTTCCTAGGTTTCTTTAATTTATTTTCTTATTTGCCATTTTGCAAAGGAAAGAGCTTGTACCTGATTCTAGAAGAAACTAGACTATAGGATTTGTAACAAGACAGAGGAGGTGATTTGCACCATGTTATTTGAGATACTGATGGACTGAGATGACTTAAGCTTGACCATATTGATTGGTATAAGGCAAACCAATTTGCTTTTAGCTATTAATCTCATCTCTCAAGCAATCAGAAACCCAGAATGAGTGTTTATTTCAAGTTGCATTAGCTACAGATTATTTTACCCAGTATCCTGACTTCAGTGAGCTACAATCCTTTGAGGAAAGAAGCCTCTTCAAAGAACTTCAGCTCACTGATGAAAGTATTGGAGACCGGGAGACTTAATTAAAGCTGACATTTAAGGATGTGTGCAAGGCAATCTTTCCAAAGACAGTATAAGTAGAAAAGGTAAAAAGACTTTTTTAAAAAATCTGATGGTCCCCAGCAAAAGGCAATCTAAATTAAACACAACATCATGGCAAAGTTCCACGTGGAATCTTGGGGTTGGTTGTTCTGTGGATGACCTGCCCTTTATCAGTTCTACCCAGATTACCTCTCTCCTGTTTTTCTCCCTTTCAATTTCTCTAATACTTGCTGAGCGTCCAATAACTATTAATGATTCCTTAATCATATTTAATTATTTCTCTACACTATTCCTCATAGTGCCAATAGTAACTATTTGCAATGTTCTTGAGCAGTTAATCCAATGTTGTGCCTGCAGAACTTTTATTTCTGCTTCAGTGAAAATATAGGTGTTCTCATATTTAAGCCCCTTTACCTCCAAATCCATCTACAGATAATTATGATAAATTATGGATTCTGGGGCAAAAGCACAAACAAATTATTTTCATAACTTTTAAAAATAGCTAATTTTCTCTTAAACCATTAGAACAATCTATTAAACCTAAAAAGCAAAATATAAATAATAATTAACAATGGATAGTTTTAATAAAATGTATTTTAATAAAATTAGAATTCATTTCTTTTTAAGTTTAATTAGATTACAGTATTTAAAATAAATGCTAGTTTCAACATCCATCTAGTTGATAAAGAAGCTAATCAGTGTTACCCTTTATGCAGATTCAATCTAGGATAAATGTATGCAATTTATAAGTAATGTTGTTTAATATTACAAAGTGTTCCAGCCATCATGAGCAACTATAGTGAATACTATGCTGATTCATGAGTACCCTGAAGAACCACAAATGAGTACGTAAGAGATGCAAGAAAACAGATCCTCAGCATCCTTGGGAAACAGTATTTCTTTATGTACGAATCTATTGCCTCCATGCTGAGAGGACAGATGGAGCTAGCTAATTAATTTTTTCCTTCTCTTCCCTGAAACCCCTCCACCCTCGACTCCAGTTCCAAATCAGAGTCATATGAAGTCAATTAAGAAGTATGGAACCAAAAAATATAAAAATGAAAAATGTTAATGCTGGCAAGGACATGGAAAAAAGGGAACCCTTGAACACTGTTGGTAGGAGTGTAAATTAGTATAGCCACCATGGAGAACAGTATAGAGGTTCTTCAAAAACCTAAAACCTGACCTACTATAAGATCATATTTACTTATTTTTCTATACTATTCCTTACAGTGCCAATAGTAACTATCTGAAACGTTCTTGAGTGGTTAATCCAATGTTGTGCCTGCAGACCTTTTATTTCTACTTCAGTGGAAATATAGGCATTCTCATTTTTCATCCCCTTTACCTCTAAATCCATCTACAGATAATTGTTATTATTTATGGAGTCTGGGGAAAAACACAAACAAATTATTTTCATATAAACAGAGTCTGCCTCTTATGGCAGCAGCAGCACAACCCACAAATATTTCTAATATTCGAAAAGGACAAAGGTCAAGGTATGTGAAGGGGTCTTTTTCTCAAACCTGAAAAATGGTGTTAGTAGTTTTATAGGCTACAGAGTGTGCCTGGTCCTGAGTGACAGAGACAGCCTGTGTTCTTCAGTACATTTGTGTGTGTGTGTGTGTGTGTGGTGTGTGTGTGTGTGATTGAGTGGCCGTATAAAATATGAGGCTCTGGGCAGGACTCTTGCCTGAGTCTAAGGGTCATACTGTCCACAACCTTGCTCATCTTCTCTCCACCTTGTATTTAATACAAAGGGTCACTTTTCAAAGTTGGCCATCTTTGCTTTTGTTACTCTCCAGTCTTGTCACCTCCACAGAAGGCATGTAGCATCACATCCCCCATCCACTCACATCCTGTAATAGAAGTTTGATGTAATTGTTACTGTCTTGGTGCTCATGGGGTGTTTAAGGATGCTTTTTAAAAATGATATCCTGTAAACCTTTATTACGTTCAGAGAGATGTTTGTCTCCTCACTATATCACAAGCTCTCTGAAGAAAAAACCATATCCAATTCATTTTTTAAAAAAATTTCCAAGGTCTCAAACACTCTTAAATATATTGGCTTAACAATACTGAATCAAATTGGTGAGTTCATATTTTTTCAGTTCATAGGTATTATTAAATGGATGTTCTAATTACATAAAATTACATTTAAAGTATTTATTTTCATAAAAGCCACCGTGGGGTCTCATGGTCCTGTTTATGGTACTCTCCATTCTGTGGACACTTCTGTTGGTTCAAGTCAACCCACAGGTACAGCCCTAGGAAAAACAGCTGAGCTGAGCTGTTCATATATGCTGAGGAAGATGTGGTCTTTCTCAAGGTTTTAGCATGTCAGGAGGCACTACAGGCTTTTCTTAAATTGAGGGATGACTCTAAAGGATCTAGTAGTGAATAATTGTTGAAAGATTTGAGAAATACATTGAGTATAAGGATGAGGGCCAGTAATAGTGAAGAGGGAAGAATAATTATGTGTAAGGACAAACTAAATCATTATCAGCACATAAGAAACGTATTTTTGCTGAGTATTCTTTTCAATTGTAGCTCTGTCCTCTAAAACAAGACAAATGACATATGAATATTCAAGTTCTAGGTTATATTTGAAATGCACATATATATATCTATAATTTTTATATTTATCTATATCATTATCTTTATCTGTATCTGTCAGAAAATATTCCTGGGTCAAACAGAATCATATACAGCGAAAGGGAAAGTGCACAATTCCAAAGAAGGGAATTCAGATTTTAAAAAATTTTTGTTTCCTAAGATTTTCTAAGAAAAAAATATGAACTTTCATTTCACAGGTCCAAAATTATTTCTAAACTGTTGAAAGCTATCTTTTCTTTAGTATTCTTCTGTCCCTTTCCTGTAACTAGAACCCCCTACCCTCAACCAAAAATAAATAAATAAATAAATAAAGGAGAGAGAGAGAAAAGGAAGAACATGGAAATAAAAGGTAATGATAGAAAAGGAAGAAGATGGAACCGAAAGGTAATGATAGGAGAAAGTGGAAGGAAAAGAGAAAGACACAAAAAAAAAAAGAAAAAAGGATTTACTGAACTGTAAGATGAGCTATAAAGGAAGTTTGTATAAAACAGGAATTAGGAAAATAAAACATATTGCCCATCCAGGATAATATGTAGAAAAAAATATTTGAATTGATCTTATTTTTTCTCTCACAATTTACAGTCTTACTAGGGTCATTTCTTATAACAATATTTACCACAATTCTTGATTATTTCAGGAGAGTCCTAATCCACATATTTCATATATTCTAATAATAAAAATTATTACATTTATAATACGTAACATGTATGTTCTTATTACTTTACATGACTGGAATGACTTTCACCAAAATTAATTCATTGGTTAATAAAGACTCTTTTGTCAGAACACATTCTTGTTTTGGGGGTTTAAAATGTGGACACTCATTCTGTGATCCTCTCCAGGCTCGAATTAATATTACAGTTGAGGCACGTTGTCCTCCAGAGGAGGCCCCTCCATTTCCTTCTCACAGGATCTTTGACATTCTTTACTATATCCAGAATTATTAGAAAACATCCCTCAGGTTATGGAATAATGACCTTTCTTTACCCCTTTCACTTCACCCCTTTCCACCCCGGTTCTCAGCCAGGTTTAAGACGGCGGGTGGGGCTTCCTGTCACAGAACGCTGTTTAAAAACTCAGTAGCGTCTGGGCGTAAGCAGGCTTTGTTGAGTGAAGTTGATTGGTTGCAGGAGCAATAACAGTTCCAGAACCAAGTCATGACACCCACCTCCTCAAGGTTTAGTTAAATATATCTTGTGGTGAAAATGCCCGGAGCAAGAAGGCAAAGCATCATGAAGAGGACATTGGGAGCTCTGCTGGGGCTCTTGAGTGCCCAGGTTTGCTGTGAGTTGGGGCTGTCCAAGGTGGGAATCTGAAAGGATTTAGCAGCTGCAGCCTTGTTGAAGGGAGGAAGGGAAAGAGTTAATAAGTCTTGCAATCTTTCTATTCACATATTCTGTGGGAGCATTTTCAGGGTTCTTCAGATGTTAAACCGCCCATCACCTGTGACTTTTTCTCCATTTCTGACCAGGTGTGAGAGGAATACAAGTGGAGCAGAGTCCTCCAGACCTGATTCTCCAGGAGGGAGCCAATTCCACGCTGCGGTGCAATTTTTCTGCCAGTGTGAGCAATTTGCAGTGGTTTCACCAAAACCCTTGGGGACAGCTCATCAACCTGTTTTACATCCCCTCAGGGACAAAACAGAATGGAAGATTAAGCGCCACGACTGTCACTAAGGAACGCTACAGCTTATTGCACATTTCCTCTTCCCAGACCACAGACTCAGGCATTTATTTCTGTGCTGTGGAGTCACAGTGCTCCCCAGGCACCTGCAGCCTGTACACAAACCCTCAGCTGGGCTCAGTTCCTCTACCAGCAACAACCACATCACGAGGCCACCACAGCAGCATTTGCACAGTTTAATATTCCTTCTGTACATAGGTAGAGTTTTAACCACAGATTTTTTTTGGCTCTACAGGTTTGAGACTTTGGTCTTTATTTTCCCTTTTCAATACACACCTCCCCCTACCCTATAAATATCTAGCTTGGAAGGAGTAGAGTAGCTGATGAGAGGACAGAATCAAAATAAATATTTAAGTGACAGTATGCAGGACTCCAAAAGGGCAAAAAGTAAAAAGAATAAAAAGAAAAGAAACACCATTCCAATAAGCATGTTGTTAGATATATTAGACCATGATCCAGCTTAGTTGTGTGTCTCAAGCACATTCAAGTCTACCTCACTATATTATGTACCAGCAGACAAGGGTAAATATTTGCATCCTATCCCACTAGTGCAGCAAAGTAAAATTTCTTTGAATATTAACATATTGATAAACAGCTGTGGAAAAAAACTTTGAAATGTTATGTTCCACTCAACTATGTCCCATACGTGTTTTTCAGGCTTGTTGTATAACCTAGAATATGATCTATCCTGGAAAATATAAACATGCACGCTTGAGAAGAATGTGTATTCTGATCTTGGGTAGATAGATGTCTGTTAGGTCTACCTGGTTTTTGTGTTGTTCAAATCTTCTATTTCCTTGTTGGTATTCTATTTGTCCTATCTATTATTGAAAGTGAGATATTGAGTCTTCACCTGTTATTCTTGAATTTTCTGCTTTTCCCTTCAATTTTGTCAGTTTTTGTGCATCATGTGTATTTTGGGGTATGTCATTAGGTGCGTATATGTTTATAACGGATATATTCTTAATGGATGCCCTTTTTATCATTATAAACTTTCCCTTTTTATCTTTACTAACATTTTTTGGTTTAAAGTATACTTTGTCTAATAATAACATAATTACTCCAGTTCTCTTATGGTTGCTGTTAAATGATATATCTTTTCCTATCCTTTTACTTTCAACTTATTTGTATCTTTGTATCTAAAGTACGTCTCTGACAGTGTATAGGGGGTGTGTGTGTGTGTGTAGTCATTCTGATAATCTCTGCTTTTTGATTGGATTGTTTAATCCATTAACATTTAATGTTATCGTTGATATAGAATATATCTGGCATTTTAATTTTATTTTCTTTCTGTCTTATGTCTTTTCTGTTCCTCTGTACCTCCTTAACTGCTTTCCTTTGCATTATGTGAATATTTTGTAGTATACTATTTTAATTCCTTTTTTTTTTCACTATACTTTTGCAATTATTTTCTTGGTGGATGTTTTAGTACTTACAATATATATACATCTAAACTCGTCAGAATTCACTTCAGATTTTATGCTAACTTAATTCCAAATATAGGTCTATTTCTTATTCCCTTTATTATTGTTGTTCACATTATATGTATATATGTTACAAACAATAGATTATTATATTATTTCTTTATATAATTTTTATAATTATTTATTTATATAATCTTATGTTTCATAAGCTGATAAGGAAAAAAGGAAAGCAAATATATATTGAAGTGCTTGTTGTTAACCTTCTTACTTATCATTTCTGGTTCTCTTCATTTGTTCCTGTGCACTTAATCATAGCCAAAAGGTCGAGAAGTGATCATTTGTTCCCGTGGATTCAAGTTGCCATCTGGTGTCACTATCTTACTCCAATATAGTTTTGCTATCTGCCTTCCTCCTTTGTTCCTTTATTGTCAAATATATTACATTCCTATAAGTCCAATAATAGAATTATGTATGTGTTGTTTTATACAGTAGTTATTTAAATCAGTTAATAGTAGAAAGGGGATAAATATGCAGTCACACCATCTTTTTAGTATGTGTGTGGATGCAAATTACTGTTTGAAGTCCCTTGCTTCCAGCCTGAAGATCTTCCTTTATTCTTGCTTGAAGGGGGGTCTGCTTGCAATAAATTCTCTCACTTTGTATTTATCTAGGAATGTCTTTATGAGATACTTTTGCTGAATATAGGATCTTCATTGATGGTATATGTCTTTCAGCACTTTGAATATTTCTTCTTACTGCTTTCTAGCTCTGTTGTTTTTGTTGAGAAATCAGCTGTTAATGTTATTGAGTTTCTCTCATAAATATTTGTTTTCTTCTTTCTACTTTGAAGATTCTATTTGTCTTTCAACATTTTTGCTATGATGTGTCTGAGTGTGGATCTTTTGCGTTCATTTTACTTGGAGTTCATTGAGCTTCTTAGATTAATGTTTTTTTGAATCTGGGAATTCTCAGCCATTGTTTCTTCAAATTTTTTTGTTCCTTTTTGTTTTCTTTTTTTTTCTGGTACTCTCACTATGCATATATTTGTGTGCTTAATGATGTATCACATTTCTCTGAGTCCCTGTTTATTTTTCTTTATTCTTTTTTCTGTCTGTTTTTCAGGTGGCATAATCTCTATAGATGCATCTTTAAGTTCACTGATTCCCTGTTCAGGGAGCCCAAACCTACTGTTTGACCTTCCAGTGAATTTTTTATTTGGTTATTGCACTTCCCCAACTCTAGAATTTCTATTTTGTTCCTTTCATAAAAAGTACTTTTTACCACTATCTAAGTATTCTCTGGCTTATAAGAAGTCATCATCATATCTTTTTTACTTCCCTAAGCATGGCTTTATTTCTTTGAGCATACTCAAAACAGCTATTTTGAAATTTTTGTCTGTGAAATCCAACATCTAAGTCACAGAAAAGGCAGTTGCCATTACCCAATGTATTTCCCTTGTGTAAGAATCACACTTTCCTGTTTGGGGCATATCTTATAATTTTTTGTTTTAAACTAGACATTTTAGATAACATATTGTATTAGCTTTCTATGACTGCTCTTATGGGTTGAATTGTGTTTCTTAAAATTCAAGATGAAATCCTAACTCCCAGTACCTCAGAATGTGACCTTATTTGAAAATAGGGTCATTGCAGATGCAATTAGTTAAGACAAAGTCATTAGAATGGACCCTAACTGTGATGGTTAATGTTAGGTGTTATCTTGATTGGACTGAAGGATGCCTAGATAACTGGTAAAGCATTTTTTCTGGGTGTGTCTGTGAGGATGTTACCAGAGGAGATTGACATTTGAGTCAGTGAACTGGGAGAGGAAGACCCACACTCTTTGTGGGTGGGCACCATCCAATAGCCTGCGCAGCTAGAACAAAGCAGGCGAAAGAAGGTGGGATAACCTTGCTTGCTGAGGCTTCTGGCTGCCTACTTTCTCCCATACTGGAGGCTTCCTTCTGCTTCTCCTGTCCTTGTGTTCCTGGACCAAACTGAGGTTTGGGCTGCTATTTTTTACGGCCGAATAACGAGATGCAGATGAACTGGGGAGAAATAGAGTTTTCATTTCTGTAGTCAGTTACAGGGACACGGCCTGGAAATTATTGCCAGACCAACTCAAAATTACAAAGTTTTTTCAGAGCTTTATATATCTTCTAAGCTATATGTCTATGTGTAAGTGTGCCTTCATTTAAAGACATCATAAGTGATTAACTTCTTTTAATCTATAACAAAGGTCCGTGTCCTGAAGACCTTCTTTTAGAGCCTCAGTAAGTTTACTTAATCTAAATGGGTTTAGGTGCTGGGGTGATTACCCTTATCTGGTCTTCTGCTAAATCACAGAGGTTTGGGGAATTCCTTCAGATCGCCAATAAACTTGTTTGTGGAGGCCTGGGGAGTTTCTTCAGACTCCCAATAAAATTTGTTTAATCCTAAAGTGGTCCTGTTAAGAATTACTCCTGGCCGGGCGCGGTGGCTCAAGCCTGTAATCCCAGCACTTTGGGAGGCCGAGACGGGCGGATCACGAGGTCAGGAGATCGAGATCATCCTGGCTAACACTGTGAAACCCCGTCTCTACTAAAAACTACAAAAAACTAGCCGGGCGAGGTGGCGGGCGCCTGTCGTCCCAGCTACTCGGGAGGCTAAGGCAGGAGAATGGCGTGAACCCGGGAGGCGGAGCTTGCAGTGAGCTGAGATCCGGCCACTGCACTCCAGCCTGGGCGACAGAGCGAGACTCCGTCTCAAAAAAAAAAAAAAAAGAATTACTCCTTTATTTTGTCATGCTTTAAGGCCCAGGAAAGTCTTAGGCAAAACTCTTGGTGGGCTTTTGCTACATTCCAGCCTTTGTATAAGTGCACTGGCTTTTAATATTTATCTCAACCACTCAGTCAGTGGTGAAACAGTTGTTATGGAGACCTGCTACACTTGGACATCAGACTCCAGGTTCTTTGGCCTGTGGACTCTGGGACTTGCACCAGTGGCTTGCAGGTGGTTCTCAGGCCTTTGGCCACAGATGGAATGCTGCACTGCTGGCTTCTTTGGTTTGAGGCTGTCAAGCTTGGACTGAGCCACTACCAGCTTCTCTTTTCCCCAACTTGCAGATGGCCTATCGTGGAATTTGGCCTTGTAACTGTGTGAGCCAATTCTCCATAAAAAATAAATAAATAAAGTTTATTAGGGAGAATTGGCACACATAATTACAAGGCTAAGTTTTATATATATATGTGTGTGTGTGTATATATGTACATATATGTATGTATACACACACACATACACACACATATACACAGACACACACATACACATATATCCTACTAGTTTTAGAGAACTCTGATCAATACACTAATCTAATATGACCGGTGTCCTCATAAAAAGGGAAAATTTGGAAACACACACACACAGAGGGAGAACACCATTTAAAGATGAAGGCAGAGATCAGAGTGGTACTTCAACAAGCCAAAGAATGCTAAAGATTGCCAGAAAACCATGAGAAGCTGGGCAACAGGAAAGGAGTGGATTCTCATAGCCCTCACAGACAGTCTCTCAGACTTCCACTCTCCAGAAATGTGAAACGGTAAGTTCCTATTGTTTAAGCCACCTAACTTGTGGTACTTTGTTACAGCTCCAGCAAACTAATAAAGCTGCTGTAACAAATTACTGCAAATTTGGTAGCTTAAAAGCAAACAAATTTATTATCTTACAGTTCTGAGAATAACTGTAAGGCAGGGCTGATTTCTTCTGGAGGCTCTCAGGGAGAATCTGCTTCCTTGCCTTTTCCAGCTTCTGCCATCCACCCGAATTCATGGCTCATGCTCTTTCTCGAATCACTCCAAACCTTTGCTTCCATCATCGCATCTCCATTCTCTTTCTGGAGCCACCTCTTCCCCTGTTTCCCTCTTATCAGAACACTTGTGATTATATTTAGGGCCCGCTCAAATAATCCAAAATAATTTTCCCATCTCAAGATCCTCAATAACGTATTCAAAGACATTTTTGCCATATAAGGTACCATTTTCAGGTACCAGGCATTAGGGCCTGGTTGTCTTTGGGGACGATTATTCAGGTTATCACATACATTATAGTGACTCTGGATATTGAGTCTCTATTCCATCCAGGGCTTGTTGTTGTTTGCTTGTTTATTTAAACAACTTTACTTGACTATTTCAGTTAAGTCAATTTTCCTGCAGGGTGCAGCCTATGATGTTATTCCTCAGAGAACAGTCTTTGGTATGTGCACAGACATCTTGATATGACAGTGATTTCAGCAATGTTTTCTTTAACTGTCTTACTCCCTGATTTTTCTGTTAAGCTACCTGCCTCTGTTTGTATCACACTTAGCCATGAGCCTCCACTAAGGAGATGCTGACTGATTGTTCTATGATTTTCAGTGGCACCCTGGGGCATACATTTCTCCATAGTCTGGTTCAATTAAATTCAGGCCCCTTTGCAAAGGTAATCTTTGAGGCCAATCTTTGAAGCTTCTTATAACCTCAGGAGGACTCTTCCCAGCTGTCTTTATTCCTGGTTCTCTCTATTAGATTCTTAGCTAGTCATCTGTGGTTTAGCTTGCTGCTCTTGTGGAGCTACCAGCCTCCTCTTAATTGCTTGCGACAAAATTCTTCATTCATTTCAACAGTACCCTCAAGGCTTGGACTTCCTGATGCTCTGTTCCAAACAGAGTCTTCCTAGGTGAGAGCTCTCTGTTCTTATAACTCCTTCTCTCCCAAACTAGGATTGCCTACATTGAATAATATCAGTGGGCTCTGAGGCCAGGACTATCCCTAGTTGCCTGGTACCTGACCATGGGATGCTTAGGGCAGCGGAATAGTGGCTGTAATGTAGGAGCCTAGTGACAGCCTGATAAAAGAGATTCTTGGAGTATGGGCTCTATATTAGTTGGTTTGCATTTGAAAGACGTGCTCCCAAGTGAGTCTTTACCATCTCTGGGAGTTAGCCAGAGATGGTAAAGACCCTGAGATGTCAAAACATTTGAGTAAAAAGATGTGGTTAATATACCAACAATGTTGGAATATGAGACTTCTTTATGCCTCACTTTACTTTGCATACTCTTGTTCATTAACATTTTTTCTTTACTTATTTAAGGTTAGGTACTCTGACTCTGCCTGTTATATTCTTTTTATGATTAATAATAACTTACCTAAATCTAGTCTTTACTAGAGACAACAATCATCAACTCAATTCACTCAATTCTCCAAATCTGATGTTATTACAGCCAATTTGAAAAGTGATCAAAGGGTATGGTACACTAACACTACCAATAGTGATATTATTTGTAGGCAATCCATAGGTGAAAAAAAGTCCTATACAAAAAGTATAACATATGATGGTGATTATTTGTCAAGAATGAATCCCGTTTGAATTCCATTCAAAATGGAATTTTCCTTTCATACCTACAGCTCCTGGGATCTGTTTCTGTTTGGGAATCTGTCTCTTCATTGCCAAAACAGAGCCAAGATCAATCCTTCTGTAAGTCTATTTGTTCAGCTATTTTAAGGGCATGACCCCCAACAATCCTCAGTGGACCATACTATTTTACAAAAATTGTAAAGCAATGAAAATTTTTCTGAAGAAAACTCCTGAGGGTGGTGACACCATCAACAGCCTTAAACAACTTGCAGTGGTTATCTAAAAGTATTTTCTCACATTAGCTAACATAATAAATATAGTAATATATCCAAAATCTTGGAATCACAGTAAGCCAGTTAAAATTTCTTAATCCAAAGGCTCATGTGTAGTAGAATAGTCATATTTTTGTGGGGCCAATCAGGGAGCCATCTCTGTCACTGCTAACACTTCATGTTGACTCTACGTTAATACTGAAGATGAGTAAAAACAATTTTAGCATAGATAGATACATACATACATACAAACAAACATACATAGATGAGACATAAATTAAAAAGCAACCTAGTTGTGTAAGATAGACTTAGAAAATCATTTGGACTTGTTTTTTATAATCAATCTGGGAAGTCTTGGATCATGGTTGCAAAGTATCTTACCCTTTTTATAATATTTAATACTTCAGATTTATTTATTTGTTGCATGACTCTGTTGGGGTTCTAAATATCACTGTCCCCACAAATGGTTGAACAAGTAATCCAAAGACAAAAATTCAATGAAACTCATGCTTATCAATATACAAACTAAAAATCAAATCTCTACAGGTCAAAACTCTTTGTCAAGAAAATCGACCATAGTGTGGAAGATCTTGACAGTTCTCGAACATCTTTTCTGCAGCTTTGGCTGAATAAAGACCAAAAGGGGATGGGAGGTGGGGAGAGGGGAGGAAAATAAAATTATTCCCATAGATTTAGGAAAAGATTGATTGTTACACAGCCATAATATGTAGCCACCAGAACTGGTTTTATACCTGTTCAACTGATTAACACCTCATCTCAATGAACATGCTTTTGCAAGCCAGATAATCAATGTCAGCTCCTGGCTTCTGAAAGTCGGCCATTCAGTGCCCCTGAGTGCCAAGCAATCAGCAACAGCCTCACCCTAGTGACTCTGTTTCTGCAGTTAATGTTAACTCATTTACACCTCTGAAGTTTGCCAATCCCTGAATTCCATACTTCCCCCAAACCCAATATAAATCAGCTATCTGCTGTGCTCAGGAAGATTGTGTCTGATTTTCTTAGGTCTCCTTTGCTATTATTGACAATAAATGCACATGGTCTTTTTATTTCACACATTGAGTAGTGTCAAGTCCTTCGACAGCTACCAAAGTATATTTTCTTGTGGGACATTTGGACTTGGGCAACTTTTCTTACTACTTTTCTCCAATGCTCAAAACAAACCTAACATAAAGGATATCTATTCTTGTTTGAAATGAAATTCAGCATCAGCAGAAGTAGTTGACATGCTATCAGAATGTTTAAAATCAACATTTAGTATTATAAGAAAACGAATCTCTCTGCAGATCATTCCAGCCAGAATAGTGATGTTTATTGCTTTGTACATCATTGAAGTCACTGATTCAAAAATCAGCTATTTCAAAGCAGTTGTGGATTACATTTAGGGTGACTCTGTCCCACATAGCATAGCAACAAGATTCTTCACTGCTATAAAAAATATGCCATTTAAAAAAATCTATACTAGAAATATTTCTTCTTATTTTACATTGTATACTAAGTGCTTCCAGCATGAAACTTTTAGGTAATTAATTATGCCTTCATCTAAAAACTGCATATATATTATGGTACTAGAGGACAAAAAAAAGATATTGCAAATACTGAAATAACTCTCCAGTTACTTTGGACAGCACATTTATCAAAACAGATTTTATCTATTTTGGCAAGCTATTCTCCTCTCTAATTGTAGGAACCATCTCCCAAACGATCTTCCAACATCAGTGGATTAAACTTTAAATATACATACAGGAGATATGTGTATTTATAGAGGATTTTCAAATTTTTCTACACATGGTTTTACTTTCTTATTATTCTTAGCATTATAGCACAGTCAGACTTCCTCTCAATGAATGTATATAAGTACATATGTATGCATAATATATGTCTGTGTATATATTTTTCCCTGAGAAAAATGCTTTTCACTAAGAACTAACATCTGGCTTGGCTGAAGATTATAGAAGAGCCCCATCTTATAATTATTAATTATGCCCATATGCACATGCTTATCCTGAATAGATCTGCTGATTTCAAGCCAAATATTAGTAGCCAAAAGAGTTTCTGCAGATGCTGTATATTTTAGAGTAATGGCATAATGTTCTGACAATGCCAACAATTGACCTATATCTCCATTCAAAATGTAATTGTATTACTCTTTTATTTAGAAAAATAATTCAGATCTAGTTTTTTCACCCTAGATTAGTAAAGCAATCCAATAATTTCATTTTATAAATTTACCTTTTGTTTCCCCTCTCATTCTTTTTACTTTCCTTTTCAGACTGGTTTTCTATTCTGTTCTGGTTTTTAAGATACACACACACACACACACACACACACACACACACAGAGATATACCTTGGAAATAATGTGGGTAGGGTTCCAGATCACCATAATAAAGTGAATATCACAATAAAGTAAGGCATACATTTTTAAAAGTTTCCTGGCACACATAAAGGTTTAAAGTATACTGCAGTCTGTTAAATATGCAATAGCATTATGTATAAAAATGTACATACCTCGACTTAAAAATAGTTTATTGCTAACAAATGCTAATTATCATCTGAGGCTTCAGAAAGTTGTCACTTTTTTTGCAAATGTAGGGTCTTGCCTCAATGTTGGTGGCTGATCAGGGTGGTGGTTGCTAAAAGTTGAAATGGTTGTGGCAATTTCTTACAATAAGACAAAAATGAAGTTTGCCACATCAATTAACTCTTACTCTCACGAAAGATTTCCCTGTAGCATGCAACACTGTTTGATAGCATTTTACTCAAAGTAGAACTTTTCTCAAAATTGGAGTCAGGATAAAAAGAAGGAGGTTAATGGTTACAAAAATACAGTTAGAAGAAACAAATTCCGCTATTTGATAGTACAGTAGGGAAATTATGGTTAACAATAATTTACTGTATGCTTCAAAATAACTAGAAGAAGAGAATTTTAATGTTCCCCAAAACAAAGAAAAGAAAAATGTTTCAAATGGTGGATATCCCAGTAACCCTGATTTGATCATTGCACATTATATACATGTATCAAATGTCACAAATGCCCCCAAATACATACAACTACAATGAATTAATTTCAAAATCTTTTTTTTTTTTTCTTTTTGAGATGGAGTTTCGTTCTTGTTGCCCAGGCTGGAGTACAATGGCACAATCTTGGCTCACTGCAGCCTCTGCCTCCTGGGTTCAAGTGCAGCCTCCGCCTCCTGGGTTCAAGCGATTCTCCTGCCTCAGGCTCCTGAGTAGCTGAGTTTACAGGCGTGCACCACCACGCCCAGCTAATTTTGTATTTTTAGTAGAGACGGGGTTTCTCCATGTTGGTCAGGCTGGTCTCAAACTCCATCCAGACCTCAGGTGACCCGCCCACCTCAGCCTCCCAAAGTGCTGGGATTACAGTTGTAATCCACGCCCAGTCTAATTTCAAAATCTTTTTAAAACTACTAAGAAAATTTTTTAAATTAAAAAAAAATAAAATTAAAGTTAATCATCTCAAAACCTGACTCTGCTTTATCAACTAAGTTTATGTAATAATCTAAATCCTTTATTGTCATTTCAATAATGTTTACAGCATCTTCGTCAGAAGTAGATTCCATCTTAAGAAAGCGATTTCTGTGCTTATCCATAAAAAGCAATTTATCATTTTTTAAAGTTTTATCATGAGATTGTAGCAATTCAGTTACATCTTCAGACTCTACTTCTAATTCTATTTATCTTGCTATTTTTAACACATCTGCAGTTACTTTCTCCACTAAAGTCTTGAACTTCTTGAAGTCATCCATTTGGGCTGGAATCATCTTCTTCTTCCAAATTCTGACAACATTGATATTTTGACCTCCTCTTGTGCATCATGAATATTCTTAATGGCACCTAGAGTATGAATCCTTTCCAGAAGCTTTTTTTTTTTGAGACGGAGTCTCGCTCTGTCGCCCGGCTGGACTGCTGTGGCCGGATCTCAGCTCACTGCAAGCTCCGCCTCCCGGGTTTACGCCATTCTCCTGCCTCAGTCTCCCGAGTAGCTGGGACTACAGGTGCCAGCCACCTCCCCCGGCTAGCTTTTTGTATTTTTTAGTAGAGACGGGGTTTCACCGTGTTAGCCAGGATAGTCTCGAACTCCTGACCTCGTGATCTGCCCGTCTCGGCCTCCCAAAGTGCTGGGATTACAGGCTTGAGCCACCGCGCCCGGCCTCCAGAAGCTTTTCAATTGACTTTGTCCAAATCCATTAAAATACAAGCACGTTTTATTTTATTGCAACTATTTCTCGAAAACACTTTTTTAACCCATTGAATTGTCTTGGTATCTTTTTTTTTTTTTTTTTTCCATCAATTAATGTTATTTATTTATTTTTTTTTATTTTTTATTTTTTATTTTTTTTTTTTTATTTTTTATTATACTTTAAGTTCTAGGGTACATGTGCATAACGTTTATATCATGTATAACTCCCCAATGCAATCCCTCCCTCCTCCCCCCTCCCCATGATAGGCCCCAGTGTGTGATGTTCCCCTTCCCGAGTCCAAGTGATCTCATTGTTCAGTTCCCACCTATGAGTGAGAACATGCGGTGTTTGGTTTCTCTTCTTGTGATAGTTTGCTAAGAATGATGGTTTCCAGCTGCATCCATGTCCCTACAAAGGACGCAAACTCATCCTTTTTGATGGCTGCATAGTATTCCATGGTGTATATGTGCCACATTTTCTTAATCCAGTCTGTCACAGATGGACATTTGGGTTGATTCCAAGTCTTTGCTATTGTGAATAGTGCCGCAATAAACATACGTGTGCATGTGTCTTTGTAGTAGAGTAATTTATAATCCTTTGGGTATATACCCAGTAGTGGGATGGCTGGGTCATATGGTACATCTAGTTCTAGATCCTTGAGGAATCGCCATACTGTTTTCCATAATGGTTGAACTAGTTTACAATCCCACCAACAGTGTAAAAGTGTTCCTATTTCTCCACATCCTCTCCAACATCTATTGTTTCCTGACTTCTTAATGATTGCCATTCTAACTGGTGTGAGATGGTATCTCATTGTGGTTTTGATTTGCATTTCTCTGATGGCGAGTGATGACGAGCATTTTTTCATGTGTCTGTTGGCTGTATGGATGTCTTCTTTTGAGAAATGTCTGTTCATATCCTTTCCCCACTTTTTGATGGGGTTGTTTGTTTTTTTCTTGTATATTTGTTTGAGTTCTTTGTAGATTCTGGATATTAGCCCTTTGTCAGATGAGTAGGTTGCAAAAATTTTCTCCCATTCTGTAGGTTGCCTGTTCACTCTGATGGTAGTTTCTTTTGCTGTGCAAAAGCTCTTTAGTTTAATGAGATCCCATTTGTCAATTTTGGCTTTTGCTGCCGTTGCTTTTGGTGTTTTAGACATGAAGTCCTTGCCCATGCCTATGTCCTGAATGGTACTACCTAGATTTTCTTCTAGGGTTTTTATGGTATTAGGTCTAACATTTAAGTCTCTAATCCATCTTGAATTAATTTTCGTATAAGGGGTAAGGAAAGGATCCAGTTTCAGCTTTCTACTTGTGGCTAGCCAATTTTCCCAGCACCATTTATTAAATAGGGAATCCTTTCCCCATTTCTTGTTTTTGTCATGTTTGTCAAAGATCAGATGGCTGTAGATGTGTGGTATTATTTCTGAGGACTCTGTTCTGTTCCACTGGTCTATTTCTCTGTTGTGGTACCAGTACCATGCTGTTTTGGTTACTGTAGCCTTGTAGTATAGTTTGAAGTCAGGTAGCGTGACGCCTCCAGCTTTGTCCTTTTGACTTAGGATTGTCTTGGCAATGCGGGCTCTTTTTTGGTTCCATATGAACTTTAAAGCAGTTTTTTCCAATTCTGTGAAGAAACTCATTGGTAGCTTGATGGGGATGGCATTGAATCTATAAATAACCTTGGGCAGTATGGCCATTTTCACGATATTGATTCTTCCTATCCATGAGCATGGTATGTTCTTCCATTTGTTTGTGTCCTCTTTGATTTCACTGAGCAGTGGTTTGTAGTTCTCCTTGAAGAGGTCCTTTACATCCCTTGTAAGCTGGATTCCTAGGTATTTTATTCTCTTTGAAGCAATTGTGAATGGAAGTTCATTCCTGATTTGGCTCTCTGCTTGTCTGTTACTGGTGTATAAGAATGCTTGTGATTTTTGCACATTAATTTTGTATCCTGAGACTTTGCTGAAGTTGCTTATCAGCTTAAGGAGATTTTGGGCTGAGACGATGGGTTTTTCTAAATATACAATCATGTCATCTGCAAACAGGGACAATTTGACTTCTTCTTTTCCTAACTGGATACCCTTGATTTCTTTCTCTTGCCTGATTGCCCTAGCCAGAACTTCCAACACTATGTTGAATAGGAGTGGTGAGAGAGGGCATCCCTGTCTTGTGCCAGTTTTCAAAGGGAATTTTTCCAGTTTTTGCCCATTCAGTATGATATTAGCTGTGGGTTTGTCGTAAATAGCTCTTATTATTTTGAGGTACGTTCCATCAATACCGAATTTATTGAGCGTTTTTAGCATAAAGGGCTGTTGAATTTTGTCAAAAGCCTTTTCTGCATCTATTGAGATAATCATGTGGTTCTTGTCTTTGGTTCTGTTTATATGCTGGATTACGTTTATTGATTTGCGAATGTTGAACCAGCCTTGCATCCCAGGGATGAAGCCCACTTGATCATGGTGGATAAGCTTTTTGATGTGCTGCTGAATCCGGTTTGCCAGTATTTTATTGAGAATTTTTGCATCGATGTTCATCAGGGATATTGGTCTAAAATTCTCTTTTTTTGTTGTGTCTCTGCCAGGCTTTGGTATCAGGATGATGTTGGCCTCATAAAATGAGTTAGGGAGGATTCCCTCTTTTTCTATTGATTGGAATAGTTTCAGAAGGAATGGTACCAGCTCCTCCTTGTACCTCTGGTAGAATTCAGCTGTGAATCCATCTGGTCCTGGACTTTTTTTCGTGGGTAGGCTATTAATTGTTGCCTCAATTTCAGAGCCTGTTATTGGTCTATTCAGGGATTCAACTTCTTCCTGGTTCAGTCTTGGGAGAGTGTAAGTGTCCAGGAAATTATCCATTTCTTCTAGATTTTCTAGTTGATTTGCGTAGAGGCATTTATAGTATTCTCTGATGGTTGTTTGTATTTCTGTGGGGTCGGTGGTGATATCCCCTTTATCATTTTTTATTGCGACTATTTGATTCCTCTCTCTTTTCTTCTTTATTAGTCTTGCTAGCGGTCTGTCAATTTTGTTGATCTTTTCAAAAAACCAACTCCTGGATTCATTGATTTTTTGGAGGGTTTTTTGTGACTCTATCTCCTTCAGTTCTGCTCTGATCTTAGTTATTTCTTGCCTTCTGCTAGCTTTTGAATGTGTTTGCTCTTGCCTCTCTAGTTCTTTTAATTGTGATGTTAAAGTGTCAATTTTAGATCTTTCCTGCTTTCTCTTGTGGGCATTTAGTGCTATAAATTTCCCTCTACACACTGCTTTAAATGTGTCCCAGAGATTCTGGTATGTTGTATCTTTGTTCTCATTGGTTTCAAAGAACATCTTTATTTCTGCTTTCATTTCGTTATGTACCCAGTAGTCATTCAGGAGCAGGTTATTCAGTTTCCATGTAGTTGAGCGGTTTTGATTGAGTTTCTTAGTCCTGAGTTCTAGTTTGATTGCACTGTGGTCTGAGAGACAGTTTGTTATAATTTCTGTTCTTGTACATTTGCTGAGGAGTGCTTTACTTCCAATTATGTGGTCAATTTTGGAATAAGTGCGATGTGGTGCTGAGAAGAATGTATATTCTGTTGATTTGGGGTGGAGAGTTCTATAGATGTCTATTAGGTCCGCTTGGTGCAGAGATGAGTTCAATTCCTGGATATCCTTGTTAACTTTCTGTCTCGTTGATCTGTCTAATGTTGACAGTGGAGTGTTGAAATCTCCCATTATTATTGTATGGGAGTCTAAGTCTCTTTGTAGGTCTCTAAGGACTTGCTTTATGAATCTGGGTGCTCCTGTATTGGGTGCATATATATTTAGGAGAGTTAGCTCTTCCTGTTGAATTGATCCCTTTACCATTATGTAATGGCCTTCTTTGTCTCTTTTGATCTTTGATGGTTTAAAGTCTGTTTTATCAGAGACTAGGATTGCAACCCCTGCTTTTTTTTGTTCTCCATTTGCTTGGTAGATCTTTCTCCATCCCTTTATTTTGAGCCTATGTATGTCTCTGCATGTGAGATGGGTCTCCTGAATACAGCAGACTGATGGGTCTTGACTCTTTATCCAGTTTGCCAGTCTGTGTCTTTTAATTGGAGCATTTAGTCCATTTACATTTAAGGTTAATATTGTTATGTGTGAACTTGATCCTGTCATTATGATATTAACTGGTTATTTTGCTCATTAGTTGATGCAGTTTCTTCCTAGCCTCGATGGTCTTTACATTTTGGCATGTTTTTGCAATGGCTGGTACCGGTTGTTCCTTTCCATGTTTAGGGCTTCCTTCAGGATCTCTTGTAAGGCAGGCCTGGTGGTGACAAAATCTCTAAGCATTTGCTTATCTGTAAAGGATTTTCTTTCTCCTTCACTGATGAAACTTAGTTTGGCTGGATATGAAATTCTGGGTTGAAAATTCTTTTCTTTAAGAACGTTGAATATTGGCCCCCACTCTCTTCTGGCTTGTAGAGTTTCTGCCGAGAGATCTGCTGTTAGTCTGATGGGCTTCCCTTTGTGGGTAACCCGACCTTTCTCTCTGGCTGCCCTTAAGATTTTTTCCTTCATTTCAACTTTGGTGAATCTGGCAATTATGTGTCTTGGAGTTGCTCTTCTGGAGGAGTATCTTTGTGGCGTTCTCTGTATTTCCTGAATTTGAATGTTGGCCTGCCCTACTAGGTTGGGGAAGTTCTCCTGGATGATATCCTGAAGAGTGTTTTCCAACTTGGTTCCATTTTCCCCCTCACTTTCAGGCACCCCAATCAGACGTAGATTTGGTCTTTTTACATAATCCCATACTTCTTGCAGGCTTTGTTCATTTCTTTTTCTTCTTTTTTCTTTTGGTTTCTCTTCTCGCTTCATTTCATTCATTTGATCCTCAATCGCTGATACTCTTTCTTCCAGTTGATCGAGTCGGTTACTGAAGCTTGTGCATTTGTCACGTATTTCTCGTGTCATGGTTTTCATCTCTGTCATTTCGTTTATGATCTTCTCTGCATTAATTAGTCTAGCTGTCAATTCTTCCACTTTTTTTTCAAGATTTTTAGTTTCTTTGCGCTGGGTACGTAATTCCTCCTTTAGCTCTGAGAAGTTTGATGGACTGAAGCCTTCTTCTCTCATCTCGTCAAAGTCATTCTCTGACCAGCTTTGATCCGTTGCTGGCGATGGGCTGCGCTCCTTTGCAGGGGGAGATGCGCTCTTATTTTTTGAATTTCCAGCTTTTCTGCCCTGCTTTTTCCCCATCTTTGTGGTTTTATCTGTCTCTGGTCTTTGATGATGGTGACGTACTGATGGGGTTTTGGTATAGGTGTCCTTCCTGTTTGATAGTTTTCCGTCTGACAGTCAGAAGGACTGTCTGTTGGTCTGTTGGAGATTGCTTGAGGTCCACTCCAGACCCTGTTTGCCTGGGTATCAGCAGCAGAGGTTGCCAAAGATAGAATATTGCTGAACAGCGAGTGTACCTGTCTGATTCTTCCTTTGGAAGTTTCCTCTCAGGGATGACTCCACCCTGTGAGGTGTGGGGTGTCAGACTGCCCCTAGTGGGGGATGTCTCCCAGCTAGGCTACTCAGGGGTCAGGGACCCACCTGAGCAGGCAGTCTGTCCGTTCTCGGATCTCAACCTCCGCCTTGGGAGATCCACGGCTCTCCCCAAAGCTGTCAGACAGAGTCGTTCGCCTCTGCACCGCCCCCGCTGCTTTCCCTATTGGACCTCAGCTGTGGGCTGTCCCCAGAGGTGGAGTCTACAGAGACAGGCAGGTTTCCTTGAGCTGCTGTGAGCTCCACCCAGTTCGAGCTTCCCAGCGGCTTTGTTTACCTACTTAAGCCTCAGCAATGGCGGGCGCCCCTCCCCCAGCCTCGCTGCTACCTTGCGGATAGATCGCCGCAGACTGCTGTGTTAGCAGTGAGGGAGGCTCCGTGGGCGTGGGACCCTCCCGGCCAGGTGTGGGATATATTCTCCTGGTGTGCCTGTTTCCTTAAAGCGCAGTATTGGGGTGGGAGTTACGCGATTTTCCAGGTGTTATGTGTCTCAGTTCCCCTGGCTAGGAAAACGGATTTCCTTCCCCCTTGCGCTTCCAGGTGAGGCGATGCCTCGCCCTGCTTCAGCTCACGCTGGTCAGGCTGCAGCAGCTGACCAGCACCGATTGTCCGGCACTCCCTAGAGAGATGACCCCAGTACCTCAGTTGAAAATGCAGAAATCACCGGTCTTCTGTGTTACTCGCGCTGGGAGTTGGAGACTGGAGCTGTTCCTATTCGGCCATCTTGCTCCGCCCCTCCAATTAATGTTATTTAAATCAACACTAAGTGATGCTTGAGCATCCCCGCCGTTGGTCAGCACGCCGATGGCCTTGCCGGCCACGGAGAGGTGCGCCAGGAACTTCCGCAAGGAGCCCTTGCGGGCCCGGGAGTCGTCCGCGTCCACGGCGAGGAGGCCGAGGGGAGTCGCTAGTCCGGGTGCAGGGCAGTCAATCGTCTTGGTATCTTGTTTGAAAATTAATTGAATATGAATTTGTGAATCTATTTCTATTTTGTTTCACTGATCTACAAGTTTTATTTTCACAAATACCAAACTGTTTTGATTACTGTTGTTTACAATGTCTTGAAATCAGGTAGGGTGAGTCCTTCAACTGTATTCCCTTTAAAAATTGTTTTAGTTATTCATTAAGGCTTATTTTTGCATTTCCATATAAATTTTAGAATTAGTTGGTCAATTTCTATAAAAAGGCCTGCTAAAACTTTTAGTGATATTGCATTGCACTTATAGAAATTTGTGGATAGAACTTCCATCTTAAAGCTATTAAATCCTCTAATTCTTGAACATGACATATCTATTCATTTATTAAGGTTCTTTAATTTTTGTCAGTACTGTTTTTGGACTTTTCAGTGCAGAGGTCATGGACATCTTTAAGAAAACAAAAAGACAGGCCACTGACTTGAAGAAACTATTTGAAACATGTAAATTATTCCAAAGTCTTGTGTACAGCATATGCAAAAAGCTCTTACAACTCAATAAAAGAGAAGAAAGGACCCAAGTTAAGAATTAACAAAATATTTTCAGAGAATCTTCACAATAAAAAGATAAAAATGACCAATAAGCACATGAAAAGATGCTTTACATCAGGAGTCAACAAAATATGGCCCATGAGCCAAATTCAGTCATCCACCTACTTTCGTAAAGCTTTATTTAAACACAGCAATGCTTGAGTTTTTTTTTTTTTTTTTTTATTTTTATTATACTTTAAGTTCTAGGGTACATGTGCATAATGTGCAGGTTTGTTACATATGTATACTTGTGCCATGTTGGTGTGCTGCACCCATCAACTCGTCAGCACCCATCAATTCATCATTTATATCATGTATAACTCCCCAATGCAATCCCTCCCTCCTCCCCCCTCCCCATGATAGGCCCCAGTGTGTGATGTTCCCCTTTCCGAGTCCAAGTGATCTCATTGTTCAGTTCCCACCTATGAGTGAGAACATGCGGTGTTTGGTTTTCTCTTCTTGTGACAGTTTGCTAAGAATGATGGTTTCCAGCTGCATCCATGTCCCTACAAAGGACGCAAACTCATCCTTTTTTATGGCTGCATAGTATTCCATGGTGTATATGTGCCACATTTTCTTAATCCAGTCTGTCACAGATGGACATTTGGGTTGATTCCAAGTCTTTGCTATTGTGAATAGTGCTGCAATAAACATACGTGTGCATGTGTCTTTGTAGTAGAATGATTTATAATCCTTTGGGTATATACCTAGTAGTGGAATGGCTGGGTCATATGGTACATCTAGTTCTAGATCCTTGAGGAATTGCCATACTGTTTTCCATAATGGTTGAACTAGTTTACAATCCCACCAACAGTGTAAAAGTGTTCCTATTTCTCCACATCCTCTCCAACACCTGTTGTTTCCTGATTTTTTAATGATTGCCGTTCTAACTGGTGTGAGATGGTATCTCATTGTGGTTTTGATTTGCATTTCTCTGATGGCCAGTGATGATGAGCATTTTTTCATGTGTCTGTTGGCTGTATGATGTCTTCTTTTGAGAAATGTCTGTTCATATCCTTTGCCCACTTTTGGATGGGGTTGTTTGTTTTTTTCTTGTATATTTGTTTGAGTTCTTTGTAGATTCTGGATATTAGCCCTTTGTCAGATGAGTAGATTGCAAAAATTTTCTCCCATTCTGTAGGTTGCCTGTTCACTCTGATGGTAGTTTCTTTTGCTGTGCAGAAGCTCTTTAGTTTAATGAGATCCCATTTGTCAATTTTGGCTTTTGCTGCCATTGCTTTTGGTGTTTTAGACATGAAGTCCTTGCCCATGCCTATGTCCTGAATGGTACTACCTAGGTTTTCTTCTAGGGTTTTTATGGTATTAGGTCTAACATTTAAGTCTCTAATCCATCTTGAATTAATCTTCATATAAGGAGTAAGGAAAGGATCCAGTTTCAGCTTTCTATTTACGGCTAGCCAATTTTCCCAGCACCATTTATTAAATAGGGAATCCTTTCCCCATTTCTTGTTTTTGTCATGTTTGTCAAAGATCAGATGACTGTAGATGTGTGGTATTATTTCTGAGGACTCTGTTCTGTTCCATTGGTCTATATCTCTGTTTTGGTACCAGTACCATGCTGTTTTGGTTACTGTAGCCTTGTAGTATAGTTTGAAGTCAGGTAGCGTGACGCCTCCAGCTTTGTCCTTTTGACTTAGGATTGTCTTGGCAATGCGGGCTCTTTTTTGGTTCCATATGAACTTTAAAGCCGTTTTTTCCAATTCTGTGAAGGAGTTTTTTTTTTTTTTAAATGTGTTACCAGTGTTACCAATGGCTTCTTTCATGCTACAATGGCAGAACTGAGTAGTTGCCTTTGAGACTGAATCACATGCAAGGTTTAAAATATTTTCTAATCAATCCTTTATAGAAAAAGTTGACTGACTCTTATGTCGTTAATAATCAGGGAAGTGCAAGTTAATACAGTAGTCAGATACATAGCCACTATATACAGTATATATATATGCTCCTATATAGCCACTATGTTGGCTACAAATGAAAAGATGACTACTATACCAAGTGTTGACAAAGATGAAGTATAATTAATTAAGTTAGATCTATTTAAGGACATATTCTCTTTAGTGTGAAGACTTCTGCCTGATCTGATGCTGCCACTATGCGAGGAAGGAGATCCCACGTAGTGACTCCATCTGACGGCCAATTTCTGCCCCTGAGGGAACCCCAGAGCAGTTGCGGTGTCATTGTTTCAGCAGCCCTGTTCTCTCCTGGCACCTCCAGCATCCCAATCAGTTCCTCCAGATCTGCCTGAGACATACCTGACCTCAGCAAGGACAAAATCTCCTTTCATCTGAAGAAATCATTGGCTTAAGAGGAAGACTCCGCCACTTATTTCAGTGTTCTGATAGATGCAGGGGTTGCTGAACAGTTTTAAGAAGCTGCAGGAAATTGTTTGATGTAAACCCCCTATAAGGCCACAAGGGGGCAATGCTTCTTCAAAGAAGATTAACATTTGTCCAAATACACATATTCAGCAAGTAGCCAGAGATTATCCTTTTAAAATCTGGTAAATTATCTCCTACTCTGTTTCAGTTCACGTGTCTGTTTCATTCAATGCCTCTATGCATTTATCCATTCATCTACCTAACTAGTATCTGTATTTATTCCACTTTAACAGAGTGGAAAACATTACTTTGGAAGTCAACACTTTTTTGAATTATACGTGTGATCCTTGAAGCCCACATTAACTTCTCTAGTATTAACTTTACAATGTTTTCACCCATATACAGCCCAATATCCAGCCACACTAATCTGTGCCTAAAATTCCCTTATCCATTCTTTTTATGGGGAAATCTATCATGGTTTGAGGCCCAGTTCAAGCATCTCCCCATCCATACTCTTCTTTGACTGGGTCCAGAAACAGATTTCATCACTCTTTCCTTCATCACATCATCTAAACACACTGGTGTCTTTGGAAGGTTTCATTGGCTGATACCTGAGTCTTGGGACTAGGTTGACTGAAGACTTGGACTATGTCTCTTTTGTGAATGAAATGAGGCCTAAGTACTGCCTAATTTAGTAGGCACTTAGTATACAGTATATATGTGTTGAAGGTATTCATATATAAATTAAAAGAAAAGAAGGCACAACAAAACTTTAAACAGCTTTTAAAAAGCATGGTAGGGTACTGGGGAAGAAAAGGTTTAGATTCTAGATTGAGGAACGTGGAACATCGTCTCCTATTGGACTGAGGTGGTGTTTTCTTTGAGTGGATTTGAGGTGACACCAAATAGAAATACAAAAAGATCATTTTTGTGTTTCTGAAAAAAATGTGCTTCTCATGTTATTTTAACTTATATGATTTATAATACAGATCATTCCTATTTTAGGGCTGCTTTAGAATTTATCTTTAATTTCTGCCTGTGTATCCTGCTTGTGTTAACATCAAAAGTTGAATTTATCCCTTGTATTTTCATAGTTGACCCATTTTGAAGTGTGAAGAAAATATCGAATGTTTTTTCAAACTCAGGATACAAGCCACCAAAAATGACTGCATTACTGGATTGTTATAGCTCTATATCTTCTGTATTCTGCAGAATTTCTATCCTCCCTTATCCATTTAAAGATCACAGCTCCTCCAGAACAGATTATTCCAGTATTTCCTAATTTCTTTTTCTAGTTACATTAAAAAATATTTAATTTACCTAATCTATTTAGAAAAAATATGGAGAAAAAATAAAATTGACTTAATTATGTTATATCATTTCTGAGGATCATCTAAAATATGGAATGAATACATCTGAAAAATTGTAATAAAATTTAAATTCTCTGAGGACAAAGGGACCATATATTCTCTATGTTCTGATTCATGACCTTAGCTTGTAATGGGATATTATGTTCATTGTGTGCCCTCAATACACTTTATTATTATTCACAATAAAAAAGAAGTGCCACTGTACATGTTAATCTTGTGGTTTCACAGGAGTTCCTCTCTTCCACCATTGTAAAATAAGGCCCTTTCTATTGACATATCCAGCCATCTTAAAGGTCTGAGGAAAAGTTGAGGGGGCTTGAGAGACAGAAATTCTAAACTGATACTTATCTGTGTGTAAAGAAAGGATTACTGATTCCCAAAGAATATATCTTCAGCAATTCTAAATTTGGACAGAGTGGGGGAAGTGCTTCCTTTCACAGAGAGCTTTAAGTGAAAGCACTTGTGAAAGGGCGGGGCCTGTTGAAAGAATTCAGTTAAGGGTGAATTTACAGAGTTTCAGCTGGTTGGGAAGACTGGAAGACCACCTGGGCTGTCGCTGAGCTCTGGTGCCTGGAGGAATGGACAAGATCTTAGGAGCATCATTTTTAATTCTGTGGCTTCAACTATGCTGTGAGTTATGGAAGAGAAACTCCAGGGTATGTTACTAACTTGGGTGGATGAGAAAATTGGGGTACAGACAAACTCAGGCAGGTAGACACTTTGAGAAGAAAATATTATTTGGGGGGGCCTAATGACATTTTGTTATCTCTCTAAGCAGGGGTGAGTGGCCAACAGAAGGAGAAAAGTGACCGGCAGCAGGTGAAACAAAGTCCTCAATCTTTGATAGTCCAGAAAGGAGGGATTTCAATTATAAACTGTGCTTATGAGAACAGTGCATTTGACTACTTTCCATGGTACCGACAATTCCCTGGGAAAGGCCCTGCATTATTGATAGCCATACGTTCAGCTATGAGTGAAAAAGAAGAAGGAAGATTCAAAATCTTCTTCAATAAAAGTGCCAAGAACTTCTCATTGCATATCATGGATTCCCAGCCTGGAGACTCAGCCACCTACTTCTGTGCAGCAAGCACACAGTCATCCCCAGGCACCTGAAGTCTGTACCCAAACCTGCAGTTGAGACTCCAGCCAAACCCCTCAGTGGAAGCTTACATGGGCAGAGATGCAGACTGGTTTTCATTTGCATATGCAAGTGATAAATAAATATATAAACACTAGTGTGGCAGTGTGAGAATGGTAATTAAATAAAAGAAACTAAGCTTAATAAATGACCATCTCTAACAAACTTTTTATTATAGTTAAAGTATTTGAAATTGTTATAAGCATCCAACCAGTCGTGGGGCAACTGGGACTTTTATGCCTTGCTGATGGGATGCAAATCAGTATTATGACGTTGGAAAATCATTCGGCAGTCTCTTATAAATTGCTCTTAACATAGGACCAGAAATCCCACTTCTAAGTATTTATCTACAATAAATGAAAATATATCTTCACACGAGGACTTTCGTTTTCAGCAGTTTTAACCATAATAGCCCCAAGCTGGAAAAAATCCAAATGTCCATTAACTGGGGAACAGAAAAATAAATTGTGGTATATTCCTATAATGGAATACTACAGAGCAATAAAATGCAATAAGCTAGTGACATGGGTAACACATGATGGATCTCAGAAACTTTATGCTTCATTGAGTGAATGGTTAAATATACCTTAGTACATATCCACATAACGGAATATGATTCATCAATAAAAAGGCATGAACTACTGATGCACGCAACAACTTCGATGAATCTCAAGGGCATTATGTTGAGTGAACAAAAGTCAATCTCAAAGGTGATATAATGTGTGATTTCACTTATATAACATTATCAATATGTAAAAATCACAGGACAGTGGTTGCCAGGAGTTATGGGTGGGGAGTGTGTAATATACAGGGAGTTTGTTTAGGGTGATGGATGGAATAGTTCTATATCCTGATTGTAGTTGTGGTTAGGGAAATCTATACATATGATAAAATGTCATAAAAGTATATATCAAAAAAAGAGTGCATATAAAAATGGGTGAATCAGAATAAGATCTGCAGTTTAATAGATACTATTGTATCAATATCAATTTTCTGATTTTGATACTAGTACATAATGTTAATGGTACGTAATTATGATTATGTAAAATGTTATCATTAGCGAAAGCTGGGTGAAATGTTCAAGAGAACTCTGCATTATTTTTGTAGCTTCTATGTGAGTCTAAAATTATTTCAAAATAAAAAGTAAGGACGTGGAAAAAAGATTTTTAATAAACATTTACAAATTTTTGGAATATAAAATTTTGGAATGTGGAATTTTGAAACATGGTTGGAACATAAACTGGGCAACCACTTTGGTGGATTTTCATAAAACTACATGCATTTCTACCACTACCCAGTGACATTACATCTAGGCATTTACTCAAGAAAAATAAAAACATGTCAACACAAAGACTTGTACAAGAATGTTCACAGCAGTTTTATTCATAGTAGCCATAAATTTGCGAAAATGTCCATAAACAAGAGACTACATCAATAAATTGTATCACACACATTCGATGTTCATCAGAAATAAAATGTCCTGAACCACTGATACGCGTAACAGTACGAACAAGCCTAAATTATATAATGTCCAGCAAAATTGCCAAATACAAAAGGGGACATTCTGTTTGGCTCAAGTTAGGTGTATTTCTAAAGTAAACAAATTAATCCATGGTGAAATAAAGCCAAACAGTGATTACATCTGTGAGTGGGAATTATTTGGGTGGAGCACAATGAATTTTCATAAGATAAAGGAAAAGAAATGTTCTATTTCATGACAGGGTTGTGGTTTATAAGGCTGTTTGCAATTTTCAAAACTCATCTAACTCCATGCTTATGACTCATTTATTTCACTATATCAATTATACTTCGATTAAAAATAAAGTACAGAAATTAATCAAATAGGAAACAAAAACAAAGCAATTAAGGGAAAATCCAATGCTGAATAAATTTGAAGAAATAAAAAAGTTAAATACTTGGTAATGTTAACAATAAGGAAAATAGAAAATAGTTAAAGAATACAGTACACTGAATTCTGGCCCCCAAAGATGTCCATGGCATAAGCCCCAGAGTCTATGAATATGCTGCTTTACACGGTGTATTCGTTTTCTAGGGCTGCAGTAACAAAGTACCATGGACTGGATGGCTTAGAACAACAGAAATTTACTGTTTCCTGGTTCTAGTGGCCAAAAGTCTAGAATCAAGGTGTTGCAGAGCCATGTTCCCTCTGGGGCGCTAGGGAAGATTTGTTTCAGACCTCGCTCTGAATACCTAATAGTAGCAAGCATCCCTTAGCTTAGAGATGGTCATGTCCTCCCTGTGTCTCCTCCCATCGTCTTTCCTCTGTGTGTGTCTCCGTCTCTTCACGTGACATTCTTTTCATAAGGGCACCAGTCTTATTGGACTAAGGGCCCACACTACTCCAGTAGGATCGCATTTCAACTTAACTAATGACATCGGCAATAACCCTATTTCCCAAAAAGTTCACATTCTAAGCTTCTAGAGATTAGTACTTCAACATATGAATTTTCTGGGGATACAATTTAACCAAATCACATATAGCAAAAGGAACTTTACATATGTGATTAATTCAAGAACCTTGAAATGAGAAGATTTAGCTTCGGTTATCCAGGCAGACCCAATGTAACCACAAGCATCTCTATAAAAAGGAGGCAGTAGAGTCGGAATGAAAGAAAGCAATGTGATGAGAGAATGAGGACAGCCTCGAATTTGGAAAGGCAAAAAAAAAAAAAAGACAGATTATTCCCCATAGCCACCAGAAGGAACTCAAACCTGCTAGTACCTTGATTTTAGCCCAATGAAACTGATTTTGGATTTATGACCTTCAGAATTGCAAACTAATACATTTGTGTTGTTTTAAGCCACTGAATTTGTGGTAATTTCTTATGGCCACAATAGGAGACTAATAAATACAATAATAGGAGAGATTAAAAAGGAGACATGTCTGGAGATAAAGTAGAAACTAAAAAAAAAAATTAGAAAAAGTTAAGTACAATTTAAGCCAATAAATTTTAAAACTTTCAAAAGTAGAAATAATTTGAATGAAAAACATATACTACCGAAAGTAACTCAAGAAGAAATAGAAAAACTAAGTAGATTTATAATCATTAAAATTATTTGATAATTGGAAATGAAAATCACTAAAGATTCAGTAATACAAGGGAAATTTTTAACCTGCAGGTGGACCCACTACAAAATTAAAAGCAAGACACACGCTTGGATGCATCTGTAAATAATATAACCGGTACAATTTTAGAAATTAAGGTTAGATGGGGAACTCTTACAAATAAATAAGAAAACATCCAAAATAAGAAGAGACAAGGATATAAAAGGCAATTCAAAAAGAAGAAATAAGAATGGCCACTAAAAATGTGAAACATCAACTTCCACAGAACTCAAGGAAATCAAATTAAAACAAAGTATTGTTTCATTTCTATTAGATCAACAAAATCTAAAATGTCTGATAACATTAAATATTGGTAGGAATATATGGAGATGAAGCTATTACACTTTTCCAGATGAAGAAAAACACCACACAGAGAACTTAGGAGAACAATTTGCCTAAACTAGCTATGAATAGGCATATATCTAATAATCCAGCAATATAAATTTCTGATATCTACATTCAAGGTAGCAATATATAAACTAGGAGGCATTTACAAGGATGCTCACTGCCACCCTCTTTAAAAATAAGTATAATCAATAGTGGAATGAAAAAATAGTGGTTTTGTCATACAATGGAAGTTTTTTGTTTGTTTGTTTTTTGTTTTGTTTTGTTTTGTTTTGTTTTGAGACGGAGTCTCGCTCTGTGCCCCAGGCTGGAGTGCAGTGGCGCGATATCAACTCACTGCAAGCTCCACCTCCCGTGATCATGCCATTCTCCTGCCTCAGCCTCCTGAGTAGCTGGGACTACAGGCGCCCGCCACCGCGCCCGGCTAATTTTCTTTTTGTATTTTTAGTAGAGACGAGGTTTCACCGTGGTCTCGATCTCCTGACCTTGTGATCCGCCCGCCTCGGCCTCCCAAAGTGCTGGGATTACAGGCGTGAGCCACCGCACCCGGCCACAATGGAAGTATTAGCTATTACAAGCAAAGAAGTGGTTCTATACATATTTTCTTAGATAAATCTTACAAATAAAATGTTGGATGTAAAAGCAGAATGATACATACTGCATGGCACCATTAATAAGAAATCTCAAAATACAAAATAATGCAGTATATTGTTTTGTAATACATACCAGTAACGGATAAATTGGTTTTGTTTTGTTTTGTTTGAGACGGAGTCTCGCTCTGTCGCCCAGGCTGGAGTGCAGTGGTGCGATCTCAGCTCACTGCAAGCTCCGTCTCCCGGATTCACGCCATTCTCCTGTCTCAGCCTCCGGAGTAGCTGGGACTACAGGCCCCGCCACCACGCCCGGCTAATTTTTTTTTTTTTTTTTTTTTGTACTTTTAGTAGAGACGGGGTTTCACCGTGTTAGCCAGGATGGTCTGGATCTCCTGACCTCGTAATTCGCCCACCTCGGCCTCCCAAAGTGCTGGGATTACAGGCGTGAGCCATCGCGCCCGGCCTGTAAGGGTTAAATTCTAAAAGACATGCGTGGAATCTTCCCAAGAGTGATTACTATCTTTGAAAGAGTAAAAGGAACAAGGACTATTGTTCTAGCTTTATCTGAAATGTTTGAGAAAATCTGAAAGGTAGAGAGAGAGAGAATATTTTTAGAAAACATAGCAAAATTCATTATCTGTTTATCTGTTTATTCTCATTGCTGGATACAAAGGTGTCTGCTATATAACTTTCTGTACTTTTTCTCATGATAATTATTTCATAAATTTAAAAAATAATTTTTAAATGGTTTACAACAACCACAGTTTTTACTATCTTCACCAGTCCACAGAATGGAGAATAGCACCTTCATTACCTACGACTTTGTCAGATGTATTTCTGGTAGGCCACGTAAATGGCAATAAAAAATCAATTGGAAAAAATCCCTAATTTATGAATAAAAGGATGTTCAACCTGAAATAAACAACCCAAGACTCTTTCCCCTGAACCACAATGCATAATTTTTCAATACATAAAAAAAGGAAGTGGAAAAAAAATCCAATTAGTTACCTCTTAGCAATGGGAGATGTGCCCACAAAATGTCAGCATTTTGTGAATATTAACTCCCCCGGGCTCTCAAAGTTTATTTTACTTCCTTTTCTAGCAGTTTGAAAAATCGAAGAAGAAATTGGAATAGTATTTATGTCTGATTAGAGTGCCTTTCATTGGACTGAAATATTCAAGAATAAAGTAGAATACAGTGCCTAGGTTGGAATTCGTGGTCAGCATGAGAGGAGGGCTGCTGTCAAGTATATGAGAGAGAGGAAGAATTGGGAAGAGCTGGGAGTCTCAACAGTGATTCTGTGGCTTCTTACAGATGTGAGTTTGGGGATTTCTACAAAGAACCAGGAAGAGTCTGAGGACAGTTTGCCATAGAATAATTCAACTATTCCCATTGGGATTTCTTTATGGGGCAGTCCAACAAAAATACAGCTTTTGGAATTTGGTGCTTTGACATAGACTGCTTTATCAGATGACGTTTCAGCATAAAGTGGAAAAGAATCTTCATTCTCTCAATGTCCAAAGAGGGAAATATTTTTGTTTTGAAAATTTATACTATTAATAGTTTTGAATATTTTTACTGATAAAGCAGCATTTTGTGAGAGGCTTTGTCTTCCTGATACCTATTAAAAATTATAGAATGGCACCAAAAAGTACACATGCACTCATGACAACAGCATGGCTAAAGATTTGAATTCAGAGTGCCCATGGATTCTCCCATCCTAGAACTTCTAATAAAATTAAGCATAGAGTTACAGTAGAAATAATAGGCCTTTGCTGCTACTATTGACACTAGAATACACAACTCGAGAAAATACAGAACTTGGGAGTCTTTTTTTTAAATCTCATTTGTCTGAGCTGATGTTTTGCCATTGTGAAGTTACCAGTTCCCTTGGTTTGATGCGTAAGTAGGAAGGACGGGAGGTGATGACTTCTGGTTTGTCTCCTGTGTCGAAGCCAAGGATTGCTGAGCAGCTTCACCTTAGACTCAGGTTGATAGCAAGTGAACAATCAACACATGAATGAATATTTGTAATCAAAGCCATGATTCATAATAAATTGGTTTCAGATAAGCCCCTCAGATTTATCACAGATCAGTTTCCTAAACTTAGAAATTTTAAATGATTAATCTCCTTTTAAGAATTCCTTCAATATTGTTTCATGCATGTCCTTTACCAGATATAATCCTTTGTCATTTGTTAATTGAATTATAAGAAAGGCCAACACAGTATTTAGGATAGAACCGATTTCCCAACCGAGGGGTTATCACAGCACATTAACACGTGACCCACCCAGAAACCGCATTTCAGAGGCAGCTTCTATACAGAACTGAGGGGTGCTGCACCTGTACTGTCAGGGTACAGAGCAGGGCTATTTCAACAGGAGGGAAATCCTGCCATCATACTGATTACCAGTCTACTGTGGGTGTTAATGGTCTCCATCTACTGAAGTGCAAATAATTGCAAACCAGAGCATGGCTACCTGTCAGCACTCAGAGGTGAAATGGACAGAGGAGTAGATGTCGCAAATAATGAGAAACTCTTCCTTGCACCATTCAGTGATATGCTGTTTTGACCTTTATAAAAGAACTGGAAATGTTTTAGAGACTTTGTCTGCACTTTCTTACTTAGCTATCTCTTGGTCCCTTTATATTAATTCATCCATTAAGACAGTGAAACTAGGGGCTGGGTTCACACATAAAATCCCAGGACTTCGGGAAGCCAAGATAAGATCACTTGAGGCCAGGAGTTTGAGACCAGTCTGGGCAATGCAGAGAGACTCCATCTCTACAAAATAAAATAAAAAATTAGCCAGTCCTGGTAGCTCACAACTGGAGTCCTAGCCATTTGAGAGGCTGAAGTGACAAGATTACTTGAGCCTAGGAGTTCCAGGCTGCAATGAGTTATGATCCTGCCACTGCACTTCAGTCTGGGTGACAGAGACAGATCCCAACTCTAAACTAAAAATTTTTCAATTTAAAATTTTAAAAGAGACAATGAAATCACATGGAAGATTAACATCTAAATTCCATACAATCACATAACAGCATACAAAAAATTCACCAACAGCCACCAACTTCTGTGGTATTGACATGCACAAAGTTCTTGCAACCTTCAGATAACACGTTCTGTGGGAGTGTATTATAGCATTGGATCACAGAGAGATCTTGTATGCTTATGATGACAAACAATATCTTATGCGTATCATTAAAATTTTAAAAAATGTCCAGCCACAGAATGTAACAAGTGAGACTGAGTACTTTGGATCAGTGGGGTAGAAAATGTGATATCAGGACAATTCTAGGACACATGATCTAAGCAGTACAATTCTACTTGTGAAGGCAACGGGACTGAATATCCTGATTCTCCTCAGTCTAGTAAATAAAACTTAGTGTCAGATTTTGAAATGATTACATTTTATTCCTATTATAAGTTCATAAAAACATAAACAACTGAGCAGCTTCTGAAAGTCAAGAAGGACTTATTTTTATCATTTGATTTTGAAGTAGCTTTACTTATTACAGAACTTAACTACGGCCCTAGAACTCAGTGAGGAGGAAGAAAGAGATGCAATAATTGTTTAGAATAGGACTGCCTTACACAGAGAAAGTCAAATATCTGACTATTTTTCTTTTAAATTTAATTAGTTTCTGATGGCAAAAAGTAAATATATGCTGAATGAATAATATCAATGTATGTCAACTGGTTCAACTGCAGTTCCCCTCAGCTACAACCCCCAACACAAATTGCTTTTCTTATATCCATTTTCTAGGTTCTGTCTATCCTAATGACTAGGGAAAGACAACTAGACAAAGTGAAGATTCAGGGTGAACCAGACATTTTTCCTCATTTGCATGTAGCCATGTAGTCTATGAACATGAGACTCAATTTCCTGTTTGGGGAGATAGCATCAGAACTCAGGAACTACGTGTACACACCACAGGGCCCTTGTAAGTACTGAACTTTGAGCTTCAGGCAGCACAACTCACATTTGTGCAGGGAGCTACATGCCACATGCTGTTCTCCAGCTTGCTGTGCATATTTGTGGCCTTCAGCTGCTCTGGTATGGATGGTTCCAAATGTGGGTAAAAATGTTAAGGATGGAAGGATTACAAACAGACATGTGGTGTTTCTCATGGATTTGAGGAGGAAAGGAGAAACCGGAAAAAAGCGAGCATACTATGATTTTAGTTTGGTTTGTCTCTGGGTCCTAAATTAGTCTAGTTCTTATGATATTTTATTCACTATATCAAAGGATCAGCTGTGTTTTCTGATTTTTCGCCACAGGATTTAGTGTGGCCCAGAAGGTTACTCAAGCCCAGTCATCAGTATCCATGCCAGTGGGAAAAGCAGTCACCTTGAACTGCCAGTATGAAACAAGTTGGTGGTTATATCATATTTTTTGGTACAAGCAACTTCCCGGCGAAGAGATGATTTTCCTTATTCGTCAGGGTTCTTCTGAACAGAATGCAAAAAATGGTCGCTATTCTGTCAACTTCGAGAAAGCAGCTAGCTCCATCACCTTAACCATTTCAGCCTTACAGCTAGAAGACTCAGCAACCTACTTCTGTGCTCTCTGGGAACTCACAGTGTTTGAAGTGATAGTAAAAGCAAAACAAAAACCCTAGGGCTAGAAAAGAGAACCCTCTACTCCGCATCCTTTGCTACAGGAGCCAATTTGAAATGCACACCTGCAGATCTCAGGCAAGAGAGGGTAGTGACTGTGGTCTGTGGATTTAATCTGTGGTCTGGATCAGATGATTTAATTCTAAGTAAAACCTCCTTCTATCCCATTTGGAAACAGGTGTTCAGAGCAACTTTCCTCTAATACTTAAATTTTTACTTAAAATAGATCATACGGAAAATGTGTGAAGTTGTCTAAAGTTGGAAAGACTTCCACATAATAACTTAAAGTGGCAGTTTCACTTAACGATGCTCACAGCAGAAATATGGGTCTACTTATCTTGAATCATAATAAAAATCATTTCCTTAGCCCTTTCCTCTTAGGCTTTATGTCAATTAGGGTACAATCAGGGAAGCAGAACCATCATGAAAGATGTAGAATAAGATTAATTATAAGGATTAGACCTCATGCAATTGCTGGAACTGGTGATTCTCAGAAGTTACTTAGTTGTTTATGTTTTTATGAAATTATAACAGGAATAAAATGTAATCTTTTCAAAATTTGACATTGAGTTTTATTTACTAGGCTGAAGAGGATCAGGATATTCATTCCTATTGCCTTCACAAGTATTTCTTAGATCATGTGTCCTAGAATTGTCCTGATAAAACATTTCTATCCCATTGATTCAGAGTATTCAGTCTCACTTGTTAAATTCTGTGGCTGGGCATGTTTTTTATTTGTAAAATAAAGTCGTGATAAGCATGCCAGATTTCTATGTGATACAATGCCATAATCTGCTCTTACTCTTATGCAAAGCTATTGTCTTTGCATCTAGTATTGAGCCTGAATTTACTCTAGGTGAGCTAGACTCACATTTGGGAAGGAGAGTTGAATGTGGACAAGAGCATGCAAAAACTGATTTGTAAAGACGTTTTGGAACCTGTGGTGACAGGTGGAACCCACGAGGACGAACTAAAACTTGTCTATCTCTTACCTCCTTCAATCTGATAATGTTGGTGACCTTCAGAAGAAATGGTGTTATTTGCTATCTTGCTCCCTGGGTACCTGGCCCAAGAAAAAGAGAAGCTGAAAGAGGAGACCTGGGGGCAGTGGGGGAGTTGTGAATCAACAATAAGATGAGTTAGCAGATCAGTAGCAACATGTGTGAGTTGCCACTGTTCCTGGAGCCTGGCACCTGTCTTGTACCATTTTTTTCAACTTAATAGAGAACAATACAGGGAAGGATTTTCTTAGAAATGTATTTCCAGGTAGTTAACGATGAGACAGTATGAAGTTACCACAATACCCCTACCTTGTAAGCTTGACATCCGTATGCACCTCTTTTAATAACACTTAGCTTTCAAATAAAGACAATTTTAAAAAGCATGTTTCCTGCCAATATGATGCCACTATTCTTCACTCAACCACAAACACCCTAACCCTCTACCTCAAAGAGAATACAAAGTTTATTTATTCATCTTTGGGTGATGGTCTTTCCTCTTCTGGCTGAGTCACGCTCTCCCATTGATATCCTGTAGTTTAGCTTCTGAGATTTAACAAGATATATGATTAACTTATTAACATATCTTTCACTATTATGTGTAGGCAAATGGGAGGAGAGTAAAAAATGGTTAACATGTATTTTAATATTTTCATATCACAATGAAAAGGAAATGTTTATAACAGTATAGTCTTTTTTATCCACAAATGGTCTCATGGTTGTAGCTGATTTCCATAACTACCTCTTCCATTACCCATTTCATAATCTGTTTGTTTTCAGCAAGCACCTCAACTCACTGGTACACTTGACTTTCTATAAAACAAGCTCCTTGGTCAGGAGCAATGCTATACAGAATGCCATAAAGTTGAGTAAGGAATTCTCTAAGTCCACCACTGTGGTTTTGCCCAAAGCACTGCAGATGTGGAAGGAAAGTCCATATTCGGAATGTCTAAGTGGAATAAAACAAAGCAAAACTTGCCAGCAGCCAGAGAAAGTTGATATATCATGTTCTGGGAAATGTCTTTAAGAATGCTTGCTGAATTCTCATCAAAATCGACAGAAGCTAAAGAGGAAAAAGTATTTTTAAAGTACTTATAAAACAAACAAAAAAAACCTCTCTAGCTAGCTTCCCATGAACATAAAAGTCTAATTTTTAAACCCTTTGTCAAAAATCATTGTTAAGAAGGTGAAAAGTCAGTGCACAGATTGGGAAATTATATTTACATTGACGTATTTCTGAAAAAGATTCAAATGCAGAATACATAAGAAACTGGTACAAGTCAATAAGCAATGATAAAACAACACAAATGGCCAAAACTTGAAAAGACACTTCAGAAATATGATATCTAATAGTAACAAGCATACACAAAAAAGCACTTAATATAATTACTCATTAGGAAAATGAAGATGAAACCCACTGAGTGATCCTCCTGTGCCCCCCCAGCACCCCAATTGTATTAATGTAGCCGGGAGGAAATGACCACGAGAGGATAATGAAAAATAGTGACTACTCCCAGGGGAAGAGATGGCCAAGTAGGTTTTCTAGAAACTTCTGTTAAATTAAGTTTAGCCTAAAGCTGCCTCCTGGCTTATTTTAAGCTCAGGGCAACAGTTTCTCCATACACAGTGCCCTGTAACCTAACAGGATGCGTAAACAGGCTACAGTCTACTCTCTACAAATCCCTAAGTTTTGGCCATAGGTGGCCAACTGTTCAAATCACGTTCAAATAAGGCAAATGCCAAGCTTTAACCAATCCATCTGTTTCTGTACCTCACTTCCTTTTTCTATAGGTCACTTTACTTTTTCTGTCCATAAATATTCTTTGACCATGTGGCAGTGCCAGAGTCTCTCTGAATCTGTTCTGGTCTGGTGGGGGGCTGCCTGAATCTCTAATCAGTCTTTGCTCAATTAAACTCTGTAAAATTTAATTCGTCTAAAGTTTTTCTTTTAACACTCCCATCATTGAACCATGTTCAATGGAAGAAGAAAAAGCAGTAACAGGCTCTAGACTGGAACACTGAAGGAAAAGCAGATTTTACTAGGAAAGAAGAAAGTTGATATTCATTGGCCATACTATATGTCAGGCACTATTTATACATTTCAAATTCATTACCTAATTTAAGCATCGTACACCCTACGAGATAGGTTTTAGTGTTCCAGTTTTTCATATTTGGGAAATGAGACACAACTTTCCCTAACTTTGAAAAGCATCTCTAACTAAAGTCAAGCAGGGTGTAACATCTTAAAGGGCTCCTAAAAAGCAAAGTTTGGACTATGGAGAAGCAAACAGCCCCAAAGCAGCAGCATTGGCTTTCTCAGTGAGGATGCCAAGATGCCAAACCTGGGCACAAATTGCCTCAGGATCAACAGATGGAAGAAATCATCGACTAAGCATTTAAGAGTGCTGAATGTATCAGTGAGTCTCTTCTACAGTAGTGTGCTGTGAAGCACAAGACGGTAGAGGGAAAGATGAGATACTATTCCTTAAACACTCCAAGTGGGCTTCCATATCAAGGCCTTTGCCCACTATGCCTGCAATGCTATACCCCCACCAGACTTCATGGTGTACCTCTGAACTCCTCTACGTCTTTACGCAAAAGTCACCACCTTGTGAAGCCTTTATCGAAATCTTTCTATTATATTTTCCTTCTTTGAGAATCAGGCTCTGGCATAGTCCATGTGTTGAGAACTAAAGCAGCAAGTTCTGAAGCACTGCCACCTGGTGTTCCCACTAAACTGTTTGGTGAGGTTTACACTGGCCTCCCTGCTGCCCTCCAGTGTTCATGGGCTCAGCTGTGGTGAAGCCTGGTTGCAACAGGAGCTAACATTTCTGAACCAGTGTCAGTAACCTTCCCATTGTAGTGATCATGTGAGACAGAATTCAACAGGACTGGCTGTGATTTTTTTAAAATTTCATTAAAAAAATTTTTTTCCCCGAATATGTGAGGGTGAATGATTTCAAAGTGGCAAATATAATATATGGGCTAGTTTGGGGCTAATAGAATACCTTGGAAACAAAGATTGGCATTATTGCACAAGGTGGGAAGATTTTCTCTATGAAGTGAGTTTGTCTACTGCTCTGTCCCTTACTATAGTATAGAAATATCCTAAGAAGTGAGAACAACAGTCAATGATGGGTAAAAATAAGCCATTGTAGGGAACACTGTATAACATACTCTCCATGTTATCATATGCCTCCCAACCTCCCAATACAGCATTGTAATGCGACTAATTTCCTGCTAACAGTAAGAAACGTGATAGAACATGGATATTTATTATAGTACATAAAATACGCTATGCAAATTGCAAAATGCCCCTCGGAAAAATACTGAATTTTATCTTGTAGATAGACTGCAGTGCAATTTCAGATGGTGCCTCCCAACCCCCCAGTGTTTTCTATATTGAATGCATCTGGTTGAGTGCCTAAGATACAGAAGTTATTGAACTAAATGATTATTCAGTTGGTGTAAAAGTAATTTCTTTTTTTTCCATTACTTATAACGTAATGGCATAACCATTACATAGGCTTGGATTGGATTTCTGGACCTACCACTCATTGGTTGAATTATCTTAAGCAAATTACTTAATAACTTTAATGCTTCAATTTCCTTATCCCTACAATGTGGATATTGATAGTACCTACTACAAAGGGTTATTTTGAGAAATAAATAAAAGGACAAATGCCAATGCTTAGCCCAGTACCAACAGAAAGCTACTGGTTACTTATAGAAAAGGAAATTGAATCTGAGAGAGATTAAATGTCTTGCCTAGCATCACAAAGTGTCAGAGTTGAGCCTTCCCTCCATACCTTATTTAGAGCAGATACCTTTTCTCAACCCAAGAATAACTCTCCAACTCATTACAGTGTTATACTGTCTTTATAGAGCTTATCACTGTATAGAATTATCTTATTTTATAAAAACTCATTTATTTAATTTCTTCTCACTGCAGTCTAGCCCCTTTTCTATCTCTTCACTACCATGTTCTCCATGCCTGGAACAATGCCTAGCACACAGGAGACACAGTCAATATATGTTTGTTGAATGAATGCACAAAAGGTAAAATTATGTCCAGAGTCCGTGCAACGCAAATATTAGATGCAAGTTTAAGCTGGATTTATCTTTGTGTTATTTATCCAGAATTGTCAAGATTTCTATCCCATAACTTTCTTAATGTAATATTTAAATATGTAAGTGCTAAATAGTTGAATACTAGCTTTGGTTTATCTACATTGGTTGATTTTTACACTTTGGGGGAATTAATAAATAATCTTACTAAAAATTTTATCTATAAATCCCTCACTAGGGAGATGAAGTGGAAAAAATTTTGAGGCATTTTTCTCTGTAGTGCGTGCATCTTATCTTTTATGTTGCAAAAGTTTTTCAGAGGACTCATGTATATGTATATATTTTTATGTTTTAAAAAATTCTGTGCACACACACACACTCTTTGCATAACAGTAGATATACAGGCCTACTATTTGCTCAAAACAGAGAAAGCAAATTGACCTTGTTTCCCTTTACTATCAGGGTGAGTGCATTTAGAATCCTCCCTTGATATATTAGGCTGTTAAGAATGATAAAGATGGATGTTACTAGTTGAGCTGTCCTGTGGCCAAAGTGGGGAGGAAGGAAACTAGGATCATGCACTCTTCCAGAAAGAGAATCTCATTGTTTACTTTCTCTGTAAGGCTGTATTTAGTTGTCAACAGGCTTGGCCTTTACTTCAGATCAAATGTGTGGCTATACCTTGTAGAAGTCTGTCCTACTATTATAGATAGAGGAATTCTCGCTGCTGTTAGAGGTATGTCCTTCTTGGTCTGGACACTGCTCCTCCAACTTGTGGGTGAATTTATCAGTGGATCAGTATTCTCCCCAGAAATGAGCTCCACAGCATGTAGGCTTTCTGAGTGATTGTGACCATGCCTTCACTCTCCTAAGATGAAGTTATCTGAATGCTGTGATCTGGAGAAGAAACTATCTTGATTAGAATGTCTTGTTTGTCTACAGCAAAGACTTGGAACCAACCCAAATGTCCATCAGTGAGAGAATGAATTAAGAAAATGTGGCACATGTACACCATGGAATACTATGCAGCCATAAAAAAGGATGAGTTTATGTCCTCGGCAGGGACATGAATGAAGCTTGAAACCATCATTCTCAGCAAACTATCACAAGACCAGAAAAACCAAACACTGCATGTTCTCACTCATAAGTGGGAGTTGAACAATGAGAACACATGGACACAGGGAGGGGAACATTGCATACTGGGGTCTGTCGGGGGGTAGGGGACTAGGAGAGGGATAACATTAGGAGAAATACCTAATGTAAGTGACAGGTTGACGAGTGCAGCAAACCACCAGGGCATGTGTATACCTATGTAACAAAACTGCACATTCTGCACATGTACCCCAGAACTTAAAGTATAATTAAAAAAAAAAAAAGAATGTTTTTTTTGTCTAGCAGCCATCCCTAACTCTAGTCCTCATGCTTCTGAACTAAGAGTCATTATTGAGGCTTCCAGGATTTCCTTTACTACCCATACCTTTATCTCCTTTCCTGAGAAGGAAAGCTAGAAGTTAACCATTGAGATACTTTCTAATCCTGTTCTAATTTTTTAGAATATGATTTAAATATATGTGGAAAGTGCTGTCCTCTGATATTAGTACAAACCCCATGCTGTTTCCTTTGCTTATTTCAGTTGTTCACTGGAAAGGTTTTAAAGGCACTTCATACACAAAATACCTAGAGGTTGAATTTATATTCTGAAAACATTAATTAATGCTCTCTTATACTATTCAATTTCCCTTGGATGTGTCTTATTTCTCCAATTATATTTTGGGCTCACAGCGAACAGGGAATGTTGCTTTGTAATTTTTTTTCTTTCTTTTCCTCTCCCCTAGATGAGGCTATAGCTTTGTAATTTTTAATTCCTCAGAGCTCCTAGGAAAATTCAAAGCACAAAAATTACTGTTTAAAAAATACATGTATATTGAATCAAACTAACATTATATCTGGACTGTGACAGAAGCAAGACAGCATTATTCTTATTTACTTTTAAACAAGTTTATTGGAGTATGTTTACATTCCATAAATTCATCCATTTTGAATGTATGGTTCAATGATTTTTAATTAATAACTGATTTATGAAACTATTACCATAATCTATTTGTAAATACTTTTCAACACTCTGGAAAGATCCCTCATGCCAAACTATAGTTAATCTCTAACCCAACCCTGGCCCCAGGCAACCAGCTTATGTCTTTATAGATAATGTTCCTTTTCTGAACATTTCATATAAATGGAATCAGTCAATATGTAATCTTTTGTGTCTGGCTTCTTTTTCTTAAAACAGTATTTTTGAGACTCATCTGTGTTGTAGCATATGTTAGATGTTTTATTTTATTTATTTCATTTTTGCTTATTTTATTTTATTTATTCTTGATTTATTTTTGTTGTCGAATACCATTCATATCTTGTATGAATATGCTGCATTTTGCTTATTCATTCACCAGCTGATGGACATTTGGGTTGTTCTCATTTTTTAGCCATTATAAAGAATATCCACAAATTAGACTTCCATTATTTTTAGAACATATCTAACATGTAAAACATTCATGGTGCATCACAAATGTAGGTGGCATATCAGATTGCAAATATCATAAAGTCTAGAGCTAGACAGATATGTGTTCTAATTCTTAGTATGCCACTTAGGTAATTGACCTTGAGTGAATTATTCAATCTCCTTGAGTGAATTATTTAATCTCCTTGAGCTTTGGGTTATTTTTTGTTTGTAAATTGGAAACAGTAATGTCTCTATGGCATGTCTTTCTTATTAAATAATGTACATAAAGAAAAAAGTCGTTTAGAATAATTGGGGATTCAAAAGTTGTTTTTTAATGTTTGAGGATTCAAAGAAAAGTGCTTTTCCTGCCACAAATTGCCATCCCACTTGTAACTCCCTCTAAATTTGAATAATAGCAGTCCACAGTTAGGCAGCGCACTTCTGAAAGGTTGTCAATTATCTTTGTGTTCCAGACTCATGGGGGATTTCCTCAAAGTTTATGAAGTTGGCCTGAAGAAAGCAGTTACTTCGACCCCTCTTTGTGAACCACAGGAAACTGAAAATAGGGCAGAGTGTTTCAAGGACATTTATAGGAGCTGGTCTCTGATTGGTTAGGCAACCAGATGCAGAATCCTGTTTTCTGAAGCAGAATACTTTCACAGATTTTGACTGCAAAACGTTTTTCTGCTGAGGGTACATGGGCAGGAAACATGGAGAAGAATCCTTTGGCAGCCCCATTACTAATCCTCTGGCTTCATCTTGACTGTAAGTCCAGGGGTTACGGGAGACATTCTTAGTCTGGGGTGATGATGAGGAAAGAGGAGGATGCAGTCAGACACTCTAGGTTTTATTTGGGGGATGTGTGAAGAAAATGCAAACTCTGTAGAGAGACCAATTTCTATGTCTGACTCTTTTTTCTAAAACAGGCGTGAGCAGCATACTGAACGTGGAACAAAGTCCCCAGTCACTGAGTGTTCAGGAGGGAGACAACACCAACTTCACCTGCAGCTTCCCTTCCAGCAATTTTTATGCCTTACACTGGTACAGATGGGAAACTGCAAAAATCCCCAAGGCCTTGTTTGTAATGACTTTAAATGGGGATGAAAAGAAGAAAGGACGAATAAGTGTCACTCTTAATACCAAGGAGGGTTACAGCTATTTGTACATCAAAGGATCCCAGCCTGAAGACTCAGCCACATACCTCTGTGCCTTTGCACAGTGCTGTTCAGGCACCTGCAGCCCATACGCAAACCTGTGTCTGGTGTTGCACTATTACCAGCATTGACAAAAAACCATGAGTAGGATGGAAAAGACAAATCCATTGAATTACAGTTTTTGTTTTCAAGAGGATTATGCTAACATGGAAAAATAAGCACGCTAGTGATCATAGCTAACCACCACAAGAGCTAATTAAGTAAACATATTCCTTATGACAGACAGATGTCAGAGTGCTAATGAAGCATAACACATGACCTGGTAACTGGGCTGTTACTAAACAATACTAACCCCAGCTCCCAACAACACATTAACCACATCATGGAGTCAGATCCATTGCCTGCTCTTTTGGCATGATTCTGAAAGAACCCAATAGTTACTCAAATCTATCTAAAACAATCTGGGTAAATAACAGTAATATTTATCCCCTCATTGTTGCTATGTCCTGAAAACGAATTCTTCTATTATATTTTATCACAGCACAAATGGAGCATGTCGGCATGCCCCTTCCTCACACACCTGGCATGGAAATATGCATGTTTAATACCAGAACAGGTGACGCTGCCTCCTTTAATCCATTGGGGATTTTGGTTTTGCTTTAGTTCAACTTTCCCCCTACATGAACATTTGCATTTTTATTTCTTCTCACATGTGGCTATTTTCATTTTTAAATATCACTCATAATATTATAAAGGAGCACTGATGAAGGACTTTCACTATTAACGTGTTCTATCCCCCAGCTTGTACCACGATTGTGATATTGGAAGACTAACTGAACTCTATTATCGAAGTCTCTTCATTTGTCACTTCCAGGTGTATTAAGCAGGCTGAGTGTTTGGTGCTCTGCTCCTTTTGCAGGTTTCCAAACAACCCACCAGTTTAAGGTCCCATTGGTACTCTAGAGGCATATAATTCCAGGATTTCTTGGGGATGAAGTAACTTATTAAGATGAAGTAACTTATTTCTGGGCTTCCTCATCTAAAAACTAGAATTTCAACTTTCTCTAAACATCTACATTAATAATTATTTATCCAGCTCCTGTCCAGTTTCCTAAATTATGCTGCTATTGCAATTTCTCTCTCTTTTGTGGATTTATGTTTTTTAAAAATCTCATTATTGTTATTATCACATATTTAGTTAAAAAGCCAATACATTTTAAGAATACTAATGGAGTGTATACAAATCTTTCAGACTGGACCCTTTTAGATATATATACATAGAGAGAGAAATATTTTTTTCAAAATTTATTCACAAGGTGGTAATGAATCTATTTGACTATCAGATTGGAAGTGGCTAAATTTGTAATACTATTTGAACATATATGGAATCGGACGGGTATAGCACAGGACTGAGTGCAGAGAAGCTATGGTTCACTGTACACTAGTGTTGGTGGAGAAGAACTACACAAAAGAAGACTGATCACTGTTCCAGCTGGTAGTCAAATTCCCAAACCAGCTCTCCATTATTATTGGCATAAAGATCAGTGGAAGAATTTCTAATATTTCCAGCAATGATCTTGAGGCTTGAACCAACTCTAAATTGATAGAATCAAAAGGCTTGGGTAAAATAAAAATGAACGTCTGACTCATTTGTGTGTGTCTGCAACACAGTGCCTCACAGTATCCTGTATGTCAAAGCACACATAGAAATTAATTACATTCATACCACACTTCAGTGTGGAATGACGCTGCTTGAAATCAGCCTATGACTCCAACTTCCTTGAGAACTCTGCCTGCCTTAAGCCACAATGAGATAGAGATCTTCCCACACACACGATCAAGAGAAATGTAAATCTGTAGTGCACGGTCCTTACAAAAATATCCCTATCTTTATGAAAGCTGTATGTAACCAAATAAATATGGACCAAAGTTTTCAGTCTCTTTGGATTCTAAAACTGATCTGCAACTGAAAATAATGTGTTAAATTCTGATTATTTATAGACACAGACAGGCATGTTCTTGTAAATTTTGTTAGTTTAGCCACGTGGAATGAGAAGAGTGAGTGAAATATAAAAATCATGTTAAATGAGAGACACAGATCTCTGTTGATTGCAGGGCCCCAACCTGAGCAATCAGCCATGTGCTCCTGTGCTGTGGTAGCACACAGCTCTTGTTAGCTCTGATCATTGCCACCAGGTCTTCTGTGCCAGTGCAGAAGCACAAGGATGGCTTTTGAAAAGAAGTTTGGTGAAACAGGCAGATGTTTCAGGTCAAGCTGTTACAGACTAGCAGAAATCAGACAGAGGAAGCGTACATTTTTATTGTTGATTTCTCACAAGTTCTCAAAAAGACTATTTTTCATTGGACTCCAGAGCTTTTGTGGCTTGCTGAATAACAAACTATTCTACAACTCACTTAGGCAAGTGCCATTTTACTATCTCATGATAATTCTGCTTCTTGTGATGTTGACTGCAGCTAGGGTCCTCTGGGGACTTACCTGACTAGAACCCCTGGAGCTCCCTGCCATACCTGGAGCTTTGGTGGGAATATGGAAGGCTGGGTTCATCTCTCATCCCCACTATTCTCAGGGCTTTCATTACACATGGCCTCTGCATGTGGTCTCTCCTCAAGATCTCTCTAGGGTCCAACTTACCTGGTGGCTCAGGGCTTCCAATATTACAAAAGTGGAAGGTGCCAGACATTTTTAATGTTTAGGCCAGAACTGCCACAATATTATTTCTACTGCATTCTCACGCACACATAAGAACCATGAATGTGACGTTACTTGGAAAAGGGGCCTCTGTAAATATAATTAAAATTGAGTCATGGAGCCAGCCCAGACTCGACATAGCAGGGAACTACACAAGGGCATGAATATCAGAAGCAGGATTTTGGGGGCATCTTTGGATACTAACTCCCACAAGAGCTAACTAAGTAAACATATTCCTATGCCAGATAGGTATCAGAGAGCTAATGAAGCATAACACATGACCTTGATAATCCAGTAGTTATCAAGGTCATATCAATTTGAACTTCCAAATACTGCTCATATCTGTTTCTTTATTTCTCTATTACTTACTGCTTTCCTAATTCAGGCATTCAGCATCTCTCACTTGGATGATTGCAATGACTTCCTAATTGTCTTCCTGCCTCTAGTCTCAACTCTTTGAATCTAACTTCTACATGGCAACTACAGTCATTATAAAATGTATCTAATAAGATCATTTCCTGCCTCCCTGTGGGTAATGAGGAACCATTAGAAGTTGTAAAGTTGAAACTCTATACTAAAACATACAAGGCTGGCCAGGCATGGTGGCTCATATCTATAATCCCAGCACTTTGTGAGGCTGAGGCAGGTGGATCACCTGAGGTCAGGAGATCGAGACCAGCCTGACCAACATGGTGAAACCCTGTCTCTACTAAAAATACAAAAATTAGCCAGGTGTGGTGGCATGCTCCTGTAATCCCAGCTACTGGAGAGGCTGAGACAGGAGAATTACTTGAACCCAGGAGGTGGAGCTTGCAGTGAGTTGAGATCGTGCCATTGCACTTCAGCCTGGGTGACAGAGCAAGACTCTGTCTCAAAAAAAAAAAAAAAAAAAAATACAAGGCCATCTACAGAATCCCATTTACCTTCTATTTTAATCTTCCATCCTTCTCTCATATATGTAACATATTTTTACATAATATGTATTTCATATATATTATATATGCATATTTAAATTCTAACCCTTTCTGTGAATATTAAGGGCTTTCCTAAATCTGTCCTCTTTTCCCAGAATATATTTTTCCCATTGTAATATGCACACAGGTCTACTCACCTTTTATGGCCCAATTCAGGCAGCATTTTTAATTTTTTATCTGAGAATTCATAGAATAACACTTGTAACATCTTATTATAAATATTTTAAAATCTGATCCTCTCTTACAATTGTTTTGACAAAAATATTTGCCACTGAGCGCTATCAGATGTTTATATTCAATGGAAACGTTTCCTACAAGGAAATGCAGAGATTCCGTCTAAAAGTGCAGAGATTTCTTTTACTCCTGGAACCAGTGCACGGCCAGCTTCCCTTCTCTTCCTTTAGTAAATTTCCACTTCCAACCATAAGACCTAGAGAGAGGCTACAAGAGAGGCCATGCTGCTAGTTGGGAAAGGGCAAGCTTGACCTGGGCGAGATTCCTCTGTCTCAGTTTATACCTCCTACGTAAACTGCACCAGTGCTGTTGCCCTGGATGAAGAGAAGAGGATTTCTAAAGCCCACATAGGTGCTCCTTCCACACTCCTTGCTCTTCTTGAATGGGGAAGGAGTCCTTATTGCCTTAAAATTGTTAACTTTGTCTTCATTTTGAGATCCAAATCCAGTATTCATAAGGAAGAAAAAAGCATCCCAGTGGCACGCATTTCAAAAATTTATCTTAATTCACGAGATTTGTCATTTTTCAGCACATCCTAAAACTGCTTCTTGGTCTGTTTCCACTTCATGCAGTAATTCAGATTTTGATTCACTTTTTACCCTACACAAAATGTTGAGATTTCTGCCATTAATACATTTACATGGCAACACTTTAAAGACATTAGATTTCTTGCAGTGGGTTGAATGATGACAGAAGATATGTCCATGTCCTAATCCCTAGAAATAGTGAATGTGGGCTTATTTGAAAAAGGGTCTTTGCAAATGTAGTTGAGTTAAGAATATTAAGATAAGATCACCCTGGATTATTCAGGTAGACCCTAAATCCAATGACAACTGTTCTTTTAAGAAACACACAGATGAGGCCGGGCACGTTGGTTCATGCCTGTAATCACAGCACTTTGGGAGGCCGAGGTGGGCGAATCACCTGAGGTCAGGAGTTCGAGACTAGCCTGGCCAACATGGTGAAACTCTGTCTTTACTGAAAATACAAAAATTAGCCAGGCATGGTGGTGCACACCTGTAATCACAGCTACTCAGGAGGCTGAGGCAGGAGAATCGCTTGAAACTGGGAAGCAGAGGTTGCAGTGAGCCACTGCACTCCAGCCTGGGTAACGTTCTGTGGGAGCCCGCAGCTTTTTAAAGTTACTTTCTGTTTTTATCTTCCAACCTTTTCTACCACACACTTTTTTTTTTTCAGAAAAAAAAAAAAGAAAGGAAACACACAGATGAGAAGGCCATCTAAAGACAGCAGTAGAGGTTGCAGTTACGCAGCCACATCCAAGGGATGCCTGGAGCCACCGGAGGCTGGAAGAGATGAGGAAGGATTCTCCCCTAGAGCATTCAGAGGGAGCACGGCCCTGCTGACACCTTAATTTCAGACTTCTAGCCTGTAGGGCTGTAAAGAAAATAAATTTTTGTCAAGTCACCAAGTTTGTTGGCTACGACAACCTTAGGAAACTAGTATCTCCTAAAGATACTATTTCTAAATAGCTACAACAAAACCTTGATTGTTTTATAGAAGGGCACGTGGTCAACCAATACCATTTGAATATGGTATTGAATATGGTTCAAATATTTTAATATTTTTTGGAACATTTTGAGTTTAAACTGTGACGCAATATATATACAAACACACATTTTTTTTTTTCATTTAACGAACACTGGAGTATCTACAATTTACCAGCTATCAGAGTAGAACATGTTGGTGAATAATAGACAAATACTTATTGAGGGCTTACCACATATCAGGTTTATACTAGTGATCCATCAGCAAATCAAAGAGACAAAATTCATTGTTTTCATAGACCCTACATTCTAGAGCAGTACTGTAGAATTTTCAAAGATAGCAAAAATGTTCTGCATCTGCATAGACACTAGCCACATATGAATACTCAGCACTTGAAATGTGGCTAGTGTGCATGATAAATTAAATTTTAAATTTTATTTAATTTAAATGTAAGTATCCTCATGTGGTTTGTAGCTACCACATAAGACAGTGCATTTCTTGAAGATGATACAGTTCACACCTTCAAGGTACAAAAAGGCTAACTCAGATAATTAATCAGTAATTATACAGGTATAAACAGTGTGATAAGTGTGGCTGAAGTTCTGTGGGAGCCCGCAGCTTTTTTAAGTTACTTTCTGTTTTTATCTTCCAACCTTTTCCACCACACACTGTAGATGTTTATCAGCCAGATCAGAACAGAAAGCTACTTTATCCAAGCGTTTTGTTTATGGAAGCCTTCCTATAGAAATTGATTATCTGTTAGACAAGACTTTTTTCTCATTATGTTAATGTCTTCCCTCGTCACTGCTGGCATATGTAAAAGTAACATAGTGGGGTGGTAGCTATGATTTCTAAATTGGATAGTTTACCAGGGAAATCTGGGTGACAAAAAAGAAATATGTATTTCTTACCTTCTGTTTTGAGGTAATGGGTTGTCTAACAATAAATCACAAGTGTCTCTCACATGTATTAAAATGTCTGTGACCTAATATGTCCCATTGGCGCACTTACAAGCACGTGCTACATGGCACAAGATGATTCTTAATGACAATGGAAGCGACAAAATGGAACTTTCTCTTTTCTTTGGATGCCCTAGTTTTAAATCACAGACTCCATTTTAAGAGGCAAATTATTTCTCCTTGAACAATGTCACTATCAGTAAGCTCTTTTCTTCCAATCCTTGACACACATACATACCACCTAAATTACAAAGCAACTTTATTAATACAAGAATATATTGTCAAATGAGCAATGTTTGAGTCCAGCCACAAGGGGGCAGCATCGGCAAACATAGACTGTCCTCTGAAGTGGGTGGGCAAAATAGTCTGATTGGTTTTCTTAACTTGCAGTCACCTCCCCTTTCTTTCCAAAATGCACACATCTGCTTTCCAAAATAGACTGCAACTATTTCTATTGATCTGGAAGAAGCTTATACCAGGCAACCCATTTAGGAGCAGTTGGATGAAGAGGAAGGAGAGGGAGATGCTACTCATCACTTCAGTGTTGGTATTATGGATGCAATTGTCACGTGAGTTTGAGATGTCCCTGACTGCTTCCAGAGAATAAATCCAACAGGATAGAGAAGTATCTGCAGGCAGGGAATGGACTTTCTGTTTGAAGAACAAGAATTAAGAGAAAGGGACAGAAACAGAGAGAAAGAGACAAAAAGAATAAAGGTTGAGGGAGATGGGAAGGGAAACAGGGACAGAAAGGGAAAAAAGAAAAGAGAAGTGAGAGAGACCCGTGTAGCTCAGGGACTAAATATCTACTCTGATTTTATGTGATGCTTCCCATTGTCTTTCTAAACAGAGGTGAATGGACAACAAATAATGCAAATTCCTCAGTACCAGCATGTACAAGAAGGAGAGGACTTCACCACATACTGCAATTCCTCAACTACTTTAAACAATATACAGTGGTATAAGCAAAGGCCTGGGGGACATCCCGTTTTTTTGATACTGTTAGTGAAGAGTGGAGAAGTGAAGAAGCAGAAAAGACTGACATTTCAGTTTGGCGAAGCAAAAAAGAACAGCTCCCTGCACATCACAGCCACCCAGACTACAGATGTAGGAACCTACTTCTGCGCAGGGCACAGTGCTCCCCAAGCACCTGCTGCCTGTCTCCAAATCTTGCCCTGGGTCTTCAGGAGCAGATCATCCTACTCTCCCCAAAGAGCAGGAGCCAGAGAAAGCCAAAGTCACAATGTCTGTGAGGATATCGAGCAACTCCTCCCTATGGCAGTAGGAATGCATGTAGAAATTCACTCTGTTAAGACCTGGAAGAGTTTAGCAGTTTTATTTCCTAAAACTTAACTACCGGTTTTCTTCTACACAGGTGTCTCAAAGAATTCGAATTGTCTTAGGAAGAATCGGTGGATTTTAACAAATTGTGATACAGATATTTATATAAAAAGTCTGAGTTCATCTTTCAGTGCAGTGGTCCCCAACATTTTTGGCACCAGGGACCAGTTTTGTTGAAGACAATTTTTCCACGGAGCAGGGTGGGGGATGGTTTAGGAATCCCCCTAACCATAAGGGAAACTGTTTACCTCAGATCATCAGGCATTAGTTAGATTCTCATAAGGAGCTAGCAGCCTGGATTCCTCGCATGCGCAGTTCACAATAGAGTTCGGGCTCCTGTGAAAATCTAATGCTGCTGCTGATCTCACAGGAGGCGAATCTCAGGCAGTAATGCTCACCTGCCGCTCACTTCCTGCTCTGCGGCCGGGTTCCTAACAGGCCACAGAAGGTTACGGATTCCCCGCCGCCGGGGGTTTGGGACCCCTGTTTGGGTGGTAGCGGAGGTTTCCAAGCAGTTTCTTTAAGGTTTTAGCTCAATTGTATTGTGGAAGATTTGAAAATTAAACATTTTTCATTAAGTACACAAAACTTAAAAGAAGTTTACGACCAACTCCCTGAAGAGTCACCTCTGTAGAACTCATCTGCTTCAATGCAATGCAGTCCAACATAGCATAACGATTATGCATGCCGTAACCACCTTTCCAGAGAATTGAGTGAAGAGAGCTCTTTTTAAAACGAGGAGTTTAGACGAAACTGCAAGTGACCCATGAAGAGATTTAGGCATGGTCTCTCTTTCACTCTTCTGACTGCAGTTATATTCCCCAAGCCCAGATAAAGCTGATGATTCAAGTTCTGCTAGCCATGTTCATTGGTCTAACTACCGGGAAATATTAGCCACAGATTTCAAAGGGTGTTCACTGATTTCATCAATTACTTTATTTCTCCGTACTTAACAAAGATTTTTATCCTGGGAAAGAGAGGATAAAAAATACAACTGTATTGGAGAGTTTAAACATTAAAATCAAGTGATATTGGTCAAATAAAGTTTTTGTACCTTTCTAATAAAACATTTTGTAGCCATAAAATTGTTGTGATGAAAATGTTGTGACATAGGAATTAATTTAATTTATCGAATGAACAAAGTCAAACACAAAATAGTACTATGCCACTTATAAAACAAAATAACATGCATATAGAAAAATATGGATGGGAGCACATGCATGTTTAGGTTAATTTCTAAGAGCACCATAATTATTTAATAGTTGTTTTCATCCATTATAACATTTCCAAGGGTATTTCAGAGTTGTGCCAAAAACAGTTATGTTAAAATTACTGTAAAAATTATTTTCTCCTCTTCTGTCATAGTCTTGGCCCTTTTGCACACTGATCCTCTCAAACTATTACCTTTTTTGGGGGGTGGGGGGCAGGTGGGTCTGACTTCTCCCAAGAAGTTTTCCTTCTTTTCTCTTTTTCCTTTTGTACATTTTCTGTGTGTTTCTGCTACAGTCACGCCAAAGTAAAAAATAATACTAATTAACAAAATCACAAGCACTTGAAAATAGACATGAATTATAAAAGACCTCATAAATAATTCTGGAAAGATCAAAAAATGACCTTTACTGCCAGTAGGGGAATGATTTCATCCATCAAAACAGCTGCCAGAGATGATTCACATAAGAAGGAAAAACACACACACACACACACACACAAACAGCATTTTACCAGTATAATTAGGATCTCATTTTGATTCTTTACCAAATTTCAGGAAAGTATGGTCCGATATTTCTTGGTTTCCCTCACTGATTGTTTCTCTTTTATTCCCAGTGTATCTTTTATTAAGCACACGTGAGGGGCTCTCATCCTCTGATTCTCCAATATTTTCTGTCTGGGAGACACCATGTACAGAAATAAGGGGTGGACTGACAATTTCGATTTGACTCTAGTGTCAAATTGAAGTGTTTGGCTTGTTCCTCCAAAACCCTTTCTTCATAGGATTTTTTTGGAAGGTTTTCACAAAGACTGCACCTGACTACTGTACAAAAACACATCTGTAGAATCTGCTTAAAAGACCTCCTTCAAGGTTGCAGTGAGCATAGATCACGCCACTGCACTCCAGCCTGGGTGACAGAGTGAGACTCTGTCTCAAAAAAATAAAAATAAAAAATAAAAATAAAATAAAATGAAAGACCTCCTTCAGAAGGCATTAATCATGCTTTTCTTCCTTTCTTCCTTCCTTCCTTCCTCCCTTCCTTCCTTCCTTCCTTCCTTTCTTCCTTCCTTCCTTCCTTCCTTTCTTTCTTTCCTTCTTCCTTCCTTCCTTTCTTTCTTTTTCTTTCTTTCTTTCTTCCTTTCTTCCTTCCTTCCTTCCTCCCTTCCTTCCTTCCTTCCTTCCTTTCTTCCTTCCTTCCTTCCTTCCTTTCTTTCTTTCCTTCTTCCTTCCTTCCTTTCTTTCTTTTTCTTTCTTTCTTTCTTTCTTCCTTTCTTTCTTTCCTTCTTTCTTTCTTTTTTTTTGTCACATCCAATGTGTATCTCCATGCTATCTAGAGTGGTTAGAGTGATTCTCTATCCTTTACAATGATGGGGTCCATTAGTCCACATCTCTGCTTTTCTTGCTCACTCACAGGAGATAAGATTAAAAACAAGTAAGGATAATATTGCTTTATGAAGCAGGTATTATAATTTCCAACTTATAAAGAAAGAAATTGAAACCTCAAGATATTAAGTAACTTACATCTACTCACCTGTAAGAATGGATAAAGTTCAAATATATGACAATCTCAAGTACCGGTTAGGCTACACATCAACTGGAACTCTCATACATTGGAGATAGGAAAGAGAAATGCTCAGCACTTTGTAAAACAGGTTGGCAGTTCTTATAAAGTTAAACTTCACTTACAATATGATTCATCAATCTCTCTCCTGCGTATTTAGCCAAGAGAAATAAAGGTTATGTTCACATAAAAATTTCCATGTGAATGTTTATGGAAGCTTAATTCATAATTACTGAAACCTGGGAATGACCAGATGTCCTTCAACTGGAGAAGGGTTAAACACATTGTGGTTCATCCATATGACTGAGTACTACTCAGCAATAAAAAGAAATGAAATATTGACTCATGCAAGAACATGGATGAATCTTCAACGTGTCTTGGTAAATAAAAGAAACTAAGTCCAAAGGACTATATATTGTGTGACTTTATTTATATTATTAATACATATGAGTAGAAGCAAAACTATAAAGATAGGAAACAGATCAAAGGGTTGGTGAGAACTGTACCATAGACCTGTATACCACAAAAAGTAAATCTTACTGTGTAAGATAACTAGAATGTGAGTGGAACCCCAAAAGAAATAGAAACTGTAACAAATGCATCCAACAATATTATAGTGAATAATGTAAACACAGTGACACTGTCTTTAATGTGGAAGAAAATAACTAACCTAAATAATTTTTGAAAACAATATTTTGAGTAGATACTATAAGACAAAAGGCAAAAGAATGGCACACAAATACCATTCTGTAGGTAATAAATTTATTTGTCAAGGGGTATGGGTTAGCAATTCTTAAACTAATTTATGTGAGCATTTGGATTGAACAAATGTATATAGGTAAAATATATAATAGATGATGAATCATGAGAGCCAGATTTCTCACTGTTGGGAAAAGTAATAAATAATGAAGGGAGAAATCTATGCAGACCCAGTGGAGTTGAACTCATGTTTTTTATAACATTCATAGGTACAGGTTGATACATAAATAAAATTATTAGGAGACTTGAGTGCTTTCTGATGCCCAACAGCAAAGCACAAGCCTGTGGTTACTTTATTCGAATTGATTCAAAAGCCTGAAAGACCTTCAGCAAAGTAGATAAGAAATGTCTGGGAAACCTAGGTGGTCTTGATATTAGGAAAGATACAGTATTTGTGTTGTCACCATATTTAGTTCCGTCAGTATATCTCTTTGGTTTTTGTATTGAGGCGTAATACACATACAGTAAAGTGCACTAACATTCATCAAATGTTTGTGAATGTTTAGTTATGCACATCCCTGTGTAATAATCCTCCACCAATCAAGATGCAGAATATTTCCACCAACCCAGGCATTATTTCATTCCTCTTTTCACTCAATACCTACCCCTAGAGATAACCACTATTCTGATTTCTATTGCCTTAGATTAGTTTTGCTTTCTCTTGAATTTCATATTAATGAAATCATACATTACATTTTTATGTGTTTCTTATGTTGAACACTGTTCCATTGTATGAATATGCAATCTTGTTTATCTACTTCTTTGGTAACAGAAATTTGTGTTGTTTCGAGTTTGGGGCCATGATGAATACAGGTACTATAAATGTTCTTATGTAAGTCTTTTTGTGAACATGTGAAATTGTTGAACATTCTTATGTAAGTTTTATTGTTGTAGTAGAATCACTGGGCCATAGGACAGGCATACCTTTACCTTATTAGAAGCTTCCAAGGCGTTTTTGAGGTTATATCATTATGGAAAAGAGTTTCAATTCTCCATAACCTTGCTGGTACTTAATAATGTTGGCATGTATTATTAAACTTTAAAATTTTGAGGTTATTATAAATTCACATATATTTTAAAAATTTAAGGCAGATCATATGTATCCTTTACTCAGTTTACTCCAGTGTGTAAAACTATAGTACAATATCACAACCAGGATATTGACGCTGACTCAGTCAAGGCACGGAACATTTCTATCACTACGAGGGTGCTTTCTGTTGTCCTTTTGTAGCCATATTAATTTCCTGTCTGCTCCCATCCCCTCCTTCATCCCTGGGAACTATTAATCTGTCCTTCATTGTTATAATTTTGTAATTTCATATACGTTGTATAAATGACCTTTGGGGACTGACGTTTTAAACTCAGCATTCTGCTATATTTTGTGTATTGCCAAATTTGAGAAGTTTTTGGCTTTTACTTCTTTGATACTTTTTCAGTCCTACCCCCTTTATTTTTTAGTACTATGATGAAAGGAATGTTAGAATTTTGTTATAGTCCTGCAATTCCCTGAGGCTTGGTTCATTTTTTTTAAATCATTCTATTTTCCCTTTGTTATTCAGATTGAGTAATTTCTTTTGTTCTATCTTCCAGTTCACTAATAATTTTCTCTATCACCTCCATTTTGCTATTGAGCCCATCTGGTGGACTTTTTATTTCAGCTATATTTTTAAGTTCTAAAGTTTCCATTTTATATCTTGGTTCTTTTTTATGTATTTTACTTCTTTACTTAGACTTTCTATTTCCTCCTGAAGCTTTCTGTTTTTTCATTTGTTTCAAGCATGTTTGTAGTTGCTCTTTGAAACATTTTCATCATGGCTGCTTTCGTATCTTTATCAGGTAATTTTACCATCACTTTCAGCTCAGGATTGGCACCTATTGATTGTCTCTTTAAAATTCTGTTTGAGATCTTCTTGGTTCTGAGTATATTGAGTACATTTTTTTTATTGAAATCTGAACATTTAAGTATTGTGTTTGAAACTCGGGATCTTATTTAAAATTTTTGTTTTATCTCCTTTCTCTAATGCCAGTCCAGCAGGGGAAGGGGAACACCACCTCACTATCTGGTAGAGATAGAATCCAGTGTCCCCATTCAGCCTCATTGACATCAGAGGGCAGGGAGGATCATCAAACTGCCAGGTGGGGGTTGGACTTCTGGGTCCTTATGTACAGATGAATCTTGAAAAACATGAGGGTTTGGGGCACCAACCCCCATGCATTCAAAAATTTGTATACAACTTTTGGATCCCCCAAAACTTAACTACTGATAACCTACTGTTGACCAGAAGCCTTACTGATAGCATAAACAGTCAATTAACACATATTTTGTATGTTGTATGTATTATACACCATATTCTTACAATAAAGCAAGCTAGAGAAAAGTAAATGATATTAAGAGAATCATAAGGAAGAAAAAATATGTTTATAGTACCATACTGTATATAGCAGTTCTGTAAGTTTATGTAGTCTGTTTACAAGACGAATCATCTGTCTGAAATTGCAGGCAATGGCAACTGCAGCTGCAGCTTAATGTCAAGCAATTAAGTTTTTTCTTGTAAGGTCATGACTTTTCTCTGCTTCTTGGGAGCACATCCAACATCACTGGTGGAATTTTGTATGGATCCCATGGTGTTATTCAAGGTTTACCCTATTGGACTAAACACAGTGAAAAGTATGTGAGAACTGTGAGAGATGACTTTTTACTACAATGGACAAGTGGCTGGAGATATGAACTGCTCATGTGGAGATAATTAGCATTGCATTTTAAGTAGATATTCACAAACTTGAGCTCACTGCAATAACAACAGAAGGTGGCTACAAAATTATTACAGTAGTACAGTATGTACTATAATTTTGTGCAGTTGTGATTTAATACTGCATATTTAAGTTTGTGTGCATTTCTCCAGACTCCAAGTGCCACCACATACGGTCTGTGTTTGTGTGTTTAGTTTTGATACATTTAAAATTTTTATAATAAATTTGTGTATGTTTTATGGTAGTAAGTGATAAGGTAGACTAGTATTTACATGCATTTTACACATTCATGACATATCTCTTTCTTAATTTTATTGATATTTTTAGACTACATTGTGTGTTTGCAAGTTTTTTCAACTTGTTGCAAATCTCCAAAAATTTTTCCAATATATTTATTGAAAAAAAGTTCGCATATAGGTGGACCCATACAGTCCAAACTTATTCAAGAGTCAACTGCAGTCTCCACTGTAATTTATTTTTCTTTCTTTATGATTAGGGTTTTTTTGTGTACTTTAAAAAATACTGTTGTCCACTTCTAATATAATACAGTTGTTCTCCTGTGTCTTCTTTTAAAACTTTATAGCTTCACTCTTCACATTTAGGTTTCTGACCCATCTGGAATATGTGTGTGTGTGTGTGTGTGTGTGTGTGTGTGTCTGTGTCTGTGTGTGTCTGTGTGTGTGTGTTTATATATATTTATATTGAAAAGACTATTTCTTCCCCCACTGAATTGCATTGGCACCTTTGGAGAAAATCAAGTCATTACATGTGTGTTCATCTGCTTCTGGACATGATTCTGTTAGATCGTCTTTTTAACAATTCTCATATCAATAGGCCATTTTCTCTTAATTACTGAGGTTTCATATAAGTCTTGAAATCTGGAAATGCAATTCCTCCAGCTATCGCCCACCTTTTTTTCAAGGTTATCTAACTTGTTATAGGATTTAAATTTCCATAGATATTACAAAACAGATTCTCAAACTTCTACCACAACAAGTTTCTGGTAATTTGATTCAGATTTGCTGAGTTTATGATAAGGTTGAGAAAACTGATAATTTAACCTATGGATTCCTTAGATTTATAAATATAGCCCTCCATTTATTTAGGTCCTCCCTAATTCCTTTTATTAATGTTTTATAATTTTCATTTTGATGAACTTTCATATCCTTAATTAAATTCATTCATTTGCTTATTTCATTGTAAATGGCATTTTTATTTTATTTTCCAATTGCTTTTAGCTAGAATCTAGAAATAGAATGGAATTTGTTATTCAATGACTGTGAATTCATCCATTAGTTCTAGTAGTTTCTTTACAGATTCTTTTAAATTTTCTATATTCAAATTACGTTATCTATGAAGAAGTAGTTTTACTTCTTCCTTTCCTGACTTTATGCATTTTATTTTTTTCCTGACTTGATACCAGTTATTCCAATGTGAAAATAAATGGAAATGTGATAATGTATCTTGTTCCTAAACTCAGAGAAAAAAATGTTCAGTATTTTACCATTAATTACAATGTTAGCCTTGGATATTTTTATAGATACTCTATCAGATGAAGGACTCTTTTCTACATGTCTAGATTGTTGAGAGTATTCATCATGTGAGGGTGTTGGCCTTGTATCAAATTCTCTTGTGTGTGTAAGTTTTGATAAATTTAAAATTTTAATAATAGATTTGTGAATATTTTATGGTGGTAAATGATAAAGAAGTTTAAAATAGGTTGAACCCATTATTTTGGTTTCTCATCAAGCAAAGGAGGAGAAAACCTTACCCGTTATGATCTTAGAGATCATATAATCTTCTAAATTGTAAGTTACTCTGCAAATACTCAATAGATTGGGCAAATATATTTTTTATTCTTTAGAGCTATGCAAAATACTTAATGATTTTCAATACCATTAAAAATATCACCTGTTAGTAGCCTCAATCGTCTTCCAAAAAATAAAGGTGATCAAACTAAAAGCAAAAAAAAGGAAATTGTGTTCATTACTTTTCTTCTCCCTTTGTTAATATAACAACATGATATAGTCCTCCCTACTTTAAGTAATTGTCTGTTTCTTCTTATATTTTCAGCAATACTGTCCTGTTAACTTACATCTTTATGATCTGGTACAGAGTAGGCTCTTAGTGAATATTTTTTAAATGAATGGAGTATTATTACCAAGACTTTTACTCCATGTCTTTGTAGCTTGATTTTTCACACCCATGTTGGGGAAATTTATTGTCTATCGTTGAATTTTTGCCTACAAATCTGACCCCATGTTTACCCCATTGTAGTCTTTGGTTCCAAATGTATTCCAGATAACTGAAAGAGTGCATATAGAATAATTTAAAGATTTTCTCAGCATAAGTTCAGTAAATTTGTCAATTATGACTCATCTATGCATTCATGAAACAAGTAACTATTGAGTGCTTATTCCAGGCCAATATCTCTTATAAGCATTGAATAGTATGGGCTTTTGAACCAGCCTTTAATTATGGGATGATTAGAAACAAAAGAGAAATTAACTCCACGTCAGCAATTGAGAATTGCAATGGGAATATTATTGAAATAACAAATTAATTTAAAAAATAGTTAAAACCTTTATTGGAGTGTTAGAGGACTGATAAAACAAAGATGAGTACAGAGGTATTAAAACTAAGTATCTACCTTCAAACCTGATAAAAGGGTCAGAAGATTGCTGGCTGACTTTTGCCTGATTATAGCTACCCAGTTCATTCATTCAGTCAGTCACAAGAGGGGGCTGCTTCACCTTAAAACTTAGGTTTCTTTCTTGGAGAGGGGACACTAAGCTTATGTTCCACTTAAGTTCCACAGAAAACAGGAAAAAAAGATACACTTTTATCCTCTTTAGACAAATTGTACTTTATGATCTCTTATTAAGTGTGTTATGGCTTCAAGAGTTCCGGGACCCTTACACCGATGTACTAAGTCTTCTCAGAGCACCTCCCTTAACACTGCATTCTCCAAGTTTCACTTCCCTAATCATTTCCTACCTCCCCTATTCCCTACACCTTTTTCTTCCTTTCCTTTACCTATTGTTACCACCACCCCCCAATCTTGTTTGCTTTTCCTGGTCTCTTTTCCTTCTGCCTCATTGTCCTTGGTGCACACAGTAGCCACAAGCGTGAGCATAGAAATTAGGAAATGAACTTTAAGGCCAGAGAGTTTAAGGCGGATGAGAGCCAGCACCATTTATGTCATTAGTCACTATATCAGTAACAGATGCACTGAGAAATGTCTACTTAGACAACAGTCAATACATGATTCCAGAGACCTCTATAGAAAACCCGAGTTTTGGGAGATTTAGCTTTCAGTGTCAATGTTGTTAATGCTTATTTTCCCCCTGAGCACATCACTTCCTACTTTTGAACCTCACTCCCATTTGCTAGAAAGTAGATGGGAACTTTAATCTCCTTACAACACAGAGCTCAGTATAGGCTTCTGGGATTTAATGACACTTTCCACACGCTCCATGGAGCAGAGGACAATTTATTTGGTACATTGAGGAAGAAATGATGGAAGAAAAAGTCTGGATAGATACATCCTTATGATCGATTTTCCTCATTCAGTGCCAGCCTCTTAGACTTTAAACTTCATAAAAGATTTCAGTAGACACCACCTGAGTTGAGGATGTCTGGTTGATACCCTCACCGTCTTCTCAGGAACATGACTAAACCTGGAGAGGAAGACACAGAAAAGCAACTGCTCTATCATTGGCTGACAAGATCCTGACAACAACACGATGAGAGCTGCACTCCTTGCAAGTCTTTACCAGTAGCTGTTGCTTCTGTTTTCTGGAAATTCTTTAAACCTAGAATCAGATACAAAAACTGAACTCTGGGTCCACAATCCTCATTTGTCCTTGAAGTATGAGGCTGTTGGCAAGAGTGACTGTGTTTTTGACCTTTGGTAAGTGCTCTGTGTCTACCTAGGGAGGGCTTCAGAGGGCAAGGGACCCCAAAGAGTGGTTTGCCTTCTATGCTTCCTGTGCTTTATCCAGCATACTAGATGTAATTGAGAACCGTTCTGGTTCTGTGCATTTGTCTAGGAAGTACATACATCTACATACCAGGCTAGATCATAACCATAATCCCAGAAGAGTCCTTGGCAGTATTCGATTGTAAGAAATCTATGGGTTTATTAAGTCAAGAGCCCATGGAATACAGCCTAGAGAGTCTATGATTATTGGCATGTATCTTTGGTCTTTATAATAAAACCAATGCTATTTGTTGTGTTCTTGCAGGACATAAAACTTTTGGAGTGTTAAGGGAGTGTTCTACCCTTGATCCATAGAATTACGTTGGTTTGAGAGTCAGGAGTTAATCTGATTTTCTTGACCCCTTAGGGACTATAATTGATGCTAAGGCCACTCAGCCCACCTCCATGGATTGCGCTGAAGGAAGAGCTGCAAACCTGCCTTGTAATCACTCTACCATCAGTGGAAATGAGTACATATATTGGTATCGACAGATTCACTCCCAGGGGCCACAGTATGTCATTCATGGTCTAAAAAACAATGAGACCAATGCAATGGCCTCTCTGATCATCACAGAAGACAGAAAATCCAGCACCTTGATCCTGCCGCACGCTACGCTGAGAGACACTGCTGTGTACTATTGCATCGTGAGAGTCGCACATTGAGACAGATGGGGCTGCACCTGTGCAATATCTCCCTGGTGGCAAGTGAGGAGGAGGGTAGCATTCATCTAGAGCAAAATGTCGATAGGAGTCCAAAAGTAACAAGAGAAGAGGAAAAGGAAAGGAAGGAGAGAAGGAAAAGTAAATAAGGGAGATACGATGAAGGGTAAAAAGGGAAAAAGAACTATATTTGTTGATGTGGCTGAGAAATATGATAAAGGGGCTATAATTTGAACATAGCAATAAAGTGAGTCATAATTTGAACATAGCAATAAAATGAAGAGGGTTAAGAATTTTCATGACTCCTCTTCATGTCAAAAAAATGTTTATTTCAGTTTGTTAGTAAAAGTGAACAGATAAGGAAAATCAAGATAATTCTGCTTGTCCCAAGGCTTTTTTCCTCTGGATCCAGGGGCAAGTTCAAGCTTCAAAATGCATACTATTATAGTTGTTGATCCAATTACGAGAAACAAGTTGATTTTTCTGCAAGAAAAATCTGAAATGTTCCTTCTTACTAGTGCAGTAACACTAGTTACTAGATCATGCGTATTTGTGATGAAGGTTTTTCTTTTTGGAAAGAAACAAAAATCAAATGAATATTAATTTATTTTTATTTTCCTTGAAGTCTTGAATCTATAAACGGACCTCATCATGTTTTATTTCCTAAGCAGCACACAAATCCATCTCACCATAGAAGACTCAGGTAAAGCAAAGGCGAAAGACCTACCTGCATTTCCTCATTATTCCCTATCTCACACCACTCTTCTCAAAGAACACTGGCTTTGACACTTTAAGGTATATCGTGATAGCCTGTTTAATTTCAGTTATATATCATTGCATATAATTTTATGCAATCACACACAAACTTGCATACATACACACAGTTTTGTCATGTAAATTGGATTTATTAGATTTTTTAACTTGCCATTTATTTTTCATTTAATAAAGTGTCCTAGAGACCTTCTATATCAATAGAGAAGTTCACTTTATCCTTTTTGGTGCTTATTGAGTACTTTGAGACATTCCATCATATAATTGCTTTTCTATTGATGCATATTTGTTTCTATTGCCTCACTATCATAAAGAATATTGTGTTCTACTTCTTTATAGATTCACCTTAGTTTGTGTATGTGTGGAAGTGTTTATTTTAATGAGATTTCTGAAACTGAAATTGCTACGTCAAAAGGAAGGTGCATTTAAAATTTTTGGAAAAAGTGGCAATTTGGCCTCCAAATGATGTAACTACAGTCCATATAATACATATATACATATTATTATACACATAATTATCTATCATAATTATCATATACTTAATAAATATAATACATATAATGTGTTAAATAGCTTCCAGCCAACAGCAGGTGAAAGAACTCATTTTACATTCTTATAAAAATTGAGAATTACTAACAGTTTTTATTTTTATTTTATTGTATTATTCTATTTATTATTTTGAGTCCGGGTCTCACTCTGTCACCCAGGCTGGAGTGCAGTGGCCGGATCTCAGCTCACTGCAACCTTCACCTCCCAAGCTCAAGCAATCATCCCACCTCAGCCTCTCAAGTAGCTGGGACGACAGGCACACACCATCACTCCTGGCTATTTTTTGTAGAGACAGGGTCTTGCCATGTTGCCGAGTCTGGTCTCAAACTCCTTAGTGCAAGAGATCTGCCAGCCTTGGCCTCTCAGAGTGCTGGGATTACAGGCATGAGCCACCGCATCCAGCCCAGTTTTTAATAATCCAAAGATATATTATCTTTAGTCATTTTCCTGATTCATGGTGTTTTTGAGCAACTTTTTTCTACATGTGTTGGCACTTTTTCATTTGGCAATATGCTTATTCCTACCTTTTGAACGTTTTTCTATTTAGTTGTCTTCCTTTCTTTTTTTGTTCATAAGAATCAGTTTCATACCTTAAATAATACATTATTTTATATTTGTTTGAATATTTTATTCGAACATTGCCTTTTTTCTTGCTTATTTTTAATGTAGTTTTAAATGTTCACATAGTTTAATATATCAAGTATTCCTTTCCTGTAGGTCTTGAAGGTCAATATCTCTATAGGAAATTCCTAAGTATATTACATATTTTAATATTCATTACCATTTGGTTGAGAATTATTTTGAGATGCATGTTACAGATTAGAAAACTGAGTCTCAAAGAAATGTAAAAACCTGCTAATATTCACAGTATTAATAAGTTAGCATCAATTTTAGATTTATTTTTAAACCTGAGATTGTCAAACACTAAAATCTGAACACACATTGTTTAACCTCTGGTGACTGGAAGCAGTCACAAGAAGAAAACTCCAAAATAATGAATCAAATAAAGCATCAGTGGAATGGATTACAATTACCATCCAAGACACATGTTAGAGCAAAAGGTCAGGCGTGTTAGGGTAGAAATTGTGAGTTATGAGTTGAGAAAATCAACGGTCCTTAATCATATAGAAAGGTAATGCTAGTCCCCTAAACATTCAAATAGCAGTCAAAATGTGTGTTTTGATTGTGGAAGAACTCTAACACATCTTCAGCTCTTTATTAGCCATACATTTCCCAAGCAGAATGGATATTGAAGAAATTAGAGCATAAAGCAAAGGAAGTAGGAAAGAGGAGTTTGATGCTGGATCTGAGTGGCTTCCAAGTATTCTTGGAAACTTCACACAGATTGAGGAATTGTTCTGGTCCATAGAATGGATAGATAAATGTAAATTACTATGATGATCATACTTGGAAATTGCTTTGATTCCATGAGTGAAAGATAAGGGAACAGATATCTACACACAAATCTTAGAAAGTGCAATTGAGATGTGCTGGTAGCAGTTTCCAAAGATTGACATATCACTTTCAAGGTCCTTACAGTCACTTTATTCACAATCCTTTTCTCTTTCTCACAGTCTTTAATCTCATTTACCTTTTGCTTAATACCATCCTCTACTCTCCTATATTTGAACACACAGAAGTTTGAAGCCTGTATTTTTCGTTTTTATTGACTGAAGTATCCTCTGTATCTAGGACACTGCCTGGCAAATAGTAAGTATTCAGAAAATATTTACTGAACAAATATATTTATTTATAACTGGAAAATTTTACTGGCAAATGCTAAGGATACAATAAAATACTAGAGACATGAGTTAGATTCTCTATGAGGATTTTACTGGCAAATACTAAGGATACAATACAATACTAGGGACATGAGTTAGATTTGCTATCAGGATACAATAAAAACAAAAATAATAGAGTGGCCTCATATTAATTACAAAGTGATCTATGAACTAAAACTAAAAATTTAAGTGTTTTTATCCTAGTTTTCCTTTCTTGTTCCCGGGCTATTATCTGAATAAGAGTAAATCCACTAAACACAGCGGTACAACTGCAGATTTTAGGCATTCTCCTGCATCTAAAACACCTTGGCTTTAGAGGCATCAACAGCATACTCTTTGTTCCCCAGTACAATCCAGGCTATTAGCTTTGAGGCCCATTCCTTTTGTTCTACTGTTCTTCCTCTTGTCACTACCATCCTCATAAACAGCAAATACCCCTCCTCACATTGAAAAGTGTGACACAGATTCCACTGTAACCTAAATACCACATGACTTAAATATCCACAAGAGCCATTCAGTGAGAATCCCGAACTCATCAACTTTAAAGACCTTTAATTTGAATTCCTTTTAGCCATTAACTTCCATAGCCACCATCTAGACAGGTCTTATGACAATGTACTGTTCCACCTCTGAAATCTTACCTGCAGTCTAAAACCTCCCACCCTGAGATTCTCACCCTCAGTTACTCACATTGTACTTGTTCTTTGACTATAATGGTCATTTAGTCCTTGACACCTTTCTTTTCTTTTTCTTTTTTTATTTAACTTTTGTTTGAAGTTCAGGGGTATTGAACTTAAAATAGGTTTATTATACAGGTAAACTTGTGCAGATTTGTTATATAGGTAATTCTGGGTCATGGGAGTTTGTTGTACAGATTATTTTGTCTCCCAGGTATTAAACCTAGTACCCATTTGATATTTTTCCTGATCCTATCCCTACTCCCACCCTCCACCCTCAAGTAGGCCCCAGTGTGTGTTTTTCCCTCTTTGTGTCCATGGGTTCTTATCATTTCATTACCACTTATAAGTGAGAATGTGCAGTGTTTGGTTTTCTGTTCCTGAGTTAGTCTGCCGAGAATAATGGAGTCCAGCTCCACCCATGTTCCAGTAAAGGACATAATCTCATTTCTTTTTATGGTTGCATAGGATTCCATGGTGCATCTATACCACATTTTCTTTATCCAGCTTTTGGTGTGCATTTAGGTTGATTCCATGTCTTTGCTATTGTGAACAGTGCTGCAGTGAACATACACGAGCATGTGTCTTTTTGATAGAATGATTTATAGTCCTTTGGGTATATACCCAGAAATGGTATTGCCGGGTCAAATGGTATTTCTGTTTTTCAATCTTCGAGGAATTGGCATACTGTCTTCCACAATGATTGAACTAATTTACACTCCCACCAACAGTATATAAGTGTTCCTTTTTCAATTTTTTTGTTAGCATCTGTTATTTTTTGACTTTTTACTAATAGCCATTCTGACTGGTGTGAGATGGAATCTCATTGTGGTTTTAATTTGCATTTCTCTATCAGTGAAGTTGAGCATTTTTTCGTATTATTGTTGGTTGCATGTATGTCTTATACAAACTTCTTTTGAAAAGTGTCTGTTCATGTCCTTTGCTCACTTTTTGTTAGGGTTTTTTCTTCTTGTAAATTTGTTTAAGTTCCTTGTAGATGCTGAATATTAGACTTTTGTCTGATGCATAGTTTGCAAAAATTTTCTTCCATTCTGTAGATTGTTCACTCTGTAGATTCTTTGCTGTTTAGAAGCTCTTTAGTTTAATTAGATCCTATTTGTAAACTTTTGCTTTTGTGGCAATTGCCTTTGGTATCTTTGTCATGAAATTTTTGCCCCTTTCCATGTCCAGAATGGTATTGCTAGGTTGTCTTCCCAGGTTTTTATAGCTTTGGGTTTTACATTTCAGTCTTTAATGCATCTTGACTTAATTTTTGTAGATGGTGTGGGGAAGGGGTCCCATTTCAATCTTCTGCATTTATCTAGTCAGTTATCCCAACACCATTTGTTGAATAGGGAATCCTTTCCCCATTACTTGTTTTTGTCAGCTTTGTCAAAGATCAGATAGCTATAGATGGGCAGCCTTATTCCTGAGTTACCTATTCTGTTCCATTGGTCTATGTATATGTTTTTGTACCAGTGCCATGCTGTTTTGGTTACTGTAGCCTTGTAGTATAGTTTGAAGTTGGGGCATGTGATGCCTCCAGCTTTGCTCCCCTTTATTTTCAATTTATTTCTCAGAAGCTTCTTATCTTTTATTTTCTTACCTATAATGCTTAGATTCTATGACTTGTTGCTTTCAATCTTTAGTCATTAACTCTTTTATTCTCATGCCAATTCTGCATCATAGCAGCGATCTAATTAATTCCTAATCATGAATCCATATCTTCCTTATTACAATGCATATCTTGTCTGATCAGAGTCCACAGGTGTGCAGATTGGTGTCATTAAAACATGTTGTTACCAGCCAGGAGCAGTGGCTCATGCCTGCAATCCCAGCACTTTGGGAGGCCAAGGTGGGCAGATCACTTGAGGCCAGGAGTTTGAGACCAGCCAGACCAACACAGCAAAACCACATCTCTACTAAAAATACAAAAAATTAGCTGGGCATGGTGGCACACACCTGTAATCCCAGCTATTCGGGAGGCTGAGGCAGGAGAATTACTTGAACCCGGAAGACAGAGGTCACAGTGAGTCGAGATCATGCCACTGTACTCCAGTCTAGGCAACAGAGTGTGACTCTGTCTCAAATAATAACAATAATAAATAAATAAATGTTGTTACTTTCAGCACTAACTAGGCCCACAATGTTTCCAGGAAAGTATTCTTCTTCTCTGTAATCACATCTCACTGCCATTTTCTACTGGGATATTTCAAAACTTCTCACATATCTCAGACTTCCTAACCCAGATCCTCCTCCATTCACTCTCTTGGGAGACATTTAATCTCTGTTTATAACAAGAAAAAAGATCCCATTAGAAGGTAGTAGGTGTTTCACATTTCTACCTTCACACTCCAAAGAATCACTTAAATCTAACTACTGTAATCTTTTTCTCCTTCATTTCAATAAAATTGAAAATAACTGTTTTTCCTCCTACCAAAACTTTGTTCTTCTACCCATAATCTATATTCCAATCCCATCTGTCTCCTCAGAATTTTGATCCATTGTTTATACAGTCTTTCCAAAAGCATGTAAATATACCCCAATTTTTATAAACCCTACCATTACCACTTCAACATCCTCATCCAGTTAACACCATGACTCTTTTCTCCTCTGCAGATGATCCGGCAATCTCTAGAAGGAGACTTCTATATTCAAATTTTTTCTTCCTTGTCTCATCACAGTGCCTCTTCCCACTGCAGTTGACCTTTTGCTGAAAAGATCAAAATAATGATTTTTGTGTTGTTAAAAAAATCAATAGTTCAATAGCACAGTATGGTGACTATAGTTATCAATAATTTATTGTGGGCCAGGCGCGGTGGCTCAAGCCTGTAATCCCAGCACTTTGGGAGGCCGAGGCGGGCGGATCACAAGGTCAGGAGATCGAGACCATCCTGGCTAACACCGTGAAACCCCGTCTCTACTAAAAAAATACAAAAAACTAGCCGGGCGAGGTGGCGGGCGCCTATAGTCCCAGCTACTCGGGAGGCTGAGGCAGGAGAATGGCGTGAACCCAGGAGGCGGAGCTTGCAGTGAGCTGAGATCTGGCCAGTGCACTCCAGCTTGGGTGACAGAGCGAGACTCCGTCTCAAAAAAAAAAAAATAATAATAATAATAATTTATTGTATATTTCAAAATAGTTACATTTGGAATGTTGTCAACACAAGGAAATAATAAATGTTTGAAATGATGGCTAACCCAATTACCATGATTTGATAATTACACATTGTATGCATGTGTCAAAATGTAACATGTACTTCATAAATATGTACAATTATTATGCACCAATAAAAAATCAATAGACATTGAAAAGTTATCATCTCATAGACATTTATTTACCACTCACTCTGTTAGCCATTCATTTCTTTTTAGAATTCCTTTTTCCTTCTCTTTAAGAAATCCAGCCATTTCTGATTTGCCACTTACCTCCCTGAAAACCCTTTGAGGTTTCCTTTTTCTTTCTTTCTTTCTTTCTTTCTTTTTTTTTTTTTTTTTTTGAGACAGAGTCTCACTCTGTCACCCAGGCTGGAGTGCAGTGGCATGATATCAGCTCAGTGCAACCTCTGCCTCCCAGATTCAAGTGATTCTCATGTCCCAGCCTCCCAAATAGCTGGGACTACAGGCACAAGCCACTAGGCCCGCCTAATTATTTGTATTTTTAGTAGAGATGGGATTTCACCATGTTGACTAGCTTGACTTCCTGGCCTCAGGTGATCCACCCGCCTCTGCCTCCTAAAGTGCTGGAATTACAGGCGTGAGTCACTGTGCCCAGCTTCGAGGTTTCTTTAGTACTTTTTCCACTATCTATACCTTCAGTGTTTGGGTTCCTTGAGTATTTTTTTAAGTCCCTATTCTATTCTAAATTTTGCTCTAAGCATTTGTCTTGGTAAAATTGCACCTAGTCTCATAGGGTAGTGCTACATCACAGATAACATAGTGGGCAAGGAACTGAGCTTGGAGTGGAAAAGAATTGGATTCTAATCCTTGTGTGTCCTTGGGCAAATTATTTAACTTCATAAAGACTTGATTTCCTGTCTGTTCAGTATAAACAAGATCTACTATAAAGGGCTATAGTGTAAAATATACAATAGTTATCAGTGGTCAATAATGTGGATTATTAAATCATACTGATGAGGCAAACTCCAAATCTGTTGAGATAGCAGATCAGCAGGACTTGTTTTCTGAGCGCTGGAACAAAGCAGAAGCTGATCAACACAGGATGTACCAAAGAGAGCGGCCAAAACCAGCTAAAACCAAGATGGAGATGAAAGTGACTTCTGATTGGCCCCACTGCTCATTATACACTAATTATAATAAATTTGCATGCTAAATGAAACTCCCACCACTACCATGACAGTTTACAAATGCCATGACAACCCCCAGAAGTTACCTCATACGGCTTAAAAGGGGAGGAACCCTCAGTTCAGACTCCTTTTCCAGGTAATTCATGAATTTATTTATTATTTAGCATATCATCAAAGAATAGCCATATATATATCTATCCAACAATCCACAAGGGCTGTCACTGCTGCTGCTATTACTCTGTCTATGGAGCAACCACTTTCCTGTACTCTGTAGCTCCAATAAACTTGCCTTCACTTTGCTCTGTCAGCCCACTCATGAATTCTTTCCTGTGCGAAGCCAGGAAACCTGTTGGGCTGGTTTTGGGGATCACCTACATCACTATCACTTACTATATCTCGGACAAATTGAATCTTTTCTTCCATGCTTTAGTTTCCCCGTGTATAAAATGAGTGTGATAATACTACTTAATTCATAGGATTAAATAACATTATTTACTTTATAAGATTAAAATAGCTTCCTCATAAGCAGACCCCGGAAAACACTGCCATCAGATTATTCTGCTAACAAATTTAAACCAAGGAAATGGAGCACAAACCCGAAAGACTCAGTGTGTTTCCATATTTGACCTCCAGAGGGCAATGTTTCATAGACTGGAAATGTCTCTACTAAGAAGAGTTCTGTCTTTCCTGAGAGGCTTTATCTGACAGCTCACTGAGGTGTACGTTCTGAGTAGGATCAGCACCAGAGGGGTTGTTGTCAAGAGAGCAGCTCTTACTAGTGGTCTCTAGGCCTTACCTAAACAGGAAACTCTTGAATCCTAGATTTTCCCCGTTATAAGGACTCACCATCCTCTGGCACATTCCTTCCAACTCAGGAGATCTTCTAGAATAGAGCTCTCAGCTTCCTCACTGCCTAGCTATGCTCTTAGTGGTCATTCTACTGCTTGGAATGTTCTTCACACTGCGTAAGTATAATAATATTGTTACCCTGCTCCCGTCTCCATACAAGGCACGTTGTTCCAATCGGAATCTAAATAGAGACTGTCTCATTACAGGTAGATCTGTTCTGGTCTCACTAACAGAGTGTTGATGTTGCAGGAGGAACCAGAGCCCAGTCGGTGACCCAGCTTGATGGCCACATCATTGTCTCTGAAAGAGACCCTCTGGAACTGAAGTGCAACTATTCCTATAGTGGAATTCCTTCTCTCTTCTGGTATGTCCAATACCCCAGCCAAAGCCTTGAGCTTCTCCTCAAGGACCTATCAGGGGCCACCCAGGTTAAAGGCATCAAAGGTTTTGAGGCTGAATTTAAGAAGAGCGAAACCTCCTTCTACCTGAGGAAGCCATCAGCCCATGTGAGCGATGCTGCTGAGTACTTCTGTGCTGCGAGTGACACAGTGCCTGGGACTACAGGAGGAGCTGAACACAAACTTCCTGAGACACTGAGGTCTTCAGCAACTCAAGGGCACAGCCTGACCTGTTTGTAGCAAGCTCTCTTTTGATGAAAGTGAGAAAGGTGGAAGAACAAAGCCATAAGGAGTGCTTGACTCCAGAGAAGATACAGAGACTTCAACCCATTCCTTCTTCTACTACTGGGTCACATCAGACAAGACCTACAAGAGACAGACTTGTATGACTATTCTCCTTCTGCTTGGAAATGCTGCATTGAAGAGGGTCAGGATTTTAAATTAGTGTGACCAGTACTGGACTCCTGATCTTTCTCCTTCTCACTGTCCACATGCTGCTTCCATTACCTTTTGTTATTCAATCGACAGCATCTCATTCTTTCAGAATCTCTGCCCAAAGCCTCAGAGTTATCTTTGACTCTTATTTTTTCTTTCACTATTCACGTCGAATCCATCAAGAAATTCAGTTGGCCTAACTAAAAGATTGACCTAAAGTTTGATCACTGCTATGTCTTTGGTCAAGCCACCCTCATCTCAATGAATTACTGTAATAGCCTTCTAAATGGTTTCCCTGCTCGTCCTCCTACAGAACATTCTTAATACAGCAACCAATGAGAGCTTTCAAATATAGATAGGTCACTCATCTGCTCAAATCATTGCAATAGCTCCCCATTTCTCTTAGAGTAACATCAAAGTACTTACAGTGGCCTGTAAGAATGCATGATCTATCTCTCCTTACATTTTAAAAACACCAACAGAAAAATAACGTTGGCAACCCCGTATTCTGTACCAGTAAAAATATCACAAAGAAATTATAGTAAAATAAAGACATTCTCAAATGGAAAACTGAGAGAATTCATTGTGAGCAGACCTGCTATAAAGAAGTCCTAAAGAAAGTTATTCAGGCTGAAGGGAAAGGATACCAGAGGAAAATCTGTAACTTCAAATACACAGGAAGTACAACAGAAATAGTAAACATGTGATAAGATACGAGAAACTAGTTTTCATTTCTCTTTTACAATCAGCTTTACTGAGTTATAGTTTATATACAAAAACTATACATATTTAATATATGCAATTTGATGAGTTTGGTCATATGCATACAACCATGAAACGATCATCACAATCAAGGCAATAGACATGTTTGTCACCTCTAAAAGTTTCCTTGTGACTCTTTGTTTTTGTTGTTATTGCTGCTGCTGTTGTTGTAAGAAAAATTAACATGAGATTTACCCACAATAAATTTCTCTGTGCACAAGCCTGTATTGTTAACTATGGGCACCATGTTGTATAGCAGACCTTTAGAGCTTATTTTTGCATAACTAAAACTTTAAAACCATTGAACAACAACTCCCAATTTCTCCCTCCCCTCAATCCCTGGAAACCATTATTTTATTCTCTGCTTCTATGAATTTGACTATTTTAGATACCTCAAATAAGTGTAATCATGCATTATTTGTCCATCTGTGACTGGGTTATTTCACCTAGCATAATGTCCTCCAAGTTCAATCGTGTTGTCATGAATGGCAGGATATTCTTCTTTTTCAAGGCTGAGTAATATTTAATTGTATGAATATACCACAATTTATTTATTTGTCATTTAACTTTCTTTTCCATATCTTGCATATTGTAATATCACACAAAGAAGAATAAAATTGAAAACCAAACACAAAAACTTACTCAAAATGAATTAAAGACTTAAGCATGATACCAGAAAGTGTGAAACTACTAGAAGAACATGTAGAGAAAAAGCTTCATAATCTTGGACTTGACAATGATTTCTTGAGTATGACACCAAAAACACAGACAACAAAAGCAAAAATAGACCCATGATATTACATCAAACTAAAAAGCTTCTGTACAGCAATGGAGCAATTTATGAAAAGGGAGAAATATTTGCAAACCATATATTGATAAGTGGCTAATATACAAAATATGTAAGGAACCCTAAAACTCGGTAACAACAACAACAAAAAATTTTTTAATGGGCAAAAGACTCAAAAAGACATTTCTCCCAAGAAGACAGACAAATAGCCATGAGGTATATGAAAAGATATTCAGTATCACTAATCATCAGGGAAATGCAAATCCAAACCACAATGAGATATCACCTCACAAATGTTAAGATGATCATTATTTTTTGAAAAGTTAAATATAGGTAAAGGCTGTGGCAAAACTGAAATCCTTGCACAGTATTGTTGGGAATGTAAAATGGTGCAGCTGCTATAGAAAACATTATGGAGGCTCCTCAAAAAATTTTAAATAGAACTACCATATAATCCAGCAACCCCACCTCTGGGTAATATATCCAAGAGAATTGAAATCAGGATCTCAAATAGATATCTGTATTTCCATGTTAATTTAAGCATTATTCACAATAATTTCTCTTCTTAATTTATTTAAAATGCATAGACTGTTGAAAGAAAATGTTATAAAATTCCCCGTTGGAGTTTTCAAAGTCTAAAGACACAAGGCATCTGACAACTATAACATGGAGGAATGAGGTTGAAATAACCTATATACAATTTCTATATTTTTCATGAAACAGTATAATAAATATAAATAGACTGTGAAAGATTAAGTAGTAAGCATAGTAATAGTAGGCAATCCTAATAGAAACCACTAAAAACATGATACAAAAAGAAATAGTCGGCCGGGCGCGGTGGCTCAAGCCTGTAATCCCAGCACTTTGGGAGGCCGAGACGGGCGGATCAGGAGGTCAGGAGATCGAGACCATCCTGGCTAACACGGTGAAACCCCGTCTCTACTAAAAAAATACAAAAAACTAGCCGGGCGAGGTGGCGGGCGCCTGTAGTCCCAGCTACTCGGGAGGCTGAGGCCAGAGAATGGCGTAAACCCGGGAGGCGGAGCTTGCAGTGAGCTGAGATCCGGCCACTGCACTCCAGCCTGGGCGACAGAGCGAGACTCCGTCTCAAAAAAAAAAAAAAAGAAAGAAATAGTCAAAAATCAAATAGACACATTATAATAGAATAATAAGAGACCAAAACAAAGGGCAGAAGTGGAAAATGAATACTGAAGTAATAGACTTCAATACAAACATATTAATAGTTACATGAAATGTAAACGGTTTAAACACAGATATTTAAAGACAGAAATCATCAGTATGGATTTTTTTTTTAAAAGAAGACCCATCTACATACAAACTCACTTTAAATACAATGACAAAGATTAAAAGTAAAAGAATGGAAAAAGATACCCACGAAAACACTACTCAAAAGAAATCTGGAAGAGCTATATTAACATCAGACAAATAGGACTTCAGAAAAAGAAATATTAAAGAAATCAAGTGAAATATTACACAATTATAAAAGGGTTGCTTCACTAAAAAAATGTTGAAAGTGCCTACCAACAGAGTTTCAAAATATTTGCAGCTAAAATTGTTAGAACTAAAAGAAAAATAGACAAAACCACTATTACACTTGGAGACGTAAACCCTTTGTGTTCAGTAAATAATAGAATAAGTATTACAGTTAGAGAATCAGCAAAGACGCAGCAGACCTGCTCAACACCATTATATTGACATTTATGGAACACTCCACTAAATAACAGAAAGCACATAAAGCCATGCTTAGAGGAAAATGTATACAGTAAACATTTACAGTAGAAAAAGAAAAAAGGTTCAAATCAATAATTTTATTTCCTCCTTGTGTGTGTCCCCAGTGATGATGTCCTACATAGAAAAAAAAAATAATCCTAGCAATCCAAGAAACTCTGTTTTTGAGTTCAGGCAAGCAAGAGTATTTTCTGCTGTTACTGCACCAGGTACCCAACTGGAAAATGATATGTCTCATATTTTATATTGCTCTCTTATGCTCAAAGATTAAAATGAGATTAATTCTATTTACATCACATGTCACAGTTCTGGAGGAGGTTATGAGCCTTCCTATTATAGTAATGATATCAGAAAGGGTATAAAGTAAGTTTAGTCCTTCATCTTTTAAAAAATACCAGTTATGAAGATTGTTTGCCATGAAATGAATTCTGTTAAACACATGATGAATTATATAGGACATTATAGGGTACCTTACAATACAATCTGTATATTTTCACACAAGGTGAGCTATCACTAATTATTAAATGGAATTATGCCACTATGTTTTTCCTTAGCTTTTCAAGGGATAAGCACAAGAATATTCAAGTTATTATGCAGTGGGTCAAGCCTAAGAACAAATGAGAAAGCTGATAGAATAAAGAAAGACTCAGGCTAAGTTCTAGACTAGCTGAGACTAACATATAATAAGTCCATAAGTGCAGAATGAACTGGATGTGAGGAGTGTATAACTCTTCTCAATTTCAACGTGCCCACCTTTTGCTTTATTTTTCGCTGAATGCATCTCGATATAACAATGTAACAACACACTGACATCTCATTTAACTGTCAGAAGCATTATAGGACTCAACAGAGGGAACAATCCACTTTTCTGTGTCCTATTTGATCTTTGAGAGTATAAAAATCTGATTTTTTTCTGTGGGCAGGTATAGAGGGAGTATATGATAATTTTGTGTACTTTCTGCTCCATTTTTCTGTAAACCTAAAACTCCTCTAAAATAGTCTATTGAACTGTCAAAAATCAATTTTAATGTAGAAGCTAAAAAGAAAAAGGAAAAATCAATCCAATGAGCTCAATCTCATAGAAAATATTTACTACAACCAGCTTGGATTATTTCCTACTTTCCTGCCTTGCCTACTCTCTTCAATTTTTTGCGTTGGTGCTTCTTTGGTTGTGTTTTTATTATGCAGCATGCATTATGTAAAATTTTGCATATGTTACATAATTTAATTATACTTACATGAAAGTAGAAATAACTTCTGTTACGAAAAGCAATATAATAAGTAATTTAAGAGAATAAGTTTATGGGTTGGATAGGGTGTGTAGAACTCTCAACTCTGTCGTTATTTGAATTATAGTAGAAAAGTTAATAAATTTCTTAAATTTCAATTTTATCATCTTCTTACAGGAGATCATCATGATCATCCTGTTGGAAGTTGTTCCAATTATCAAATAAGAAAATATCTTTCAAGAGCTTAGCTCATATTCTAGCACAATGTAAACATTTAATAAATTATTATAGGTAAAGAAATGGAGGCCCAGAAAACATAACTAATTCTGCTCGTAATCAGAAATCTAGTACATTATAGAAAGAACACTGAGTTTTGAAATCCTAGCTATAAAATTTAAGCCAAGTATCTTCAACTTGCGATATCACTAATCTATCCTCTTGAATACATTTATCGGGAGTAAAAGGTGAGCAGAATAGAGAAAAGTAGAGGGAAAGAGAGAAACCAAGGGAAGCACTTTGAAACCACCAAACACATATTATCTCTTCAGGTATTCAATCACACAGATAGGCATACTCCTTGATGGCCATTTGTACCAGGGCTGCAGGACTTGATAAAAGAGAACCTAGAAAAACCTTCTGTAATCTTCAATTGATTTGTTGCCCTACATCTGGTCCACATCTCTCTACAAGGTTATAAATGTCATGTTCTTTTCAACTGTTTCCCCTCGTGTTAATGAAATGGAAAATCCTTTCTCTTCTGTCCTGACACGGTCCTGATTATTAACTGGCATCAAATATTTTTCCTTCTATTGTTATACAAACTGTGTGGAAAGTATTCTCTTTATTCTCAAGACTATGATTTAATCCAATTAGTAAGAGGGAAGATCAGGATAGTTAGCTTGACTTTTCCATTATTCAGTAGACGGGCATTTATATAAATGAAGTGGGAGACTGGCAGTTTACTCCTATACTGTGCGAGCTTCCTTTCATTAAGACCTCAGTGTCTTACAGCTTCTCATGACTCTTCTCTCTCCCACTGTCACCTTCTATAGCAGCAGGCTCTTTCCTGGCAGATCTTAATGTGGGAACTAAAAAAGGATTGATGTGTACCACATATTACCACAGACAGATTGATAGGGCCAAGCTAGAAAGAATTATGTAGAAAAACACGGTGATAGAAGCAAAAGGCAGAATGGGATGTACAATTGAGCCAGAAAATTCAAGGCAAGAAAAGATAACAGAGATTGAATGTCCATAAATGTCCTTATTTCTGTGCTAGGGCTCTGTGACTGCAGGTACAACAGAGAACACATGAAATCCTAAAGAAAGAGTGTATGTACTGGGCGTTGGAGAGCTGTGAGTGCCATCAGAACTTCCTGAGTTTCTTCTAAATGTCCTTTCTTCAGTAGGTAAATTTCTGAAGCACCTGTGGGTTGAATGAAGAATTACCTAAAGGGCTAAATCTTTCTCTTCTTACCTTTTCTCTAGTCAGTGCCAGACTTTAGGGTACGTGTCCTCTGGGATCACAGACCTCACTGAAAACAAGTCCCAGTATCCTAGTATGGCTTCCATTCTAGTGGGAATGGCGAGCCAGGCCCCCACTATGCTCCTGTCCTGGGGATGAATGCTCACTGAGGCTCTGCAGTACCTCTATGCCATGGCTCTCCTTTAGTCCTGGAAACAGCATTCAGACCCCACAGTCTCTCATAGCAGTCACTCGGGATCTTACAGCCTGCTCAGCAACAAACAAAAACATAGTGTGGGGCTCATAGCATCCCTTCCAAAGACTAGGTTTTCTGATTCCAGGTACAAGATTCTTGTGACAAATGACAAAAACGATTTGTCAATTCTTCCTAATAGAAGGTCCAGCAATCCTAACCTCCCAGTGTGAACCAGAGAGATGCTGTTGTATATCACTATGCTCTGAAAGGCATGAGAGTGACAAATGAGGCTGCTACCGTGTGATAGCCCCATGACAAAAATAAAAAGGATGGCAGCCTTGGAAGCCAGCTGAAGAAAACATACCTAAAACACACTAGCAAGAACAGAATGCTTACTCTTTCTTTTTGATAAGAAAGCCCATCTTTCATATGCTTCCTTAGTCTAGAGGCCAGGTAACAATAATAATGATGATAATGGCATTAAAATACATCATTTAATATCATTTTCATTAGTAATAAATAAAAAACAAGATCAATTAAGTAAGCATGAAATTCAAGTAATTAGAAGAAAAAATAAATCTAAGGAAATCATGAAAATGGTATAGATAAATGTATAAGCATAATTAAATGAGGAGAAAAAAGTAGAACTGGATACTTTTTAAAAAATTGAATCATGAGAAAATTAGATTGACTCTTCTTTTATTGAAGTAATTATTCAGAAGAGAGGACCTATGTAATAGGTATTATACAGGTGTATAGACACATTTATATTTACGTTATACAGTTTTCTATCATTTTGTCATCTTAATTTATGTTTTAGTTCTCCATGTGTTTCTCCTTCCTTCACCTCTTTTCAAGCAGATGATGTCTCTATGCTTCAACATGTAAGTGATGGTGCCTGGGAAGACAGAAAGCTGTGTTTGCCTATAGAGTCTTCTGGCTTGCTTTGAAAAATCTAATTTCATTCAGGAATAATAGGGTTTATGGAAGTGGAAGAGGTGGAAGGAGGTTTTTGGTGATAAATAGAAGAGAGAATGGCTTTTCCAGAAGAGAAGAAAGGGGTCTGTGGGTCCTGGGCAGCAGGGAACAGGTCGTTGTTTCTTGACAACTCTCTGAGAATTAATAAGACCCAAGAATGGGATGGCTATTTGATAATGAGAAAGAGTTCTCAGGCTTGCAAAAGATTTTGGGGACTCCATAAACCTGAAAAACAGAAACCTTTCACTTGGAATACACACTAACATGAATAGTTTATAACACATTGGATAAGAAGGCTGTGTTTGTGATTCCACTCACAGACTGTAGTGACACCATTTATAGTTAAAGTGGCTTGTGAGAATGATTACTGGGCAAAGAACAGAACTTGTCTTGGTTGTCTTTATAATCACACACACAGGTCTCATTAGATCTTTGAAGCATTAGATCTCAACCGTTCTTAAGTTTGGATATTGGGCCAGGACAGATGAAGAAGACCTGGAAATCCCTCAGCTCAGCTCTTGTGACTTCACATTGGAAGTGAGCACAGAGGAAAAGGCTAAGGGATAGGGCAAACAGTCATGCTCATTGTGGATTACTCAGAGTTCCCTGTGAGAAAGGCATAAAAAGGATGCAAATTCTGTAGTAATCCTGAACTCACAATCGTATGCAGTTCTGCCCATCAATAGGGAGCAGAGTTGTTGATCTCTGCATGCCAAAGAGGGAAGGAAGATCAAAGCTTATTTTCACACTTTAACAGGTACAAGCAAAATTCTGAGAAGGACTGCCAATATCCTATTCATAATGAATCTAAATTGGAGTGAAAAGGAAGAAGTAAGAGCTCTCCTTACTAATAACGAGACAGAACTTCCTCCACCTTTCAGTCTCCCAGCCTGAGGCTCAATCACCTACCTCTGTGTGCTGTGTTCTTTTGGCACCTGCAGCCTGTCCCCAGTGGTGCTGCTGGGCTTATGGCTCCCAGTGTCAAGGCAGTGAACTTATTCTCAACAGGTGTACAGGGAAAGGCAAACTCAGTGAATCAAATATTTTTAATATTCTGAAAAAATGATCTGGTAATACAAACATATAACATTTAATAAATGTTATTTATAAATTATATGAACCATTATCAACTTCTCTTCCTCTGCCTTAGCCATGTCAGTAACTCAGTTATTCTCTCTCATTTCTTGGCATTACATGGTACTCAAGATTATTCAAGTATATACATAGGCCTATAATAGTTGCTTTTCTGTTTCCATCCCCTAAATGTTGGTTATAGTATCTTATAATGGGACCTACAATATAAGCACTCCTCACTTACACATACATTTGTGCTTAAATCTCAGTAATCTCCTACTAGTGCATGCAGTGCTGATCTCTTTAATTTATGGTTATTTTTTTCCAGTTTCTTCCATTTCAACAATGTGCACATTTTGTTCTTTGTGCCACCTCACAATTTTTCTTTGCTGACTCTTTGTTTCCTTGAGAGGATCAGGCAAGAGGAAACTGACTTCTCTCATCTATTCATACCTACTCTGTGATCTTAGATAGGCTTCCTCCTCTATCATATGAAGACAATTTTATCTACTCTACCTCTTAACAGGATTATTCTGAATTATCTTCCAAAATGAAGATTTCTTTGCATCAAATAATATAGAACTAGGAAAGAATTATATATATGATGAGCCTCATTGTATGGGTGAAGTAAAATGTAGACTATTTCTGAAATGGATTGTATATTAAATTGCAATCTGGTTAGAGGTTTAAATCACTAAAGAGGTAGTTATTCATATAAAACCGACTTATAGTTGCTTTGATAAATTAATCAGGAACACAGATCAGTTAATTAATTTATAGCACTTGTTAACATCCAAAGAAATTAAACCTTTCGTCTCAGAATTAAGCTCTAACCATTTACACTATAGTCATTTTAAGAATGTTAGGATTATGGGCTGGGCACGGTGGCTCATGCCTGTAATCCAGCACTTTGGGAGGCGGAGGCAGGTGGATCACCTGAGGTCAGGAGTTCGAGACTAGCCTGGCCAACATGGTGAAACCCTGTCTCTACTAAAAAGTACAAAAAATTAGCAAGGCATGGCGGCGGGCACCTGTAACCCCAGCTACTCAGGAGGCTGAGGCAGGAGAATCACTTGAACCTGGGAGGCGGAGGTAGTAGTGAGCCGAGATCGTGTCACTGCACTATGCTCCAGCCTGGGCGACAGAGCAGGACCCCATCTCAAAAAAAAAAAAAAAAAAAAAAAGAATTCAGGATTATGTAAAGCTACTAATTAACTAAAATAAGAAGTCTTTTCCTTGGAAGAAAAGATGTAACAATCAGCTTTGGATAAAATTGGGTAGAACAGATTTCCCTACAAAGGTTGAAGGGATAAAAACACAAGGTATCCCCAGCATCTACATTAAAGACTTAACTTAAAAGAAGTAAAAATATCTCAGTAGTTGAGTTGAGGAAGTGGGTCTAGGATATGAATATCCACAGCTGCTGACAAGGGAAATATATGTTAAAACATTCATAAAATTCAAAGTAATTAAAATGGGCAAGTATACATGCCCACTTAGATTAGACGTTAATTCTTAATAATTAACATAATGATCTGTGGCTGTTTGTGGGCCACTTCTACATCTCAAACTTTGATGTGGATCACCTGGGGATCTTGTTAAAGTACAGATTATGATTCAGTAGGGCCTGAAATTCTGCATTTCTAACAAGCTCCAGGTCCTGTTGAAGCTGCTATTCTGCTGAGCAAGGTTTACACTATCTGAGAGGCAGTATTCTACAGGAGCTAAGTGGGTCCACTCTTTAGCCACACTGCCTAGATTAGAAGCCTGGCTCTGGGCTGGGCACAGTGGCTCACGCCTGTAATCCCAGCACTTTGGGAGGCTGAGGCAGGCGAATCACGAGGTCAGGAGATTGAGATCATCCCGGCTAAAACGGTGAAACCCCGTCTCTACTAAAAATACAAAAACTTAGCCGGGGATGTTGGCGGGTGCCTGTAGTCCCAGCTACTTGCAACGCTGAGGCAGGAGAATGGCATGAATCCGGGAGGCAGAGCTTGCAGTGAGCAGAGCTCCAGCCAAGACAACAAAGCGAGATGCCGTCTCAAAACAACAACAACAACAACAACAACAACAAAGCCTGGCTCTGCCCACTTACTAGCTGTATGATTATGGGAAGATTAATGAACTTCTCTGTGTCTCAGTTTCTTCATCTGAGAAATGGAAATAATGTTAACTTCCTCCTAGTGTTGTTGTGAAGAATAAATGTGTTGATTTATATGAAATGTTCAGAAAAGTCAATAGCATTGTTAATTGTATATATTGTTTGGCAAGCTTGTCATATAAAAAAATCCATGTGTTTTTGACTGTCTACTAAATACCTATGTGTTTTTGATAGGTATCTAATTGGCTACTTGTGTATTAGTTGGTTAAAAAGGGACAAGGTGACTAATTATTGAGTTTTACATAATTGTTACACTTCTTCACATAACCCTTGTCACAGAACAATATAGTCATATATTCTGGGCACTTTTCACTTAGGATGAGTGTGGCTGATGAGGCTGATATATTCTTGGATTTTTCTAGATGATGATTCATCTAGGCTGGGCCTTTCATTAGGGCCTGTTGAGAAAGAATTGAAGTGGTAAAGTTGAGCTTCAGGGAATCGTCTAAATAGATTGGTTGAAACACAGTCTGATTTATATACATAATCTCCATACAGCCTCAAGACATCGTTGTGGCATAAGTAATAAGCTTCATTCAGTTCATTAGAAAACTGTTACAGCAGTGGGTTAAGTAAATTGTTTGATGTGACCTAGCCAGTAAATGGCAATGATGGAGTATTAATATAAGTATGTCTGAATTCGGTATCAAGTCATTTAGGCAGGATTTATCACTCCTCCACCAAAAGTGTTAAGTGTTAAAAATATTTCTGAAAGTTTTATCTCATATCCAAAATTTTTTATATTCATTATTCTATTTGTTCTGGTGATCCCGAGCTCCCTTGAGGACATTGGTGGCACTAAGGAGAGGCTTACACAGAACTGGTGCCTTGAACTCAGTTTCCCCTCACCACCCTTATCACACTGGAGGCTACCCAGAGTGGACTCAGAGTGGAAGGAGAACTGTCCATGTGGACCACAGGCTGCTACCATGGAATGATTCTGGAGGACTTGATAGTGTGACTAGAGGTTCTATTTTAAGCTCTGAGAAATGTGGAAAATCTAGGGAGGTCAACAGTTGACCCTGGCCCTTTCCTCTCTGGTGCAACCTCCAAAGGACTATTCTATTTCTCTCGTTTGTTATTGAGCTCTACTTCATGTGTAAAGGCAAGTTGGATAGTTTCCAAATCTTTGTTGGGTTGCTCCTCTAAACCTTGGATAAAGTCCTTCTCCGTGGCCCCATTGTTAGCAGTTATTACATGTCCAATGTTTGCCTGTAATGTTGCTACAGGTCTTTTTTGACACATGAATTCTGAAAATTTTTTTTTGACAGCAGCTCTTTTGGATAGTAAGGACCTGGAAGGCAGAGACCATATCTTGTCACATTTATATCCCCCGAATCTAGTACACGGCCCGAAACTGTGTTTATTAAGTGAAGAATGAGTTGGAAAATTAGATTCTGGAGAAATGGCTTGCTTAGAATATTTTAGTCAGGAATGAGCTTCGTACTATTTTGCCTCTACTCCTACGGAACCACATTTTTTCTAATTATATACCAAGAGGGATAGTTGTACAGTTTGAGCAGGAGTGTTTTTATTTTCCTTGTAATATACTGATAAAAAACTTTTTAAAATAATGGGCACATTTGAGATAGAATATTTTCTTCTTAATATATTGATAAACTTTTTTTATAATGGGCACATTTGGGATAGAAGTATATTCTATCCCAAATACACTCATGAAACAAGCAAGCATTTCTTCTGCTTGTTTGCTTGCAAGCAAACGAGCGAAACATTTCTTTAGTAATTGACCAAAGATGATAGTGATTCCATTTCAACTTAGAATATGAAGAGCTAAATAGTGTGACTTAATTTTGTCATATATTATGAATAACAGAGCTCATGAGAAAATAAGCTGTATTTTCATATATTTGATGGAGCAGAATATGGCAGGGAAAGAGCAAAATCTCTTTCATCTGGATATTCATCATTTCACATCAAATCTTCATTAAACTTGGGTGCAAGAGCTATTAGGAAAGCACTTGGGAGTTTTCTTTGAGACTTTGTGGTGTGGCCTCTGATGAACTGTTAATTCGGAGACTTCCATAAATGTAAATAAACTGGCCATAGGACAGTCCTCAAATCCAAAAGATGAAAGAGTGCAACCAAATCTGGCTCATTTGCAATTGCAGTGATGCCTTGTGGAAATAAAATTAATATCTGGAGTACAATGACTTTAAAACAAGATCTTAGATCACTCTAAATAGCTGTTAATCAGAAAAAAAAAAGTTTGCAGTTGCTGGATATTTTAGATCTTCACTTCTGGATTCCAATTATTTAAGAGACCACAGAGCCTTTGTCACCAGGGCAGAGCCATTTGCTCTGATAAAGGGGAACAAGATCTTTTTTTTTTTTTCAGTCTTTCATATGATTTTATTTTCTTCCTTCAACCATAATAATATGATATCCAAATTTTGTCTTAACCAGCGGGTCTGTAAACACAGGGTTATCCATCCCACTTACAGGCAAGGCAAATGCTGCTTCTTGAAATGATCCCACCATGGACCCTCTGGTCATCCAACCCAATTTGCCTCCTTGCCTGACTTTATCTTCACTATACTGTGAGGCCACTTCATCGACTCTCATCCCAGACTTTCACTTTTCCATGGCTTCCATGATTTTGCCATGTTTTTCACATAGAATGTGTCTGACCTTTACTGCATTGCCACCACCTTTGGGACCCTGAGCCTTCTTGTCAGCACTGTCACTCCCAGAGGCTGCTCCCCCTTTCCCCGCTTTTCCAGAACCACTTTTTCCTTTGGGCGGCATCTTGGAAGCTTGTTGTTGAACTCTGAACTGGGGAACAAGATCTTACAAAGAACACTGTTGATGTGAACAACTAGTTTACTGAAGTCATGTCCTTCAACACAAAAAGAAAGAAGAAAAAGAGAGATGGGACAAGCAAGTTGTTATCATCTTTGATTTCTCCTACATCTTCACTAAATCTTTTTATAAACATTTTAGAGTGGTCAGGAATGGTGGCTTACGCCTGTAATCCCAGCATTTTGGGAGGCTGAGGAGGGAGAATTGCTTGAGCCCATGAGTTCAAGACCAACTTGGGCAACACAGTAAGACCCCATCTCTATGAAAAAAAAAGACAAATTTTAAAAGAGGTTTTAGAATCACATAAATATACTTTCTTTCCCACAAATCAGTTAATCTCACCGTGCTCCTTAAGCTCACTCTCACATACTGTATTTCCAAGAGTACTGTAGTAGGTTATAATATTATTTGATGACAACTATTTATCTCCCACCCTTGCCATGATTTAGTCAGGATGTACTTCCCCCCACATTGTTGACTTTGGACTTGGCCATATGACTAGCTTTGACCAATGAAATGTGAGGGGATAGGAAGTATGCCACATCAAAGAAGAAATGAAATGTATTCATGTATTTTGGCTCCTTCTATTTCTGCTCTGCATGTATCATATAATAGTCATTCTTTCAGCTTCTAACTCCTAATGACAAGCAGACTCAGTTCTGCATAGTTTAGAATGAAAAGATGACTCATAGAACAGACCTGCTGTCTACTTGCAACAGGAAGCACAGCCTCAGAGCCTCAGAAATGCAGCTGACACGCAATTAATATACCATAGGCAACAAATTTGTTGTTGTGAGGACTGACATTTTGAGATAGTTTCCATTGAGCCTTATCAGTCAGAATTGACTCATATATAAGTCATATCAATTCTATCTTTTAAAGATTTCTCATATTCAGTCACTCCTTTTCAATCTCCTTGTTACTATCGTGATCCAGGTTCTCATTATTTCTCACCTGGCTAATTGGAATAACTTTTTAGTATATCCTCTACCACTTAGTTCATGTCTCTCCAATCTATTACCAACTCTGGAGTTGTCCTGCTAAAACACATCTGTGATTAGATCACTAAGCTATTTCAGGACCTTCCACAGCTCTTCATTACCCAAAAATAAAACTCCAGGTTTATTTGGCCATCTACACCACTACTCCCAGTAACTGTTTATCCTCATTCCTATCATTACCTCCATGATCTCTGAACTTCAGCCCATCAGATGACCTCACTCTAACACCTCCTTCTTTTATATGTTTTTTTTATAACATATAAAATAACTTGGCAAAATTCTACGCAATCATGAAGGCCCAGTAAACATGATATCTTAAAAAAAAGAGATTTTTCCAAGTTATCTGTTAATAAATTACAGCTATTCCCACCCCGTCTTTTAGTATTTTATAGTTTTGCAATAGCACAAACCCACCATACTATGAATATTTTTTGGTTCTTTTTTCCTCTCTAGCTCAGGTTCCTCAAAGATAGAAACTTTTTCCTGTTCATCTCTTCAATCTGAGCTGTTATTAACAATCCATGCCATGGAAGAAGCACTCAGAAAATGGGCCTACAGCTTGGCCCTAGTGCACTTTGACAAGGGCCCTTATTAAATGAGAGCTGGTTTATGCTTAGGTGTGCTGGAAACATTTTACTGTAGGGACACTTCAGGTGCCTCTAGTTCATTATATCCTTTACGCCAATTCATGACTATATTTCCTTTTCTTATACCCGGCAGTTCTTACTTAGGATAGAACCCCAGGAGAAAGATATGACTCTAGCCATGCTGTTTTGGATTCCATCCTTTTAGTAAACTGTGGCAGAATTTTTCTTCTGACTGAAAGTGTAAGGAGATTCAAGCACTAAAAAAGATCATTTCATATTCCCAATCAGTATAATGACAATGATAGTTAATCCCAGTGTCAAGGAAATTTTCTTCTCATTCCCATCTTGAAGTTAAATCATTATTCTGCTTTTCAGAGAAATGCATATTATATCTAAAGGGCTTGGGTTATGGGATTCCTCAAAGAAGCAGTCAATAGCTCGTTATCCTTGAGCAGCTCATTTCTTGTTCCCATGAGCCCCACAGGCTGACCCCCTCTATTTTAAGCCCCTCGAGGAATCTGAATTCCCACATACCCACTTACAGGTAAAATTTTTAAAAAGAAAATGCATGTGCATTGTATTTTCCCATTTAAGATATTAACAAATAGTCATATGGCCAATCTGACTATCTTTACTAGTGAGTCTATGCAGTGGCTGAAACAATCCTCTCAGTACGCAAGATTTTGTGATATTTGAATACACACTACACCCACACCACAACGTCTATATCCTTACATCACTATACCAATGCACAGACACTTTACATATTAATTCATGATTGTGTGTTCACATCTTTCTGTCTAGTAACTGCTGGGGTTACAAGAGTGAAAAAAGAAGCACAACCTTTTGCATAAGGAACTTGTAGATGAGCCCAACAGGTGCAATTACTGGATAGTGTGATGAGGGCTTTGATGGGCATGAACTGGGGATCTAATAACAGAGTAATGCAGTAGAATATCAAAAATGTATTCTAAATTAAATAATCTACAACAGAATTGTTCATTTTTAATTTAGTAAAAATAAGTTTATGATACTGTACTTACTCGTGCTGTATGGTCCTGTAAATGTAGAATCATTTCACACCAGATATGCCCTCCACTATAGTTACAGTTACTCAGATACTACATGGTTCAACATGCTTGTTGAGGATATCAGAAATGATAAGATGATACTTTCATTATCTTCTATTATTCTTTTATTCTGGCTTTTAAATGATCAATGCTTAAAAGGATGTATTTTCCATTTTTTTAATAAGGTCACAATACTCTTTGTGTAACTGGACCCAGGTCCAGCTGCTCGCCACTTGAAAGCCAAACACGAGAGGCGAGGGTAGATGGGAAAAGCAGGTTTAATATGAGAGCCAGCAAACTGAGAAGATGGCAAGCTAGCATTCTAAAGTACCATTTTACATTTTTAAATTCACCATGGGGTTTTAAAAATGAAACGCAGGATGGGAGACATGCAGGAATGGTGCAGGGTGCAGGATTTGTGTGTCTGATTCTAAAGGCTATCTTAGGTAATCGCCCCTCTGGGGGTCTGGTGGGTGTTATCTTGACTTTGGCCTGGTGGTGGACAAATTGTTCACAAGTCCCTCTAAGCTTGATGATATCTCAATGGGGACTGTTCCTGGTTTGTTTCAAGGTTCGACTCTGGGATTTCTTAAGCAAGAGAATAATCAGACAAGCATGCATTGCTGGAAAGGAGTATCCAGAGGGGAAGAAATGAAGGGATGAGAGGGGAGGGAAGGGAAAGAAGAAAAAGAAAGTGGGTGAGGTCTCCTGTTACATTTAATCTTGATATTTATGCATACTAAATGCAATTGGGAGAAACAGAACATTATTGGAAATAAATCACTTTTCTATCTCTCCACAGGAGGGTAGTATTTCAAAAGGCAACATACATTTTGAGTTGGAGGAAGGGGCGAGTGGAGAGTGAATGATTCCATTGGCTGCCACACTGAGGCTCCTGCCTTTCTACAGAACTCAAAGTGGGTGGCAGCAAGCACTCTTCTAGCCCAGAGAAGCCTGTTCCAGGACGGGCTCTTTCAGGAGCAGCTAAAGTCAAGGGCCATGACCACCATGTGATAGAAAGACAAGATGGTCCTGAAATTCTCCGTGTCCATTCTTTGGATTCAGTTGGCATGTGAGTTGAAAAGGTTCCCAGGCCGGGCGTGGTGGCTCAAGCCTGTAATCCCAGCACTTTGGGAGGCCGAGACGGGCGGATCACGAGGTCAGGAGATCGAGACCATCCTGGCTAACAAGGTGAAACCCCGTCTCTACTAAAAATACAAAAACTAGCCGGGCGAAGTGGCGGGCGCCTGTAGTCCCAGCTACTCGGGAGGCTGAGGCAGGAGAATGGCGTAAACCCGGGAGGCGGAGCTTGCAGTGAGCTGAGATCTGGCCACTGCACTCCAGTCCGGGCGACAGAGCGAGACTCCGCCTCAAAAAAAAAAAAAAAAAAAAAAAAAAAAAAAAAAAAAGAAAAGGTTCCAATTAAATTAACAGAAAATCCTAAGAAGATGGAAAATCCCTGATGGCAAGTTGCTTTATGGCAAAGCTTGAAAGCAGGAATTATAAAAGAAGGAAGAGAGGGGGAGAGTAAGGGAGGGAGGAGAAAGGACTAAGGAGGGAGGAAAAATTATTTCAGGTTGGGGAACAATCCCTAATCCCCTTTCCTGGTTGCTTCTGCTCTGTTTCTAAACAGGAGTGAGCACCCAGCAGCTGGAGCAGAGTCCTCGGTTTCTAAGCATCCAAGAGGGAGAAAATTTCACTGCATACTGCAACTCCTCAAGTGTTTTGACCAGCTTACAATGGTACAGACAGGACCCCGGGGAAGGTCCTGTCCTCTTGGTGACAGTAGTTACTGGTGGAGAAGTGAAGAAGCAGAAGAGACTAACCTTTCAGTTTGGTGATGCAAGAAAGGACAGTTCCCTCCACATCACTGCGACCCAGCCTGGTGATACAGGCCTCTACCTCTGCGCAGGAGCACAGTGCTCTTGAGGCACCTGCTACCTGCACCCAAACCCCGCTGCCAGCCCCAGTCACATGGCTGCCACATGCCTCCAGCTCCCCCTCACACAGCTTATGGCATGAATAGAGAGAACAACCTCAGCCCTTCAAGGAACTATTTCTACTGCCTTTCCAGAAAACACTTTCCACACACACTGAAGGACAAGACCCCTCTGCTATAACATAAATATCTGGAAATGCAGCCTGCTATTAGGATCATTAACGATATGGGTCTGCAACTCCCCAGGGTAGGCAGTAGCAAAGAGAGTTGATATGGAGGGACAGATGGAAGCTATCGGACAGACTGTTTCTGAGTGTTCCACCCCTGTGTAGAAACAAAGCAGAAGGCACCAGGGAAGGAAGCTAGGGATTCTTTCCTAACCTGAAATGACTTTTTCTCCCTCCTTCCACCTTTCTCGCCCCCTCATTCTCTCTTTCTTCCTTCTTTCATTAATTCTTCCTTTCATAGTTGGCATCAGGGATTTTCCATCTCTTTAGGAATTTCTGTTAATTTAAATGGGAACACCTTCAGCTCTCATGCTAATTGAATCCGAAGGATCAACATGGAGAATTTCAGAATACATCATGGTTCAGATTGGTCATTCCGTTTTCCTGAAGACCACAGCCAGGAATGCTTAGTACAATGGGGCAGAAATGGATGGTTTCACAGCTTTCTTGTAGTACTCCAGAGATGATGAAGCTGCTGTTTCCAGACTCTTACACTGCAGTAAAAAGCAGAAATATTTTAAAAATTAGAAGAAAGTTACCACTTTTTTGGAAGAAAGATACCAATAGTACACCTCAGTAGCATTCAACTGTGGTTTCAAAGCAATATCCTACTTGGTGGTTCTGAACGTGCCCAGACATTAACTACAATGGCCTGTATGTGCACACGACTGGCTTGGGGATGAGTCTTTGAATGGCAAATATCAGTAACTTCAAGTTTTCAAGGTTGAAGAAGAAAGAAGTTGGCAGTTTCCTCCACATAGCAAGCCCTCCACTGGCCCATTTTCATACTTGAAGAATTTGTATTTGTTCTGTGAGGCAAGATGATATAGCACAATGCACATGAGTTTTTGAGTTTTGAAATCAGAATAACTTAAATTAAAATCTCGTTTTTGCAATTTTCTAGCTCTGTGTCCCTGGGCAATTATTTATCCTCACCTACATTTCCTTATAAATTAATGTTAGTAAGAACACCTATCTTGCTGAGTTGCTATGAATTAAATGAGATAAAATACACAAAATTGTCTCAAGTTCCAGGCATAACATGTATACTCAATAAATGTCTCTAAAATAATATTGTTATTGATGCCCCTAAATAAGTGTCACCTCCACTGTGGAATTTTCACTGACTACTTAAGGCGGAGTGAGTTATTCTCTGCCTAATACTCTGAGTCATCACCAGAGGAGTCAGGAAGGCAGACACTGCAAGCTGCCAACCTCATCACAGTTCTCTTCTGCCTCCTTATTAACAAAACCCTCAATTTTGATTTGGACAACAGTATGTCCAGCTTTAAAAAAACACTCAACACTACATTTTACCTTCTCTTGCAGCAAGGAATTGCCATATACATATAGAGCAGTTCTGACCAGTGAGATAGGACCAGAAATCTGCTAGGGCCTTCCTGTAATGTTTTTTTTCTCTCCTGATACGAGTACACATCTCCCTTTTCCTCCCTTTCTCTTTTTAAAATATGGAAGTGATAACTTTACCATAAAGGAAAACACATATCTAATCCCCTTTCCCTATCCCATGCCTGGTAGTCTTTTAGATGCCAAGTCAAATCCAGCCCCCAGATTTATTTTTGCATGAAAATTTTTAATAAACCATTATTTGGTTGAGTTTTTTGTTCCTGTAGTTAAACATAATTCTAACTGTAGCAAGATTGACAGAAAATGGCTTTATGATTTCTTGTTTCTATGTGTAAGAGCAGGAAAAGATATTAAACAAATTACTTTGTTTATACAAACACGGGGCCTCCATTTATGTTGATCATATCTATTTCGTAAAGTATTAATATTCTCATAATTTTTTATAAAGGAAAAAAACTTCACCTTTCATTTAGACAGGACTCGTTATTAAATTTCCATAGCAATTTCTTATACTCATGGAAGATTATGGAATCCAACTTTCATCCTAAAGTCTTTTAACCACAGACAATTTCCATGCAAATAATAATTGTAGTCTTACATTTGTCTCACTTTTATATTCCAAAGGTTATTTTTCTTATTTTCTTATCCTTATTCTAGCCAGTAATCCATTTTAAAAGCAACCTCTAAAAATTTTATCACATTAAACTTCTTAATTCTGAAAATTTTAAAGGCAAATACAAATAGAAATGAGAAAACAATGTTAATTCTCTCTGATGCAAAAAGAGAAAGACCCTCTCCCGTCCCTTTTCTTAGAGCGCCTACTTTAGAAAACTTGTAATTGTGAGGTTTTTTTCTATCCCTTTGAAATGTAGGTAAATCTTTTTAAAAGCTAAATAAACCTCTTGCCGGTTTACAATCCAGGACTGTCTTTCTCAAGGACCTGAGAGCATTTTTTTTTTCAAATGTAACCACGAATGGAGGCAGTGCCCTAATCTAGTTTTAGGGGAGGATAGGAGCCTAACTTCAGCTGGTACTTTGCTCCCAGGTGCAAACCAACCTCCTGTCGTAAAGGTATGAGAAATATTTCCTTTGCATGAAGGCAATTACAAAACAGGTGGCTACCTCAATTACCAGGTAAATTGAGGATGAACTATGTGTGACAAATGATGCTGTCAAGTCCTCTAGTTATTGTTTATCTTGAGAAATTGTAGACAATCAGTTGCATCTGCTTGGCTATATAAAAGGATAAGATTTCTTTATTTCTTTGTAATATCTTTAGTGGATTGCCTGTGAGATGCATCACATTCTGGTTTAATGCTTATTCAATAAAACTGTTTCTTTTCTTTCTTTTTTTTTTTTTTTGAGACAGGGTCGTACTCTGTCACCCAGACTGGAATGCAGTGGCATAATCAGGGCTCATTGCAACCTCTGCCTCCCAGGCTCAAGCGATCCTCCTGCCTCAGCTTTCCAAGTAGCTGGGACCACAGGTGTGTGCCATCATGCTCAGCTAATTTTTTTTGTATTTTTTTATAGATGGGACTTCACCATCTTGCCCAGGCTGGTCTCTAACTCCTAAGCTCAACCTATCTGTCTGCGTTGGCCTCCCAAAGTCCTGCGATTACAGGCGTAAGCCACCATACCCAGCCAAAACTGTTTTCTTTCTCTTTCTCTTCTAGCTTTGTGGGAAGGTGTCATGGGTTGATAGGAGATTCTGTTTTACTTCCTCAACAAAATGGCCCAGGGTCTTTCCATAATCACTGGGCTTACATGTCTCTTCCTGAAAAGCACCATGACACTGAGAAAAGAGCAAGGGTTTCTAGTGGCTCTGTCCCTTATTGGCTGTGTAAATTTGGGAATGTTATATGAACTTCATGAGCATCAATTTCCTGATAAGTACTGCAGGAAGTAAGTATAAATACGTAATTTACAGTATTATTGTGAAGATTAGCAATGTTTTGGGAAATGCCTAGCATAATGGACTTAAAAAGTAAAAAATTGAAAGTGGGAACCACAGCTTCCACAAGGTACACTCAAAATCTCATTTGTGTCCTGATATATGTTTTGAGCCAGGAATACGTGTAAGAGTTAAAGAAAGAGTAAAGAAACGTGAAACACAACTTGGCAGTTAAAGACAGGTTTACTTTAGATAAAACCTGAAGGGGGCTTCTAGTTGATTTTTTTTTTTTTTTTTTTTTTTTGATCAGGAGCACTTTCTCTTACAGACTAAGAGTGTATATTGGTTTTAGGGTGAGGGGGTTTATCACAAGCTTGGAATGTTTATGTGTGGAGGAGAAGTTTATGGTGGGGGTTGGAATCTCTCTCAGAGGAGGGAAAGTTATCTTAAGGCTGACCTCTTTCTGGCAGGAGGGGGGTTATCTCAGGGCTGGCACCTTCCCGGTCAGAGCAGGGTTATCTCAGGGCTAGTATGCCTCTAGCTGGGGAGGAGTTTGGAATGTTTCTGGTTGGAGATGTTATTTGTGGTTTATGGTTTATGTGGTATATAGTTTGTGTGGTTATTTGTGGTTTATGCTGACCATAGCCATTAGGCTGATGCCCTTTGGGCTTAGGAGGTTTTTGATTAAGGTGAACTTTAGAATGAGGGCTTGTCCAAGATGGCAATGTTCCTGCTCTATCAGTATGGAAAGGACACAGTCTCTTCCAAGGAACCTACTCTCATGGTGATAGACAGCCATAGACTTGCTCCCATAGCCATCATTCTCCAGGGGCTATAAGTTGAAGAATCCTCTGACCTACAACCTTCATTCAGAGCAATAATATCTGAGAGAAACTGGACACTCTCCACACTCCTGAATCACTGTGTGCCTTCCTGAAAACACACTGCTGATGTTTAAGCCCAGACTCAGGCACCACCCCTGGGTGGGGCATCTGAATTGCTGCAGAGGAAGTGGTGTTAGCTCTAGGTGGTACTCTAACCTGAGAAAAGTCTCCTTAGGCTGTCAGGAGGATTGATGAATGAATGAAGAATAAACATTTCTGAAACATGAAGAGGGCTAATAATTTAGGCCGAGGGTGGGGGATCAGTAGCAAAAGAGTATATGGACCATAAAATTCTTAATAACACATATAATCCTGCTTTCTTATCACCAATTCTGCTTTATCTCTAAGAGCCAAAATGAAGCTTGAGATTTAAAAAAGACAATTTGTTTAACATTTATTTATAGTTTCATGAATTAATATTTTTTAGTATCGGGGCCAATATGAGACTTGATCTGTTTGTCCAAAAGTTATTTCTGTTCACTGTTCTTATCTAAACCATGCCTATGGACATAGAGGGTAGAAGGATGATTACCATAAGCTGGGAAGGGTAGTGGGAGGCTGGGGGACAGGTGAGACTGTTTAACAGGTACAAAAAATAGAACGAATAAGACCTACTATTTGATAGCACAAGAGGGTGACTACAGTCAATAATAATTGTACATTTTAAAATAAAGAATATAAGTGGATTGTTTGTAACTCAAAGGATAAATGCTTGAGGGGATGAATACCCCATTCTCCATATGTGCTTATCTCACATAGCATTCCTGTAACAAAGCATCTCATGTACTCCATAAAAATATGCACGTACTTAAGTACTCACAAAAATTAAAAACTGAAGAAACTCAAGGCCAAGAAAAAAATTTAAAAAGAAGCAAATTGAGAAAATGTAAGGTGTAGCTGGGAAGAAAAGGTTAAAAAAAGGTAAGAAGAAAATTGTGGAGGACTGTCTGAATTGAAAAGCATTGTCTCTGTGAGTTTGTCAACAGCAACATTATTAGCATTTTGGGCCAGGTAACTTGGGCCAGGTAATTCTTTTGGGAGAAGCGGCTTTTCTGGGCACTGTAGGGTGTTTAATAGCATCCCTGGTCTCTGCCCACTAGAGGCCAGTAAGATCCTCAGCTGTGGCAAACACAAATGTCTCCAGACACTGCCAAATGTCCCTGGAGGCAAATAGCCCCTGGTTGAAAACCAATGGTCTGTATGTCTACATATTGAATGTTGAATTGATAGAGCAGGAAAAACTTTTAGGAGACATATATGTGTGTATATATATATATTTATAACATATATTCATATATACAAAATGAGGATGTTAACATTTTTCTACTATTATGACACATTTTTACATTTTTTATTCCTATGGTGGTCATATGTCCTAAGTTGCTATTATTTTATTTGGCTTTAATTAAATAAGATAATTTCAATGTAAAAATGGGAATTGTGATATATATATATAAACTATATATTTTTATATATAAACATATATAACTTTTTATACAATTCATTCACAGTGCAAAAAAAAATTCCGTCTTATCATGTTCCAGATTTTACCTTGGTCAATATCTTTTATCTCTGACTCCTCAAAGACATATAGACTATTTCTCTATTTTCTCTCTAAGCTGCTGTGTTCCTACTTTTCCCCAAAAAGATTCTTAAACCCTAAAAAGATGACCCCTCCATTACCCCCAATCCACACACATACACACACAAGCACTCACACATATGCACCACAGTGTGCAGAAGGTGGACTAAACCACAGATAGGTGGAGCTTTCCACTACAAAGCTGAGTGGCAACGCCCAGGAGCTGCTGCAGCTGGATCTGTCTCATGAAATTGCTCAACCTGTTGAATATATTTCTAGTGGGGAACACATTTTTGTTATCAGTTCCTATAAAATAGAGAAGGACTTAATTGGGATAGTAAAGGCTATTATAAAAACAAATAGATGTCTGTTAAAGGAAGCTTTCTGGAGTATGTGATGCCTTAGTTCAAAATCTGGCAATTTAATAGGAGTTAATCAGACTGAAGAACAAAAGTGTGTGGGAGAAGATGCTCCAGTTTGAGGAACAGCATACATACATAGGCAGGAAGCAAGGCAGATTATCGCAATTTTAAGACATAATGTATAATTTGTAAGTTATTACATAATATACATAAGTGACTCTCATTTTATGGGAGACTAAACAAGAACCTTGAAATGAATCGTCTGTAAATCTTAATATGGTAAGGTGAAGGATATGGGAACAAAATTACTAAGCATATCTACATCCTAACAGTGCACAGATAGGGATAACTGCACTAAGAACAAATAAAAAGAATCATGATACTGATTGATGACAAGGAAATGTTAGTTCTTTAGAGACCCTAATCCCTTTTAAGTGTGGGAAGCATTTCTAAATGAGTTGTAGAAGATATGATAAATATGATACATAACGTGATACATTTTGACTATTGAATAAAGCTGATAATTGTCTTTAAAAGGGAGGAAATATATAAGAAAGCTTTGACTTAAAGAAAAAAAGATTTTCTGATCTTTACAGTATAGCTGATATTGGAGTTATCTTTTAGCTACAAACTACTACAAAACTGAAAAGACATACGAAACAATTCTTTTTAAGGAGAGAAGACAGCGAATGTTTGCAATTCTTGGGAGAGGGAAAGACTGCAAAGTGACTCCCATATTCACTCAGCATTTCTCCCTTGTGGCTATTTTCTAAGCCTCAGCACTAGAACTTGGAGCCCCAGAAGAGAGTGGCAGCCCTACTGGGTGGAAAAAAACAGAGATGAATATAACTGTGATTTGAAGAAAAGGGTACTAGAGAGAAGTGAATCTCAAATAAGAGGGTCTTAAAATATGTGTAGAGTGTTTGCAGAGCCTACACGTAAACTACACATGCATAAGGAGACGCTTTGGGAAGTCTCACAGAAAACAACTTCTGGGGGTCTAAAAGCTCCATGGAGATTTCAGGGGTTGCATTGTGCAGAAAGACATTGGAGTTCTGGCCTAGCCAGAGCAAAGAAACCTTGGGAAACACCTTGGGCTTTCAACTGACTCACTAGAGTAGGGATTACATGCTAAGAGTCAGGGCTATGTTCTAAGACAAAAATAATAATTGAGGAAAAAAACCCTCCCCTCATAGAGATTAAAGTAAGTTTCAACAGTATCAGGGTTATCTGCTTGTAATTTAACAAAATTAACATTTTTAGAGAAAAACAAAATAATCTACAGATTTGATAGTGTATAAAAAATGTAATGAAGTAAGAACAAGGGCCAATAATCAAGAGATAATATAATGAATAGAAGGAGACCCACAAATGATTTAAACGTGGAATTAACACACAAGAATTTAAAAATAGCTATAATTAATATGTTTTAAAAATTAAGGAAATGTGAATAAAATCAATCAAAATTTTCAACAGGAAATTATTTGAATAGCATATTTTAACAGAGTTTTAAAATAGTAAGCATACATTTAAAAATTACATGGACATTATAGAATTGCAAAATACAGTATCTGAAATTAAGAAGCCATTGAGTGGGCTTAATATGAGACTGGAAAAGGGACACAGAATTAGTTAATGTAAAGACAAATCAACATGAAATGCCTTTAAGTCAAATAAAGAAAAAAAATTAAAGAACAGATCTGAGCATACAAATGATGTGAGGTAATTCAAATGGCCTAGTATATGTGTAACTGGTGCCACAGAGAGGAGAGAGAAAATGCAACTAAAACAATCTGAAGAAATAATAAGTGGAAATTTCCAATTTGATAAAAGTCTCCACTGATTCAAAGAACTCAGCACACGCACACACACTCACAGAACAAGAGAAAAGCATACTTCTCCACATCAGAGTAAAACTGCTGAAAATCAAGGAAAAAGAGAAAAATCCTTAAAGTCAGCTTTGCTTTTGGTTTTCAAAGGGTCAATTGCATTTCCCTCAAGTTTTTCTGAAATCATGGATGAGTGAGCCTAGTAAATGCCCAGCACTCTTCAGGAGCCAGGAAACATATGTGGCCCAGTTACAAATTTGGGTACAGCCTATGGGGGCCTGAAGATCACTGCATTTGATCCACATAGGTAGATACCTGAGCAGCTGGGCTGGCCAAAACTAATTTGACATTATAGTATAGGCAAGAGAATGGCATGGACTCCTCATTCCAGTCAATCAAAAGCAAAAAAATGGGTTATTCTACTGGCTGAGATTATTGATACTGCCTTTCATGGAGAAATGGTTTGCTACAATAAAGTGGGGTAAAGAAGAGTATGTCTGTGGAAACTCTTAATCCCACCATGAATGATGATAAAATTTAATGGAAAACTACAGCAACTCAATATAGGCAGGACTGCTAAAGACATAGATCTTGAGGTCATCATCCCACCAGACAAAGGAATGTGCTTGCTGAGGGCAAAAAAACAATAATGAATGATGGCAGAAGAATGAAATTGTGCCTAGCAGCTACAACCACTTGACCAGTGACAGAAACAAGATCTGAAGTAGTTATGGGTACATCTTCCTTTAATGTGTGTGTGTGTGTGTGTGTGTGGTGGGAGGGTAGGAGTTAACAACCCATTCTTTGTATTTATTTTGTTCTTCTACTCTCTGTAATAGTATGTGTTTTTATTTGTTAGCTTTATGGCTCACTATAAAATTTACAGGTTATCGAAGGAGAAGTATGACTCAAGTAGAAAAAGAATAAACTTCACTTAAAGATGTATAAAGTGACACAAGGGACCTTGCATTTTCTTTTGGGGAAAAGGTTAGCATCCTTACAATTTTATGGAAGATAATTGCATCATATTAGATAGAATAATTATTTTATTATTGTCTTATATGGAAATTAAATACCATCAAATGAGGTATGACCTAATGCAAAGTTTATAAGGAGGTACAAAATGGTGGTTTGTACTGGATTAAACAGAGAACCAAGTTTCCCAGAGTTTTCCTTTTTTGGAGGGTAGCAGGATAAAATTGGCCAAAGAGAAATGTGTGTAAGATATGGAAGGCAAAAGTGAAACAGTAGCCACTGCTCTCTGAAGCAGTCATTTGTCATATGTGACAAATAGACACGGATATGCCGAGCAGGTTCCAGCTTGTCATCACTCTGTTCCACTCCATGTCTAGCATGCCTTCCTGTTGACCAGTCACCTTCAGATGCCTGGCAATAGATGAATGGAGATGGTAACCACTCAAAGGCAAGAACTTCCTTGGACTTCTTTAACTTCCCCTTCAAATCACACTTCAGCAGCTGCAGATGCTTGCTTTCTCAGATTAACTGGTTAGAGTTTCCTTCTCTGTCCTTCCCACAGCCCTTAGACTTTCACTTCCCTGTCTCCTTTCACAATCATGTAAAGCCAAATTCCCATAGTTAAGCCCCTGTCCCATACAACTCATGGTGACTTTCCTGCACTTGACTGTACCCTGATTGATGCACTAAGCAAATATAAATTAGTTCAATGGAAAGTTGTCCTGTCTTTAAAAAAATGTGCATCCAGATACCTATTGGGAGAAAGAACAATCAGAAATCTAGTCTTAGCAGAAAAAGAGTAGATCTTAAAAGAACACATGTAGCAAGGTGAGTTGCAAGGGAAAGAAGAGAGGGAAAAAAGGGATGCAGTCTGTGGTCCTGCATTTCTATGAAACACTGGGTGTGAAGAATCAAATTTATCACTATGTGAAGATATAGGAATTATTTTTAATTTAAAAATTCTCATCAGGAAGAAATTACTTATAATATAACTTTATGAATAATTTAACATATGTCAATCTAATTCTGTGTTGTTATAATAAAGATAACAAAGGAGTAAGTTCCACTCCCATGTTTCAGCAATTCCTGGTAGTATAACTGAGTTGTCTTTATTCGAGAAGACAGATTTCTCTAAACATATCTGGTGACTCAGTTTGGTGTATGCAAATATGAATATGGATATGCTATGACAAGTGTCCCCACCCCCTCCCCCAACCAATTTCCTGTGTAGAGACAGCTGTGTCACCCATCTCCACTGATTCTGCAAAGGACTTGTCATAAAACTGAATAGGGCCAAGATTCAGGCTCTTTAGAGTGGTTACTTCTCTAGGAACAGAAGTGTCAACGTGACTTTTATAACGTGCTTTGAACACATTATAAAATTAATAAATTGATAGGCTCATCTTCTGCTCTCCTACAAGCTCAAAACACTGGGAATCTTTTATACCTCCAGAATGGAAACTCTTGCTCTTATGTAGCTGAGCCATCATCAGTTCTTGTAATGTTCACCACTCTCAGTAGATAAAAGTTCTATTTCATTCTAATTCTTCTATGATATGATTTAGAATCATTTTAATGACACAGTCTTCAGTGTGAGAACTTCTCCTGGTTCCAGCATACATACCCTAGGAGGAGCAGAATCTCCTCAGGTCTAGGGGACCTAGTGGACTGTAATACTCTCTCTTTCTCTCTCTCTCTCTTTCTCTCTCTCTCTCTCTCTCTCACACACACACACACAAGCAACAAAGTGAATTCACCACAAATATAAAATTGTGAGCCGCCAATAACCCACAATCAGCCTCAAAGCTTGCTGAAAAAACTTACACAAACACCCCTCCCAAATAAAACAGTTTTCTGTAGCAAGGCAAAGAGTCACTCATATCCAATGATCCAACATGGGACTTGTGGTACATCTGTGCATTGTGTATTTTGTACTTTTGTTGTCTAAATGATGTGTGTGTCTGTGTGCATGTGTGCAAGAGTGCGAGCGAGAGAGAATTACAGTCCACTAGGCCCCATGGACCTGGAAAATCAGCCTTCTTATACATGATTCATGCATAAATCCTCATGTTTTGCCTGTGACCACCCTTCCTAACATCAAGTCATAAATTTCCTACACACAGATACTGAAATTCAACTATAATGAACTGAGTTCATTTGCTGAGCACTCCTGGCTATAATTTTTCTGTATGCTTTTAAACTTGCAGATAACTTTGTCCAGAATGCCCTTTTCTTACACAGCCAACTCATCAATCTTCCTTTATCTCTTAAGGCCCCAACTGAAGAGCTCTACCTTTGTAGGGTCTTCCCTGACTCCACACTGCTAACTTCCTCAGCAGAACTAATGGATCGCCATTATGTTTTCCTCATAAAAACACTCATGCTTCATGCTATGTTGTAAATATGTAGTTACACATTTGTCTTTCTCTTCAGATTATCAGGTATTTATGAATGAAGATTGTCCCATAACCATATACATATATATATATTTTTTTTTGAGATGGAGTTTCGCTCTTGTTACGCAGGCTGGAGTCCTATGGCGTGATCTTGGCTCACTGCAACTTCCACCTCCTGGGTTCAAGCGATTCTCCTGCCTCAGCCTCCCAAGTAGCTGGGATTACAGGCAGGTGCCACCACACCCAGCTAATTTGGTATTTTTAGTAGAGACAGGGTTTTGCCATGTTGGCCAGGCTGGTCTCGAAATCCTGACCTCAGGTGATCCACCTGCCTCGGCTTCCCAAAGTGCTGGGATTATAGGCGTGAGCCATGATGCCCGGCCAGACTTAAAATATTAATGGACTTAAAACACTTTTAATAGAGGCATTTTAACTTTTCTGAGTATTTGTTTCATTATTCTTCAAGTGAAAATTCAAAATGTTTATTACCATAATAAAATATGCATCAAATATTATTTTATTATGTGTTATCTGTCTTTGCTAAAAATAATTTCAAAAAATATTTTGGAATTTAATCTTAGCTGAAATTACTAGTTGCCCTACTAATTCAGCATTAAAAGTACAGTTGATTCTGCTTCCTTCCTCCATCATCGTAAACCATGGAGAAATACACTACCTGTAGACCAAGAGTGAAGGTAAGCAGCTATGTTGCCTTTTTGGTGTCTTCTGGTAAATTTCATGAATATATTGTCAATAGACTTGACAGGATTATGTCACCATTTTTCTCATTTGAAAATACAGAACACAGTAAATGATCTCATTCAAGTTCCAAAAGAAATAATTTCAGTTCAGAAGGTGATCTAATACAGAAGATAAATTTCGTTGTGCTGATTTGTGTTTTTAAGAGAGGTACCCAGAATTTAAATTTAATTTAATTATGTTGTGCTATTTATAATATAGAAAATACGGGCACATTTGAAGACCATATTAGAATTCAATTACACTAAAGACTAAGCTACAAAACTTCTCTGTGTTCTAAATTCATAATCATTGTATTAAATAAAACATCATACCCACATGTGTCCCCAGTAAGTATCAACCTTTATTAATGTTTTTAAATGAGATGTCTGCCTTAGTATGCCAGTTGACAAGGTGTCAGTCATTTGACCTTATGTAATTCTCTAATTTTCAGCTATCATTTTCTACTATTGCTCTGTGTGTGTGTGTGTGTGTGGTGTGTGTGTGTGTGTGTGTGTGTTCTCTAAAAACTTTTCCTTCTCTTTCAATCTCTTGTTTTTTAATTTTTTATGGAGAAGGCATTATAAAATCATCTTTAGGAAATATAGAAACACTTTTACAAAAACTTTCTACATTTGAACTAAAGGGGGCAGTGCTTCCTTTCATAAAGATAAATAACTTTATAGCTACGCACAGGGTTGCTCATAAGTAAAATGAAGGGTCTGTGGAAGGACATAAATAAAGCATAGGATGTTGAAGTCAGATTTGCAGCTCTCTGTGCAGGAGACAAGACAACCTGTGTCTTCACAGGAGGAATGGGCATGCTCCTGGGGGCATCATTGCTGATTCTGTGGCTTCAGCCAGTCTGTGAGTTGCGCATGGGAGGTTTGAATATAGTAGGAAAAGCTACAAGGAACACTACAAGGCTGGGAGATAATTGGAGAAGTTTTGTTTTGTTTTCCGAATCATGATGGTTTCCTGTGGGGACCTTAAAAATAAAACTGAAATCTGTTATTCTCTTTCCAAACAGGGGTAAATAGTCAACAGAAGAATGATGACCAGCAAGTTAAGCAAAATCCACCATCCCTGAGTGTCCAGGAAGGAGGAATTTCTATTCTGAACTGTGACTACACTAACAGCATGTTTGATTATTTCCTATGGTACAAAAAATACCCTGCTGAAGGTCCTACATCCCTGATATCTATAAGTTCCGTTAAGGATAAAAATGAAGAGGGAAGATTCACAGTCTTCTTAAACAAAAGTGCCAAGCACCTCTCTCTGCACATTGGGGCCTCCCAGCCTGGAGATTCTGCAATGTACCTCTGTGCAGCAAGCGCACAGTGCTCTCCGGGCACCTGCAGCCCATACTCAAACCTGCTTTGGGGACTCAGACTGGGAGGCACACAGACTCTCTTCCATTTACACATGGCAGTGTGAAAAATTATGCTTTGAAGTAAGTGAGGCAAGTTGAGTTTAAAGAAAGACTGATACATGACAAGTCTTACAAATAAGTTAAGAAAGTTCCCTGAGTTTTAGAGTGTTTAAGAGTCTAACCACTCTCCTTTTCTACTTTCAGAAAGAGGTTGCTGATTTAGCTAAAGCATAAATCTCTGGTGATGCTTTGTTTGTGCTAGCTTCTGGAATGAGGGTGCCCAGTCTCCCTTGTACACTAGGGGGCAAGAATGCGTGTTTGGAACGGGAAAACCAAGGTCATATTGTAGGTTCTTTCAGTGATGAACATTTCCTAAGATGTCGTTTCTTTTAGTTTTTCTCAGTGTACAGGCATTTCTGAGCAAAGAATTGCATATGTGAATACTAACCTATGTATATCTGCATATCTATAAACATTTCTATAAGTAGCATAACCATCAGTATCTATATTAAGTTAAACATTCGTTCTTATCGATGTCTCCAATGCTAAATCATTACCACATGGATCACACTAGCCTCCTCCCCTTGCTTATCCATAGATTCCCACTACAGGGGTGCACAGCCTGGCTCTCACTGTTAACAAAAAGTTATTCAGTAATACTTGTTACAACATGGTAAGGCTGTAATTTATTTAGGACCACCATGATAGGTACAGAGACCACTGCAACAGGACTTTGCAGTGAGAGAGAAGAACTGAACTCAACTCCGAATACAGCATAAACAAGTGGAGATTTCTAGCCAAGGGGCAGATTAGGGGTCAGTGAACGGGAAATTACTAAGAGGAAACATGAGAATCAAGGGATATTCTGGCTTGACCGGCCAAACAGGATTCTTGCTGAAGACAGCTCAGGGTAATCAGACATCAATCACCTGGGGGATGATAGAGGATGAGGAACTCAGTTAGATACGTAATCAGTGTAATCAGATATCAAGCGGAGGATGGCGAGGGCAGCAGGGGAGGTTGTGGTTCTTGCTAAACTGACCTGGAAGGATTCTTGTTAAGACTAGATTTTACAAGAAAATGCAGAGATGAGCTTAGGAGAAACTTCAAAAGCCTGACTAAACTTTGGTCAAGCAAATAATTTTTGTCATCACTACCCACTATTCATTTACATCATAGTCCAATTCCATTAAACATGTATAGTGGTATCAGAATTGTTACTTGTAGCTCCATGAGAAAGAATTTTATCACTTAAAGCACATTGCTGTATAATGGTAATAATGTCTAGATTATGTTGAACTTTTATTATTCCACCTGTTTTGTATATATTACATTAACTAATTCTCCTAATAATTATTTAAGACAACTATTAGAATAATCCATGTTGTAGTAGAGAAAACAGGCTGTGGGAGTTCAGGGATTTGCTCAGTATCACTAACTTTCTGAGAAAATAGAGTTCATGGTCACTCATGCTCCAAACCACCAGGTATGGGCCCCTCTTACAGAAGCTATTAACAAGTCACGCTTTTGAAACACTAGCAATTTTTTAAATTCTTAGCATGCGTTTCTTTATCATTGACCTAGAGAAGAGTGTGATTATCACTCGTAGAAAATTAAAAGCTGAAATCATGGTTTTATATGTATATGTATTTGTAGGTAAATGGTTAGAACTTGTTCCTCATTGGCTGATTTTCTGAAGCTGAAGATCTTTACAGTGAGAAGATACAGAAATTCAGGATGCTTCCCAAGAAGATGGAGAAGCCTCTGTAAATCTCATCACTTATGGCTTAATCTGAACAGTGACTTCAGAAACAGTGATTTCAGGAATGCTGAAGACATTTTTGATCAGAATAGGGGTGATACATAGGTTAGCTTAGCTTGGTTCATCTAGGGATCCTCATGGGGTTGGTTTAACTATGAGGTAAAATCTATAGATTGATTACTTCTCTCATATTTAATTCTATATTCCTCAACATGGATGTAAAGCTAACTCAGTGTGAATTAGATTTATTATCCCTCCAGATCCGGGAGCACCAATATCACATGCAGTATTTTTTCTGTTCTTTTTATGGCTTATATTGGTATAGGCAGGAAAAATTCCAAGATCCTTTTTGTAATGCATGTAGATGAGAATGAAAAGCAGGAAGGAATATTAAGCATCACTCTTCATACTTAGGGTGTTCCATGCACATCTCGGGCTCCCACTCTAGAGCCTCAGCTACTCTGAGTGGATAGTCTGCTGTACATATTCATTGCTCACAGGCATCCAGAGCCTGTTCCCAAATTCAAAGCTGTAGCCACAGATCCCAGCAAAATGCAGGCACATGACAGTTGCTGCTGTCTTAGTCTAGCAGGGTGTAGAGAAATGTAGCTATGATGAATCATTTCATTTCAGTTTCAAATAATATGGAAATTCAGGTGAATAATCAGTCCAGTTACTATGTATCCCTGCTCTTAACAAAACTATTTCAAATACCTTAAGACAATAAATCAGCTTTTCTTATTTTCAGATATATTTAACGTGATTTATAAATTATTGAAATCCATTATAAATTTCTGTTCCAATGGACAGTTTCCACTCTAACTGCTGTTACATTTACTCCATTTCATGTCTTGCATAATGGGGAGGGAATATATTAATGCTGTCTTTATCCTTCTAAAGCAACATAGAATCATACCAGAAAAAGGAATACTGCATCCAATGTTATCCCTGCCTTTTTGTTCAAGCTCTTCAGGCTGCTTCAACTTCCACATTTCATTCATTCCCACAGTTATCTATTTATATTCTTTTCTTACCTAGTATATTTGGGAAACAGCATTGGAAAAAACTACTTTCTAGCATTGTTCTAGCCATAGTGTGTTGTATCTTCTAGAGCAAGTGAATCAACTTCTTAACATTTTATATCAGGACCTTCATCTGTAGTGCAAGGACAATGATTTCCAGATAACTTTGTTCTCAAGTTTTATTCATCTTCCTCAATTAGCAATTGTTAACTGGGTGCCTGCTGAGTTCTGCATAAATGTTACATGCTGGGAAAAAAAGAGCTATGGAAAAATACATAATATCTTCTTTCACTAAATGTGTAGTCTAATTAGTTATGTAGGCAACTAATCAAACAGAGTAAAGTGAAATGAGGCCAACCTTGGGAAAGCAAAGGGAGGTATGAAGGCATATGGAAAGTCCCACCCCCATCTTAGCCTTAGAGTTGAGTCAGGGGCAGCCTGGAGTATGTCTTGCCTATGCTGAGACCTAAAGATTTAGTAGGAGTCAATCAAGTTTAAAGACAGAGAAGGTAGAGGAAGTGATCTTAAAGATAGAAATAGCATGTACAAGGCGACACAGAACACAATGAACCTGAGGACTAAAAGCCAGAATTATGCTATAATTAAAATCATATATGTCATAAAATGTTCAAACTACCACTGCAAAGTAGTTGTACCTTAATGCTCAATTTTATAAATGAGTAACCATAGTATTTGTGGGGTTACCAAATATGTTTTCTATTTACTTGAGATTTTACTTAATAAGGTTATTCATTTGATACCTAATATGTGTCTTAGACTCGAAAACAATAGATGCAAATGAGAAGAATAAGGCATTGTTTCTGCCTTCAGGGAACAGGTAATATTGCAGAGTGTATTACAATATAGTATAATAAAAGCCATCATAGGAGAAGCATAGAATATGACCATCTAGCAGTGGCATTTAACTCAGAAACTTGAATGTAAGGGAAAACCGCCTATGGGAGGTAGTATCTAAGTTAAGATTTGTAAAACAGTTAGCCAAAAGTGGAGTCAGAGAAAGGGTATCATAGAAAAAGATAAATAGAATGTACAAAGACATGAAGTCAATATTTAGTTTAAGAGAATGACATTAAACTAATTCAGAATGGCTACAGCATACAACTCAAAATGTATATCGGTAAATATAAAACTAAAGCAATAAGCAGAAACCACTTTGTGAAAATAATTAAAAGCCATTATGAGATGTTCGTACATTACATTATCTTGAAGACAATGATGAGCACTCGAAGAAATCTGCACAAGTAAATAGTACCATGAAATGTCACCATTTGAAATATTACTCTGAGTTCACATACTTATATATTATATCCATGTGCAGGTGTGTATATAAAATACATATGTAAAGTAAAAAATATATATATAATAAATTTTCCCTTGATACTTCCTTTTTCTCTTAATTCTGAAGTAATTCTTTCTGTAAAACAGTATATGGATAGGCCCTTCTTATAGCAAGAAAAAAGCCTATCCTGGACGAAAACTTACTCAAGAAAAGCCAAAATCCACAGTTTAATCAACATTCCTCAGTCTGGCCACAGGGGAGAGCTGTTTAAAAAGTGTTCTAGACAGGTGCATTTAGCTCTGTGCAGTTAAACTGTTGTCATGTGTCTCTGATTGGTTGTCCCCAAAGTTACAATATCCTGGAAACAATTGCAACAGGCCTTATTCTGAGTTCAAAGCAACTCCTACTAAGGAAGCCCATTCAGAAGCTGACTGGACATTCTGGCAGGCCGAGGATGGAGACTCTCCTTAAAGTGCTTTCAGGCACCTTGTTGTGGCAGTTGACCTGTGAGTACACGATTCAGTCTGGGAGAGGTTGTGATATGACAGCATCTTAATGACAATAGCTTTCTGTCTTGGGAAGGGCCCTTTTAAGAACCAAACCTAAGAAGCAAGGAAAATGTACTGTAATTATGTGGTGATGCTTAATGTTTTAAATAAGGAAGGAAGGAAGAAAATCACCCTTCCCTTCATGAGACTGAGTGTCTCATTCGATTGTCTTTCTGATCAGGGGTGAGAAGCCAAAAACCAGTGCAGGGTCCTCAAGCCATGATCCTCCAAGAAGGGGAAGATGCTATCATCAACTGCAATTCCTCAAAGGCTTTATATTCTGTACACTGGTACAGGCAGAAGCATGGTGAAGTGCCCGTCTTCCTGATGATATTGCTGAAAGGTGGAGAACAGAAGAGTCATGACAAAATAGTTGCTACATTTAATGAAAAAAAGCAGCAAAGCTCCCTGTACCTTATGGCCTCCCAGCTCAGTTACTCCGGAACCTACTTCTGTGGCGCAGAGACACAGTAATACCCAGGCCTCCAAGACCTGTACTCTAACCTAAAGCTGAGCCACAGGTGCTCACCTAGCACAGATGCTCACCACAGGAGTCTGGGGAACTTACCAGAGGCTCATCCATGATAAAAGAGAAACCTAAAGGAAATTCAGTTGCTTCAATATATAACACAAAAAGCGAGCCATGGCCTTGAGGTCATATCTAATTTGGCATTGTTTTCTTGATAATTATTTATTTATTTATTTATTTTATTTTATTTTTTATTATACTTTAAGTTCTAGGGTACATGTGCATAACGTGCAGGTTTGTTACATATGTATACTTGTGCCATGTTGGTGTGCTGCACCCATCAACTCGTCAGCACCCATCAATTCATCATTATATCAGGTATAACTCCCAATGCAATCCCTCCCCCCTCCCCCCTCCCCATGATAGGCCCGATGTGTAATGTTCCCCTTCCCGAGTCCAAGTGATCTCATTGTTCAATTCCCACCTATGAGTGAGAACATGTGGTGTTGGTTTTCTGTTCTTGTGATAGTTTGCTAAGAATGATGGTTTCCAGCTGCATCCATGTCCCTACAAAGGACGCAAACTCATCCTTTTTGATGGCTGCATAGTATTCCATGGTGTATATGTGCCACATTTTCTTAATCCAGTCTGTCACAGATGGACATTTGGGTTGATTCCAAGTCTTTGCTATTGTGAATAGTGCCACAATAAACATACATCTGCATGTGTCTTTATAGCAGCATGATTTATAATCCTTTGGGTATATACCCAGTAGTGGGATGGCTGGGTCATATGGTACATCTAGTTCTAGATCCTTCAGGAATTGCCATACTGTTTTCCATAATGGTTGAACTAGTTTACAATCCCACCAACAGTATAAAAGTGTTCCTATTTCTCCACATCCTCTCCAGCACCTGTTGTTTCCTGACTTTTTAATGATTGCCATTCTAACTGGTGTGAGATGGTATCTCATTGTGGTTTTGATTTGCATTTCTCTGATGGCCAGTGATGATGAGCATTTTTTCATGTGTCTGTTGGCTGTATGGATGTCTTCTTTTGAGAAATGTCTGTTCATATCCTTTGCCCACTTTTTGATGGGGTTGTTTGTTTTTTCTTGTAAATTTGTTTGAGTTCTTTGTAGATTCTGGATATTAGCCCTTTGTCAGATGAGTAGATTGCAAAAATTTTCTCCCATTCTGTGGGTTGCCTGTTCACTCTGATGGTAGTTTCTTTTGCTGTGCAGAAGCTCTTTAGTTAATCATATCCCATTTGTCAATTTTGGCTTTTGCTGCCATTGCTTTTGGTGTTTTAGACATGAAGTCCTTGCCCATGCCTATGTCCTGAATGGTACTACCTAGGTTTTCTTCTAGGGTTTTTATGGTATTAGGTCTAACATTTAAGTCTCTAATCCATCTTGAATTAATTTTCGTATAAGAAGTAAGGGAAGGATCCAGTTTCAGCTTTCTACTTATGGCTAGCCAATTTTCCCAGCACCATTTATTAAATAGGGAATCCTTTCCCCATTTCTTGTTTCTCTCAGGTTTGTCAAAGATCAGATGGCTGTAGATGGTGTGTATTATTTCTGAGGACTCTGTTCTGTTCCATTGGACTATATCTCTTTTGGTACCAGTACCATGCTGTTTTGGTTACTGTAGCCTTGTAGTAGAGTTTGAAGTCAGGTAGCGTGATGCCTCCAGCTTTGTTCTTTTGACTTAGGATTGCCTTGGCAATGCGGGCTCTTTTTTGGTTCCATATGAACTTTAAAGCAGTTTTTTCCAGTTCTGTGAAGAAACTCATTGGTAGCTTGATGGGGATGGCATTGAATCTATAAATAACCTTGGGCAGTATGGCCATTTTCACAATATTGATTCTTCCTATCCATGAGCATGGTATGTTCTTCCATTTGTTAGTGTCCTCTTTTATTTCACTGAGCAGTGGTTTGTAGTTCTCCTTGAAGAGGTCCTTTACATCCCTTGTAAGTTGGATTCCTAGGTATTTTATTCTCTTTGAAGCAATTGTGAATGGAAGTTCATTCCTGATTTGGCTCTCTGTTTGTCTGTTACTGGTGTATAAGAAGCTTGTGATTTTTGCACATTGATTTTGTATCCTGAGACTTTGCTGAAGTTGCTTATCAGCTTAAGGAGATTTTGGGCTGAGACAATGGGGTTTTTAAATATACAATCATGTCATCCGCAAACAGGGACAATTTGACTTCTTCTTTTCCTAACTGGATACCCTTGATTTCTTTCTCTTGCCTGATTGCCCTAGCCAGAACTTCCAACACTATGTTGAATAGGAGTGGTGAGAGAGGGCATCCCTGTCTTGTGCCAGTTTTCAAAGGGAATTTTTCCAGTTTTGCCCATTCAGTATGATATTGGCTGTGGATTTGTCATAAATAGCTCTTATTATTTTAGGTACGTTCCATCAATACCGAATTTATTGAGCATTTTTAGCATGAAGGGCTGTTGAATTTTGTCAAAAGCCTTTTCTGCATCTATTGAGATAATCATGTGGTTCTTGTCTTTGGTTCTGTTTATATGCTGGATTACGTTTATTGATTTGCGAATGTTGAACCAGCCTTGCATCCCAGGGATGAAGCCCACTTGATCATGGTGGATAAGCTTTTTGATGTGCTGCTGAATCCGGTTTGCCAGTATTTTATTGAGGATTTTTGCATCGATGTTCATCAGGGATATTGGTCTAAAATTTTCTTTTTTTGTTGTGTCTCTGCCAGGCTTTGGTATCATCAGGATGATGTTGGCCTCATAAAATGAGTTAGGGAGGATTCCCTCTTTTTCTATTGATTGGAATAGTTTCAGAAGGAATGGTACCAGCTCCTCTTTGTACCTCTGGTAGAATTCAGCTGTGAATCCATCTGGTCCTGGACTTTTTTTGGTTGGTAGGCTCTTAATTATTGCCTCAATTTCAGAGCCTGCTATTGGTCTATTCAGGGATTCAACTTTTCCTGGTTTAGTCTTGGAAGAGTGTAAGTGTCCAGGAAATTATCCATTTCTTCTAGATTTTCTAGTTTATTTGCGTAGAGGCGTTATAGTATTCTCTGATGGTAGTTGTATTTCTGTGGGGTCCGTGGTGATATCCCCTTATCATTTTTTATTGCGTCTATTGATTCTTCTCTCTTTTCTTCTTTATTAGTCTTGCTAGCGGTCTGTCAATTTTGTTGATCTTTTCAAAAAACCAACTCCTGGATTCATTGATTTTTTGGAAGGTTTTTTGTGTCTCTATCTCCTTCAGTTCTGCTCTGATCTTAGTTATTTCTTGCCTTCTGCTAGCTTTTGAATGTGTTTGCTCTCGCTTCTCCAGTTCTTTTAATTGTGATGTTAGAGTGTCAATTTTAGATCTTTCCTGCTTTCTCTTGTGGGCATTTAGTGCTATAAATTTCCCTCTACACACTGCTTTAAATGTGTCCCAGAGATTCTGGTATGTTGTATCTTTGTTTCATTGGTTTCAAAGAACATCTTTATTTCTGCCTTCATTTCGTTATGTACCCAGTAGTCATTCAGGAGCAGGTTGTTCAGTTTCCATGTAGTTGAGCGGGTTTAATTGAGTTTCTTAGTCCTGAGTTCTAGTTTGATTGCACTGTGGTCTGAGAGACAGTTTGTTATAATTCTTCTTTTACATTTGCTAAGGAGGGTGCTTTACTTCCAATTATGTGGTCAGTTTGGAATAAGTGCAATGTGGTGCTGAGAAGAATGTATATTCTGTTGATTGGGGTGGAGAGTTCTATAGATGTCTATTAGGTCTGCTTGGTGCAGAGATGAGTTCAATTCCTGGATATCCTTGTTAATTTCTGTCTCATTGATCTGTCTAATGTTGACAGTGGAGTGTTGAAGTCTCCCATTATTATTGTATGGGAGTCTAAGTTCTTTGTAAGTCTCTAAGGACTTGCTTTATGAATCTGGGTGCTCCTGTATTGGGTGCATATATATTTAGGATAGTTAGCTCTTCCTGTTGAATTGATCCCTTTACCGTTATGTAATGGCCTTCTTTGTCTCTTTTGATCTTTGAGGGTTAAAGTCTATTTTATCAGAGACTAGGATTGCAACCCCTGCTTTTTTTGTTCTCCATTTGCTTGGTAGATCTTCCTCCATCCCTTTATTTTGAGCCTATGTATGTCTCTGCATGTGAGATGGGTCTCCTGAATACAGCAGACTGATGGGTCTTCACTCTATCCAGTTTGCGAGTCTGTGTCTTTTAATTGGAGCATTTAGTCCATTAACATTTAAGTTAATATTGTTATGTGTGAACTTGATCCTGCCATTATGATATTAACTGGTTTTTTTGCTCGTTAGTTGATGCAGTTTCTTCCTAGCCTCGATGGTCTTTACATTTTGGCATGTTTTTGAAATGGCTGGTACCGGTTGTTCCTTCCATGTTTAGGACTTCCTTCAGGGTCTCTTGTAAGGCAGGCTTGGTGGTGACAAAATCTCTAAGCATTTGCTTATCTGTAAAGGATTTTATTTCTCCTTCACTGATGAAACTTAGTTGGCTGGATATGAAATTCTGGGTTGAAAATTCTTTTCTTTAAGAATGTTGAATATGGCCCCCACTCTCTTCTGGCTTGTAGAGTTTCTGCCGAGAGGTCTGCTGTCAGTCTGATGGGCTTCCCTTTGTGGGTAACCCGACCTTTCTCTCTGGCTGCCCTTAAGATTTTTTCCTTCATTTCAACTTTGGTGAATCTGGCAATTATGTGTCTTGGAGTTGCTCTTCTCGAGGAGTATCTTTGTGGTGTTCTCTGTATTTCCTGAATTTGAATGTTGGCCTGCCCTACTAGGTTGGGGAAGTTCTCCTGGATGATATCCTGAAGAGTGTTTTCCAACTTGGTTCCATTTTCCTCCTCACTTTCAGGCACCCCAATCAGACGTAGATTGGTCTTTTTACATAATCCCATACTTCTTGCAGGCTTGTTCATTTCTTTTTCTTCTTTTTTTCTTTTGGTTTCTCTTCTCGCTTCATTTCATTCATTTGATCGTCAATCGCTGATACTCTTTCTTCCAGTTGATCGAGTTGGTTACTGAAGCTTGTAGATTTGTCACGTATTTCTCATGTCATGGTTTTCATCTCTGTCATTTCATTTATGACCTTCTCTGCATTAATTATTCTAGCTATCAATTCTTCCACTCTTTTTTCAAGATTTTTAGTTCTTTGCGCTGGGTACGTAATTCCTCCTTTAGCTCTGAGAAGTTTGATGGACTGAAGCCTTCTTCTCTCATCTCGTCAAAGTCATTCTCTGACCAGCTTTGATCCGTTGCTGGCGATGGGCTGCGCTCCTTTGCAGGGGGAGATGCGCTCTTATTTTTTGAATTTCCAGCTTTTCTGCTCTGCTTCTTCCCCATCTTTGTGGTTTTATCTGCCTCTGGTCTTTGATGAAGGTGAAGTACTGATGGGGTTTTGGTATAGGTGTTCTTCCTGTTTGATAGTTTTCCTTCTAATAGTCAGGACCCTCAGCTGTAGGTCTGTTGGAGATTGCTTGAGGTCGACTCCAGACCCTGTTTGCCTGGGTATCAGCAGCAGAGGTTGCAGAAGATAGAATATTGCTGAATAGCAAGTGTACCTGTCTGATTCTTACTTTGGAAGCTTCCTCTCAGGGGTGTACTCCACCCTGTGAGGTGTGGGGTGTCAGACTGCCCCTAGTGGGGGATGTCTCCCAGTTAGGCTACTCAGGGGTCAGAGACCCACTTGAGCAGGCAGTCTGTCCGTTCTCAGATCTCAACCTCCGTGTTGGGAGATCCACTGCTCTCTTCAAAGCTGTCAGACAGAGTCGTTCGGGTCTGCACAGGCCTCTGCTGCTTCCCCTGTTGTTTTTTAGCTGTGCCCTGTCCCCAGAGGTGGAGTCTACAGAGACAGGCAGGTTTCCTTGAGCTGCTGTGAGCTCCACCCAGTTCGAGCTTCCCAGCGGCTTTGTTTACCTACTTAAGCCTCAGCAATGGCGGGCACCCCTCCCCCAGCCTCGCTGCTGCCATTTCGGTTAGATCGCAGACTGCTGTGCTAGCAATGAGGGAGGCTCTGTGGCCGTGGGACCCTCCCAGCCAGGTGTGGGTATAATCTCCTGGTGTGCCCGTTTGCTTAAAGCGCAGTATTGGGGTGGGAATTACCCGATTTTCCAGGTGTTGTGTGTCTCAGTTCACCTGGCTAGGAAAAGGGATTCCCTTCCCCCTTGTGCTTCCCAGGTGAGGCAATGCCTCGCCCTACTTCAACTCTCGCTGGTCGGGCTGCAGCAGCTGACCAGCACCAATTGTCCAGCACTCCCCAGTGAGATGACCCCAGTACCTCAGTTGAAACTGCAGAAATCACCGGTCTTCTGTGTCGCTCGCGCCGGGAGTTGGAGACTGGAGCTCTTCCTATTCGGCCATCTTGCTCCGCCCCGATAATTATTTAATTGCTTGGTAATTATATGACAGATAACTTAGATTCAGAGAAAATTACATAGATTTCAGTTTCAAAAACCATAGTGAATTACTATTTGACTGAAGCTACACATATAAACTCCTTTTGGATCTCTGCATTCCTATCTGAAAGTGAAAAGTAACCTCTCTTTCTTCTCCCAGGTACCCACAGCTTATCAATAGAAAGACAGCAAAAAAAAAAAAAAAAAAAAAAAAAAAAAAAATTTGTCTGGTTCTTTCTTGGACATGAGGATTGTACACGGTAAGTATTTAGATTGTTAATCTTGTTAGTTATCTGGAAAGGCCACTAGCAGTATTTTTTCCAAGGTTTTAAATATCTGTTTTGGGGAAATGGCATTTACAAGTACTTCGATTTTATATTGGCCTTGCCTTCTCTTCTCATTGTGCTTTATTCTGATTGATTTCCAGCTTTACCCAAGGAACCCTGAGTTATCTTACCAGTTTGCCCAATGGTCAAGATCCTTTCTCAATTGTTCCCTTACATCAACCCAGCACAACAATTCATGTAGGAAACACTCAACAAATTTTGATTGATTCATATATTGATAAGAATTGAGAATGGCCAGGTGTGGTGGCTCATGCCTATAATCCCAGTACTTTGGAAGGCTGAGGCGAGTGGATCACTTGAGGCCAGGAGTTCAAGACCAGCTTGACCAACATGGTGAAACCCTAACTCTACCAAAAATACAAAAATTAGCCAGGCATGGTGACACACACCTGTAATTCCAGCTACTTGAGAGACTGAGGCATGAGAATCACTTGAACATGGGATGTGGAGGTTGCAGTGAGCCGAGATCACACCACTGCACTCCAGCCTGGGTGACAGAGTGAGACCCTGTCTGAAAAAAAAAAAGAAAAAGAAAAAGAAAGAAAAAACAAATGAAACAATCACACACAGAATTCCTTCCATAAGATGAGTCTTCCACAAACATTCTACAGCTTGCTTAAATCTTTAGTCTTGTCCTATCAGTCTACCCTAGAACAAGAATTTAATTTTTCAACTTTCTATATTCATTTAGTTTTATCCACCATTTTTTTAATCAAAAAATTTTTAATTAATTTTTAAAACCTTAATTTAAAAAGATCTCCATGCTGGGAAAAAATTCCTTTCTCTTTAACAGAAGCCAGATTCCCATGCCTTCTTAGAAGCTTTTTATCAAAAACACAAACAACTTTATACACTTTGCCTATAGAATTGTTTCTCTTATAGCTAGTAGTTTGTTGTTGCTGTTTGGTTTTGTTTTGTCTTGTTTTGTTTTTGAGGCGGAGTTTTGCTCTTGTCACCCAGACTGGAGTCCAGTGACGCAATCTCAGCTCACTGCAACCTCCGCCTCCTGGGTTCAAGCAATTCTCCTGCCTCAGCCTCCTAAGCAACTGGGATTACAGGCACACACCACCATACCTGGCTAATTTTTTGTATTTTTAGTAGAGATGGGGTTTTGCCATGTTGGGCAGGCTGGTCTTGAACTCCTGACCTCAGGTGATCCACTCGCCTCAGCTTCCCAAAGTAATGGGATTACAGGTGTGAGCCACTGTGCCTCACCATAGCTAGTATAATTACATATATTAATTGTAATGTTACTTCTTAGTAACTCTTATTCTTAGTGAAAAACTGAGGAAGTAAGTAACTCTAATTAAGCACCATATACAGAGTTCAAGACAAAGGACAATCCCTGGAGCTAGGCTTCACCATATCCTAAAAGCCCAAATCCAAAAACATAGTTTATAGACAAGTTAAGTGTCAAAAATTGTCATAAAAACACATTTTATGATCTTAAAACATCTAGCAGAGATAATATCTGAACAATAGTCCTATGGACTCAGACAAAATGTCTAAATTCTGAAGAGGTTTCTATTTTATTTCACCAATAATTTTTAAATTGTCTTTATGTGTTAAAGATTACTAAAGTCACATGAACTTGAAGGTGTTTGAGTTAAGGTTTCTATTTTTCTCATAAAATATTTAAATGCTTACTTTTTCTATAAGCCAATTAATTAGAGCTCTTTCACACATTTTAGTAGTGAAACATCACATACACATAACACATATAAATATATAGACACACATATGTAATATATAAATATATAGACACACATATGTATATATAAATATATAAACATGCATATGTAATATAAATATATATAATATATAGACACACATATGTAATATATAAATATATAGACACACATATGTAATATATAAATATATAAACACGCATATGTAATATATAAATACATATAATATATAGACACACATATGTAATATATAAATATATATAAATATATAGACATGCATATGTAATATATAAATATATAAATATATAGACACGCATATGTAATATATAATATATATAAATATATAGACACGCATATATAATATATAAATATATATTAATATATAGACACGCATATGTAATATATAAATATATAGACACGCATATGTAGTATATAAATATATAAATATATAGACACGCATATGTAATATATAAATATATATAAATATATAGACACGCATATGTAATATATAAATATATAGAAATATATAGACACGCATATGTTCTATATAAGAACACAGAAGCAGATCTTATAGAACTATATGATTTATTTACCAGTTTTAAATAGTTGTTTTTATTCACTGTTCCAATTACCTATTTTATTGCTCTAGGCAACTGTTAGTTAGGCAACCCTAAATTTGCATTTCTTTTTTTTTTTTTTTTTTTTGAGACGGAGTCTTGCTCTGCCACCCAGGCTGGAGTGCAGTGCAGTGGCCGGATCTCAGCTCACTGCAAGCTCCGCCTCCCGGGTTTACACCATTCTCCTGCCTCAGCCTCCCGAGTAGCTGGGACTACAGGCGCCCGCCTCGTCGCCCGGCTAGTTTTTTGTATTTTTAAGTAGAGACAGGGTTTCACCGTATTAGCCAGGATGGTCTCGATCTCCTGACCTCGTGATCCGCCTGTCTCGGCCTCCCAAAGTGCTGGGATTACAGGCTTGAGCCACCGCGCCCGGCCTAAATTTGCATTTCTAAAGTGATAACTCTCAGGTGAAACGAGATAGAGGATTTGCATCTCAAAATATAGAGACAGGGAATTTAAGCTTTTTAAAGTTGGTTGTGTTAGAGGAAGATTGAAAACATGGATGCCAAGATAACACAAAATTATATAAATTTATCATAGGCTTTTATAATGTGACCAATTTCATTTAGATAGGTGCTTTTAATTTAGTCTCTTTTTTCTATCTGGACCATTGAATTCAAAGCATAACTCACACTAAATTTTGGATCGCCCAAAAGAGGTAAACACCATGAGGATTAGGACATGCCATGTTCTCACTGTGCATTTTGCTGCAAATACATTCCCCCTGAGGCTGGTGGGCAACCCATTGCCAATCAGCCCCCTCTGTGATCAGCCCATTCCCAAGCCATTATACACACCAAAGGCAAGTTTTTCACAATAAAAAGAAATTTCAAGTAACTCCAGAAGCAAAATTTTCTGGTAGTGCAATGCAAAGGAGAGCAGAGTTTTAGATCTGAAAGGATTCTGTCCATTTTCAACTCTTGGGATTCCCTGAGGAAAAAAAATGTCAGTTTCTCCCATAAATGCGTCTGTGGCACCTTTTCTGTTTTTTCTTAAGGAATCCCAGGCCGTTGGAGTTGTTTATTTTGTTTGTTTGTTTGTTTGTTTTTGTCTTCTTATGTGGCACTGAGAGTGGCAAGAGGAAGGAAAGGGCAATGGAAACAGAGAGACAGAGGGAGTGCACACGACTAGCAGGGCTTTAAGAAGAAATTCAGTTGCCTGAGAAATTTTTACAGAGAGAGAGAACAGAGGCCTTAAATCAGTAAGTAAATACATACAGAGCCTAAATATCAGTTTTAATTAAGTCAACTTTTGACTATACAGCCCTTTAAAGAAATCCTTTCAAATCTCTTATTATCAGATTTTAGCTGGGACAAACAGTTGATATTTCTGACTTTTGAACTTCTTTACCAAAAGATATCCCTCCAAGTGCCTCAACCAAGGTTATTGCATAACCATGGGTACACAAGCTGTCTCCAAAGAGTTGGCAAGTATTTTTTAACAAGATCCAGAATCACCCCAAAGATGGCTCAGCGAAGGAAAGTTGCATTACCAATAAATGGGGATAACCCATATTTCTGCCAGGCCATGTTTTTAGAGTCTTACCTTCTCAGTTGACCATCTACACACTAAGGGAGGAGACCACCCCTCATATTGTCTTATGCCAATTTCTGCCTCCAAAGAAAGAAGAAGTAAAAACTAAAAGGCAGAAATGAAATCCACAAGCAGACAGCCCAGTGCCACACCCTGGGCCTGGTAGTTAAAGATCGACCCCTGACCTAATCGATTATGTTATCTACAGATTACAGACCTTGTATACAAAAGGACTGTGAAAATCCCTGTCCTGTTCTGTTCCATTCTAATTACCGGTGCATGCAGCCCCAGTCATGTACCCCCTGCTTGCTCAATCGATCACGACCCTCTCACACAGACTCCCTTAGAGTTGTGAGCCCTTAAAAGGGAGAGGAATTGCTCAGGGGAGCTCGGTTGTTGAGTCTTACCGAAGCTCCCAGCTGAATAAAGTCTTCCCTTCTTTAACTCAGTGTCTGAGGGATTTTGTCTGCAGCTTGTCCTGCTGCACATACAAAAACCCCAAAGCCTCATGCACCCCCAAAAGGTGAAAAAAGACAGGAAACATAAAGCTAAGGAAGTGGGAAAGATCAATAATAAATTTCATATTCATGAAATTTACCAGAAGATGCCAATGGGAAGATTATTTTCCTCATTTATCAGCAAACAGATGCAATAACCAATGCAACACAGAGTCAATATTCAGTGAACTTCCAGAAAGCAACTAAAACTATTCAGCTTTTCATATCATCGTCACAGCCAGAAGACTCTGCAACATATTTCTGTTGTCTCAAAGAACCCACTGTGAAGAAAATGTTAGAAGAGCCTTACAAAAAGGTCAGAACTCAACGTGAGGCAATTGCCTATTCCCACATTCTCAGGAAAATCTCACAAACCTAACCCAGGCATTTGTTAGCAGCTGGTGGTTAGGGTGCATAAGATAAGACCTAGAAAGGAAGTCATTTAGTTCATTCCAGGAAGCACACCCTCACAACTTCCTTAGAAACCATACAGGACCATACGTAAAGGCCATACTGCTTGGATAACATCACATCTCTATTTCATCCCATGGATGCTTTTTTAAAAAAGCAACATGTGAAACATGGAATTTTAAAGCTGTAATTGATTGTACAGGACTTTATATCTGCTCTACTAAGTCTCTTGAGGAGAACAGTATGGAAGACACTAGAAAAAAAAGCATGCATACAAAATAAACATTTTTATGGCAGGATCCTTAAAGACTGGCCAGAGAGAGGTGCAATCTTGGTGAGACTATAGACTGGAGTACTTCGGACTATGTAGAACAGCAGCCTATTCTGGATCAGATGCATTTTTCTATCTCCTTGGCTAAACTTCACTCTAATCCTTGCCAACTCCAGCTTGGCTTATCTTGCTTTTTGATTCTCATGTTCCTTGCAGCTGGGTCTGCTAGTTGGGTCTTCCCTGCAGTCACATGCCTATCACAAGATTTGGTTAACCACAACAGAGAAAGGAGATATGTGGGGAGACACTGCTACAGATGCTAGGATCTGTAGTTAATCTTGTAGCCACCTAATTCATGGAAACTCCAGAAATGAGACTATAGCTTCTAAATCCCATATTTCTTTATTCAGTCCCCAAACCCAATTGTTTTGGTCGAGCACATAAGACTAATCTTCTGACTCTGATGAGTCATTTTTCTTCCCTACAGATTTTCCTAAAAATCCCTCCTGTGAATCCTCTGCTAAGGATGCTAAGTGAACCCTATCACATGTGGCTGCAGGCCTGACACAGTGCCTAAGCCTTAACCTTCCTCTTCTCTTAATTCTGTGCTCTCAGCTAAGGTTTTGACAACTTGCCAGAACCAAAACAGGAATACACAAAGTATCTGCTCTTTCCTGATTGTTACCTATTTCAGAGCAAACTAGACATTCCTCCTCTAACATTTTATCAAACTGAATTCAAAATAAGATTGCCATACTTGGATTCTTACTCTCATGGGTTCAGTCAATCACTTGTTCATTCAGGAAAAGAAAATATGTCCTACGCAAAGCTCTTCAGTTGCTTCTAATTGTTTCAAGAGAAACATCCAAGTTCTCTTGGATGGATTAAAAAATGTTTCTCCCCATATGTTTTTATTAAAAGCAAGGTAGATAAAAATGTGGAGACTGCTCTGTAGATATTCATAATATCCATAAACTCATCTTCAAAATCTATTAAGGGCTCAGAGGAAACCCATCCGAACGAAAATAGATTGTAATTATGTGATTCCTCAGCCTTGCTACCTTCCTTGGGATTTCTCTTTATTGAGTCCAAATTTACTACCATGACTCACAACTTAACTGAAGCCACAGATTCAATAACTCAGGCACTTGCCAATTCTTCCATCAACACAGGCCCAATAAAGACTCTAGTCTCTATGAGACTTTAAACAATTAAATATAAAATTGTCTCAACATTTTTAAAGAAAAGACCTTACTCTTCTTTTAAAAGAAAATGGGAAGGAAAACAGTACAGCAGAAGGGACAACAATGCCCTCCTTCTCAGACTGAATAGGAAGGAGGCATTTCAATTACGATCTGTGATTTACAACGATATGATGATTTGCAATGCTTCTTATGGTTCAGAGAGAATACTGACAAAGGTCTTACGTTTCTGATACTAACATTTCAATTTTAGATGCAATGGAAGATTGCCAGAGTTCACATTCCTGCTAGAAAAGAGTGTTGCTTCTACCTCAATAAGTAAAGCTGGATAAATAGAAAAATTATAACTTTGCTTTAACCCATCAGAGACCTGAGATTACAGGGCAAACAAGTAGGCTGGACTCCAATGAGGAAAAGGCTCCTTCAAGGGGAGACAGATAGCTTATGGACTGGCACAACTTCAGCAGAGCATAGGAAAAGAAATGTTGTCTGCCATACAAGCAAGAAAAAGAAACTGGATAAAAGATTGAGTGAGAGCTATCATCAGAATATAGAACTGCTGGGAGTTGCAGACATGGAAGGAGTTTACATTCACTGGTAGGGCCATTTCACAGATGTTGGAAGAAGTAATTAGGGGCAGGGTGGGACACAGAGAGAGCCCCAGCAAAAGTGTAGGCTTACAAGACATGATCGGCAGCCACTGCAGGAAAGCACAAATCCCAGCATTCTTACTTAAATCAGCCTGTTGCAGGAGGAAAAGCTTTAAGCTGTTGGGGATGGGGCTAAAGAGCTGACAGCACATTCTGTCATCCCCCAGAGCACAGGTTAAGATCCACAACAGCAAAGAAAAGAGTCAAGGAAAAAAAACCAACTTCTACCTTTGGGTAAGAAACAGGAAACCACTCTGAGCTGAAGACCCTGTAACAATACCATTCTAATTTTGATACCTGTAAGAAAGAAGCAGAAAACTCTCTCACACGACACCCACAGAGAAACACGGCAGTGTTTGGCTGCCACAGGGAGGAAAGGTATGAATGCTGAGAAAACCCTAAATCCAAGATCCAAGCACATGGGGCCAATCTAAGATTGAAGCTGGACCAAGGCAATAGAGAAGTCCACCTACCCATACGTTGAGTCTAGTAAGCACTAAATAACAAACAATGGCAATCTATTGCTGGAGGAGTGAGGGGCGAGGAACAGAAAGAGAGATGCTCTTTGTGCTGCAGGAATTCAGGGACAGCTAAAAGTTGAGGTAGAGTACTCTAAAAAACAGAGATTCATAAATCAATAGTAATTCAAGAAGCCAGACTTTAAGTGGTTCACAAAGCAGTAAGATAGTTTTGGGAAAACTTTTATATTTAAGGATAGTATTCTAGAGCTTCTGTTTTCAGATCCTTCTACTTCCTACTTTCTATTCCTGGAGACAACATGGTTGGATACCACTATCAGAGCCATATTAGGCTGAGTGAACCACCATATTGACTTGCATCATATTATTTTCTCTCAATTCTTTATCTCTGTGGAGTCTTACCTTAAAAGATGTTCATTCATATACTTTTATTCACTAGGTATAATTATGAGGAAGCTGATAAAAAGGGACATTTCTTATTAGTCTTTTGTTTATCTAAGATTTGTTGTAGGTGTTGATACATTAGCAGAATAATATAATCAAACTTTGATTTGTTTATCAGATCTATCTAGGTTCATATGCTGCCTCTTTGTGTTCTTCAACTTCTTCTAGTCTTTGAGGATTAAATGAAAGAATTGATATAAAATTAAAAGCACAGTGGTTGGCATGTGATAGGCACTGATAAGCCACTAATAACACATCTTGAAATACGTCATATCCTTTCATTGTTGCATTACAACATTGACTTTATAACAGGGAAAAAAATAAATACTATTGCACAGACTTCAAGAGACTCTGAACTGGGACTCGAGTGCATCACATTTTTTACTTGGAACATACATTGCCGAAATCTAGACACCCCAAACTTCCTTCATCTGCTTAGGCTTTTCAATCACGGAAGACCACTGCACTCTGGCAGGAAAAATATCCAGATGCCTAACTTGGAAAATAAACTAAATGAGGCCATCTTGGGAAATGGCGTATAGTTCTTTGGGGGGCAGCTTTATATTTACACTGTCTTCCGATGTGTTGAATAAGAGTAGTTTAAATGAGACATCTGCTTTAGTATTCGGCATATTGATATAGGTGAGCTCTTACACTATGAAAGTATATTGGAAAGGATATGACAAAGAATATGCTGCTAAAATCCCTGAAACTCATTAACACTTAAAAGTAGTTGATTTCAATAATAAATTTCAGGCATCTCAGTAACAGATTTCCTCAAAAGTATGATTTATAGCCATCTGATTATGAAGGCATCAACATCCTCATTCTTTGACATTAAAGGAGAAACTTGGCGATTGGAGGGAGATGCATGGGCTTGATTCTAGTCAGTAAATGGTTCAGGCAGAGACACTGACATTAATCTGGGACTCTTTATATTGGAAAACACAAGCCAAGAAAGAAGATGCAAATATTTTTGCCCTAACAATGCTGGTGTTATGATTTCACAAGAAGTAGGTGTGAATATGTTTTACTAATGAAAAAACCATTCATTCCTCAGGTAGACTACAATGATTGGACTATCAAAGGGAAATCAGCTTTTTAAGTACTAAGTTGTATGTTTTCATGTACAACATACACAAGTCCTGGTTGTAGCTTTACTGATACAGAGAAAACAAACTGAAATTGAAGCACTGACAATTTTCACTTATCTTCTACCTTTTTCATGGCAGCAGAGCTCACCCTGCCTTGCAAAGTTGTTAATAGTTCAAGCAAAGATTCCATTGATATCTAATATATGTGCAAGACATTAAAAAGGGACTTTGATCTGAGCTTTATTATCCTATAGAATGGAGTGCTATGTCCTGAAGTACGATGGAGCTAGTATACCAAATATCATGAGTTTAAGAACGAATAAAGATTGAAAAAAAAAATGAGAGACAAAGAAACAAAAATTGTGATGTGTGATGGATTCTATTGGTCTATCCATTGAAACCTTGCTATATCAGAATACCTTTTAAATTTATACTGTTCAAAACACATATTGAAACTGTCAGTAAAAAGATCTCTGTACTCTTCCAACAGAGTCCAGTGTATATTTGGTACAAAAATAAAACATGTAAGGTTGTATTCCATTCTTTTGAATGGAAGCTCAGATTAAAGTCCCTTTTAATGTCTTGCACGTATATTAGATATCAATGAAATCTTTCTGCCAGCCAGCAGATAATTCCCCACTGTGGATGAAACCTGTTTTAAATAGTACTTCTACTTCAGAAACTAGTTACTAAAAATCTCTTTGGGAAAAAGTCAGGCACATAATTGTGATGTGATGGATTTCCTTGTCTCCCAATTTTTCCCCTCCTTATTGGTTCTTAAACCGATGGCATTTGGTATAACAGCTCCATGGTACTTCAGGACCATGGACATCAATCCTTTCTACAGGATAATAAAGCTCAGATTAAAGTCTTTTTAAATGTCTTGCACATATATCAGATATCAATGGGATCTTTCCACCAGTTAGCAGATAATTCCTCAATGTGGATGAAACCTGTTTTAAATAGTACTTCTACTTGAGCCTGAGAGGCGGAGGCTGCAGTGAGCCGAGATCACGCCACTGCACTCCAGTCTGGGTGACAGAGTGAGACTCAGTCTCAATAAAGTAAAAAATAAATAGCACCCCTACTTCACAAAGTAGTTATTAAAATCTCTTTGGGCCAAAACTAGACACACTGCTCTAAATACTTCATGAAATAAAAATTTTTCCAATGCCTTTCCGAGTCAAGTGTTCCTGGTGTTACTATATACTTGGTCAATTCTGCACAAATTTACCTAATTTACATCCTAAGATGCTCTACTTTTTCTTTCCAATAGCCATCAATTATGCCCCAATGTTTTTCAAATACATCTATTGATAATATCAAGGAACTGGATGAGGAACTCTAATATTAAGTCTGCATGCCAATTCATCTATTACTCAGTAGAGGGAAGCCTTCCAGGCCGGGCGCGGTGGCTCAAGCCTGTAATCCCAGCACTTTGGGAGGCCGAGGCTGGCGGATCACAAGGTCAGGAGATCGAGACCATCTGGCTAACACAGTGAAACCCCGTCTCTACTAAAAAGTACAAAAAAAAAACCGGGCGAGGTGGCGGGCGCCTGTATAGTCCCAGCTACTCAGGAGGCTGAGGCAGGAGAATGGCGTGAACCCGGGAGGCGGAGCTTGCAGTGAGCTGAGATCCGGCCACTACACTCCAGCTTGGGTGACAGAGCGAGACTCTTTCTCAAAAAAAAAAAAAAAAAAAAAAAAGAGGGAAGCCTTCCAATTGAACTTCATTGTGTGCCTGCTTCTGCGCTTCTTTTATTTAAGCATTTTGAATATATGAGACTACTTTAGCCCTTCTACTCCATTCTCATTTCCTTTTCATCCAGTTAAACTTATTGAGAGCCTAAAATAGAAAATCCAACACAGGCAGTCCTAAATTTCCGAAAGAAGATTTGCAACTAATAGTAAAACAAAGAAGTAACAATTTTATTTATTTATTTATTATTTATTTATTTATTTTAGACAGTCTCACAGTATTGCCTGAACTGGAGTACAATGGCACAATCTCGGCTCACTGCAACCTCCACCTCCCAGGTTCAAGCGAGTCTCCTGCCTCAACCTCCCAAAAGCTGGGATTACAGAAGCCCACCACCACACCTGGCTTATTTTTTGTATTTTTTTTTTAGCAGAGATGGGGCTTCACTATGTTGACCAGACTGGTCTCAAACTCCTGATCTTGTGATCTGCCCACCTTAGCCTCACAATGTGTTAGGATTACAGGCGTGAGCCACTGCGCCCGGCCGGAAGAAACAATCTTTATAACGTTTCTTAGGAACACCACCTGGGCTGGGCGTGGTGGCTCACACCTGTAATCGTAGCCTTTTAGGAGGCTGAAGTGGGTGGATCACTTGAGGTCAGGAGTTCAAAACCAGCCTGGCCAATATGGCGAAACCTTGTCTCTACTAAAAAGAAAATACAAAAATTAGCCAGGTGCGGTGGTACATGCCTGTAATCCCAGCTACTCGGCAGCCTGAGGCAGGAGACTCGCTTGAACCCAGGAGGGTTCGGTGAGTTGGAGGTTGCGGTGAGCTGAGATCATGCTACTTCACTGCATCCACCCTGGGCAACAGAGCAAAACTCAAAAAAAAAAAAAAAAAACCACACCATCTGTAAGACAAGGTTGACCAGAAACAGAATAATCCAAGGTTGGCCAACATAGCCAAACTCTCCTAAGCCATGAGATGTGCCTCTGTCTCATTGATTGGTGCCTAGCTGCTAGAGTTCAGTGATAAAAATGAAATCAAAGGCTATACATTATTTATTTTCTTTGACTATGAGTTTATCTTTCCTGCCAGATCCAAAATGTCTAATAAAATGAGAGACACAGTCAGTCTAGACTCGAACCAGGAAGACTCTCCAAAATCCAAATGAGTAACTCTAATGGTCTCTCTGAAGACTCTGCACTGTTGCTTCTTTAAACATAAACATTAAAATAGAAATTTGCATCTCTAATAAAATATTTGTCTTTCTCTCCAAGACTTTCTTGAGAGTGAGTCTGGAATGACCATTTTGTGGTAACAGACCATCATTTGGGGCCATTATTTAAGCACCAGTTCCTTCATATTCGTGCTGTCAGTCATTTACTCAAACTTTTCCATTCAGTATGTTTTAACTTAAGACTCAGAAGGACATGTTCATGGTAAGAACTTTCTCAGTGGGTCTGAAGCTTAGCTCCAACACTGTTTGTCTTAGAATAGAGACTTCGTCTTACTAGGACACCAAAGAAGACTGTTACTACATGGCATGAATATCTGCTTGCTTCTTTATTTAAAAAAAAAAATGCATAAGGCATCAATGGATAACATTCTCTGTGTTTTCATTTGAGTCTAGTAGTCTTCTATTCTTACTTTGTACTGTCAGCCTTTTTTTTTTCTTTCCTTATATCTACCTTAAACTCTATAAAGAACTACTACAGAACAGAAACTTTAAATGCAAGATCTATAACTTAATCACCAGAAATATAAACTTTATGACTTTCTACTAATTTCCTACTTGTGAAGTAAGATGTTATAAGGGATAGGCAGACATGCCAGTTCTCCTTCTAAAGACAGAACGTGTGAGCGTTGTATACGTTGCCTTGGCAATTAGAGGTCTGCACACAAGATGGTAGCACTTCATTTTCACATGCAGGGAAGTGGAATGTTCAACTCCATTGGGCAGAGCATAGCTTGTCTCCTATTGGCTTATAGCCAGGTTAAGAAAGAGCAAGAACACGCTGAGAATAGAATATGTTCTCCTTCCCAGATAGTGTAGATCATTGATGATTCTAATGGCAAGAAGAATGGAAAAGCCCCTGGGAGCTTTATTCAAATTCAGCTGAACTGTAAGTGCAGGGCTTCTGGAGGAGTCCATCACAAGTCTGGAGAAGGAGGGAGGGTCACGTTAGTTCTCCACAAGTTTCCTGCAGATACTCTGCAAAGAAAATGTACATTCAGAAAATGACCCAGTAACCCATTGTCGTTGTTTCAATGGTGATGAGTGGCCAAGAAAAGGATGTGATACAGTTATTCAAATCTAAATGTCTAGGAGAGAGAAATGGCTGTTATCAATGACAGCCATACAGATGGGGCTTTGAATTATTTCTGTTGGTACAAGAAGAAAACAGGGAAGGCCCTACTCTCCTAATGGAGATTTGTTCAAATGTGGATAGAAAACAGGACAGAAGGCTCACAGTACTGTTGAATAAAAATGCTAAACATGTCTCCCTGCATATTACCGCCAACCAACCAGGAGACTCATTCCTGTACTTCTGTGCAGTGAGAACACAGAACTCTTCAGGCACCTGCAACCTGTACTCAAACCTGCAACTGGGAGTCCAGTCACATTCTTTGTCCTTGAACAGGTTTTGGGTTAGAATGGTTTACCATAATGTGCTTGTTTCTAAATTGAAATGAATGCAGAAATCGAATAATTGTGATCACAAAACCATTAGTTTTAAAGTAACTCAAAATGAGCTAGTATAATTTGTACTAACTCCAATGTATTCAAGAGGAGAAGTAGTGTTGTTTTAAATAGATATGTAAATAATAAAGATAACGTCACTGGAATATCTGAGGTTCTTTCATTGAGATCTTACACTTCCATAATAAAACAAGGACATCTAAAACTCTTCTGGGTGGCAATCTGCTGGCCTTCAGAAAAAAAAAAAACAATTCATTTTTGAAAAAACATATTTTAAAATTATCACACACTCATTATTTATTATAAGTATTTTCATTCTAGGTGTATCTGCATATGTCTTAATTCATAGCAACTTAACATATGAAGTATATTTATCATATAACATTTATGTCCATTCTCCTGTGTACATCCACCTTCAGAGTATTAGTATTCAGTCATAAAAGCTATAATTCAAATAGCCAGCAGAAGAATTCCTGCAAAGATTTTCATCTTGCAACTGTTCTACATTCAGAAAATATTTACCAACTGCCTGCTGTGTGCCAGACATTGTTCTTGGTGTTGAGGATTGAGCAGGATGAACAGAAAGGAATGACGAAATTTTATTCTATTCTCCCTCTCTCCTCCAATGGATGTCTACTCACCAGAAATTAACTGGGGAAATGTTTTGATGACAGTGTATATCCCAGAGATGAATGACACCACCTAGGAGTTTTAGGATTTTGCCCAAATGCACCAATTCCTTCATACCTCATAGGTCTATATGTATAGTAGCAACAGTGTGATCTTTCTCTTTTATGCAATGTTCCTTCAAGAAAGGAAGATAATAGTTATTTTAGTCAAACTGTTCAAAATAGAGAAAAAAACCTACCAACTCCCACATGAGGCAAAAAACATAAACAAAATCTGTAGAGTTAGAGTAGTGAGGCTGGGCACTGTGACTCATGCCTGTAATCCTACAACTTTGGGAGGCCGAGGTGGGTAGATCACTTGAGGTCAGGAGTTTGAGACCAACCTTCCCAACATGGTGCAACCCCATCTCTACTAAAAATACAAAAATTAGTTGGGCGTGGTGGTGTGGACCTGTAATCTCAGCTACTCAGAAGGCTGAGGCTGCAGAATCGCTTGAATCTGGGAGGCAGAGGTTGCAGTGAGCCGAGATCGTGCCACTGCACTCCAAACTGGGTGACAGTGCAAGATTCTATCTCAAAAAAAAAAAAAAAAAAGAGAAAGTATTTTTCATATAAATTATTCTCGGAGTTTTGAATAAGTAATAAGTATACATGGTATAAAATAAAAATTATACAAAAGGATGCATAGTGAAAAGTAACTTTTCTCTTTACCTCTATCCACACTATCCCCAACAGCCTAGTATAACCACTGTTACACTGAAATTTTGTTTGAACATTATACATATATATGGTATATGTATATGTGTATATATTAAAATGACATGTATATATGCTTATGGGTATATATAACATATATATTAATGGTAGCATACCATCCACACTGTTCTCTTACCATGCTTTCTTACTTAAACTACATCATGAGAAACCATCATTGTCAGTACATGAAGACAGCTACCTCCTTATTTTTAATCTAAATTTTCAAACACACACAAACTAGGAAGAATTGTATAATCAGCTCCCTTGTATCTGTCATTCAGCTTTAACAACCATCAACTGGCTATATCCTTCTCTTTGAAGTTTCAAATTTTGCCATTGTGTGACTATACCACGTTTTATTTAGTCAATCTCTTGTTGATGGACACAGATTGTATTCAAATTATTAGTTTTGTTTGAACTGTAGCATAGTTTATGTACAGTAAGGTACACAGATCTTAAGAGTACAGTTCAATGAGTTTTGACAAATGTATATGTCCATTCAACCATCACCGAAACTAAAATATAGAATGTTTCCCATAATCCTGAAAACTCTCTCATGTTTCCCCCCAGACAACGCTTCCACTAAAGTAAGAATTGTTCTTATTTACATAAAACTGTAGAATAGTTCTGCTTGTTTTATTTTGATAAATTGACATATAATTCACATAGCATAAAATCCATGCTTTTGAAGTGCACCATTCAATTATTTTTAATATCGTCACAAATCTGTGCAACCATCACAACTAATTCCAAAATTTTATCATCACTTGCCAAAAAAAAAAATTCATACCTATTAAAAGTCACTCTCATCCCCTCCTCACCACGTCAGCCCCTAACAATGCCTTAATCTGCTTTCTGTCTCTCTGGCCTACCCTAGATATTTCATACAAATGGAATTGTACAATATGTGACTTATCGTGTCACATATTGTATGATTCACATACTCATATATTTTACTGACTTTTTCACTTACTGTAGTGATTTCAAGGTTGAACATTTGTGACCAAGTTTTTGTGTAGATATACGTTTTTAGTACTTTGGGTATATGCATACAAATGGAATTGTGGGTCATATGACAATTTTATGTTTAACTTTCTGAGGAACTGCCAAACTATTTTTCAGTGTGGCTTAACTATTTTACATTACTGTCAGCAGTATGGGAGGATTCCAATTTTTCCACCTTCTCATTTGTTATTGTCCGTCTTTTTAATTATAACCATCTTAGTAGGCATAAAGTAGTATCCCTCTGTGGTTTTCACTTGCATTTCCCTGATGACTAATAAGGTTAAGCATATCTTCACGTGCTTAATGGCCATTTGTGTATGTACCTGCTTTAGAAAATGTCTACTCAAGTATTTGGGCTGTTTTTAATTGGGTTGTCTTCTTATGGTTGAGTTGAAAGAATTCTTTATATGTTCTGGATACCAGACTTTTACGAGACATATGATTTGCAGATAGATGCTCCCATTCTATAGATTATGTTTATTTGCTTCTTAATAGTGTCTTTTGAATAGAGGAGTTATAAATTTTGATGAAGTCTAATTTATCTATTTTTTTCTTTAGTTGCTGGTGCTTTGTATGTCATATTTTTAAAAACCTTGCCTAATCCAAGGTCACAGATAGTTATATCTATGTTTTCTAAGAGTTTTATAGTTTCAATTTGTACATTGAGGTTATTGCTCCACTTCAAGTTAATTTTTGAATATGGTGAGAAGTAGGGATGCAAGTTCATTCCTTTCCATGTAAATAATAAGACATTTGGAGTCCCCAACCAAACGAAAGCTGGGTAGCTATACTAGTATCAGATAAAATTGACATCAAACCAGGAATTATTACTAGAGACACAGAGCAACACATCAAAATGATGAAGAGTACAGTCTACCAAGAACAAATTCTATTTTTATATACACCTAATGTCATAGCTTCAAAATATTTCAAACATAAATCAGTAGAGTTGACAAGTAGAATTAAATTAGTAGAATTTATCGATTAAAAGATCAATAAATAATTTTCCAACCATCGTGTCAGGCATTAACACACATCTCTAAGTAGAAACGTATTGAAATTATGACCAACACAACTAATATCCTTTACCTCACATACATAGATTGAATACTTTACCTTAAAAGAACAGAATACACATAGAATATTTAGCAAAATTGACTATATTCTGAAACATAAAGTAAGCCTTAATCAATTTCAAAGAACTTAAATCATCCAGAATAGTCATAGTCTCTGACCATATGATATTAAGCAAAAATTTATTAACAAAAAGATTATTAAACTTTATTCCTGTACCTTGCTAGGTATAAGGTTAATTTTTCAAATGTACTGCCACAGAAAAACACCAAGACAAAACAGAGATTTGGGGTAGGGTAAATTTTTCAGTCTCTGAATAGAGCAATGTTAACATACTACTTGCAAACTTTATTTCCTGTTTGGGGGCAGAAACATTGAACATCTCCAGGGACTTTGCACTCAGGCACTCAGAGAATCATTTGGTTTCCAGGCTTGAGTGAAGAAGCAAATTTTAACCATAAGAAGAAACTCTATCATGCTCTGCCCTGGCCTGCTGTGGGCGTTCGTGGTCCCCTTTGGGTTCAGCACATACGTGCGGCCCCAAACATGGGACTGCAGCTTCCTCCAGAGTGGGGCTGCACAAATTGGAACTGGTGGAGTATTAAGTAAGAGGTAAGGGAAGTGGGGAAACGAAACGCTATTTAATTATTTTCTTTGCCCTTTTGCCATAAATTAATCTAGTCCTCATGATCCATCTGAGACATTTGAGGGGAGCAACTCTGTTTTCTCCTTTTTACCATAGGATCCAGCATGGCTGAGAAAGTAACCCAAGTTCAGACCACAGTAACTACGCAGAAAGGAGTAGCTGTGACCTCGGACTGCATGTATGAAACCAGATGGAATACGTGTGGGGAAAAGAAAGAGAGATCAGACTGTTACTGTGTCTATATAGAAAGAAGTAGACATAAGAGACTCCATTTTGTTCTGTATTTGAGATGCTATTAATCTGTGACCCTACCCCCAACCTTGTCCTTGCAAGAGACATGTGCTGTGGTGACTCAAGGTTTAATGCATTTTGGGCTGTGCAGGGTGTGCTTCGTTAAACAAGAGCCTGAAGGCAGTATGCTTGTGAAAAGTCATCACCATTCTCTTAATCTCAAGTACCCAGGGACGCATACACTGCCAAAGGTCGCAGGGACCTCTGCCTAGGAAAGCTAGGTATTGTCCAAGGTTTCTCCCCATGCGATAGTCTGAAATATGGCCTCGTGGGAAGGGAAAGACCCGATCGTCCCCCAGTCTGACACCCGTGAAGGGTCTGTGCTGAGGAGGACCAGTACAAGAGGAAAGAAGGCCTCTTGGCAGTTGAGATAGAGAAAAGCATCTGTCTCCTGCCCGTCCCTGGGCAATGGAACATCTCTGTGTAAAACCCGATTGTATGTTCTGTTTACTGAGAAAGGAGAAAACCGCCTTAGGGCGAAAGGTGGGACTTGCTAGCACAATGCTGCTATTTATGCACTAAAAAGGTTTATGGAGATGTTTGTATATGCATATCAAGGCACAGCACTTTTCCTTAAACTTATTCAAGTCACAGAGATCTTTATTCATATGTCTTACTGCTGACCTTCTCCCTACGATGATCCTATTATCCTGCCACTTCCCTTTTTCTAAGATGGTAAAGATAATGATCAATAAATACTGAGGGAACTCAGAGACCGGTGCCGGTGTGTGGGTCCTCTGTATGCTGAGCACCGGTCCCCTGGGCCCACTTTTTCTTTCTCTGTACTTTGTCTCTGTGTCTCATTTCTTTTCTCAAGTCTCTCGTTCCACCTAACGAGAAATGCCCACAGGTGTGGAGGGGCAGGCCACCCCTTCAATACTTATACTTTACACTGGCACAAGCAACCTCCCAGTGAAGAGATGGTTTTCCTTATTCATCAGGGTTATTCTAAGTCAAATGCAAAGCAGCATTGTCACTCTGTGAACTTTGAGAAAAAGAAAAGATTCGTCAACCTCGCCATCAATTACTTAAAACTGACTCAGCCAATTGCTTCTGTGCTCTCAGGAATCCCACAGAAGTAGAAATGACAGTGGAAGATAAACAAGAACCTTAGCACTCCATAAAGGAAGCCACCTGCTCAGGAGCTTAGGGAAAATGCATGAACCACAGACAGGAAGAAGGCACATTAGTGGCACAGCTGAGACTTTATAATGTAAACATTCCTCTGTAAAAAATGTTCCCTTATTGAATTTGTATATAAAGCAGTATTCTTTCTTGAGATTTCCAAGTATTACGTTTCTATCTTGGGTTAAAGTAAATCACAAAGTGTATTAGTCAGGGTTCTCCAGAGGAACAGAACTAATAGGAGAGTTGTATGTATGAAGGGGAGTTTATTAAGGAGTATTGACACACACAATCAAAAGGTGAAGTCTCACAATAGGCTGTCTGCAAGCTGAGGAGCAACAAAGCCAGTCGGCGTACCAAAACCTCAAAAGTAGGAAAGTCGACAGTACAGCCTTCCATTTGTGGTCAAAGGTCCGAGAGCTCCAGGCAAACCACTGCTGTAAGTCCAAGAGCCCAAAAGCTGAAGAACTTGGAGTCTGATGTTTGAGGGCAAGAAGCATCCTGCGTGGGAGAAAGATGAAGGCCAGAAGACTTAGCCAGTCAAGTCCTTCCACATTCCTCTGTCTGCTTTTATCCTAGCCGAGCTGGCAATTGATTAGATGGTGCCCACCCAGATGAAGGGTGGGTCGGCCTCTCCCAGTGCAGACTCAAATATTAATCTCCTGTGGCAACACCCTCACAGACACACCCAGGAACAATACTTTGCATCCTTCAATCCAATCAAGTTGACACTCAATATTAACCGTCACACAAAGTGCTTTTTGAAATTGTTCCTGAACAATAAATAAGTTTAAATGAACCTATGTATTTCATGAAATTCAGAAGCAGTTTGCTGATTCTCATCTTAAACTGTTGGATTTTCAGATTTCAAATAGCACTAAAAACCATTTATTTTATCTTCCAATCTCAGGTTGATTTTGGCAGTTTTTATAACTATTATTTTATGTATTTATATATTTTATATATAAACAAGTTTCATAAATATGTAAATTTATTTTATATATTTTAATACATAAATACATGGTTTTTATTGTAATCAGATAAATAAGAAGGCAATTAATGTTTTGAAAGAAATGAATGACCAAAAGAAGTTTTGACTAGAACAAACTATGATTGTTAGAGATACAAAATAATTCTTGGGTGCTTCATAAGGCCAGCATTAGATGGGCTGAAAAACCAATTTATCCACCACGGCAGGCATATTCCTTAATATTTGGTCAAAGGAGATAACAGAAAAAGAATATTCCGGAGGACGGAGCCAGAGAATGTAAAAAACAATGAGCAAAATAACTCCCTGCGTAGACTGCAATCAGAATCACATTGAAGCAGGGTAGGTGTCTTCATAATAACCCAGAATGAACTAGGTATGTGCAGAAAATAAATAACAGTTTCTGTAACCCACTGAGATTTTGGAGTTGATTATTGTAGCAGAATAACCTAGTCACTCAACTTATCTAAATACAGAGAAAAAAATGAGAAAATGTTTTCCCAATTTATTTTACAAGGCCAGCATGATTTTGATACTAAACCTGAATAAAGAAGTATTTTTGAAAAAATTATTATGGGATAATCTCACTCAATGAACATAAATTCAAAAATTCTAAACAGTTAGTAAAAATAATTAGCAACTTACAAAAAAATAATATATCACAAGCAAGTTGGGTTTTATATAATATTTATTTAACATCTTAAATGAATTAAAGTAATAATTCTCATTAATAAAAACATGATTTAATAATCTCAACAGTTACATAAAAGTATTTAATAAAAATTAAATATTCATTCATAATAAAGAGATAAATTTATGGCAAATTGGGAATAGAAAAAAAAGTCCTTGCTCTGGTAAATTATATGTATTACAACAAAGCAGACACGAAACTTAATGAAAAATGTTGAATGCTGTATTTCAAGAAAACCAAAAAAGCACTATCCCTATTAAAAAAGTATACTGAAGGTCCTAACCAGTATTTAAGAAAAATAAAGAAATAAAAGTTTTAATAATTAGAAACGAGACTATAAATAACATTAGCCACAGATGGCATGACTGTGATATATACAATTCCAAATCATTTGCAAATATATATTACATTGATGAGTTTAGCTATGTAGTATTAAAAATTACATTTTATGTGCAAGCAACCAGAAACTTTAAATGAACTTTTAAAAACTATCCTTAAAATAGGTGGAGATGGGCTGGGCATGGAGGGTTACACCTGTAATCCCAGCACTTTGGGAAGCGAAGGTGGGTGGATCACGTGAGGCCAGGAGTTCAAGACCAGCCTGGCCAATATGGCGAAACCCCATCTCTACTAAAATTACAAAAATTAACCAGGCGTGATGGCACATGATTATAATCCTCTCCTACTCAGGAGGCTGAGGGTGGAGAATCTCTTGAACCTGGCAGGCAGAGGCTACAGTGAGCCGAGATTACGCCACTGCACTCCAGCCTAGGAGACAGAGCAAGACTCCCTCTCAAAAAATAAAATTAAAAAAATAGGTGGGGATGATTAATGAGTACAAAAAAAATACAAAGAACTAATAGGACCTATCATTTGATAGCACAACAGGGTGTCTATAGTTAATAATCTAATTATACATTTTTAAATCACTAAGAGAGTACAGCTGGATTATTTGTAACACAAAAGATAAATGCTTGAGGGAATGGATACCCCATTCTCCACGGTGTAAACTTTTTTTTTTTTTAAACAGTCTCACTGTGTCACCCAGGCTGGAGTGCAGTGGCGCCACGTTGGCTCACTGCAACCTCCGCCTCTCAGGTTCAAGTGATTCTGGGGCCTCAGTCCCCTGAGTAGCTGAGATTACAAGCAAATGCCACCATGCCCGGGTAATTTTGTATTTTTAGTAGAGACAGGATTTCATCATGTTGGCCAGGCTGGTCTTGAACTCTGACCTCAAGTGATCCTCCCGCCTCAGCCTCCCAAAGTGCTAGGATTACAGGCGTGAGGCACATACCCAGCCTCTATGATGTAATTATGCATTGCATGCCTATATCAAGACATCTCAGGTACCCCATAAATATATACACCTACAATGTACCCACAAAAATTAAAATGTAAAAAAACATGTATATATCCTTAAAATAGCATAAAAATACAAAATACTTAAAAATAAATTTTAAAAGATATTTGCAAGGCCTCAAGACAAAAAGCTATAAAACATTAAAAAAGGAAATCAAAGATCTAAATAAATGGGAGAATTCATCATGTTCATTAATTAGAAGATTTACAATGCAAAGGCATCAATTCTCACATATTTGGTAAATATATTCAATGAAATCCCCATCAGTATCAAGTGTGTGTGTGTATGTGTGTGTGTGTGTGTGTACAAGTAGATTCTAAAATATATGGTTTTTAAAAGTCAAGAATACTCGAAGTACTCTGAGAGAAGAAGAGCAATAGGAGGACTTCCTGTCCCTGACAATACACCTATGAAATTAAAAATGTGGTATGAAGGAACAGGAACACACTCAGTTACAGATCTCGTCAGCTGTATGTGTTCCTTTTTCCTCTTATGTCCACTCTCCACCTTTCTCTTCCTTGCTGTTTGTCTCAGGAGGCTGACCTGGATGAACCACATCAACAAGGCTCCGGTGTCCTCTGGGTTCTAGTGGATTTTTGCCAGTGAGGTGCCCTTTGCCAAAATCTGAAAAACGTAGCAGAGTAAGGTCAGGGTGTTTGTTCCCTGGTTCTCCTCCTGAGGAATCTCTTCAAATGGGAAACATCATTTATTCAAAGATCACAGCTCCTTTCAACTTGGCTCTCTCCACATACCGGTCTCCATTCAGGTTTCGATATTTCTCTCTGCCCTCTGGACATAGGGATAGTAAAACTCCACTGGCCTAAAGCTAATAAAATTAAAATACAGATATTTCTCATAAATCTCATACAGGAAGAAGTCTGAGGATTCGGGTAAATGGGAATGTGTTAATTATCTAATGCAATTTAATCAGATGCTTGCTAACCATATTCCCTGGGAATCCCAGAGGATCCTTCCTTCACCAACACATCAGGAAATTCATCATTGAGTAGGTCACCAGAATTCTTAAAATATTTCTTGGAGGCCATCTATCCTCTATACAGTGAAGATAGTGGGGATGAGATGGGCACATTGCCATGTAAGTTGCTTTCCTGGATTTCAGTGGGTGTGTCTGGATCCTGTTGTGATAGGTAGTGGAGTTTAACAGATAAAGTAAGTGATATTGCCAGCAAAAACCATAGAGAAAGAGTATTAATCAGAGTCTTTTAACATTCAGAGATTTTTGGAGATAGCTAATTAATCATGGAATACCCAGGAATGAAAGACAGAATCAGCTCCCTAAGGCTCTACTTTACATTATCTAGAATTTTTGAGGAAAAAAATATATAGTTTTAGTAGCTATAATGGAGATTAATAGGCCCCTTAATCAATCCCAGACCTAAGCCCACTGAGAGGCCTGGAACGTCTGAACTGAGGGAATGGCTGCATCCACTTGAGAAAGATTATGCCAGTCTTGCTCTGTCGCCCAGACTGGAGTGCAGCGGCACGATCTCGGCTCACTGCAAGCTCCGCCTCCCAGGTTCACGCCATTCTCCTGCCTCAGCTTCCGGAGTAGCTGGGACTACAGGCGCCCGCCACCACGCCCGGCTAATTTTTTGGTATTTTTAGTAGAGACAGGGTTTCACGGTGTTAGCCAGGATGGTCTCGATCTCCTGACCTGGTGATCCACCCGCCTTGGCCTCCCAAAGTGCTGAGATTACAGGCATGAGCCACCGCGCCCGGCCATGATCTAACAATTTGCACCCTTACGTTGTTAACCAGAAGAAATAAAATATATATATATTCACAGAAATATGTATGCAGAATATATTTGTGTATAGAAAATATTCACATAATGTTTTTTATTTATTTTGGATAAATATTCAGAGGTGTTTTACTCAGCATAGGTCAGAACTGGGAAAAAAATAAATAGGAATGAACAATTTATACATACAACAACATGGATGCATTTTAAAAACATAAAAACATTACATGGAGAAAAATGTCAGATGAAAAGAGTTTATACTGTATGTATCCATTAATTTGAAACTCGAGGAAAGGCAAATTTAATCCATGTTGAGAGAAAACAGATCAGTGGTTGTCTGGATTCTGTAGCTGGGGAACCCAGACAACCACTGATTGAGAGGTAGAGAACACAGAAGAACAATTTAGGGTGAAATTGTTCTGTATCTTGATTTATACAACAGTTACATGTTCTACAAATATATCAAAACTCACCATATTTCGAAGCACTGAAAATGGGTTCATTTTACTGCATGTAATTCATACTTCAACAACGTTGATTTTTTAAAAGAAATAATAAATATTGCTACATGCCAATCAAAAAGTCTAAAACTAAAGAGAAAGAACTAAGTAATGAAGAAAAGGCCGGGCGCGGTGGCTCAAGCCTGTAATCCCAGCACTTTGGGAGGCTGAGACGGGCCGATCACGAGGTCAGGAGATCGAGACCATCCTGGCTAACACGGTGAAACCCCGTCTCTACTAAAAAATACAAAAAACTAGCCGGGCGAGGTGGCGGGCGCCTGTAGTCCCAGCTACTCCGGAGGCTGAGGCAGGAGAATGGCGTTAACCCGGGAGGCGGAGCTTGCAGTGAGCTGAGATCCAGCCACTGCACTCCAGCCCGAGCCACAGAGCGAGACTCCGTCTCAAAAAAAAAAAAAAAAAAGTAATGAAGAAAATTTGAATCTACTCAAACAAGTAAGAGTGTAAATTGATACCAGTACTTAGGAAAATTGCTTAACACTAACTTCTCAATTCGAATCATAACTGATGAAAATTATTTTTTGAAAAAACAAAGTCTTGGAAATTGTCCTAAGGCCATAACAAAAATAGAGAAGCATTTATTCAAGAAAATCCATTACATCACTACATCTACTAAATGTCAGCAAACAAAAATAAATAAGATATGATATATACATATATATACACACACACACATGATAGAATATTATTCAGCCTAAAAGGGCTATATTTGTGGATACAGGGTTCCTTTTGGGATGATGAAAATGTTCTAAAATTTATTGTGGTGATGCTTACATAACTCCGTGAATATACTAAAAAACATTGAGTTGTACACTTTAAATGGGTGAATTACATGGTATGTAAATTTTATCTTAATGAAGCTGTTACATAAAAATAAAAAGCAAAGATACTACAATATTTATTATTCTTTTCTAGACTCAGTCTGGATTCTCCATACCATTTGAATATTGCAGTAATGAACAGTATGTTTGACTTTTGTATAATATAACTAGGTAACATAGAGACATCTATATTTCATATTTTTTTCCACAATCCCAATTTTTTAAACTTATGTATTTATACCAGTGCTGAATTATTTTTGTCATTTTTAATCTGACACATATATAACATGACACAGTGAATAGCTGTCAAATTAAGTATCACTATATGACTATTGTGTCATATATGGCCATAGTCTAATAACCAGTCTTTACATATTATAGATTTGTGAATTTTTCTTTTTTGGAAGATGGAGAATGAGGTTTGGTGGGCTATTTGAATTTTGCCCACAGATCTAATCTGGCATTTTCACTTTTAGATACTTTTGTTCAATTTGTTTTCAAAAAAATTAGAAGCTTTTTGGGGGAATAATTTCAAGAGTCATTCCATATAACTTCTCCCAATAATGTTATGAGTAAATAAAAATTAATATATTCACCCAACAAATTAAGTTCTTAATCTGTGCCAAATGCTATGCTATACAATAAATAACATGAGCTTTGGGAACTGCCTTCAAACATGGAAAGAACAAGATACCACAGAAAACAAAAAGAGTTCATTAATTGAGAAAACATCACAGAAATAATTCTTTTTGGGGGGTTCCTTTATTTCATTAAAAAATGTTTAATAGGTTTTTGGGGAACAGGTGCTGTTCGGTTACATGAATGAGTTCTTTAGTGGTGATTTCTGAGATTTTGCTGCACCCATCACCCAAGCAGTGTTCACTGTATCTGTGTCTTCTTTTATTCCTCACCACTTCCACCCTTTCCCTTGAGTCCCCAAAGTACAATGTACCATTCTTATGCCTTTGTGTCTTAGAGTTTAGCTCCCACATGCAAGTGAGAGCCTACAATGTTTGGTTTTCCATTCCTGAGCTACTTCATGATGTGGTTTGACTGTGTCCCCATCAAATTCTCATTTTGAATTCCCATGTGTTGTGGGAGAGACCTGGTGGGAGGTAATTGAATTATGTGGGCAGGGCTTTCCCATGCTGTTCTCATTATAAAAAATAAGTCTCATAAGATCTGATGGTTTTAAAAAGAGGCATTCCCCTGCACAAGCTCTCTTTTTTTTTGCCTGCCACCATCCAGGTAAGAGGTGACTTGCTCTTCCTTGCCTTCTGCCATGTGGCTTCCCCAGCCAGGTGGAGCTGTAAGTCCAATTAAACGTCTTTCTTTTGTTGCCCAGTATGTCTTTATCAGTGGCATGAAAATGAACTAATACAGCAAGTTGGTACCAGCAGAGTGGGGTGTTGATGAAAAGATACCTGAAAATGTGGAAGTGACCTTGGAACTGGGTAACAGGCACAGGTTGGAACAGTTTGGAGGGCTCAGAAGAAGACAAGAGAATGTGGGAAAGTTTGGAGCTTCCTAGAGACTTATTGAATGGCTTTGACAAAAATGCTGATAGTGATATGAACAATATCATCCTCCAGGATGAGATGATCTCAGGTGGAGATGAGGAACTTGCTGGAAACTAGAGCAAAGGTGACTTTGTTATGTTTTAACAAGAAACTGGTGGCATTTTGCCTCTGCCCTGGAGATTTGTGGAACATCGAACTTGAGAGATGATTTAGAGTATCTGGCGGAAGAAATTTCTAAGCAGCAAAGCATTCAACAGATGACTTGGGTGTGTTAAGAGCATTCAGTTTTATAAGGGAAGCAGAGCATAAAAGTTTGGAAAATTTGCAGCCTGACAATGCAATAGAAAAGGAAATCCCTTTTTCTGAGGAGAAATTCAAGCCTTAATGAGCAGCCAAATGTTAATCCTCAAGACAAATGGAGAAAATGTCTCCAGGGCATGCCAGAGGTCTTCACAGCAGCCCCTCCCATCACAGGCCTGGAGGCCTAGGAGGAAAACGTGGTTTCATGGGCTAGGCCCAGGGTCCTCATACTGGGTGCAGCCTAGGGACTTGGTGCCCTGCATTCCAGCTGCTCCAGCCATGGCTGAAAGGGGCCAACATAGAGCTCAGACCATGGCTTCAGAGAGTGCAAGCCTCAACTCTTGGCAGCTTCCACTTGGTGGTGAGCCTGCAATTGCACAGAAGTCAAGAATTGAGATTCGGGAATCTCCACCTAGATTTCAGAAGATGTATGGAAACGCCTAGACGTCCAGGCAGAAGTTTGTTGCAGGGGCACGGTTTTCATGGAGAACCTCTGCTAGGGCAGTGCTGAAGGGGAAATGTTGGATTGGACACCCACACAGAGCTTCTACGGGAGCACTACCTAGTGGAGCTGTGAGAAGAGGGCCACCATCCTCCAGGCCGCAGAATGGTACATCTACTGACAGTTTACACCACACACCTGGAGAAGCTACAGATACTCAATGCCAGCCCATGAAAGCAGTCAGTAGGGAGGCTGTACCCTGCAAAGCCACAGCAGTGGAGCTGCCTAAGACCATGGGAACCCACCTCTTGCATCAGTGTGACTTGGATGTGAGACATGAAGTCAAGGGAGATCATTTTGGAGCTTTAAGATTTGACTGCACTGCTGGATTTTGGACTTAGATGGGGCCTGTAGCCCCTTTGTTTTGGCCAATTTCTCCCATTTGGAATGGTTGTATTTACCCAATGTCTGTACCCCCACTGTATCTAGGAAGTAACAAACCTGCTTTTGATTTTACAGGCTCATAGGTGGAAGGGACTTACCTTGTCTCAGATGAGACTTTAGACTGTGGACTTTTGCATTCATGCTGAAATGAGTTAAGACTTTGGGGGACTGTTGGGAAGGCATGACTGGTTTTGAAATGCAAGGAAGTGATATTTGGGAAGGGCCGGGGTGGAGGTATATGGTTTGGCTGTGTCCCCACCCAAATCTTGTCTTGAATTCCCACGCGTTGTGGGAGGGACCTGGTGGGAGGTAATTGAATCATGTGGGCAAGTCTTTCCCATGCTGTTCTCATGATAGTGAATAAATCTCATGAGATCTGATGGTTTTAAAGAGGCGTTCCCCTGCATAAGCGCTCTCTCATTTCTTGCTTGCCACTATCAATGTAAGACATGACTTGCTCTTTCTTGCCTTCCACCATGATTGTGAGGCTTCCCCAGCCATGTGGAACTATAAGTCCAATTAAACCTATTCTTTGTAAATTTCCCAGTCTTGGGTATGTCTTTATCAGCAGCATGAAAACAGATGAATACACTTCACTTAGAATAATAATCTCCAATTCCATCTAGATTGCTGCGAATGTCATTATTTTGTTCTTTTTTATGGCTGAGTTATTCCATGGTGGTGTGTGTATTATATGTGAGTGTGTATATATATAATCTCACATGGTGTATATATATATATATCTCACATGGTGTGTGTGTGTATATATATATACACATTTTCTTTATTCTGTTGTTGATTGATGGGCATTTGGGCTGGTTCCATATTTTTGCAATTGCAAGTTGTGCTGCTATAACATGCATGTGCAAGTATCTTTTTTGTATAATGACTTAATAATGACTTATTTTCCTCTGGGTAAATACCTAGTAGTGGGATTGTTAGATCAAACAGTAGATCTACTTTTAGTTCTTTAAGGAATCTCCACACTGTTTTTCACAGTGGTTGTACTAGATTACATTCCCACCAACAGTGTAAAAGTGTTCCCTTTCTTTTTTTTTTTTTTTTTTATTATTTATTTTTTTTTTATTATACTTTAAGTTCTAGGGTACATGTGCATAACGTTTATATCATGTATAACTCCCCAATGCAATCCCTCCCTCCTCCCCCCTCCCCCTGATAGGCCCCAGTGTGTGATGTTCCCCTTCCGAGTCCAAGTGATCCATTGTTCAGTTCCCACCTATGAGTGAGAACATGCGGTGTTTGGTTTTCTCTTCTTGTGATAGTTTGCTAAGAATGATGGTTTCCAGCTGCATCCATGTCCCTACAAAGGACGCAAACTCATCCTTTTTGATGGCTGCATAGTATTCCATGGTGTATATGTGCCACATTTTCTTAATCCAGTCTGTCACAGATGGACATTTGGGTTGATTCCAAGTCTTTGCTATTGTGAATGCCGCAATAAACATACGTGTGCATGTGTCTTTTAGTAGAGTAATTTATAATCCTTTGGGTATATACCCAGTAGGGGATGGCTGGGTCATATGGTACATCTAGTTCTAGATCCTTGAGGAATCGCCATACTGTTTTCCATAATGGTTGAACTAGTTTACAATCCCACCAACAGTGTAAAAGTGTTCCTATTTCTCCACATCCTCTCCAACATCTATTGTTTCCTGACTTCTAATGATTGCCATTCTAACTGGTGAGATGGTATCTCATTGTGGTTTGATTTGCATTTCTCTGATGGCGAGTGATGACGAGCATTTTTTCATGTGTCTGTTGGCTGTATGGATGTCTTCTTTTGAGAAATGTCTGTTCATATCCTTTCCCCACTTTTAGATGGGGTTGTTTGTTTTTTTTTCTTGTATATTTGTTTGAGTTCTTTGTAGATTCTGGATATTAGCCCTTTGTCAGATGAGTAGGTTGCAAAATTTTCTCCCATTCTGTAGGTTGCCTGTTCACTCTGATGGTAGTTTCTTTGCTGTGCAAAGCTCTTTAGTTTAATGAGATCCCATTTGTCAATTTTGGCTTTTGCTGCCGTTGCTTTTGGTGTTTTAGACATGAAGTCCTTGCCCATGCCTATGTCCTGAATGGTACTACCTAGATTTTCTTCTAGGGTTTTTATGGTATTAGGTCTAACATTTAAGTCTCTAATCCATCTTGAATTAATTTTCGTATAGGGGTAAGGAAAGGATCCAGTTTCAGCTTTCTACTTGTGGCTAGCCAATTTTCCCAGCACCATTTATTAAATAGGGAATCCTTTCCCCATTTCTTGTTTCTCTCAGGTTTGTCAAAGATCAGATGGCTGTAGATGTGTGGTATTATTTCTGAGGACTCTGTTCTGTTCCACTGGAGTATTTCTCTGTTGTGGTACCAGTACCATGCTGTTTTGGTTACTGTAGCCTTGTAGTATAGTTTGAAGTCAGGTAGCGTGACGCCTCCAGCTTTGTCCTTTTGACCTAGGATTGTCTTGGCAATGCGGGCTCTTTTTGGTTCCATATGAACTTTAAAGCAGTTTTTTCCAATTCTGTGAAGAAACTCATTGGTAGCTTGATGGGGATGGCATTGAATCTATAAATAACCTTGGGCAGTATGGCCATTTTCACGATATTGATTCTTCCTATCCATGAGCATGGTATGTTCTCCATTTGTTTGTGTCCTCTTTGATTTCACTGAGCAGTGGTTTGTAGTTCTCCTTGAAGAGGTCCTTTACATCCCTTGTAAGCTGGATTCCTAGGTATTTGATTCTCTTTGAAGCAATTGTGAATGGAAGTTCATTCCTGACTTGGCTCTCTGCTTGTCTGTTACTGGTGTATAAGAATGCTTGTGATTTTTGCACATTAATTTTGTATCCTGAGACTTTGCTGAAGTTGCTTATCAGCTTAAGGAGATTTTGGGCTGAGACGATGGGTTTTTCTAAATATACAATCATGTCATCTGCAAACAGGGACAATTGACTTCTTCTTTTCCTAACTGGATACCCTTGATTTCTTTCTCTTGCCTGATGGCCCTAGCCAGAACTTCCAACACTATGTTGAATAGGAGTGGTGAGAGAGGGCATCCCTGTCTTGTGCCAGTTTTCAAAGGGAATTTTTCCAGTTTTTGCCCATTCAGTATGATATTAGCTGTGGTTTGTCGTAAATAGCTCTTATTATTTTGAGGTACGTTCCATCAATACCGAATTTATTGAGCGTTTTTAGCATAAGGGCTGTTGAATTTTGTCAAAAGCCTTTTCTGCATCTATTGAGATAATCATGTGGTTCTTGTCTTTGGTTCTGTTATATGCTGGATTACATTTATTGATTTGCGAATGTTGAACCAGCCTTGCATCCCAGGGATGAAGCCCACTTGATCATGGTGGAGAAGCTTTTTGATGTGCTGCTGAATCCGGTTTGCCAGTATTTTATTGAGAATTTTTGCATCGATGTTCATCAGGGATATTGGTCTAAAATTCTCTTTTTTTGTTGTGTCTCTGCCAGGCTTTGGTATCAGGATGATGTTGGCCTCATAAAATGAGTTAGGGAGGATTCCCTCTTTTTCTATTGATTGGAATAGTTTCAGAAGGAATGGTACCAGCTCCTCCTTGTACCTCTGGTAGAATTCAGCTGTGAATCCATCTGGTCCTGGACTTTTTTTCGTGGGTAGGCTATTAATTGTTGCCTCAATTTCAGAGCCTGTTATTGGTCTATTCAGGGATTCAACTTCTTCCTGGTTTAGTCTTGGAGAGTGTAAGTGTCCAGGAAATTATCCATTTCTTCTAGATTTTCTAGTCGATTTGCGTAGAGGCATTTATAGTATTCTCTGATGGTTGTTTGTATTTCTGTGGGGTCGGTGGTGATATCCCCTTTATCATTTTTTATTGCGTCTATTTGATTCCTCTCTCTTTTCTTCTTTATTAGTCTTGCTAGCGGTCTGTCAATTTTGTTGATCTTTTCAAAAAACCAACTCCTAGATTCATTGATTTTTTGGAGGGTTTTTTGTGACTCTATCTCCTTCAGTTCTGCTCTGATCTTAGTTATTTCTTGCCTTCTGCTAGCTTTTGAATGTGTTTGCTCTTGCCTCTCTAGTTCTTTTAATTGTGATGTTAGAGTGTCAATTTTAGATCTTTCCTGCTTTCTCTTGTGGGCATTTAGTGCTATAAATTTCCCTCTACACACTGCTTTAAATGTGTCCCAGAGATTCTGGTATGTTGTATCTTTGTTCTCATTGGTTTCAAAGAACATCTTGATTTCTGCTTTCATTTCGTTATGTACCCAGTAGTCATTCAGGAGCAGGTTATTCAGTTTCCATGTAGTTGAGCGGTTTTGATTGAGTTTCTTAGTCCTGAGTTCTAGTTTGATTGCACTGTGGTCTGAGAGACAGTTTGTTATAATTTCTGTTCTTGTACATTTGCTGAGGAGTGCTTTACTTCCAATGATGTGGTCATTTTGGAATAAGTGCGATGTGGTGCTGAGAAGAATGTATATTCTGTTGATTTGGGGTGGAGAGTTCTATAGATGTCTATTAGGTCCGCTTGGTGCAGAGATGAGTTCAATTCCTGGATATCCTTGTTAACTTTCTGTCTCGTTGATCTGTCTAATGTTGACAGTGGAGTGTTGAAATCTCCCATTATTATTGTATGGGAGTCTAAGTCTCTTTGTAGGTCTCTAAGGACTTGCTTTATGAATCTGGGTGCTCCTGTATTGGGTGCATATATATTTAGGAGAGTTAGCTCTTCCTGTTGAATTGATCCCTTTACCATTATGTAATGGCCTTCTTTGTCTCTTTTGATCTTTGATGGTTTAAAGTCTGTTTTATCAGAGACTAGGATTGCAACCCCTGCTTTTTTTTGTTCTCCATTTGCTTGGTAGATCTTTCTCCATCCCTTTATTTTGAGCCTATGTATGTCTCTGCATGTGAGATGGGTCTCCTGAATACAGCAGACTGATGGGTCTTGACTCTTTGATCCAGTTTGCCAGTCTGTGTCTTTTAATTGGAGCATTTAGTCCATTTACATTTAAGGTTAATATTGTTATGTGTGAACTTGATCCTGTCATTATGATATTAACTGGTTATTTTGCTCATTAGTTGATGCAGTTTCTTCCTAGCCTCGATGGTCTTTACATTTTGGCATGTTTTTGCAATGGCTGGTACCGGTTGTTCCTTTCCATGTTTAGGGCTTCCTTCAGGGTCTCTTGTAAGGCAGGCCTGGTGGTGACAAAATCTCTAAGCATTTGCTTATCTGTAAAGGATTTTATTTCTCCTTCACTGATGAAACTTAGTTTGGCTGGATATGAAATTCTGGGTTGAAAATTCTTTTGTTAAGAACGTTGAATATTGGCCCCCACTCTCTTCTGGCTTGTAGAGTTTCTGCCGAGAGATCTGCTGTTAGTCTGATGGGCTTCCCTTTGTGGGTAACCCGACCTTTCTCTCTGGCTGCCCTTAAGATTTTTTCCTTCATTTCAACTTTGGTGAATCTGGCAATTATGTGTCTTGGAGTTGCTCTTCTGGAGGAGTATCTTTGTGGCGTTCTCTGTATTTCCTGAATTTGAATGTTGGCCTGCCCTACTAGGTTGGGGAAGTTCTCCTGGATGATATCCTGAAGAGTGTTTTCAACTTGGTTCCATTTTCCCCCTCACTTTCAGGCACCCAATCAGACGTAGATTTGGTCTTTTTACATAATCCCATACTTCTTGCAGGCTTTGTTCATTCTTTTTCTCTTCTTTTTTCTTTTGGTTTCTCTTCTCGCTTCATTTCATTCATTTGATCCTCAATCGCTGATACTCTTTCTTCCATTGATCGAGTCGGTTACTGAAGCTTGTGCATTTGTCACGTATTTCTCGTGTCATGGTTTTCATCTCTGTCATTTCGTTTATGATCTTCTCTGCATTAATTAGTCTAGCTGTCAATTCTTCCACTTTTTTTTCAAGATTTTTAGTTTCTTTGCGCTGGGTACGTAATTCCTCCTTTAGCTCTGAGAAGTTTGATGGACTGAAGCCTTCTTCTCTCATCTCGTCAAAGTCATTCTCTGACCAGCTTTGATCCGTTGCTGGCGATGGGCTGCGCTCCTTTGCAGGGGGAGATGCGCTCTTATTTTTTGAATTTCCAGCTTTTCTCCCTGCTTTTTCCCCATCTTTGTGGTTTTATCTGTCTCTGGTCTTTGATGATGGTGACGTACTGATGGGTTTTGGTATAGGTGTCCTTCCTGTTTGATAGTTTTCCGTCTGACAGTCAGAAGGACTGTCTGTTGGTCTGTTGGAGATTGCTTGAGGTCCACTCCAGACCCTGTTTGCCTGGGTATCAGCAGCAAAGTTGCCAAAGATAGAATATTGCTGAGCAGCGAGTGTACCTGTCTGATTCTTCCTTTGGAAGTTTCCTCTCAGGGATGACTCCACCCTGTGAGGTGTGGGGTGTCAGACTGCCCCTAGTTGGGGATGTCTCCCAGCTAGGCTACTCAGGGGTCAGGGACCCACCTGAGCAGGCAGTCTGTCCGTTCTCGGATCTCAACCTCCGCGTTGGGAGATCCACGGCTCTCCCCAAAGCTGTCAGACAGAGTCGTTCGCCTCTGCACCGCCCCGCTGCTTTCCCTATTGGACCTCAGCTGTGGGCTGTCCCCAGAGGTGGAGTCTACAGAGACAGGCAGGTTTCCTTGAGCTGCTGTGAGCTCCACCCAGTTCTAGCTTCCCAGCGGCTTTGTTTACCTACTTAAGCCTCAGCAATGGCGGGCGCCCCTCCCCCAGCCTCGCTGCTGCCTTGCGGATAGATCGCCGCAGACGGCTGTGTTAGCAGTGAGGGAGGCTCCATGGGCGTGGGACCCTCCCGGCAGGTGTGGGATATATTCTCCTGGTGTGCCTGTTTCCTTAAAGCGCAGTATTGGGGTGGGAGTTACGCGATTTCCAGGTGTTATGTGTCTCAGTTCCCCTGGCTAGGAAAACGGATTTCCTTCCCCCTTGCGCTTCCAGGTGAGGCGATGCCTCGCCCTGCTTCAGCTCACGCTGGTCAGGCTGCAGCAGCTGACCAGCACCGATTGTCCGGCACTCCCTAGAGAGATGACCCCAGTACCTCAGTTGAAAATGCAGAAATCACTGGTCTTCTGTGTTACTCGTGCTGGGAGTTGGAGACTGGAGCTGTTCCTATTCGGCCATCTTGCTCCGCCCCCAAAGTGTTCCCTTTTCACTGCATCCACATCAATGGGTATTTTTTAAAATTTTTTATTATGACCATTATTGCAGGAGTGAGGTGGTATCACATTGTGGTTTTGATTTGCATTTCCCTGATAAATAATGATGTTGAACATTTCCATATGCTTGTGGCCATTTGTATATCTTTTTTTGAGAATTATCTATTCATGTCCTTAGCCCACTTTTTGATGGGATTGTTTTTTCTTGCTGATTTGAGTTATTGAGTTAGATTCTGGATATTAGTCCTTTGTCAGATGTATAGACTGTGAAGATTTTCTCACACTCTGTGGGTTGTCTGTTAACTCTGCTGATTATTTCTTTCACTGTGCAGACACTTTTTAGTTTAATTGAGTCCCATCTATATATCTTTGTTTTTGTTACATTTGCTTTTGGGTTCTTGGTCATGAAGTCTTTGCCTAAGCCAGTGTCTAGAAGGGTTTTTCTGATGGTATCTTCTAGAATTTTTACGGTTTTATGTCTTAGATTTAAGTTCTTGATTCCTCTTGAGTTGATTTTTGTATAAGGTGAGAGATGAGGATCCAGTTTCATTCTTCTACATGTGGCTAGCCAGTTATCCCAGAACCATTTGTTGAATAGGGTGTCCTTCCCCCACACTATGTTTTTGTTTGGTTTGTCAAAGATCAGTGGGCTGTAAGTATTTGGCTTCATTTCTGGGTTCTCTATTCTGTTCCATTGGTCTAGGTGCCTATTTTTATACTAGTACCATGCTATTTTGGTGACTATGGCATTATAGTATAGCCTGAAGTCAGGTAATGTGATGCTTCCAGATTTGTTCTTTTTGCTTAGTCTTGCTTTGGCAATGTGGGCTCTTTTTTGGTTCCTTATGAATTTTAGGAAATAATTCTAAAACCCCAAAGTGACTGAAAATAATTTGATCTTTCTTAGAGAATTATGGTAGGAAGCTTTTTGCTGAGCCTCATCACTAGAGGGAGGTAGCACATCCAAAATAATCTATCTTTAGACCTGAAACACAAACCCTGAAAGATTGCTAACTGACTAGGTTCCTAGTTCTATGTAAAAGAGTTGACATATACAGTCACAAGAGGGAGCTGTTACAGCTGCAAATCCAAGCTCCTTCCAGGGTGAGAGAGGTTGTCATTGAGTTGTATAAGGAATTTATGTTCATTCTCTTTGTCACCTTATGCTTTATTATCTCTTTTTGAGTGTGTGCACAGCTTCAAAGACATGGTGAGCCCCTTCACAAATGCAGAGCAGAAGTGACCCTGATTGGGAAAAACAGAGAAGTGATTGATATATAGCTCAATTTTAAATGGTGAAATATTTGTTGCTATAATGGACTGACAAGCTTAGTTATTGTAGCAGAGATAATGAGTAATTTTAATTTTATTCCTTCCCATTTCTTTAATAACCACTTTCGAAAATAACTAGAAAAACCTCTTACTAGTTACTTCTACCTCTCTTATCAAATGACATCATTTGATTTCCCTCTCCAAACCTCTTCCCATTTCTTCCTTTCTCCTTAGTATCTTCAATGTACGCCACTCCTTGGCCATGAAGATGAGAAAGCATGTGTTAAAGAGGAGTTCAAGTGGCATAGAAATAGGGACCACTCAAGCCATTGGCTCCTGTCTCAAAACCAGAGGCACAGGCAATGTCTATCTAGAAGACACTTAGGACATTATTCCAGGAGCCAGTGTGGGAGACCTGAGTACCAGGAAACTTGGCTTTTAACCTGAGTTCTAACTTTATTCTTTCCTTTCACACTTAGCACAGCAATATGATACAATTATGAAATTACTTTTGTTATATATGTTGCAAATAACTTCTTTCATTGTGTTATTTGATTTTCAATTTTGCTTATGGTAATTTTTTTTTTTTTTTTTTTTACCAGAAAGAAGTTTCTAACTGTTGAAATTAAATTATATGCTACTGCTTCTAAGACTTACTCGCCATGAAGATGTGGATAGAAATGCTCTTCTTTCCCTTACAGCACAGGGCTCACATAGACTTCTTGGAATAAAGGGTATTTTCTACCAGCTCAATGGGTTATCCAACCACCAATTAATGGTGGGTTTTGTCTTTACCAAAATAAGAGATGGGTAATCCCATTGTGAATAGTTTTACTCCTTTAGATGTAGCCTACTTGAGTTTCAACCTTGAAAATGATCTTAATGGAAACTTTCTGAATTAAAGCTAGATTTAGAGAAAATATTCTTCCCCTCTTTTTAAAGTTTTATTTTTTTAATTAACAAATAATAATTGTATTTTATCTTCTTTTAAAATTTATGTTTAAACCTGGGGATGGGCTAGACCTAACCAGGAAGCTGCTCTGTCTTTAGCTGATGATTTCTGGAGAACACTCAAATTGAAACCTGCCTGGTGTGGAATGTGCGGTGGCTGCTGCTTTGTTGCTTGAGACGTCCCCCGACCTAGGATCAGACTCAGGTTCTAAGTTCTGGGGCCTGGAACCTCTGTGTGCACTTGAACAATGAAGTTGGTGGCAAGCATTACTGTACTCCTATATTTGGGTAAGTATTCTGGGCCTAAGAAAGGGTAGTTTTGTGGCTAATGACAAAAGAGAGTTATCTGCTGTCTCCACGTCTTCTGCCATGATTTACCAATTGCTGGAAAGAATTTGTATCTGTGTGTTTCTCAAGGGTGTCTGAGCATCAGTGTGAGGAGCTGGTCATATCCACTACTCAGAGAAGATTCCCCAGGTCTCACAGCTCTCAAGCTGTAAGGAGTTTTAGGTTCATTGAGCTCAAGGGTCATGGAAGATGGGAAATTTATTTTTGACCTTGTGGCTCTGTATAGCTCAGGAACAAATAAATACAAGTAATATTTCTCTTGTCCTGTGTAACACATATAAAAATACCCAAATATGGAGTAGGGCAGGGAGGACAGTTCTGGAGCAGTGGTGAACCTGACCTTCAGATGTACCAAAAGCTGATGATCCAGAGCTAATCTGCTGTTTTTCAACCCCATAGGTGTTAGGGGTGATGCTAAGACCACACAGCCAAATTCAATGGAGAGTAATGAAGAAGAGCCTGTACACTTGCCTTGTAACCACTCCACAATCAGTGGATCTGATTACATATACTGGTATCGACAACTTCCCTCCCAGGGTCCAGAGTATGTGATTCATGGTCTTACAAGTAATGTGAACAACAGAATGGTCTCTCTGACAATCGCTGAAGACAGAAAGTCCAGTACCTTGATCCTGCACCATGCTACCTTGAGAGATGCTGCTGTGTACTACTGCATCTTAAGAGACCACAGTGGGACAGATGGGGCTGCAGCTGTGCAATATCTCCGTGGTGGTGAAAAGGAAGGCATCTAACGAGGTCACTGCACAAGAAGGAGCAGAAGTTTAATAGAGGAAGAAGAAAATTTAAAGAAGAAAAGGGAAAAGAAGTAAAGAGGAGGTGGTAAGGAAATCAATGAGAGAATTAAAGGAATGAAGAAACTGAGAAAGAATAGCTAAGAAGTCTTGAAGAAAAGACTGAGAAGCTTGGCAAAGAGATGAAGAATCATGATTGGAATTCTGCAATGAAGAAGAAAGGAAATAAGAATTTTCCAGGACCCTTTCTTTTAATCAACTCTTGCTTTCCATGTAGATCTCACTATAAAAGATGAGAACCATCATCTGGTTGTCCCAAAGCATTTCTTCATCTAACCCCAGGGAAGTGCCTGGGCTTTGAATATTATGTTAGTCCTTCCAGTCTCTCAATAATTGAAATGAATTTCAGAAATTGATTCATTTGTCCTTACAAAAAATTTGAAGTTTTATTTGTTACTCATCCATAGCACATACTCTTGGGATATAGATAATTTCTGGAAGGAAACAAGAAAGTGGTAGATATGTGAATATTGATATCATTTTTTAAATCTATGTTGAAATATCTCTATTATTACACAAAAATACACAAATCTTTTTTCATTGTAAAAGATTCAAACTATTAAGTATGTGAAGTAAAACCTCAAAGACCCAAACTGACTGTCTCCATCTCCATCCCATTTTCTCTTCAATTCCTACAATAAACCATTTTGACAACTTGGAGTGTGTCCTGATGATCATACTTCTTTTCATTTACATGGATACTCACATAAATATCTACCTAATTTTATTACATAAATTGGATCATACCATGTGCATGTGTCTGCAACTTGCTTTTATTTTTATTTAAAAATAGTTTTTTAAGGTGTGTTCATACCAAGATACATGTGTATGCATGTGTGTACAAACTGGCCTTATTCTTTTTAATATCTACAAATGTTCACAGTATGGTTGTGTAATAATTTTACTTACCTCACCTATATCATCTCTACATATATAAAATATATGACGTGTGTGTGTGTGTGTGTGTGTGTGTACATATTCCTTATAGATCCTAGAAGTGGAATTACTGGATCAAAAGATATGCCTATTTTATATTTTTATAGATATTGAAAAGTTGCATTCCAAAATGGCTTTAATAATCTAACCCAAGCAGGAACATGGCAAAAATGTCTACTCTCACCATTTCTATTCAACATTATCCTAGAGAATCTAACCAATGCAATGAGACAAAAAGAAAAAGGAAACCAGGCTTTACGTATTACAGATTTGTGAATTTTTCTTTTTTGGAGGATGGAGAATGAGGTTGGTGTGCTATTTGAATTTTGCCCACAGATCTAATCTGGCATTTGCCTTTACTTTGGATACTTCTGTTCAATTTATTTTCAAAAAATTGGAAGCTTTTTTGGAATAATTTTAAGAGTCATTCCACATAACTTCTCCTAATAATGTTATGAGTAATAGCAATTAATATATTCACCCAACAAATTAAATCTTTAATCTGTGCCAAATCCTATGTTGTACAATGAATAACATGGGCTTTGGGAACTGCCTTCAAATACGGGAAGAATAAGATACCACGGAAAACAAAAGGAATATAATAATTGAGAAAACAACACAGAAATAATTCTAAAAGCTCCAAAGTGACTGAAAATAATTCTGTCTTTCTTAGAGAATTGTGGTAGGAAGCTCTTTGCTGAGCCTTGTCCCTAGAGGGAGATAGCACATCCAAAATAATCTATCTTTAGACCTGAAACACAAAACCCTGAAAGATTGCTAACTGACTTGGTAAAGGAAACCATATTTAACTTTTTGAAATGTAACTATCATTTTGCAAACAATAGAATTGTCTGTGTAGCAAATCCTATAGACAAAAAAACTACTGTAACCAATAAATGAGTTAGACAAAATTGCAAAATACAAGCTCAATATACAAAATAATGCTGCTTCCATACAGTAACACTAAACAAGCAGAATTGAAATTTATATATATGCATATATATTTATGCATATATATGCATAAAAAACTTTTAACGAAATTTTAGCAGACTGACTCTAACAATATATAAAAAGGATAATACATAATAATGAAGTGGGGTTCATCTCAATAATGCAATTTATATGTATATAAATTTCAATTCTGGGCCAGGCACCGTGGCTCATGCCTGTAATCTCGGCACTTTGGCAGTAGTTGAGGCAGGCAGATAGCTTGAGGCCAGGAATTCAAGACTAGCGTGGCCAACATGGCAAAACCCTGTCTCTACTAAAAACAAAAAATTAGCTGGGTGTGATGGCACACACCTGTAATCCCAGCTACTCAGGAGGCTGAGGCATGAGAATCACTGGAACCTGGGAGGCAGAGGTTGCAGTGAGCTAAGATTACACCACTGCACTCCAGCCTGGGCAACAGAGTAAGACTCTGTCTCAAATAAATAAATAAATTTCAATTATGGCGTGTGTGTGTGTGTGTGTGTGTGTGTGGTGTGTGTATGAATACATTTGACAAAAGATATCTAAGGCCTATACACTAAAAGACACAAAAAAATTCTGAGATAAATTTAAGAACTAAATAAATGGAAAGAGTTATTGTGTTTGCGAATTAGAAGACTCATTAAGATTCTTTCCAAATTGACCAATAGATTCAATGTCATTCCAATCAAAATCCCAACAGAAATTTTCTTAGAAATTGACAAGTGGGTCTAAGATTTATATGAAAATACCAAGGGACTATAATAGCAAAAAATAATTCTTTAAAAAAAAACAAATTGAGGAACTTACACTACTGATATTAATACTTTTATAGTTACAATAATCAACAGACTGTGATATTGATATAAAGATAGACAAATAGAACATTGGAACACAATAAAGGATCCAATAATAGGCCAACACATACGTAGTTGATTTTCAACAAAAATACCACAGCAATTTGTTATGAACTGAATATTTGTGTTCTCCCCTGCAAAATTCATGTGTTGAAATCCTAACCCCCAGTGTGATGGTATTAGGAAGTAGGTTTTTGAGGAGGTGATCAGGTCATAAAAGTGTAGCCTTCTTGAATGATATTAGTTTCCTTGTAAAAGAGACCCTAGAGAACTTTCTTGTTCTTTCTGTCACGTGAGGACACCACAAGAAGACTGCCATCTATGAACCAGGAAGCAGGCCCTCACCAGACATGAGATCTTCCAGCACTTTGATCTTGGACTTCCCAGCCTCCAGAACCATGAGAAATAAATTTCCATTGTTTTAGCCACATAGTCTATGGTATTTTGTTATGGCAGCCCAAGCTAACAAATACAATCTCAAAATAAATATGCTGAAAGAAATCAGATGACAGAAAGCAGATACTCTATGATTCTGTTTACATAAAACTCTAGAAAATCTATAGTAAGAGAAGGCAGACTAGAGATTGCCTGGGATTGAATAGGCATTGGGATGATATATTGGAAAGGTATAGAGAAAGGATTAACAAGGAACACAAGGAATAGAGACACAAGGAAACTTTGGGGAGTGGTGCATATGTTCTTTATTTTGATTGTGATGATGATTTCACATTTGTATGACCATGTCAAAAATTATCATATTGGACCTTGAAAACATATGTAATTTATTATATGCAAAGTGTACCTCAGAAAAGTAGTTTTTGAGAAGGCTCAAAACAAAAGTAGGCAGAGATAAATATTGAAAAATAATCACTCTGTATTATAGAGAACAGAATTTTTTACTTTCTTTTAATTATGAAGGGCAAACTTTCTCAAGCATGCAAGGGTAACATATGTTACGAGATTATATTTTCTTTATCTCATAAGTGGCATATTTTATTGCAATAAATAGATCTATGTCATATATAAGTTAACTCCAGAAAACCTGTCCATTATTTGCATTTCTCCGTCTGGCCAAAGAGTGGCAGTGTTTAAGTGTTTGAGTAAGATCGTACAGTGCTGAGCAAACAGGAATCCAGGTATGGCTTCTGATTGGTGTCATCTCCTGTACCAATGAGCAAAGTAACTTCTGCTGGGGAAGCCCATTCAGTAAAATCTGATTTAACTGTGTTTTCTAAGTAGCTAAGGGATGGAGACTGTTCTGCAAGTACTCCTAGGGATATTGGGGTTCCAAGCAGCCCGTGAGTATGTGGTTAGTCTGGGAGAATTGTGGGATGATGACAGCATCCTGAGGGCAAGAGTCGAGTCATCCTCTAACCTGGGAAGGCCCTTTTGAGAGCCAGATATGTGTTAAAAAAATGACAATACTTTGTTTTAATGTGACGATTTTGCTTCCTAGGGGGCATGGGGAGGGGGAGAGAAACATCATCCCTACCACGACCATGAAAATCTTATGAGGGTCTTCTGTATTTTCTTTACATTGTCTTTTTGAACAGGGGTCAGTAGCCAAGAACTGGAGCAGAGTCCTCAGTCCTTGATCATCCAAGAAGGAAAGAATCTCACCATAAACTGCACATCATCAAAGACATTATATGGCTTACACTGGTACAAGCAAAAGTATGGTGAAGGTCTTATCTTCTTGATGATGCTACAGAAAGGTGGGGAAGAGAAAAGTCATGAAAAAATAACTGCCAAGTTGGATGAGAAAAAGCAGCAAAGTTTCCTGCATATCACAGCCTCCCAGCCCAGCCATGCAGGCATCTACCTCTGTGGAGGAGACGCACAGTGATCTTCAGGCCTCTATCAGCTGTCTCGAAACCTGCAGCTGGGCCACATGTGCTCTTCTGACATGGGGCTCCTGAGATGTGGCTGGGACCTTTGCCAAGACATGAAGCCTCAGAACATTGCAATTGTCTTACTGGAAAAAAAAATGAGGAGGAGAGTAGGAATGATACAAGGGGGAACTATATCACTAATCCCAAATTTAATTTGACTTTATTGTCTGGTAGTTATGTTACTTTGTAGTAGGAACATCAAATTAGAACAAGAATAGCATGAATTTCAGTGATTGATGCAAGAACTATGCACGAATATTGTGTCCCTGTTGTGCCAAGGAACTTCTTTCCCTTTGCTGTTTACCCATCTTGTTAATAAAAAGAAATTGTGCATTGTTTGACAGATTCTTTGTCACATATTAACATTGTACCAAGAGTATTAGAATACCCATACTGAGGAGTCATGGGCAGTAGTTTTTTTCTAAGTTAGTAGTATAGATATGGAAAAAGACAAATGTTTAGATAGATAAATAGGTGATAGATTATAGGTAGCTAGATAGATAGACAGATAATAGGTAGATTAGATAGAGTGAGCTAGAGAGAGGGGAATATGTTAATAAATATCTAATGCAGTCTTAGACTGGCCTCCACTTCTCTTCTCATTGTGCTTTTATTCATATTCTATTCTCAGTATTCTTCTGGCCACTCCAAATTATCATCTTAAAGAATTGTTTCCCAGTTGTACCAGTATGAAGTGGAAAAGATCTTACCTTCATCATCCACTCCACATTAGAATAATGCTGGCCTAAAGTGGGTTTTTAGAAGTATTAAACTGATACTGAATAACTGATAAGATCACAGGTTAGAGAGAAATAATTCACGTTTCTTAAAAGCTATGTGATATTGACCAATAACTTTAACCTTCGAAGTCTCTATTTTCCTTCTGTAAAGGTGATACAATCATATTATTTTATTCATATGTTCTTGTCAGGATGAAGTAAGGTTATAGATTACATACATTAAGTATCTGGTATATTGCAAGCCCTCAATATTTGAAATAGTATTTTTACTATTAATCAAACAATGATAATCTCAAGTAAGTCAAAATTCTCAGATAAAAGTAGGGAAGTTGATCAACATGATACAGCTCCAACCTAACTAGGAAATGTTCTATTCTTTAAATTTAGAAAAGAAAGGAGGAATATAACGGTCTCCTGTCATCAGAAACTGCCTAGTGACCTGGTTTCAAAAGAAATTTCATGTAAAATGGGAATGATCATTTATGTTGGCCAAAGTCAGGGAAGATTTTTAAAAATCAAGTCGAATTAGATTATTTTCTGTTTTAAAGAAATGTTACCTATACCGCCCACTGAGAGAAAAGTTTGCTAAAAATAACCAGGAAAGAGAGAAAAGAGAGAGGCCCGTGAAAGAAAATGTTTGACAACGCGATAAGAGGAAAAGCAGGCAGGAAAGAAGAACATAAGTTTCTGATTTTCATGAAATGTTCAGAGTAAAGTGACACTTACCTATGTGTGTAAATATCCATATACATACACAAATCTCAAACTAAAGAGTGTACATATTTGCATTTTAACCTAAAATCAAATTTTTCTAATTGGGAAATAATATAAAGATATTGTCTCCAATAGAATGCTAAGAATATTAAGGATTAAAAGTATAAAGATAAGTAGTCATAAGGATGTTTAAAGATTAATCTGCCATGTCACACAAGACTGGTAAACCAATGTTATCAGGAGAAAGATACAGTTAAATTCACAGCAGCGTCTTAGGTCAGCCTAAGCAAATAGGTTATATGACATGCAACTTACCCTTCTCCTCTTTCTTTCTCCCCTATCAAAAGCCAATTTCCTATTCTATAATCCACCTTCTCCAGTGATTCTGCCTCAGAATGTCTAACAAACTGAACGAGGCTGAGCTCCAGACATTGGTTTTGATTCTGGGCAGCAGAAATTTCCCTGTGGGACAAGATGCCAGCATGACTTTTCCTAGTGTGCAATGAGCAGGACCAGCTCTGTCTACCTCCTTAGGGATAGCCCCTGATAGGAATGCTGGGATTGAGTAAGTGGAAAGAGTGAGTGATTAGAAGGCAGGAACCAAGTTTTTTTTACCTCCTGCCTTGAGTGTAAAGTTTAGTTCCTTTTCTAACAACTCTTGGCAATTCCATTATAAATCAGGTGAAAGAATTAGTCTAGTTTTTGTTTGTTTATAGGGCCTAACATGTCCCAGAAAGCCAGTAAATTCTAATCAGCACTATCTGGACAGTAAGGGAGATTGTGAACTCAGTTTTCTTACAGGACATAGGTATTATAATTATTATTGTGGTAAAAATGGCCTCCTAGCAGGAAGATAATTTTTTTGTGCACTTTGGGAATCACCCAAAAGTTTTCCACTGCAAAAGCCAATGAAATAAGGAACAGATATTTTCTAAACCTTCAGTAAGTGGCTAAATCTATCAGGCTTATCTATTCACCCCCATAGTGAGAATACCTTGCAATATGTGTTTGTGCTATTCTTATAGATACCACAGTCAAAAAAAAAGGGGGATGGATTAAAATATGCAGAAAAAAATTGCCACATTCTGTGCTAATTTTAACCCCATATAAATGCTGTCTTATAAGTAGATCTACTAAATAGGGCTATTCATAGCCACAGCTTTTCATATTTTAAGTAAATATCATAACATAAGATTTTCATCAGAACACTTGTCTCTAACTTCTAGAGCCTTTTGTTGCTCTTGCCACTACCTTAGTAAGACTTTAGTGTGCCAGATATGAGCCTGCTAGATTTAAGCCAAATACTTATTTATTCTTATGCCCACTTCTCAACTGTGTTGATCAAATTCATAAAACAAATCTTAACCTTAAATTCCTTACTTAACTTCCTTGTCTTCACTTCCTCTGGGACCTAGTCTATTATGCTGCAGCCTTGACAACTTGCCAAGACAGAAAGTTGAGAGTTACAATAGTAGGAGGAAGAGCTACAGAGAATAAACAGAATGAGAAAGTATAAAATATGATTAAATTGAGTTCCAGAAAGAGAAGAGAGAGGTGAATGAAGCAGAAACAACATATGAAAAGATAATGGATGAACAGTTTTTAAAAAAGGGACGAAAGATATCAATTCACAATTCAAGAAGACAAAAGCATTCCTGGGCAATTTACATAAAAAGAAGTGTGGTGTGTGTGCATGCGTGCGTGTGTGTGTGTGTGTATGTGTGTTCAGAGTAAAACAGCAGAAAATCTTAAATCAAGAAAAAAATCTTAAAAATCAGAAGGAGAGGGAGAAAAAAGACTGTCTTCAGGGAAGTAAATTGACAGCTGACTTCTCAAAAATAACCATGGAAACCAATTGAGACTGGAATTACATTTTCAATGTTCAGAGAGAAAATAACTAACATCAAATTTTGTACAAAGCAGAGCAATTATTTAAAATAAGAAATGAAAGCATTTATGAGAAAATCTGCAGAATTTAAGAGTATATTTTCTCTAAAGGAAACTCCACAAGTAGATGGAAAGGATGAGGGCCTGGATTATACCACACCTACTACCTGTGTAGTTGTGCTCAAAGGAGAGAACCTCTTTGGGATGGTTTCTAAATTTCAAAATAAAGATGATGTATTCTCAGCTAGTCTCACTGTATTTTATTAATTGAAACACCACATGTGAAACAGAAGACTCTAATGCAAATGTAAAGAGATTCATTACTAAAACGTTAGGCCAAGCTTTGGACGTTCTTTTTTTTTTTTTTTTTTTAAATGGAGTCTCGCTCTGTCGCCCAGGCTGGAGTGCAGTGGCACCATCTCAGCTCACTGCAAGCTCCGCCTCCCGGGTTTACGCCATTCTCCTGCCTCAGCCTCCCAAGTTGGGACTACAGGCGCCCGCCACCTCGCCCGGCTAGTTTTTTGTATTTTTTAGTAGAGACGGGGTTTCACCGTGTTAGTCAGGATGGTCTTGATCTCCTGACCTCGTGATCCGCCCGTCTCGGCCTCCCAAAGTGCTGGGATTACAAGCTTGAGCCACCGCGCCCAGCCGCTTTGGATGTTCTTAAAAGGGCAATGGCAGGAATGAGAATGGGGAAAATGATCTATCCTCAGTGAGTTGTAGGACTTAGAGAAAGCTTCAAGGGCTGCCATGTGTTTTATCATGTCCTGAGAAACAGGTTTACAGATATTAGCACCTCCTTACTGTGCTGGATAATTCTATTCTGATTCCTCCAACAGTTTGTGAGACCCCCTATGTGTAGAGTGGGTATGTAGGGGGGAAACAAAGGGTTTTCCACTCTCAACAACCACGTGCCTCACCTGTTCTTGCTCCCTGCAAGCTGCCACCACATCCAGTTGGCTCTCACCTCCCAAATAGCTTCAAAGAGAAGCAAATCATATTCAACAGATTTTGTGGGAGAACTCATCCTGCAGACTTTTTTAAAATGTGTTTTATCTTACTGCCTTTGATAAAAGTTCTGAACCCAGGGCCAGTTGTAGCCGAATTTGGACATATGAAAAATCTGCCTTTAGTCTCTTGCCATTCCTTCACCATTGCCTCCCACCTATTCTACTGCTCCTGCTTTTTACCCAGCCTCTAGTAGTATTCTGTGACCTTTTAATACTCTGTTAGCCTGCCCAAAGCCTGATATTTCTAGTCACTGAATTGCTTTCCAGAATCTTCTCCTACACTGTTAAGTAGATATATATCTCTCCACTCAATCTCTAAAATAAAGTGGTTTATAGCCTAACTTATATCTCAATGTAATGTTCTAGGTTAGGTCTCCCTGGACTGTTTGTATTTGAAAAAGAGATGTTAGAGGAGATTCCAAGAAAGTCTCCTCAAATATACATTCTCAGTTACAGTGATAGCAGGATAGAAAAGATGTTTTCATTGTAAAATATTGTTTCCCACACTTCTCAGCCATAGTGTAGGCTGCCAGTGTTTGGTCAGTTCCCATCAGCAGGGACGCAGGCAACATACTGTCAGCAATTCTTTTTTTTTGAGATGTAGTCTCGCTCTGTCGCCAGGCTGGAGTGCAGTGGTGCGATCTTGGCTCACTGCAATCTCCGCCTCCTGGGTTCAAGCCATTCTCCTGCCTCAGCCACCTGAGTAGCTGGGATTACAGGCATGTGCCACCACACCCAGCTAATTTTGTATTTTTAACAGAGACAGGGTTTTACCATGTTGGCCAGGATGGTCTCAATCTCCGTGTCAGCAGTTTTTAAAACATATGTTTTTATTCCAATTAGTTTAGAAAGATAACATAATTCAGAGGAAAAATTAAAGATTCTATTGCCTGACAATACATAGAATAATATTCTATTAACTATACCTTGTCTATGTGTAGATACACAAAGACTTACCATTGTTACAATTACCTACAGTATTCAGTACAATAACATCCTGTGCAGGTTTCTAGCCCAGGAGCAATAGGCTACACCACATAGCCTATCGTGTAGCAGAATATACCATCTACACCAGTACGCATTTATAATGTTTGCACAATGTCAAAATTGCCTAATGATGGATTTCTCAGAACTCCTGCAGTTGAGGAAGGCATTACTATATCAGCAAAACTTCTACATGAAAGAATAGGCAGGGGAACTGGTGTGTCTAAGAAAACATGAAAATTGAACTGTCTCAGAGGCAGCATAGTCAAAACAGTAATGGTTTGTCATCTTAGGTATCACTCAAATACTAGTCCTCCAAATTCCAAACCGGATAACCTTGGACATGTGACTGAACTTAGATTCATCTGAAAAATGAATAACATTTATTGCCTAAAGTGGTAAAGAATCCCATATACTATGGGACTTAGGATTACTAAGGATTGCTTTGGCTATTCAAGCTCTTTTTGGTCCCATGTTAATTTTAGAACTGTTTTTTCAAATTCTGTAAAACTGATGCTGGTAATTTGATAGGAATTAAATTGTATCTGTATATTGCTTTGAGTAGTAATTTTAATGATATTGATTGTTCCAATCTGTGAGCATGAAATTTTTTTTATTTGTTGTATCATCTGTGATTCCTTTCATCAGTGCTTTGTAGTTCTCCTTGTAGAACTTTCATCTCTTTGATTAAATGTATTTTAAGTCTTTTATTATTTGTATGTGTGAATATCATAAACGGGATTGAGTTTTTGATTTTTTTCTTAGCTTGGTTGTTATTGGTGTATAGAAATGCTACTAATTTTTGTATGTTGATTTTGTATCCTGAAAGTTTACTGAAGTCATTTATCAAGTCTAAGCATCTTTCAGAAGATTCTTTAGGGTTTTCTAGGTATAAGATCATGTCATCAGTAAATAGATACATAATTTTAGTTTCTCTTTTTTAATTTGGATGCCTTTTATTTCTTTCTCTTGCCTGATTGCTCTGCCGAGGACTTCTGGTAATATGTTGAATAGAATTGTTGAGAGTGGGCATCCTTGTCTTGTTCCTGTTCTTAGAGGGAATGCTTTCAAATTTTCCACATTGGGTATGATGTCATGGATGGCTCTTATTTGTCAATTTTTTTTTTTTTTGAGATATGTTCTTTTGATGCATAGTTTGTTTAGGGTTTCTATCATAAAAGGATGTCGGGTTTTATTGGATGCTTTTTCTGCATCTATTGAGATGATCACATGGTTTTTGTTTTTAATTCTGTTTACATGGTGAATCACCTTTATTGATTTGCATATTTTGAACATAGACCAATGGAACAAAATAGAGAGCCCAGAAATAAAACCATATACCTACAACCAACTGATATTTGACAAAGTCAACAAAAATACACAATGAGGAAAGGACATCCAATTAAATAAATGGTACTGTATACGGAAGAATAAAACTGGATACATATCTCTCACCATATTCAAAAATTAAGTCCAGATAAAATAAAGACTTACATGGAAGACCTGAAACTACAAAAATCATGGAAGAAAAACTAGGAAAAACTCTTCTGTACATTAGCCTAGGCAAAAAAATTATGACAAGATTTCAAAAGCAAATGCAACAGAAGCAAAAATAGACAAGCAGGACTTAATTAAACTAAATAGCTTCTAAACAGCAAAAGAAATAATCAACAGCTTAAACAGACAACCTACAGGATGAGAGAAAATGTTTTCAAACTATCAACCAACAAAGGACTAATATTCTGAATCTATAAAAAACTCAGACAACTCAACAAGAAAAAAACAAATAACCCCATTAAAAAATGGGCAAGGGACATGAACAGACATTTCTCATAAGAAGACATACAAGCAAGCAGCAAGCATGTAAGAAAATGCTCAACATCACTAATCATCAGAGAAATGTACATCAAAACCACAATGAGATGCCATCTCACACCAGTGGCTATTATTAAAAAGTCAAAACACAAACAAATGTTGCAAGAATATAGAAAAAAAAGAGAATGCTTATACACCTTCGGTGGGAATGTAAATTAGTACAACATCTATGGAAAACAGTATGGAGATTTCTCAAAGGACTACAAATAGAACTACCATTCGACCCAGCAACACCACTACTACCCAAAAGAAACAAAATTGTTATATCAAAAAGACACCTGCTCTTGTATATTTATCACAGCACTATTTACAATAGTAAAATAATGAAATCAACCTAAGTGTCCATCAATGTAAGATTGGATAAAGAAAATGTGGTGTATATACACTGTGGACTACTACACAGCCATAAAAAAGAATAAAACCATGTCTTTTGCAGCAACATGGATGGAGCTGGAGGCCATTATCCTGAGTGGAATCACTCAGAAACAGAAAATAATATACTGCATGGTCTCACTTATAACTGGGAGCTAAACAATGGGTACACACAGGCATACAGAGGGAAATAACAGACAGTGGAGATTCCAAAAGGGGGGAATGACAGGAGGGTTGAAAAGTTACCTGTTCAGTACAATGCTCACCATTCAGGTACACTAGAAACCCAAACCTCACCATTATGCAATATATCCATATAACAAACCCGTACATGAATGCCCTGGATCTTAATAATAGTAATAATAAAGATTAAAATTATATGCTTGCCTAAGGCACTTATAATGAACAGGGCTTGCAGGACTGGAAGGTGCTTTGTGTAATTCAGGAAGTGAGTAAGGGGTCAGTGAATATAAAAGCCTAGGACAATATTATACACTGCTGTAGACTTTATAAACACTATATACTTAGGCTACAGTACATTTATTTAACAATAATTTCATTTTCTCAAGAATAAATTAACCTTACCTTACTGTAGCTTTTTTTACTTCATAAAATTTTAATTTTTTTAACTTTTTGTCTCTTTCATAATAACTTGAAACACAAACACATTGTACAGCTATACAAAAGGATTTGCTTTTTTATATCCTTTTCTATATCCTTATTATTTTTCTCTATTTCTAATTGTTTTCTATTATTTAAACTTCTACACTAAAAACTAAGACACAAACACACATATTAGCATAGGCCTACACAGAGTCAGGATCACCAATATCGATGTTTTCCACCTGCACATCTTGTCCCACTGGAGGGTCTTCAGGGGCAATAACATGCATCAGCTGTCATCTCCTATGATAGCAACGTCTTTTTCTGGAATACCGCATGAAGGACCTACCTGAGGCTGTTTTACAGTTCAGTTCTTTATAAGTAGGAAGAATATACTCTAAAATAACTACTAAAAGTATAGTATAGTAAACACACAAACAGGTATTACCGTTTATTATTATCATCAAGCACTAGGAACTGCACATAATTGTATGTACTATACTTTTATATGATCAGCAGTGCAGTATATTTGTTTACACCAACAACACCACAGACATGTGCACAATGCATTTGTGCTACAATTTTACGATGGCTCTAATGTCACTAGGTGATGGCAATTTTTCAGCTCCATTATAATCTTATGGGAGTACTGTCGTGAATTGTTGATGGAAATATCATTATGTGGTGTGTGACTGTATAATAAAACCTGTTCCAGTTTGGACCATTGGCCAGAGACACCAATAGACACAATGTAATCAAGATGTAGACCCCAATGTCAGCCTTCTAGCCACAGATGAAACAACACCCAACTTAGCTCAAGAACACTTTCTAAAAGCAGGAGGCTCCAATTCATCAATCTGTGGGAACAAGGAGAACCACAGTAAGTGCAGAGGAAAATCATTATCTCTGAACTTGTCAGAAGAAAAAACCCATGAAGGAATGCTTTTGAGAACTTGAATTCTGGGGAAGGTCACTGGAGGCCACAGCCACTCCAGAAATATAGAGGCCACTACTTCCTGACATGTGGTGAGTCCACATCTCCACTCACTTCCTGTCAGTAGGTGTCACTTGAACAAATTTTCTCATGTCCTGGCCAGTCACCTGGAACCTGGAGGCAGGTCTTGCTTTGCACACACCTCTGTCAAAATGCGTATCAGACAATTATGTTATGGACTGAATGTCTTAGGTGTTACGGAGTAGGTGTTATGGAGTGAATATTTCTGGATCCTCCAAAGCACACTCTCTCTTTCTCTCTCTCACACACACACATACATAACCCAAGGAAAGGCCATATGATATCTTAATTTTTAACTTCCAGCCTCCAGAACTGTGAGATAACAAATTTCTCTTCGTTAAGTCACCCAGTGAGTGGTGTGTTGTTATGGCAGCCCAAGTAGACGAATACACTAGGTTATTCTGCTCCTGACCCAACTTACTGAGCTAGACCTTCTTTGGTCCCCACATCTCTCCCCAGGGACACCGTATGAGGCCTGGAGCTATGTCAATTTTTCTGGACTCAAAAGTAGTGCCCTCCTATATTTACTTCTTGTTTGTTTTATTGGAGTTCCTGGTAGGTATCTTCCTTCTCTTTGAACTGTAAATAGAAATAATCCTTCTTTTTGAAGTAGGATTTTCTTTCTGAACAAGCTTATTAGAATAATTTCCTACCATTGATCTTCTGGCATGGCAATTTCAATTAAAAAATCATTTGAATAATTATGTTAGAATACACAGCAGCTATATTTCTTAGGTTAGTGTAGTTTGCAAACAAAAGGCATATATGTTTTCCCAGTAACCTCAATGTGTGTGTGTGTGTGTGTGTGTGTGTGTGTGTGTTTTAATTTCCCTACAAATCACTGCTAACAGCCAAGGAAAGTGAGGCTATATTCTTGAAGGTCTGGTAGATATAGTCCCCTGTATGTGTACGAAATTTGTTTGAAATCTCATGTACTATATTTAAAATTTATGTTACTTTCTATTATGTAATATATTCTCATTTGCTTCTATATACAAAAAGTACTTTAAATTGATTATTTAAATGTGTGCCATGTTCATCCCAGAGCTTAATGTCACCCTTTATACATTCATACAGTACTACTTAGCTTATTCCTCTTGAGGAGAGAGAAATGTATTGCCAGTATTCTCAACAGGGACACTTTCAAGGCTGAGATAGCAGGGCTCATGAAGAACTGGAACAATATAAACCATTGCAGAGACTGCAACAGCAACTGTAATGACCACAAGGAGGCAACAGATCTAATGATAATGGAAAAACACAACCTTTAGAAATCGGTGAGCCCCTGTCATCTCTGTGCCTCCCACGTGCCATTAAGAGAATATAGAATTAATGCATTTTTTAAATCAGAATTAAGGTGTTTTGCTTTCTGTTTATTGTTTTTTCATTTTCCAAAAATACGTGATTTTATTTTTATTTGGTAGAGAGCAGCAATTCATTTTAGGTAACATGCCACCACATAATAGGAATAGAGAAGGTAAGAAAGGTAAATATACACACAGAAGTAAGTCATGGGCAAACCTAAACAACTAAGAAAATAATTAGCAATGAAATTAAAAGGAGAAAAATGCCTAGGGAAGCAAGAAATAGATTGTCCTGCTCTCCTACGTCTAAAGAGCACAATGAAATACAAAACACAAACACTAGTAGATGGCAGAAGCTATTTACCTAAATCAGGATTGAAGCTAGGAGGCATAGCTTAGGCACTCGGTCCAGATCCTAGGCATTTGAAACTCCAAGTTGTAGAATCAATTTTAATCTTAAAAACCAAACTTCTTCAATATTCCATTCTGTAAAAGTGAGGTTGGCTACTATTCAAAGTTTTTTTTTTTTTTTTTTTTTTTGAGACGGAGTCTCTCTCTGTCGCCCAGGCTGGAGTGCAGTGGCACGATCTGGGCTCCCTGCAAGCTCCGCCTCCCGGGTTCACCCCATTCTCCTGCTTCAGCCTCCCGTTTAGCTGGGACTACAGGCGCCCGTGGTCTCCATCTCCTGATCTTGTGATCCGCCCACCTTGGCCTCCCAAAGTGCTGGGATTACTAGGCGTGAGCCACCGCGCCCGGCACTATGCAAAGCTTTATTCGCTTCTTAAAGAAAAGCCAGAATGTTCCTACCACTGTGTTGATAAGCAAAGGTAACATTGCCTCTATCAGGGGCTTTTTCTCTTTTATTTATGACTCTGCCTTTTATGTTAAGGAATTCTTTTTAATGTCTAATGATCCCGGGATGCTCATTGAAACTTAGTAGGATATAAATCTGAGATTCAAGCAAGAAAAATGGCTCCCGTTCCTGTTTTTAAATACTTCTTCACTTCACTCTCGACTAAGCCTGATAGCCCAGAATTTCATGTTATTTATTCAATATCTTCAGAAAAATAGTCTTTTTTCCACAAAAGTGGTTGGAAAGGAGTGGACACCTGACTATTCCAGGTGAAATGGGAAATCTGAGAGTATAACCGCACTTTATTCAACCGTACTTTGTGTTTTCTGTATAAAGCCTCCTACTCCTACCTTCTCTCTGATCTTCTGAGGTACCAGGTATCCTCCTTACTGAGACTTTTGGTGCACCTTCATTTTTGTTGGCATTTGCCTCTGTGGGCCCTTAGAATTTGTCTTTCTTCAGTTCATTTAAGTCAGTTACCACTTGTTCATTCACCTGTATTTTCCAAAACATCTCCCATGCTGTTATCTTTTGCCTGTTATATGTGTCCTTTGGGGTTCATAACTTTTAAAAACAATTTTACTCTCATTTCACAGGAACAGAGAAGTGTGTTTTCAATTCACCATACTTAATTATCAGCCTAGCTTTCACTGATATTTCAGAGCAATTATAAGGTGCCCAGGGGCAGAGTTCCCATCTGTCTTGTTCACGTCTCTATATTTCTCTAATATATGGTGAATACTCATTAAGTGTGTTCATGAAGTGAAAGGGAGAAATAGGAAGAAACTGAAAAAGTGGCATGAAAGGACAAAAATTTAGCATTTCACCACAGGGGGGCAGTGTCGCTATTCATAGCTAACCTTCAAGGTTAGCTTAAAACCCTGGGAAAACATCTGGTAAGAGATCCGATTGGCTGATATCTGGAACAGAGATTTAAATTTCATAGTAGTGTTTTTAGTGTCACTCTAAGCTCAAGGGAGTTTCTTGAAGCAAAAAAAAAAAAAATTCAGGAAATAATTCTTTACTGATAAGGATGTTCCTTGAACGTTTATTAATAATCTTGTGGATGCAGCTGACATGTGAGTCTTGGGAGTTTCTGACTCTTCTGTAGCGAATTCTAAAGGGGAGGAAATTCTGTGAGAACAGGTGAGGCTTTATCGGAGACTATGAAAAGAGGACTACAGGAGGAAAAAAGCTAGAGAAGGAGGAAGGAAAGGAAAGACACAGATGCAGGGCTGGGAAGTTTGGGGATATAGTGTCCAACACAGCTCTGAAAAAGGTGATCTAAAGATAACCACTTTCTTTTCTCTTTCTAAACAGGGGTCAGTGGTCAACAGCTGAATCAGAGTCCTCAGTCATTGTCTGTCCAGGAAAGAGAGGATGTCTCCATGAACTGCACTTCTTCAAGCACATTTAACAACTTGCTATGGTACAAGCAGGACCCTGGGGAAGGTCCTGTCCTCTTGATAGCCTTATTTAAGCCTGGTGAATTGACCTCAAATGGGAGACTGTCTGCTCAGTTTGGTATAACCAGAAAGGACAGCTTCCTGAATATCTCAGCGTCTGTGCCTAGTGATGTAGGCACCTACTTCTGTGCCGGGCAACACAGTGCTCCCCAAGCACCTGCAGCCTGTACTCAAACTTGCAGCTGGAACTCCAGTCTCTATGCTGCCTTCAGCTCTTAGTTCTCTTGGCACGAAATGTGATTATGCATCCACCTTTGCCCCTGTCATTCCATCACTACAAACTCTCCTTTATCCAAGGATTTGTCCTCCAAAGATTGTGCTCTTTGCTTGATAAACTTGCCCCTCTGAATTCATTTTTCATGTATGTAATGGATTTTCTTAGTTATTTCTGCCATGATATGAGGAGAATTGATCAACATACAATTACAGTAGAAGATTTTAGTAAGTTTCTCTTTTAAAATGGATGATATCAATAAAGTAAAAATGAAAGTCCAGAAATAAATCCATAAATCTATGGCCAATTTATTGCAACAAGACCATTCAATGGGAAAAGAATAGTCTTTTCAACAAGTGATGCTGGGACCACTGGATAGCCACCATTTGATCTCTACCTCACATATGTACAAAAGTTAACTCAAATGGATTAAAGACCTAAATGTAAGATCTAGAAGTACAAATGCTTAGATGAAAACATAGTTGTAAATCTTGGTGACCTTGGACTACGCAACAATCTCTTACATACAACACCAAAAAAAGCAACCAAAGGAAAAATAGATAAATTGGGCTTTATCAAAATTAAAATCCTTGTGCATCAAAATTCACAAAATTTTCCACAAAGGAAAATGAAAAGATAACCCACATAGAAGAATATATTTGCAAGAAGAACATATTTGCAAATAGAAGAATATATTTGCAAGTCAAGTATATCTGATAAGGATTTAATATCAAGAATATATATTTTAAACTCTTACAACTTAGCAATAAGATAAATGCCAATTTTAAAACGGTCAAATGATTTAAACTGTCATTGCTCCAAAGAAGACACACAAGTGGTCAAAAACTATGTAAAAAGATGCTCAACATTATTATTCATTGGGAAAATGCAAATTAAACTAAAATGAGCTGCCACATCACACCCACTAGGATGTTCATAATTTTTTAATGAGGAAGAAGAAGAAAGAGACATGGAAGATTCTAAGCGTTGGTAAGAATGGGGGAAATTGGAATCATCATCCACCGCTGGTAGGAATGTAAAATAGTACAGACACATTAGAAAATAGTTTGGCAGTTTCTCAAATGACTAAACACAGAGTTACCATTTGACCCAGCAATTACAGTCCTAGATATCTAATTAAGAGGTCGAACATGTGATTTATTTCATTGGCCAGAACCACATCACATGGCCAGCACTAATTGCAAGGGAGATTGAGAAAGGGAGCATTTAATTTGTCTGGCCTCTAAAAAAGAGATGAGCATGAGAGATATCGATTGTGGATAAGTGCTGGTTTAACTATCCAAAAACATCTGCCACATCATACTAGGTCCTCATTCCCCAGAAGAGACTCTGATGATACATCTTGATATTCTTATTACTGTTATTATCCTAACAGCATGTGCCAAAGGAAGCTGAAGTCTGTTAAGAGCTCTACAGAGCTGTTCAAATGTAGTATTGGTTTTGCTCCAAAAAATACACTGTAGGTTTTCTTCCTTGCAAATGTTCTGCGGGAAATCAACATCTCTCAAGAGGCATCAGCTGATGTTTCAGAGGAAAGATGGTCCACTGCCCCTGACAGTGATATGGGCAGTTCCAGGCAGTTCTTAAAGCTAGTCGCTTTAATGTCTCACAGAGATCATCATGTTCTTAAACGTCAATACGGAATTCACTTCCCTCTCCCTGAGAAGCAGTCCCCTGAAGACCCAGCACAATATTTCCAGGGATCCCGCATGTGCATATGACATAGCCCTCAAAATCCTAGAAATGTTTTAATTGAGGTAATACTTTTACAGCTATTTATAGGATCTCCAGCACTATTCTTTTCTCAGGAACTGAGAAAATGGATATTAGCTAACCACGGATAACCATGTTTTCTTCCCCCTTCCCCATTCCCATTCAGCTGTGTGTAGGCAAATCTACCATTCCAACTTTCTCGGTGTTGAAGCCATGGTTTATTTTATAGCAGGCTTTCTATTTTATTTTGTTTTTAACTTTTATTTCAGGTTCAGGAGTACATATGCAAGCTTGCTATGTAGGTAACCTGCATGCCACGGGGGTTTGGCTCAATGTTTAGCTCCCACATATAAGTGAGAACATGTGATATTTGGTTTTCTTTCCTGTGTTAATTTGTTTAGAATAATGGCCTTCAGCTCCATCCATGTTGCTGCAAAGGACATGATCTCATTCTTCCTCATGGCTGTGTAGCATTCCATGGTGTATATGTATCACATTTTCTTCATCCAGTCTACCACGGTTGGGCATTTAGGTTGACTCCGTGTTTCGTTAATGTGAATAATGCTGCGATGAACATAGGTGTGCATGTGTCTTTCTGGTAGAAAATTTATATTCCTTTAGGTTTATACCCAATAATGAGATTGCTGGGTCAAATAATAATTCTATAGAAGGCTTTCAAAGTGTGGGCTAGTATTGAAGGTAAAGATTGCCTTATTCATTTCTGTATGCTCCTCTGTTACTGGTACAAACAAGACAGTCAATTAAAAATGTTTACATGAGAGGCGGGGCGCAGTGACTCATACCTGTAATCCCAGCACTTTGGGAGGCCAAGGCAGGCAGATCACAAGGTCAAGAGTTCGAGACCATCCTGGCCAAATGGTGAAACCCTGTCTCTACTAAAAATACAAAAAAAAAAAAAAAATTAGCTGGGCGTGATGATGCACACCTGTAGTCCCAGCTGCTTGGAAGACAGGAGAATCACTTGAATCCAGGAGGCAGAGGTTGCAGTGAGCCAAGATCACACTACTGCACTCCAGTCTGGTGATAGAGCGAGACTCTGTCTCAAAAAAAAAAAAAGTTACATGAATTAAGGGGCAAGATGCTAATTATTTCTCACATCTGTGCCTCTGTGCCACCCAGAAATGCAGAAGGGAGCTTATAACCAAAAGACTGTGGGTAAAATTATCTGACCTTCATGGAGACAGTACAAACTATATTCATAAGCAGTAATAGAACATTGCATTATTTACTTTATTGTGGTGTTGTCACATCATCAATCTCTTACTTCATGTTTCTGGGTTTTGTGTCTTGTTTAAGATCTAGAGAATTAGGCCACATTATCATTGTCTCAAAAAAGTAGTCTTGGAAACCAAGTGATCCATCACTTCATCTCAACTGGGCAATTCAGCTTTTCTGGAACGCAGATATGTTTGTCTTCACCGTGAGATATGAACTTTCTAATTAGTAATTCTTTTTCTTAGTGATCATAGAGATGAAGCAAGAAATTACTAGTCTTCCTAGACTTGAACAATGCCTACATAGATTATATGTATTTTACTAAAAATAGACATTCCTAGACAATGACAAGAAAACTATGTAATAACATTTATGGAATGGAATGCAACCAAATCTATACTCCAAGTATATTAGCGAAGGCCAAACTATTCTAACAAATATATACCAAACGTTCAGAGGTTTAATGAACAAAGTCTGTCTTTCTTGTGAAAATCTGGAGCAGATATTCCAGGTCAGCAGATGACTCTGTCTTGCATGATCTTTGAGGAACTGAGGTTATTCTTATTTGGGGACTCTGCTATTTCTCAGAGACTTACCATCATATGCAGGGTCATGGCCTGGCTATGCCAGGTTTCAGTTAGCAAGGAGATGAAAGAGTGGGTATGGAGCAGGCATGACCACTCACTTAAGAATCCTGGACAAGAAATAATAGAATTACTGACTCCTAGGATTATGGACAGCTTTGGGTAGCCTGTCCTTCCATGGTGAGACAATTTCAGAAGTATCTACTGTCATTCATAAAACATGTGGACACTAATTTTCAGCTATTCTGCACCAGCTCACAAGATGGCGGTGTTCTATTTTGAATGACTCCCATGGGTGATTGAGTGGGAGGGATTTGAATTTAAGTAGAACCAAATGACACTTTTTTTAATGGTTGGCTGAATCACCAAATTGCTATTTCCCTTTTTCTGAGTGTGTGTCTGTGTCTATGCGTGTGTATGTGTGTGTGCATGCGCATGCACACAGGCAGACGCTAGGGGTAGAGTGTGATGGTTCAAAAAGAAAAGGAAATGCATAAGGTAGTGAATCACGTTTTGCCCAGGAAAACACACTTGATAATTGAAGGATGATGAAGTGTCCACAGGCTTTACTAGCGATCTTTTGGCTTCTACTGAGCTGTAAGTAGGGTTACTACAAAGGGTCAGGGGCAACCAGGAAACCTGAGGATTGATCCTCAGAAGACTAAGAGGGTAAAGTGGACTTCATTCTGACTTATTGTCTGGGAGCCCTATGGTTCTAACGGTGAATAATTATCACATTTTTCTACACAGGGGTGAGCAGTGAAGACAAGGTGGTACAAAACCCTCTATCTCTGGTTGTGCACAAGGGAGACACTGTAACTCTCAATTGCAGTTATGAAGTGATTAACTTTCGAAGCCTACTATGGTACAAGCAGGAAAAGAAAGCTCCCACATTTCTATTCATGCTAACTTCAAGTGGATTTGACAAGAAGAAAGGAAGACTAAGTGGCATATTAGACAAGAAAGAACTTTTCAGCATCCTGAACATCACAGCCACCCAGACCAGAGACTCGGCCGTCTACCTCTGTGCTGTGGAGGCACAGTGCTCCCTAGTCACCTGCAGCCTGTACTCAAATTCCACAGCTGAAGCTCTGCAACTGTAAGATGGGGAACTTGCTATATTGAGCAAGCCCTCAAAAATAAACTATAAGGAAAAGCAGTTATTGGTCAAGATCCTTGTGCCCATGTTGACAATTACTTTTGCAGTTTACTGAATCCTAACTCAGAGTCATATCATTGCATTCACTCCCTTCTCTGTGAGTTTTCTATGGGATTCAGCATAGCTAATATTTCTAGAGGGTCACTCAGGATACTAACTCCATTGCCACACCGTTATGCCCTGTGATAGAAAGCAAACCCTTTTACCAGGATTGTACAGGCAACTGATATGTGCACTACACACTAGGGAATCTGCCTAACAGCTATGGATGTTTTAGCTTCCTTCCCAGAACAGATACATTTGTAGGTAAAGTTCTGCCTATAACATTTTTTGCTGGACCTACTGGCAAAGAACAAAGGGTAAGAACAAGCAGGTATCATTACCTGATTAAAACAAAAGGTTTTCATTCTCCATTGCATTATTCTTACTCACTATCTTCATTTTAGGATTGTTGCCTATTCTGGGTACTTCATTAAAGTGGTGATAGAATTTTTTCAAGATATTACACATTAATTTGTATACTTAGAACCTTAAGTAGCCTACCAAAAGAAACGAGTTGGCTGAAGTAAGTTATGTGAAGCTAACATAAACTTAGCCTACTTATGTTGTGATATACTCTTTCAATGAATTATGTAATCATATATATGGTATTTACAAAGAGCTTGCAATGGAAGCTACTGTTTATTGCAAGCAAGTATTGGCCGGATGCGGTGGCTCAAGCTTGTAATCCCAGCACTTTGGGAGGCCGAGACGGGCGGATCACGAGGTCAGGAGATCGAGACCATCCTGGCTAATGCGGTGAAACCCCGTCTCTACTAAAAAATACAAAAAAACTAGCTGGACGAGGTGGCGGGCGCCTGTAGTCCCAGCTACTCAGGAGGCTGAGGCAGGAGAATGACGTAAACCCGGGAGGTGGAGCTTGCAGTGAGCTGGGATCCGGCCACTGCACTCCAGCCTGGGCGACAGAACTAGACTCCGTCTCAAAAAACAAAAAAAAGAAAGCAAGTATTATGTGCCTTGTATTTTGCAGATATCACCTCATTGAATTCTCAAAATAACTCTGATGGATCATCAATATTACTTTCTGTTAACATATTAGGAAATGCAGACTCAGAAAGATTAAGTCCCCTTCCCCACCCCCTACCCCAGACAAATAGCTATAACAGAATCTGAAATCAGGTCTACCTGACTCCAGACTATACTTTCTCTATTACATGCCCCCAGTGTTAAACACCACTGAGGAAAAAATTTACCCACAGTGTGACCACAATTATGTACAAAAAAATGTACACACAATACTGAAATAGTGTGTTTAACATGTAAATAAAATAGCATTTACAATAACAGGTGAATAAAATAACTCCAAATGTTTGAAACAGTATTAGTTATCTTCGAATACTGGACTTAATACTGTTCATTGTTTTGCTCCTTTATAATATTCTTTATTTTTCAAATTATCTACTATGAACTCAATACTATTATTATTTCAGAAAGAAAATATACATTTTAAAATACCAAAATCCAAGTAGGCTGAGCTGTATTATATGATTATTATTTGACACTCACAGCAGCTTAATTACAATGAGGAATAGACATGACTCTACATAGCCAAATGATACAGCATTAAAACAAGATTTTTGATTGCTAGCCCTTCAAATCACTGTACACTAACGCTCTCTTCAATCGGGAATGTTTTAAAGTTACAAGAAGACCTATTTCGTCTGACAATTTATTTGAGTGATTGTCCTATGAGTAGAAAGCTTTATTATCCCATCTCTGTATAGGAGAGTACAGTAAAGGCCACCTGTACTTGTGAGTTTGTTAGACAATTCATGGCAAATTGAGCATGGTTTAGGTTTCACTGTCTGGGAAATGGGGAGATAGCCTGAGAAAAGGGCAGGTAAACATTCAAAGAGGAGGGAAAGAAATGGTATAAAAATTAGTATAATGTATCCTGTCATTTTTAACCTGCACAGACTTCTGTCCATTTTCCTTTCTCCTCCTTTCTGTCTACATCAAAACCCAGAAATCACATAGTGGATATAAGAGGAAAATCTGACAGTCATTTATTTAAGACTAAAAAATAGAGTGGGAAACCCTATGTAAGATACCCGGTGTGTCTGGCTCTGCGGTACGAAGAGTTTATGATTTAGAAGCCGTAGACTTAGCTGTCTTTGAGGGTAATGTGCAGATGGAAGGGGTAAAGTTTCTTTTTTCACTCTTTATTGTTTCCTGTCCTAATGAGAACCAAACAATTTATATCTCAAAAGATCAACCTCTCACCAAAATAACATGTATTCTAATTCTAAGACTAAATATCCATTTGTTATAAAAGAAAAAACAAATTAAAAAAAATCTATAACCTCAACCTACAGACATTACCACTATTAACTATTTAGCATTTTGCTTTCCATTTCACCTGTATCAATGAACATGAAAAAATAAGTCTGTAGAAATGTGGGGAATTCAACTTATTTCAAACAAAGAGTGTTTCTCAAAGTCACTGCAAAAATAGGTGTTTCTGTTCCTTAAAAAAAAATCTGCCTGGCTGAGATCCTCCCACTTTTGACCTGTGAGTTGTGATAAAAAGCTTCCAGAAAACTCATCTCAGTGACTTAATTATGAAATGCTACCAGTTTGAAGCAGTCGCTGAATAACATAAGGTCATAGATCAGGAATCCAGAAGAAACAATGAATAGCAACTTCATCTTCACTTCACTTCTAGCACTGGCTCTCCAAGGTGACAGCCCTATCCTGTACCCAGAGTGGCCCTTCTGGCAGTGGCTGGTTTGACCTATGACTGATGAATGTTTTACATTGCAGGGTCTGGGAGAGCAGACTGGATCGAGCCCCAGGAGACAGAAGTATCTGCAACAGAAGGGAAGACTGTGAACCTACTTTGTAACTATGGTACATCATCGGGGAGCTATCTTGATCTCTACTGGGAGCTATCTTGATCTCTACTGGTTTCGACAGTATCCGAACCAGGAACCAGAATACATTCTCTACAGAGGGTGGGGATATTCTGGAAAAGGAGATGCCAATTTTGCCATAGGAAAGTTTTATTCAAAGAGTACAGCAAAAGCAACAAATTTGTACATCAGAAATCTGGTTCCTGCAGACACTGCCTTATTTTACTGTGTGCTGAGTCACACAAAAATAACTCTTTCTAGGGGTGTCATACAAAAACACGAGTGCACAGGAGGAAGGAGAGCGTTCATTGTAACCACACTGATTTTTTTTTTTTTTTTTTTTTTTGCAAAAACATCATTGTAAGTGGAAGACACTGGATCAGGAGAATTCCATTTTAATAATAGCTATATATAGGAATTTGTAGGAAAATAGCTTGAGATTTCAGAGTCTCCATTTCCTGAAATTAGATAGCAATTCTAATTAATTGGCTCATGGTTCTGCAGGCTTTATAGGAAGCATGTGCTGGCATCTGACTGGTTTCTCAGGAGGCCCCAGGAAGCTTATAATCATGGTGAAAGGCAAAGGGGGAGCAGGCATGTCACATGGCCAGAGCAGGAGCAAATGAGAGATAGTGAGGGGGAAGATGCAACATACTTTATTTAAGCCAGATCTTGTGAGAACTCACTCACTAAAGCAAAGACAGCACCAAGCCATAAGGGATCCACCTCCATGATACACACACCTCCCCCCAGGCCCCAGCTCTAGCATTGAGGAATACAATTCAACATGACATTTGGGTGGGGACAAATATCCAAACTATATCATTCCACTCTTGGTACCTCCTAAGTCTCATCTCCTTCTCACATTGCAAAACATAATCATACCTTCCCAATAGTCCTCCAAAGTCTTAACTAATTCCAGAATTCACTCAAAAATCCCAAGTCTCATCTGAGACAAGTCAAGCCCTTTCCACCTATGAGTCTGTAAAGTCAAAACCAAATTATTTACTCCCAAGATACAATGTGAGTATAAGTATTGGGTGAACATTCCCATTTCAAAAGGAAGAAATTGGCCAAAAGAAGGTGTAAAGGTAAACTGAGGCTGGAGCTGAACTGGGAACGAAGACACAAGGCAAATGGCAGTGAGAATAGCCTTTTATTAGGGCTTGCGGGTGAGGTTCCTCGGTCCAAAGGTGCGGGCTGAGGAAGTCGCGCTGAGGGAGGAGGGTAGGGGCTTTTTATAGCCTGAGAGGTAGGGAAGCTGGTTGTGCAAACAGGGCCGGGGGGGTCTTGAAACTACTAGGGCAGGAGTTGAGTAAGGGTCATGAGAAAGGGGTCTTTGGAAACTGTCAACCGAAACTGCTATTTACGAACTTGTGGAATGCAGGTGAGCTGCAGGTCATGGGGGAGTGTGGTTGCCCAGCCGGAACTCTGACGCATGTAAGTCTGCGGGTGTGTACGAGGGTGAAGGGAGTCTTTAACAAAAGGCCTGCTACACCTGGCAATGCCGCCATGTTGGGTCTAGATTCCTGCCTAACAGAAGGGGCTACAGTTCCCATACAAGTTCAAAACCCAGCAAGGCAGCCATTAAATCTTAAAGCTCCAAAATAATCTCCTTTGACTCCATGTCTCACATCCAGGACACACTGGTTCAAGAGGTGGGCTCCCAAGGCCTTGGGCCACTCCACCTCTGTGGCTTTGCAGGGTGCCACCCTCACAGCTTCTCTCATAGGCTGTTGAGTGCCTGTGGCCTTTCCAGGCACAGGGTGCAAGCTGCCAGTGGATGTACTATTCTGGGGTCTAGAGGACAGTGACCCCTTTCCCACAGCTCTATCTGGCAGTGCTTCTGTGAGGATTCTGTGTGGGGCCTCCAACTCCTATTTCCCCTCCACACTGCTGGAGTAGAGGTTATTTGTCAGGGCTCTGCCCCTGCAGCAGTCTTCTGCCTTGCCACCCAGACTGCTTGGGTGAGGGAGAAGGGACAAGATGGAGGAAGGTGAACAAGAAGGCACAGTCCCTGTTGCTTCTGGGTTCTTCATCACCAACTTACCCACGTGCAGGAAAATGCAGCCCGCGCTGGGGAAAATGCAGATCAACTGAGCATGCGCCAGGTGGCGTCAATCCAAAGAGATCGAAACTTACCCGGCCGCGCATACAGAGATGCCCCTATCACGCCCTCATCCAGCCCACTGCCCTCCTCCTTCCGGTACTAATGCATGAAAGTCCGCCGCCCTCAGGAGCCGGTGTGACTTCCTCGGCCCCTCTTACTTGTGGACCGGAGAACCTCACCCAAGAGCGCCGGCGCGACTTCCCTGGACCCTTTCCCACAGACCAGTGAACCTCGCTGGAGAGTGTGTGCTTATTTGGAAATAAAAGGCCTGCCACTTTCTTCTCTCATTTTGGTCTTTATTGATATTTAGTCTTTGGTTAATAATAGTAATAGTAATAAAGAAACAAAACACAGACTTTCTCATACATTCTTTGAATGTAGATAGAGGCTGCCAAGCCTCTTTCACTCTTGCATTGTGTGCACCTGCAGGCTTAACACCACATGGAAGCTGCCTAGAGTTATGGCTTGCACCCTCCAAAGTGGCAGCCTGAGATGTACCTGAGCCCCTTTGAGTCATGGCCAGAGTGGCCAGGATATGGGGAGCAGTGTGTTGAGGCTGTGCAGAGCAACAGAGTCCTGTGTCTGACCCCTGAAACAATTCTCTCCTCCTAAGCCTCAAGGCCTGTGATGGGACAGGCTGCTGCAAAAGTCTCTGAAATGCCTTTGAAGCCTTTTCCCCATTGTCTTGGCTATTAGCATCTGGCTCTCTTTTAGTTATGCAAATATCTCTGGCAAGCGGTTGCTTCGTGGCTCGCTTGAATTCCTTTCCTGAAAAATCTTTTCCTTTCTCTGCCACATGGCTAGGCTACAAATTTTCCAAACTTTTACACTCTGCTTTTTAAAATATAAGTTCCAGTTTTAAATCATTTCTTTGCTACTACATCTGAGCATAGGTTATTAGAAGCAGACAGGTCACCTCTTGAATGCTTTGCTGCTTAGAAATTGCTTCCACCATATACCCTAAAGTATTACTGTCAGGCCTCCGAACCCAAGCCGAGCCATCGCATCCCCTGTGACTTGCACGTCTGCCCAGATGGCCTGAAGTAACTGAAGAATCACAAAAGAAGTGAAAATGCCCTGCCCTGCCTTAACTGATGACATTCCACCACAAAAGAAGTGAGAATGGCTGGTCCTTGTCTTAAGTGATGATATTACCTTGTGGAAGTCCTTTTCCTGGCTCATCCTGGCTCATAAAGCTCCCCTACTGAGCACCTTGTGACCCCCACTCCTGCCCGCCAGAGAACAATTCCCCTTTGACTGTAATTTTCCTTTACCTACCCAAATCCTATAAAATGGCCCCACTCTTATCTCCCTTCGCTGACTCTCTTTTTGGACTCAGCCCGCCTGCACCCAGATGATTAAAAAGCGTTATTGCTCACACAAAGCCTGTTTGGTGGTCTCTTCACATGGACGCGCATGACAGGTTTTCTTGACAGAAACCTAATATCCCAAGCAAATTTGTATATAAGACTTCTTATGCAAATTACCTCTCACTGGGCTCTGTTCTTATGGCTATTAGGCAACAAATAATAATAATAAAAATAAAAATAGCAAAAACTTCTCTCTCCCATATTTTGAAAAATTTTCAATGCAACACAATGGTCAATGTTGTTCATTTTTTCCCTCATTTTCTTTCTCTCCAACCAAAGAAGCATATCTCTATTTTAAATACTCAACAGTGGGGAATCAAACCTGATATTTGTTCTCTACTAAGGAATAAAACAGGCATACAGGTGAGATAACTATAAAGAGTCAGGATATGATAAGGGGTCTGCACGCTATACCCAGAATCCCTGTTTCCAGCTGTGTGGCTGCAGCGTCACACAACTCCAGTGCTCTACATGACGTTGGCTGTGCACTCAGAGCTGAGCCCTGGGCTTTGGCAGGACAAGACATGTTTTACTCAGGGAGATGAGAAGGCCTGTCAATATGTACTGCCCTGCCTCCTGTGGCCAAGTGTGGCCTCCATCTTCCCCAGTAGGCAGCGATGGACGGAGGGAGGAAAGACACCTGGGATGCATCTGAAAGATGCGTTGGGCCAGGGACAGAAAGAAGTGATAGAAACCAGGCTGTGCTTTTTATTGCTGTCAGGACAATCTTCTTAGGACATGGGGGTTTCTAAACAAGGCTTTTCAGAATCAGCTCATTGTGAGTCACAGATCAGATCTGCCCAGTTCTCTGTTGCTGTTGACATTGTTGTTTCCTCTATGGGATTCAGCGGTACTGAAAGTGTTATTCAGTCCCAACATGGGATCTTTACACAAGAAGGGGAGTTTGTGAAATGCAAATACTTTGCAAATAGCTCAACTTATTTTCTTTCTTGTTTTGGGCAGCATTCCAGTGAGGAAATATTTCACCTGATTTCTCAGAGTTTAGGAGCATTCAGGAATGCAAGGAATAGAGAATGTTCTGTGAACTTGCAAATAGCTGCCAACACTGTCATTCTCACCACCTCAGTTATGAGACCAAAAGACTCAGGAAATAGTTTCTGTGCACTCAGGATATCTACAGTAAGAAAAACAATAAAAGTTGTAGTAAAAAAAAAAAAAAACTCAGAGCTTGTACCTCAGACTCACCTGCCACAGGGACTGTGGGAGATCCACAGGCCCTAAACTGAAAAGATTTGAGCCTGTGGAGAGCATTCATGAAGTATGGACAGGAAACAGGTAACTGCTGCAAGAAAACCCCTCTCAAACTGCATTCATTGAGCAGTGCTTTCAATCCACAGTCCTTAAATTGACTTTCTCCTTAAAATTTTAGCAGACAACAAAAGAGTACTTTATTTTAATCTATTTCTTTTTTCTTTAACTTTTTATTTGATATATTTCAAAATATAAAATAATACTGCTTATTGCAATAAATGAAGTAATAAAAAGCTATATAAGGAAAAAGTTAATTCTCACTCATCTGCTCCCTACTGAAGTAAATAATATTAATGACCTGATAAGTATCCTTTCCCACTATTCTTTCTGCTTATATAAATATAAGCAAAAATCCCTCCTAGTGGAAACAAATCTGTTTTTGTTTGTTTGTTTGTTTTTTGTTTTTTGAGCCAGTCTCGCTCTGTTGCCCAGGAGTGCAGTGGCATGATCTAGGCTCACTCCAAGCTCTGCCTCCCAGGTTCACGCCATTCTCCTGCCTCAGCCTCCCGAGTAGCTGGGACTACAGGTGCCCACCACCACGCCCAGCTAATTTTTTGTATTTTTAGTAGAGATGGGGTTTCACTGTGTCAGCCAGAATGGTCTTGATCTCCTGACCTCGTGATCCACCCACCTTGGCCTCCCAAAGTGCTAGGATTATAGGCATGAGCCACCGCGCCTGGCCACAAATCTGTTAATAAATGTGTGGCCAATTGGAATTTTTCCTCTGAATTGCCTTTTACATCTTTGTCCATTTTTCTTTTAGGTTATTTGTTTCTCATTTAAAAATGCATGCTAGAGATGTCAAAAATTTTTTTCATTTCTCCAGTCCATTGTTTGTCTTCTGATTTTGTTTATAGCACGTAGCATGGTATCCTTTGCCTCTAAATATACTCTAACCTGTATATAGTTAAATATGCCTATCTTCTTTATAGCTTCTGCATTTCTACCATACTTAAAAATAATACAGGTTTGTATAAATATTCCCAGATTCTTAGACACCAGTTTTATCATTTTGCTTTTTACAATAAAATCTTTCAATCATCTGGAAATTGTTTTTATATATGAAATCTATTTTCCACTATTGAAATGTCTTTGTCATATTTTGTTTCTTAAACATAATCAAATTATATACCTCCATATTAAGAACTTTACCAGTATCCAAACATTACAGAATAATGTAAGGATCACACTGGAATTGGGTGCTGGTGAAAATAATCACTGAATTCTCCAGTGCCAGTTTGAAGGAGAAATTATTGGCCATTCCACTGGGGTGAGAAAGGCCAATAAGTTTGACTGATGTTAACCAAAGAGAGATTAAAGGATGGACTAAAAGCATAAAGGGGTGACCTCGTGGGGAAATACAAATCTTGCGCAGAGAGAGGAAGATGTTTAACGTATCCTACTCAACTCCTTTCCTGTATGACTGGAGGTGCCTAGTCCAGCTTCCACCCACTCCACTAAGTTGAGGAATAGCTATCATCACTTGTCTGGAAGATAATCAGCCTCTGAACTGGCAGAGCGCCTCTGGTCCTTGTGACAAAGACATAAAATGTGGGAGAAAGTAGAGAAAAATAAGGTGTGGTAGCCTGTACTCCCACCTTTTATTGAGGCAATTTTTCATGTATGTCTTGTGGTTTTGATGAATCTGTCTGGGTTTGAACTAACTTGAACCTGAACCTACCCTGCCTCCAAACAGCTGTCATTTAGGGGAAGGCCCTAGGAGCAAGAGGCTGTGGACTGACCCATGTGTGAGCTGGAGGAGGAGGAGGAGTTTGAGCCGGAAAACCATCACCATTTCAGGAAATCATGCAGATGAAGGGCCCTGTAGCCCACTGAAGAAACTACCAGCACATCATTGTGAGAAAGCACACATTTGGATTTCTGCCAAGAGGGAATTCATGGCCAGGCAGAGATAAGAACCAACAGGAAGGGGAAGGAACCTCTCCATCAAAACCTGGAGAAATTCACATAAGGAGACAGCATCTGAACAACCAAGAAGACAAGGCTCCTCAGCCCAGGGGAGGCTGAAAGGAGAGTCCTTTATTTCTTCCACCACTCTGCCCAGCAGCTGAGGACTGACATGGGGTGAAGTTTGAAAGAATAGCACATCTACCTGTCACTGGAGCCCCTGGAGTCTTCCTGCTGGGTATGAGTGGAGGGTAAAGCTTTGACTCTAAAATGCTAATTAAGTTCAAAATGAATATACACATAGTTGGAACAAAACTGCTTTAGTAACTAAAAGAAAGGAAAACCTGTTTCCCAGCAGAAAAGAGACGATTGATAAAGCAAAGTAGAGTGTTGGCATATAGTGAAAAAAAAATGAATACCATTTCACACTCACATTTATCTCATGACTTGAAATGCTCCAGTCAACCCAGTAATATCTGGATCTCTTTGGGTATTTTCTATTAAATGTTCCACTTATTGGCTTAATCCTGCACTTATATTGCTTTGTTTAGAGTAGTTTAGAGTAAGTTTTTATGTCAAAAAAATCTGATCTTAATATTCCTTTTCAAAAATGCAGTTGACAGTTCCTAGATATTTGTTCTCTCTTAGGCATTTCATCTTGTTCAAACAAATGGCATTCTGATTGTAACTACTGTGGACAGTTTAACATTTTAGGACATTATATTTTTCCACACAAGAAAAATCCATTTATTTAGGTCTTATTTTAAAAGTAAATTTTGCATATTTGTTTCTTGCATATCTTCTACTTTTTTTTTATTTTTTATTTTTTATTCTTTTGAGACAGGATCTTGCTCTGCAGCCTAGGCTGGTGTGCAGAGCTACAATCATGGCTCACTGCAGCCCAGACCTCCCAGGCTCAAATGATCCTCCCATCTCAGCCTCTAAAGTAGCTGGGATTATAAGCATCTACCATGTCTGGCTAATTTTGTTTTTTAGAGATGGGGTCTCACTGTGTTTCCCAAGCTGATCTTGAACTCCTGGGCCTCAAGCAATTCTCCTGCCTTGACCTCCCAAAGTGCAGGGATTGCAGTTGTGAACCACTGCACCTGGCCAGATTTCTGCTTTTCTTTCTTTTTTTTTTTTTTGAGACGGAGTTTCACTCTTGTTACCCAGGCTGGAGTGCAATGGCATGATCTCAGCTCACTGCAATCTCCGCCTCCCAGGTTCAAGCAATTCTCCTGCCTCAGCTTCCCTAGTAGCTGGGATTATAGGCAGGTGCCACCACGCCCAGCTAATTTTACATTGTTAGTAGAGATGGGGGTTTCTCCATGTTGGTCAGGCTGGTCTCGAACTCCCGACCTCAGGTGATCCACCCGCCTCAGCCTCCCAAACTGCTGGGATTACAGGTGTGAACCACCGCACTCGGCCTCTGCCTTTCTTATTAAATCAATTGCTAAATATTGTATCATCTGTGTTGCATTATTACCGACATTTTTCTTCATTTAGATAAATGTATTCCATATAGGGAAAAATTACTAACTTTTAATATTTGCTTAATAGCCAACAATTTTTGTTACTTGTTGATTTTTAGAAGTACTATGACCAAAGTGGCACATGTACATGTTTATTTTTTAAATTCCTAAATAGTACAGAAAAGTCTGTATTGCAAATCTAGTTTCTTATTTCTCTCCAGCTTTCAATCTTTGTCCATAAATATTTACGCTTTTAACTCTGAATCTTCTAGCAGCGAGCTCCATATTTCTAAATAATATGTTTTAAGGCCGGGCGCGGTGGCTCAAGCCTGTAATCCCAGCACTTTGGGAGGCCGAGACAGGCGGATCACGAGGTCAGGAGATCGAGACCATCCTGGCTAACACGGTGAAACCCCGTCTCTACTAAAAACTACAAAAAATTAGCCGGGCGAGGTGGTGGGCGCCTGTAGTCCCAGCTACTCCAGAGGCTGAGGCAGGAGAATGGCGTGAACCCGGGAGGTGGAGCTTGCAGTGAGCTGAGATCCGGCCACAGCACTCCAGCCTGGGCGGCAGAGCGAGATTCCGTCTCAAAAAAAACAAAAAACAAAAATATGTTTTAACTACTTCTTGCAACATAAATTTTATTTTTTTGTTTACTTATTTTTTTAGATGGAGTCTCACTCTGTCACCCAGGCTGGAGTGCAATGGCATGATCTCGGCTCACTGCAATCTCTGCCTCCCAGGTTCAAGTGATTCTCCTGCCTCAGCCTCCTGAGTAGCTGGGATTATAGGCATGTACCACCACATCCAGCTAAATTTTGTAATTTTAGTAGAGACGGGGTTTTGCCTTGATGGCCAGACTTGTCTCGAACTCCTGGCCCCAACTGATCCGCCTGCCTTGGCTGCCCAAAGTGTTGGAATTACAGGCATGAGCCACTGCGCCTGGCTGCAACATGAATTACGGTGTTACCTATTGACTTTTGTTTTGTTTTTTTTAAATAGACTTAATTTTTTAAAGCAATTTTAGGTTCACAGAAAAATTAAGCAGAAAGTAGAGAGTTTCCATATACTTTTAGGCCTCACACATCCACAGCCTCCCATGCTATGGACATCTTCCACCAGAGTGGTACATTTGTTACATTGATGAAGCTACATTGACATATTATTATTAACCACAGTCCATAGATTACATTAGGGTTCTCTAGTGGTATTGTACATTACATGGGTCTGGACAAATATATAATGACATGTAGCCGCCATTACAGTCTCATACAGAGTTGTTTCACTGCCCAAAACTCCTCTGTGTTCTGCCTATTCACTCCTCCCTCCCCCTAGCTCCTGACAACCACTGATCTTTTTACTGTTTCCATGGTGTTGACTATTCCAAAATGTCATATAGTTAGAATCGTAACAGTATGTAGCCTTTTTAGATTGGCGTCTTTCACTTAGCAATAGGCATTTCAGATTTTTCCATGTCTTTCTTGGCTTGATACATCATGTCTTTTGAGTGCTAAATAATATTCAGTTGTCTAGATGTACTACAGTTTATTTACCTATTGAAGGACATCTTGACTGCTTCCAAGTTTGGGCAATTATGAAGGAAGATGTTATAAATTCATGCACATTTTGAACTCATTTGCTTAAATTTGAAAAAGCATAATTTCTGGATCATATGCTAAGAACATGTTTAGTTTTGTGAGAAACTGCCAGTTTTCTTCCAAAATGGCTGTACCATTTTGCATTCCTACCAGCAAGGAATGAGAATTTCTGTAGCTCCACATCCCCACTGGCATTTGGTATTGTCGTGTTTTGGATTTTTGCCATTCTATTGGGTGTGCAGAGGTCACTCATTGTTGTAATTTGCAATTCCCTAGTGACATATGCATGGAGGGTCTCTTTTCATGTGCTTATTTGTCATTTATATATATTTTTAATACATTTCACTTTGGGGGTCATTTAGCCTTCACCTGGCAAAACAAACAAATGAAAAGTTACACATAATTCTGTGAATTAGTTTTTTAAAACTTCATAAACCTCATCTTTATCCACTTTTGTTCTTACTTATATTTACCTAGTCAGACTTTTCAGAACTCAGACTTTTCAGAACTTTTTCCAAGTGGATTCAGAACATATTTAAAATAATAAAATTAAAATAGGGGGAATTTTTGCCTGTCACCTTTGCTCTTCTCTCTTTTTCCTCATCTACTCCCATGCCTTTTCTTCGTTAGTTTCTTTCCCCAGCCTTTCCAAACACTCATTATGCCCAAGCCTCTTTTGACACTTCAATCAGAATTTTCTTCTCTATATCATCCGGAGAAAAATGCACCGTTTGCCCAGGAACACTTAGCTCACCTGCTTCCCATGTTTTCTCTCATTCTCCACTTGTGTCTGGACTGAGTATTGCTGACCACCGACAGCATCACAGAACCTGTAAGACCACTGGATGCAGAGTCTGGGGATCAGTGACCTCAGAGGAAACACCTTCAGTGTCCCACGGGCTCTGCAAATCAGTGCACTCAGAGTGAGCTTCCTCACACCTTGCTGGGGAAAGTGTCCAGTAGCTTCAATAATCTCATGACCAAAAGACTGAAGAGAGGGAAGAAGACATCTGAGTTCACATTTTCAGACAATAGTAGCTGGCATTTCCTGAATGATCACTGTGTGTCAGGCACCTTAGGTCTGTTCACGACTCACCACATGTTTCCGTACGACAGCACCATGGCTTCTGTAATTAATCCCTATTGGATAGGCTGCTGCTGATGGAAATGGGGTCTCCAAATCCTTTATCCCAGAGCCTGTGCTGTTCTGTGCTGTTCTGCAGACTGAGCATGCGTTCTCCCCACGCCTTCCTCAGGCTTTGGCAAAGGAGACCTCTGAAAAATGGCACTTAGTCTATTACTGACTTTTTTTAAAATTGGCTTTTGGACTAATGAGGTCAGTAAAATGTGTGAAACCAAACTAGAAGGCAGTGCTGGCAAGTTTGTTGAGTCTCTGACCAATATTTGGATTCTGAGCAATCCAAACATCCAGGCAACTTTAAAAGGTCTTCTTGCTCTGAGAGTCATAGTGACTTATACAAATAAATAAAAGATTAGTGATTATAGTAGTTCATCAAACACCACATTTACTTAAATTTTCTTGAATACTATTTTCTTTTCTTTCTTTCTTTTTTTTTTTTTTTTTTTGAGACAGAGTCACTCTGTTGCCCAGGCTCGACTGCAGTGATGCAATCTCAGCTCACTGCAACTTCCACCTCTTGGGTTCAAGAGATTCTCCTGCCTCAACCTCCCGAGTAGCTGGGATTATAGGCATCCACCACCTTGCCTGGCTAATTTTTGTATTTTTAGTAGAGACGGGGTTTCACCCTGTTGTCCAGGCTGGTCTTGAACTCCTGGGCTCAAGTGATCGCCTGCCTCGGCCTCCCAAAGTGCTGGGATTTCAGGTGTGAGCCACCATGCCCAACCTCGAATACTATTTTCTACCATACCATTTAAACGTCATTCAAATTTAATATTCTCAACAAATTTTGAAAGAAGGCAATCAGGCAAATTTCATCTCAGTCAAACCCTAAACTTACACATGCTGTGACTGTGCCTTCCTCAACTTTGTTTCCCTTCATCCAGTTAAGACTTGGTTGTGCAGAGTTAGGGGCTCCTCAGGTGATAACACGATCAAAGGCCCTGACCCTTGTCACAAGAGTACTCACTAAGAAGCCCTGGTCGGGAGTACAAGTGTTTGACATCTTCTCAGCAACTCTGATGTGTAATCCCACCAGCAATTAGTGTTTTTCTTTCTCCACATTGATTACAGATAGTTTGCTTTTCCCTGTATGACTGCAAAGGTTTGAATGTATGTCTGTATGTTGTTTGGGTTGCAGGGAAAGAAGGAGTAGAAAAAGGAATGAGAGGTGGCTGTGATTGGCTAGTTGTTCTGAATGCAAATAACTCTATGCTTTTCACCTTTAGTGAATATATGAATGTCTCAGGGTGGGAGAAATAGTAAATAATGCCAAAGATCCTCCTTAGTGGTCCTGTGGCTTCATTGAAGGCATACATTGAAATGTTTCTAGCCAGGAGCAGTGGCTCACGCCTGTAATCCCAGCACTTTGGGAGGCCGAAGCAGGTGGATCACGAGGTCAAGAGTTCAAGACCAGCCTGGCCAAGATGGTTAAATCCCATCTCTACTAAAAATACAAAAAATTAGCCGGGCATGGTGGCACGTGCCTGTAATCCCAGCTACTCCAGAGGCTGAGGCAGAGAATTGCTTAAACCTGGAGGGCGGAGGTTGCAGTGAGCCGAGATTGCACCACTGCACTCAGCCTGGGCGACAGAGCAAGACTCCGTCTCGAAAAAAGAAAAGAAAAGAAAAATATTTCTGAACAGGGGAAAAGCCAAATACAATGGAATACAATGGGCATTCCCAAAAGACTGAAGAAAGAATACGTGGAAGTTGATTCTTCTGGGGTTCCCAGGAAAGTTGGGAAAAGAAAATGAATCACTTAAAAAGTGGAGAGCTGATGCCCGGCCCTCTGTACTTGTTTCTCTCTCTAAACAGGGAAGAAAGGCCACAGAAAGAAGAGCAGTGTCCCCAGTCTACACGTGTCCAGGAAAGAGAGGCTTTTATTTTTAACTGTATTTACCCAAGACTATTGGCTTTTATGTTTCAGACGCAGTGCTACGAAAGACCTTGTCCTTGTAGTTTTCATTATTTCAGAGATAAAATGGAAAGCAAGGGTAAGAGCCCCAATCATTAAGAACATGGCCTAGCTCTCTGCAGATCACAGATTCAGCCACCAACTTCTGCCCTATAACCATGGAGGTGCCCCCGCGTCAGTCTGTACACAACCCCACAAGAGGAGCCACTTATTTGCCTCCTTGTCTACTGAGCATGAAATAATGTTTTTCTTAATTATTATCTGAGGCTTTTCTATTTCCTCCTCTCTACTGATTTTGACAACAAAAAAATATATCAGGGCCTGGTGGTGGTGGCTCACACCTGTAATCCCATCACTTTAGAAGGCTGAGGTGGATCACTTGAGCCCAGGAGGTCAAGGCTATGGTGAGTCATGATCATGCCAATGCACTAAGCCTGGGCAGCAGAGTGAGATCCTGTCTCAAAAATATATATATACATATATATTAGGCATTATGCTGTACACAAAGAGTTTATTATCTAATACACATGATAATATCTCTCGCTAGATGTAAGCTTTATGGAGATACCAATTTTTTTAACCAATAACCACTAACCAAACAATGATTGAATAAATGAATGGCTGGTTATATTTATACCCATGTGTAAAGGCAAATTTATGGCCAATGGTTAAAATTTATTGAAAACAAATTTCAGCTCATTATAAAAAAGAACTAGCAATCAGAGGTTTCCCAAAAAGAAACAGACAGCTTTAAGGCATAAAATATTCCTTTCTACAGGAAATATTCAAAGAAAAGTAGAATGCCCATTTCTAGTGATGTTGCAGAATTACAAAATGATATTATTTTGTGCAAAACTAAAAAACGTAAATTTTGTATGGGGGAAAATAGTATCAAAGAATAGAACAACCAAAGAGCTTGTAAAATACATCATGAATAAAAAAGCTACTTCCAGCTTAATGGAAATTGGATTTTGGATTTGTATTTGAAGCATGTGTAGGATTTAAAATGAGAGAGATGGTAAGAGAATACATGCCAGGCAGGTTAAGCTTATCAAGGGCAATGATCAAGAAATAACAAACAAGAAGGGTTTAGGAAATTAAAAGCTTTCCTTTCAAATATGACTGAAAGAGCCAATTTTTATTGGAAAATGCTGTGAGATAAGAGGGATTGTTGGCTTGAAGCAATTGTTAATATAAGAAGACTGCACACAGCCCAGAACTGGGTTTGTTTCCAGACAAAGAGAAAACATGGTATGACATTATCCATCCTTACCATAAGCAACATTAAGGAATATCTTGAAATTGTTTTTCAGAAAAAGCTAATATTAACCTAAATTTAAACTGTTAAATAACATCAAAGATTTACTTTACAAGCACATTTCTAAATGTACTGAAAAACTATATGTCCATAATAATCGATTCAATAGACAGATAAATTTCCTTTTCCCTGTGCAATTCTACCATCAACTAATAGCCCTTATTGCAGGAAATGAAAAATCTAAACACTTTTCCAAATGTGTCACGATTACCCAACCACTTTCCAGTGTGAATTTTCTTAGGGGTGAGGATGGGAACACTAATAGTTTCTCTGCACTCAGGAACCTCATAAAGGACAAACTTTTAAATCAAATAGTACAGACCAAATAAACAAAACAGAGCTACATCTTGCTTTGCTTTATACTTTGTTCTCTTCCTTGTCTGGCTGCAAAAATCTTTGCATGATTTTCATTGAAAATAACTCCTGAATTGATGTGAGATTTTACTTACCCTGAGACCTACCCAGGCCTGGTTTAGACATGTTCCCAAAGACTTCCCTGCTCTTCGGGGTACTGAGTTGCCATAAGGATAAACCAGGCAGACAGTCCTTAGACATTAGGGCTAATTTCTAATTTACCCCCCTGTGTCTTTCTTTTATCATCACAAACATGTTTGGTATCTAATTTGGTTTACTCTTAGAAAAGCATGTTTTGGAGTACATAAAACAGAATGGCCCTTCAGGCAGCAATATGCTAAAGTTTTAAAGATCTTGTAGCTCTATTTTTCTATTAATTGATGCAGATTTTGAGAATCAACAAGCACATTAAAAAGTAGACATCAACACTATAGTAAAATTAAAACAGTTCTTCTGTCTTTTGTTGTTGTTTCCACATCATTCAGAAAGGGGAAAGTACTCTTTAAAATTAGAAACGGAGAACAACAAGGAAGAGAAATCTATTTTGTTGAAAAACAGCTTTGGTAATATTATTTAGTGAAAGATGAAGTGACAGATGTGGAAACTTCTAGTCAAAGTCTGCAGCTTTTATTTGCATTGAATATCTATCCAAGATGAATCATCCTAGAAAAGCAGCCAGTGGACTTAGAAGAATGTCACTCACCATTGTTTCTGCCAAAGAAGGATTTTCTTGGTGTAGAATATTGAGTATTCATTTGGGGTCTTGAATGGGTGAAAGAGACAAATAACAATTTAGGAGAAAGAAAGAAGAAGATGGAATGGATCCATAGGCAGAAAAGATTTGTCCTCAAGGGTACATCCAAGATTTGCTTTAATCTGTCTTATAATTGAAATTTGAAACAGTTATTAGCACAGGTTCACAGCATCTCAAAACTAAAAACTATGTGGAAAAGAGGCTAAGCACAAAGATGTAAGCACTAAGTGAGCATAACTGCTTTACAGACAGTTTCATGTCAGTGGACATGTGCCATTTTTCTTCTTCTTCTTCTTCTTTTTTTCTGCCCAGTGCAGTTGCCACATATTATTCAATGCACAACTTTACGGGGCATCATTCACATCTTAGTAAGAGATGGAGAAAGACAATGCTGAGAAAAAAAAAAAAGTAGATTTCCGAGAGCATCAGAGCCTATAAATTCAGCTCTGCCTGGAGCTGCAAAAGTCAAAATACTCTTTTTGGGGATCAAGCCAGCATGAATTGAGATTCTGTCATTTACGGCCAATAGATTCATAATTCTCATAGCCAAAAGGGAGGGGAATACTTTTAGTTCTCTGCTATTTTATGAGCTGAATTTATGGTGCACAGAAGCATTTTCTAGTCAAAATAATTAGAGTTACGTAAAGGCAAATAATCACTGGTCTACTGTCATTATGGGAAATAAGAGCCATAATAACCCTATGTGTGTTTTATGAATTTCAACTGGGAAAAATTTTGAAAATTACTAAAAATTCATAACTCTGCCATATAAACATAAGAACTCTTACTTTTTCTATTTTTCCTTTTTAATTTCCACTTTTGTGTCTATTTTTACTTGTTAATCCTTGTTTTACATTTTTGCACATGATGAAATAATATTGTAAGAATAATTGTATGAACTTTTATTCTCATTTTTAGAATTAAAAATGCCTTCCATTTATACTTTGAATTGTCCACTATTTCACACTGTAGATATACCATACTTTATAATTTTCCTGTTTGGGGATATTTTTATTATGTATTTCCAATTTTTATTATTTTAAATAGCATTGTGGTAAACATCTTTAAATATACGTTTTAATTTAACTTTTTATCGTTTCATTAAGACAGTATCCTAAAACTGGACTTAGTGGTTCAATGGGTAAAACAGTTTTATAGCCTGTTGGTTCCTTGTCTCTCTTAGTGACATAACACCTTTTAAAAGCTTTCTAAATTCATTATCTCTATTCCCTAACCCCTTTCTTACCCAAAACCCAGTCCAGGCAGATTTTGATCACTATCCTTGTATTGGAATCACTTTGTTAAGGTCACCAATGGCTTTCACAGCCTCAAATCCAATGATCCATTATCATGTTTTATCTTACTGAATTTCTCAGAATAATTTGACAGTTTGGTTATTCTCTCTTTAAAACATTATCTTTGCTTGAATTTGGGGATTCCACACTTTCCTGGTTTGCCTTCAACCTCACAAGACACTCCTCCTCAGCCTCCTTTTCTAGCTCACCTTGCTAGCACTTGCTGACCTCTAGATACTGTGTTGTCTCAGGGCTCAGTCCTCAAACATACATGCCATCTACATGCACTCTCTAAGTGATTTCATCCAGGAATATGGCTTTAATTACCATCAATACATTGATGACTCCTAGATTTATACCTCCATCCAACCCCTCTCTGTTGAAAGCCAAACTCATATACACTATAATCTATATAACATCTATGCCAGATGTCTGTCTGGCATCTAAAATCTAAGATATCCCCAACCATGCCTTATTCCCTCCCTTAGGCTCATCCCTCTGTAATGCCCAGACCCTCCATGACCCGAAAGCAACCACCAGAGTCCAGAGACAAAGCCAAGCGGCAGGGATCGCTTTATTTCGAGTTCGACCTCGGTTCCCTCCAGCTAGTTATCTGATCCTAGGGAGAGACCCCAAGCTCGGTGTTCAGCCGTCTTTTATAGTCAGACACAAACAAGTTACAGCAAGTTACAGAGTCACGGGGAATTTTTACAGTTGAAGGTTTACAATTGGCTGACATTTAAAGTTAAACATTAGTCAGTTGTTCATTGGTTCCCGCCCTTTGACCAAACCACAAACGGCCGCTTGCCCTGCTAGGGGCTTTCCAGATAACCTTGTTGTTTTAGCATTAAGGGGAGTTTCCTGACTTTTCTGACCTCTGATATTCAGTATTTTTCCACTCCTCACCTCACTCTTCCCCATCTCAAGAAAACAGTGATATAATTCACCCACTCGCTACAGCCAAAAATACTGGAATCTTCTTTAATTCTTCTCTTTCCCCCGTACTCCACATTGTCAACAAACTGGCCACATAAGATTTATTTACTGTCAAAAAAAAAAGCCTGACTTAATTTTTTAATTCAAATAAGAATGTTACATGATGGGTTCCAGTGACAACCCAGTCATTTCATAATTCTAATTCTAAAGTAGATAGATGGATATGGTAAGGAACCTTGCATTGAGGCTGTCATGGATTGAAATATATTCCTGTTTTGCAATATTTCTTGCTTAGTTGTTAAGGGCTCTCCCTCAGACTATAGAAGCTAATAAATTGTCTCTTTATTTGGCACCTTGGGAATTTTTTTTTTTTTTTAGCACCCTGGACCAATGCACCATTCCGGATGGCTGAGATGTACACTTTTACTTTAAGGGGTAGGAGGTAAGGGTAATGTTGGAAAGAGAAATGGGAAAGAAGCAGCAGCATGACATTTGGACCCCCAAGCATGTTCTAGAGCAGGCTGGTTTTAAGAAAGTCCTCATTTGCCTCAAGTTTAATGACTCTGGGCCTAAATGGGACAGGATCACAATCACATTTGTCACCAGCAAACTCGTATCTAGATGGCATATGAGTTGTTCCTGTTAGAACAATGATTTACTGGAAAGCCATTTCCCACCACTGATTTGAGCACCACTGTTATTATCATACATGAATTTCCATATACAATTAGGCCATATTACAGATTTGCTATTCCATTTAATTGACCTGTCTGCCTACCCTTAATTTTCACTTAAGAATTTTCTTTCTCTTTCTTTTCACTTTTGTGCAATAGAAAATGTGCTCATCTACATTTTCTTTTAACTGTTTTTTGTTTTGGCATACGGATGACAGGAATTTTTTTAATGTTTATATTGTAGTCAGTCTTTTGGTAGTGGTCTTTGTTCTCCTTTAGGTTTTCTGATGTACAGTCATTTTATCTACTTACATGCAGATGATGTTTTATCTCTTTCTTTACAATTCTTATGCTTCTAATTGTTTCTCTGGGCTGACTGCATTAGCAAGTAGCTTCAACACAATGTCAGATAGCAGTAGTGGTAATGAGCATCTTTTTCCTTCACCTACTTTAATAGGAAAGCCTCTAGCACTTTTCCATACGTTGGTGCTGGTTTGGGGTTATGGTGTATGCAAGTTTTATGTGATATGTTAAGTAATTAATTATTAGTTTTTATTTTTCAGTGTTTTAACATAAATCTGTGTTGTATTTTGTCAAATTCCTTTTCTGCATCAATGAAGATAATCACATGATTTTTCTTCTCAGCTCTTGTATCAGTTATTAAGCTACTAACTCTTACCTATAAATGCTTAGCTCCTAGAGTAGTGACTGCTGATGTCAATCATGCACGGCCCCCTAGAGCTAGTTGACTTTTTAGGTGTGTTTTTCTTATCTCTCCAACTTGATAATTAGCATATTCTATTTTGTACATTTTATTAAACGTTTCCACAGGGTTAAGTGAATTTGTTGAGGTAGCGACACTCAATATTTATTGTTTACCTGCCACAACCCCTGTCCATCATTGCTCAGGAAAATCGTTAATCATCTATAGTTAGATATATACCTGCTGGTACCTACCTAGAATGTTGAAATCACATACCTGAGACAGGAGAGAAGAAAAATTCCAAGAGGAACTCTCATGTAAGTGCTACTTCTTCCAAGCAACTAAAACAGCTCTTCTATTCTTTCCAGGAAAAAAATCCCCTTCTTTGAGGACATTCCTGGTAAGTATCCTCATCAATAGAAAAAAAAATTTTTACAAAGAAAACCAGGGGTTTTGCTAGCATTTCTGTGGTTTCAGACTTAATGTGATGTGGGGATGCTCTGACTGGGAAAAAGAATGATCAGAAGGTTTCTAGGGAAGCGTACCAGTTTACAAATAACCAGGTTCTCCAGTGACCACCTCATGTGTCTACTGTTTTCTTCTCAAGCAGAAATGTGAAGACAGGGGAAGGTAGAGTCCAGTCTTGCCCAAACCCTGCATGTCCAGGAGAAAGCTGACTCTAGTCTAAGCTACAAAAAAAGGAAAAAAGAGTCTCCTTGTTTTACATAATTTCATACACAAAATAATGGAAGAGTAATATCTACAATTAACATCAAAGATGCCCTTATTCGTCACAGACTCAGTGTAGAGGCTCAGTTACTTATCTCATGACCACAGAAAAAAATGAAGGAAGAAAAGAATGAGGACAGATTTGCCAGGGCCAGAGCTTTACCCAAGAAATATAGCTGAGAAACTGTGGGAGGGTAATAAGTAGGCACCTAGGCTCTGCAGGATGAGAACTGGATGCAAAGAACAGTTGAGAGCTTTCTTCCCTATCCTCTCCTCATCTTGAGTTGCTAGTCATTGCTGCAAGTACAGGAGAACATAAAACAGAGTTTCAGAAAACTAATATGTAAAACGTGAGAAATTACTAGTGTGCACGGGTGCCCAGAGCTAAATATAAAGCACTCGGATATTTGCAAAAGCACTAGCATGCTCAGAGTTAACCAGTTACTAGACTGCTTTCTCACACCTGAAAACATCCTAACAGAAAGAATTTTCCTCCTTTGTGTTTTTAGTGATAATCTGGAAAAGGTCTAAGTCTTTTAACTTATTTAGAGCTGTTGAGATTGAGACATATAATACAGCTCTGGTAGGAAAATAATCAATTAAGGGAAATAATCAGATCTTCTCTCAACCTATTCCTACCCCCCTCAGAATGTACTACAGTGCCATAGAGGCAAAGAGCCTGCATGTTTCTTTAAAGGTGAGGGGAATGAGGGAGTTTCAGGTGTTAAGGATTTTCAGACAGTCATAACTGGGGAACCTTTCCTTTTAACACTGTTTGCTTTCTTTCCTTTCGCTTGCTCTTCACCTCTCTGTATGTTTTGTCTACCTTTCATTCAACATAATGAGTTACTTTAAATTAAGGGGGAAATAAAAAAACATTTTTTTGTGTGTTCAGACCATCAGGGGGCAGTGCTTCCTTTGAAAGAGGCACTGCCAGAAACTAGAACAAGGGGAAGGGAACAGCAGGAGGAGGGCATTCAATGAAGTGTTTGATGTAATGGTGAGGTTTTGATTGTTTGTAAAAACAGAATGAAGATTTCCCAAAGGCTACCCAATCAAAAGAACCAGAAGACTCTAGAACAGTGAACTAGGCCCAGTGAACATGGTCAATTCCAGGTCTCCAAACGGAATCCACAGAGGCTCCAGGAAAAGGAAGGAATGGAAACTCCACTGAGCACTCTGCTGGTGCTCCTGTGTGTGCAGCTGACCTGTGAGTCAGGGGAGCCCTGAGGAGGGGAGGAATAGCTCAAGCAACAGAAAGTGGGGGCAGCCGAGGCACTGAAATCTAGAAGGATCCCAGGGACAATCTTGGGTCTACTCTCGGGAATGTACAACTAATAATGAAGCTGATGAACAAACAAACAAACAAGCTATATATATGAAAATGTTTCATTCCTCCTGAGCAGGGTCAAATGGACAACTGCCAGTGGAACAGAATCCTTCTTCCCTGAAAGTCAAGGAAGGCGACAGAGTCACACTGAACTGCAGTTACAGAGAGAGTGCTTCAGATTTCTTCCAGTGGTTCAGGCAGGATCCTGAGGAAGGCCTCATTTCCCTGATACAAATGCTGCCAACTGTGAGAGAAAAAGCAGTGAAAGATTCACAGCCAGGCTTAGAAAAGGAGATGAGCACTTTTCCCTGCACATACAGGATTCCCAGCTCCATGACTCAATCACTTCTGTGCAGCAAGCCCACAGTGCCCACAGTCACCTGTATCCTGTACCTAAAGCTAGCTGAGGGGCCCGGGCACACCTCCTTTTATAAGGGCACTGGGGCACTGACTATAACTCTGCTGTATATAAAGGGAAATATAAAGGACTGTTTTATAACACAATGTCAAACATTTCATTCGAAGACCATGTGAGGAGGGATAGTGTTTTCAAATACTATCTAAAGTATTTTGTTTCTCAGTGTGAGGCCCTTCCTTTGTGAAAACTAGTCCAAAAACTAGAGGCTAAATATCAAAAAGGAGAGAGCACTAAAGAACAAAGAAAGAACAGGGTAAAATTCTTGTCTTTGAGCTTCTTTGTAAACTTTTACAAAGATAGAGAAAATACAAAATCTTGAAAGCCATGACCATCAAATTCAGTAGTGAAAGAAAAAATATTTTGACATGCCAAAAAGATTGGCTTAGAAGATCAAGTACCAAAATCTGAGGGAAAATGATACAAAGAGTTTAAAGGAAAAGAGAACACAACATGGTAGAAAAGCTGTCTTCTCCTTAAAAGGGATAAAATGTCAACCAGCTAGCTAGAAAGGAAGTCAATGATGTGAGGAGAGGTCATAAACAGTGAGCCCAGCATCCTGCTCTTTTCTTGGGTCAGAGCCCTGGGCAGATAGGGTGGGAGGAGGGTGAATCACATTTAGCAATGATTCTGAACTGAAGGAACAGTGAATTTTAGCAAAAACTGTTTTGATCATTGTTTCTTATATCAATACTCACAAGAGAACACCCATTGCAGAGGAAGCATTGAACCACCATGTGGACAAGATGGTCCGTCCAAAGCGTATCAACCAGCCAGCTAGAGAATGTGTGTCCTTGTCAATTTCTTGAACAATAGACCCATGAACAGATTAGCTAAGGTGACAGAATTGAGTTTCTTTGTAAGCCCAGAAGCATGGGTTTTCTCCCACCAAGACAGATTTAGCTACTTCTGCTGCTGTTGCAGGACTTTTCCTTAGTTCAAAGACAGGGTTCTTTGTCCCATGGCCACGAAAATTCAGGCTCGCAGACAATTTGAATGGTGAGTAAGACACGGTTTTATTAGGTGAAGAAGAAGAAAAGGGGGAAACAGGGACTCTCACAAGGCCAGAGTCCCTGCTAGAGCACTTCCCACCTAGCAGTTCGAATTCCAGCTTCCACACAGGAAGAGGAGGAGCCTGGCTCCTCCCCACTGCAAAGGATGCCAACTTCTGTGACTCTACCCCAGTGCACAGGCCGCTTGGAATTTCTCCAGGGACCCCCTCCCACCTGGCTGTCTCACTGCCAAATGTCCACCCTGTCAGCAGTAAATACAACACTGAGCCTTCAATGTGGAATCATCCCTCAAAGGAACCAACCACACACTAGTTGGCAAGTTGATTATGTTGGACCACTTCCACTCTGGAGGTATCAGGTATTTTTTTTCTTATTAATACATATTCTGGGTGTGAATTTGTGGTCTCCTCCAAAGTGCCACACATAGTTGCATGAACTGAGGGTTCAGAGTGTCTCATTGATCATTCTGATCATCAAGGGATTTCACATCTCTTGCATCAACAGACCCACTTTATATCAAGGGCGTGTGACAGTAGTCATGTCATATAGCATATAGCTTCATCATATAGCATTAGCCATGAACCACTAGCCTGATAGAACTTTGGAATGACCACTTAAGGGCCCAGCTAAAGCACTAGCTTAGGGAAAGCACTCTGAGGGGCTGAAAAGCTATTCTTCAAGATAGCGTTGTGTCCCTGTTACATAAAATACATGGACCTGGGTACCAAGGGGTGGAAGTAGGACTATCAGCCCATCAACCACCACTTTTAGTAACCCACTTTTGTGATTCCCGTTCTTATAACTATAGGTTCTGCTGCACTAGGGATTCTGGTTCCCTTTGAGGGGGAAAAGGGAGGATGCTGCTTCTACAAGGGAAACAGAAAGGTTTTTACCAAACCCAAGGTAACATATACTACCTCATAATTTGGGGATATTCATGCCAGTCCTGGAGGCCAAAAACGGAGTTACTACTCTGTCAGGGACAGTTGATCCTGATTATCATGAAGCTAAACCCCACAGCAGAACTGGGGAAATATGTCTACAACTCAGGGAATTCACTGGGATGACTTTTAGCACTTTCGTGTCAATGATTATTATAAATAGGCAATTGTAGCAACTACAGCCTGACAAGAGCAGACTAACCAGGGGCTTATACCCCACAGTGATGAAGGTCTAGGTTACCTCCCTGGAAAAGAAATCTAGAGCAGTAGAAAAAAATGTCAGCCAAAGGTGAGGAGAATCAAGACTAAGTAGTATAGAAGGTAGATAGAGGAGATAATAAATATGAATTGCAGACATGGAACCAACTATAGCAAGCGTAGCTTGTCCCAGTAACCCTCTTGTTGTCAACAATAACAACAACAGCAACAACAAAAACTAGTGCTCTGTATGGATTTAACGCAGAGCTCAAGTGGATCTGAGCAAGACAAGGAGTGAACTGTATAGATACTGTTGGTTCCCTACCGATATCTCCCAGGTAGTCATGCCAACACACCGGACACCACTCGCTGAAAATCCCAGCAACCCTGAAGACGACTTTGACTTTCTGGCCATGAATGTGGAGGGTGTGGAGAACAAGCCAGAAATGCAAAAGAGTTAATGCTGCAAAAGCAGTTCTTAATCAGTGACAGACAGTGAGTTTAGGCGTGATTACTCCAGTTTCTTCACGACGCATTTGGCATAGCTCCAAAAAGTATGCTATGCTGTCTCTTGGAGTTATTGTGACAGGTAGTTAGACAGGCATGAATGGGGCACAAGAGAGCTCTCCCCTCCACCCACCAGGAATTATCAGGTGATGGTTTGGCAGTTATCACATTGCCTCTCTAAAAATGATAATTGGTAGCAAATTATCACTGGCAACTTGCCCAACAGATAAAGACACTTGAGATTGATAATCGGCTTCCAATAAAATCTCAGGAATTGGCCGAGTGAACCTAGCATGCACATTAAGAGACAAAACAGAGGAGTATGACCTTCTAGGGGCACTCTAACAGAAAAAGGAAGAAAGCCTCAGATGGGCATGCGTACAACTTCCTAAACACGCTGCTCATGCCCACTTCCCAAGCAGGAAGGAGAGCACTGCACATGCAGGCGGGCAACCATCCTAAGGGAAGAATCATGGGAAAGGGGTGCAAGATGCTGGAGGTAGGTCAGCATATAAAATCTTAAGGTTAAGGTTAAAGGCTGCACTTGTCCTTCAAGTTGTCCACTTGGGTCTTTTCCAAGTGTACTTTCCTTTCTCTCCTGCTCTAAAGCTTTTTAATAAAATTCCACTCCTGTTCTGAAACTTGCCTTGGTCTCTCCTTCTGCCTTATGTCCCTCAGTCAAATTCTTTCTTCTAAGGAGGCAAGAATTGAGGTTGCTGCAGACCCATATGGATTCACCACCGGTAACTCAGAACCTTCTACCCCTAACATTATCCAGCTGCAGTAAGCTGCAATTGCCCATAGTGGTAACTGTCTTGATGGCACATTCTGTATTGGCTTCCTTCCTTCCCTGATTTACCTCCTACCCATGTTTTGCCAACAAAAAGAGTTAAACTCTGTAAAATAGTTAAAGAGATCGATTCTGAGCCAAATATGAGTGACCACGGCCCGTGACACAGCCCTCAGGAGGTCCCGAGAACATGTGAAAGGTGGTTGCAGTGCAGCTTGGCTTATACATTTTAGGGAGACATGGGACTTCAATCAAATACATTTTAAAAATACATTGGTTCTATCCAGGAAGGCAGGACAACTCAAAGCAAGAGGCAGTGGGGTCAGTGGGAGTGAGGGGCTTCTAGTTTATAGGTAGATTTTAAAATTTTCTGGTTGACAATTGGTTGAGTTTATCTAAAGACCTGGGATTAACAGGAAATGTCTGGATTACGATAAGAGGTTGTAGAGACCAAAGTTTTATCAGGCAGATGAAGCCTCCAAGTAGCAGGTTTCAGAGAGAATGAATTGTAAATGCTTCTTATCAGACTTAAGGTCTCTGTTGATGTTAATGCCAAAGAGGTATGATGAAGCATGTCTGACCGCCAGTTCCCATTCTGGCCTGAACCAATCTCTCAAGCTGAATTTTAAGAGAGCCCTGGCCAAGAAGGAAGTCTACTCAATGGTTGCAGGGGGCTGGGGAGCCTTAGAATTTTATTTTTGGACTACAGTTTCCTAGAATCACCTACAGTAAACTATTTACACACAAATTATTGTACTGAAGCTGACTTTTAGGGATCCAAAACTGAGATACAGGAATTCAAATCATGAGACAAGGGTGAAGATTATCTAGAAGAAATGTTGGTGTCCCTTCTCTTATTGCTATCAAGCTGAGCTTTGCAGCACAAGGGATTTTAGCAGCCTCATTCAGGATGGGTCCCAGTGCTTACAACTCCTTAAGCATCTCTCTGAGTGGGGAAACTCAGCCACCTACCTCTGTGACAGAGAATTCATGCTCCTCAGACAGCACCCAATACATAACAGGGCCCCCATTCATATGCCCAGTTTGGGGACCCCAACTCAGGAATTACATAAGGATCCCTGACACTCTCTCTGGAAATGCAAAATTCTAAAGAATCAGAGTAAGGTATTTAAAAGTGTTTTTTTCACAATATTTTTTCATAATGGAATGAAAATGATGAGAGCAATTCTTGATATAAATACAAATTAAACTGAGGCAATTTAGTGCTGACGAGAACTTCTGCAATAGCTATTTCAGAGCTTCTTGATATAGCATAAACAAGGCGGTTTTGTTTGTTTGTTTGTTTGCGTTTGTTTGTTTTTTGAGATGGAGTTTCACTCTTGTCGCCCAGGCCGGAGTGCAATGGCACAATCTCAGCTAACTGCAACCTTCGCCTCTTGAGTTCAGGAGATTTTTCTGGCCTCAGCTTCCCCGCAGCTGGGATTACAGGCAAGTACCACCATGCCCAGCTAATTTTTGTATTTTTAATAGAGATGGAGTTTTAACCATGTTGCCCAGGATGGTCTCCAACTCCTGACCTCAAGTGATCCGCCCACCTCGGCCTCCCAAAGTGCTGGGATTACAGGCGTGAGCCACCACACCTGGCCAACAAGGTTATTTTTTTAATCCATGTAAAATGTGAACACAATTAGTCACTACATATTCTGCTTTTACTTATCTCTGAATTTACTCGATGCTCTTTTCAGCCACAAGCATATACGTTTTTTCTCATTATTTTAAGAAATTGTAAAAATGTAAAAATTTGAATATAAACAGGCATATTCTTACCCAAAATTAAGTGTTCATATTTCATAAGATTTGCTTTGTAAGTTTTAATTTTTTTTAGATAAGAAGAAAAATAAAATCACAGTTTGCCATTTGTTGTGAATGGAGTCAGAGGTTTCTGCCCACCATTCCGGGTCACGCTCTCCTCTCCAAGATTAGGTCTTACTAAAAACAAATTTGCCAGCTCCATTTTCTCTTTCTAAGCTAGTTAAAAGCACTCCAGAAACATTTTTTATTTTCATTTGAAATCATAACCAGAGGCCTATTTTCTGAGAGACCAAAAAGTATTCAGAAACATTTTCCTCCTTGAAACCTAGTCACCCACCCACCTATCATAGCATTTCCTGCCCTGAAGGAGAATTCTCACCAAGCATAGAGGAGAACCCAGATCAGAGCAGAAGACTTTTCACTCTGCAGGGGAGCGGTGTCAGCATGACACGTGTGAGCTTGCTGTGGGCAGTCGTGGTCTCCACCTGTCTCGGTAAGAAAGATGTAGGTCTTTCTTTATAAAGGCATCTACGGGGGCTGTGAAGCAGGAGGGATTAACAGAACAGCAACTGCATTGCATCTTAGAGCCCAGCTACCTGGAAGCAGAAATATGCTGCCTAAGGTTGGAATCACAAAGAAAGGTGTGTGAGAATGGCAATCAGCTTGTGAGTCTGTTTCTCTCTCTCACATGATATCCCAGTGAAGTCCTTTCTCTCCTCTTTCCCACAGAATCCGGCATGGCCCAGACAGTCACTCAGTCTCAACCAGAGATGTCTGTGCAGGAGGCAGAGACCGTGACCCTGAACTGCACATATGACACCAGTGAGAGTAATTATTATTTGTTCTGGTACAAGCAGCCTCCCAGCAGACAGATGATTCTCATTATTCGCCAAGAAGCTTATCAGCAACAGAATGCAACGGAGAACCGCTTCTCTGTGAACTTCCAGAAAGCAGCCAAATCCTTCAGTCTCAAGATCTCAGACTCACAGCTGGGGGATGCCGCGACGTATTTCTGTGCTTTCATGAAGCACACAGTGAGATGAGCAGCAGGGAGAGGCTTACAGAAACCTCAGACCTCAGCATCTGTGCAAAGATCATAGGGTGCGAAGGAAGTGGTGGGGTAATAGGTATAGAAAATCACTGACTTCTCTTGGAAATAAAAGCTTCTCCTATTTCTTCTCCTATAAGAAACTCAGAGAGATCACTGTCTGCAAGCTTCAATCCTTTAAGTAACAGTACAGATAATGACGTGTGCAGTGCATTCCAGTTTGACAAAGTGCCTTCACTAAGGTACTTATTACAGGTCAGATTTCCTAAGTATTTTCTCTGTCCAGAAAATTTTTATAATTTGCCTGGGCACTCTTCCCTCCAGGAATTTTAAGTCTTTTCCATTGGTTAATTGTTGCTTGTTCTTTTATTTGTCCATCTAATCCAAAGCTGCATCTCCTCAGAACAAGGTACCCATTTTAGAACACAATGGGTGTGACAATGGTGGCATAACCAGGAAGGGGACCCGCTGGGCCCACCACAGACTTAAGAGATGACCTAGGTCCACCTGCAGTAGAACCTAGAAGAATGATGAAAAGGCTTTGAAATGCTCCACTGAAGGGCCAGCTCGTGGGCAACACCTCAGTGATTGAAATGCTATGCTTCAGAAAATGATAATATTCCTTAAACCACTGGCTGATATATGGTGTTGTGGCAAAAGTTTAGAAACCAAGAAATAGACATAGAATAGAGTCTTCTCATATCACTCCCTATAACTCATTTTCAGAATTTGTGTTTCGCTTTCCCACAACCCTAGGATCTGCTAGTTTAGAGGTCCTAGTTCCCAAGGAAGGATGCTCCCTTCAGGGATTTAGTAACCTGCAGCTATGGCTGCCACTTTTAGGTCACTCTGAACCCTTTGTGCCAATAGCCCAGCAGGCAAAGAGAGGAGCTATTAGACTGGAAGGGGTAAGTGACCCTGATTATCATGAAGCACCAGGTTGTTGTGACTCAAGGAGGGTGAGGAGGAATGTGGCTATAATGTAAATATTTCACATTGGTGTCTGCAGATGTTTCCATGCCCAATACAAGCAGCAAGCAACAAGACCTGAAAAGGGCAACGTGACCAAGAACTGAGACTCTTCAGCAATGAAGTTTTAAAGAACAGAAGCTCATGTCATACAACCTTCCTGTATTAAGGGCATTCAAGAGATTGCAGTCAGAGGCAATCTTGAAGACACAGTGACACAATGGAAATAATGTAGGGCAAGCATGCATCTGAGCAGTGCAAAGAAAGGACTGTAACTGATATCATATGTGCCTTGTTTTCCCATCCAAATGTCTCTCTGATTTTAGCTAGAGTTGTGGTAGACAATCACACTCACCTCATGCTGGTAACATCCAGCATTAAGCACACTCTATGTTTTGTTTTGTTTTGTTGCTTTCTACCCCAAGGCCTTCTCTAATGTCTCAGGAGATCTCTTAGTTTAAGGGCAAGCACAGCCCGAAATTATAGGGACACTACCACCCCTGTTGGCAAACACCAACCAATGGGGAAAAGAGCCAGGGGATAAACGCATTAGCTTTGTGTCCTTTAAGTAGACAATTCTGAGAGGCAACCTGTATGCTTCTCGGGAGATCCTACCAGAACCGAGTCCCACTTGAGTCAGGTATTGCTCGACCCACTTTCTTCTTTTATAGCTTATTTTTATAGATCAAGGGAGTACAAGTGCCACTTATGATACATGGATATATTGTGCAGTGGTGAAGTATAGGGTTTCAGTGTAACCATCACCTGAACAGTGTACATGGTACTCAATAAGTACTTTCTCATTCCTCATTCTCCTCCCACACTCCCACCTTTTCAAGTCTCCAATGTCTGTTATCTTTGTCCGTGTCTATGCATTATTTAGCTTCCATTTATAAGTAAGAATATGTAGTATTTAAATTTCTGTTTCTGAGTTACTTCACTTAAGATAATGGCCTCCAGTTCCATCCATGTTGCCATAAAAGACATGATTTTATTCTTTTTATGACTGAGTAGAATTCCATGGTGTGTGTGTGTGACATTTCCTTTATTTAATCATCCATTGATGGACACTTAGGTTGATTCCATATCGTTTCTGTTGTGAATAGTGCTGTGATCAACACAACAGTGAAGTTATATTTTTGATATAATAATTTCTTTGGTGGAGGGGTAGATACCCAGTAGTGAGATGCTGGATTGAAGAGTAGTTTTATTTTTAGTTCTTTGAGAAATCCCCATACTGCTTTCCATAGAGGTTGTACTGATTTACATTCCCACCAACAGTGAATAAGTGTTCCCTTTTCTCTGCATACTTACCAAACATCTGTTGTTTTCTGACTTCCTAATGATAGCCATTCTAACTGATGTGAGATGGTATCTCATTGTGGTTTTAATTTGCATTTATCTGATGATTGGTGGTGTTGAGCATTTTCTCATGTTTGCTGACCATTTGTATGTCTTCTTTTGAGAAACGTCTGTTCATGTCCTTTGCACACTTTTCAATGGGCTTATTTGTTTCTTGCTTGTTGAGTTGTGTGAGTTCCTTGTAGATTCTGGATATTAGTCCTTTGTTGGATGCATGGTTTGCAAATATTTTCTCTCATTCTGTAGGTTGTCTGTTTACTCTGTTGATTATATATTTTGTGGTGCAGAAGCTATTTAGTTTAAGTCCCATTAGTCTATTTTTTGTTTTGCTGCATTTGTTTTAAGATCTCAGTCAGAAATTCTTTGCCTAAGCCAAGATCCAAAGGAGTTTTTCCTAGGTTTTCTTACAGAATTTTTATAGTTTCAGGTTTTATATTTCAGCCTTTAATCCATCTTGACTTATTTTTTGTACATAGTAAGAGAAACAGATCCAGTTTCATTCTTCTGTGTGTGGCTAACTAATTTTCCCAGCACTATGTATTGAATAGGGTGTCCTTTCCCCAGTGTATGTCTTTGTCTACTTTGTCAAAGATCAGTTAGTTGTAGGTATGTGGCTTTATTTCTGGATTCCATAATCTGTTCCATTGATCTGTGAGTCTATTTTTAATACAAATCCCATGCTATATTGGTACTACGGCCTTTAGTATCATTTCAAGTCAGGTGATATGATGCATCAAGATTTCTCTTTTTGCTTAGGATTGCTTTGGCATTCAGGCTCTTTTTTTGTTTCATATTCATTTTAGCATTTTTTCCAAATTCTGTGAAAAATAATATTGGTATTTTGATAGGAATTGCATGGAATCTACATACAGCTTTGGGCAATGTGGTCATTTTAATAATATTGCTTTTTCCAGTTCATAAGCATGAGATGTTTTTTCATTTATTTGGGTAATCCACAATTTCTTTCATCAGTGTTTTGTAGTTTGCTAGTAGAGATCTTTTACCTTTTTGTTTAAGTGTATTTCTAAGTATTATTTTGTGGCTATGATAAATGGGATTATTTATTTTGTGGCTATTATAAATTTCGTTTGCAGCTTGGTTGTTACTGATGTATAGAAATGTTACTTATTTTGTACATTGATTTTGTATCTTGAAACTTTACTAAATTCACTTATCAAATCTGGGAGTCTTTTGGAGGAGCCTTGAGGGTTTTCTAGGTATAAGACATATCATCAGCAAACAGATAATTTGCCTTTTTCTTTTCCAGTTTGGATGCCTTTTATTTCTTTCTCTTGCCAGTTGCTCTGGCTAGGAGTTCCAGCACTATTTTGAATAAAAGTGGTGAGAGTGGGCATCCTGCTTTACCCATTTTCTCACTCCTGCTTCCTGAGATCACTTCCTAAATAAACTACATTCACCCAAGGTAGTTTCAGGCTCTGTTTTGGGGGGAAATCAAACTAATACAAGACATCTTTGGAAATCCAAAGATTCTTTGAAAATTTAACAAAGAAAGAACAGAGGAGAGTTCAAGGTGAACCTTACTGGGCTGAGCTAATAAAGGCAAGTGAGTGCTTAAGTGAGTCATGGTAAAAAAAAGATGTCACATTTTTTTCAAAAGATGATGAGGCAAATAGCATTTGCTAAACTCTCATCTCTGCAGATATGTGATTATGTCTTTTCAGTGCTCAAAAACTTTACTTTTCAAGTTTTAGCTCTTTCAACTGTCTCTCATTTCCCCTCCCCAAATTTTCTGACCCTTTACTATTGAAACTTCATTCCTAGTTATTCCCAAAATATGTCTCTCTTCTAGTCAGTTTATTACCCTTACTGGCTCATAAGCACTTAAAGCTCATTTGCTGCCTCTAGCATTTCTCTACTGGTTGTTCCACCCACCCAAATTTCTCTTTTATGTATATTTCTGACTGCTTGAACCATATGAATGTTATAACGACCATCAGAAATCTCTCTTCCCTCCAAGATTTCTTCTCCAATAATCAAAGAATCCTTTAATTCCTTCTCTTCCAAATGTCATACAGTACCAACTGTGAACCAAACAATCCAACTCCTACTGACGTACCTTCTTGAGGCATTTGCTATCGTTTCAAGGCACTCATCTTTCCTCCCCAAATACATTATATTCTCTGTGCAGATAGAGTTTGCCTTGTACCCTTCATAATTCCTCACTGCTCTTAGCACAGTATTAAGCACATAGTAAGTGCTGATAAGGCACAAATATTATGCTTAAAGTTTAAATTATAATCATGCTCTATTTCTGAAAGATTATCAAGGAAAAAGGTTTCTCTGAGGATGTAAGATGTGATAGAAGGTAGAATTTAAGAAAGCAGTGATAAAGGAAAGGACAGATACATTTTAAACATCCAAGTATTTTGATTTAGTGGAAACATAAATCTGAAACTCATTAAACAATTACTTCTAGAATACATTTCTTTTTTGTGTGTTTTTTGTTTTTTTGTTTTTTTAAATAGATTTATTTATTTATTTATTATTCTTTTTTTAATTATTATACTTTAAGTTCTAGGGCACATGTGCACAACATGCAGGTTTGTTACATATGTATACTTGTGCCATGTTGGTGTGCTGCACCCATCAACTCGTCAGCACCCATCAACTCATCATTTATATCAGGTATAACTCCCAATGCAATCTCTCCCCCCTCCCCCCTCCCCATAATAGGCCCCGGTGTGTGATGTTCCCCTTCCTGTGTCCAAGTGATCTCATTGTTCAATTCCCACCTATGAGTGAGAACATGCGGTGTTTGGTTTTCTGTTCTTGCAGTAGTTTGCTGAGAATGATGGTTTCCAGCTGCATCCATGTCCCTACAAAGGACACAAACTCATCCCTTTTTATGGCTGCATAGTATTCCATGATGTATATGTGCCACATTTTCTCAATCCAGTCTGTCACTGATGGACATTTGGGTTGATTCCAAGTCTTTGCTATTGTGAATAGTGCCGCAATAAACGTATGGGTGCATATGTCTTTATAGCAGCATGATTTATAATCCTTTGGGTATATACCCAGTAATGGGATGGCTGGGTCATATGGTATTTCTAGTTCTAGATCCTTGAGGAATCGCCATACTGTTTTCCACAATGGTTGAACTAGTTTACAATCCCACCAACAGTGTAAAAGTGTTCCTATTTCTCCACATCCTCTCCAGCACCTGTTGTTTCCTGACTTTTTAATGATCGCCATTCTAACTGATGTGAGATGGTATCTCATTGTGGTTTTGATTTGCATTTCTCTGATGGCCAGTGATGCTGAGCATTTTTTCATGTGTCTGTTGGCTGTATGCATGTCTTCTTTTGAGAAATGTCTGTTCATATCCTTTGCCCACTTTTGGATGGGGTTGTTTGTTTTTTTCTTGTATATTTGTTTGAGTTCTTTGTAGATTCTGGATATTAGCCCTTTGTCAGATGAGTAGATTGCAAAAATTTTCTCCCATTCTGTGGGTTGCCTGTTCACTCTGATGGTAGTTTCTTTTGCTGTGCAGAAGCTCTTTAGTTTAATTAGATCCCATTTGTCAATTTTGGCTTTTGCTGCCGTTGCTTTTGGTGTTTTAGACATGAAGTCCTTGCCCATGCCTATGTCCTGAATGGTACTACCTAGATTTTCTTCTAGGGTTTTTATGGTATTAGGTCTAACATTTAAGTCTCTAATCCATCTTGAATTAATCTTCGTATAAGGGGTAAGGAAAGGATCCAGTTTCAGCTTTCTACTTATGGCTAGCCAATTTTCACAGCACCATTTATTAAATAAGGAATCCTTTCCCCATTTCTTGTTTTTCTCAGGTTTGTCAAAGATCAGATGGCTGTAGATGTGTGGTATTATTTCTGAGAAAAATCACAAGCATTCTTATACATCAGTAACAGACAAACAGAGAGCCAAATCAGAAATAAACTTCCATTCACAATTGCTTCAAAGAGAATAAAATACCTAGGAATCCAACTTACAGGGATATAAAGGACCTCTTCAAGGAGCACTACAAACAACTGCTCAGTGAAATAAAAGAGGATACAAACAAATGGAAGAACATACCATGCTCATGGATAGGAAGAATCAATATCGTGAAAATGGCCATACTGCCCAAGGTAATTTATAGATTCAATGCTATTCCCATCAAGCTACCAATGACTTTCTTCACAGAATTGGAAAAAACTACTTTAAAGTTCATATGGAACCAAAAAAGAGCCCGCATTGCCAAGACAATCCTAAGTCAAAAGAACAAAGCTGGAGGCATCACACTACCTGACTTCAAACTATACTACAAGGCTACAGTAACCAAAACAGCATGGTACTAGTACCAAAACAGAGATATAGACCAATGGAATAGAATACATTTATTACTAAACCAAGTTCTTTCCATACAGAGAAGTCCTAGAAACTGCCTCTGTAATTATTTCTTTGACCTGAAGAGGGCACTGTTTGCTCCTGTTGATAGCAGTTACTTACAAAAAACGATCTCATTTTGAAGAATCTGCTATTCCTAATACATGCGAAATAACTAGAACAAATCCTATGTTATCTGTAGAGTCTAGGTCAGATTTCCACATCCTGGAATCAAATTTTCCACCAGTTTAGAAAGGTCAAACCATGGAGGAGCTTTTAGGAACTGTATTTGTGATCTGGTGGCTTTGGCCTGGATAAGAGCCGAGTGAATTCATGTCATCAAGAACACAGAGGACTCAGAAGGTTCTGAGAACTAGTCTCTACATTTTACAGAAGGAATTCAAAGAATAAATAAAATATTTAATTCACCCTTTATTTAACTTACCCTTAATTCATCTTTTTAAGAAAATTTGCTATCAAGAAAGAGGAAAGCTCTTCCTGACCAACTGTCCAGAAAGACAGAACCAGTCTCTGTTCTCCAGAGAGACAGAACCAATAGGATGAATATATAGATATATGAGAGGGAATTTATTAGAAGAATTGGCTCATGCAATTATGGAGGCTGAGAAGTCCCGTGACAAACTGTCTGCAAACTGGAGAACCTGGGATGCTGGCAGTAGTGTGGCTAGTGCAAATCCAAAAGCCTGAGAACCCAGGGGGCCACTGTCATAAGTCCTGGAGTCCATAGGCCACAGATCCCAGAGTTCTTGTGTCTAAGGGCAAGAGAAAAAGAGTGTATCCCAGCTCCAGGGGAGAGAGAGACCAAGTTGCTTTTCCTAGGTTTCTGTTCTACCCAGGGCCCTAGTAGACTGGGTGCCCACACTGAAGATGGATCTTCCCCACATATTCCATTAAGACTCACAAGCTAATGTCCTCTGGAAACACCCTTACAAACACACCCAAAAATAATGCTTTACCAGTTCTCTAGGTATTCCTTAATTCCGTCAAGTTGACACCTAAAATTAACTATCACCCCATCCATGAAGGAAAGATGTTTTATCATCTACTATAATTATCTGAACAGTGTTTCAGATCCATGGTTATAGAATGAAAAAGATCTAGAACAAATCTAATGCCTTTGTTTCTGTTCTTGTTAACTAGAGTTTTGTAGTGCAGGGGAAGATAAGCAGCCTCCTTCAGTGCTAGTACCACCTCCACCTCTCCCTGAACCACAAGACCACCCAGTCGAGGGACTTAGCCATCTACTTCTGTGCTGCAGGGAACCTACATGCCCCTGAAAGCACCTAAATGCACCACCCCCTCCACCCTGCATTGGGATGTCCACTCTGGAGTTGGTAAACCATCTTCATCACCTCCTCTGACCAAACAAATATTGTAAATGAATATAACAAATCAGAGAAAATCTTGTTTAAAAGACTTTTAAAACATTTTTTGTTCACTGTATTTTCAGATAAGGAATTCACAGTCACGAGAACCCTGACCATGAGCTGTCTGAGGTGATTAGGACTGGGCACCCTGAGTGTTCTTTCATCAAGATCCACTCATCTAAGAGGGGCTATCTCAATGATTGGAGCGGCTTCTCCCACTTGTGCCATTCATTGCTGATGTGCCTCAGTTTTTGAATCTGTGTCAATTCTCCCATGAGAACATGAGAGTAGGTGTGTGATACTCACATATTTTTCTCCTAGTTTTTACTGTTTGTAGTCTAACTAGCTAACTCCAGTAGGGTTAATATCCCAAGGAAGCACAGTAGAATTTCCCAGACTGCCCAGAAGGGGTTCTGCTTCCACAAAAAGGCAGCCTTCTGCCCACCCCACCCATATTTGCCCACTTACAAGTTCTTTTATATACATCGCTTTATTTGGTCTTCAATGTTCAATAACTTGATTAACTGTGGAAGCTGGGAACTGATTGGATGATAAATACAAAATACTAAAGTTCTTATTGCATAGGCCCCAGAGGGTCACAAAAAAAGATAGATCTTGTCTAAAGTGGCAAGATCTATCTATGGCCACACCACCCTGGATGTGCCCAATCTCATCTGAAATGGCAAGATCCATTGCAGGATTGGAATCCCCAATCAGCATTGCAATTGCAGGCCCAGTGAGCCCAGGCAAGAGGCAGAAAACATTCACTCTTGAGACCCTAATTAGTGAACTCATAGCTGCAGCTGGCCTGAGACTGGGAGAGAAGACAGCCCAATCTTCTAGAGTTTCCTATACAGACTAGAGAGTGGTGGCACATGCCTGTAGTCCCAGCTACTTGGAAGGCTGTGGTGGGAGCATTACTTGAGCCCAGGAGGTTGAGGCTGCATAGTTTGTGCCACTGCACTCCAGCCTGGGCGACAGAGTGAGGCCCTGTCTCAAAAGGAAAAACAAAAAGGACCAGAGAGGAGAAGGGGGTAAATTGTAAAGTAATAGTATATTTACCAACTTCCTGTGAATTTGTCCAGAAAATAGTAGGTAGTGCAGAAATTTAACACCAAGCAAACAAGAGAACTAGACCACTACAGAAGAAACTCAAATGCTGTACTTTAAGAAGTCCTCTGGAGTTAAGAACATCTGTGGCAGAATGCCCGCTGTTAATACCATTTCCAAGTGGAAATAATAACTGGGAAGGGAGAGTTAAGACCACCACTCCCTATACAGCAAGTCAGCTTTTAATTTAGTCTTTTAGTCTCCTTCTTGTTTTACAGGGGGAGAAGTTTACATAAAGCTGAACTATAGAGAAGTCTTATCTACGATTGGATGACACAAATTCAATAGGGAGAGAGAATTAATGCAAATGAAACTAGTAGTTCTCTGTATTGTGAGTTTTCATTTTTGCTCTGTTGTCTCTTCTACAAAATGAAGACTAATTCCTGACCTTTCCTCCCTCAAAGAAGAATGTGTGCATGAGGAAAAATCAGGTGCCAATGAAAAGCTGTCAGATGTGCAACACAGAATGTTCCCAAATGAATTTTATGTTAATTGTTCTGAGTCTTCCTTCACAAAGTCATTAACAGAAGCACACAAAAGCCCTTGCCACCAGTATTGTAGAACTTCTTGACACAGCCAAAATCAGATATTCTTTTTTTAAAAAAGAAAGTCTTCAGCAAATTACAGTATAATTAGATATCAAAATTCTGGTTTCAGTTTTCTCTAGACTATCTGAATGTTACTGTTGTTGTCATTATTTTTCATCATTTCTCAAAGTATTAAAATACAATTTGGTCAAACAGTTACATAACCAATACCTGTGTTATCATAACCCAGAGATAATGTTCTGATATTGGCTTCAAGACAGAGGACGGAGACAAAAAAAGGAAAGAAGGAAGGAAAATAAAGGAAAAAAGAGGAGTAAGGGGAAGGGAAGGAGAAAGGGTAGACAGGAAGGAAAGAGAGAGAGAGAAAGTGGAAAGACAACAAAAGCTTATAGAGAAAACTGAAGTCACAACATCAGCTTGGCCTGTCTTTTCCCCACCCATCTCATTCTCCTCTCCAAATTATGTCTTTAAAAAACAATTTATCAGCTCCCTTTCCTCATCATTTTTATCCCAAATAAATTACAGTTCCGACAACATCTTTTTTCATTAAACATTATAGTCAAAGTTTTATTTTCTGAAGCAAAAGACAAAAAGTATCGAGGAGCTTTCCCTAAGGGAGACATCATAAACAGCCCACCTGACATCCCATTTCCTGTTCTGAAGCAGCTACGGCACCGATACAGCTGATACTCAAGGTTCAGATCAGAAGAGGAGGCTTCTTACCCGGCAGCAGGGACCTGTGAGCATGGCATGCCCTGGCTTCCTGTGGGCCCTTGTGATCTCCACCTGTCTTGGTAAGGAAGGCACGTGTATTTACCTTAACTAGTATTCAATAGAACAGAGAAGTGGGAAGAAAGATTAATTGTGCAAGAATCTAATCTCCTCATTGGGCCCAGCTATTAGAGGCAAGAAAGTTGATGGATTTTGTCAGAGGTTTGGATCAAGAGGAAGAAAGATGGGTTGCAATGGGAACAGGCTTGTGAGTCTGTTTCTCTCTCACACATGATATTCCAGTGAAGTCCTTTCTCTCCTCTTTCCCACAGAATTCAGCATGGCTCAAACAGTCACTCAGTCTCAACCAGAGATGTCTGTGCAGGAGGCAGAGACCGTGACCCTGAGCTGCACATATGACACCAGTGACAGTGATTATTATTTATTCTGGTACAAGCAGCCTCCCAGCAGGCAGATGATTCTCATTATTCGCCAAGAAGCTTATAAGCAACAGAATGCAACAGAGAACCGTTTCTCTGTGAACTTCCAGAAAGCAGCCAAATCCTTCAGTCTCAAGATCTCAGACTCACAGCTTGGGGACGCCGCGAGGTATTTCTGTGCTTATAGGAGCACACAGTGAAATAAGCAACAGGGAGAGGCTTACAGAAACCTCAGACCTCAGCATCTGTGCAAAGGTCAGGGGGAAGTGTTCAGGGTTATAGGAATACAAAGAGGAAATCATTGTCTTCACTAAAGGAAAAAAAAATGTAACTGACTATAAGAAACAGAGGGGATGTCTATAAGCTGTAATTTTTGAAATAGTAATAAAATAATGAATCCACACATGCTTTATAGATTTTCAAAGTACCTTCATGTGTTAATTCATTAAACCTGCACAAGCCTGTGTGTTACATAGGTCAGATAAGATACTCTAAGCATCACTGCTATCCAGAGAATCTTAGAGCTTGACCTAAAGCTCTATTCTTTTAGAATTGTGTATTTTTGCTTTATTATTTTAATTACTATCTGTCTGTATATCCCATGATCATATCAAAGTCAATATATCCAAAACTGAATTTCTTACCGTCTCCACAAGCCTTTATTTTTTCTTCTTTTTTTTTCTCCTCAGCCTTGCTCAAGATTCAGGAACACAATAAAAGTTTGCTATTCCTGCATTTCCAGTTTGGGGAATTTCTTCACCCTCGACTTTCCAGCCTGGGCTATCAGACTTTTATGCATACCTTATTACTTTCTAATTATAAAATGGTGCCAAAAAAAAAAACACTACATCATGTCAGACTCACTGTTTCCCATCTATCCATCATTCTTTCTGACTTTAACCTGGCTTCATCCTGTATTTCTTAACGTTCTTTAAAGCATCATTTGTCTTGACATAAGAAAGTAAAGAAAGAAAGCAAACAATTGTCAAGTAGGATTCCATGTACTGCTAGTACTCACCAGCAAATGCTAAAAAAAACTAAAAAAATAAAAATAAAAAAGGAAGTTAACTTCTGGTAATGCTATAATTGCTTCTGGTAAGGCAACCTAGCAGGTGGTGACAATTTAGATAAACCTGGTCTAACAGTGAGGCCAAGCAGCTGCCATGGTCCAAGTCACCACACCTATGTCTTCTGAGACTTGGGAGAATTCTCAGAATTGGGAGATACCTGGACCGTGAGAGGATTCTCCCTTATGCTAAGGGAAAAATTAAAATAAATGAAAAAAATAATGCCAACATTTCTTTTTATGTCCACAATTCCCCCCAATACATCTCCTTCACTATTAAGCCCCTTGTGGAGCATTTTATTCCATCTGCTCACTGTGAGTGGTGAGAGGCAGTTTGGAATGACAAACAGCTGAAATAATTAAGTTCCATAAGCAGGCTCCAGAGCTTAGGTTGGGGGTCTGTTTGGAATGAGTGGTGAGAGCGACTGGATGTGGAAGAGGCTAAGGGGAGGCCAAGACCAAACTGCGGAATCATAATTCAGGTTGCTGAGTCATTTCCCAAACACAACAGCTTCTGTAATGCCATGCCTTAGCCCAGCTCAGCACCCAGAGTTCTGCTTGTCTGAAAAAGTAGGGTAGGCACCAATCAAAATGAAAACCTTTCTCTCACACATGGAAGACACCTTCAGGCTATTCAGGTTTTGCCCTCCCTCTTACCCCTGAGGCCCATCAGTCATGCAGACTTAGATTCAGGCTAGTTACCAAGTTTCATATCTAAACTCACTTCTTTCCATCCTTGCTTCTAGTGCTTTCATGCAGCTCCTCTCATTTGAATTAATAAATAATCATTCATCTACTCTGTCTACCTTCAATTGTGTCCCTTTTAATATGGTTTAGCTGTGTCCCCACTCAAATCTCTACTTGAATTGTATCTCCCAGAATTCCCACATGTTGTGGGAGGGAACCAGGGGGAGGTAATTGAAACATGCGGGCTGTTCTTTCCCATGCTATTCTGGTGATAGTGAATTAAGTCTTACAAGATCTGATGGGTTTATCAGGGGTTTCTGCTTTTGCTTCTTCCTCATTTTTCTCTTGCCGCCTCCATGTAAGAAATGCCTTTCACCTCCCACCATGATTCGGAGGCCTCCCCAGCCATGTGTAACTGTAAATCCAATTAAACCTCTTTTTCCTCCCAGTCTTGGGTATGTCTTTATCAGCAGCATGAAAACAGACTAAAATACACCCTTCAAACATTGCTTCACATAGCTGCCTGAGTGAGCATCCTATAATAAAGATCAGATCATGTACACATACCTCTGCCTCAATAAAGCCTCATTTCCCACAGAAAGGCCCTGTGATTATTTAGAATATAGGTCCATCAAAGCAGAGGCCACCACTGTATTTCCAGCACTTACCATGCCTAACAGGGTAAATGGTCAGGGTCATCTATTGATGGATTAATTAGTCTGTCCCCTGCTTAGCAACTTAGCCTCATTTGTTGCCATACTCCCATCCCCCAATACCAACCTGCCCAACCTCTCAGCAAATGAAATTGTTTCCTACATCTATGCCTTTGCCAGCATTGTCCCCTCAGCATGGAATGCCCATCCCCAATTAACCACTTGCCTATTATTTGAAAGGTTCGCAAGCCTCCCCTCTTCTCTGAATCCTTGTCCTGACCCTCTTGCACTGGTAGAACTGATCACTTTCTCCTTTATCTCCTAACTGAAACCCTAAGCATATTTCTAATGTGGCAAATCTAACACTTCATGGTATTTATAGGTGTTTTTCACCGTCTCCTCACTAATATGCAAACTGTTAGTTACCAAGGACACAGTTTTACTCATTTCAATAGCAACTGTTCCTTCAACAATCTTTAATTCACAGAAATGATTTTTTAAAGTTTTTTGAATGAAGGTAATTAATTGATGGGCATTTTCCTCATTAAACATTATAGAGTAAAAATGGATAAATTTTCTATTTTGCTATCTCCTCCATGGTTGTGTCAACTCAGAATTCTGAGCTAACTCATAGGACTGTATGGCATGTCAAAAATTAATAGTAACAACAATATCATGCTGATAATAAAAATATTAGTAGTAGCTAACAATTATTGAGTATCTATATGTACCCCATATTCTGAGAGGTGCATGACATGCTTTACATCATTTAGTAGTCCCAACAAATCCATCCTGTAGCTACTATTGATATTCCAATTTTATGTGAAGAATTAATATAAGTTCAAAGAGGCCAAAATGCCTAGAATCACACAATGCATGACTCCTTAACCACTGGACTTTTTCCCTTCCCAAAGGGTGGCAAACTGCTATAGCATCTCAGTCTTATTAATGCAACAGACACATAGAACATAAGAAAGAAATTCATGAAGACAGTGCTGTATACCATACATGCACTTGTAGTCCCCACTTTTTCTAGAGTAGTAATTGCAAGATGAGACTTATTTCAATTATCTTTATTGATAGAAGTTAAATGTAAAAATGACACTATTACCATTATTATTTACATAGGAAATTTGTGCCTTTTTAACATTAGTTTGTAATTATTTGACTTGGGATTACACAATATTTTAAACTTCTTCAGTGCATTTTTCAATAGCGTTTAAGTTTAAAATGCAGTCTTTGGCAGGGGCATTAATAAATATTTCAAGTGTCATTTTGTATAACTCTATGAAGAATACAAGAGTTTAGAAGAAATTTCTAACCTTCCCATGTTATCCAAATTTCCAGTTATCATAGGAAAATCCTTCCTTTGTAACTTTTTAAACTTTTTTGTATATGGTTGGGTGTTTCTATGAAAGCTGCTTTTCCATTTTTTTGCTTCAGTGAAAAACTAATATATTGTGAAAATGTTCCCATATAAACAAGCAGTTTTTCTATAGCATGAGTTTTCCATGGCTATATTATATTTTTGATTTTACTCAATAACTTGAGTGTTTTTGTTTTTTTTTTTTTTCAGATGGAGTCTCACTCTGTCACCCAGGCTGGAGAGCAGTGGTGCAATCTTAGCTCACTGCAACCTCTGCCTCCCAGGTTCAGGCAATTCTCCTGCCTCAGCCTCCCGAGTAGCAGGGATTACAGGTGCGCACCACCCTGCACAGCTAATTTCTGAATTTTTAGTGGGGGTTTCCTCGTGTTGGCCAGGCTGGTCTCAAACTGCTGACCTCAATTGATCTGCCTACCTCGACCTCCTAAAGTGCTGGGTTTGCAGGCATGAGCCTCTGCGCCCAGCCTAACTTGAGTTATTGATCGAGTAAATCAACAAATACAGTAAGCATGATAAGTACAATTTTCCCAAACTGGAGCTATTATAAGTAAAACTGTAATTTTAAAAAGATACTTGGCCGGGCGCGGTGGCTCAAGCCTGTAATCCCAGCACTTTGGGAGGCCGAGGCGGGCGGATCACAAGGTCAGGAGATCGAGACCATCCTGGCTAACACGGTGAAACCCCGTCTCTACTAAAAAGTACAAAAAACTAGCCGGGTGAGGTGGCGGGCGCCTGTAGTCCCGGCTACTCGGGAGGCTGAGGCAGGAGAATGGCGTGAACCCAGGAGGCGGAGGTTGCAGTGAGCTGAGATCCGGCCACTGCACTCCAGCTTGGGCGATAGAGTGAGACTCCGTCTCAAAAAAAAAAAAAAAAAAAAAGATACTTGTGCATAGAAGAGTATGCAAGTAAGAGAGAGCCCAGATCAAAGTAACTGAAGCAAAACAAAACAAAACAAAAATCTGTTGGCTAATAAAACTGAAAAATCTGGGTTAACTACTTTAGGAAGGACTGAACCAAATGCTCAAATCATGTCACCACAGCATGTCTCTATCGTTTAGCTCTTGTTTATATTGGCTTTACTCTGAAGCAAGCTCAGGCCCATGTGATGGCAAAGATGGCCGCCAGGAGCCTCAGACTTGTGTCCTACTGTGTTAGTTTCCTCCTGCTGCTGTAACAAATTACCACAAAAATGGTGGCTTAAACAATATTACTTTATTAGCCTACAGTTTGGGAGTTCATAAGTATCAGTGCACTAACACAAAGGTGTTGGCAGGGCTATGTTCCTTCTATAGGTTCTAAGGGAGACTGAGTGAAACCCTGAGCTTCCCCGGCTTCTAGAGGCTGCTGCATCCCTTGGCTCATGGCCCTCTTCCATCTTCAAAACTAGAAATCACAGCACTGTGACCTCTACCACCGTTGTCACATCTCCTCTCACCCTCATGGCCCTCCTGAGCCTTGACCCTTGAGATTACATTGAGATCCCCCAGATATTCCAGAATAATCTTCCCATCTCAAGATTCTTGGTGAATCCCATTTTCTGAATCACATTTTCAAGAACATTTGCCACGTAAGGTAACATATTCACAGGTTCTGGGGATAGGTGGTGGACATTGCTATAGACCAAATGTTTGCATCCCCTCAAAATTTGTATGTTGAATTCCTAATCCCCAAGGTAATGGTATTAAGAGAAAGGACCTCTGAGAGGTGATTAGGTGTCCCGGCCAGCGGGATCATTAACACAGACCTTGGAGGAGGGGGTGGGAATTTAGAGAGACAAGAGACACAGAAATGGAGACAAGACAGTATTCTGATCAAGTCTCATTTAATGGCGGTGGTGTAATGCCTTATATATGCTGCCAGGTAAGAGGAAGGGCTCAGAGCAGGAGGGGAGGGGAATAATGAGAGACGTCACCAGACGCATGCTCGGTAGACTTAGTCTTTCCGGGCGCGGGAGGTTATCTACGCGCGGGCGGGAAAGTTCGCGCGCGCGGGTAAAGTTGATGATGAAGAACCAGGAAGTGCGCCATCTTGTCTCCACAATGCAGAGCTTAAGCAACAGAGGCCGCGGCAATTTCCGAGCCTCACGGCTCCGGACAATTAGGTCATGAGGGTGGAGTTCTCATGAGCAAGATTAGTGCTTTTATAAAAGAGGCCCCAGAGAGCTACCTTGCTCTTCCACCATGTGAGAGCACAGCAAGAAGGCACCATCTATGAACCAGGAAACGGCCCTCACCAGACACTGAATCTGCTGCTATCTTGATCTCAGATTTCCCAGCCTTAATTGTGAGAAATAAATGTTGGTTGTTAAAGCCAACCGGTCTATGGTATTTGGGGTATGACAGCCCCAATGGATGAGACAGACATCTTTGGAGGGCTATTACTCTCTTTACCATACCTACCAAATTAACAACTCCAGCAGAAGAAAGAAGCTTCTTTTGTGATAATTCCAGAAAATGTCATGGGCTGACTTTGCTTAGACTGATTTCTTCAGATTTAGGAAACAGGCAGAGGTGGTTCCTCAAGGCAAAGCCAAGATGCTACTAGAAGAGGAATGAATAATGGATACATAAAAATAACAGATGACCCAATGCTATTAATTTCTTTCCAACTCCTTTTTGCCATCAGAAAGCAGTAATAAACTCACATATCAATTCCAATAAAATAATTTTTTAAATCGCCCAAACTTACATTTCAACATAGCAAGCAAAAAGCAATCAATAAAATTGCTTCACTAAGATATGGAAGCTCTGTTGACCAGAAATTCAGCACAGATAGTTATTCAAGATAATTTCAATGTGTTCAGCAGATAAAGGGACAAATAAGAACTCTTTAATGGCAACTTTAGCTGAGGGATGTGTTAAATTGTATATTTGGTAGATTGAAACTAAAGAATAAAAAAAGAGACAGCTTGATATAACTCTCTATGCCAAATCCAATGTTATACTCTAAATCTAAAACTCCAGAAAAAGTTTGAAAGCAACAAATATGAAGTCAGGAAAATCATTCTAAATTACCAACTATTTAGGTATAATCTTGAGCATTTCAGCTGTAGGTGAAAGTCTTATTTAATCAGCTCACATAGATTCTCACATGCTATGAATAATAGTTCATTTGGATATCTCTTAAAAACAAGGAGGGATAAAGACAGGAAGGAAGAAAGCTGGCAGGCAGTAAGAGCCAAAGTAAAGATATTATTTTGATTAAAATATACTCATTGTTGAGGTATCCGCAAATATTTGAGAACATATTGAAGAAGTAAGACAGGTCAGAAAATATAAGTATATGATCAGCACTTAGTGAAAACAGTTGAAGAGAAAAAAAGAGCAAACGAAAAATTGCTTAAAGCAACACAGATATTCAAAGATAAAGAATTAAAGCCGAAATAAATGTGACAGAAATGGAATGGAAGGAAAATGAGGATAAATGTTTAAAAAGTTATGAAACATTGGCAAAAATAGCTGAAGAATGCGGAATAAAATGTCCCAGAAAACATTTATCAAAGGGTTATATTTTATTAGCATTCAGTAGTCACAAGGCAAGAAATGTTATGATAGCTATAAATAAATACATGAGAATGTTTAAGGTTTTATGATGATCGCGGCTTTACTGTTCAATAGATATTAAATAAACCACAAGTTATCTATAATACAGTTCTGAATAAAATTTAGGAAAAGTAGAGTCAAGTGCTTCAATATAGAAAAATACAGAAATAATTAACCATAATGCAGACAAAATGACACCCAGTTGTAGACAGCACTACAAGCATTGAAATATTCAGAATATTATTTGATTAAAAAAATAAACTTACGTAAAGATACCCTAAGCAATACCAACACACACACACACATACACATGACACACACACTATATATAGGAAGGAAGAAAGTTTCTTTATTGGGGACATAGTTTACACATTACCTCATGTTTCTATGAGATGCTATAAGAAAAATTCTCTTAAGATTTACTACATGGATAACATATAGTGTCTGTGTGTATGTATAGCAAACTCTAATATATATATATATGGATATCTTACAGTCTTATAGACTATGAGAGTGAGAGTAAGAGAGAGAGAGAGTACTGTATACCTTATTTCCTCTCAAAAAGGCCATATTCTGGCAACTCCCTTACTCCCCATTCCCTACTATCCAATTTGATCTAGCCTTAGATTTCCCAGGAGGTTCTCTTCCAGAAAAATGCCTGTAGCTATAAAGTAATCTTCATCTTGGCTGTTTCAAATTTCAATGCAGGATTCCTATTGAGCCAATACTTTACCATTTTCTTTCCTTTGTGGAACTGTGCTTTGTCATGATGCAATAAGTTTTCTATTAAGTATATCATAAACAACAGCCCTACAGAATTCATCATTGGGCATACTATAGCTTCTTTACTGGGGACACAGTTTACATATTACCTCATGTTTCTATGAGATGCTATAAGAAAAATTTCTCTTAAGATTTACTACATGGATAATTTGTACCTATACTTGTAGTTTGTTTTTATCATATGGATGAGGTAATTATCAAAGGACTGATTGTTTTCTTTCTTTACACTGACTGCGAATAAGTTCAGAGCCAATATTAGCTTAACTCCAACTATAGAGGCTGATTTCATATATTTTGATTCCAAATCTAATTCAAGGTTTATGTTCCTGCCCTTATTTTTTTCTTGATTTTCATATTTCTTTGCTGTTGTTTTAGTAGATTTTTCTGTGCCTTATACTTTTTTTCAAAGATAATTAAAGCAGTTTGTGAATTCAGCGGGGTAGATAAATGAATGAGGCAGACAGAAAGGAAATTTACATGGTGGGGTAACAAACTTACATAATATGTAGATGCATATAAAAAGACACACGAAGAAAACAATTTCTCTAATATATCTAATCCTCCTTATGAACGATCCCATCCACCAAATAGTCAAGAAACGTAAATTTTATAAATTGCAATTAACAATGTCTCATTTTATTCAGGTTTAAAGAGTTCCTTTCACTTTAAATATTCAGTCCATTTAAGTTCAATTCCGTGTTAGGGCTGATGTAAAGTCTCTCTTAGATGACTCGGTCTCTTTAGATGATATGTTTGGAATTCCACCACCTTACCCTTTTCTTTCCATGATGAAATTTAGGTGATAAGGGGAGACAGTAGAGTGTCACCTGAGGCAAAAAAAAAAAAAAAAAAAAAGGCTTAAATCCACGCATTGCCTTCTGGATCTTTCGGTCTGAGCAGCTGAGCAGCCAATCTACTCTGTTCCCTGTGTAGGTACCTATTTATGTATGGATTGTCCCACCCGGACTTTTGGGATTATGTGTTGACACCACTGCTGAAGCCAATTGTTTCAGCTGCTTGACTCCATCTCAAAGACCCTCATCATGGGCACTTCTTTGTCCTTAGCCCAGGACTTTGCCAGGTCACTAGCCCTCTCAACTCTCTGCATCTACTTCCCGGACCCCTGGGGACTTTTGGATTCCCTGCACCTGTAAACAGACCATGGGGATTCTAGAAAGTAGCCTCTGACTCACGTAGCCAACCCTTGATTTTTCTCCAGGGCCATCTTCCCACACCATAAGTGAGACTTCCCCCAGTACTTATCTAAACACTTCTAGCCTTTCCTAACCCAATCAGTGTCTGCCTTTAGCAGACCAGGGAAAGACCAGAGTCCTGACACCTAAGTTGCTTGTTCTGCCTCCATTTTTCTTTATCCTCTAGGACCCAAAACACTGACCTCCCTCTCTGTCCTGCACTTTCCTGTCAAACTTATGTAAAACTCTGTGATCAAGTCCAGCTGACCTTACATATAATATGGTAAAGAATACAATAAATAATTAAGAAAAAAGTGTTACACCTGAAAAAAACCTTACTTTTTAAGCCAGTTCTCTTGTTAAGTAATCAAAAATCCAAATTTAGATGTCAGAGCTGAATATTAATTCTTTCTATTTCCATTCCTTTCAGAATAATCTAATCTCTCCCCACTCAAGACAGATAGATTCCTCAGAAGAATATAGATAAGGTTATGTATCTGAAAATGTAAAGGAGAAAAGAATATTAATACATTTCAAAAATATAATCTCAATTACAAGTAGAGGGAGCAAATATTTTATATCTCCAAGAGCACACATGGGAAAATCACCATAGATACTTTCAAAGAAAGTAAAAGACTGCCAAAATCATAAGAAATTAAGAAAATGAAGAAAAGACAAGCCACAGACTGGGAGAAAATATTTGCAAAACACATATGTATTTTTTTAAGTGATATCCAAAATGTACAAAGTACTCTTAAAGCTCAACAATAAGCTGGGCATGGTGGCTCACGCCTGTAATCCCAGCACTTTGGTAGGCCAAGGTAGGCAAATCACCTGAGGTCAGGAGTTTGAGACCAGTCTGGCCAACATGGCAAAACCCTGTCTCTACTAAAAATAGAAAAATTAGCCAGGCATGGTGGTGGCAGCCTGTAATCTCAGCTACTCGGGAGGCTGAGGCAGGAGAATCACTTGAAACTGGGAGGTGGAGGTTGCAGTGAGCTGAGATTGGGCCATTGCACTCCAGCCTGGGCAACAGAGCAAGACTCCATCTCAAAAAATAAATAAATAAAATAAAATAAAACCCAACAATAAGAACACTTAAAACCCAATGAAAAAAATGGGCAAAGATCTGAACAGACACCTCACCAAACAAATTATATAGATGGTAAAAAAGCACATGAAAAGATGCTTAACATCAAATATTATTAGGGAATTGCACATTAAAACAGTGACGTATCACTACATGCCTATCAGAATGGCTAAAATCCAAAACACTGAAACCATCAAATTTTGGTGAGGATATGGAGCAACAGGAACCCTTATTCACTGCTGGTAGGAATGCTACTTTGGAAGATAGTTTGGCAGTTACTCATAAAACTAAACGTTCTCTTAAGATATGACCCAGCAATCATGCTCCTTAGTTTTAACTCAAGTGAGTTGAAAACTTTTGTCCCCATAAAAATCTGCATGAAAATGTTTGAAGTAGCTTTATTTATAATTGCTAAATCTTTAAATCAACCAAGATGTCCTTCAATAGGTGAATGTATCAACAAACTATGGTACATCCATACAATGAAATATTATTCAGTGATAAAAAGACATGACCAGGCCGGGTGCAGTGGCTCACGCCTGTAATCCCAGCACTTTGGGAGGACGAGCGGGCCGATCACCTGAGGTCAGGAGTTCGAGATCAGCCTGGGCAACATAGTGAAACCCCATCTCTACTAAAAATACAAAATCTGTCGGGTGTGGTGGCACATGCCTGTAATCCCAGCTACTCGGGGAGGCTAAGGCAGGAGAATCACTTGAACCTTGGAGGCAGTGGATGAGGTGAGCCAAGATCATGCCATTGCACTCCAGCCTGGGCAACAAGAGTAAATCTCCATCTCACTAAAAAAAAAAAAGACATGACCACAAAAGACGTGGAGGAACCTTAACCGTATATTGCTAAGTGAAAGAAGCCAATCTGAAAAGACTGTATACTATATCATTCCAACTATAAAACATTCTGGACAAAAGCAAAACTATGGGGAGAGTACACTGATCAGTGGTTGCCAAAGGTTTTGCGGGGAAGAAGGAAAGATGATAAATAGAACACAGGGAATTTTTAGACCAATGAAGCCATTCTGTACAATACTATAAGAGTTATAAGAGTGGATTATGTCATTATATACTTGTCAAAACTCATCTAATGCATAACATAAAGAGCAAAGTCTAATGTAAATTATGGGCTTTAGTTAAGAATATATTAATATTGGCTTATCAATTGTAACACAAGTATGACATTAATGTAAGATATCGATAATAAGGGAAATGGGGAGGATGAGGGTTGAGGGGGTGTATAAGAGCTCTATATTTCCACTCAGTACTAATACATCACGTGCTAGTCTTTTTTTGAGGTGGAGTCTCGCTCTGTTGCCCAGACGGGAGTGCAGTGGTGTGATCTTGGCTCACTGCAAGCTCCGCCACCTCCTGGGCTCACGCCATTTTCCTGCCTCAGCCTCCCTAGTAGCTGGGACTACAGGTGCCTGCTATTATGCCCAGCTAATTTTTTTGTATTTTTAGTAGAGATGGGGTTTCACCGTGTTAGCCAGGATGGTCTTGATCTCCTGACCTCATGATCCACCCACCTCGGCCTCCCGAAGTGCTGGGATTACAAGTGTGAGTCACCGCTCCTGGCCAGCTATTCTTAATCTTAAAAAAGAAAATATATTCTAGCTACTGTATTTCACAATGCTATGACATTCCTTGTCTTACTTAGTCCATTAAGGCTGCCATAACAATCATAGACTAGGTAGCTTATGAATTACAGAAACTTATTCTCAGTGTGGAGGCTGGGAAGCCCCAGGTCAAGACACCAATGGATTTGGTATCTGGTAAAGGCCCATTTCCTGGCTCATAGGTGACATTTTCTCAAGGCACCAATCTTATTCATGAGGGCTTTGCCATCATGACATAGTCACTGCCCAGTGGCACTACCTCCTAATATCATCACTTTGGCAATTAGGTTTCAACATTGAATTCCAAGGGGGAAGACAAACATTATGATTGCAACAGTCCTTTCCTCTCTATCAAATCCCTGCTTATCCATCTAGATCCTTAGCAAATACAACTTAGACTATATAGCCCGTAATGATCTACTTTGCTAATCAACTCACATATGACTTCTTGACTCTGCCATATGGGCGACTTTTTAAAATATTGACTTATATTTCTATTTAATCATGTACAGGTTTATATGTGTCAATATTCAGAACCATGATTTACACACATAGAAACATATAAATTAAGCCATCATCATCACTCCCAATCACACACACACATGTTCATATACAGCATCCAATAAAGCATCCTATTTAAATTTGGTAATAAATAAATATTTACTACTTGAAAGATCAACTGACTAAAGAAAATAATGTATTCCAATTCATCCACTTTCCCAAAGGAGGGTTCTACACAACAATCACTGGTGTGTGCCTTTGGTCACATTTTTAAGTAACAGCAAACAGTGAAAAACAAACAGAAAATGTCAGGCTGCTCTCATTTGCACTCCTGCTTCAGATATAAATGCTTTCAATTATTCTTCTAGCAAATCACATTGCAAATACCTAAAATTTCCTTTTGCCAGTTAGAGATAAACTCAGTCCCCAATTTCTATCCATAGAAGAATTAAAGCGATTCTATTTGCATCCAGTGTGACCGAAGGCTGCCTTTCTCAAAATATACCTATGTGGCCTCAGTAATCCAGATAAAAGGCTCACTCACTCAGCGTGGCTGCTGTACTTCTTGCCTCTTGTCTGTATAATCTACTGAAATTAGGTACCACAGCACTTTCTCTCCAACAAATCCATGGAAAGTAAGAAAAGATGTTGAACTCCCAAATTCAGGTTGAAATTTTCTTTCATCATAGAAGTAGAAACTTCTGGTGAAACATGGTAATAGCTCAGCAGGAAATCAGCACAAACCTCTAAAGGCAAAGCAGGAGGCCTGAGCCCTCCCCTGTCTCCCTCCATCATAAGGAGCCCTGCTGTGGAAACTTCCATGGGGACAAGAGAGGAGAAATCGTTTTGCTGCTCAGATCCCAGGACTGAGTGACATAGGAATGGAGGACCCAAACATTTGAGTAAAATTCCTAGACCTTGGTTTCTGAAACTATCCTGACTCTAAGATTAAGCAACTTCTCTTCTTCCATTTCTTCTTATAAATCTCTCCTTGGGGAACTTTCCTGGGTGGATAAAACCTATCGAAGAGAGGAAACAGTTGTGGAGATTAAAGTTAGAAGAAAAAAAATGTCTTTTTTTTCGTTTAATCCTATTTTCTCATTATTTATCTGAGGTAATCAAGATCCAGAGAAGTCCCTCCCTTGCCCTACATGGACTAGCAGGGGATTCCACAAGGATTCTGTTCTTGCACTGACTCCCACCCCTAGTCTGTGTCTGCACTTCATACCAATCACTAAATATGTTATTAAATAGGAGGGTAAAAGTTGTGAATATTACCCTGGCCTAGATGGAAACACACAATATACACAATACCATACTGTAACAGATATTCTACTAGATATGAGAGAGTCGATACAGGCTAATGAAGAAACGAGAGGAAAAGATGAACAAATTGGCATCTAGAAGTATTCATGGCCGAGCGCAGTGGCTCATGCCTGGAATCCCAACACTTTGGGAGGCCGAGGCGGGCGGATCACGAGGTCAAGAGATCGATACCATCCTGGCTAACACGGCGAAACTCCATCTCTACTAAAAATATAAAAAAATTAGCTGGGCGTGGTGGCGGGCGCCTGTAGTCCCAGCTTCTGGGGAGGCTGAGGCAGGAGAATGGCGTGAACCCGGGAGGCAGCGGAGCTTGCAGTGAGCGAGATCGCGCCACTGCACTCCAGCCTGAGCGACAGAGCAAGACTCCGTCTCAAAAAAAAAAAAGAGGTATTCATAAAATAAAAATCTAATAGGTAAGTAGGCATGAGTTAATCTGATCTTTCCTGTACCCCAAATTATTTTTCTGCCCCAGTGTCTAGGCTAGAATGTCTACTTCCTGCTCCTGCGCCTATAGTAATCTTAGTCTTTGTCTGAGAACTTGGTCAAACCAGGACCTTTAGGTACTGTGACTCTATCAGTTAATCTCTATGGGTATTTTGCCCTAGTAATATTCTGGGCTAACATTTGTAGACTGCTTTGATTATTAACAAAACCAACAACATGGAGCTTTAATGCACTCTCTAACTTGAATTCTTTGTCTTGTCTCTTTTATTTATTTATTTTTTTGAGACGGAGTCTCGCTCTGTCGCCCAGACTGGAGTGCAGTGGCCGGATCTCAGCTCACTGCAAGCTCCGCCTCCCGGGTTTACGCCATTCTCCTGCCTCAGCCTCCCGAGTAGCTGGGACTACAGGCGCCCGCCACCTCGCCCGGCTAGTTTTTTTTTTTTTTGTATTTTTTAGTAGAGACGGGGTTTCACCGTGTTAGCCAGGATGGTCTCGAACTCCTGACCTCGTGATCCGCCCGTCTCGGCCTCCCAAAGTGCTGGGATTACAGGCTTGAGCCACCGCGCCCGGCCGTCTTGTCTCTTTTACAGCTGCATTCTCTCTGTGACACCAGGAATCAGCATTTTCCATCAAATACAGCAAACTTTAAACTCCTTTTTGACAGGAGGAAACACTTTCTGCTTAATGAAGGGGATGAAGCAGGTAACCCAGGGAGTATCTGCCACACCGGCCTCCTCTACAGTAGCTCAGAATTGCACTGTTTGATTATTTCTTGCCCATGTCCCTTGTTCCATCTTGGTTCATCCAAATTCAGGTCTAGGAGGAAACATTGAAGAAGCTATGTGAATTTCAACAGGACTGATACTTTCCACCAAAGATATAGGAGACACAGATTTAAAGAGTGACTAGGGGATTAAACATAAGCATATATTGACAGTAATTCCTGCGTTGTCATCAAAGTGTGCTCATGTTTGTAGGCCAACTCTTAATGGTATTCAGACACTGGAAAACTGTAAAACCTTCATGAATTTTTAAGATAACTTCTAAAATATGTTAGTATTAGTTTAAATGTTTAAATAGCTAACGAAGGTTGTAAATTCCACTGTAATATAAACATTGACATTTTCAAATAAAATTCATAGAATAGCTTTTAAACATATCCAGTGAAACCTTAATACCAAAGTGACTTGATACCCATCAACACCCAGTTAAAATTCACAACAAGCTCCTCATTGACAATTGAAGACCTTATATTGCTCTTTTCTTTCCTTGGGATCATATTTCCATTCAACTTCTGCAGAACTTAATTTTAGTATATTTTTGTTTAAAGGCTTTTGTTGATCACCCAAAATGTCTGCAACAAAATCATGTATAAAATTGAAATTGCTTTTAAATTTTCTCTGACCATACTGCTCTAATTGCTAAAAATTACCTTTCTAGATTGAGTTATAAATATAATTATTGTTGATGTACCCTTGATTAAAACAACAAAAATATATTTCAATTTTAGTACATTTTAAACTTAAAGGTGAAAATTGTTTGGAAATGCATTTATTAAGAAAATGCCTGGCCGGGCGCGGTGGCTCACGCCTGCAATCCCAGCACTTTGGGAGGCCCAGGCGGGCGGATCACGAGGTCAGGAGATGGAGACCAGGGTGAAACCCCGTCTCTACTAAAAATACAAAAAATTAGCCGGGCGTGGTGGCGGGCACCTGTAGTCCCAGCTACTCAGGAGGCCGAGGCAGGAGGATGGCGGGAACCCGGGAAGCGGAGCTTTCAGTGAGCCGAGATTGCGTCACTGCCCTCCAGCCTGGGCAACAGAGCGACTCCGCCTCAAAACAAAAACAAAAACAAAAACAAAAAAAAGAAAAGAAAAGAAAATGTCTAGGGTCATATTTATGGTTAATTAAAGGAGGCTTCCTTGACACCAATAAATTGTCCCTTTGTTTAATATTCCAGAAGTGTTTAATATTCCAGAAGCAATGCAGGACATTGCTGCAAAAGGAGATTCCTTCTTGAATAAGGTTAGGAAAGAGCAATTGTGAAATTTGAGATAGGAAACGAGAACCACAGTCAAGTTCTTGAACAGATCACTTTTAGGAAAGGTTACATACAGAAGTTGAAGATCTGGAAATTGATTCCCATAAAATACATAATAAAAATTCCCTAGTTTGAAAATCACTGCGTTAGATTGCTCTCCACATTACTGATTCATTCTCAGCCAGACTTCATGAAGTGGTGAGGTTTGAGGAAAATCAGCAAGAGATTTTAATGACAGAGCCTTGAGTTTCAATAAACCTGATAAATTTCCTAAAACCTATTTGACATTCCTGGCTTGAAAGAATAGCTCCTGATGAATTAGAAAATTATGGGATATTGAGTTCTTGCATGACACAAAGTCATTTAAACATATATCTTTATCTTGGGAAAGACAGTTTAAATGTCATGGCCATTTATTAATAATACTGTGAAAAAAAAGTTATCCCAATCGTGGAAAAAAGAAAAATGATGATTGCTAGGCTTTTTTTTTCTCTATCTGCAAGAGCATTTTCAAGTAAGCACTTATCTGGCATTCTTGGGGATTGTAACTTTCTTGTCAGAGCATATTTACCTAGCAATCCATAACTGAGAAAAGGCTCACATAGTTTACATTCCTGTGGGTTGGAGGTTAACCGACAGAAATGGAAGAGTTTTGAGTTCATAGCCTGGAAAAAAAAATTAACCCCAGATTATAGTGTCAACCCTAATAGCATTTTATTTTGCTATCTATATAGTTATGTCTTTTTCCTGTAAACATTTGTGGAATTAGCTTTTTTAAGTTAATGATTAAGAATAGTAATAAAATGTGAACACAGGCGTACTCCCTATTTGTATTATTATTTTGTTTTTTAGCACATTTAAGGCTATCCTGGCACTAAATCAGAAAACTACTTCCTGATACCTAAACTATAAAATCCTTGTTTCATATACATCTGAATTAGGCAAAAATGTAGCTGGCTATTATTTATTTAATTTGATGTCTTAACATGTAAAGATTTTCTTTTCAGAAGACATCTAATGGACCAGATGTCTTGAAACACTACTAATTATTTTTCAGTAGTATGAATATAGCCATGAAGGCAAAGGAAGGTAGATGATCAATTCATGTTAAGAGTTTCAAATTCCATGGACTAATTTATATCTTTCTCCACAGCCACCTGGCACATTCTGGCTTTGAACAGATGTTTTACAAAAACATAATCTGTGGACATGGAGATCTTGCATAAAGCAAATTCTCTCTAAATCCACAGCTTCACTGAGGGGTTTCGGTTTTCTAGGACAGAGTGACTGCTGGAGATGAAGAGATTCTATCAAATGTCAGTATAAAATTGTCTCTTACTTAAAATGCCCTCATGGATGTTATCCTGATACGCTTACTACAGAAATTTATCATGATTCATCTAGGAGATACCAGAGAGTTCACTAGCCAGTTCAAGAGCATGACTTCTCAAAATTCTCCACGTTTTCCTCCTTCCCTCCTAGCTACTACCACCTTCTCCTGCCTTTGAAGCCTATAGCCTCTCTGCCAATTTCTTGAATTCTGGGGTTCTTAAGCCCTCTTCTACATTATCCACAGATTCTAGGCAATCTCACTGGCTCCTGAACATCAAATACCATTTAACTGCTCTACACTGACAAACCTGTATCTCTAGCCAAGATTCTCCTTGGCACAGACACACTATTGAGCTCCCTATCTCATCACCCCATAGGTCCACCTTCTCTGTGTTCCCATCCTAGTAAACGAAGCCATCAGTGCCTCCAACTCAGTCTAGCCAGAGTTATTATTTAAAAATACAGGTGCAATCAGTTTGCTCTCTTGCTTAAAACTAATCAGTGACTTCCAGTTTCCCAAAGGATGGAATCCCAAATCATTACTAAGGCTCACAAAGCCTTTCTTTCTCTAGCTTATTGCTCTGGTATCATCTTTCATCTTTATTCCTCACCCATCTTGGACTGTGTGCTTAATATCTCCTGTTTGCTTCCAGGTCCTCTCTTCATCCTTCTGCACCCTGCTCTGTGCCCCAGGTGACTGACCTGTAGGGATTATATCAATAAGCTATCTTGTCTCTTGGTTTCCAATAGGTTTTGGCCCAAGGGGAGCACACACAGAGAACAGAGAAAATAAGGAAATTAAGGTCAGGCTATATATTCCTCCAGCTTCCTCCCTCTGGGGCTGACACAGACTGACATTAACTCACAATCAGCTCCTTACGGTGGGCTCTCCAAACAGCCTGTGTATCTCCAGGTTTTAGTAATATTCCCTCCCTTCCATTCAAGGCCCAGGGTGATGCTAGTCCCAGGTTATAGCACTCTCTTTTATATGTTCCCTACTCCCTGCTTATATTTTTATAACTAGAGTCACATTTCTCAAATTACACAATATCAGTATGCCATAAGTTTCCTACCAGATCCCTGATTGATACTGTCTGCTTTCAGATCCTAAAAGGTGTCAACTTTGGCTTAAATGTTACTTACTTCAGGAGGCCTTTTCTAGCCATCTTGACTTGGATGTAAACACCTGCTAAATTTCCCACAGCATCTCCTGACAGAATATCCATCTCCTGACAGAATATCCTTCACACTTAGTGGCAATCATTGAATGAGTATTAGTGTCACCTTCTTTAAACAACAAACAATACTGTGTCAGAAAAAGATAAAGCAAAATTTGTTGGAAATACAAAAATAACTTGATAACATATTCATTATGGGACACTTTAATATCTATTTTTCAGAGAGAGAAGATGATGGAAAAAAACTTTGTATTAAACATATAGCTACAGAACATTTACCAAAAAATGAGCATATGCTATGACTCAAAAAAAAAATAAGAATCATATAAGCCACATTGTCTGAACCTAATGCAATAAAGCTAGAAACTAATAATTAAAAGATAGCAAATAAATGAGTAGAAAGAGAATTAACCACTTACAATAGTCTAAAACATTTTCAGGTCAAAGAACTAAGAGTTAAAATTATATGCCATTAAAAATTAACACTAATAATGGTACTACATTAAAAAAATTATATATTTGTTCAAAGCAATATCCACAAGAAAACGCATCCATCTATTAACAAAAAGTAAAACAAAGGCGCCAAATCTGGCAATTCAATCAATAAAAAAAGAAATGCGCAAAATAAGCCAAAACAGAGAAGAGGAAAGTTTAGTGATTGAAGCAGGAATTAATTTAATTGCAAAGCAATAATTGGAATGTACGAATAAAGACAATATTTCTGGCAAACCTGATAATAAAAAAGAAAACACAAATGTGCAATGTTAAGAATGCAAAAGGTGCTATAACCCCACAAAAAAAAAGCAATTTTTCAAATCACCAGTTAATGCCTTGTATGAATAGATCTTGATGAAATGGGTGGTGTTTAGAAATACATAACTTTTTAATTTAAACTTCTCTACTTTCTAAAAATTTATACTATTTTACAATTCCAAAGTCAATATCAAATTGTAAAGAAAAAAATCCTGAATTCTGCCTCTTCTTCCTTCTTCACATATACAGCAAATAAAAACTACATATATACCACCTACTATGTCTCGACTCTTCTATGTTTTCATCATTAAAGAAAAAACCATATTGTGTTCCTACTATGTGCCAATCATTGCACTACATACTAGGAAATCAAAAATGACTACAAGAAATTCCCTGCCTTCAAGGAGTTCATAATCTAGTGGGAGAAACAGATAGGTGTGCACACTGATTATAATACTGTGTGGTACCCGTGATAACGCATAATAATGATAGCATTTTATTTTGCTATCTATATAGTTATGTCTTTTTCCTGTAAACATTTGTGGAATTAGCTTTTTTTTTTTTTTTTTTTTTTTTTTTTTTTTTTGAGGCGGAGTCTCGCTCTGTCTCCCGGACTGGAGTGCAGTGGCCGGATCTCAGCTCACTGCAAGCTCCGCCTCCCGGGTTTACGCCATTCTCCTGCCTCAGCCTCCCGAGTAGCTGGGACTACAGGCGCCCGCCACCTCGCCCAGCTAGTTTTTGTATTTTTAGTAGAGACGGGGTTTCACCGTGTTAGCCAGGATGGTCTCGATCTCCTGACCTCGTGATCCGCCCGTCTCGGCCTCCCAAAGTGCTGGGATTACAGGCTTGAGCCACCGCGCCCGGCCATCTTTTTTAAGTTTAAGTTAAGTTAATGTCTTTACTGAGTTTCTGCTAAGTGTCAAGTACCTTCCATTCAGCTGAGATCTTGTCCTTTACCTCCAACTCTTACCAGGGCATTTTCACTTAATATCTCATTATCATCTCAATTTCAAAACACTTTCCATACTCAGATGCTTCTCCAATTTCCCAGTTTATGTAAATGGCACCACATCCTCTTTTTATTCAGGCTTGAACCTTTTGAATTTACAGTCAGGTACCAATGCTTGTCAGTTTTTCCTTTGAAGTGCTATTGGATGTATACTTTGCTTAGAATTCCCATGCCCACCACCTTATTCAAGTCCTTAGATTGTTCCCACCCAGTTGAAAAGGGTGTCCTCCTTCCTCTTCATTATTGAAGTATCTTTCTTGCTCTTCTCCCCTATCCTACCAGCTCCCAACCACCCTCTGACCCTCTGCACCATTGCCACACCCTTCTTTTTAAGATTATCTTTTCATCATATCCCTCCACTATTCACAATCTTACAACAGTTTCTGTTTTCTCATAAATATAAGCCATTTTAAGTAGCTTCCAGTGACTTCCATTATCTGCTCCTCATTTCACCAATTTATCCTCATTCCCAGACACTATTACCCAGACTCTGTTTTCTCTGTTAGCTGGACCATTCTTCACACTTTCTCAAAAACATGTCATCCTTACTCCTACCTCTCTGTATTTCCTGAAATAGCCTTTAGTGCTCTCTCTCTCTGTTTAAACATTATGTGTTTTTTAGTCCTCAGCTCCTCCAAAGAGATTGTACTAAATTCCTATAGCCTTTCATAATTTCCCTCTCTTTTGACCTCACATACAGCACATATATTAAAAAGAAAATGCACCCAATGCTATGCTGCTATACAAAGCAGTGTAGTGCTTTGCACTGTTAACTTTAACTCCATGCACATTATTTTAATCTTTCTAACTAACTTACAACTCCATTAAGACCAACACTAGATACTGTGGAATTATTTAATGCCCCTACTCACCCCATCATTTATCACATTACTTGATATTGGTGGGTACTTGCTGGGTACATTTGAACATAATGTCTTTCATTTTCTCAAGTGTTCTTAAAGGCAAAAAGCAATGTTGGATGGTTTTATCAGTTATGCACAGTTCACGCAGGAAAAGAGATTTCAGTGGAACCTTGCTTAAGACAGTAGAGAATTTAGTTTAGGATTTAACAGGTCTAGAAATTAATGTAGAAAGCTGTCTCACAAAGGTCTATTATCCAGAATATATAAGGAACTTAAATAATTGAACAAGCAAAAAACAAATAACTCCATTTAAAAATGGGCAAAAGACATAAACAGACATTTCTCAAAATAATACACACAAGAGGCCAACCAACATATGTAAAAATGCTCAACATCACTAATCATCAGAGAAATGCAAATCAAAACCACAAGAGATACCATCTCACACTAGTCAGAATGGCTATTATTAAAAAGTCAAAAACAACAGATGCTTGCAAGGCTGTGGAGAGAAGGGAACACTTACACACTGTTGATGGGAAGGTAAATTAGTTCAGCCACTGTGAAAAGTAGTTTGGCGATCTTACAAAGAACTTAAAACACACCGACTATTCAACCCAGCAATCCCATTACGGTGTACATATCCAAAATAAATCAAATAGTTTTACCCCAAAAAGACACATATACTCCCATGTTTATTGCAGCGCTATTTACAACAGCAAAGAAATGAAATCAACTTACGTGTCCAGCAGTGGTGAATTGGATTTTTTAAACGCGGTACTACATATACACTATGTCATACTATGCAGTCATAAAAAAGAACGAAACCATGTCCTTTGCAGCAGCGTGAATGGAGCTGGAGGCCATTATCCTAAGCAAATTAATGCGGGGACAGAAAAACAAATACCCTGTGTTCTCACTTATAAGTGGGAGCTAAACGTTGGGTAAACATGGACATAAACATGGCAACAATAGAAACTGGAGACTACTAGAGGAAGAAGGAAGGGAGTGGAGCAAGGGCTGAGATACTAACTTTTAGGCACTATGCTCGCTGTATTAGTCCCTTTTCATGCTGCTGATAAAAACATGCCCAAGACTGGGTAATTTATAGAGAAAAAGAGGTTTAGTGGACTAACACTTCCATGTGGCTGGGGAGGCCTCACAATCATGGCAGAAGGTAAAAGATACATCTTAAATGGTGGCAGGCAAGAGAAAAATGAGAGCCAAGGGAACGTGGAAGCCCCATCTGAAAGTGGAAACCATCAGATCTCATGAGACTTTTTCACTACCAGGAAAACAGTATGGCTGAAACCGCCCCTGTGATTCAATTATCTCTTACTGGGTCTCTCCCACAACACGTGGGAATTATAGTAGCTACAATTCAAGATATTTGGGTGGGGACACAGCCAAACCATATCACTCACTATCCGGGTGATGGCATCATTTGTGCCCCAATCCTCAGCATCATGCAATATACCAGATAACAAACCTGCACTTTTTTACCCCCTGAATCTAAATGAAAGTTGAAGGGAAAAAAAGTAAGCTGTCTGACATTGATTGCAGTGAGTATAATGGGTGAAAAATTACTGCCCCCAACCTGTAGCGTCCAAATCCTAACAGAAATCTGTTACATACATACAGAGAAGAACAGGATTGAGCATTAGCTCAGTAGACAGGTGGGCTGAATCCCAACTCTGTCCCTTTCCAGCTACATGATCATAAACTTATTGTTTAACCTCTGTAAGCCTGTAAAATCTGTAAGCCTTTAAGATCTGTAAAATACAGATATTGTGAGAATTAAATGAGATTATGCACTCACTTAGCATAGTGCCTGGCATAGAGTACAGCTCAATAAATGTTAGTTATTGTTATCATCTTTTGTCCTTTCTTCCACAACTTTGTGTAAGAAGTGTCTGAGGAACTGAAGAAAATGTGATGTGTTCAACATGGTACAGAAAAGGTACACCATGTGCAGAGGGTCACGGTGAGTCATAGACTAACCCAGTTCACAGGAGTAGCTACTCAGGTTAGATGAGTCCGAAAGAAATAAAAGCCTTCCTTCCCTCCCACTCTCCCTCCATCAATAGTCCACAGAGTTGAGATAACGCAACTGTGGTGGGCATCTACCATTTTGTTCACTTAGAATAGCAACTTATTCCTGGTAAAATATAAATTCTAACCATGTATTATGAATGGAGACTGCTATCATACTTATGAATGGAATGATGAATGACCCAGAGGTGGATGCCTGACCCAGCTGAACCAATCATATTATGTATACACCACTCTAGTCACAAATTGGCCCCTGGAGGGGAACCTGGCTCAGACTGAAGCAATCAAAGCCTTACCTCAATATTTTTAAATCTGGGATCAGAAAGGAGCCTCAGTACTTCTTTGGTGGCTACACTGTGAGATGAATCCCAACCAGAAAATATTTACAAACACGCCTCCTGCTTCATGCTGGAATCTGGTCTGAGGAATGAAACTAAGACACAGAATGAAAAGTCTGGAAGGATTAAGTTCCCTGGCACCCTGGATGCCTGAAGTTCAGATACACTTCTGCTCTTGCCAAGGTTATTGGAGTCAATGCATTTCTCTTCTTGCCTAAGCTCATTTGAGTTACATTTCTGTCACTTGTAAAATTCCCTCACTAAATCAATCAGTCTTTCAATGAGATGTGAAAGAGTTAATTTACTAGGAAATTTTTAGGAACACCTTGCTGGCTTACAAGAAGCATGAATTCTACGAATTACTTTCTCAGGAATTTCTCTAAGCATCCTGAAGAGGGCACTGTTTCCATTCGTAACTTCTGTCCAAACCAACCCCCAGTCTTTTTTTTTTTTTTTAATTTTTCTTTTTCTTTCTTTTTTCTTTTTTTATGAAAGGGAGGGACTGCAGGATATGAATCTAATTGGTTGGAACATCTTTTGAAATCATGTTTCTATAGAGAAAAAAAAATTACTATATTTGGATAGCCCTGGCCAGCTTTCAAGTCTCCTAAATCTGAGTCTTCAGTGAACTGGACAGAAAAAAAAAAAAAAATGAAGAAGCTACTAGCAGTGATTCTGTGGCTTCAACTAGACTGTGAGCTGGGGGTTCATTGAAAAGGGAGCCATGGGAGGAAAGGACTTGTCCATGCAATGTTTGGGGGTAGAGACAAGATTCAATGCAACTCATTAGGGTTCCCTGGGGAGGAACAGGATTATTGGGGTAATCAGCGAATGCTTCCTTCTGAAATGTTCTCTTTGGACAGGGTTAAGTGGAGAGCTGAAAGTGGGACAAAACCCTCTGTTCCTGAGCACGCAGGAGGGAAAAAACTATACCGTCTACTGCAATTATTCAACCGCTTCAGACAGACTGCATTGGTACAGGCAGAATCCTGGGAAAAGTCTGGAATCTCTGTTTGTATTGCTGTCAAATGGTGCGATGAAGCAGGAGGGACGATTAATGGCCTCACTTGATACCAAAGCCCGTCTCAGCACCCTGTATATCACAGCCGCCTTGCAAGACCTCTCTGCCACCTACTTCTGTGCCGTGGACACACAGTGCTCCCCCGACGCCACTAGTCTGTACCCAAACCTGCAGCTGGTGGGCCCACTCCTGCTGCAGGAACTATGACTGTGAGGCTTCGTTCACTGTCTGCGCATTTCTTTCTGCAAGGAAAATTCTGAAATGGGTGAAAAAAGATGCTGTTTTATTTTCTTAACTGTGGAACATTTTTTAAAAGGAAAATGTAATCAAGCTGAGGGTAGAATCCTAAACATGTATTTCCTGAGACTATGAGGTCTCATCCTTTACTGCCTCACAGTCAGAATTTGTTAGTCTTCCATTACGGAATGATTTTGCATGTAGTGCAACTGTCACAAGTAATTCCTATGAAATATGGAATTATTATTTGTTTTATATGTGAATGTAACATATGGCATTTACCAATGAAAGAAAAAAGAATAAATGCTTTATAAAAGAATGTCATATTTAGCCGGGCGTGGAGGCTAGCGCCTGTAGTCCCAGCTACTCGGGAGGCTGAGGCAGGAGAATGGCGTGAACTCGGGACGCGGAGCTTGCAGTGAGTGGAGATTGCGCCACTGCACTCCAGCCTGGGCGACAGAGCAAGACTCTGTCTCAAACGGTAAATAAATAAATAAAAAATAATGTTCGATGTGAGGTTCCTTACCTAGTGTTTCCTGCTAAAATATTGACTACAGTAGTCAGATAATATCCATGTGATCTAAGTACCTGCTTATCTCAATGTGTGGAGAATCTCTGGGAAATGTATCCTTTGGCTGGATTTACTCCAAAACTGAGTGTCCTTGCCAATCAGAAGAACATCATATTTTTCCTATATTATTTGCCAGTTTCCTCTTCTCCTCCCTCCATTTTTTTTGTAACTGTTTTGCTACACTGTAGAATTTATATTAAACTTTATTTTCCCATTACAGATTAGATTAGAATGAATTTCACTTCCAGGAAAATTGTCTTCTAAGAAATCCCCAATCTGAATGTTATACGAAAATAATTGAAAATAAGTCTTCCTGTCCCACTAAAGAGATAGTCAGTACCTTCAGATATCAATTGCATCACATTTTCACCCCAAACTTCTAGAAAAATAATAAACTTGATTCAGTCAGGCTTTTAAGCGACAATATTTCAGAAATTACCATTACAACGTAAAGGCTGACCTTAACATTTAAACATTTAGACTCTCCTAAGGAAAATCACCTTTAAAACATTTAAAAACTAAAAATACTTATATCTCTAAATTGCCCCTAGAGTCTTTACAAGCAAATCAACTTCTGCAGCAATTTGTTGGCAGATTATGAAAAGTCAGCCACAGCAGTGTACAGACCAAAAGCTCCTGCTACCCCTCAGAACCTCCAGCAGGGACTATAATAACTTCCATATTTAGATAAAATAAAATTTGGCATGAAAAACTGACTAGTTCCATCATCCTTTGAGTCAAGCAGAGGTTTCACTCTGACCGAGTAGGCTGAAAAAACTTTGACTTTGTATTTATAAATACTCATAACATATCTTAAATTTCAAGTTTCTTGACCTGTTACCAAAGCAAGTTTCCTTGTCAATGACTGATTGTCAGGAAATTTTTATTTTGCATTGATGATCTTATTTGTTGTGTTGTTACATAATCAGACAACAGGATGTTACATCAGCTTTTCTATAACCTTTCTGGAGCATTTAACAGCATGTCTTCGCATACTCATTTTCATGCTGAAAACAATTTCACAAGGAAACCATTCATGACAGGGAAAAAAATATTGCTCAATCCAATCTAATTAACTGAAGGAACAATATCCACTTAAGTCCCCAAATCTCTTCCTTCTTAGAGAGAACTCTTGGATTCTGAACATGAACTTTTATATCTTCTTCAGATCAAGAATATAGACAACCCCTAAAACAAATGAACAGAACTGAGAATTTCATTAATTTGATCTTTAGAACATAAAAAACTAAGTTCTTTCCACTTTGCCTTCCCAATTTTCCTGACTCCTTCCCAACGTATGAGTATATAGATTTTTTACTTTCTTTTCCTAGAATCACTTACTGTCACTGAAAATATATCATTAAATCTTATTCTTGAAGAAACAATACATACATTCAAAATTGAACCAGCTGATTTTAAGGGTGTGATGGTGTAGTAAGAAAATATTATCAAAGGTGACAATCTCCAACATATTAGAGCATGCTAAACCAAATATGTTGTTCCCCCAGTTGGACCTTTAGGAATGTTTCTGGTGACTCTAAGCTTCCAGCACTTGCTCTTCATGACCAGATCTTCTTCTTTTTTTTTTTTTTTTTTTTTTTTTGAGACGGAGTCTTGCTCTGCCGCCCAGGCTGGAGTGCAGTGGCCGGATCTCAGCTCTCAGCTCACTGCAAGCTCCACCTCCTGGGTTTACACCATTCTCCTGCCTCAGCCTCCGAGTAGCTGGGACTACAGGCGCCCGCCACGTCGCCCAGCTAGTTTTTTGTATTTTTTAGTAGAGACAGGGTTTCACCGTGTTAGCCAGGATGGTCTCGATCTCCTGACCTCGTGATCCGCCCGTCTCGGCCTCCCAAAGTGCTGGGATTACAGGCTTGAGTCACCGCGCCGGGCCCCAGATCTTCTACCAACAAGAAGTTCCATAAAATACTCGAACCCATCATAATCAGATACACCAGTTGCCAAGTCCACTTACCACAGAGATTAAAAAAGGAGACATTTTTCTGAATTGTGCTATTTATGTCCCAGAAAAGGCGTTTGAGAAGAATAATTCTCCTTTGAGTATTTCTTCCACCCTGTCTCATACGTTTTGATGTGAACTAGTCTCTTTTTCACTGCTTTTAACACAGCTGGTTATTTTTTCTTTTAATAGTGTGTCTGCTTCAAGGCTTATCTATAAGTTGTTTCTTAATATCAAAAGAGTTAACATTTTTTATTTTTACTAAATTATGATCAGAGAATGCACCTCTATGAGCTGTACTTTTTAAAAACTTTCATTAAGATTTACTTGAAGCCCAAGTACATAATCATAATAATTATATTCGAAAGCTATGAATTTATATATGTATGTGTGTCTATATATTCCACTTTTTTGATCATATCATTAAGTCCTCCTATGTCCTTGTTTTTGTTTTCTAAAATCTGTCACATTCTGAAAAAGACTATTGAAATCTTTCACTTATTTTGTCAAGTTTTGCAAATTGCTTTTGCTTTATCTATCTAGCTGCAATGTTTTTGGTGTATATGGTTTATGACTAACATGTCTTCATATAGTCTTTTTAGCATTAATAATGTCCAAGAAATTATTCATCTCTTCTAGATTTTCATCATTATATAAAGTCCTTCATCCTGTGTGGTGCAGTCTGATATTTTTTCCTCAGTATCCATTCTGCTGTCTTCCCCTCCTTTACTCTGCCCCAGAATAAAATCTGTGTTGCCCAGACCTCCTTACAGCTAAGTATTTGCATGAACTAAGTTCTGTTCAATGAAATCTAAGTATACATGTCAGGTGCACCTTCTAGAAATTTCTCTAAGACTCAGCATGCACGCTCTTCCATCTCTCCCAACTACCTTGCCTCCCATCTCCTTTCCTGCTGGATCCTCTGAGATTCAAGCACATCCTTCACTTAGTCTATGCACTATATATCTTCTTCAATGAGGTCCCTGTGGCAGGGACATGGTTCTCATTTTCCAGCTACTTTCCATGAGCTCCCTCAAGCAAGCAAATATTTTTAGGAGATATTTTTAGAAGACAACATTTTAAAAGACCATAGTGTCCTTTCTACTCTACTGTGTCTGCAATATGTTGCTATAGAACATTTCACAAAGCTAGATCTTCTCAGAGCTCCAGATGGCAAGCAGGCAAAAGCTCTCTTTGCAGTGGACAGTCAACCTATCTTGTGGTTTCTACCATCTGCATTACTAGCTCAGGGTTTTAGACAGGATTTGTAATTTTTAAAACCTGCCTTGAAACCTCAGGCTCTGCTCGACATATAAATTCTCAAAAAGAAAAATTACCAACTACCTGGCTCTTGCAACTCAAAATAATGCCTTATTTCAGGATACTTTTTCCTCCTAAGACGTTTTAAGTCCATTTTGAATACAAAATCAATAATTTGACCCTTTGATCTCACTGGATCCTTTCACAATCTCGCTTTACTGGACCAATAAGATTCATCCTCAGAATTTATGGCAAGAGATTTAAAGGGGAAAAAATGGATTTTAAAGAAGGAAACTGTCATATTTGAAACTATTAGTCCACTCCATTTAGATTCAGAGATTCTAATAATGTAATAGTGTGAACACCAGATTTGGTATCAAAAAGAATTCCTGAGTATTCAGACTCTTCTATTGTGAGCTCTATGCCCTTAGGCAGTTTCATAATGCATTTAAGTCTACTTTTCTCATTAAAAAAATGGAAAAAATAATAACCACTTTCTAAAGTTTATATGACATTTAAAATGAGATGGTGTATATGTAAAGTAAACAGCACACATACTGGATCTTTTAGAACAGTGTTTACTAGAGAAGATTCATAAAGACAAGAGAAAGAGCAGGTGTGTGGTTTCCCCAGGGGCAGCACGCACCCTACATTCTGAAACAGCACACAGCAATGTAGCATGGCCAATGTGAGACTCTAAGAAAGAGAACCCAGTCTTGAGCCATGAAACTTTAAGGCTGCATCACTGGGGAAGCACTAGGCCTTACTGTAGCATGTGGGCTGGGCTCCAAACTATGTGATTATAGCAAAATCAAGGAAATCTGCAGCCTCCAGTCCTGATCTGCCACCTCAGCTCTCTTACAAAATTTATTGCCTGAAGCTCTAGGCTGGGGCACTATTAGGAGAGCCAGGTCCTTCTCTGGAAGGCTACCCGAAATTCACTAGCACAGAGCCTGGCATGTAATTGGTATAAATGTTGAATGAATGTGTGCAGCCATGGAGGACAATGTCTTCAGTCCCTTTGTAATGCAGAAAGTGTGCTTGTTCTCAGATCAAATAATTAACTTATTCAACAAGTGTTTATGGGTATCTACTAGGTACCAGGCTCTCTTCTAGACACTTGAGCTATCTGCTTTTAAAAAATGCACAAAGATACCAGATTTTATAGAAAATACATTTGAGTAAGCATTAACCATAATAAGTAAATTACTATATGGTTTATGACTTACATCTCTTCAGAGAGTCTCTTTAGCATTAATATATTTTGTATTACAATATATAAGAAGATAAGTCTATGGAGACAAGAATCAGAGCAAGTTAGGGGATAGGGAATTCTGGAGGGGGCCACAGAAGGTTGGTTCCCTTGTAATTTTAGGTAAAGTGTCAGAGTAGGCTCACTGGAAGGATAACATTTGAGCAAAATTGAAGAGGATGAGAGAGTGAATCTTGCATATATTTGGGGCAAGTTTTCCAAGCAGAGTCCAGTCCTACATTAGGAAATGCCTAACATGTTCTAGAACTAGGTGGAATGAGAAGTCATAGGGAGGCTTTGAGAAAGGAGTGATATAATCTGACTTCCATGTAAAAGTCTCACTCTGGCTGCCATGCTGAGAATAGACTGCAGGTCATCAAGATGAAAGTGAGGAAGATTGTTGTATTAACGTCAGAACTGAAGATATCTGGTATTACTCTGAGCTCAGAGCCTTCTACCAGAAAAGCTCATTGAAGAGCAGCTATTGTTACTGCTCCTGCTGATGGAAAAGGGGCTAAAGACATATTTGATAGCCTTTCTGTAGATCTGTTGACTGCAGATGACCTGTGAGTTTAGGGGAAAATGATAGGAAAGAGTCTTAATTTCAGACTCAAGAAGATCTGTTGTGAAGGCATCTTCCAGAAGGCAATATTTGTGCTTTCTTCTGTTGTGTAAGACTCTCTACTCAAATCTAGGCATTTTAAGGACCTTAGAAAATTGTGTTGTGGTGATAAAGGTAATGGAAGTCGGAGCAGAGGGAAAATAAAAATCCACATGCCTCTGTGAAAGTCTATGTAATAAAGATCTCTGCTTTCTCATCGATCTGAACAGGGTGGAATAATCAACAAATGGACAAGAATGCTCAGTCCCTGAGCTACCAGGAGACATAGGCCTTTAGTGGGACTGCCTATATAATTTACAGGACCCAGTACAAAATGAAAATACAAAACTTTCTGAGAATTTGAAGACTGCAACAGCGGAGCATTAAAGCATGAGTTCTATGACACTGTACAGATTTCATACCCAGGACGCTGGCCCTGATCATTAGTTTGGAATGCCATCACTCAAACAAATTATTCAGATATTGATGTTACAGGCAGGAGTATGGGAAAGACCTTAGATTAATTTGATAACAATTCAACCTAGTGGCATACAGAGTGAGGGTAAATTGAGTAGCTTGGTGCAGAAAAGAAGCACCTCACCTCCTCATATTACCTCTGAGATGGTGAGATGCCCTGTTCCTTTGACATCTACATATTTATTATAAACTCTTCACCTAGGACCATAGCAGTGGCAGAGATCCAGATGCTTGGAGGGATCTATTTGGCAGGAAAAAATATGCATAAAGAGGTTAATAGTCAAACCAAATAAGGGGTTGAGTTGTACCGTGAGCTTTTTTACAACTTCAAAGTGGGAAACATTTATTGCCCTTACTCATGGTGCTGTCTAGAGAGTAACTTTGTACTCTCCTGAACATTTCAGAGTTCTACCCTCATTAGAGAAACTGTACTATTATTTTTTTATTTTTAAAATATTTTTTAAAATGGGGGTCTTACTGTGTTGTTCAGGCTGACCTCGAACTCTTGAGCTCCAGCTGTCCTCCTGCCTCAGCCTCCAGAGGAGCTGGGACTCCAGGTATGCACCACCCCACCCAGCCACTGCGTCACTATTAAAAATCATTAAGCATAGCCAGGCTGGGCGCAGTGGCTCACGCCTGTAATCCCAGCACTTTGGGAGGCCAAGGTGGGTGGATCATCTGAGGTCAGGAGTTCAAGACCAGCCTGACCAATATGGTGAAACCCTGTCTCTACTTAAAAAAAAAAAGGCCGGGTGCAGTGGCTCAAGCCTGTAATCCCAGCACTTTGGGAGGCCGAGACAGGCGGATCACGAGGTCAGGAGATCGAGACCATCCTGGCTAACACAGTGAAATCCCGTCTCTACTAAAAAATACAAAAAACTAGCCGGCGTGGTGGCGGGCGCCTGTAGTCCCAGCTACTCGGGAGGCTGAGGCAGGAGAATGGCGTAAACCCGGGAGGCGGAGCTTGCAGTGAGCTGAGATCCGGCCACTGCACTCCAGCCTGGGCGACACAGCGAGACTCCGTCTCAAAAAAAAAAAAAAAAAAAAAAAAAAAAAAAATTAGCCTGGCATGGTGGCACCCACCTGAAATCCCAGCTACTCAGGAGGCTAGGGTAGGAGAATTGCTTGAACCCAGGAGGCAGAGGTTGCAGTGAGCCGAGATCACACCACTGCACTCTAGTCTGGACAACAGAGTGAGACTCTGTCTTAGAAGAAAAAAAAAATCATTTAGCATAGCCAATCTGGTGCTTTCTGCTGAGAGCCTTTGTTGACTTCTCTTCTAAGGCAAAGAGCAGGGATATAAGGAAGTAACACTTCGAAAGATGGATGTTCTAGTTGAATTCCTAGGCTCTGAAATCAAATACTTAATTCACTTATTGACTGATTAATTTATCCAACAAATATTAAACTTGACAGACCCTTATACTGTCTGGAGTCTAGTAAATAACTATTGAATAAGCTGTAAACAGACAGTCAAGTCCTGTGGACTCAGAGAATAAAGAGGCAGATCAGATATTGAATCCTGGCTTCACCACTTTTGAGCAGTGTGACCTGGAGCAATTTGTTTATCCTCTCTGATCATCAATTTCCTCATCTATAAAATGGGAACAATAATATTAACACCTACTTTTCACAGTCATGTGGATTAATGTACGCAAAGCCTCTGGTTCATCACTCAGCACTCAGTAAATATTAGCTATCATCGTCATCATTACTAATTTCTATTGATTTAACTAGACACAGAAAGGGCAGCATGTGTCTCACAAGTCAGTGCTTCCCTTTTCTAACCACTAATTCAAAAAGAATTCTAAGTAATGCTTAGAGTTCACTCCATAGCCCAAAACAGGATGGCATTGTGTTGTGCTTTGTTTTCTTTCTTCTTCCAGTGCGGAAACACTTGTGTGTTTTGGCTAATTAAAGATTTAAAAGATTCCTACACGTAGTCATGCCAAGTACTTGTATATACCTCTAAGAACCCAGTAGGTCTAGTGATCCTAGAGTCTCACATCTGAAAGAGGAACCAGTACTAAAAGACAAACTTCCCAAAATCTAAAGAAGGGAAGTCCAATCAATGGTATGAGTTAGAAGCCTCAATCCTGGGAGAGACAGCCCATGCAAGTCAGGAGAGATCGTGGGATCTCCACAGTCCCCAGCACTGGAACAGCCATGATCAGTGTCTCGACTTCAATGCTTGCGAGATTGTTACTCTCTGGTGAGAAAAATGACAGTTTAAAATTTTGACTGTTTTATGATTTCTCTTATTTCTCATTTTATTACTTAGAGTCAATGTCGTTTCCATTCATTCTAATGAAAATCTTGGCTTTCCAGGAAGAACCACTAGAGACTCAGTGACCTAGACACAGGGCTATGTGACCCTTTCTTCAGGGGCGCACCTGACATTGAACTGTACATACAAAATGGATAGGTACCTGCCTCTTGTGGTATGTCAAATATCCCAAGGAGATATCAAAATGCCTTGTCTCTGAGGCATCATGATAAATGAAAAGGAAGATTACAAAGGTTTCAGGCCCATTAGGTTAAGATTAAAACCTCTTTCCACTTGCAGAAAACCTCTATCCAAGCACTAGGCGAAGCACATGAGACTGCATCTTAGAAATGGTGAAAGGAAAGATTTGTCAAAACCTTGCCCAAATCTGTCCTCTAATTATAGCTCACTGATCAAAACTATAAGCTTAGTAATGTAATAAAGGAAAGCTTTTTGACGTCAGTTGTTTAAAATATGTACAATGTGATTTTCTGATAATAGTTTGTATTTAAAATGTAAATTACCCTTAAAATTAAAATAAATCAATAACTGTTTTAGTCCATTTTGAGCTGCTATAATAGAATACCTGAGAATGTGTAATTTATGAAGAACAGAGACTTATTTCTTACAGTTTTGGAAGATGGGAAATCAAAGATCCTGGGGCCTGCGTCTGGGGAGGGCCTTCTTGCTGCACCATACTATGGCCAAAGGCAGAGGGCAAGAGAATGCGTGCAAGAAGGAGATACAGGTGAAGTGCCAAACTCATTCTTTTATCAGGAACCCGCGCCCAAGGTATCTAACCCACTCCCGTGATAATGTCACTAATCTATTCATGAGGACAGAGCTCTCATGAGCTTTTAAAGGTCCTGCCTCTCAACACTGTTGCATTGGGAATTAAATTTCCAACATGAGAACTTTGGGGGACACATTCAAACCATAACAATAATAAAACATTAATATTCCTGGGGAAAATGAGCAGTTCACAAAAAGTAGTACAAATGGCCACTTTATAAAGAGGTATACAAATTCTTTAGTCATCAAAGAAACATAAAAACCAATGTGATTCATTTTTTCCAGCTATCAAAATAGTGGTTACTAAGACACACACACACACACACACACACACACACATCATAAAATTTTTTTTTCTGTTACTCCAAGAACCTCCTCTGGCACCATGAGTCTTGAGCCATTTATTATGTAACCAGAAATAAAGACTGCAAATACTCAGCTGTAAGCCAAGCCACTTCTAGTCTAAGTGCAAGATTGCATATTTGAAGTGAAATATTTCCATTTCTGAGAAACCAGAGAGAATTATGCCAGGACTGAGGAATAAAAAAAGAGAAAAAGCAAGCAGTCAAAAAAAAAAAACAAAAACAAAAACAAAGCTAAGTAGACTTTGCAAAATGACTTCCATTGACTTGCACAATCATTATCAAATAAATCTTCAAGACCAGATAAAAAAGGAATAAGTGTCCCCTCAGCACTATCCTTTTCTAGAAGAGACAACCAAAAATACCTTGATTCACTACCATTTTCAGTAAAAAATTTTGCAAATGTGAAAAATGGTAATAACAGGACCAATCAAACAACAGACAGTCCTGAGAGGTTACTGCTCTTTTACTGTAATGCTAAACTTTGAAATGTGAATGCTAAGTCTTTGTTAACACAATTATAGTAATAATTACATTTTAGATAGAATTTCATATTTATTCTTGTATTTTTGAAGTTAATTCTATTTTTTGATATTCAGATTCAGCTTTAGCTTCACCCAGATATTGATTTTAACACCTCACCATTGGGCATTTGGTCACAATGTGTGTTCAGTGCACCATGTTTTAAGGAAATAATTAGATGTATGAAGAGGGTTTATGTAAGCATACGTTTATCACAATATTGTTTATAAAAACTGAAAATATTAAAACAACTGTCTAAAATTCTATACTTTGTGATGTCTAAGTTCTAGTGAAAATTATTCTCCCTTAGAATAAGTGTTGTAGAGATAACAGACTTAGGAGTGTGGTGAGTCCCCTTTGCACAAAAAGACCACCTCACACCCAACATGACTCTTAAGAATGAGGACAGTAGTGAAGACACAGAGCAGAACATTGAGAGGCAGATAACGTCTTATAACCTTTCATTAATTTGTCACGTGGGGGTGCTATTCACCAATGAAATCATAATTTATGCATGAATTCTGAGTACAACTGTGAACTCTTTTGTATTCTCACTTCAACAGTGATGCCCTCTGGTAGGCCAGAGACACTAACAATGAACTCCTCTCTGGACTTTCTAATTCTGATCTTAATGTTTGGTAAGTACATTTTATTAAAATTTTTGTATTATTTCAAAATTATAAAAACCTTCTTCAAAACATACAACTCTGGCCAAACCAATAAAACCAGTACTTTTTTCCCCCTACAGGAGAAACCGGCAACAATTCAGTCAAACAGACAGGCCAAATAACCATCTTGGAGGGAGCATCTGTGACTATGAACTGCACATACACATCCACGGGGTACCCTACCCTTTTCTGGTATGTCCAATACCCCAACAAACCTCTGCAGCTTCTTCAGAGAGAGATGATGGAAAACAGCAAAAACTTTGGAGTCGGAAATATTAAAGACAAAAACTCCCCCATTGTGAAATACTCAGTGCAGGTATCAGACTCAGCCGTGTACTGCTGTCTTCTAAGAGACATTGTGCTAAAAGCACAGCGGGAGCTATACAAAAACCTCAGTGGCCCAGAGGAAGTATGTAGTGAGGCTGGAAAACCCAGGTTGTAGAGCCTTGTTCTCTCTCTCACAGACAGTCCTGTTAAGACATTATTAGAAGATAAGGAAAATCAAAATCAGATGTAACTGCCTCTAATTCCAGGGCATAGGGGTTTCTTTGACAGAAAATGGGATCAGGGAAGAGGGTCTCAGATAATATCCCTGCTCTCAATTAGGTCAGTTCTCTCTTGTCCTTCAGGCTTTCTTGCATGATGTGTAGGAATTAGAATATGATGACTTGGATGTCAGTCCTGGTAGCTATGCAAATTTGGCCAAGTTAATTGATGTCTCAGAGCTTTAGTTTTTTTCATCTGTGAAACAGAAATAAAAATAATCAGACAAATTTAAGATGGAGATAAAGTGGAAAAAAGGTAGGTTAGAAGGGGCAGATTACTACTCAAAGCATTGCTGGAACTTCAAGTCCCACCATAGCAGTTCTGCTCTCTCACGGCAATCTCTCTGCCTAGTGCTGACCATCTTAATAGGGCTTGGCATGCCCACTGCTTTGTCATACCACACCACACCCCATGCCAGCCCCAGGCCATTATGATCAACATATCGTCTTTTCTCTCACAGGCTCCTACTCACACCACACACAAAAATTAACTCAAAGTGGGTCATAGACCTACATGTAAAAACTAAAATTGTAAAACTCTTAGAAGAAAACACAGGAGCAAATTTTCATGATCCTGGGTTAAGCAATGATTTCTTAGATGCGACACCAAAAGCACAAGCAATAAAATAGAACATTGATAAGTTGGACTTCAACAAAATTAAACTTGTTTATGCTTCAAAGGACACCATCAAGAAAATGAAATGATAACCCACAGAATGGGAGAAAACATTTGCAAATCATATGTACTATGGACCTGATGATAAGGGACTTGTATTTAGAATATATAAGGAACTTTTACAACTCAATAGTAGAAATATAACTCAAGCAGTGAGCAAAAGATTTAAATAGACATTTCTTCAACAAAGATACAAGAATGTCTAATACGCATATGAAAAGGTACTCATTATTAGTCATTAGACAAATGCAAATCAAAATCACAAGATACCGCTTTGCACTGAGTAAAAGGCTATGACTTTTTATAAAGGACAATAACAAGTCTTATCAAGGCTGTGAGAAATTAGAACCTTCATACATTGCTGGTGGGGATGTAAAATGATGCTATCACTTTGGCAAACAGTTTGGCAGCACCTCAAAATGTGAAACATAGAATTATCATATGACCCAGCAATTCCAGCCCTATGTATCTACCCACAATACATATGTCCACACAAAAACCTGTGCATGAATGTTCATAACAGCATTGTTTATGGTAGCCAAAAGGGTAAGTAATCCAAATGGATAAACCAGATATGGTATCTCTATACAATGGAATATTATTCAGCCATAAAAAGGATTAAAGTACTGACACCTACTACAACATGATGAATCTTGAAAACATTATGCTAAGTGGAAAAATCCAGATACAAAATGCCCATATTGTATATTTCATTTATATGAAATTCCAAGAATAGGCAAATCCAAAGTCAGAAAGCAGGTAGGTGGCTGCCAGAAGCTGGAAGAAGTGGGGAGTGGGGAGGAACTACTTAAGAGATGTGTGGGGTTTCTTTTGGGGAAAATATTCTGAACTAAATAGTGGTGATGGTTGCACAACATTGTGAATATACTAAAATCTACCGCATTATATACTCTAAAGTGATAAAAAGTATGAATTTTATGTTTTGTGCTTACCTCAATAAAAAAGAAGACAACCAAATAATCTAGATGTGATTACTAATGGGACAAGAAGCTCTAAAAAAATTAAATTCTTACTATTCCATTGCAAACAATTCCAAAGTATATGAAATATGGAGCCACCTGATAAAACCTATAGCAGTACGGGAAGGTATACTAACTCAGATTTTAACTAAAAATTATTAAAATGTTGACTGACACAAAGACAAAGGAGAATAGCAAAGATGGCATGAATCTTTAAGGAAATCATTAAAAAGTGGAAACTTTTTAATGAATAAAGTTAAAGTTTAAAGAAAATGTGAAAATGGAACATAAAAAGCATTTTAGAACAGTTTGGAGAAATGAAGATGGTAGGGTGGGGAGGAAGCTTAATTTACGTATCGAGGAAAATAGAATAATTTGTCAGAAAATAAAGAAGAGGTAGAGCACTTCGACTCCTGGTTTCATCCTCTATTCTTCATCAAATACAATAATTTTGGGCTGGGAGCAGTGGCTCATGTCTGTAATCCCAGCACGTTGAGAGGCTGAGGCAGGCAGATCACCTGAGGTCAGGAGTTCAAGACCAGCCTGGCCAACATGGCAAAAAACCCCATCTCTACTAAAAATACACAAATTAGCTGGGGGCAGCAGTGGGCACCTGTAATCCCAGCTACTCTGGAGGCTGAGGCAGGAGAATTGCTTGAACCTGGGAGGCAGAGGTTGCAGTGAGCCAAGATCATGCCATTACACTCCAGCCTGGGCAATAAGAGCAAAACTCCATCTCAAAAAAAAGAAAGAAAAAAAAGTATAATTTTCAAACTGGAGATGAAGAAATGAAAAATTATGACAGATGAAAAGATACTAAGAGAGAACTTAGATGCCTTCAAAATGATCAAGTCTTCTGGGTCATTTAAACTAATCCTCAATATATGAAAAGAGTTTGCAGACATGGTTGGCAAGGCATTGGGTGAATTTTTTGAAAACCTATGGAAAATGAAGGAAATCCCCAACTCATGAACACAGAAATAGTGGATTGATACCCAGCAAAATTCTAGAGCAGATTATTAACAGATAATGTGTGGGCTGTTAGAAAATAATGCAGTGATCAGTACCAAGCCAGAATGAGCTCACTAAAGACATTTTTAAAACAAGCCTGCTAAATTCAAAGGATTTCCATGGACTTTAAATGTGTCAAATATTTGCAAGACATTTAATAATTTGTGTTTCACTATATCAATGGGAAAAAATATATATATATTATCATTTGTTGAGTGTTGTGTTTATCACAGGCCCTATTGTACTATAGATGTAATAAGAACTAACATTTATTTATCAAGCGCTTAATGTGCATGAAGTGTTGTTCTAAGTGCTTTGCATACATTAATTCATTTAATCTTCACTACAACCTCATGAAGTAGGTGCAATCCTTATTAAAGATAAGGAAACTATCTTTAATACAGAAGAATTAACTAACTTGCCCAAGAACGCAGAGTTAGTAAGGGAAGACCTGGCATACAAATACAGGTTGACAAGCCCAAAGCCTGCATTCTTAAATTCTATACTTTGTTAACTCCCAATGTTATCTGTAATTCCCACCACAAAACTACAAGTTTTGTATTGTTATCCCCATTTTAAGAATAAGGAGGCTGAGGATTGGAGTACTGAATAGAAAAATCCAGTAGAATCTAGTAAGTAGTAAGACTAAGGCTCAAACCTAAGTTCATTTGAATCTAGACCGTATCCTCTATTCACTTCGCCATTCTGCATAATGCTAGACTTGGTGAATCCTCAGCTGAAAGAATGGCCGTATATAAATATACAATTTAGAAAAATGTCCCTATTGTTACACCTCATGATTTTATCCTTCACTCTGACCTGTTCACATTGATCTTATGTAAATTCACACAAGGTATGCCCATGCCCATTAAATGTACAAATAGCAAATTTTGAGATTGGTATATGATGATGATGTCCTAATGATATCCAGCTAATATGTTTATTTACAGCATAAATTAAAGATTGAAAATCATCTGAACAAACTGGAAAGATAAACTGAAACTGCCAACATAGAATTTAATGGAGATAACTATATATTTATACAGTAGTTTTATAAAAATGAGTTGTAATATCTGGAAGAAGGGATCCTGAATTTTTAGTATTTGTTGTGTAATGCACTCAAAGTAATTAAGGAAAAGATTTTCTGAAAGGATATTAGAAAGTCTCATAAAATCAATTTGTGAAAAATATAGCTAGGGCTCACAGAAAGAAGAAAATCACCAATTGGCTTTCTGAATCTTTCTGAATCTACTTTTCTCTGAATATATAATCTGTTCTCCTCCTGGGAAACCAGATTCCGCTGTAAACCTGTCATATTCTACTCCACAACAACTTCAGTTTGAACATACCCAGCTCTGTTTGCTAAGAGATGAGTCTGCTTTGAATCCCACAGGGCTTTAACGCTCTAGTTACACTAACTGCTGTTTCTGTACCTCTAGTTCAAATTAATGAGCATAGTATCTACCCAGATCCAACAAGCTATTGCCAGAAAAAGGAGGTTACTTGGTACAAGCATGACCTCTATGTCATCTCTTTAGAAAGAAATCCCCAAAGTGGAAAAGGACTACAAGCTCAAAATAATTCACCAATGTGATAAAACAACTGAAACTATCATAGATAACAATAAAACGAGTGGAAACCAGAGGAGTACAGTAATACCCTGACAGGGCAACAATATTTGAATCACATTTGAAGAGACATGAACAAACTGTAGCAAGTCTTAAAAAAAGAAAGATAAAACTAATAAAGTAGTCTGAAATAATACCATGTGCAGAAAGAAACAAGGATGTCACATAAAGAAACTAGAGATATTTATAAGTACCCCTTTACAAAAAAGAACAGATCTGGCCTTCAGTTTTCAAAAGATATAGTGTGAAATGCAGCTACTCTACTTGATCTATCATAGCTGGCTGAAGTCAAACAATCATCAGGTTTCTGTTCCCCCACATTACCCCCACCTTACTTCTAGGACTCCTAGTAGGAGGATGCTAAGTTTGGTTCTCTATCTCTATTGTGGGTGAGAGGGCTGTTTGTTTGTTTGTTTGTTTGTTTGTTTGTTTGTTTGTTTTAGAGACAGGGTCTTGCTCTGTTGCCCAGACTGGAGTGGAGTAACATGATCATATCTCACTGTATCCCCAAACTCCTGGGCTCAAGTATTTGACCTGCATAATAAATGTCTACGCCTCATGCCACTAGGTGGCAATGTGGGTGTTACATTTAAAAGATCATGGATGGTTCACTCTGCAGGTAAAACTGTAAATGCTCTTAAGTGTGCATTTCTGCTGCTTCTGATGGGCTGAGAATCCCCTTTGATTTCTAAAGTAAATGTAGAGCTGTTTTAAAAATAAAAGACTCCTTTGTCCAACTAACATATATTCCAAAATCCTCCAACAGAGACCTGTGTGAGCTTCAGCTGCCGTAATCATGGTGAAGATCCGGCAATTTTTGTTGGCTATTTTGTGGCTTCAGCTAAGCTGTAAGTTGGGGAGTTTCAGGACATGAGATATTTTACAAACTTCTGGGGAGGGGAAAGAAGGGATTCCAAGTGGCTAATCTGGAGTGCCCTCCTGAAAATGTGTAAATAAATGTGTATAAATGTTTCAATAATTGTAATATTCTGTATCTGATGATGTCTTTGAGAACAGGTGTAAGTGCCGCCAAAAATGAAGTGGAGCAGAGTCCTCAGGACCTGACTGCCCAGGAAGGAGAATTTATCACAATCAACTGCAGTTACTCAATAGGAATAAATGCCTTACACTGGCTGCAACAGCATCCAGGAAGAGGCATTGTTTCTTTGTTTATGCTGAGCTCAGAGAAGAAGAAGAATGGAAGATTAATTGCCACAATAAACATACAGGAAAGGCACAGCTCCCTGCACATCACAGCCTCCCAGCCCAGAGACTCTGCCATATACATCTGTGCTGTGAGACACAGTGCTCTCCAGGCACCTGGAGCCCGTACCTAAACTCTAAAGCTGAGGCATCATTTCTTACTCCTGTCTTTCAGATTTGTCTGTCTCTATCCTTGGTCAGATGATGTCAAATTTTTAAGTTTTTAAAATATAATATTCTCCTCTTCTAGACCATCTCTCTTCTCTACAACATCATCACCAAGTATGTTAACCAGACGATATGTGATTTTTACCTTGGAAGTAAAATACACAGGGTATAAAAATCCCGATTCTGCTACTTATTAACTGGATGATCTTGATCAAGTTACTTAACTTCTCTGTGCCTCAGTTTTCCCTCAACTATAAAAAGGAAACAGTGTTAACCATAGTACCTAAGCCCAATTCTGGGGATTACATGAGGTAATATACACAAAGTGCTTGACACAGTTCCTGGCACATAGTGTTACATAAAGGGTATCAATTATTGGTATTAGTTGTAGATGCACCATGAGTTTGCTGATACTCACTATGGGTTAATATCACAAATCATTGAAGAAGTATGTGGAATATAAATAATAAGCACCTTATAATAATTTTAGTTTTCAGATTCTTTCCTAATGACGTCCAGCACTTGGCCTTTTTAATAGTGTTGAGAAAAACAGAGAGTAGCTGTAGAAAACATAATAGAAGGATGACTCTATGGTTTGGTTTGTGGTGTGGAAATGAAAGACTGGTAAGAGATGCTTCTGGAGAAGCTCAGTGACTTCTTTGGAAAAAAGGCCAGGTTCTAAGTTTTCATGTGGAGATCTCTAATGGAAACTTGCATTTGTGGAAATTAATGAAGCAAAATATCAAACCCAGTGTATCTAAATCAATGGTTCTTTACATCCCCCAATGATTCTTTTCATTATTATTCCCAACCCCAGTGGAATTCTTATATCAAAACAAGTTTTATGATTATAATTGTTCTTATTACTCAACAACATTAATCATATATATTAAATTATAGCTACATTCTTTTTTTAAATCAAAGATTCTTTAAATCAAAATACTACCTGCACATATCTAAAAAGCTGATAGTATTATAAAGGTCTGTTCCTTCCTTAGCCCATCAAGAAAACAGAAATACCATGCTCTACCCCCACCTTCCAATTCAAATCCATTCTAGCAATTTCTAATTAATATGTATATACTCTTGATTTATCATTATTAAGCATTATCTATTGGCTTCCTTCTATGGCAGCATGCCACTACTCTTACCTTCTCAACATACTTGGGGTTGAGAAGTAATCAGAAGCTGGGGTTAAATAGACAGTCACTGCATATATGATTTGACCACATAAATATTGCCACTGTCTAAACAAAATGACAACTATAAGTATATTTCCTTTCTGGTACAATGTATTTTCTTAGTTAATAATTATACTTTTTTTCATTTATTCTATGTCCTATTTTTTCCAAGTTCTTCAACATAGTCTTAAAAATATTTATTAATAATTTATCTCAAATGCTTCAAACACCTTAATTTCTTTTTTTTTTCCCCTCAAGATTCCCTTTCCCTTGACCTCCATTGGTTTCCCTATGTGAACTGATTGCTCTATAAGCCTAAATGTGATTCTAGACATTTCAGCACCACTCCCCCAAGTTGGCTTTCTTGCATTTTGGATCTCATATCTTCATTTCCCAAAGACAAATAGTAGAGACAAAAAAGGGAGAGGAAGAACAAGGAGAAAGAGAAAGGAGAAAGAAACACTCTTGGGCTCACTTTGGAACAATGGGAGAAATAAATGAATAAATGGTTCCAGCCTCCCCCATGCCCTGCAGTATTGGGGAAAACCAGCCCCCAATATTTCACGTAGATTCTTTTCTATTTCCCTAAGTGTCAGCCGGTCTAAGAAATAAAGGGAAAGAGTACAAAAGAGAGAAATTTTAAATCTGGGTGTCTGGGGGAGACATCACATGTCGACAGGTTCTCTGATGCCCCCTGAGCCGTAAAACCAGCAAGTTTTTATTAGCAATTTTCAAGACGGAGGGAGTATACAAACAGGGTGCGGGTCACAGAGATCACATGCTTCAAGGGTGACAAAAGATCACAAGGCAGAAGGTCAGGGTGAAACTAGAATCACTAATGAACTTCCATGTCCCACTGTGCACACATTGTCAGGGTTCAAGAGCAGAGAACCTGTCTGACTAGAATTCACCAGGCTGGAATTTCCTAATCCTAGCAAGTCTGGGGGTGCTGCAGGAGACTAGGGCGTGTTTCATCCCTGTCTACATCTGCATAAAGGCAGACACTCCCAGGGCAGCCATTTTAGAGGCCCTGCCCTGGGAATGCATTCTTTTCCCAGGGCTGTTAATTATTAATATTCCTTACTGGGGAAAGAATTCAGCGATATTTCTCTTATCTGTTTTCGGTAGTAAGAGAAATATGGCTCTGTCCTACCCGGCCCACAGGCAGCCAGACTTTAAGGTTATCTCCCTTGTTCCCTGAAAATTGCTGTTATCCTGTTCTTAAGGTGCCCAGATTTCATATTATTCAAACACACATGCTCTACAAACAATTTGTGCAGTTAACGCAATCATCACAGAGTCCTGAGGTGACATACATCCTCCGCTTATGAAGATGATGGGATTAAGAGATTAAAGAAAAGACAGGCATAGGAAATCACAAGAGTATTGATTGGGGAAGTGATAAATGTCCACTAAATCTTCACGATTTACGTTCAGAGATTGCAGTAAAGACAGGTGTAAGAAATTATAAAAGTATTAATTTGGGGAACTAATAAATGTCCATGAAATTTTCACAATGTGTTCTTCTGCCAAGGCTTCAGTCAGTCCCTCTGTTCGGGGTCCCTGACTTGCTGCAACACTGCAGGAGGAAAAGTCTGAGGCATATTTCAAAAGGCTCTTCAGAAGGTCATGTCAGGATCAGGCACCAGTCATGCACATGGTGGCCAGCTGCATTATGCACCATTGCATTGGCTTTCTCCACTACCCAAATCTACTCCCTTGATCCCTCACTCCCGCTCTGTGAGATCACTTCCCAAAAATGCCCTGCTTGCAAACCTTTATCTCAGACTCATCTTTTAAGGGAATATAAGCTAAGACATGCCTTTTCTCCCTATGAACAGACAGGACACTGAGCCAGAAGACACAACATTGCCCGTCTGCTCTCAGTAGTGCCTTATCCCCTTCAAAAACCCTAGATACTGGCCTATGTAGCTGTTCCAGTGACTACTGACCACAGCTTCTCTATTGGTGATACATGTTCCTAGCTTCCTGTTTTTAAGAAGTACTGGACACACCTGTGTTGCTTTCCTGAAAGAAAGAGTGCTGAGATTGGAGGGTTCAAGTGGAATTACAGGATGAGACAGAGAGAAGATACAGGAGATGCTGGCCCTAACAGAGAGGGAAAACAAAACAAAACAAAAAACTGTTCTTATGAAATAAAATAAAGTCTTGTTCATCTGAGAGTCCACTGGTCTTTCCTGAAAGTGAAGACATTTTTCCATTGAATAAATGCACAAGTAAAAATCAAGAAAACATAAATATGGATAAAAGTTTCTTCATAGATTTGACAAGATTATTCAGAGACAGACTTCTTGGTCTCAATTTTCTCAGCATCCTCAGAGTTTACTGTGTGGACACTATGATCACAGAAAGAATATCAGATGCCAAAACTAGCAATTCAAGTTGTTTCTGGTAGAAGTCAATGCCCTCCTGTAATCAAATGAATGAACTAGTAGAAACCACTGCCTTGGTCAGTTTCCCCTCTCCTGTATCTGGCCTTCAGCACCTCAGTAGGTGCTTAGAGAGCACTTACCAGGCACCAGCTCCCAGCCGGTATGGGAATCATTAGAACTCTCTCCAGAGAAACTCAGTCTGGCCCAATGTTTCTGACTTCAAGCCTCATTTCCATGAATCAGACAGCTGGTGAAATTGATAGACCGCAAACTCCATGAGGGCAGGAACCAGGTCTTGGTCATTACAGTGCCCCTAGTGCTTAGCATAGTGCCTGGAGTCAGGAGTGTTCTCAATGATCTATGCTGCTTTGTCATCTGCACTGATAATGACAGTTTCTCGATGTCAAGGGCTGTGTTTTGTTCATTTTTGTATCCACAAAGGGATTAGCACTGTATTTAACAATAGTAGAAACTGAAGAAAAAATTGTGTGAAATTACATTTCCTCTTTGTCATCAGAAGTAACTTAGTCTTGCTGACTTTCTTTCTATGCCCTTGTGTGTTGCCTCTTTGTTTGCTTACTTGATTTTTTTGCCTCACTGAGAATGTAAGGTCTGTGAGGACATTGGCTTGTGTTTCTTCATCCCTGATATTTCTTTTGTAAGCAGCCCAATTCTGATATCTAAAAGGAGGCCAACAAGTGGTTTTTGGAAGAATAAGTGAATATTCTTCAATTATTCAAGTGGGCTGGGTACTTGCAACAGCTAATAGTGCAGAGCTGCAATTCTAGGCACTATCAGCACGTGTTTTAACTAACACATTATGTGGATTATTTAAAAACTTGAGGTATGTGATAATATAGTACTGATTTGTATTTTTACAAAGTCATATTTTAAAGCTCCATTCTTGCTCAGAGCTGAGCCATTAAAATAATGTGAGACATTACATTAAAATAATGTGAGACAGCAAGAATTCTAAAGCTTGATACCAAACCTATTCAGTAATGTGGAATAGAATTTGAGATCAGGAAAGAGGTGGTCCCACAACTGGGAATTAAAATCAAAATGGAGTTGAGCAGGTAAAGCTGCATGTCCAAAGGAACTTGATGGGAAAACTTGAATCTGCCAGAAATTTTATGCTAGATTTACAGCAGATCCTGTCAGATTCAAGCCAAACATAGAAAGATAAGCAGAAAACCTCCTTCATCACTGCCTGTGAAAGGATATTGAGTCCAAGAGACAAGTAGAGAAAGACCCTTATAGATTAGGACCCATTAATATACACTGACTTGGCAAACTGAGACCCAGAGGTAAGTACAGACCACAGGACCACCAGATGATTGACTCCCTTGGATCCTACTGGTGGCAAAAGCTTCCCCCAGTGTCCACTTCCACTGTACAGGAAACTACTTCATAGGACCTGAAAATTATATGGCAATATACATCAAAGAGTCCTTGCACTCTGACCCTGTAATTTCACTTCTAGAAATTTCTCCTTTCTTAATAAAACAATCCAATATATACAAAGATTTTTTTTTAAATGTTGGTGAGAGCCTTATTTAAATGAGTGCAGAAGGAAAAGAAACCCCAATTCTAACAAAGTAGTTGATTTAAAAACCGGGGGCACATTTGTCTAATGAGTATAACCACTAAAAATCATTTTATCTAAACTTCTGCTTCCAGCCACACTGAAGTAACAGGGACCAGATTTACTCTTCCACTTGAAACAACAGCAACCAAGAAAACTCCAGACAAATTACACAAATCAGCAATTTCCAAAACACGGTACGCCAAGCAATAAATGACCATGATCCTGAAAGATGGGAAACAAATGAGGCGAGCCCTAACATTGCAATAACTTATAGCCTTGAAAGAGTTTCTAGGCCACAGCGCAAAGGGGGAAAACTGAGGCAGAACCTGGTAGGTTCCCTGAGTTGAGGCAACAGAGCTGAGACGGAGAAGACTAAAGTAGCTAAAGTTCATAAGACAGAATATGCGAGAGGAGAGAGGGCCACAGAGAGGACCCAGAGATCTGCCGAGGGTGCCCTCAAGTATTCAGCAGAACGCTCATCTGCGCAAGCGTGTGGAAACTACCCAAGGGCGAGTGGCGGTGGCAGGGAAGAACCATTCAAAAGGATTAAAGGAAAGAGGGCCTCTTCAAGTATGTGTAGGATTTAGAAGACAGTTTATTGCTTAGCCATATATTTCTTAATACTTTAATTAATATTTCATACATTGCATTTTCTCTGGCTCTAGTCACTTATCATTGTTGTTCATTTTCAACAAAGAATCATTTCATATATTGAGGAAACAGACCTATCTGGCTTAGGTAAAGAGTAAAGGCAAGAGGCCAGGTGCGGTGGCTCGCATCTGTAATTCTGGCACTTTGAGAAGCCGAGGCGGGCTGATTACCTGAGGTCAGGAGTTTGAGACCAGCTTGGCCAACATGATGAAACCCTGTCTCTACTAAAAATACAAAAAATTAGCTGGGTGGTGCATGCTTGTAATTGCAGCTACTCGGGAGGCTGAGGCAGGAGAATCACTTGAACCTGGGAGGCAGAGGTTGCAGTGAGTGGAGATCTCACCACTGCACTCCAGCCTGAGTGACAGAGCAAGACTTCATCTCAAAAAAAAGAAAAGTCAAGACAAGAATAAGTATTACCCATGTGGCATGACCAAAGTTTTTGGTAAACTTAGCATTTTTTTTTCTGTTATCAGTAATACAATTACCCTTAAAAACTAGTTTTTATTTCTCATTCCTGAACTCATTTACATGTAATGTCAAAGTATGATAAATTCAAACTATGCTGACACCTGTAAGAATGTGGCTATATATGATATAAAGTCTTTATACTTTCATCAACTTCAAACCTCAGTTCTACTGTTATAATGATAAAGTTCATTTCACTATCTCTTGTGACCATTTAAATACTTCCACATATTTCCTCTCATTTTTTAACTTCTAAGGCTGAGGACTCCTAATTCTTAAGAATATTTCTGTTATCCCTGTAATTACTGTTGTGTCTCTCCAGGCATTCTTTTTTAGTGAACAACTGTCATTAATGGCTTCCAGAAAGGATTTGAACACCATCTCTACATTTATCATTCCAAGTGCTATGACAACTGCCTTACCAACTACATTTTCCAGGCTCCCTTGCAGCTAGAGTGCAGACTTATATTCAGCCAAGTCTTTGATTGGGAGATGACCATCTGAGGAACAGGCTAGGCAGGGGCATCCCTTTTCTTGGCTTAGGGGCAGTGGAGGCCACATGGTCTGGGTTAGGCAGCAGCATCTTTTTGATTGGGCCAAGAGCAGTAACTTCCTGTTTGGGCCTGTTTGGCTGCATATTCTGTTGCTGGCAGCACTGGAGGCAGCTGGCATAGGGATAGGACTGCAGTCTTCTTACAAGGCTGATGGATGGGTGGTTCTGGGCATCACTCCTGGAAGTCGAGCCTAGAATCTTTTTCTCCAGTCTGCCCAATGATTCTGTGAGCCTTCTGCCTCCCCAAATCCTGATCTTCTTACACTAGGTAAAAGGATTTCTTTTCTTTCTTGTCCCTTAGCATACAGACATCTCATAGAGTTTAGTCCCACCACAGCTTTCATTCTAGCATCCTTCAAGCTGAGTATCAGACTTGGTTAACTTTTTCACTGCAGTACACTTGGCTCATTTCAGTGAGGATGAGTTCATGTTTATAGTGATTTCTGGTTCCTTTGCTTGGAAATCCTAAAAGATAGAAAAGAGCCTCCAGGTGCTGCAGACACAGGCATGAGATATACTGAAAACTCTAAAAAAGTGTCTCTTGGAATGTTTCTTCATTACTTCACTAGGTTTCCTTCTAACCTTCAGAGCTAGTAAGGACCTTCAGTTAAAAGGGCCATTAAATTTCTAGTTTAGTTAAGAAACATTTTCCTCATTTCATGGAAGTGGGGAAGCAGTGCAGACTAAACTTACAGCTCACATCATATTGTTCTTACCAGTTCAAATCGAATCACGGTTTCTAGTCGCTTAGTTAACATTTATCTTTCTTTAAATCTTGATGAAATGTCTCTTCCTCAAGGAACACTTCTTTGCCTCTCAACCTAAATTTGTTCCCCTTGTGTTACTGTTTTAAAGAACCCTATAATTTCTATGTATTTCTGTGTGATTATTTATATAATATCTGTCCTTCCTATTAACCTCTAAGTTCCACTAAACACTCTGTTCAGAATAGTGCCTGTCACAAAGAAGTATGACAAATAGTGATGAATGAATGAATCTGAACCATCAGGCATGTACCTTAGTTTGTGTTGGACTATCCCTCAAGTGTAGATGTTCCTAGTGACAATCCCATTAATTCAAACACTGACCAGAGAGGATTGAAAACATAGCAGTGCTTTTGGAACTGAGGCTGTAGTCCAATATGAGTGGAGATAAAAAAATGAAGACTTTAAAAGGAGGTATCAACATGGAAAACTGCAGAGGATGTTTGTATACACAGTGGGCACAGCAGCAGCAATCACCTCCAAACTTGAGGTTCCAGGCTGAGGTGACAGATCACAGTGAACCAGACACTCTGGGACAATGGGAACACTTAGATTCCCGACACCGGAATTTGCTGGTTCTTCTACTAACGTTTAGTAAGAAATTTGCCTTACCCAAAGTCAGGTCTGGTCTTTGTCCCAGTTCCTGTGAGATAACCTCTGAAGGCTTAGAATTTCCTGAATTGTTGGCATGTCTTTGTAATTGATGGTGGGGTCCTTGGACCACACTTAATAGTTTCTGCTATTAAGACGACTCATTGTGGGGCTGGCTACACTCAGTGGTCTCAAGATGGGGACTGGCCATGCTAGAAAGACCAACCATATAACTTAGGGTGGAGAGTTTGGGTCAAAACCTAGAGACTGAGTTCAACCACACAGGCTATCAGTCATCCAATATAAAGAAGCCCCAATAAAAACTCTGGACACCAAAGCTCAGCTGAGTTTTCCAGACTGGTAATATTCCATGGGTATTGTCATGCCTTGATGCTGGGAGGGTAAATCATCCCTGAGGACAATGGAAGTTTCACATTTGGAACCCTACCAGACTCTGCCCTACGCATCTCATCCCTTGGCTGTTTTTAATGTATCCTTTCTCTGTAATAAATGAATCACAAGTATACTAGGTTTCAATGAGTTCTATCAGTCTTTCTAGTGAATTTTGGAACCTGCTTTAGAAAATACCCAACCTTGCCATTGGTGCCAGTAGTGAGAGTAGTCGTGCATGAACTTATCTCCCCTTCGTAGGGGAGATCTCCCCTAGTTCCTTGCAGTTGGGGGTAGAAGTCTTACGTAGATTTAGTCTGGAGGTCTATGCCCTTAACCTTGCTGCTTGGCTAACTCTGGGTAGCTACATTTTGTATTGAGCAACTCTATATGAATAAAAGAAGTTTTGTTCTTCTTTTATTAGATAGTTTTTTAAAAGTTAAAAGTAGGCAAGTCAACTGGTAATAAAGTAGACAAGTCACAAGGTAATTAAATGCCTACATTTCGATGATTACATGTGTTGCTTAGAACATATGTGTATGTGAGATCATCACGTTAAAATATTTCTAACACGAGGGCTGGCAACACCTAAGAATAATGATAATTAGTACTTGTCTAGTTCTTACTACTAACTGGTTTCTGTTCTGAATGTTCTACGTATATTAACTAATTTAATTCTCATAACAACTCTGGTTATTAGCCAGTTTTGTAGAAGCTGAAGCACAAGGAGGTTAAATACTTTGCCCTATGGCACACTCCCCAAATTTGAATGCAAACTATGTAACTCCATAGCTCATGCTCTTAACCAATGCCCCGTATAGCTCCCCAGAAGGCAATCTCTTGAAATTTCTCTCTGATCTTATAGAAAGGTGTTAGTAGACTAGTTATCTTAATTAACATCCAATCCTAATCATCTTTGTAGCAAAGTAATATTTTTATATAAACATGTCAGAGGCATTTGAACCACAGCAACTGTATCTTGAATAGGAGCTGGGTAAAATGAGGCTGAGGCCTACTGGGCTGCATTCCCAGGAGGCTAAGCCATTCTTGGTCACAGGATGAGATAGGAGGTTGATACAAGATACAGGTAATAAAGACCTTGCTGATAAAACAGCTTGCAGTAAAGAAGCCTGTTACAACCCACCAAAACCAAGATGGTGACAAGAGTGACCTCTGATCGTCGTCATTGCTACACTCCCACCAGCGCCACGACAGTTTACAAATGCTATGGCAATGTCAGGAAGTTACCCTATCTAAAAAGGGGAGGCATGAATAATCTACCCTTTGTTTAGCATATAATCAAGAAATAACCATAAAAATGGGCAATCAGCAGCCCTCAAGGATGCCATGTCTATGGAGTAGCCATATTCTTATTCCTCTACTTTCCTAATAAACTTGCTTTCACTTTACTCTGTGGACTCACCCTGAATTCTTTCTTGTGCAAGACCCAAGAACCCCCTCTTGGGGTCTGGATTGGGACCCCTTTTCAGTAACAAAGAGATGTGTATTTTTTTTCTGATAATACTTTTTTGCTTTGTTATCCCTCTCATGTTAGGCCAGCAGCTCAAGAAGTCCTGGTCTTCTTCCTGTATTGGAAAAGGGAGTTCACAATAAACACAAAAGAAGAAAGGATAAATTTGAAAATTCCTCTAGAGACAATAGAATGGAGAAAAAAAGGATTTTGAGTTTGGGTTATGACTTTTGAGTTTAAAAATAAATCTATGTCTCAAAAAGTTCTCTTAGAATATATGTGAATACAAAACCCAATTATGCAACCCTAGATTTAATGCAAATTTCTTAGTTTCTGGGAATTTCTGGGATGATGGAGACAAAGCAAGGAAGTAAGACATCGGTGAAGATCTCTGTGCCCATCTCCATACACCCTCCCAGCAGTGGGGTGGGAGGAGGCAATGTTTCGCCCCCAAATAGGATGTTAGGAATCTGAAACTAAAGGAGATTGACAACTAATTCCTCTTAGAAAGCCTGAGTGGCAATATCCTACAAGTTTCCACCAGGGCAGAGACAGCTGTGCAGTAGTACCAATAAGCTCAGAGAGCCCAAGACAGCCTGATTCTGTCAGATTGGAATTAGAGTAGTTGAATTTTTACATGCACACAAAAAGCATAGAAATTAACAGAGAGAGACTTCGTGGACCTGGATGGGTGTCAATATTATAATAAAAAGGGTGCAGAGCATTAGATTAATAGCCAGAGACCTACAGGGACTCAGACATCAGGACATTAGAAACAATAATGTCCCAGACTGGACCCTAAGCACTGCACCCCAACAGATGCCAATATGGGCCAGGTGTCCCCAACTGATGCCAGACCACCATTTAAGGCCTCTACATTTCACCCCAAGGATGGCGAGGAGGAAACCTGAACTGATGGAGGACATCCTGAATTGACTTAGAAAGTCATGATTTTACTGAGAAAACCCTGTATTTACTTAAAGCAAGCGTTCTGACACCAGGCAAAGTGGTTACTAGAGTTAGAAATTAAGCTGTTATGGAAAATAAAGCTGTCCTGGATTGCACATCTGAGTAAATTATAAAACATTTACCTGCTACATCTCTATTCACCAGATAGCGATGCTCAAGCATTCATCTGCCCCTACACAAATGACAAATGACCTTCACGTTTATTACATATCCCCTCAGGCCTAACTAGGGCTGTGTGCTGTTTCCAAGACCAAAATGTCACAACTGAAAACCACTCACCTGGATACTTACCATAAGAAATAGCTTGGATTAGTATGGAACTTGGTGTAACCCTCAAATATGGGAGTTTGTCACTAGAGGTACCAGAGGACCACTTTCTCTGTTAGGGGACCTTGACGACAGTATATTACAATGAAGGCAGTGATTGGCAAACAGCAGCTTCAAATAGGCATGCAAACAAACACTGAGAAACAGTAAGCACATAAGATAACTCATTTAGACACTTTTATATGCAGCATGTATAGGACTTAAAATAACATTTCCAAGTTAAACTGAAACCATTACTATGTAAATGCCATAGCCAAGTCAAATGAAATAGTAAATACCAGCCTTGCAAATTGATCTCCCTCAAGGGCACTCAAAAGAGTTAGACTGCCTGCTGCTCTCTTAGGAAATGTCCTCCTCTCTATCAATCATTTCTGTTCTGACATCAAACCCATTGACCAGCATATGTTTTGGAATTTCTGAACAATTGACTTTCAAGGACTCACATTCATTCCGCACTTTCTTAGAAACCTCATAGGAGCCACTGTTGCCAATAAAATAAAACACACACACACACACACAAACATTATAAATCTAACCCCAAAATGGGATTGCTTCAAAAGAGAATGGATACCCCCACTCCCTACGTTGTTTGTACACATCTGTGTTGATTCTCTCGGTGAATTGGCCCATGCAAGCAGGAGATCATCCATCAGCAGGTGTCACCAAGCGCAAGTCAGAATTGCTCAACAGAAAAATTGAGTCTTTTTTTATTCCCTATTGTCACCTACTAAAATGTAAGTTGCTTGTTGATCTCATCACACTGAGTTATGTTTCAGTGAAGTGTTGAAAAGGCCCAGCCTGCACATATTCTTGAAATTTTGAAATAATGGCTCAGTGAACAGATGTATACTTTCTCCCAACAGCTCTTTGTGGAAATCAATTTTTTATGAGCCCAAAGTATCTTTGATTCATTCCTGATTAAAAGTCAAGTTAAAACGAAATACCATATACTTTTTGAAAGACATTTTAGGAAGTATTGACACGAGGACTTTTGAGACTGAAAATCATGGGTTAACAATAAACCTTTGTTTGGTGAAACAAAAGAACAGTATAGGTCAGAGGTAAAAAGCACAGGCTCCAGGGCCAGACTCCCTGGGTTCCGATTCTTCACATTTCAGCGCTGTGACCTTGAACAAACTACTCCAGTTAATCACAACTTCAGTCTTTTTTAGAAAACGGGATATTAAATAATGGCTACTCCATAGGGTTGCCATAGAGGAAAATACAAGGTAGTATTTACATGTACATAAAACAGTGCCTGGCACAGAGCCAGTGTTCAATTAGCGCTAGCTATGTTTTGGATACAGGTAGATAAAAGAAGCATTTAATGAATAGTTACACGCCCATTAACATAAAACGTAAGCCACATCCATATGCTGTAGCTTATGGTGACAAAGTTTTCTGCTCGCCTATTAATTAAAAGGAGAGAAAAGCTTCCCTATAATATCGAAAATTTTATCCTAATGGTTCCAAAGGACTGTTTTCTGGGAATGTTTGCTACAGAAACCTCACTGGTTAGATGTTTGTTGGAGCACACTGTGATTATTCATTGTCATTGCGAACTGTTTTTACCACGGGAGGCTGTTCTGACTCACCACTTTGTGACTCACCAATTAGTAAACAGCTAAATGTCGCATTGCTGATTTAGGTGTAATTTACTCCGCCAATATAAAAGGACTCTGCAGATTCTACTAAAATTGAGAACATAGCTAAAGGCATTCTTCATTGTAAAACTGAATTTTAGAAAACAAGATGACTCTAACAGTTACTTTAAAATACAATGCAATATGTCTATTTTAAATGACAACAATATCTCCTGTCTGACAGCATTCAACTTACTTTCAGATTTATTCAGTGTTTTCTCAACTTCACAAGCACTTGAAAATCCATAAAGGAGGGAAATACGTCTTGTTTCATTTTCAACAGTTATATCAAGGATACTTTTCAAAAGTTCATATTTACCATGTTTTCAACAAGTAACTCTTAACAATACTCTAAGAGTACGATCGTGATGATAGGTAAAAGTCAGGATCACTCCCTTTTCATCTTTACCTGTGTAGAGCAATGTAACGTGCCCTTTTCCCAAACTCTCTGACTCCATGAGGGATGAGATACAGAGACTGTGACTGAGGGCTCCTAGGCCTGAGACTCCTTGACTGGTGTCCTGTGGCCTGCAGTCCAGGGCTTGCAAGTGATCAAACAGGGAAGGAGAAATGAGGGAGGCACAGTGCTACGAGCAGGCCTGTGTTTTCACTGGAAATGGTGATTAGCAGATGCTCAGATGTGTCCCTTCTCCCTCACACTCACCTTTGGCTTGGTTCTTAACTCCTGCCCACCCCTCCCTAAACCCTTTGTGAAGGTCCAGAAGAACTCACAAAGAACTGAGCGAGTCACAGACACCCAGCAAGCAGTCTCCAGAGAGGCCTCTGTGCATGAAGCCTTCCCCAGAAGGATGCCCACTCTTCCTACCTGGCCTGGAAACTCAAAATGGGCACGAAAACTGAAGACTGTGAGAGAGGGTCAGGTTACAGGCCAGAAACTGACAGTAAGATTGATGTTCAAATAGCTGAATTCTTGATTCTTTTCCTGAGATCCACTCCTCATTTTCAGTCTTGCGGTAAACCTCAGTGAGGGGCGTTTTGTCTTGTGTTCTATCTATTGGTGAATGGATCCCAATCTTTCTGAATATGGGGACGTACTTTTTAAAGCCAAAAATTTTGCAGATAGTAATGGATTTTTAACATCCATTGATTAACAAAGTGCTATGAATATAGTAACACTTTTAAATAAATGTGCTTTCAGTTTTTTTTTAACTAAACATAATACATGCATGTATATATTTAAACTTATCACAGTGCCTGGCACAGTGAAAGCACTCAACAAATATTAGCTATAATTATTGCTATTGCTGTTGTTTACTCAATCTATTGGTAATGCCTGGTATACATGTGGATTCTTAGAGTCCTTATAGAATACAGCAACCCATAAATTATACTAGGCTCCAAATCTTCTCTCCCAGGAACTTTATCCGATGCATACTTCACCAGCAATAGCAGCATTTAGCACTGTCTTGTTGTAGAAAAATTATTGATAAATTAATTGAATTAAATTTATGTACCATAAAATGTCATGAAGAGATGGAAGTGTCTTGGTCCTGTATCTTAGCATTTTCAAACCTCTCCATTGTTTTTTTTTTAATGTATAGATTTCACCTGTGTAAAAATGAAAAACAAGAAAACTGATTCTAATGCTCTTCATGAAAGGCAAGAAAAGCCTTCTTGGAAAGCAATAGTTATGGGAGAGTTCTGCCAGAATTTGTTCTCAGTATGACATGAGAACAATTTTATTCTAGGAACCAGAGGTGCTGAGGACTCAGCTTCTGACTTACCCTAGATCATAAATGTCACTGGACTAATGACCAGTTGAGAATAATCTAAGCTCTTGTACTTTTATAACAGACCTGGTTATGTCCTAAAAAGTAAGAGCATTTATACATAAAAAAGAAATTTTAACAGTTCAATAGAGCAACGGCACTTTACAGCTCCTCCCTGAACAGGTGACATCTATTTCCCCATCCCTTGGATCTCAGTTGGCCTTGTAACTTATGTGGATCCATAGAATGTGGCAGAAGTGACAGTTGTGCAAGTTCTGAGCTCTCACCTCAAGAGCCTTTGCACTCTGTCACCTGCTCTCTTGGACTTTGGCTTTTTTCCACATGAATAAACCAAGGCTAACCTTCTGGAAGAAGAGAGACCGCACGAAACAGAACCATGAAATATCAGCCTGAGGCCCTGGATATGTGAGAAAGCTGAAGATCAGCAAAGCTGACCTAAAACTGAGTCACAGTTGACCTCAGATGCATGAGAATCTAGCCAAGGCTGAAAACATTCAGTTGAATCCCACCTCAATTTCTGACCCAGAGATAGCAACTAATGTACAATATCATGACTATTATGCAATCATTGAAAAGAATGTATTGGTCTGGAAGAGGTATCAACTAAGCATGCTTAATGATTATCCATCTTAAAAAAAATACAGAAATAGGATTGTAGAACAAGGTTTCTGGCCATACTGAGCTTACTTTTCTGTTGGTGAAATAAAACACTTATGAAATGACAAGGAAATAATTCAACCAATAAGAAAATGCTTTACAACCAAGAGACTTATTAAATAAAATGGGTGCACCTTTTATGTTACCCATAAGTATAATAGTGCCCTAACACAGCAGACACATTTCTGTTGTCTGCAGTTATCCTTCAGAAAGCCTTCATGGGAGAACCTTTAAATGACCTCAGAGAGTGAGGGTTTATGTAAATAAAGAATTAAGTCAGTGTGGGTAGAGGTTCAGCACCAGGGAGAAGGAAGTTACATGAAGATTGTGGTGTGGGCCTCATATCTAGAAACAGAGTAGCCCCACGTCAGCCTATGAGGGAGAAGCCAGGCCCCGCCTCAAGGATCTCCTTCAGGAAGATCTCTGTGGGAAAGGAGCAGGCGTTCCAGGTTGTTGGCAAAGCCTGTGCTTGGGCAATCCATCCACACAGTTAGTCCAGCGCCCACCGATGACCTCTGACCCTTCTCACATTTATTTTCTCTGCCTGGTACTTCCTCTAAGGAGCATCCTACCACTCACCAGCCCCTACCAAACACACGCACACACACACACACACACACACACATACTCTATTTGCTCATAATCATCCATCAGGTTTTAACTTAGATAGCACTTCTTCTGGGAACTTTCTCTGGTGAGAGATCCTCTTATGTGGCTCTTGACCTACCAAACCAGAAGCAGTGGTGCAATCAACGATCATTATTCTCTTACTTATTATAGTATCTCCAGCACTTAGCACAGTATCTGCAGACAGTGGGCACAGACTGAAAAAAATACTTTTTGAATCAATTAATTAAATAGCTAGTTTTCATTCACCCTGAGAAAATACCAAGCATTGGTCTTAAGAATATCACAGGCCTGAAGGTATAAAGGAGGAAGCAAGGAAACAAAATCAACAGACAGAGCCTTGGGAAAATCTGCTGTTCGCCTGTCCTCCCAGAAACTCCATTTCCCATTCTGGGGAAGCAATGCCAAACAGCTCCAGGAACTCTGTATACGCTCCGTCAAGTATCCAAGACAGAAGGGATACTTTCCAAGAGTGGAAGCCCAGCTTGCTTGCTCCAGTCTGGACTGTGCTGGTCTTTATTTTCCTAGTCAGGGATGGTCCCCAACCGGGGACTGTGTCCCTTCTCAGGCTCTGAGGCCTTGGAAACGGAGGTATCTGCCAGTGGTTTAGGTCTATATTGTGAAGAATTAACTTTCCCAAACAGAGATCTGGCCTTCGCCCTCAGCTACTGGGTGGTAATTCGTAGGCTCCTGGAATGTCCTGCCAGATAGGAGTATCTATGTTTGTCTGGGAGCTTTGGCCACCAGTCAGTCTAACAACATGATATAGGATGGGGTTTTGGAACATGCCATGTGAGTTCTGACCTCTGGAGGAATCAGAGACCATTAACTAGAACCTCCAGGAGGGGCTGGAAGTTAAAGGTCAGCCATGTGGGCAGCATGTGATAAAGCTCCAGAAAAAACTCTGAACACCAAAGGCTCAGTTGAGCTCCTATCCTTGGCAACACTCTGTGAGTTCTGTCACATAACATGGCTGGGAGGAGGAACACACCCAGGTCTCCCTGGGAGAGGACAACCAGAAGCTTCACGTTTAGAACCCTCCCAGATTTCACCTAATGCTTCTCTCCCTTTGGTTGGTTCTGATTTGTATCCTTTTGCTCTAATAAACTATGATCATGATCACTTTCCTATTTTGTGTGTTTTATGGAACTATCAAGCCTGAGGGAGCATGGGAACTCCCAGATTTGTAGCCAGCTAGTCACAAGTAAAGGCAGCCTAGGAACACAGAACTTGTGGCTGATGTTTGCCGTGAGGGCAGTCCTGTGGAGGACTGTGCCCTTAACCTGTGAAGTATGGCCACCTCCCGGCGGTTGCCGTCAGAGCTCATTGCAGGGCCACTCAGGGAAGTGTGGGAAATTGAACCAATGAGGCCTGACACAAGGGCTTCCTGACCATCCTCTAGGAAGTCAGTCAGGAGATGTCCTTGTTCACTTCCCTGTAGGTTCCAGCAAGGCTCGGAGAGTCATCAGTTCCACCAACAATATCTGTGCAGAAGAGAGTAGCTGTGATTTTATTTTAGTCTGAAAGAACATTTTGTTGATTAACACTTAAATATTACAAACAGCTTCTCAGTGTGAGAAGATTTATCTTACTCTCCTGTGTAATTAGAATGATTATTCAACAAATGGATGTTATGCAGTGAACTTCCAGAAAGAAGCCAAATTTATCAACCTCATCAACTCACACTTATAGCCCAGGGATCTATATTCCTGTGCTCTCAGAGAAGGCATGGAGTGTGGACTGATAGCAAAAGACCAACAAAAAACCCAGAAGCCAGTCAAAAATGCAGGATCCTGGAAAGACCTGAAAACACACAAGAAAAAAGCTGGGAAACAGGAATGGTGAGTGAACCTCTGCCATCTGGAGAGGAAACTACTGATTATTTTAGGAAAAACATTCCCACAATGGGGCTCAGAGAAAAGAGAAAGTAACAGTATCCAGGCCTTATTCTCAGAAGCATTCTCCTCCCTGAATCCAGTACCTGAAGTAACTGGGCATCAGATAAAAATAGCATTTCCTCAAAACAAAGCAATACATTAAAAAAAAAAAAAATAGCCTACTGTCTAAGCTTTGTCTCCCAGTGGAACTCGGGAACCAAGCCAACTTCTCCAGCTGTGCATCTTGGCTATGTGTCTCAGATGGAACATTTCTGACTTCATTCTCTCCTCCTCCCACATCACTCGGTAAGGAGGGTGGGCTAGGACAAGCAGCTCAGACAGCTGTTCCTACAACTGGCCTTACTACAATCCTCCAGGCTTCATATACAGGCACCTCTGGGCCCTGCCTGCCTGCACTAACCCATCCGGCCCAGTGCAACAGACCATTCTTTCAAGCTGTCTCTCTCCTCCTCACAATCATCCCAGGACTCCTCTTACAACTACTTTTTCTGAGAACACACTGTGCTTTGCCACAGTGTTCCATTTATCTCTTGGTGGCCGTTCCATTTGCCTCAACAACTCTCTATCCCATTTTTTAGAATGGAAATATTACCCCTGAACGAGAAAGCAATCTCATTCACCTTGCCAGTTCTAAATCCTTATTGCAATCATGTTGCTTTAGATTGCATTTATGTGTGGATAGGTGTGGATGGGTGTTTGGCACTGTGTTAGATGCCAAAGATACAATGCTAAGGAAAAAAACACCTGACAACAGATTTTATTATATTCTAACGGGAAAGATAGGATAAACAGATACATAAACAGTATATATGCAGAGTAGGATGAGTATCATGAAAGCAATAAATAAGGGGCTGAAGGGTTCAATTTAAATGGGGTGGTCAGAAAATGCTTTTTCTTCTTCTGAGAGAAACGAGCGAGGGGCACAGAGAAGCCTGAATTGTTACACTAATGAATATCTCTGTGCTTGAAAACACAAAATAAGGGGAGATGAGGTTCCACTCAAGAGAGGTATATACACATCAATTACATGACCCAGAAAACCTGATCCATACACACCTTGTTGACACTACTCCATAGGGAATGTCATTAGGACTTGTGCACATCTACCACACCTCCATTTTCACTCTCTCTGAGATAAGAGGATGTGCACTGTGTCTGCCTAGCGAAATTGTACTCTCTGCTGAATAAATCACAGTTAGTTGATATTCATGAGCACCAAGCCTCTCCTTATAATGATACTTCAGAGAGCTGTGCTAACTGACCAGCACTCTGGATACTTACGATCAGATGCCTAGTAGCAACGGAACCTTTCATGACCACCCAGGCTCTAAATTACTGTTCAGCTCTTTATCACCTTCCTGGAGTTAGAGCTCCAACATAAGAATAAATGTCTCCATCTAGAATTATCACTTTTTAAATCAAAACCTATATTCAGCTTGAGAGTATAAATATCAAAATTCCAGGGCATTTTTTCTAACTTTTCTTGGGAGATTTTAGTAAAATTCCAGGACTGATTGCTGAAAGTACAATCTGGAAACAGAAACTAATATAGTGTCACATCATATGAAGTTAACCTTTTTTTCTTATGCAACTCTATCAAACTTCAAGGAAATTCTTTGGAAATCTGTGCACCACTACATTTAAAACAAAATAGGTCTATCATTAAATGCCTAATAAAGGTTGATCTTACAGTGTTATTGAGGTGCCTTGCAGATCTGAGACAGGTGGATTATTCCAGAATGAGAAAGAAACACAGGATGAATAAGTTGCACTAATGGCAATAGCAACTTCTGGGAAACACCATTTTCCAGCAGCTGTTGCTTTCATCAACACATTCTCAGCAAAATTGCCACAGCCATTTCTGAGAGCTTAGAAGCACTGCTAGGAATCTCTAATAGGAGTATTTATGATGGGAATTCCTATTGACTAGAGCCGCCTTTGCAAAAAGGAGATAATGTTGAGCTAAGGGAATCTTTCAATGATTCATTCAAAACATGTTTATCTACCACGTGATAAACATTATAGTCAGTGCCATAGTATAAACTTGAATAAGACATAATCCCTGCCCCCAGGGAACTCACATCCTTCTCCACATACCTAGCACAAAAGCACAGAATTATAATAAAAGTTGTCAAGAAGAAGAAAAGCGTGGGGCATTTTGCAAGCAAAGAAAAAGGGACTGCCTTATTCATTTAGAAGCTACTGGCCCTCTCTAGAGATTGTTGGTCTTCCAGCACATCTAAATATTCTTCAATCATAAAATTCCATGAAGCTAGAAGTACAAAATGCTGTGTTATCCGTTAAGCACCCCCCTCCCTTTTATTTTTGAGACAAAGTCTTGCTCTGTCACCCAGGCTGGAGTGGTGGCACGATCTCAGCTCACTGCACTGCAACCTCCACCTCCCAGGTTCAAGCAATTCTCCTGTCTTAGCCTCCCGAGTAGCTGGGATTACAGGTGTGCACCACCATCCCCAGCTAATTTTTGCATTTTTTTGGTAGAGACCAGGTTTCACCTTGTTGGCCAGGCTGGTCTTGAGGTCTTGAACTCCTGACCTCAGGTGATCTGCCTGCCTTGGCCTCCCAAAGTACTGGGATTATGGGATTACAGGTGTAAGCCACTGTGCCCAGCCAGTTAAGCTTCTTAAAAAATGTCTTGAATTATAGCAAATACATGATGCCTATCTCCCCCTATATCTTTATACTGACAAAATTGGGTTTAAAATCAAGGCATGGTCACCAGAAATCAGGTCAGAGGGATCAAGAAAACATGGACAGTGAAGTGCTTTCACTTCCACACAGGTGATAAATATTTCCTAAAATACAGGTAGATGTGTCACACAAAATCTCCAGACTTTGAGTATCAAAGTCCCTCCTAATACCAGAAAGAAAGGTATTGAGATGATTTGTCATCTCAATCTCAGATAAACACATACTCAGAGGGCCTCAGGAACATATGTAAACTAAACAAAAACCATGAGAAATTGAGCAGGGGCCTGAGTTTGGGCTTTCTTCAGTGGATACTGTATTACTTTCCCATAACAAAATACTATCGAATATTACACAGATGTTTCTTTTCTCACATTTTTGGAGGCAGGAAGTCCATGATCAAGGTGTCAGCAGGTGTGGATTCTCCTGAGGCTTTTCTTCTTGGCTGGCAAATGGTCATTGTCTCTCTTTTCACTTGATCTTTTCTCTGTGCACAGGCATTCTTTGTATCTCTCCCTCTTCTTTTTCTTTTTTTTTGAGATGGAGTCTCACTCTGTCACTCAGGCTGGAGTTCAGTGGTGCCATCTCGGCTCACTGCAAGCTCTGCTTCCTGGGTTTATGCCATTCTCCTGCCTCAGCCTCCCAAGTAGCTGGGTCTACAGGTGCCCGCCACCACGCCTGGCTAATTTTTTGTATTTTTAGTAGAGATGGGGTTTCACCGTGTTGGCCAGGATGTCTCAATCTCCTAACCTCATGATCCACCCACCTCGGCCTCCCAAAGTGCTGGGATTACAGGCTTGAGTCACTGTGCCCAGCCCTCTCCCTCTTCTTATAATGACATAAATCCTACTGGATGAAGACCTCACCCTTATGACCTCATTTAACCTCAGTTACCTCTTTAAAAGCCGTATCTCCAAATACAGTCACACTGGGGGCTAGAGCTTCAGCGTATGAATTTTAGGAGGACACAATTCAATCCATAATAGATGGGGACAAGGCTATTCTCTTCCTAGAGTAAGCCTTCCCTTAGGGCCATTTACAGGGAGATAAACAAACCCCAATTTCTTCTGAGAAAAATCTCAGAGACCCTGAAATAACTACAGCTAGTAAATGAGAAAGACAGAATATTTTCAAAATCTTCAAGTCTAATACCTAGAAGTGATAGAGGCTTATTCACATTTTTCTCCCATTTTCTTATTCTGTGTTTATACAGCATTTCTGTTAATGACACCATTATTTTCTGAAATCAAAATGAAATCTTAATGTCATCACTGACTCTCCCCCCTTCCTTGCCTTCACTTCAATCATACTTTTCCATGTCTATGTAAGTATTCTTTTGATTATTTACATATTCATCAGAAACCAATTCAGCTCTTATTGCTTTTCATGAAGATCACTAAAGGAAGCCACCTATTATTCATGCTTCTAGTTCAGGTGCTCCTAATATGGAAACTGTATAGCTTCAGTTGATCTATAACCCTTCACCCCCCATGTTTTGTGGTTGTTTGTATATACACTTTCACACATATAAGTGGTAATGTGTTCATTGCTATTATCAGTTGTTCAAAGTGGGTCCCTCATCCATGAACAGGTTAAAAGCCAGAGCTCTCATCTCTCCTACTACACTTGCTCCTTGTAAAAAAATATTTAATCTTTGTGATTAACATGATTGTTTATATCCTTCTCCCTACTCAAATACTCCCAGTTACAAACATTTTAACTTGTAGTTTTAAATGGTTCCTGGTCAGCAATCCCTTCTGTAGACTCTTCCGAAAATTGCCATGGAATACCTCTTGTAATCAATCTCACACCCAAGAGAGATTTTAGAAAGGCATGGACAACAGAATGCAGAGATCTATCTGTCTACCAGAGTCCACCATCTGGCCACCAATGACTCACATTACCCCCGCTTGCAGAAATACATTCACACACATCCCCAAAGGTCTCAAGAATCTTATCCCACAGAGCTTCAGCTCAAAGTCAAAATTTTATGATTTAAATCACATCTAAGTTCAAACTCAGCTCCTCGGCGTAATATGTGAAGTACAGCTCCTGGAGTATAACTTCTCTTCTTCTGTCAACCTATAAAACTAAAGAGACAAGTGATCTGCCCCCAATACACCCATCATACAATGTTGAAACAGACATAACTGGAAGTCATGGGATAACAGCTATAGACATATTGGTTCAAAGGGAGGAGGGGAAGAAGATAACAAAGAGTCATTGGTCCATAGCAGTTCTGAAAGCTAGCTGGGCAAATGTTGGGAGTTCAGTGATTAGGTTTTAGAGCCTAAGATTAATCTCGGCTATCAGGGCAGCCCCTAATATTTCAATGTAGGTTCTTTTCTATTTTTCCTGAGTGTTGACCGGTCTGAGAAATAAAGAGAAAGAGTACAAAAGAAAGAAATTTTACAGCTGGGTCTCTGGGAGTGACATTACATGTTGGCAGGTTCCGTGATGCCCCCTGAGCTGCAAAACCAGCAAGTTTTTATTATGGATTTCAAAGGGGAGGCATGTACGAATAGGGTGTGGGTCACAGAGATCACATGCTTCAAGGGCAATAAAATATCACAAGGCAAATGGGCAGGGCAAGGTCACAAGGTCAGGGCAAAATTAGAATTACTGATGAGGTTCCCTGTCCTGCTGTGCACAAATTGTCATTGACAAGCATCTCAACAGGAAACAGGGTTCAAAAGCAGAGAACTGGTCTAACTAGAATTTCACCAGGCTGGAATTTCCCAATCCTAACAAGCCTGGGGGCGCAGCAGGAGACCAGGGCATATTTCATCCCTTATCTACAACTGCATAAGACAGACACTCTCAGAGCAACAATTTTAGAGACTTCCCCCTGGGAGTGCATTCTTTTCCCAGGGCTGTTCCTTGCTGAGAAAAATACTTCAGCAATATTTCTCTTATTCGCTTTTGCAAGAAGAGAAATATGACTCTGTTCCACCCGGTCCTGCAGGCAGTCAGACTTTATGGTTATTTCCCTTGTTCCCTGAAAATCACTGTTATCCTCTTCCTTTTCTAGATGCCCAGATTTCATATTGTTCAAACACACATGCTCTACAAACAATTTGTGCAGATAACACAATCATCACAGGATCCTGAGGCGACATACATCCTCAGTTTAGGAAGATGATGGGATTAAGAGATAGTAAAGACAGGCATAGGAAATTATAAGAGTATTGATTGGGGAAGTGAAAAATGTCCATGAAATTCACAATTTATGTTCTTCTGCCATGGCTTCAGCCGGTCTCTCCATTCAGGGTCCCTGACTTCCCACAACACTCGGCTCTACCCTATTGGCTCTTAGCACCACCCTCTGTCATTCTCCTTCTTTAATGTTTGCAGTTGAGTAGTTTTATCAGCCTGTTTCCTGCCAGTAGAAATGTTGGCATCTGACAGCCTCCTTTCTTTCATTTTGTACTTTTTCTATCCCTTTCATTCCAAGCCAGTAGTGTTTCTGCTGAAATCATTTTCTCAAGATCTTTGTGCATCTACCATGGATTTCAATTGCGTTCTGACCATCAGAAACAAAAACACACCCACAGATCTTTTCCAGACAACATATATTTTTGGCTCCTGCTCAGATGGCTGAGGGGCAATACTCTTAAGCTTTCTAGAGGTCCTACAGTTTGATTGAGTGGATCCAAAAGGCACATTCTTAATCTCTTAAGAGTCCTTTGTGCAGTTAAATATTCTCACCTTTTAATCTTTGAGGTTTTTTAACTTTTATTTTGAGTTCAGGAGTACATGTGTAGGTTTGTAATAAAGGTAAACTTGTGTCATGGGGGTTTGTTGTTGAGATTATCTTATCACCCAGGTATTAAGCCTGGGTGTACCCATTAGTTATTTTTCCTAATTCTCACCCTCCTATCACCCTCCACCCTCAAGTAGGCCCCAGTGTCTGTTGTTCCCTTCTCTATGTCCATGTGTTCTCATCATTTTGCTCCCACATAAAAGTGAGAAAATGCAATATTTGGTTTTCTCTTCTGTGTTAATTTGCTGAGGATAATGGCCTCCAGCTCCATTCATGTCCCTGCAAAGGACATGATCTCATTATTTTTATGGCCACATAGTATTTCATGGTTTATATCTATCACATTTTCTTTATCCAAACTGCCATTCCTGGCCATTTAGGTTGATTCCATGTCTTTGCTATTGTGAATAGTGCTGCAATGAACATATGCATACATGTGTCTTGTGATAGAATGATTTTTTTGGGGGGTATATACCCAGTAATGGGATTGCTAAGTCAAACAGTAGTTCTGTTTTTAGGTCTTTGAGGAATTGCATGCTGTTGTTCCTAATGGTTGAACTAACTTACACTCCCACCAACAGTGTATAAGTGTTCCTTTTTCTCCACAACCTTACCAGCACATTATTTTTTGACTTTTTAATAATAGCCATTCTGACTGGTGTGAGATGGTAGCTCATTGTGGTTTTTATTTGCATTTCTCTAATAATCAGGAATGTTGAGCTTTTTTTCACATGCTTGGTGGCCATATGTGTGTCTTTGAAAAGTGTCTGTTCGTGTCCTTTGCCCACTTTTTAATGGATTTTTTTTTCTTGTACATTTGTTTAAGTTCCTTATAGATGCTGGATATTAGACCTTTCTTGGATGCATAGTTTGCAAATATTTTCTCCCATTCTGTGAGTTGTCTTTTTAGTCTGCTGATAGTTTCTTTTGCTGTGCAGAAGCTCTTTGGTTTAATTAGGTCCCCTTTGTCAAATTTTGCTTTTGTTGCAATTGCTTTTGATGTCTTTTGCCATAAAATCTTTGCCTGTTCCTATGTACAGAGTGGTATTGCCTAGGTTGTCTTCCAGGGTTTGTTTTATAGTTTTGGGTCTTTAATCCATCTTGAGTTGATTTTTTTGTATATGATGTAAGGAAGGAGTCCAGTTTCAATCTTCTGCATATGGCTAGCCAGTTATCCCAGCACCATTTATTGAATAGAGAGTCTTTTCCCCATTGCTTGTTTTTGCCAGCCTTGTTGAAGATCAGATAGTTGTAGGTGTGTAGCCTTATTTCTGGGCTCTCTATTCTGTTTCATTGGTCTATGTGTCTGTTTCCGTACCAGTACCACACTGTTTTGGTGAGTGTAGCCCTGCAGTATAGTTTGAAGTCAGGTAGCATGATGCCTCCAGCTTTGTTCTATTTGCTGAGGATTGCCTTGGCTATTTTGGTTCCATATCAGTTTTAAAATAGTATTTTTTTCTAGTTCTGTGAAGAGTGTCATTGGTAGTTTGATAGGAATAGAACTGAATCTATAAATTGCTTTGGGTAGTATGGCCATTTTAACAATATTGATTCTTCCTGTCCCTGAGCATGGGATATTTTTCCATTTGTTTGTGTCATCTCTCATTTCTTTGAGGAGTGTTTGGCAGTTCTGCTTGTAGAGATCTTTCACCTCCCTGGCTAGTTGTATTCCTAGGTATTTTACTCTTTTTTGTGGCAATTGTGAATGGGATTGGGGTCCTGATTTGGCTCTCAGCTTGACTGTTATTGGTGTATAGGAATGGTAGTGATTTTTGTATGTTGATTTTGTATCCTGAGACTTTGCTGAAGTTGTTTATCAGTTGAAGGCGCTTTGGGGCCAAGTCTATAGGTTTTTCTACATGTAGAATCATGTCATCTGCAAAGAGGGATAATTTGACTTTCTCTCTGCCTATTTGGATGCCATTTATTATTTTCTCTTGCTTGATTGCTCTAGCTAGGATGTTCAATACTATGTTGAATAGGAGTAGTGAGGGAGGGCATCCTCGTCTTGTGCTGTTTTTCAAGGGGAATGCTTCCAGCTTTTGCCCATTCAGCATGATGTGGGTTTGTCATAGATAGCTCTTATTATTTTGAGGTATGTTCCTTAAATACCTAGATTATTGAGAGTTTTTAACATGTTGAAGTGTTGAATTTTATTGAAAGTCTTTTCTGCATCTGTTGAGATAGTCATGTGGTTTTTGTCTTTAGTTCTGTTTATGTAATGAATCACATTGATTGATTTGCATACACTGAACCAACCTTTCATCCAGGGGATAAACCTTACTTGATCATGGTGGATAAGCATTTTGATGTGCTGCTGGATTTGGCTTGCCAGTATTTTGTTGAGGATTTTTGCATCAATATTTATCAAGGATATTGGCCTGAAGTTTTCTTTTTTTGTTGTGTCTCTGCCAGGTTTGGGTTATCAGGATGATGCCAGCCTCATAGAATGAGTCAGAGAGGAGTTCCTCCTCCTCAATTTTTTGGAATAGTTTCAGTAGGATTGATACCAGATCTTCCTCATACATCTGGTAGAATTTGGTTTTGAATCCATCTGGTCCTGTGCTTTTTTCAGTTAGTAGGCAATTTATTACAGATTCAATTTCAGAGTTTGTTACTGGTCTGTTCTGAGATTTAATTTCTTTCTGGCTCAGTCTTGGGAGGGTGACCAGGAATTTATTCATTTCTTCTATAGTTTCTAGTTTATGTGCATAGTGTTGGTTCATAATATTCTCTAAAGGTTATTTATATTTCCTAGAAGAAATGGACAAATTCCTAGAAGCATATAATGTGCCAAGACTAAATCAGGAGGAAATAGAAAATTGAAACAGAAAATATAAACAGACCAATAACAAGTAAGAGGATTTAATCAGCAATTTAAGAAACAAACAAAAGTCCAGGACCTGATGGCTTTGCTGGCAAATTCTACCAAATATTTCAAGAAGAATTAATGCCAATCCTTGTCAAAGTCTTCCAAAAAAATTGAAGAGGAAGGATCACTTCAAAACTCATTTTATAGGAGCAGAAGTACCCTGACACTAAAGCCAGACAAGGACATTACAAGAAAAGAAAATTGCAGGCCAATAGCACTAATGAACAAAAATACTCAACAAAATACCAGTAAACTGAATTCAACAGCCCATTAAAAGGATCATAACACCATAATCAAATGGGATTTATTCCTGGAAAACAAGGATGGTTCAAAGCATACCAATCAATAATGTGATATCCTACATTAATAGAATGAAGAATAAAAATCATATGACCATCTCAACAGACGCAGAAAAAGTATTTCACAAAAGTTAACATCCTTTCATCATTAAAAACTCTCTACAAATTAGGTATAAAAGGAACGTACCTTAACATAATAAAGATCATATATAACAAGACCACAGTTAACATAACAATAAAATTGCAAAATACAAGATCAACATAAAAAACCAACAGTTGTATTTCTATACACTAACAATAAACAATGTGAAAAATAAATAAAGACAACAAATCAATTTACCATAGTATCAAAAAAGTACACTGAAAACTGCAAACATTGATGGATTAAATTTTAAAAGACACAAACAAATAGAAAGATACCCCATGTTCATGCATTGGGGGATTTAATAGTGTTAAAATGTTCATACTTCCCAAAGAATCCTAAATATTCAATGCAATTCCTATCAAAATCCCAATAGAAATTTACAGGAATAGAAAAGACAATTCTAAACTGCATATAAAACCACAAAATAGCATGAAAAGCCAATCAATCTGGAGAAAGAAAACAAAGCTGGGGATATCACACTTCTTAATTTCAATATATACTGCCAAGCTACAGTAATCAAAACAGTATAGTACTGGAACAAAGACCAATATATACACCATGGAACAGAATAGAGAGCCCACAAATGAATCCATGTATATGCAGTCAACTGATCTTTTACAAGGGTGCCAGGAATACATAATGAGGAAAGGACAGTCTCTTCAATAAAGGGTTTCTGGGAAGACTGGATATCCACATGCAGAAGGGTGAAATTGGACTCTTATCTCACATAATGTACAAAAATCAACTCAAAATGGATTAAAGATATAACATAAGACCTGAAACTGAAAAACTACTAGAAGAAAACATAGGGAAAAAGCTTATTAACCTTGGTCTGGACAATGATTTCATGGTTATGATACCAAAAGCACAGGCACCAAATATAAAAATAAGTGAGACTACATCAAATTTAAAAGTTTCTGCACAGCATTGGGGAAAAAATGGTAAAAAGGCAACCTATAGAATAGGACAAACTATTTGTAAACCCTGTCTCTGATAAAGTGTACAAAGTTTCTCTCCCACTTCAGTCTAGTGAGATAGAACATGTGCACAACAATTCAGGCAAAGTAGATTTATTATTCACAGATAAGCAGCAAAAATAAGCAGAAGCCTAAGATTCATTATTGGGGGAACCAGCCCCCAATATTTCAATGCAGGTTTTCTCTATTTTCCCTAAGTGTCAGCTGGTCTGAGAAATAAAGAGAAAGAGAACAAAGAGATAAATTTTACAGCTGGGCCTCCAGGGGTGTCATCACATATTGATAGGACCATCATGGTGACCCCGAGCTACAAAACCAGCAAGTTTTTATTAGGGATTTTAAAAGGGGAGGGGATGTATGAACAGGGAGTAGGTCACAAGGATCACATGCTTCAAAGGGCCATAAAGATCACAAGGCAAAGGCAAAATTAGAATTACTGATGAGGGTCTATGTCCTGCTGTGCACGCATTGTCTTGATAAACATCTTAACAGGAAACAGCATTGGAGAGCAGACAACTGGTCTGACTAGAATTTACCAGGCTGGAATTTCTCAATCCTAGTAAGCCTGAGGGTACTGCAGGAGACCAAGGTGTATTTGAGTCCTTATCTCAACTGCATAAGACAGACACTTCCAGAGCGGCCATCTATAGACCTACCCCCAGGAATGCATTCCTTCCCCAGGGTTGTTCCTTGCTGGGAAAAGAATTCAATGATATTTCTCCTACTCGCACATCTGTGTATAGGCTTTCTGAGAGAAGAAAAATATGGCTGTATTCTGCCCAACCCTGCAGGCAGTCAGACCTTATGGTTATCTTCCCTTGTTCCCTGAAAATTTCTGTTATTCTGTTCTTTTTCAGGGTGCACTGATTTCATGTTGTTCAAACACATATGCTTTACAATCCATTTGTACAATAGTGGTCCTGAGGTGACATACATTTTCAGCTTACGAAGATAACATGATTAAGAGATTAAAGTAAAGACAGGCATAAGAAATTATAAGATTATTGATTGGGGAAGTGATAAATGTCCATGAAATCTTCACAATTTATACTCTTCTGCCAGCCTGTCTCTCCATTCAGGGTCCCTGATTTCCCACAACAATTCATGGCAGGAGCCTAGGGCAGATGGAGTCTCACCTACATGTACTTGACTCCATATTTTAATGGAGTTATTTGATTTTTGCTTGTTAAGTTCCTTATAGATTTTGGATATTAGATCTTTGTCAGATGTATAGTCTGTGAATATTTTCTCCTATTCTGTAGGTTGTCTGTTTACTCTGTTGGTAGTTTCTTTTGCTGTGCAGAAGTTCTTTAGTTTTATTAGATCTTGCTTGTCAATTTTTTTGTTGCAATTGCTTTTGAGGAGTTAGTCATAAATTCTTCCCCAAGGCTGAAGTCCAAAATGGTGTTTTCTAGGTTTTTGTCTATGAGTCTTATAGTTTGAGGTTTTACATTTAAATCTTTACTCCATCTTGAGTTAATTTTTGTACCTGATAGAAGGTAGGGGTCCAATTTCATTCTTTTGCATATGGCCAGCCAGCTATCTCAGCAGTATTTATCAAATAATGAGTCCTTTCTCCATTGCTTTCTATCGTAAACTCTGTCAAAGATAAGATGGCTGTAGGTGTGTGGCTTTATTTCCGGGTTTTCTATTCTGTTCCATTTTTCTATGTGTCTGTTTTTGTATCAGTACATCATTGTTTTGATTACTGCAGCTTTATAGTATTCCTAATGAACATAGACTCAAAAATCCTCAGCAAAATATTAGCAAACTAAAACCAGCAGCTTATCAAAAAGGTAATTCACCATAATCAACTAAGCTTCATTCCTGGGATACAAGGTTGGTTCAACATGACATAAACAGAATTAAAAACAAAAACCATATGATTACCTCAATAGATGTTTAGAAAACTTTTCATAAAATTCAACATTCCTTTACATAAAAGCCCCCAAGAAACTAGGCATCAGAGAACAAACCTCAAAATAATAAGTACCTTCTATGACAAACCCACAGCCAACATCATGCTGAACGGGCTAAATCTGAAATGATTCCCCTTGAGAACTGGAACAAGACAAGGATGCCCACTCTCATCATTCTTACTCAACATAGTACTGAATGTCTTTGCCAAAGCAATCAGGCAAGAGAAAGAAATAAAAGGCGTCCAAATAGGAAACGAAATCAAACTATCTATCTTCACTGACAATGTAATTCTACCATAGAAAACCCCAAAGACATCACCAAAAGGCTCCTGGAACTGATAAATTACTTCAATAAAGTTTAAGGATACAAAATCAATGTATAAAAATCTGTAGCATTTTATACAACAGTAACATTCTAGCTGACAGCTAAATCAAGAATGAATACATCTGATTTACAATAGCTGCAAAAATAAAAATAAAATATCTACAAATACATCTAACCAAGGAGGTGAAAGATCTCTATGAGGAGAACTGCAAAACACTGCTGAAAGAAATCATAGATGAAACGAACAAATGAAAAAAAAAATTTCATGTTCATGGATTGGAAGAATCAATATTAAAATAGCCATAATGCCCAAAGCAATATACACATTCAATGCTACTCCTGTTAAGCTACAAACATCATTTTTCACAGAACTAGAAAAACTATTCTAAAATTCATATGGAACCAAGAAGAGCCCAAATAGACAAAGCAATCCTAAGCAAAAAGAACAAAGCCAGAGGCATCACAGTTTTCCTTATTATGTGATGTACCAGTGTCAAGCCATCCAGTGGAGCAACGACTTACATCATTTATCTGTATTCTGAAAAAGAAAACTCAAGGGAAGGATGCTATTCTGTGGTATTTTAGAAATGAGACAAAGTCCTAAAGCTCACCATCTGAGCCTTGATGCCTAGAGACTCAGCTGTCCATTTCTGTGCTATCAGAGATTCCATGGTGAGAGCAGTAACAGAGACAACCCTACAAAATCATCTAGGGCTCAGCAAGAGTCAGTCCCCTGCTCCAGGAGCATAGGAGAGAACAACCCACAGGACAGGAAAAGGGGAGACATGAGGCACAGTGGGTGGAACCGTTGAGTCTAGAGAGGGAATTAATATATGTTTCAGAAACAATTTTTCCACATTTGGTACCAAAGAAAGAGCTGTAGTTACAAGATCCCAGCCTCAAGAATATTTTCATCTCTAAATCTAGTGCCTAAGGCTGATAGGAAAGCTGATGGAGTTGTGTGTGTGTTGTTTCTGCCTGCTCAACATCCATTCTCCCGTTTCTGGTGACAACACCTTGATTGATTTTCCCTGGATGAACCAAGGCTCCTCTCCTCTTACCTATGTGTGGGTATGGAGGTGGCCTGCCCCACCCTTGGACACCCTGATCAATTAACATAGTTCATCTTCCTGACCACAGTAACTGGTCAAGGATGAGCACATGACCCAGACCCACTTTGCAAAACTTTGTATGAAATTATTCTCAGAAATGATTTTGGGAAGGTGAGAGGCTGGGATGTAAAAAGTTGGGAGGTGATTCTAGGAAGCATAGGAAGAGAGACCGGAAGGGAAGTCAGCCAATAAAAGGGTCTTATCAAGCCAGCTGCCACTGTGGGCAAGTGGAGCTTAATCCTGTCACGGAAACTCAGGAACCAGTGTGAAACACCTGCCTCGAGTTATCCCACCTGAGGGCATAAGGAGCTAAGGTATTGATATCCCAAATTCTGCATGCCTTTACTCAAGGGCAGCTCCTGGAGATAGGAGCATTAATTCCCAACACTTAGGTCTGCCAAGCAGGCTGTGGCTGTAAAAGAAAACTCATAGGCAAAGAAACTCAGGTGCTGGCAGGAGAAAGCTGGGCAACGTGCACTAAAGTCATAAACACAAGAAGGTGTAGGTGGACACAACAATGTAACACAATAAAATTTTTTCTTAAGCTATTGGGAGTTGAATTTTCTATCACTTGCAATTAACAGAGATCTAATTAAATATACCAGTGAAGATAATATTGTGTAAAATAAACTAATCAAACAAAATATTTTAAAATTACATTTTTTTAGCTTGTTGCATTTCAAAAAGTAAACAACTCCTCCAACTTTTCAGATTAGGCCGTTCAGCTCTTTTCTCCCACATAACCTGGTGTGGCAAGGAGGAGGAACAAATTTAATACCTTCATCTGTATGATTACACTGGACTTTCAGCTATTGTCTCCCCTTTTAGACTCTTCTTGCTCAGAATTGCTCTGCTTAGTGCTGCTAGATTAATGTCCCTAAAGTGTCCCTCCAAAAAAACCTTCCATGCTCAAAATCCAGATTCCCCATGAGACTGTGTTTTTCCCAACTCCAAACTTTTGTTCCTGGTGTCTATTTCATGCAATATGTCCAGTCTCTATTTCTCCCTTTCAAAAATCTCTGCCATGGTGCTTTGGGGATAATCCCAGTTAAAACTCCTTCCTCTCTCCATTGGTTTGCTGGGCCAGCTGGTACCTGCTGGGGAGCTGAGTGTACATATCTTTTCCCATTTCTACCTTCAGTGATGTTATGTTAGCAGCATGAAAATGGCCATGCTGAAAATATTTATACCAGAGAAATCAGCAGACATTATAAATCCTGACTTTAACCCCATGGAGAGCTGAATTTCCAGCACACCACTACCTCTCCCTCTGCAATGCACCTTTACTGCATCCCAGTTATGTTAGCTAACACTGTGTGCCTTGCATTGCACTTCTGCCTATACTTGTCTTATCTTCCCTTTGGCCTGCAAGCCCCCTGAGGACAAATACATCAGTCAACTGTTTCTTTGTTTGTTGTTTCTTTTTAATTTCTCTCATTACTTAGCACAGATCATGTATACCATGTGTGTTTAGTAATATCAATAGAATATTTTGGAGCAAGAGGTTGTTTTACTTGGTTTTATGCTTTCACTGTTGTAGAACAGCTGGGTTAGAAGACATTGTTAAACACAAATACAACTGGTAAAATATCCCAGCCGAAGAAATGCTTTAAAAAGATCTCCAATCACCGCAGCAGTTCAGAGAGGCAACAACTCCTCCAGCTTTTGTACATCAAATAATTGGTTTGGTTCACTCCTTCCACATCACTTGGAGCAGTGGGGTGGGTGGGGAAAGCTTAATGACCAGGAAAATCTTTCATAAATGCATCATCAATGTTCTTTATAACCTAGTGTTACTTCAATAGTCCACGGTTTTCAAATAAACGTTCTACCTGCCCACAGACTGAACTTTTGGCCAAATAAATCCATACATTTAAACATATTGACAATCAAAACGGTATAAAGAACTTTTATTTGTAACTAGTAAAAATGGTTTTAGAGGTTATCAGGAAGAATAAATGAGATACATAGTCAACAAAAATTTAAATACTTGCTATATCAGATATTAGAATGTGTTCTAAAGCTATGTTAATTAAAATAATGAGATACAAACACAGGGATAGGTAGGTAAAGCAATAGAAGTATTAAGTCTAAAATTATAAGAGACTCCAGTTATAAGTTATAAGAATTTGACATATGTTAAAGTTAGCATTTCAAGTCAGAACAGCATGTCAATAAATTGTTGGAAGACACCTGGATAACCATCTGGAAAACAATTAAATTAGATCCTTACCTCAACAAATAAATTCCAAAGGAAAACGACTTATAACACTTTTAATTAAAAAGCACTGGAAGAATATATAGATGACCATTTACATAACTTTGAAAAAGTAGAAGTATGTTATAAAAATCACAACAAAGGCAGAAACTATAAAAGATTAAATTGACAGACTTGACTAAATGCATCTTTAAACATGTGAATAATAAAATACCATAAACAATTAAAAGACAAATGAAGTAGAAATTGTCTAAAATACATATCAAAGCAAAAACTGCATACTGGTATATAAACTGCACACTGGTATATAAAAATACTTCCAAATCAGCAAATACAAATTGCATACAAATAGAAAATGATAGAAGACGCTAACAGGCATTTCACAAAAGAAGACTATAAATGACTGATAAACCTTTAAAAATGTCTATTACTACATAATTAAAGTAATTGTGAAACCAATAAGGTGCGATTTTCTGCCTAATTCTAGGGATTTATGCTTAGGAAATAATTTGTAATAAAGATCCACACATAGGATATTTATCAGAATGCAGTACATAATGCCACAAATCATAAATGAGTCAGGCATAGTGGCTTATGCCTGTAATCCCAGCACTTTGGGAGGCCAAGGTGGAAGGATCACATGTGGACAGGAGTTCAAGACCTGCCTGGGCAACATAATGAGATGCTGTCTCGAAAAATTTTAAAAAATAAACAACTTAGGCCAGGTGCAGTGGCTCACCTGTAATCCCAGCATTCTGGGATGCCGAGATGGCTGGATCATCTGAGGTCAAGAGTTCGAGACCAGCCTGGCCAACATGGCAAAACGCTGTCTGTACTAAAAAATACAAAATTAGCTGGGCCTGGTGTCATGTGCCTGTAATCCCAGCTATTTGGGAGGCTGAGGCTGGAGAATCACTTGAACCCAGGAGGCAGAGGTTGCAGTGAGCTGAGATCATGCTACTGCACTCCAACCTGGGTGACAGAGCAAGACTACATATCAAAAAATAAAAATTAAAACTAAACAGTTTGAAAGTCCAACAATAGTGACTTGGTAAAATAAAATTTAGCACATCCATATAATGTAATGCTATTGTCAAATGAAGTTATTTATGGATATTTGTTGACATGAAGAAATGTTTGTGAATCATAATATATTAATTAGTTAGAAGACAGTTTCCGACATAAACTGATGTTTGGCTAAATTGTAAGTACAGATGCATGCATATGGAACTATGGGTATATATCAGGGTTAGTATACATATATACATGCTTCCTTGCTCTGCCAGCTGAAAAGCAGTAACACTCCAGTAGAAACAAGCATGCCTAGGTCCCAGAACTTGCTTTGTAATGCCATTTTCCAATAAAATAAATCAGAGTTCTTTGGAGAAATGTCTGATTCTAAGGCTGGGACAGGGAATATACAACATAGGTCTGGAGAAAGTTACAGTGCCAGAAAGTAAGCAAGTGCTCAAAAACAAAGAAAAAAAAAACTCACAGTGATGGGAGTGTGTAAAAAAGATGTAAGAGCCAATTGGAAACATTTCCTTTGGCTAAAGCCAGAACAATTGGAGCAATAAAATAAAGTAGCATTGAGTAATAATCCAAGGTGTAAAACAAATATTGTGTGTCAATACTGGTATAAATAAATGATTGAATAAATAAATGGGGAGAATAGACAAATCTCCCATGCAGAAGAATCCCAAATAATTTATGTGGAGCATAAAGTGATAGGATGTAACTCCCTCCCCAAGTGTGGGCCATACACAGTAATGTCCTTCCAAAGAGCACAGTATGGAAAGGGGTAAGAAAGAGCAACTTTACAGTGGTCAAATCTGGCAAACATGGCCTCAGTCAAGTGATCAAGGTAGACATCAACAGTAGTAAGTCATGTTGACAGTATGAACCTTGATATGGTGTGAAAAGAAATGGCATGCTACCTACGGCATCTTCGTCTCAAAAATGTATAACCTCAGTGTAATCCTGAGGACATCATCGGACAAATCCTAATTGAGGGAAATTCTACAAAATACCTGAAAAGGATCTCTTTAAACAGTTAAGGTCATCAAAAACAAGGACTCTGAGAAGTTGTCACAACCAAGAGGAGTCTAAGGAGACGTGATTAAATGTAATGTGGTATTCTGGCTGGAATTCTGGAACAAAAAAATTTGGGTAAAATTGAAGTAAATCTAATAAAGTATGAACTTTCGTTAATAACCATGTATGGATATTGGTTCATTAACTATGGAATATGTGTTGCTAGTTCGTAAGAAGACACACTGGATAGGGGTTTATGGGAACTCTGTGTACTCTCTTCACAACTTGTCCATAAATCCAAACTATTCCAAAATCAATTTTTTTCTTTTAAAACTAAGTTTCATATTATTGGGGGAAACCAGCCCCTGATATTTCATGTAGGTTCTTTTCTATTTCCCTAAGTGTCAGCTGGTCTGAGAAATAAAGGGAAAGAGTACAAAAGAGAGAACTTTTAAAGCTGGGTGTCCGGGGAGACATTACGTCAGCAGGTTCCGTGATGCCCCCTGAGCCGTAAAACCAGCAAGTTTTTATTAGCAATTTTCAAAAGGGAGGGAGTACACGAATAGGGTGCGGGTCACAGAGATCACATGCTTCAAGGGCAACAAAAGATCACAAGGCAGAAGGTCAGGTCAGGGTGAGACTAAAATCACTAATGAACTTCCATGTCCCGCTGTGCATGCACTGTCAGGGTTCAAGCGCAAAGAACCAGTCTGACTAGAATTTGCCAGGCTGGAATTTCCTAATCCTAGCAAGCCTGGGGGCGCTGTAGGAGACTAGGGCGTCTTTCATCCCTATCTACATCTGCATAAAGGCAGACACTCCCAGGGCAGTCATTTTAGAGGCCCTGCCCTGGGAATGCATTCTTTTCCCAGGGCTGTTAATTATCAATATTCCTTACTGGGGAAAGAATTCAGTGATATTTCTCTTACCCGTTTTTGGTAATAAGAGAAATATGGCTCTGTCCTGCCTGGCCCATAGGCAACCATACTTTAAGATTATCTCCCTTGTTCCCTAAAATTACTGTTATCCTGTTCTTAAGGTGCCTGGATTTCATATTGTTCAAGCATACATGCTCTACAAACAATTTGTGCAGTTAACGCAATCATCACAGGGTCCTGAGGTGACATACATTCTCCACTTATGAAGATATCAGGATTAAGAGATTAAAGAAATCACAAGAGTATTGATTGGGGAAGTGATAAATGTCCATGAAATCTTCACAATTTATGTTCAGAGATTGCAGTAAAGACAGGCATAAGAAATTATAAAAGTATTAATTTGGGGAACTAATAAATGTCCATGAAATCTTCACTATTTATGTTCTTATGCCACGGCTTCAGCCGATCCCTCCATTCAGGGTCCCTGATTTCCCGCAACACATATGACTTGATTTTTGTAGAGTGAGGATTACAATTTCATGTATAGCTATGTCATTATAGATATAGCTATAGACATATATATAGATATATAGAAAAGCTTTAAGCTGTGCTGTCTAATACACAGCCATTACCTAGATATAGCTATTGAACACTCGGATTGTGGCTAATACAAATTGAGATGTGCTGTAAGTGTGAAATGTACAACAGATTCCAAAGATGTAATATGAAGAAAAGAATATAAACAATATCATTAATGTTGTGTTTTGAGACAGGGTCTCACTCTGTTGTCCAGGCTGAAGTGAAATAGTATGATCACAGCTCACTGCAGCCTCAACCTCCCAGGCTCAAGCAATCCTTCCACCTCAGCCTCCCAGGTTGCTGGGACTAAAAGTGTGCACTGCTACACCTAATGTTTCCATTTTTATTTATTTTTTATTTCTAGGTTTACTCAAAAACAAGTTATTTACTCAATTCGTAAAATATTAATTCAGTTAGCTGGTGCCTAAAGACTGAAAAAAATTGTAATTTTCAAGGCATTTACACTTTGGGGAATGAAAAACATGAGACCTACTTGAAAAAACCAGAGGCTAATAAATAATTAAGGATAAGGCTCTTAAAAAAGAGTATTACAAACTATTCTTAAAAAGAAAATATTTGATAGCAAAATGTTTCTCTGACTTTGTAAATGCATAAGAAAGATCAACAGTTTTATCACTTGCAGAAAAGGCAATTAGTATAATAGAAAATGTGATGATAAACTTCTAAGAAACTAAATGTTTATGTCTATTTAACAATAGAAGTTTTACCTATTATCATTTACTATTCATATGTCAACAGCAATCCCCTTCTCTCCCAACTAGGCCTTTCACAATTACAAACTAAAGACATAAAATATTATTGCTAGGTACATTTTACAAAATAAAAATTAGTAAATGGAAAAAAGGCAAGTTAAAGTAGTTATATATATTGAAAAGTAGGTGAATGAATTGAATTACTTAAAAGTGACTATACAATAGTTAATGAATTTCTTATTTATACAAGGGGAATGCTGGATATAATCTATCTCCGACATTACACAGTCATAGAAAAATGTTAACTTTAACCTCATAAAATTCTTTCCCCACATGTTTTACACTTTGGATTTTCTTTAAATGTTTATTTTGGATCCAGAGGGTACATGTTCAGGTTTGTTACATTGGTGTATTGCATGGTGCTGAGGATTGGGTTATGAATAATCCCATCACCCAAGTAGTGAGCATAGTACCCAATGAGCAAATTGTCACCCCATGCCCCACCCCACCCTCTAGGAGTCACCAATGTCTATTATTCCCACTTTATGTCCATATGTACTCAATGTGTAGCTCTCACTTGTAGGTGAGAATATGTGGTATTTGGTTTTCCATTCCTGCACTAATTCACTTAGGATAATAACCTCCAGCTGCATCCATGTTACTGATCTGTTTCTTTTTAATAAATGTGTAGTATTCCATGGTGTATATGTACCACTTTTTTCTATCCAGTGTACCATTGATGGGCTCCAAGGTTGATTCCATGTCTTAGCTATTGTAAATAGTGCTGCAATAAGCATATGAGTGCATGTCTCTTTTGGGTATAATGGTTTCCTTTCCTTGGGGTATGTACCTAGGAATGGGACTGTTGGGTCGAATGGTAGTTCTGTTATAAATTATCCAAGCAGAGATCTCCAAACTGCTTTCCATAGTGGCTGAACTAACTTGCATTCCCACCAACAGTGTATAAGCATTCCATTTTCTATGCAGCCTTACCAGCATTTGTTATTTTTTGACTTTTTAATAATAGTCATTCTGACTGGTGTGAGATGGTATCTCATTGTGGTTTTGATTTGCATTTCTCTTATGATTGGTGATGATGAGCATTTTTTCACGTGTTTGTTGACTACTTGTATGTCTTCTTCTAAGAGGTGTCTGTTCATGTCTTTTGTCCGTTTCTTAATTGGATTGTTTGGGTTTTGCTTGCTGATTTGTTTAAGTTTTTTTCCCTATTTGGATGCCTTTTATTTCTTTCTCTGGCCTGATTGCTCTGGCTAAGACATTCAGTACTGAATGTTGAATAGGAGTGGCAAGAGTAGACATCCTTATTTTGTTCCATTTCTCGAAGGGAATGGTTCAAGCTTTTAAACATTGAGTATATTGCTGGCTGTAGGTTTGTCATAGATGGCTCCTGTTATTTTGAGGAATGTACCTTCAATGCTTAGTTTTTTGAGAATTTTTATCATGAAGCAGTGCTGGATTTTATCAAAAGCTTTTTCTGCATCAACTGAGATGATCATATGGTTCTTGTTTTTAATTCTGTTTATGTGGTGAGTCACATTTGTTATTTATGTATGTTGAACCAACCTTGCAGCCCATCAATAAAGCCTACTTGATCGTGGTGAATTAACTTTCTTATGTCATGCTGGATTCAGTCGACTATTAACAGTATTTTTTTTTTTTAGATGGAGTCTCACTCTCTTGGCCAGCTAGAGTGCAGTGGTACAATCTCATCTCACTACAACCTCAACCTCCTGGGTTCAAGAGATTTTCCTGCCTTACGGAGTACAGTGATGTGATCTTGGCTCACTATAACCTCTGCCTCCTGAGTTCAAGCAATTCTTCCACCTCAGCCCCCCAAATTGCTGGGATTACAGGTGTGAGCCACCGCACCCGGCCAGGGATTTGCTAGTATTTTGTTTAGGATGTTTGTGTCTATTTTCATCAGGGATGTTGGCCCAAAGTTTACTTTTTTTGTTATGTCTCTGCCAGATTTTGGTATCAAAATAATGCTACCAATAGGAAGAGCTCCAGTCTCCAACTCCCAGCGCGAGCGACACAGAAGACCAGTGATTTCTGCATTTTCAACTGAGGTACTGGGGTCATCTCACTAGGGAGTGCTGGACAATCAGTGCTGGTCAGCTGCTGCAGCCTGACCAGCGAGAGCTGAAGCAGGGCGCGGCATCGCCTCACCTGGAAGTGCAAGGGGGAAGGGAATCCGTTTCCCTAGCCAGGGGAACTGAGACACACAACACCTGGAAAATCGGGTAACTCCCACCCCAATACTGCGCTTTAAGGAAACAGGCACACCAGGAGAATATATCCCACACCTGGCCGGGAGGGTCCCACGCCCACGGAGCCTCCCTCACTGCTAACACAGCAGTCTGCGGCGATCTATCCGCAAGGCAGCAGCGAGGCTGGGGGAGGGGCGCCCGCCATTGCTGAGGCTTAAGTAGGTAAACAAAGCCGCTGGGAAGCTCGAACTGGGTGGAGCTCACAGCAGCTCAAGGAAGCCTGCCTGTCTCTGTAGACTCCACCTCTGGGGACAGGGCACAGCTGAAGACCAATAGGGGAAGCAGTGGGGGCCGGTGCAGACGCGAACAACTCTGTCTGACAGCTTTGGGGAGAGCCGTGGATCTCCCAACGTGGAGGTTGAGATCTGAGAACGGACAGACTGCCTGCTCAGGTGGGTCCCTGACCCCTGAGTAGCCTAGCTGGGAGACATCCCCCACTAGGGGCAGTCTCACACCCCACACCTCACAGAGTGGAGTACACCCCTGAGAGGAAGCTTCCAAAGGAAGAATCAGACAGGTACACTCGCTGTTCAGCAATATTCTATCTTCGGCAACCTCTGCTGCTGATACCCAGGCAAACAGGGTCTGGAGTGGACCTCAAGCAATCTCCAACAGACCAACAGACAGTCCTTCTGACTGTCAGAAGGAAAATTATCAAACAGGAAGGACACCTATACCAAAACCCCATCAGTACGTCACCATCATCAAGGACCAGAGACAGATAAAACCACAAAGATGGGGAAGAAGCAGGGCAGAAAAGCTGGAAATTCAAAAAATAAGAGCACATCTCCCCCTGCAAAGGAGCGCAGCCCATCGCCAGCAACGGATCAAAGCTGGTCAGAGAATCACTTTGACGAGATGAGAGAAGAAGGCTTCAGTCCATCAAACTTCTCAGAGCTAAAGGAGGAATTACGTACCCAGCGCAAAGAAACTAAAAATCTTGAAAAAAGAGTGGAAGAATTGACAGCTAGACTAATTAACGCAGAGAAGATCATAAACGAAATGACAGAGATGAAAACTATGACACGAGAAATACGTGACAAATGCACAAGCTTCAGTAACCGACTTGATCAACTGGAAGAAAGAGTATCAGCGATTGAAGATCAAATGAATGAAATGAAGCGAGAAGAGAAACCAAAAGAAAAAAGAAGAAAAAGAAATGAACAAAGCCTGCAAGAAGTATGGGATTATGTAAAAAGACCAAATCTATGTCTGATTGGGGTGCCTGAAAGTGAGGGGGAAAATGGAACCAAGTTGGAAAACACTCTTCAGGATATCATCCAGGAGAACTTCCCCAACCTAGTAGGGCAGGCCAACATTCAAATTCAGGAAATACAGAGAACACCACAAAGATACTCCTCCAGAAGAGCAACTCCAAGACACATAATTGCCAGATTCACCAAAGTTGAAATGAAGGAAAAAATCTTAAGGGCAGCCAGAGAGAAAGGTCGGGTTACCCACAAAGGGAAGCCCATCAGACTAACAGCAGATCTCTCAGCAGAAACTCTACAAGCCAGAAGAGAGTGGGGGCCAATATTCAACATTCTTAAAGAAAAGAATTTTCAACCCAGAATTTCATATCCAGCCAAACTAAGTTTCATCACTGAAGGAGAAATAAAATCCTTTACAGATAAGCAAATGCTTAGAGATTTTGTCACTACCAGGCCTGCCTTACAAGAGACCTGAAGGAAGCCCTAAACATGGAAAGGAACAACCGGTACCAGCCATTGCAAAAACATGCCAAAATGTAAAGACCATTGAGGCTAGGAAGAAACTGCATCAACTAATGAGCAAAATAACCAGTTAATATCATAATGACAGGATCAAGTTCACACATAACAATATTAACCTTAAATGTAAATGGACTAAATGCTCCAATTAAAAGACACAGACTGGCAAACTGGATAAAGAGTGAAGACCCATCAGTCTGCTGTATTCAGGAGACCATCTCACATGCAGAGACATACATAGGCTCAAAATAAGGGATGGAGGAAGATCTACCAAGCAAATGGAGAACAAAAAAAGCAGGGGTTGCAATCCTAGTCTCTGATAAAACAGACTTTAAACCATCAAAGATCAAAAGAGACAAAGAAGGCCATTACATAATGGTAAAGGGATCAATTCAACAGGAAGAGCTAACTCTCCTAAATATATATGCACCCAATACAGGAGCACCCAGATTCATAAAGCAAGTCCTTAGAGACCTACAAAGAGACTTAGACTCCCATACAATAATAATGGGAGACTTCAACACTCCACTGTCAACATTAGACAGATCAACGAGACAGAAAGTTAACAAGGATATCCAGGAATTGAACTCATCTCTGCACCAAGCGGACCTAATAGACATCTATAGAACTCTCCACCCCAAATCAACAGAATATACATTCTTCTCAGCACCACATCGCACTTATTCCAAAATTGACCACATAATTGGAAGTAAAGCACTCCTCAGCAAATGTCAAAGAACAGAAATTATAACAAACTATCTCTCAGACCACAGTGCAATCAAACTAGAACTCAGGACTAAGAAACTCAATCAAAACCGCTCAACTACATGGAAACTGAACAACCTGCTCCTGAATGACTACTGGGTACATAACAAAATGAAAGCAGAAATAAAGATGTTCTTTGAAACCAATGAGAACAAAGATACAACATACCAGAATCTCTGGGACACATTTAAAGCAGTGTGTAGAGGGAAATTTATAGCACTAAATGCCACAAGAGAAAGCAGGAAAGATCTAAAATTGACACTCTAACATCACAATTAAAAGAACTAGAGAGGCAAGAGCAAACACATTCAAAAGCTAGCAGAAGGCAAGAAATAACTAAGATCAGAGCAGAACTGAAGGAGATAGAGACACAAAAAACCCTCCAAAAAATCAATGAATCCAGGAGTTGGTTTTTTGAAAAAATCAACAAAATTGACAGACCGCTAGCAAGACTAATAAAGAAGAAAAGAGAGAGGAATCAAATAGACGCAATAAAAAATGATAAAGGGGATATCACCACTGACCCCACAGAAATACAAACAACCATCAGAGAATACTATAAAGCCTCTACGCAAATCAACTAGAAAATCTACAAGAAATGGATAATTTCCTGGACACTTACACTCTCCCAAGACTAAACCAGGAAGAAGTTGAATCCCTGAATAGACCAATAGCAGGCTCTGAAATTGAGGCAACAATTAATAGCCTACCCACCAAAAAAAGTCCAAGACCAGATGGATTCACAGCTGAATTCTACCAGAGGTACAAGGAGGAGCTGGTACCATTCCTTCTGAAACTATTCCAATCAATAGAAAAAGAGGGAATCCTCCCTAACTCATTTTATGAGGCCAACATCATCCTGATACCAAAGCCTGGCAGAGACACAAAAAAAAGAGAATTTTAGACCAATATCCCTGATGAACATCGATGCAAAAATTCTCAATAAAATACTGGCAAACCAGATTCAGCAGCACATCAAAAAGCTTATCCACCATGATCAAGTGGGCTTCATCCCTGGGATGCAAGGCTGGTTCAACATTCGCAAATCAATAAATGTAATCCAGCATATAAACAGAACCAAAGACAAGAACCACATGATTATCTCAATAGATGCAGAAAAGGCTTTTGACAAAATTCAACAGCCCTTTTTGCTAAAAACGCTCAATAAATTTGGTATTGATGGAACGTACCTCAAAATAATAAGAGCTATTTATGACAAACCCACAGGCAATATCATACTGAATGGGCAAAAACTGGAAAAATTCCCTTTGAAAACTGGCACAAGACAGGGATGCCCTCTCTCACCACTTCTATTCAACATAGTGTTGGAAGTTCTGGCTAGGGCAATCAGGCAAGAGAAAGAAATCAAGGGTATCCAGTTAGGAAAAGAAGAAGTCAAATTGTCCCTGTTTGCAGATGACATGATTGTATATTTAGAAAACCCCATTGTCTCAGCCCAAAATCTCCTTAAGCTGATAAGCAACTTCAGCAAAGTCTAGGATACAAAATTAATGTGCAAAAATCACAAGCATTCTTATACACCAGTAACAGACAAGCAGAGAGCCAAATCAGGAATGAACTTCCATTCACAATTGCTTCAAAGAGAATCAAATACCTAGGAATCCAGCTTACAAGGGATGTAAAGGACCTCTTCAAGGAGAACTACAAACCACTGCTCAGTGAAATCAAAGAGGACACAAACAAATGGAAGAACATACCATGCTCATGGATAGGAAGAATCAATATCGTGAAAATGGCCATACTGCCCAAGGTTATTTATAGATTCAATGCCATTCCCATCAAGCTACCAATGACTTTCTTCACAGAATTGGAAAAAACTGCTTTAAAGTTCATCTGGAACCAAAAAAGAGCCCGCATTGCCAAGACAATCCTAAGTCAAAAGGACAAAGCTGGAGGCATCACGCTACCTGACTTCAAACTATACTACAGGGCTACAGTAACCAAAACAGCATGGTACTGGTACCAAAACAGAGATATAGACCAATGGAACAGAACAGAGTCCTCAGAAATAATACCACACATCTACAGCCATCTGATCTTTGACAAACCTGAGAGAAACAAGAAATGGGGAAAGGATTCCCTATTCAATAAATGGTGCTGGGAAAATTGGCTAGCCATAAGTAGAAAGCTGAAACTGGATCCTTTCCTTACCCCTTATACGAAGATTAATTCAAGATGGATTAGAGACTTAAATGTTAGACCTAATACCATAAAAACCCTAGAAGAAAATCTAGGTAGTACCATTCAGGACATAGGCATGGGCAAGGACTTCATGTCTAAAACACCAAAAGCAACGGCAGCAAAAGCCAAAATTGACAAATGGGATCTAATTAAACTAAAGAGCTTTTGCACAGCTAAAGAAACTACCATCAGAGTGAACAGGCAACCTACAGAATGGGAGAAAATTTTTGCAACCTACTCATCTGACGAAGGGCTAATATCCAGAATCTACAAAGAACTCAAACAAATATACAAGAAAAAACAAACAACCCCATCAAAAAGTGGGGAAAGGATATGAACAGACATTTCTCAAAAGAAGACATCCATACAGCCAACAGACACATGAAAAAATGCTCATCATCACTCACCATCAGAGAAATGCAAATCAAAACCACAATGAGATACCATCTCACACCAGTTAGAATGGCAATCATTAGAAGTCAGGAAACAACAGATGTTGGAGAGGATGTGGAGAAATAGGAACACTTTTACACTGTTGGTGGGATTGTAAACTAGTTCAACCATTATGGAAAACAGTATGGCGATTCCTCAAGGATCTAGAACTAGATGTACCATTGACCCAGCCATCCCACTACTGGGTATATACCCAAAGGATTATAAATTACTCTACTACAAAGACACATGCACACATATGTTTATTGCGGCACTATTCACAATAGCAAAGACTTGGAATCAACCCAAATGTCCATCTGTGACAGACTGGATTAAGAAAATGTGGCACATATACACCACGGAATACTATGCAGCCATAAAAAAGGATGAGTTTGCGTCCTTTGTAGGGACATGCATGCAGCTGGAAACCATCATTCTTAGCAAACTATAACAAGAAGAGAAAACCAAACACCGCATGTTCTCACTCATAGGTGGGAACTGAACAATGAGATCACTTGGACTCGGGAAGGGGAGCATCACACACTGGGGCCTATCATGGGGAGGGGGGAGGAGGGAGGGATTACATTGGGGAGTTATACATGATATAAACGTTATGCACATGTACCCTAGAACTTAAAGTATAATAAAAAAATTTTAAAAAAAGAAAAAATATAATAATAATGCTACCTTCATAGAAGAGTAAGGAGGAGCCCTTCCTCCTTGGTTTTTTGGAATAACTTCAGTAGGATTGGTACCAGTTCATTACATGTCTGGTAGAATCAGCTGTGAATCCATCTAATCAAGGCTTTTGTTGGTGGTGGTGGGTTTTTTTTTTTTTTTTTTTGAGACAGAGTCTCGTTCTGTTCCTGGGCCAGAGTGCAGTGGCCGGATCTCAGCTCACTGCAACCTCCGCCTCCCGGATTTACGCCATTCTCCTGCCTCAGCCTCCCAAGTAGCTGGGACTACAAGCACCTGCCACCTCGCCCGGCTAGTTTTTTGTATTTTTTTTTAGTAGAGACGGGGTTTCACCATGTTAGCCAGGATGGTCTCGATCTCCTGACCTTGTGATCCGCCCATCTCGGCCTCCCAAAGTGCTGGGATTACAGGCTTGAGCCACCACGCCCGACCCGGGTTTTTTTTTTAATAATTCAATGTTGGTACTTGTTTTTGGTCTGTTCAGGCTTTCGCTTTCTTCCTGGTTCAATCTTGGGAGTTTGTATGTTTCCAGGAATTTATCAATTTCCTCTAAATTTTCTAATTTGTGAGCATAGAGGTGTTTGTAACAGTCTCTAAAGATCTTTTGTATTTCTGTGGGATCCGTTGTAATGTCATCTTTGTCATTTCTGATTGCACTTATTTGGATCTTCACCCTTTTTTAAATTTCTTAATCTACCTAGAAGTATATCAATCTTGTTTATTCTTTCAAAAAATCAACTCTCAGTTTCTATCTTTTGTATAGATTATATGTCTCAATTGCTTTATGTTCTTCACTGATTTTATTTATTTCTATGCTTCCGCTAGCTTTACTGTTGGTTTGTTCTTATTTTTCCAGTTCCTCTAGGTGCTATGTTAGATTGTAAATTTGGGATATTTCTAACTTCTTGATGAAGACGTTTAGCACTAGAAACTTTCCTCTTAACACAGCTTTAGCTGCATCCCAAAGATTTTGGTAAGTTGTATCTCTTATTTTCACTAATTTCAAAGAGTTTTTTAAATTTCAGTCTTAATTTCATTTTTCACCCAAGAGTTGTTCAGGAAAAAGTTGTTTGATTTTCATGTTTATGTGTAGTTTTAAGAAATCTTCTTGGTATTGATTTTTATTTTTATTGCACTGTAATCTAAGAGGGTGCTTGGTATGATTTTGATTTTTTTGAAATTTATTGAGACTTGCTTTGCAACCAAGCATGTGGTCGATCTTAGAATATTTACCTGTGTGGATGAGAAGAATGTCTATTCTGCGGTTGTTAGGTGGAGCATTCTGTAGATGTCTATTAGGTCCAGTTGGTTGAGTGTCACGTTTAAATCCAGAATTTCTTTATTAGTTTTCTGCCTTGATGATCCGTCTAGTGGTGTCAGTAGGGTGTTAAAATACCCCACTATTAGTGTGTAGCTGTCTAAATCTTTTCATAGATCAAGAAGAACTTGTTTTATGAATCTGGGTGCTCCAATGTTGAGTGCATATATATATATATTTAGGATAGTTAGGTATTCTTGTTTAATTGAACCTTTTATCATTATGTAATGCCCTTGTCTTTCCTGATTGTTTTTGGTTTAAACTCTGTTTTATCTGATATAAGAATAGTGATTCCTGCTCTTTTCTGTTCTCCATTTGTGTGGCAGATTTTTCTCCATCCCTTTTCTTTGAGCATGTGAGTGTAGTTACACACGAGCTTGGTCTGTTGAAGACATCAGAAAATCGAGTATTGTGTTTTTATCTAGCTTGTCACTCTGTGTCTGTTAAGTGGGTATTTAGACCATTTTACATACTGAGTTAGTATTGATATGTGAGATTTTAATCCTGTCACTGGGTTGATAATTGGTTGGTTTGTAAACCTGATTGTGTAATTCCTTTATATTGTCTGTGAGCTATGTTCTTGGTATGTTTTTGTCACAGCAGGTATTGATCTCTCATTTCCATGTTTAGCACTCTCTTAAGGACTTCTCATAAGATTGGTCTGATGGTAACAAATTCCCTTAGAGTTTGCTTCTGTGATAAGGATTTTATTTCTCCTTCACTTATGAAGCTTAGTTTGGTGAGATTTGAAATTTTTGGTTGGAATTTATTTGCTTTGAGGATGCTGAAAACAGGCCCCCAATTTCTTTTGACTTGTAAACTTTCTGCTGAAACGTCTGCTGATAGGGTAGTGGGGTTCCTGTTATAAGTGACCTGACCTTTCTCTCTAGTTGTCTATAATATTTTTTCTTTTGCATTGACCTTGGTGAATCTGATGACTATGTGCCTTGGGGATGATCATCTTGTATAGTATTTTGCTGGGTTCTCTGTATTTCTTGAATTTGTATGTCAACCTCTCTAACAATATTGGGGAAATTTTTAAGATTATGTGCTCAAATATGTTTTCCAAGTTGCTTACTCTCTCTTTCTCTCTCAGGAATGCCAATAAATTGTAGACTTAATCTCTTTACATAGCTCTCAGAGGTTTTGTTCTTTTTTTAACATTCTTTTTTCTTTATTTTTTTCTGACTGAGTTGATTTAAAGAACTAGTCTTCAAACTCTGAGATTCTCTACTCACTTTGGTGTATTCTGCTGTTAATGCTTCTGATTGTATTTGAAAATTCTTGTAGTAAATTTTTCAATTTTCTTGTAGAAAGTTTAGTTCTTTCTTAAAATGGCTATTTTGTCTTTCAGCTCTTAGATTATTTTACCAGATTCTTTGGATTTCTTGGATTGCATTTCAAATTTTTCCTGGATTTCAATGAGCTTCTCACCATCCAGGTTCTAAATTCTGCATCTATCACTTCAGTCATTTCAGTCTGGTTAAGAACCAATGCTGGGGGCTAGTGTGCTCATTTGGAGGTAGGAGATACCCTGACTTTTTGAATTGCTAGAGTTCTTATGCTGATTCTTTCTCATCTGAGAGGGCTAGTGTTTCTTTAAGTTGAGTATAGTCTGTTGGCTTCATTTTGGGGCGCTTTCAGAGGGCCAAGGCAAAAAATATTTTGCCAGTTGTAATTTGAACTGTGACCCAGTAGATGGTGTTTAGGAGTGATGACCAACAGACAAGCTTGTATTTAGCCATGCAACTCTTTTGTATTTCTTTTTTTTTTTTTTTTTTATACTTTAAGTTCTAGGGTACATGTGCATAACGTGCAGGTTTGTTACATATGTATACTTATGCCATTTTGGTGTGCTGCACCCATCAACTCGTCAGCACCCATCAATTCATCATTTATATCATGTATAACTCCCCAATACAATCCCTCCCTCCTCCCCCCTCCCCATGATAGGCCCCAGTGTGTGATGTTCCCCTTCCCGAGTCCAAGTGATCTCTTTGTTCAGTTCCCACCTATGAGTGAGAACATGCAGTGTTTGGTTTTCTCTTCTTGTTATAGTTTGCTAAGAATGATGGTTTCCAGCTGCATCCATGTCCCTACAAAGGACACAAACTCATCCTTTTTGATGGCTGCATAGTATTCCGTGGTGTATATATGCCACATTTTCTTAATCCAGTCTGTCACAGATGGACATTTGGGTTGATTCCAAGTCTTTGCTATTGTGAATAGTGCCGCAATAAACATACGTGTGCATGTGTCTTTGTAGTAGAGTAATTATAATCCTTTGGGTATATACCCAGTAGTGGGATGGCTGGGTCATATGGTACATCTAGTTCTAGATCCTTGAGGAATCGCCATACTGTTTTCCATAATGGTTGAACTAGTTTACAATCCCACCAACAGTGTAAAAGTGTTCCTATTTCTCCACATCCTCTCCAACACCTGTTGTTTCCTGACTTCTTAATGATTGCCATTCTAACTGGTATGAGATGGTATCTCATTGTGGTTTTGATTTGCATTTCTCTGATGGCCAGTGATGATGAGCATTTTTTCATGTGTCTGTTGGCTGTATGGATGTCTTCTTTTGAGAAATGTCTGTTCATATCCTTTCCCCACTTTTTGATGGGGTTGTTTGTTTTTTTCTTGTATATTTGTTTGAGTTCTTTGTAGATTCTGGATATTAGCCCTTTGTCAGATGAGTAGGTTGCAAAAATTTTCTCCATTCTGTAGGTTGCCTGTTCACTCTGATGGTAGTTTCTTTAGCTGTGCAAAAGCTCTTTAGTTTAATTAGATCCCGTTTGTCAATTTTGGCTTTTGCTGCCGTTGCTTTTGGTGTTTTAGACATGAAGTCCTTGCCCATGCCTATGTCCTGAATGGTACTACCTAGATTTTCTTCTAGGGTTTTTATGGTATTAGGTCTAACATTTAAGTCTCTAATCCATCTTGAATTAATCTTCGTATAAGGGGTAAGGAAAGGATCCAGTTTCAGCTTTCTACTTATGGCTAGCCAATTTTCCCAGCACCATTTATTAAATAGGGAATCCTTTCCCCATTTCTTGTTTTGTCAGGTTTGTCAAAGATCAGATGGCTGTAGATGTGTGGTATTATTTCTGAGGACTCTGTTCTGTTCCATTGGTCTATATCTCTGTTGTGGTACCAGTACCATGCTGTTTTGGTTACTGTAGCCTTGTAGTAGAGTTTGAAGTCAGGTAGCGTGATGCCTCCAGCTTTGTCCTTTTGACTTAGGATTGTCTTGGCAATGCAGGCTCTTTTTTGGTTCCAGATGAACTTTAAAGAAGTTTTTTCCAATTCTGTGAAGAAAGTCATTGGTAGCTTGATGGGGATGGCATTGAATCTATAAATCACCTTGGGCAGTATGGCCATTTTCACGATATTGATTCTTCCTATCCATGAGCATGGTATGTTCTTCCATTTGTTTGTGTCCTCTTTGATTTCACTGAGCAGTGGTTTGTAGTTCTCCTTGAAGAGGTCCTTTACATCCCTTGTAAGCTGGATTCCTAGGTATTTGATTCTCTTTGAAGCAATTGTGAATGGAAGTTCATTCCTGATTTGGCTCTCTGCTTGTCTGTTACTGGTGTATATGAGTGCTTGTGATTTTTGCACATTAATTTTGTATCCTGAGACTTTGCTGAAGTTGCTTATCAGCTTAAGGAGATTTTGGGCTGAGACAATGGGGTTTTCTAAATATACAATCATGTCATCTGCAAACAGGGACAATTTGACTTCTTCTTTTCCTAACTGGATACCCTTGATTTCTTTCTCTTGCCTGATTGCCCTAGCCAGAACTTCCAACACTATGTTGAATAGGAGTGGTGAGAGAGGGCATCCCTGTCTTGTGCCAGTTTTCAAAGGGAATTTTTCCAGTTTTTGCCCATTCAGTATGATATTAGCTGTGGGTTTGTCATAAATAGCTCTTATTATTTTGAGGTACGTTCCATCAATACCAAATTTATTGAGCGTTTTTAGCATAAAGGGCTGTTGAATTTTGTCAAAAGCCTTTTCTGCATCTATTGAGATAATCATGTGGTTCTTGTCTTTGGTTCTGTTTATATGCTGGATTACGTTTATTGATTTGCGAATGTTGAACCAGCCTTGCATCCCAGGGATGAAGCCCACTTGATCATGGTGGATAAGCTTTTTGATGTGCTGCTGAATCCGGTTTGCCAGTATTTTATTGAGAATTTTTGCATCGATGTTCATCAGGGATATTGGTCTAAAATTCTCTTTTTTTGTTGTGTCTCTGCCAGGCTTTGGTATCAGGATGATGTTGGCCTCATAAAATGAGTTAGGGAGGATTCCCTCTTTTTCTATTGATTGGAATAGTTTCAGAAGGAATGGTACCAGCTCCTCCTTGTACCTCTGGTAGAATTCAGCTGTGAATCCATCTGGTCCTGGACTTTTTTTCATGGGTAGACTATTAATTGTTGCCTCAATTTCAGAGCCTGCTATTGGTCTATTCAGGGATTCAACTTCTTCCTGGTTTAGTCTTGGGAGAGTGTGTAAGTGTCCAGGAAATTATCCATTTCTTGTAGATTTTCTAGTTGATTTGCGTAGAGGCATTTATAGTATTCTCTGATGGTTGTTTGTATTTCTGTGGGGTCAGTGGTGATATCCCCTTTATCATTTTTTATTGCGTCTATTTGATTCCTCTCTCTTTTCTTCTTTATTAGTCTTGCTAGCGGTCTGTCAATTTTGTCGATCTTTTCAAAAAACCAACTCCTGGATTCATTGATTTTTTGGAGGGTTTTTTGTGACTCTATCTCCTTCAGTTCTGCTCTGATCTTAGTTATTTCTTGCCTTCTGCTAGCTTTTGAATGTGTTTGCTCTTGCCTCTCTAGTTCTTTTAATTGTGATGTTAGAGTGTCAATTTTAGATCTTTCCTGCTTTCTCTTGTGGGCATTTAGTGCTATAAATTTCCCTCTACACACTGCTTTAAATGTGTCCCAGAGATTCTGGTACGTTGTATCTTTGTTCTCATTGGTTTCAAAGAACATCTTTATTTCTGCTTTCATTTTGTTATGTACCCAGTAGTCATTCAGGAGCAGGTTGTTCAGTTTCCATGTAGTTGAGCGGTTTTGATTGAGTTTCTTAGTCCTGAGTTCTAGTTTGATTGCACTGTGGTCTGAGAGACAGTTTGTTATAATTTCTGTTCTTTGACATTTGCTGAGGAGTGCTTTACTTCCAATTATGTGGTCAATTTTGGAATAAGTGCGATGTGGTGCTGAGAAGAATGTATATTCTGTTGATTTGGGGTGGAGAGTTCTATAGATGTCTATTAGGTCCGCTTGGTGCAGAGATGAGTTCAATTCCTGGATATCCTTGTTAACTTTCTGTCTCGTTGATCTGTCTAATGTTGACAGTGGAGTGTTGAAGTCTCCCATTATTATTGTATGGGAGTCTAAGTCTCTTTGTAGGTCTCTAAGGACTTGCTTTATGAATCTGGGTGCTCCTGTATTGGGTGCATATATATTTAGGAGAGTTAGCTCTTCTGTTGAATTGATCCCTTTACCATTATGTAATGGCCTTCTTTGTCTCTTTTGATCTTTGATGGTTTAAAGTCTGTTTTATCAGAGACTAGGATTGCAACCCCTGCTTTTTTTTGTTCTCCATTTGCTTGGTAGATCTTCCTCCATCCCTTTATTTTGAGCCTATGTATGTCTCTGCATGTGAGATGAGTCTCCTGAATACAGCAGACTGTGTCTTTTAATTGGAGCATTTAGTCCATTGACATTTAAGGTTAATATTGTTATGTGCGAACTTGATCCTGTCATTATGATATTAACTGGTTATTTTGCTCGTTAGTTGATGCAGTTTCTTCCTAGCCTCGATGGTCTTTACATTTTGGCATGTTTTTGCAATGGCTGGTACCGGTTGTTCCTTTCCATGTTTAGGGCTTCCTTCAGGGTCTCTTGTAAGGCAGGCCTGGTAGTGACAAAATCTCTAAGCATTTGCTTATCTGTAAAGGATTTTATTTCTCCTTCACTGATGAAACTTAGTTTGGCTGGATATGAAATTCTGGGTTGAAAATTCTTTTCTTTAAGAACGTTGAATATTGGCCCCCACTCTCTTCTGCCTTGTAGAGTTTCTGCCGAGAGATCTGCTGTTAGTCTGATGGGCTTCCCTTTGTGGGTAACCCGACCTTTCTCTCTGGCTGCCCTTAAGATTTTTTCCTTCATTTCAACTTTGGTGAATCTGGCAATTATGTGTCTTGGAGTTGCTCTTCTGGAGGAGTATCTTTGTGGTGTTCTCTGTATTTCCTGAATTTGAATGTTGGCCTGCCCTACTAGGTTGGGGAAGTTCTCCTGGATGATATCCTGAAGAGTGTTTTCCAACTTGGTTCCATTTTCCCCCTCACTTTCAGGCACCCCAATCAGACGTAGATTTGGTCTTTTTACATAATCCCATACTTCTTGCAGGCTTTGTTCATTTCTGTTTCTTCTTTTTTCTTTTGGTTTCTCTTCTCGCTTCATTTCATTCATTTGATCCTCAATCGCTGATACTCTTTCTTCCAGTTGATCGAGTCGGTTACTGAAGCTTGTGCATTTGTCACGTATTTCTCGTGTCATAGTTTTCATCTCTGTCATTTCGTTTATGATCTTCTCTGCATTAATTAGTCTAGCTGTCAATTCTTCCACTCTTTTTTCAAGATTTTTAGTTTCTTTGCGCTGGGTACGTAATTCCTCCTTTAGCTCTGAGAAGTTTGATGGACTGAAGCCTTCTTCTCTCATCTCGTCAAAGTGATTCTCTGACCAGCTTTGATCCGTTGCTGGCGATGGGCTGCGCTCCTTTGCAGGGGGAGATGCGCTCTTATTTTTTGAATTTCCAGCTTTTCTGCCCTGCTTCTTCCCCATCTTTGTGGTTTTATCTGTCTCTGGTCCTTGATGATGGTGACGTACTGATGGGGTATTGGTATAGGTGTCCTTCCTGTTTGATAGTTTTCCGTCTGACAGTCAGAAGGACTGTCTGTTGGTCTGTTGGAGATTGCTTGAGGTCCACTCCAGACCCTGTTTGCCTGGGTATCAGCAGCAGAGGTTGCCGAAGATAGAATATTGCTGAACAGCGAGTGTACCTGTCTGATTCTTCCTTTGGAAGCTTCCTCTCAGGGGTGACTCCACCCTGTGAGGTGTGGGGTGTCAGACTGCCCCTAGTGGGGGGATGTCTCCCAGCTAGGCTACTCAGGGGTCAGGGACCCACCTGAGCAGGCAGTCTGTCCATTCTCGGATCTCAACCTCCACGTTGGGAGATCCACGGCTCTCCCCAAAGCTGTCAGACAGAGTCGTTCACGTCTGCACCAGCCCCCGCTGTTTCCCCTATTGGACTTCAGCTGTGCGCTGTCCCCAGAGGTGGAGTCTACAGAGACAGGCAGGCTTCCTTGAGCTGCTGTGAGCTCCACCCAGTTCGAGCTTCCCAGCGGCTTTGTTTACCTACTTAAGCCTCAGCAATGGCGGGCGCCCCTCCCCCAGCCTCACTGCTGCCTTACGGATAGATCACCGCAGACTGCTGAGTTAGCAGTGAGGGAGGCTCCGTGGGCGTGTGACCCTCCCGGCCAGGTGTGGGATATATTCTCCTGGTGTGCCTGTTTCCTTAAAGCGCAGTATTGGGGTGGGAGTTACCCGATTTTCCAGGTGTTGTGTGTCTCAGTTCCCCTGGCTAGGAAAACGGATTTCCTTCCCCCTTGCACTTCCAGGTGAGGCGATGCCTCGCCCTGCTTCAGCTCTCACTGGTCAGGCTGCAGCAGCTGACCCGCACCGATTGTCCGGCACTCCCTAGTGAGATGTCCCCAGTACCTCAGTTGAAAATGCAGAAATCACCGGTCTTCTGTGTCGCTCGCACTGGGAGTTGGAGACTGGAGCTGTTCCTATTCGGCCATCTTGCCCCGCCCCCCAACTCTTTTGTATTTCACCATGTTCTCAATAGTGCTCTGTGATGGGGTCAGGCAGAGAGATGACACCCTGACCAGGTTCACTCGTGGGCCTTGGAGGAGCCCCCTCCAATCACTGGGGTCATGCCCAAGTTTCCTTTGTTAGGTGTTCTGGGCTGTGGGGTTCCCTCAGATAGAGGTCATGCTGGCAGACAGGCCACTCCCTTCCCAGACCAGCCCTGTGGAGAGAGGCACACCCCACTTTCATGCTGGTCCATGGACCAGGGCATCTCAACCCTGTCAGTGTTTTGAGAGTGAGAACATTTCCCCCACTCAGGCACCACCAAGCCAGTGAGTCTTGCCTATCTAGGTAGAGAGGGACCATGGAGGTCGCATGGACAGCCATCAGGGTCTCCATATTTTGTAGAGACAGAATCTTCTTATAGTACTCAGGCTGACTGTATATTGAAATGATAATATTTTAGGTATATTGGGTTAAGTGAAAATAATTTTATATATTTCTTTATGGTTTCTTTTAATGTAGTCACTAAACATTGTTAAATTTTATATGTGATTCATATTGTATTTCTAGTGATAGCAGCTATTTAAAAGGATAGACATGAAAATGTTAACAATAGCTTTTCCTAGTAGTAATGCGTAATTTTTAGCTTTCCTTTTTTCTATTTTTTCTTGAATAAATATGTGTTCCTTGTGTAATTTAAAAAGTAATAAAAGTACAAATACACAACGAACTACTACTGTGAAATGTCACACTAACAGAAGTACTAAGCAGCAATGTCAAGTCATAGAGTCCTAATTATTTATGAATTTAAACACATATATATTAAGTGTCTCACGTGCAAAGCATTGGGATAGTTGCTAGGAAATTAAACACAAAAAAAAGACGAGCTATAATTATTTCCTTCAAGGGGTTCACAGTCCATTTTGGAAGTTAGGCTCATGAATAGAATATTAGACCACAATGTGGTCAGTGATACTACGGTGATTTGTATTGACTCTCCTCCCCTTCTGCTTTAAATGTTGCTATTTTTCTGGCTCTAACGTTAGTCTACTTCTCTGCCCACACCGTAATTGCAACTAACACCTATATACTAATGGCTATGCCTTTAACTTTGAATTTGCTCTACATCTCTACATCCAACTGTCTTTTGGTCAGATGGCCATTGGGCAACCTAAACTGCATGTCTAAAATCCATCATCTCTTCACCTCCCCTCCTCCAGACTCTTCTACCTCTGTAATTCTTGTCTTTGTTAATGATACCACCATTTAACCAGTTGCCTCATTACTTTGTAAAAAGGAAATTTAGTTACTTTACTTCACTTATCAAAATTCTTCAGGCTTGACAGTACACAAGCCCACATAGGATGTGCCCTTAGCTACCAATCCAAACTTATCTCCTGGAACACTTCTCATCAGCATTGACACTCTAGAAATACCAAACTACGAAACTCTGGAAATGTCACAGGTTATCACCTCTCTTCCTTTCATTCTTGCACGTGTCCTTCCCTGTGCTTGAAGTGTCCAACCTCATCACCAACTCCTCTTCATGGTTCCTAGACATTCCTCTCTGATACCTCCCTTGATCTTCCAGGCAAATTAGGCTGTCTCCTCTCTGGCCTCCGTTGAACTTTGTACATACCTCCAGCATAGCAATTTTCCCATTATATTATAATACCAACGTTCTGTATGATACTCTATTCCCTAAGGACAGAGATTGTATCTCATTCACCTTGGTATCCTCAGCATTACATGGAACGTGACAGACAGAAAACGTTCAAGTATACTGAATATTTCCTATCTTTCTTTATCTTTTCCACTCTATTGTGGTCACTCTTACCCTAGAATAGTCTAGATGTTCCTTGAATACCAACCAGGCTTCACCTCTGGGTCTTTGTTCTTGAATGGCCTTACTCCAGATGGTTCCCTAAAACAAACCAGTCAGTCACTGCTCAAATGTCACCTCATCAGACAGGTCTTTCCTTCAATCCTATATAATATAGTGCCTGGCAAGAAAAGGATGCCCTCTCTCACTACTCCTATTCAACACAGTATTGGAAGTTCTCAATCAGACAAGAGAAAGAAATAAAGGGTATTCAAACAGGAAAAGAGTAAGTCAAATTGTCTCTGCTTGCAGATGACATGACTGTATATTTAGGAAACCCCATCATCTCAGCTCCAAAACTCCTTAAGCTGATAAGCAACTTCAGCAAAGTCTCAGGATACAAAATCAATGTGCAAAAATCACAAGTATTCCTATACACCAATAATAGACAAACAGAGAGCCAAATCATGAGTGAACTCCCATTCACAACTGCTATAAAGAGAATAAAATATCTAGGAATACAACTTACAAGGGATGTGAAGGACCTCTTCAAGGTGAACTACAAACCACTGCTCAAGGAAATTAGAGAGGACACAAACAAATGGAAAAACATTCCATGCTCATGGCTAGGAAGAATCAATATCGTAAAAATGACCATACTGCTCAAAGTAATTTATAGATTCAATGCTATTCCCATCAAGCTACCATTGACTTTCTTCACAGAATTAGAAAAAACTATTTTAAATTTCATATGGAACCAAAAAAGAGCCCATATAGCCAAGACAATCCTAAGCAAAAAAAGCAAAGCTGGAGGAACCACGCTACCTGACTTCAAACTGCACTAAAAGGCCAAAATTACAGAAACAGCATGATATGGTACAAAAACAGATATATCGACTACTGGAACATAAGAGAGGCTTCAGAAATAACACTACACATCTACAACCATCTTTGACAAACCTGACAAAAACAAGCAATGAGGAAAGGATTCCCTATTTAATAAACGGTAGTGGGAAAACTGGCTAGCCATATGCAGAAAACTGAAATGGGACCGCTTCCTTACAATTTATACAAAAATTAACTCAAGATGGATTAAAGACTTAAATGTACAACCTAAAACCATAAAACCCTAGAAGAAAACCTAGGCAATACCATTCAGGACATAGGCATGGGCAAAGACTTCATGACTAAAACACCAAAAGCAATGACAACAAAAACCAAAATTGACAAATGGGATCTAATTAAGCTAAAGAGCTTCTGCACAGCAAAAGAAACTATCATCAGAGTGAACAGGCAACCTACAGAATGGAAAAAATTTTTGCAATCTGTCTATCTGACAAAGGGCTAATATCCAGAATCTACAAATAACTTAAACAAATTCACAAGAAAAAAACAAACAACCCCATCAGAAAGTGGATGAAGGATATCAACGGACATTTTTCAAAATAAGATATTTATGAGGCCAACAAACATATGAAAAAAATCTCCTCATCACTGGTCATTAGAGAAATGCAAATCAAAGCCACAAAGAGATAGCATCTCCCACAAGTTAGGATGGCAATCATTAAAAAGTCAGGAAACAACATATGTTGGAGAGGATGTGGAGAAATAGGAACACTTTTACACTGTTGCTGGGAGTGTAAATTAGTTCAACCATTGTGGAAGACAGTGTGGTGATTCCTCAAGGATCTAGAACTAGAAATACCATTTGGCCGAGCAATTCCATTACTGGGTGTACACCCAAAGGATTATAAATCATTCTACTATAAAGACACATGCATGCATATGTTTATTGTGGCACTATTCACAATAGCAAAGACTTGGAACCAACCCAAATGTACATCAATGATAGACTGGATAAAGGAAATTTAGCACATATACACCATGGAATACTACACAGCCATAAAAAAGGATGAGTTCATGTCCTTTGCAGGGACATGGATGAAGCTGGAAACCATCATTCTCAGCAAACTATCACAAAAACAGAAAACCAAACACTGCATATTCTCACTCATAAGTGGGAGTCGAACAAGGAGAACACATGGACACAGGAAGGGGAACATCCAGGCCACACACCAGGGCCTGTCCAGGGGTGGGTGGGCTAGGGGAGGGATAGCATTAGGAGAAATAACTAATGTAGGTGACGGGTTGATGGGTGCAGCAAACCACCATGACACATCTATACCTATGTAACAAACCTGCATGTTCTGCACATGTATCCAAGAACTTAAAGTATAATTTTAAAATAAATAAATTAAAATATATATGTGTGTGTGTGTGTGTGTGTGTGTGTGTGTGTGTGTGTGTATAGGGCCTGCCCAACCCATTCCTCTTACCTTTTACCCTGTCTTATTTTTTTATGGCATCCACCATTAGCAAACAGTATGTTATATATTTGTCTGTGTGTTTCTTGTCTGTCTATCCACCAGAATATAAGCATCAACTGGGACTTAATTAAACTAAAAACTTCTGCACAGCAAAAGAAATAATCAGCAGAGTAAACAGACAACCCACAGAGTGGGAGAAAATATTTACAAACTATGCATCTGACAAAGGACTAATATCCAAAACCTACAGGGAACTCAAACAAATCAGCAAGAAAAAACAAATAATCCCAACCAAAAGTGGGCTAAGGACATGAATGGACAATTCTCAAAAGAGGATACACAAATGGCCAACGAACATATGAAAAAAAATGCTCAATGTAACTAATTATCAGAGAAATGCAAATCAAAACCACAATGCGATACCACCTTACTCCTCCTACAAGAATGGCCATTAAAAAAAAATCCAAAAATCAAAGATTTTGGCATGGATGTGGTGAAAGGGAACAATTTTACACTGTTGGTGGGAATGGAAACTACTATGGAAAACAGTGTGGATATTCCTCAAAGAACTAAAAGTAAATCTACCATTTGATCCAGCAAGGCCACTCCTCTGGTATCTACCCAGAGGAAAAACAGTCATTATACAAAAAATACACTTGCACACACATTTTTATAGCAGCACAATTCACAATTGCAAAAATATGGGACCAGCCTAAATGCCCATCAACCAGTGAGTGGATAAAGAAAATGTATACACACATATACCATGGAATACTACTCAGCCATAAAAAAGAACGAAATAATGGCATTCACAACAACCTGGATGAAGTTAGAGACCATTATTCTAAGTGAATTAACTCAGGAATGGAAAACCAAATATTGTATGTTCTCATCTATACAAGTGGGATTTAAGCTATGAGGATACAAAGTCATAAAAATGATATAATAGACTCTGGAGACTCGGGGGAGAACAGATGCACCAAAATCTCAGAAATCACCCTAAAGAATGTATCCATGTAACCAAAAAGCCTCCTGTTCCCCAAAAACTATTGAACTAAAATAAAATAAAAGTCATTTTTTATAAAAGAATCTTAAGTATCAAAAAGCTCAGGACTTTGTCTGAATTATTCAACAAATGAATAAAGATCTGATACATGTATAAATAAGTAAATGATGTTATTTATCACCTAAATATGACACTGTCTCTCTGGCTTTAATTTTCCTTTCATCTGCTTATTTTTCTTCCCAAGCCATGAATATGGGACAAAAGAAGGGATTAAGACACAAACACCAAGAATTGGCAAGTATAATGGGGGTGAATAATAATATAATAATTTGAAAAACAACAATAGTTCAGGTAACCATATATTAAATTTGTCTCAAGAATGTATTTTATTTTCTCATTCATTTATTCAACAAATATTTACATCATGCCTATTATGAGTTCTTTTTGAAAATGCAATAACTGTCTCTTACATTTGTATCATTGTTTATAGTTTACAAGGTCCTTTCTGATACTTATTTTAATGTGTCCTCATAAACAATTCTTTGAGGTAAGTAGGTCTTATGAGGAATGAGTCTTATGAGGAATGAGTTACCAGATTAAAGATCATTGGGTTGTAAAAATCTTGAGCTAGAAAGCATTCCATCGTTTTATTGTTGATACAACTATATACAGAAGCCCATTATCAATCTATTTATTTCACCACAGAGAGCTATAATACACACATTGACCATCAGTACCAGTACATTAATTCTCACTTCTGGGATTTCCAGCCTACTCTTAGCTTCAGTGTTAATGTAAATATTTCATGGTAGAATGCACAAACTTTGAGGAAGGTGCAATGCTTTCCCTGTTTCTTCTGCTTATGTTCAGGTTCTGCACATACTGTGGAGATTTATTTATTGGCAAAGAGAACAGTTATTAATGTAAGAATCTCTCTGTTCAGAAAATATCCAAGGCAACTGTGACAGCTGCTGGTTTCCAAAGACGGTCTTCCAATGAACTACGTCTCTCACTATTCAGAATTTTGCATAATTCCTTCCCCTTGATCTGGACTGGCTCTGTGACTTGATTATAACCAATAGAACATGGTGGTGGGTTAAGCAATATTCACTTCATAGGGGGCATTTCTGGTCACATGGTAACTTAATGGTCCATGGTCAAATACCAGGACCCAGCAAAGAGCCAAGAACGGTTTCTCAAAAAAAAAAAGAAAAAGAAAAAAAATAGTTATCTGCAGAGTATGGCATGGCTTGGCTCCCAGATTCTAAAAGTCTGCTCTGGAATTTACCTAAGAGGCCTGCCAAAAGCTCAATAGGTACTTTAAGCACCACTGAATCTGATGTGTCATATGATCCAAGTGGCAGGGAAGCTTGCCACCCTCTCACAAAGGCTTGTCTTTCTCCAGGCCTTCTTCAAAACAGGAAGCCTTTCAGATTACTCACTCAGCAAATAGGTTTAGACCATATAAGATATGTTGCCTCCAAAATCCAATGAAGCACACCAGGAATCGGGACTCTTTCTTTATGGTAGGAGAGACCAGATGTAGCAATTGACCTTCACCTTGAAAGAGATATCTCAACTTTCCCCGGACCATGAAACCCCAAGAAATTTCCTGAAGGAAACTTCTAAATTTTTCTGGGATTTATTTCACAACCTCTTGCCTCTGTGTGTCTTACCAAGGTGTCTAAAGTAGTTGTGATTTTCTGGTCCACCAGTGTAGAGGATCCATGTGATGTGTTGTGAAATAATCAATTTCCTGTGGAATAGAATAGGCCAGGATTGGAGAGTTGATATAACCCTGAGGTGAAGCAAGGAGGGTACATTGCTAGCCCTTCCAGATGGAAGAAAAATGCTTCTGATAGCCTCTACTAACATGTATATAGAGGAAAAAATGACTTCCCATATCAGTATTCACATATTAGATGTCACATATATTGATTTACTATAGCAATGAAACCACATCTGGAAGAGCAGCTGTGATTGTACTCACCACCTGATTAAGTTTACAATAATCCTTTGTCATTCTTCAAGATCCATCTGTCTTCTGCATAGGCCAAATAGTTGAGTTGAATGGAGGTGTGGTGAAAATCACCAGCCCTGCATCTTTTAAATCTTTTATAGAGGTGCTAATCTCTACAAGTCTCTACAGAATGCAGTGCTGCTGTGAATTTACTAGTTTGGAATACAAAGGCAGTTCTAACGCCTTCTGCTTGTCCTCACTCCTCAGATCCGATAATCAATATAGTTATTCTGCCTTTCCTGAGTGTGCCTCCTTCAGTTAAGCATTCTAGAACTTGGGAAATAACCATGGGATAAGTTCAGAGCTAACTGGATGCAATGTGAGATGGACCTGAGCCCCAAATACCATTAATCCTTAAGCTTCAATAAACCCATACTCTGGTAAATAGGAAATAGTGGCATATTGTGTCTCCAAGGACTGGTATCATTTCAGAGCCAATGTCCAGAAATCCCCTGAAAGTCTGGTTATTTACCCTTCCCAAATGCACTATGACCTTGGCAAATGGCTTTAGGTCTTTTCGGGGAAGGAAAGAAGGAAAAATTACAGTCTACACTTTTGGAATGTAAATATAATTAGAAAAATCCTGCAGTCTTTTTGGCAGGCATGGTACCTCATCATTTGTTCCTGCCCTGTCAAGGCCTGCTAGGAGTTGAGTCTAGCTATAGGGATACAAACAATGAAAGATGTTGGGGGTGAGTCTTGAGGGGTCTCAGCATTTTTCCACAGAGTAAGTCCTTACGGGCTTTTCAATCAAGGGAGTACTAAACTCCTCAGAGGGAAAGGCTGCTTCTGCTGGAAAAGGAGACAGGGCTTTCAACGTTCTCAGCTTCCAAAGAATCTCCCCACATGTTGCCATCTCAATTTTCAGGGCCTCAACTCATCCCAATCAAAGCCATAATTTTAACTGTAAGACCGTGAATTGAATTGATGTTGTAATCTAAGTTAGCTACAGGATTAGTCTTTGGGCTTGGTTTTTTGAAATATCAGATCTTGCAGCTATGAGAGATAAGAGTTTCTTTCAGAGTAGTCACAAAGACTTTTCAGTTCCTTGCCTACATCTTTAACTGAATATTCAATAACCTGAGTGTATTTCTTTTTCTCCATGTTCTCTGTGACACTTTGAAGCAACCCGCAAACTCCAGTCATTATACTCCTTATTTCCACTACATTGGTCTATGGCAGCAGCTACCTGGTAATCTAACACCTTGTCTTTTATAAGCACTTGATATCAGGGACTCCTGTGTCCCATTTACCATTGGCAGTATAGTCACTAATGCTTCATCAAATCAGAGAATCAATACCAGATTCCCATCCTTAAAATTCTATCTCTGGATTCACTTCCACGACCAATAGTTGTATCAGTTAAGAGTCAGCCAGGGAAGCAGAACCACTGTGAATGATACAGAATATAGGAATAGTGGATTCATTGTGGAATCAGACCTTACAAATGTGGGAGAAGCTAGAGAAGGAAAGGTCTGGAGGAAGGAGTCAGAGGATCAGAAAAAGGGTCATTAACCTGTCTATCTTATGCAGTAGCACAGATGGACCAGACAGGTTGGGGCCTGAGGGAAAATCTAAGAAGCTAAACACTTTCAACCACCAAAGTGGGACTGTGAAGGGGAGTTCATGGAGAAGTGTATGGAAAGTGAGTACCTCTCTGTAGCAACCACTTCTGTGGGTCCACAGCCAAGTAGTCGGTGATGGGTCTGCAGTCACTGTTGTTCAGCAGAGCCAAGAGTCAGAAAAATTCGCTGGATGCAGAGTGAAGGAAAGCAAGGACTATATGGGACCTACCAAGCATCTCTGCCTCTGTCCATCCCTGTATCTGACCACAGTGACTTTCTAAGAGTAACAGTTATTGCTTCTGTGTTCTAAATCTTTTCCCATTTCATCTCTTAGCCAATGCTAATACAGAGCGATACATGAAAGGGGATTCCGAGAAATGCAGTTGTCTGCTTAAGCAACTTGGCTAGCATAATCCAGCACAACTTCTAAATCTCAGAAGATAGCAAATGTGGGCCGAAAGAAAAGTACAGATGCTCCAGGGGTTCACTGGTGATCTTTATGGCTGCAGCTGACCTAGGATTTGCAAGATGCTTGGAGAGGGACAGAGGGGCACACAGGAACTTTCCTCTCAAATATGAGGATATCAATCTAGATCTACGAGGAGTCCTTTTGGAGATAAAAAGAACTGTATAGGAGATGATGAACAAAAGGCCCAATTTCTATATTAGACTGTCTCCCTGAATGAGGGTGAATACCAAGAGGAGACTGAGCCAAAGCCTCAGAACCTCTGAATTCTAAAACGTAGAGAACTTCATTCTGATCTGTTTTATACAAATGGTGCTGGTCTTTCAGACAGGACCTTGTCTGCTGAAAGAAAGAGAGAAATGAAGTAGAAGATTCATAACCCAGCTTAGTAAAGAGGCTTACCTTTGCTCTTTGCTCACCATAATTCCTCTGCTCAAAGTCTCAGCTACCTGCCTCTGTGCAATAGCTACACAGTGCTCCTCAAGTATCTGCCTCCTGAACACAGAATTATAGCTAACAAGTATTTAAAATTTATGTATTTGGTGCACATCTTTCATTATGCACTTTTTGGCACTGACTCTGAATGAATGTCAATATAAAAATAAACAATCTGAAATTATTTTAAGTGATTATCAAAAATAACAGCATAAATTCTATGATGTGGACTTCAGTCACAGTCCCTTCCAGGGACTCTTCCAGGCAGACCACAAGAGAAAAGCTATCTGCAAAAGGAACTCAAAGCTCCCAGAACCAATAGCATACTTGAGTCAGACACAGCTCCTTAAAGGACAAGTAATTTCCATAGGCCCTAGGGTAAACTAAATTAGTTTTAACATAATACTATTTAAACATGTAGAAATGCAATATGGTTTATAAACGCTATGTGCTGATTGCTCTTATACCAACAATTTAAAAATATAAATTAAACATTCACAACGCTTCAAAACCTCTACACTTCAATAAATAATTTTAATTTAATGTAATAATAATATTTGGCTAAAACTAAATCACCAGGTTTTTTTCTTTCCAACTTTTATATTAGGTTTAGGTGGTACATGTGCAGGTTTGTCGAATGGGTAAAGTATACGTCATGGGGGTTTGACAAGATACAGATTATTTCGTCACCCAGGCAATAAGCATAGCACCCAATAGGTAGTTTTTCAGTCTTCACTCTCCTCCTACCTTCCACCCTCAGCTGGGTCCTGGTGTCTACTGTTCCCTTCTTTGTGTCCATGTGTACTCAATGTTTAACTCCCACTTATAAGTGATAACATGCAGCATTTGGTTTTCTGTTCCAGCATTAATTCACTTGGGATAAGAACTTCCAGCTCCCTCCATGTTGCTGCAAAGGATGTGACTTTTATGGCTGCATAGTATTTTATGGCATATATGTACCACATTTTCTTTATCCAGTTCATCGTTTAAGTCACCAGTTTTGAGTTTAACAGATGAAAGATATATATGTGGTGTTGGGTTTTGCTTATTAACTTGATTCTTCTCATTTTGTACGTAATTTTCATCCTTGTTTTCCTTTGTTTGAAACAAATTCATATTGAATTGTTAATTAATTCACTTGATGGGCCAATCAGTTTACTATGCACCCATAGTACAATACTGAAAGAAATGTTTTTAACTTTTAGTGAAGCATTCTTTACTACACAATTACTTCCATACCTATTGCTAATCAACTGTAGCTCAGTGATTTGTACGAAAGATGAGCTCTACACAGTACAGCCATGTGAATGGAGAATTTAGCGATCATTCATTGAGTTCTCCATGCTTACAGCAACTAACTTGTTATGATTCCATTTTCCAATGACTGTTTTATATTCAAATTGCCTGACATTATTAGACCTTCTCTTAGTATTAAAGTGACTATTAGTATTAGCAAAGCAGGGCACCAAAATCTTGTGACAGTATTTGCTTACAATTGTTCAGATAAGCCTCAACATGAGTCAGTTGTGTTTTATGAGAGGTATGTACTCCTTATAATTTTGCATAATTTAAGGCTTATCTTTCCATAGGGAACTGGTTCACAGAGCCCAAATACCTACAACTTTGTAGCACATTTCTGTTTTGATGCCGCTCTTTATTATCTTAGCATTATCTACAATATTTAGCAACTGCTCCTTTCTAAATTAGTGGTCAAACACATCAAGGGAGTAGTTTGGCTTTTATCTGTGGGAGTGAATTATAGCCAACATCTGCTTAAAAGTTATGTATCTGAATGCACATTTTCCAGCATGAGCTTTGGTACCAACTCCTAATGAATGCTAATATAAAAAGAAATAAAACAATTTGAAATTATTTAAGTGGTTATTAAACATAATAGCATAAAATAACCAAGATCTCTCATAGAAATTCTCATAAAGCAACAGGTAGAACATACCATACTAACAATGGCTGGTTCTTTCCATTAAAGCTGAAGTAGCTCCACCATGTGGCAGGAGTAAAAACAATCTACCATTCCTTTAGCTTGTTCACCAACGGAAATTATGCAAATCTCATTTAAGTTTGGTGAGAATCACAAAATTACCCATTTTTCTCAGAATACACAGGCTATTAATGTTTATATCACATTACTTAAATTTCACATAATTCATGTTACCAACTACATGTTTCAGACTACCATTCGATTGAAAACATATTTTTAACTCCATAAAATTATGAAGACCCATGAAAATTCTAGAGATGCACATATTCCGAGTGTAATAAATATCACAAATAACTTTTAAATTCAATTTTTAAATAATTCTTGTTACTATTATAATTTCCACACAGGTCTCAGAAGCATTTTAAAAGTAATGATAGGCCGGGCGCGGTGGCTCAAGCCTGTAATCCCAGCACTTTGGGAGGCCGAGACGGGCGGATCACGAGGTCAGGAGATCAAGACCATCCTGGCTAACACAGTGAAACCCCGTCTCTACTAAAAAATACAAAAAACTAGCCGGACGAGGTGTCGGGCGCCTGTAGTCCCAGCTTCTCGGGAGGCTGAGGCAGGAGAATGGAGTGAACCCGGGAGGCGGAGCTTGCAGTGAGCTGAGATCTGGCCACTGCACTCCAGCCTGGGCAACAGAGCGAGACTCCGTCTCAAAAAAAAAAAAAGTAATGATAACTTTTTGTCTCTATAAAAAGAATACTATTCAAAAAAGGACAAAAAGTTAATAAATGTGGAATACTAACTTTGTAACTAATATAAAAAATACATGAGTTTTTTGATTCCTAAATTCTTCCAACAGAAGTTCAAATAACATAAAATATTGGTATCTTTAAACCATAATTTATTACCTTGTTAATTTCAAAACAGCATACTAGTAACCTGATCTTTAACATTAGTTGTTACCAAATTATAGGGTTTTTTTAAATTTCCTAGGAAAATATGTCATTTTTTGAGTATCGAATATCTCAGCTCATAGGAATACGGTGATTGTTTTCCTTCCACTCTTTTCTTTTTCCAAATTTTCAATGTAATAAGCACATACTAATTTTATGATGAAATGAAATTTGTAAAAGAATAAACGTTAATGTTAGAAGATAATTAACAAAATTATCTATCTTGAGTACAATATACAATACAAGGAAATTAATATAAGATTTTACCCTAGTGGTGAGAAAATAGGTGAGATAGCTTTCCTATCACAACATAAAAGTATATGTTAGTAAATATTCATATTGGAAAGAAATATATTCTATGACCTAGCAATTACTATGTTCCATTCTTGGCATTACTCTTACTGTAAAAGAAAGCATAGACAAGCAGCAATTCAGGGACCATGAAAAGTTGGAAATAACATAATCATATAGTAAAAAGTGATATCACATATTATATAATAAATCTATATTCCATATATTAAAAATAATGACATGAATCTGTATATAATGGCAGGAGATCGCCAAAATGCATTATTGATTGAAAATGCAAGTTGCAGAACAATATATAGAGTATTATGTTATTTATGTTGATAAAAAAACTTGTACAGTATAAATCCTGAATATTGCACAGCAAAAGGACTGTAAGTACATTGATGAATTCCCTGTTATTAGTATTTCTGGAAGAGAGAATTATATTGTGAGATGGGAGGATAGTCAGTGGAGATTTTGGTTTTAATTACAATGCTTTTGTTTTTATAATAAGGATGTATTAGTATATTACTTGCATAATTAAACTTTAATTGTTTTTTAGGTTTTCTTCTCCACCCTCATATATTTGCATGCACATACCTATGCAAATAACAAAGTCCACCTAATAAAGGGGATTTGTGACTGGCATTTTTCTAAGCACTTTGTCATGCGTCATACATTGTATCATGCAAACTTATCATTAACCTTATGATGTTAATAATATTTTTCCCATTTCACAGATGATGAAACCAAGCCTCAGAGGAACTGGGTACATTGCCCAAATTCACCAAGCCCATAAGGGTTACAATCAAACTTTGAATTCAGATATCTGGCTCAGAGTCCACAATCTTAACCAAAATAGTATTTTACAAATTCCCTTGTAGAAGTGTATATATCCACATGCAAGTGTGCACACACACATCCCTGCCATCCAGCTGCTTCTCCCCCTGACACTTGAGTACACAGGTCATTGGTATGTTCTCTCCATAACTTTCCACCATTGACAGAAATGTGTTTGCTCAAGGGATGAGTTGAGGTGAAAACCTGACAACATTAGTTGTTTTGCAAAACTCTGAGCAGATATTTTATTTTGTATTTTGTTTTCCTGGCTACAACTCTCCTTTTAAAGGTTTGCAAGGTGGCATTAATATCTATTCCTTTCCTGACTACTCCATTTATTAGTTACATTGCAATTAGTGAATTCTACTTGGTCTTTCCCCAATCTGTTAATATTTTTTGCCTTCACTTAAAAAAAAATAAAGAAGGAAACACTTGTTTTCCAAATGGCTTTGGGGTGGTAGTAGGCTTTGCTGATGACTAGAGGAATCTCCTCATGGCAGTATCTTGGTTGAGTAATTGGTCCTCGCCTATATGATCAAGAAGGTGAATGTTCCTAGTAAACCCAGAGGGAATCAGCCCATCAGAGGTAAGCTTCTGCTATCTAAATTGAGATGAGATTCAGGCTTAATCTCAAATGCCAAGTATTTGCTCTTCTAGTGTCTCCCTTCTCCTCCTTATTATCATGACACTTTAAAGGTCAAATTACTGATAAGAAATTTACTTGCTAGGCCGGGCGCGGTGGCTCAAGCCTGTAATCCCAGCACTTTGGGAGCCCAAGATGGGCGGATCACGAGGTCAGGAGATCGAGACCATCCTGGCTAACACTGTGAAACCCCGTCTCTACTAAAAAAAATACAAAAAACTAGCCGGGCGACGTGGTGGGCGCCTGTAGTCCCAGCTACTCGGGAGGCTGAGGCAGGAGAATGGCGTAAGCCCGGGAGGCGGAGCTTGCAGTGAGCTGAGATCCGGCCACTGCACTCCAGCCTGGGCGACAGAGCCAGACTCCGTCTCAAAAAAAAAAAAGGAAAGGAAAAGAAATTTGCTTGCTGAGAACATAGAAAGTTAAATGGGTCGAGAGAGGGGGTTGTACATATTTCTTTAAATCTAAAAAAACACCATGAAGAATCCCAACCTCTCAATAAAAATTGCCCCTGTGTTAATTGGATTTTACCTGCATTCAGTTTTAACAACTCTCTCCTCTGTATAGTGCTGACACTGTCCTCCTGGGAATTATGACTTCCTTAGACACACAATGCTAGAGTCTAGTTGGAACTTAGGTTCTTTTTCTTGTGGAAGTGGGAGGCATTTTGTCTCTTCCCTTCATGTATTAATTTAATTAGAAAAACATTCACTGTCTGTCACTATCAGCCTACAGATTCTCTACCTTCTCAGTCCTGTGGGAGCCTTATCACTCTGAGATAAATGGTTCTCTTTGTTGTACAAAGGGGGTTCCTAAAGCATGGTAATGGGGAGGAGACACCTAGAGATCAAAGCAACTAATACAATCAATTCCAATCCAAGCCCCAAACCAAGTCTTTCCACCAGCTATTCCTTTCATATCTAAATGTTGTCCTCTTCCTCTACAGCAGGATAAAAAGTCCATTTCTAAGGGTAAAGGCAGTAAACAAAATTTCAGGAATATATAGTATATGTAAGTTTGAGTACATAAAGTTAAAAGATTCCTGAATATCTAAAAATGTTTGAATTTAAAAATCAATATCAAATTAGTAAAAAAAAAAAAATTACAAAGGTACATGAGCTGTATAATAGTCAAAAGTTAATATGCTTAATATATTAAAAGTGTATATAAAGGGATAAGGACACCACTAGCCTGATGGATATATAAGCAAAATCCAGATACAAAAATTATGTATAAATTACTAATGAATATTTGAAAAAAACACACTGAAAACTTTAAAATGCAATGAAGACAGCTATAATTCATATCAAGTTAACAACTATGTTTAAACAATCACAATCCAATGCTGATGAAATTGGGCACATTAAGAGCAATTATATTGATTACTGCTATGATTGCAAACTGATACAGTGTAACAGTAGATTATTTGGCATTAGGTATCAGAAGCTTTTAAAATAGTCATCCTCTTGACCCAAATATTGGAAATCTATCAGTAAAAGGATCTTCTGAGCAGATTTTATATAAGCAAAATGTTCATTAAATATTTTCATACTTTCATATAATTTGAAATAACGTATCCAACACTAGAGAAAAGGTTAAGCAAGTTAAGGAATATCTACCCAGTAGAATACTATGCCACCATTAAAAACTTAGATTTTCAAGAGTTTTAAATTACATGGGGGAAAGTATCTTACTCTAATATAAGTGGAATAAAGTCAACAGAAAATTGAATGTACAATATGGCCTCAACAATGACAGAAAATATACTTAAGACCAAAGACTAAAAGGAAATATACCAAAATGAGGTAGTTATTGTCTCTGGGTAGTGAGATCATAGATTATTTCCTTCTTCCTCTTCTTTTTATAATTATATGTAAATCACAATTTCTTCTTCAATGACAACATATTTCTATAATGAGAAAAAATGATCTAATAAAAGTATCATTTAAATACAAAGTTATGTGCCCTGAAAACATTCCTAGGTTCCCTTAAAGTCATTTGTCTAACATAAGTAAATTTGTCTAAATCTCTCTAGAACACACATTCATATGCTTTACCCCAGGAGCAAGGAGTTCCCAAAATCTACTCCCTACTATGTAAAATAAAACTGCCTTTAATTTTTTTCTGAATTTGTTTCAGACTTCAAGTAAAGTTCTTTATTACTTCTGTTCAACAGCACAAACTACAAACATAATCTGTTTGGCGAACCATTTTTATTCAAAAGACAATAATGCCTGTTTCTAAATCCTTCCAGAGAACCTAGTGGAAGAAAATGCCTAACATCGGGGAATAGTAGGAGCAGCCTAAATTGACCACAGAATTGTATTTGGCCACTGTCCTCAAAAAATTCAAGTGAATTCAGTAATCCTGAATGCCTATTTACACCAAACATTCCTACTATAATAGGTCATGAGGATTAAAATGAGGTGAGTTTAAAGGTGAGCATGACATGTAGCCATAGCAATTAATCTTAGGTTCCTTCTCCCTTAAAAATGACCAACAAAACAGAAGAAACGCTATATCAATAATTTCAGAATAACATGGAATAATTGTAGATATTTCTATAAGATTTGCACCAGATCCACTAGGACAAATCTACCAGTAGCTAAACACTGTAGAGTCCCTAAAAATGGACAAGGAGAAGATGTGACAAAGATGCTCTTTAGGGGGATTAAGTCATCCTAAAAACTGAAGATATTTTCTGCTCTGCCAATCAAGGAATCACTGTTCTTTCCCCAGCAAGGAGAGTGAAAAGAGGACCGAATTGGAGGGCCCAAATTTGCATTTTAATCATAACCCTTCATAGCTAATTATGAGATCTGAGAATTCTCTGGATCTCAGTTTGCCATGCATAAAATGATGGGTGGACTGAAAGATTTGTAAGTTTTCCAGTTCGGACATTGCATGGGTCTATAAGGAGCTCCATCTTGGTTGGCCCCTGGAGGCACCTGGAGACTTTGGTTTTAGGGAACTAACGAGTCTCAGTGCCGAATGAGGATATAGTTCCTCAGTGTAGACTTTTAGAAACTATGCAAGCACTTGAGTCTTTAAAAAAAATTACTTGGTCCCTGGGCTGTCTCTTATAACTCTAATATTTACACTATGACAAAGTGAAAGTGCTTATTAGTGTTTGAGAAAAAGTAATACCATTCTCTTTATTCATTCCAATGAGCTTATTTTACATGAGCAAGAAAGCACTAGAGAGACAGACACCCATGGGATATTTGCCTAGCCTAAGTGAGTCTCAGATGGAAATAAATATGAAAAGTGTTAGCATGGGACCTGTGAGAAACTGATTCTTACATCTGGCCTCTAAAGGGTCAAGCCGCAGATAAGTGACCTTTGACATGCCCCTTCTCTAGTTCAGCCTGGAGCTGCCCACAGTTCCCAGTGGTGTCCAGTCAACTCATTCTCCTGATGCAGGATTATCAGAGAGAATCTGGAGTAATGGCAGCTGTGGGCAAGGGGCTGCCAAATAATAGTGGAACAAAGATATCTTCCAAGTTTCTATTTCCTCCGAATGACTCAAACACCTCAAGAGTCCAGGTCCCCCTAAGACTGCATTTTCTTAGCTGCATTCTCTCTAGTTGTGATGAGCATCTCAAAAAGGAACACCTCTCCTGCTGAGTTTATGACAGTTTATGACCTGCCACTTCATTTCCAGCAGTGTGTCCCAGTTCCTCTTGCAATCCACACAGGACACTTTTTCTTTCAGCAGCCTGGTGTGAGCTCTTGCCTCTCAGGATTAGCTGTGATCTTACTGCTGGGGCGGGAGCACACTTAGCCACAGGGCGCAAAAGAACAACTGTCACTGAAAAGAGTACCTTCCTGTATTTGAGGGCTCTTCCTCTCTGCTGGTACACCCAGGGAAAAACCCAGCAGAGTCCACCCACAGTCTTTGGGGATTAATTCTGTAAGAACTTTTTATGCTGAAGGGAATCCTCCTCCAGGGGATGATTCTGCTCTGTGCTTCTGAGCTCTGATGACAATCACATCAACATCACTGGGGCCTGTGGCAGAAGAGGAACACCACCCACTGGAAACCAGGGGCTAGTTGCTCCCCTGTAGTTCTGGGAAATGGCCAGAGGCACAGCTCTGCTATTCCAATTTGCAGTTTTCTCTAACATCAAAAACAAAATGTGATTTGCATTTGAAATTTTATTTTATTTTTTTTATTTTTTTTATTTTTATTTATTTATTTATTTTTTTTTTGAGACGGAGTCTCGCTCTGTCGCCCGGGCTGGAGTGCAGTGGCCTGATCTCAGCTCACTGCAAGCTCCGCCTCCCGGGTTTACGCCATTCTCCTGCCTCAGCCTCCCGAGTAGCTGGGACTACAGGCGCCCGCCACCTCGCCCGGCTAGTTTTTTGTATTTTTTAGTAGAGACGGGGTTTCACAGTGTTAGCCAGGATGGTCTCGATCTCCTGACCTCGTGATCCGCCTGTCTCGGCCTCCCAAAGTGCTGGGATTACAGGCTTGAGCCACCGCGCCCGGCCGTGCATTTGAAATTTTACAGAATTCCTCATTTTAGGTCAAGACTGGCCTTACCAGTAGGTTAGTGACTTATGTGGTGGGATTTAAAACACACACACACACACACACACACAAATATTATCCATAAAAAGAATTAGATTCCCATCAACCTGCTGTGACATTCATCGGTGACCGTTTGAAGGTCAGCCATTGAAGGTGCAGGTTAAAATGCAAATTTGTTTCTTGGAGAGGTAGCAATAGAGCTATTATCAACTGTTAATGCTCCAGTATTGCTGGAATGTCAGAGCAAGAAGTTTGGGTTAAAAATTAACATATCAGTAAGTGAAGACTGGCTTTATATATTACATATTTAATTTATAAAAATGGTAATATTAAAAGGTGGCACCAAAATGTAAATAGAATCAAGATCACTTTGGATAAATTAATGCATGACATATCCTTGATATGTTATTAATGGAAATGAGTTTGGGGGATATAATTTAGCCTTTGAGATTAGTGTCAACAGAGAACAGTATCTCCTCTGGTGCCCATGGCAGAAGCAGAACATTAGTATAATCTACCATAGATCAGGTTCACTTTGTAATTCAGTGTAAGTGGTTTATATGATAAAGAGAGCAGGAAGACCTGGTTTTGGCTCTGTCTCTACTACTTACAAGATGCATGAAGCTACTCAAGTCACTTAAGCAAGGTGAGCCTCGGGTTCTTCATCTACAAAAGCTGGATGTAGAAAAGAAGAGTAAATGTAAAATTCCTGTTCAGTGGTTGTCTATTAAAGAATCTCTCCTTCCTGCCTCTGTTCACATCCATCAGGGAGAGGAGTAGGCTGATGGTGCCAGCTAAGGACCTTGGCCCTCCTAGACCTATTCCTGAACAATTAATAGCACTGAATTTGGGACAGGAATGTTACTGTCATGGTTAATTCCTTCCTCATCTGTCTGCTGGTGCTTGTTCACAATGTCAAAGATATGGCAACTTCATGGGAAGGAAGGGTTCACTTTTTGGTGTTTTTGCACTAGCCTGTATGTCTGTCTACTTTTCATATGGGAACCACCTTGTTGATTCAGACTGGAAGCTTCAAGAGGGAAGTTTCTTTCCATTTAATTCACTGGGGATGGTGCCCAACAGAGAACCACACTCAAATGGGGGCTAAATAATACGTCAACATCATGGTTACAAAAGAAACACATCCCTCTCTCACCGAATCACTAAATCCTATATTCTATAAAAACAAAATTGAACTGCAAACATTACCACCATGACGAGAGGATTTAGGCATGCTGACCAACTGATTAAATTCTGCTTGTCATCCAGAGTGATCCTGGAGGCCTTCAGAGGCTGGAGGAAACCTCTGTGTGACTCTAGTCACATCTTTTTACACAGGGAAAATCAAATTAGGCTGAATATCTACAGTGGCTTCCAGAAGTAAACAGATTGTAGAAGGGCAGCCGGCTGCCTTAGGATTGCAGGGGATGAGGAAGGGGTGGGCCACCTGGAAGGGACCTCTACCTTCTCGGCACCTGGAGTTGATTTCCAGATGATCACATAGTTTAACCCTTCTCTTTTATAGACAAGGAAATTGAGGCCCAGAAAGGTTAACAGTCTTGCCCAAGACCTAAGATTAGAAGGCAGAGTTGGGATTGAAAATTGCTTATGCCAGACTCAGACTCAAAGCAGATGACCACATTTTCAAATTCAGTGAAAACTGGAAAACCCATATGGGCCTACCCAGCCTGGAAAATCCCCATGTATTACCAATACATAGTAAACCAATCGAAGATTGACAAGTTTACTTGAAAATCAGTCAGAAGGCCTCTCTCACATACAAAAATCCAACCCTAATAGAACACTCATCGCCCATCAGACTGTCTTAACACGTCTCCTTTTTCTCTCTTTTCAAACCCTTTGAGTCTGTGCCAGAAGTGACAGTGCCTACCACCCTCTCTGCAGTCAGTTCTGACCAGTTATCTGGGGTTTACATCTGTCCTCTGGCCACTCATCCACTGCACTTCCTGTATCTGCTTGTTTCACCCTGGCCCCAGCTTTACCTGAGGGGTGCTTGGCCTGTGCCTTGAGTTCCAGGGCCTATGTTTACTTCAAAAATATTAATGTCAATTCCTTCAACTTGTTCCAAAGCCAACAGAGCCTCTCATCAGCAGGCAAGCCCTGCCCCTTGTCATGTAGCTGAGGCTGAGGAGCCTGCGGGTCCCAGCCAACTTTATCATCTCCCGCTTCTGAGGGGTGGAAGTCCCCAGCATCTCAGGGTCCCCTGAGAGTGCGGGGATTCCCACATCAGAGATTCCCGCGTCGGCAAGTACCTGCTTCAGAGAAGCCCATGAGAAACTGGCCCAGAGCAAGCACAGCCCGCCCTCCCATCGTGGGAAAGCGAAGGGCAGAAGGGGTCTGGCTGGAGGTCACTCCTGCCACTGGTCTTCCTCACTCAGGCCCAGCCTGTCAGAGGATAAAGCACAGTGGTGGGTCGGGGTATCTGGCTCTCCCCCACCCGCCTCCTCAGGGGTTCAGTAGTCCCTGGGAACAAGATTCAGCGAAGGAATTTCTGGGATGCTGGTCGGTTCTGGCCCTAAGGACACTGGGAGTGACAGCAGGTTGCTGAGGATGTGACAGTGACTGGGCTGTTCCCTTCACATGACCCTACCAGGGCAAGCCCTGGCCAAATCCCAGCACCTGCTGAAAGTTGAAGCTGACCACTGGAGTGATTAGATTCGTGACATGTGGTGAATCTATCGTGACCTGGGGAGTGGGGCTCCTGGGAAAGGACACAGCTAAGGAATCTCCTCCCTCCCAGCATTGCTTGACTCTTTCACAAAGACAGTGGTAGGTAGAAGAGGAAGGAGAATTGGCCTACTCCTCCCTTTTGGCTGTATATGATTATAGAAATTGTCAGAACTTTACATCTAGATTCAAGTTCTATCTCTAGCACAATTAGTTCTAAAAGTTTGGGAACGTTACTTAACTTCCTGGGTCCTCTTTGTTCATAAAATGGGAATGTAATACTTACCTTGGTTGGCTGTGAAAGTTATATGAGTCAGTGTTGTGGGGAAGTTGAAGGCACACAGTAGATGCGCAAGGAAAATTAAATTCCGTTCCCCAGTTCCTGGCTTGCAAATTGGGGGTTAAACTCATTTAAACTCAGAGAAGATGTGATGGGGGATCAAGGGAGAAGTGGGAAGCTCACGAGCTGTGGTTCCCCCTGATCCACATTAGACTCCAAGTGACAACACTCTCACAATCCCATGAAATTGAGCAGAATTTCTCTTCTTTTTTGTGACATTTCCAGAAATGAAGAGAGAGGGAAGGAAGACACGGAGTCTCTGATCTTTGGCTTCACTTTGGTTCTAAGACCTGGAGCGGATAGTGTATGGAGGGTTGCCTGTTTGTCCAGGCAATGTGAATAAGACCAAGGTAACCCAGCCCAACTGTAGGACACAGCTAAGCCAACAAGCAGCTGGATCTTGTGTCTCAGCATTCACAGAAATGTATAAATCATCTGATACCAATTGCTCCCTGGCAGCCTCTCTCTCCAGAATATAAATGCCCAACAACAGGACTGGCAAAGAAACCAAGTCCTGGGCAATGCCTGCTATAGAGCCTTATTTCTTGTGGTTTGCTAAGAAAAAAGTAGGCCCAGGGGAGAGGAGGAAGAAAACCAGGAGGGTCTAAAGTTCTTCTGACTGAAAGAAAAGACTACATAAGAGAGAAAGAAAGGAATGAGTTAAGTAATAAAAGGTTGTGAGTTTATTTATAATTCAACTAAACAAATTAGCTTCCTGCGTAAACATTCTGAGGATTAAGTGAACAATATAATACTTTTTTGAGCTCTTTCTGATCAAATGCTTTGCTGTTAAAGGTTATATTCCTGGGGAGTTGATACTGAAGCTTCTTGTTCCTTGTCAGTAAACACAAGGAGAAGACAATCTTCTGTAAATTTAAGTCACATAAAACCTTTCCCCAAACTGTCTGGTCTCTTAACAGCCCCTTTTCACTAAACTCTCTGGTTATGGAATGTAAGTATCTTTATCATAGCAGCACAGACTTTTGAAAATTTGACATAATATAATTTCTTCCTCACAAGGCATACCAAACACCATTGCAAACTAGTGGAATGTTTGCTTTTAACCAAGACTAAAGCTGACGGTCTTTTATTTGTTTGTTTGTATTTAGATTATTTCCCACATGACCAATAAAATGTTCTCTCTGACCATCATCCCTGCTGACTAGAAGTGCCAGGAACCTTCACTCACCCTCACCTCCAGAGGTAAAGGTGTAAACGGATTGTGAAAAAACACAGCAGAACATTGGGGGCAGCAGAGAGAAAGTGGGAGGACCCCATGGGCAGATAATCTAAAAGCAGCAAAGAATCAACAGGAAACTAACACAAGTGCCTGAAGATGGAGACAACAGTTTTTAGTGATTTTGGCTTGTCTCTGTCCTATGAAGCTCCAACTCAGTGGCAACCTGATGTGAAAATTTACGAGATATTTCTGGATTTATCTCTGTAACTCCAGGTCTGGCACAGTATAGGCTTCTTGAATGAATAAATGAATGAACATGTCAATGAATGAATGAACAGTAATATTAAGGAGGGGGAGAAAACTATTACAGGTCAATGAATGGGGTCCTGGAATATTCCCCTTATCTCCCATTGTCTTCTGACTCAGGGAGACAACAGCTGGAGCAGAGTCCCTGGGCTTCGGGGACTTAGGAGGTCACACATCTTAGAGAGCATTTCACCAACCACTGCAATTCCTTAGGCAGTTTGAATTATAATATTTACTTCCATGATACACTCTCCAGCTGTTGTAACCGCTGGCGACCCTTCTCTGAATCCCTACTTCGTATGTTAGACATTTTTTTACATGGAGAATTAATACAGCCTTGACTGCTATGCTTCTTTTTTACTTCCCTCTCTAATAAAAAGATCCTCAAGGGTCTAGACTGTCATACTCTTGTCTTTTGTGTTTGCTTCACTGCATATCCTAGAGCTGAGTACATACGGAGGAATGAATCAATCAATAACATTAATGAACACATGCTGAGGTTTAAAGAGAAGAATACCAACCGCTTGGTTTGATGATAAAAAGCAGCATCACTCTGTGTCTAGCTCCCAACCCAGAGGTGCGGGCTCCATCCTCTCGTGTGAGGAGCCCACGGTGATGCACAGGCACCTGCACCCCGTGCCTAAACCCTGCAGCTGGCACGGGCCCTGTCTGCTCTTCATTCACCGTTCTTACGAGTTGTAATGACAAGTTCAGCCCTGCATGTCACACTGTGTTTTCCATCCTGGGGAGTGTTTCACAGCTATCCCAAGTCCCACGCTGACGAATCAGGGCCGAAAACACACTCCGATGCCAGCACAGACCACGGAGCAAGTGTCAGGCAAGATCAGCCTCAGAAAAGTGAATCCTGAATTGCAATGGAAGTGGGCTTCCCCTTACAAGGACTTTGTGTGGAGATGCGCAGGTGAGCTGTTGGAAAAGATCCGTGGAATTCCCTTCCTCTGGGTGCCTTTTCCATCCCAACCTGTGGGGATTCCTCAAGAATCGGGGGAGGTTTCAGCACGCAGATCAGAGGATTCACCCTGGCTTTTGGAAAGAACTGCCCAGTGTACCAGGTTTTTATTAGTTACTTTTATAGTCGGGAATGCGGGCAGATTTGTAAGAAAGTCGACAGAGCATGTCTTTCCACAGGGGAGAAGGCTCTCAAGCCCCAGAAGGCAATCTCACGGTGGTCCAGGTGGATGTCACGGGATGGAAACCAATCCTCAGTTGCCACGAGGAATCTGAGGAGATCCAGGATTACGGTTTTTATGTAACTGTTTTACTCCTGTTTCACAAGGGCCGAAATTTCAGCCCCGTTATGAAATCAACAAATACAGAAAAGAGACAAGTGGCCACTAGATGGCAGCAGATGGTAAGAAACGTGAGTTGCAGGCGGGCTGGGCAGAGTTAGGCTGGAAGCCCCTCCATTTTGCCTTACATCTTTAATGAGATATGTGAAGAAAATTAGTCCCTTACATGCCAGACACAGATGCCACAGCATATGGAGAGATGCCGCACAGCAATATTTCTCTGGTTATTAAACAGGAGGCATCTACCCAGTCATTCACTGCATCATCATGCAGAGTTATCCTTTAGGTCTCTGGACACTGTTGTTGACAAGGTAATAACAGAAGAAAGCAGTTGAGAAGACTAATGTCGGGACGTGGGCCTCTGGGCTCGTGGGACTTCGCCATGCCAGGGGACGGGGCGCATTGCCAGAAAATGAAGAGCAGCCCACTGGGGCCACTTTTCCCTGGCCGGGGGACACTGTGTGGCTCCTGCTGCCAGGCTCAGTCCCAGCAGGAGTCTGCTGCTCGCTAGTCTCCCGCGGCAGTCCTTGGGGGCTCATTTATTCAGAAGCCCTATTACCACGAGACCATTCTGTGGTCTGACCTTTCCCCACAAACCCCAAATGGGAAAGGGAGCTCTGGGCATTTTAAAGAGCAAACCGCATTGCTTCTCCTGCAAAACTGAAGAGATATAGCATAACTAGAGTGCATTCAGATGCACATAGATAGGGAAACACGGTTTCCATGCTGCCCAAAACAAAAGGAGGGAGTCCAGTCCTGCTGACCTCACTCGGAAGACACTTTTTTTCCTGGGAGAGTGTTCCCAGGTCCAGAGCAGGCAGGGATTGCTCTACTTTATGACTATATTCTACCCACTTCCCCAGTCCTCACACTTTTCTCCAACTCCACCACTCAGTCTGACTCTTCCTTTATTTAATTATTCCACACTCCTAAACCCAGGGGCTTCATAAGGCCTTTGTGGTAGCTGAGGAACAGAGAACAGATTATGCTGTCCAGGCAACCAATCCCCGTCTCAGGCCCAACAATAAACTGTTCTCTTATTAACCTGAAAGCCCAGAACTCCCAGGACTTCTCAGAGTCACTCGTGAAGCCCCTTAACAGTCCTGAAATGAAGGTAAATAATACAGCCATTTTTCATACAGAGAAACTGGGGTGCAAAACTGAGATCAGCTGCAGCTATCCTGGTCCCCATTGCTTTCCCATAGATCCAACCCTCTGAAGCATCCTCCAGTGAAAATGTAGTAGCAAGATTCACCCTGCCAGGATTTCTCTCCCCCTCTTAGATAATTACTTCCTGTGCTAGAAATCCTCCCTTGTCTGTGTGACTTTAGACAACTCGCTTAACCTCTCTGTGCCTCACTTATCATCTGTAATTTGAGGGACTAGAACCGGTTGATGACTAAGGCCCATTCCAGCTCTGCAGTCTTGTGGCTAATTTCCCAGTCCTCTGCCAGCCCTCAAAGAGAGTCGTATGGGACACTTTTTCCAACAATAGCCAAACTCAACAGGAGCAAGCAGAATTTCCTTCTCCAATTGAGAAGCAATGGGGTGGTGGTTGGAGTCTTGTTGATGTCTTTTGTCCTTGCAGCGAGGCAAAAAGGGAGGATTCAGATGTTATTGGCACTAACATCAGGACCTGGAGGTGGCCACACTCTTGTGGAAGGACCGTGCAGAGCTGTCCCTGTGGGCAGTGTACTTGCATAGCCAAGACTGGGGGATGTTTTAATAACTACTTCTCAATAAGAAGACCTATTTTATTCTGCACAGGGGTGTGGAGCCAATCCAGGTCTCCCAGGAGGAATCTACTCTCACCCACAATGGGGGATTGGTTCAGCTCAGCGGCTCTCACAAAGGGCTGAATACAGCATGCAGCAGTACAGGCAGCTCCCCACAGCTCCATGTGAAAATGACTCACAGCAGTTATGAATATCAAACCTCCTTTGATGTGTTCCCAGACATGAAGAACAGCCACGGTGGGAGGAGATGGACTCTAGTTGCTAGCTCTGTGGGGTGGTGCGCAGAGGGCCTGGACACATCTGGTACCATCCTGAAGCTCCAGGAGAAATCCAGGCTGGGTAATTACCTAGGACTTCCTGGGATAACAGAGCTTCCTTTCATCTATCTCTCTCCCTCCCTCTCACTCTCTTTCTGTCTCCAGCTACAAGGGAATTAGATTCTCCAAGAAATTACAACCTGTTTTTGTACCTTCACCTTTCCCGAGGGATAACAATTCACATCCCTGAATAAAAGTTGTTTTATTGAGCACAAAATGAATGCACCCCCTCGCTCAGCATCTGTGCCAATCGCCTTAAAGCCATAGACCTGGCCTCCGTCGGCCAAGTGAAAGGATTTTCCTCTGTCGTGGCCATTTCCAGACTCTCAGCCTTTCAAGTAGCCACATGGTACCTTGTCCTCCTAATAGGCTCTCAATGATGACTGAATACAAAGGCTCCAGTTCTCTCTTCTGTTGGCAAGACTGAGTCGATCACAGTCATCCACAGCAGAAGACAGTGGTGCTGACAGTCAAATGAGCATCAGGGCACACAGCAGAAGGGGTCAGCCACTGTCCCTTCGTGCCCATTTCAACAGAAAGCTTATTTATATGCAAGGGGTGTTCCCCTTCCAGGCAGGGTTCAAGAGCACATTGGTCCCTTAAGCAAAGTCTTCATGGTTATAATAGAACGGAGTGGCAAAGGACATGTAGGAAGAGAATCAGTTCCACCCCATGCCTGCACATTTCATTTTCTGAAATGAAGCTGATTTTATTTTGCAGGTAAGTTGGCCTTTGACTGAAAAGCTCTCATACACCCACAGAGGTCTGCACAGACCCACACATGGAAATAACATAAACAGCTACTCTTTACTGAGCAGTGACCACGTGTCAGGCACAATGCCTCGGGCTTCACATGCATCATCTCTAATCCTCATTAACATTCTGGGTGTAGGAGGGCAGCTATTGTTATTCCTGTTTTACAGATGAGGAGCCTAAGGTCAGAAAGGCTAGGAAACTTTCTTAAGATTGAACAACTACGAAAGAAGAGCTAAAATTCTAGATGGTTGGATTCTAAAGCATCATCTCTTAACCACCGTACTATAGGGCAATATGCTTATTAGCAAGTGCTTACTCTGTTGGAGGCACTGGAGTTATGAAGTAGTGCAGGAAAGACACAGTTATTAACTTCACAAAGCTTCATTTTTACCACACACTCATGCACACAGAGCTACACACACACATGCCAGAGTTACTGTAACTGTGGTGTCTTCCAAGAGCCCTGTCACTAAGGTATCTGGTTTCCATCCTTCCTCGGTATACTACTCTCGGTCCCCCTGCGCTTGAATCACAGTTTGAGTTGTGCATAGGGTAAAGACTGAGGTCTTCTGCAGAAAGGCTTAAGCTGCTTGAACTTTACAGACAATTATGTGAGCAATTCAACCTTTTATACATTATGCTGTAGTTACCCAGCTCCTGAGCTAGTCATCGGGTATTTTGCTTTGTTTTTTAACGTGGTCAGGAAGTTTCTCTGACTCATTTCTCTATCCTTTCAGAGGAACAGGGTAGGAGAGAAACAGGGGCAGGGAACGAGATTATTTCAAGCTTAATGAAGGTTCTGGAAGTCAAGTCATAGGTCAACTAGAAGAAATAAAGCAGCGGAAGATTTGGGGTGGGGCTGATGCTCCATTGCTTCCATGACACCATAAGATAAGTGGTGATCTAGGTGATCTAGGTGTGCAAAGGTGAAACAAAACGAAAGATGCAAACATTGTACTAGTTGCAGATTTTGCCAAGAGCAGATTGGCTGCCAAGGCTACTTCAGCCTTGACTCATATAGATCCATGATCTGGGAGACAAGACAGTGTCCTACTGTGCTGGACATCTTCCAGTGACATTGACCCAACTGGGGGAACTCCCTGAGGTTAAGAAAAACCTCCCTCCAAGGCTGAGTTAATGAACTACCTAGATGTAAGACAGGAGACTGAAACCATTTATGTCCCAGGAAAAATGCTGACTTACCTTCTTATGACCTAGACCTCTTTGCAAATCTAATGAGAAAAGTTTGTTATGTACAGATATTTGCCTCCAATTTTATTTCAGGAGATTTGTGCTCTTTCCTGGACTGCCCCTGAACCTGGAGGTAACAATTCTAGATCAAAGTCTCCCTAGAACCTTGAAAAGGGTGGACTGAGAAGACTGGATATCCAGCTCTAGGTAACCAGTCCTCCACTGCCACCACCATGCTTTCTAATCCCCAGGGGAACCTGGTCATCTTGCCAGACAATTGCTATTTCTCCTGACAAAATCCGAGTTAGTAAACTGACAGGGTCTTTGTTTCTGTTTCTCTCTACGCCTATCTCTCAAGGTGCCCTGCCATTAATGAATCTTAATCATCACTTTTATATCTCAACTCTGGCTCCCAGTTTCCGTTTTCCCATGCTTCCTCTGGGGGAGCCATCCCGGAACCCCCTCATTAATCCACAGACAGCCATCTCAGGACTTTATGCTAAGAATTCATTGTTCCCCACTTTCCTGCATTTGAACACTGGAGGGCAATGCTGGACCGGCCAAAGCACTCTAGGTGCTCTGCTCCATCTTTGTCTCAACCTTGCCTGTCATTTCAGGATGCAGCCTCTGGTTGGAAGCCAAAACCAAGGACCAGTAGAGCACCCATAGGCTAGCAGAACACTTAGGTCTATTACAGCAGCTCCTCCACACGGGATCATAGAAATAAAAGGTAGCTCATGGAAAAGCACATCTGGTTACATGGGTGACACAATCCCCTGGGAAGGAAACTGAGAGGGATGCTTGCCTAACTGTGTCATTAACCAGAAACAATCTGTCTCTCTGACTAGAGGATGCAGATTCCTACCTGTCTTCACTCACTCAGATGTAAACCCCTGGAGGGTAATGTCTAAGGTCTGCATTCCTGTAGCAAGCACAGTGCTTGGCAACAAATATTTGCTGGATGAATAAATGGATGAATGCATGCATGGATACATATGTATAAAGTGGAACCGGTCATTTTCAGATTTGTTGTTGTTTTCTAGCTCTTATGACACCTAAAGTTTAAATCATTAATCAGTTGCTGAGCATTCTTAGTCTTAAAGTCAGCTAAGGATGGTCAGGTGGTTAATTAAACCAGTGGTTGTCATTGTACAATTGTTATTTCAAACACCACTTCAAGAGTTTCAGGTCTTTTATTTTTAGGAAGTCCTTCATTATGTCATCCATGTGTCCTCAGACCTCACCAGCCTGTGGATTACAAAATACAGACACTCTTTCATTAATATTCAATTCACAAGAACCTGCAGGCTCATCATGCGGAATATTGAACATCTGTGATGTCCCCAAGTGATTTGTGCGGATTTCATATGCCACAATGGGTCCCCATGGGGCTTGATAGTTCCACAGAGCCAGGGCTCTTCTTCAGGCTACTTTTCATCGTCTTGTGAGACTTTTCTCCAGGCTGCTCTCCCCTCTACCTTCACCACAATGAATCCCATGTCAGGTAGACACAGTCCACTCTCTTAATCATTCAAAGCACTGCTAAATGTTTGAGGAAGAAAGAAGAGCACATTTTGAGACCCCAAAACCCAACTTGAGACTCTTTCTACCTCCAAGCAGGCTTATACATAGCAAAGACCAGCTCAAGGCACCCAGTAAAAATCTGCAGGCATCTCTGTATCTCCAAGTGCAGACAGCAGAGGAGATCTTTTCTTCTCAGTCCAAAACTAGCGTTTTCCTGCCCTGGGATGATTGACGGTGAGAAAAACATTTCCTCCAGGGAAGCTCTCTACCTGCCCCTCCACCTTCTCAGATGGGGCCCGACCTTTATGACTCTGACAAAGCAAACCTGGTACTCAGCTGTCTTACTAGATCTTATAATACTATGTGTGTGACATCAACAGCTCTAACTAAATTCACACTTGGGAAAAATATGCCCCTCATTCTAACTAAAAAATACCATTTAATTTTTCTAACAGAACACTTACTATTTTGATGCACAACACCTGTTTTCAGTTTTATGATGACTTCATAATCTCCAATACAATGAGTGAATATTTCTTTGAAATGAGAATAACCTCATTCTCAACCTTACTTTAGTTTTCTCAACAAAAGAAGAGTGCTCAAAGTTCATCTAGGGTCTTTACCTACAGAAATTCAATGCTGTCAGCAATCTTCAAGGAGCTGCTCTGCCAAAGGAAAAAGAAAAAAGAAAAAAGGAAATCCTGCTTTTATAAGTTATCCCTATTATTAAAATTTTTAACAAATCTCTCCCTACAGTTCAAACCTAGCTCCCCAGAGTACATGGTCCTCATCCTTCTCATAAAAATGCTGTTAAAAAAAGATGTCCTTTGACACCTTTTCTGAGAGCAAACAGAGATTGAAAAAAAAATCATTCTAAAATAACATTTTTTATCACTGTCCAATGGGAAGTGAGTTGATCATAGGTTAAGCATGTCCTATTAGTATATCTTGCTCAGGATGCCTTTGGTGTGAGTAAGGCATGGGTTTCTAGGGTAAAATCTCTGTTCTATACCTGCGAAAAACAGTGTACAGAAATTTCCACAAGAGAGGAGATTGGCAGTCAATACATAAGACTCCATAGGCAGGAAATCTCCAGGGTCAGTTCCCTGCATTCAAATACAGACCTGCCATCAGGGCTCTGATTTCCAGGTCAAAGGCTCGGTGAGTGGATAATGCCTAAGGCCTGATGTCCATGTTTAACACTGATGACAGGCCACGGACCCTCCTGCCTTGGGATTCCGAAAAACCCAGAATCTTTCCCAGTTCCTATTGACACTCACTTTGGCCCAGGCAAGAAGTGTCTGAGATTGCTTCCCTTGAAACCATAGTCCTTTCTTATCATTCCAAAACCAAGCAGCCCTGGTTATGCTGCTGTGGCAGAGCAGGTAATCTTGGTGAGTCCTTCCAAACTGCACATACTGGGATATCCCTGGGGAAATGATCACATTATGCTACTTTGTTGAACACTAAGGACTGCAATAAGGACTATGAATCCCAAATATTGCTAGTGTGGGAGCCAGATCCTTCAGGTCATTCACTAGAAATTATCCAACCAGAAAATTTTCTTTCAAGTTCTGTTCAAAGTCCAGCAGTTTGCATACAGGATTCAGATGAGACTTCTAAGAATCACCTGCATCTTGGATAGAGCACCCTGGCAGCCTCTTGAAAAATCAATTCCCTAAGAAACCTATCTTTTAGAAATGGACCTTCCCAACGCCAGTGAGAGAATGAGAGAAGTATGTGTTTTCCAAAGGGAAACATATATAGACTTTCATGTCATTAATTTCTGAAGTCAGACCATGATAAATGTTGGTCAGAGTACAATGCACAGCTGCCCAAAGGAGGGGAAATTAGCTTGGTTCAGGAGGACTAGGAAAGGCTCCCTGTGGAAATTTTAGTTAAAGTGACTTGAAGGATGAATGATTTTGACAAATGAGGGACTGGAGAAGGACATGGTGGGCAGAGGGAGTGCAGCTTGGGCAATGTCAAGGAGGGATATAGAACCGTGCTTGGGGAACAGTGATCACTAGGTGAGAGTCGAGTCTGCCTGAGTTGGGGCAATAGAGTGGTTGGAGTGGTGGGTTGTGGTTTGACTGAGAAAGCTTTTGTGAATCACACTAAGGAACTAGATTCTGTTATATGGGAAATGGGCAGAAATTGGAGGCACATAAGAGGAAGTGTGCTCCGAAGAGTGCTTGGAAAGATTACTGTGGGTGGGAAGATTGGTTCCGAGACTGGAAACAATCAGATCAGATGTAAAATTAATACGAGACTGAGGTAGACATTAAGAAGGATCAGAAGGACTTGGAAAGAGAAAACAGTTTTAAGAAACACCTCAAAAATAGATAAATGATAGTGGGAATGAAAGAAAAGGGAGAGATTGTCTCTTCCCCACATCCTGGCTATGTGCTGGAAGATTCCCTAGTCCCAGGCCCCAAGGTCTTACCATTATAAATTAATCCTTACTCATTTGTCCATTAAGGCTTAAGGTGTCAATTCTTCCAGGAATGTTTTTATGTTTCTACTCCATAGGATTGATCCTTAATTCCAAAGGATTAATTTCCAGTGGCAGAATGCCAGGTACCAATAGAGGAGATTTGGGGACAGTGGTCTTCTCAGGCCCCTCAAAAATCGTTACATAGTTGACTGCCCACTCCTCTTATCTGTAAAGCTGTTTGTGTGAATAAGCTCCCAACTACTTTGTCTGTGCCCATTTGATCACTGATTGAATACAAAATAAAAGCCAAACATCTACATTCTTTTTCTTCTCTGAATTATCTTTTCCCTTCTCTTCAGATATGGAACAAGGAAACCCAGATCCAGGGAAAATATTCTAAATCCTTGATCTCCCTATCCAGTTGGCGCCCCAGCCCAGTAAAATGGCTTTGGGTACAACATTCCGCCAACAGCAGAGACAGCCTTCCCTGGGAGTCTTGAATAGGCCTGTCCAGGGCCACCGTGCAGCACACATACATCTTCCCAACCAACTCCACTGTCACAAACACCATCCACACTGTCGTGGGCAAGCCTCTGACCACCAATGCCACCCCACCCGCTCTGATGTGGGCACACCTATAGCCATGCCACCAGCACTCCTCGTGCACATGTCTACAGTGTATCTGTGCAGTCACAGTTGCCACCAACTCAATTCTGTGTAACCCTAAGTCCAGGCATCTTGGGGTGAGTATCTTCTTATTCCTTTGTCCAGTGTCCTGCTCTCCCTTTAAAATTGTTCGTGAGAGTATTTTGCAGAAAGATATGTGATCTTGAAAGAGAGAGAAGGAAAGAGATGAGGTAGGAGAGTGGCAGGGGTGGGGGTAGAGACTTTGAGAAAAGCAAGAAAAGAGAAAGGATCCTTGACATCCACCAGTCCCAACTCCCAAAATAAGATTGGCCCTAAGGATAGCTTATTATTTATCCCAAATTAAAATTTTGTGGCTCTGCAATCTTTGTGTACACAATGAAAAGAAAGCCATCACACAAAAGATGCCGTTATCCTCACAGTGGGAACAATAGCAGCCAAGTTGATTCTGTTCCAAGAATAGAATGATAACAGTGCTAAGTCAGGAACTCCAAAACTTTGTCAACAAATAGAATAATTTCTTGATGGGAAAATGGCTATAAAAGAAGGTGGGCAGAAAAGCAACTTTCTGACTCGAACTGGGCATGGGTTGCCAGGGAAAATTCCAGCCTGGGTTCCTCCATAGTGAGCTCACAACCAGCTGTGCTGAATGGGGAGAAGTCCTGCCTAACTATGCACAGACTCCAGAATGCCCTCACCTTACCCCTGCCCAGCATCATATACAGAATCTGACAGGCTGTACCTGTTTCTCTTGCCTAAAGTTACACATCATTACCAGATTTCCAACTCCATGATGGCACAAACTTTGGCTGGTTTTTGTTTCCATTGTATCCTCAGCATTCAGCAGAAGGTTTGTGTATACTTGGCACTCAATAAACATTTGCTGAATGAATGGTTGATTGATTAATCAATTAATTGATTAATTTAGAATGAGCAAAATACTTCCTCCCTGTCTGGCTTCTGAAGAGTGAGTCTAAGTACTAGACACTGCCAGATAGGCAACAGAAGCCACAGTCCACTTGGAAAAATGACTGTTTCTACCTTTGCTCATCCTTCTGAGCACCTTAGATTCCTGAAATTCAGGAACAAGGACCCAAGAGATCATGACCCACCAAGTGTCTTTCAACAAAAGACTATTTTCCTGGCTGTTTCTTTTCAGAGAATAAGCCTCCTGGGGCTGATAAGGGAATGACACCATATGCTGAAAACACAGGCCCTGAGTGGCAGAGGGCACCAGAGCCTCCTCTAAGGAGTCTGTTGGATTGCAGCCTTTGAACAAATCTGAGTATGTCTTTTGATAGCACCAGCATCAACCACCCCCAAGGACCTCTTTCCTTTATTGCTTCAGCAATGAAGCAGCCACATGGCTGTTGTAGATAAGGTGGCCCAAGTGCATTGTGCATGCAAAGTAGGCTACATGGTGCACAGCACTGAGAACCGCAGATGCACCATGTACCGGCTTCTCTACACTGCACTGCCCTTCCTCTGTAAGTGGGCCCCAGGTAAACGGGTACGATTTCCCACCACTTCTCATTTCTCATTTTCTATCATTTTTTCTTTGCCAGATGGCTCCTGCAAGACTGAAATCAGACAGCCTTCCAACATGGCCACTATCACTGGGACAGATGTCAAGTTCCAATGCCAATATAATATTCCTGATGGGAATTATGGTTCTGTGTGCTGGCATCTGCAGAGAGCTAACCAAAGCCTTACCCATATCTGCCATCCCTTTCAAGGCACCCTGGAATCAGAGCATTGCTAGTTGTCTGTGGACAGAAAATTGTTCTCCAGAATCTTAATCCTTAAGCATGTGCAGCCAAGAGACAGAGCCATTTACTGCTGTGCACTGTGGGCTCCATGATGCATACTGGATATCACACTGAACAAACACAGTAAGCCTCAAGCAGCCTCAACACAGAAAATTCAAAGGATCCACCAACAACACACAGGGTGTTTAGTGTCATCTTAAACTTGCATCTTGAATGCATCATGGATTCATTCATTCAAAACTAAAAGTCCTTTATGGCTTACAAATTGATGTACTGAGTATTGTGAGGGATACAAACATATATAACAAACACTTCTCAAATAATAAAATGTATTCAGCAGGTAGGATCTCCTCACTTTTATCTTGCTAAACCATGAGAAATTAAAATTAAATCCTGTTTAATTACTTGAATCTTCCAGCTGACAAATAATAGCAGTCTTTGATACAGAGAGGGACAAATGAATTGCACACACATATAAAATCAAGGCCAGCAATTAACATCTTAATGACATACCCTTAACTTACCAACATTTCTAAAAGCGTGAAAAAATATTAAATATCTATGTATACATGTATATGTACAGTAAATTTATACATAGATGATAGATGAATAGATACATAGACAGGCATGCTGTAAGAAGCATCGTAAAAGGACTGAGCTCAAGTTCAGACTTTAAAGCCAGACTTCTTGAGTTTTGAATTTCAGACCTTCCGTTTACTGACTCAATAGCTATATGACCTTGGGCAAGTTACTTTGTGCTTTGCTTTCCTCATCTATAAAATAATGATAACAATAACACCTACCTCAGGGAATTGTTGCAGAAATTAAGTGAACTATAGCAGGTGTTACTGTATTCAGAGCAAGGCTTGGCATGTGAAAAGCACTTAGTGAGTATTAACTACTTTTGCTGTTGAGTGTGATAATATCCTGATGATGATTACTAAATTTTCCCTCTGTTGGGCTGGGTTGAGCCTTTAGGAAGTTGTTGATAAGAAATAAGTCAGTCTCTTGAACAATCAAACATTATTTTCTACATTAGTATCCTATCGAGTAAGAATTAAATATCAATGGAGATTCAGAGAAATACAATTCAAAAGGCCTTCAGGACCTTTTTCCTGGATGGCAATAAATTACTGAGGGCTTCCTATGTAGAAATAAAAAACAGAGGAAAGTAATTTCTGCTTGACTGTCATAAAATAAGCAAATATAGGCTTTGTGAGATATTAAAATACAACAGTAGCCCCACTCATTAAATGAATAGAATAATGGAATAATTTATAATTTTAAAGCCAAAAGTAAAATTAAAGTCATTTATGAGCATTTTTTTTTTTTTTTTGAGGCGGAGTCTTGCTCTGTCGCCCAGGCTGGAGTGCAGTGGCCGGATCTCAGCTCACTGCAAGCTCCGCCTCCCGGGTTCCCGCCATTCTCCTGCCTCAGCCTCCCAAGTAGCTGAGACTACAGGCGCCCGCCACCTCGCCCGGCTAGTTTTTTGTATTTTTAGTAGAGACGGGGTTTCACTGTGTTCGCCAGGATGGTCTCGATCTCCTGACCTTGTGATCCGCCCGTCTCGGCCTCCCAAAGTGCTGGGATTACAGGCTTGAGCCACCGTGCCCAGCCATTATGAGCATATTTTTAAAGTATAATATTTGTTCTATCAACATAAAAGGCATAGCAGATGACCTGAAAAAGTTCCCACCTCCAAGAAGATAACAAATTAAGTCACAGTATGCCTGACGTTGTGTCATCCTCAAAAACTGGGAAGTCAGGATCAGTCCAAGATGCCAGAAGTGAGGAGGCTCTACAAAGACACCTCCACTTCGGCCTCTGTTTATTCAAGGCCCCAGCCATGGAAACTCGATGGTATGAACTGCTGAGCTGAGAACTGGGGGTAAGTGAGGACTGTCTTCTCTGTTTTTTGGTTTTTTTTTTTCTGAAAATGCAGGGTCTCCTGCTAATTCAGATTCTGTGTTTTATTCATCAGTGGGAACACAAATCCTCTGCTATCTTGCTAGCTTTCTCATTTGCAGCCAACATATGGGTTTATCAGCACTGGTTACCCTGCCAAGAACAGCCCTTCAGGGACATGGGATAACACAAAACAGGAAATTTTTCTTCGAATAAAGAGTTGGGCAAAGATCCTTTGTAAAATTTGGTTTTGGGGTCAGATTTCAAAGTCTTAACCCTCATGGGACAGGCAGAGACTCGGGGGTATTTGGTGAGTGACTGAGTCCCTGTTGCTCCTGAGCTTGCCCTTCCCCAGGGCTCCTCGGGGCCAGAATTGCTGAATGTTAACGTGGGAGACTCAGGTTTCCTACAGGACACTTACAACTCTTGTAACTCTGCTGTATGCTCCACCAGTAAGGAACTGCTTAGTAATTCCTCCCAGAGCCAACGCTCAAAGACTAACGCCACGTCACATGCAATAGGGAAATGCAGCTCTATCTGTCATCCATGTCACTGATTCTGTCATTCATTGCTCCATGCTAAAAGTCCCAGTGAGAGAAATCATCTTTCTTCTCTTTCAAAACCAGCTACTATTGAAAGTAAAGAAAAGTTTAGGGGCAGAAGAACAAAGTCATTACAGAACCATGCATGGATTGGTGAGCACTGCCCGGGGGCAGGTTTTGTGGTAGTGATCCATAAGAAGCAAAGCAAAATTTATGGTGGAGATGATGGAATATTTGAGAGTCTCTGCCCCAATCATCTCATAATCGAACTAGGAGCCCTCTAATCTCCCCATGCAATCCTTGGAGGACAGTCGTAGAAGAAAAGGTGAGCAAGAAGGTTTAACTAGTTAACAAGTGTTCATCGAGTATCCATAAATCTCAGGGGACAGAAGTGGCATTTTTGTATTCAATCATGTATATTAGTATTTGGTATGTGCTCCATACCACTCCAAGATCCAAGCCTTCTCGCATTGTGTAACTCATACCATAGTAGGGCTCACAGTGTAATAGAGGACCCAAATCAGATGCTTGTGGAAACGAGAAATACTTCGTTGTAATGATTATGGGGGTGCTCCAGGAGGAAAGTACAGACTGAAATCAGAATATTTCAATTTCAAAATGAGTTAGGTGATGGGAGCCAAGAAGACATCCTAAAGGAATTAAATCCTGAGCTGAAACTAGATATGAAAAAGTTTGTTTATTTACATCTCAAGGTCCCAAGTCAGTAACAGAAGCAGAATTACAACTTGAGAAAGGCCCCACTTGCCTCTATGCTGTTTTGCTCGGCAGCTGCTTCCTTCGGTGGCACACAGCTGGGAAAGTGAGTCGCAGATGGACTACTGGCAGCCAAAATTTTTTTAGAGACAAATGACACTGTGATTTTCCTTGACACCCATTGAAATTCCTCACTAATTTCCAAAAATATCTTATGTTGTTTTAAAACAACCAATGAGGCCCAGACATTTCAGTAGAACAAATCAGAGAAACCAAGTTAATTCCAGCCATCTGAGCATTCTGAGCCCAAATCATCTAGACTGAGAAGAAGAATCGTTTACTTACCGAAGGCAGTCGCAGTATACCCAGCAACTGAGGTCCTGACTCACAGCATTCTAACCAAGAGAAAACACAAACACAGTGTCTTCTGTTTTCATTCACTTCTGTTCCTGTCCTTCAGTTGCTTGTCCAACCAGCAGGAGACACAGCAGAGAAACCAGAAAACAAAGAAAGCAATTAGGAACAGGAGAAACAGCTGATAAGCACCCTGCCTAAGCAGAGGTGAATCCTGGGCACCCATCAGGGAAAGACTTTGCTGTTACTTAGGCTTTAGGTGAGGAGTTTGAGGGTTACGAGTAAGAGATAAAGCAAGGAAAGGGCTTTTCTTTGCCAAATTTATCTTTTTTCACCCATAAAGCTCAAAGAGGATGGGGAAAGAATGGATGTATTCCAAATCAAATGAAAAATAGTTCTAAAATTTCCAATTAGTGACAAAATCAGAAGTTCTGGCACTTTCTCCCATTTATGCTGAAGTAATACTATGGGTAAATGTTTTATATCAAAGACCCCAGAGAGACCATCAGAGAATGACACTAAGCTGGGCACGCATACTAGCTGGTATGGGGTTAATTTGATTTGACCTTGGCATCTTCTCTCTTCTTAAAGTCCTCCTATCCTTTCTTTATCCTGTATAGACAAAGAAAACTGGGGTCTAACTTATATGTGTTTTCCATCCTTAGCTGCCAGAGACAGTCCTTTGCCAAAGGGCACAGTAGATTGATACTACTCATATGTCTCTTGACACGGCTTCATTCAGCTCATTCATTTATCTACCCAAGTCCTACGGCAGCCTAACATGGTTCAACAGACCACTGTTTCCCTCAGAGGAATGTTCTGTGCCAGGCTTGAAATAACAAGCTCTGTGTCTCTCCTGGTAACTATGGCTCAGGCAGGGAGCTATGACCAGGTCACTAACCCCACCATGGCAAAGAGGAAGAGACAAGGCAAAGAAGCCAACATCTAAATGAGTACCTGGCACGGGAATAAGTCCTTCACATGTGTTCTCTCATTTCAACCTCACAGCATCCCTGCAAAGTAACTATAATTACCCCATTTGCAAATAAGGAAATCAAGACTCAGAGTTGTAATTTGTCCCGCTACTGGTAAGTCACAAAGCAAGATTCAAAACCATGAGCTAGTAGACCTGCAAAGTCAGTGCTCCTTTTACATGTAGGTAATGTGGGCACTGATACCACCTAGGCAGTGAGCCACAAGCTATTACAAGCAGGTTCTATCCAAGTGGGAGGCACCTTGCTCTAGGTACCTAGCAGGTTCTATCCAAGTGGGAACCACCTGCTGCAGAGTGCCCCACTTCTCCCTGCGCATACAACAGTGGGTAAAAGACCTGGATTTCCCATGTTTTATCCTGAGTTGCTGGCAAATTCTTTCCTAATCTCAGTCTTCACTAGATAAGCAACCAACTCTCTTGGTTTCTTGAGAGTTGGGGCATCTAGAAATCCTGCTTGGACTAGCAAATATCTTTGAGTTCCTAATATCAACCAGCTGTGTGCTGGGCATTAGGAATGCAAATATAAATAAGGTACTGTTTATGTTCTAAGTACTCTTAAAGTTCAATGCAGAAAACAAACAGATTATCAGAGAATAGAGGTGATAAGTGCCATGACCCAACATGGCAGGAGGTCCAGGGGAACACCTCCCTCAGGTAGAGTTAAAGAAGGGAGAAGAAGGACGGTATGGCTTTTCAGGAAGAAGGAGAAGCCAGTGTAAAGACTGAGCATCTGGAAGTCTATGACACATCTTTGAACCTGCAAGTATTTTTATGTGGCTAAAGTGTTGAACGTAAGTGGGGGAGTGGCCAAATGTGAGACTGGAGAAGGTAACAGATCAGGAGGTCTTAGGGACCACACAGCAGAAAATTGGAGGCAGAATGACCATATTTTACAGATTGGTTTGCGCCTTCGTGCCCTCATGCCTTTACTCAGACCATTCTCGCTCCTGGAAATGCACTCTGGAAGGGAAGGCTGACAACATCCTGCTGAATTTTCAGGGCTCAGTTCAGGGTTTTCCTTCGGAGTACCGGAAGCAGAAGCACTTCCTTCCACCACTCTCCTGGAACATGCTGTATCTACTTCTTTAATAGGACTTAACACTCCACTGTATTTGCACTTAACACTTTGTCATTGTATGTCTGTCTTCCCAGAAAACCGAATTTTTTAAAAGCAGAAACCCATATTGTTTACCTTTATGTTTCCCTAATAGTATCTGGCCTGCAATAGCCCATGTTTGTGGAATAAACAACTTACCTTGTGACCTTGCCAGCCCATCACAGCTCTCTCTCAGGAAGTGAGTAACACCAAACCACCGATATAACGGACAAAACTTCTCCTGGGCAGAGAGCTGCTCATCTGGGCAGGGACCGCCAGGAGAGCACCGGCCTACTGCAGGGTCACCCCCCCTCGCCCATGAAGCCATGCCAAAGACCTGCCTCCTCTTCTTCCTCACCATCTTCTGCGCAGGTAAGGACAGGCTGGGGCCTTTGGCTTTTAGGGATATGGGTCCCTGGGGCAATTTTCTGGGGGCCAAAAAGAGTGTATCATTGTAGAGCACTGCTGTAATACCCCATCCCCTTGGGGAAGAGCAAGTTCTTCACAGTCTTTCTGACTTACGGCTTTTCATTTCAGGGGTCTCATTGGATATAATTTTGGAACCGGATACCAAAGCACTGACTGTCCTCATTGGGGAGGCTGCTACCTTCCGTTGCAGCGTAACAGGAGGGGACCTGAAGAACTATCAAATAAGCTGGTATAAGAAGAGTGAAGATAACTCTCTGATTTTGGTCTCCAAACTAAGCAACAATTCTAATGACAATTTAGGGAATAATTTCAAGGTGAAAATTGATCCTTTAAAAAGTCAATTTATGCTTGACATTCAAAAAGCAACAACACAAGATGTTGGGACTTACTACTGTGCGTCTGATATCCACAGTGCTGCGGCTCCGTTTCTGACCGATTCAGAAACCCTAGGGCCAAACTGAGGCAGCAGATCCAATTCGAGACCACCCCGGGCTAAAATGTGCACCACACCTGAGATGAAGCTGCCTGATCACTTCAACAGTAACATCTGATAAAAGAGGCCAGGAGTTGAAATGGGAGCAAGGGGCTTATCTTTGCAGTTGGCTTAGAGGGGCCTTCTTTATCGGTTGAAGAGGACAGAAAAGACTGTGAAGATTTTTGTGGGGAGATGTTGTGGGGGGAGGGGGGTTGCTGCACCTGTCTCTCACAGGCTCCTGAGGAAAGGTTGAAAATAACAGCTTTTAATACTGAATAGGCCCTCTCATTGTGGAGGCAGGCTGAGATAAACAGAACTTTTACTATCATGAGTGCTATAGCTCATTGCAGTCTTTATTGTGAAAGTGTTCATGTGCATAAGCCAGATAAAGCAAGGATGGTTTTCCATTACCATCCTAATCAAAATTTCCAAAGCTATTAGAGATAGCTTTAATTCTTACTCTGTGAAGAAGGATGAATAGAGTCATTTTCTGAAATGTTTCCACAACTATTTCAGGTATTGAGTGTTTTATATCTTCCCTCAGCTGCCGAAGAGTCCTGGGGACCAGTAGGGGTGAGCAGGAAGGGGAAAAGCACAGGCTTCCTTCATGCTGGTTGCTGACAGAGAGCTTAGAGACAAATACTTGTGGCAATGTGGAATTTCTGAGTTGAGCATGGGTCAACTAAATTTAAAAATTTATTTGATTCCCGAGTCCCAAGTTGAAATGGGTAAGCCAAGAAGGTATGAGACTGCAGGGAGCAAATACCTGGAGGAACCCACTGAGCAGATGGGCAGAGGGGCTTAAACATACAAACATTAAACCCTCATCCAGGTAGTGCCTTCATCCTGTTGGCTCTCTTTGTTCTGCTCAAATATCTATCTGGAATCCTCTCTCCACCTAAGGTTAAAATTCGGGCATTAGGACACAGAGTAGACATAACCGTAAAAATTACAACTAAAAGTCAACCCTCCTGATACCTTCTACTCAACATTTCTTCCAATCTGCTATCATCTTCATCACATATTTTTTCTAGGGTACTTACTGTTCATGGTATTGGGACGGGTCAAGGGAATAGCAAAGTTCTAAGGCAAGTTCTAGTCAAAGTTCTAAGGCAAGTTCTAGTCAAAGTTCTATTCTCATCAATGTGTTTTCAATTTGTTTTTAAAAGACAGGGCATTCGAAAGTACAGTTAAAGATTACAAAGAATACAAAAATATAAGACAGTACATATGATAATGAGGGTTAGTGATTTCGTGTGCAGCGCTCTAGGAGTTTATGAAAGGACCAATCACTCTGAGAAAAGTTTCTTAGGTTTGAAACTGCAGTGAGCTATGATCACACCACTGCACTCGAGCCTGGGTGAAAGAGTGAGACCCTGACTCAAAAAAAAAAGAAAAGAAATGGTTTTTAAAACTTTTTTTGCTTTTGTAAATAAAAATTTATTTGTATATACTTAGTACAAGTGCAAATTTCTTACATGCATATGTTGCACAGTGGTGAAGCTTGGGCTTTTAGTGTACCCATCACCAAAATAGTAACCATTGTACCCAGTAGGTAATTTTTCAACCCTCACTCCCCTCCCACCTTCCCACCTGTTGGAGTCTTCAGTGTCTGTTATTCTACTCTGCATGTCCATGTGTACACATCGTTTAGCCCCCACTTATAAGTGAGAACATGCAGTATTTGACTTTCTGTTTCTAGGAAATTTTACTTAGGATAATGGCCTTCAGTTCCATCCAAGTTGCTGCAAAAGATATTATTTCATTCCTTCTCAAGCTGTGTAGTATACATACCACATTAAGAAAATTGTCTTAGAATAGCTGAGGCTTAAAAGAGGCAAGACTTGGATAAGTAGGAAGGAAAAGGAAGGGTATTTCAGGGTGGGTATACTTGTTATCTACTGTCACATACTCATCACTTCAGAACTTAGAGGTTCAGAACGACATTTGTTATCTCAGTTTCTGTGGGTCAAAAAATCCAAGTGTGGCTTAGCTGCATCCTCTGGCTCAAGGCCTCTTATCAGGCTGCCATCAAAGTGTTACCTAGGGCTGTAGTCAGTTCAAGGCTCATCCAAAATAGGATCCACTTCGAGTTCACTCATGTGGATGTTGACAGGCTGATATGGTTTAGGCATGTGTTCCCTCCAGATCTCATGTTTCAATGTAATTCCCAGTGTTGGAGGTGGGACCTAGTGGAAGGCACTGGTTTATGGGAGAAGATCCCTCATGAATGGTTTAGCTCCATCCCCTTGGTGATAAATGAGTTCTCACTCTATTAGTTCATGAGTGAGCTGATTGTTTAAAAGGAGCCTGGTACCTCCTCCTCTCTCTCTTGCTCCCTCTCTCACCATGCGACATGTGCCCAGGCTCTCCTGCCCTGACTACAGAGAAATGGACATTAGATGTGGTCAGGGCATCTCTAGAACAAAGGTTCTCAACTCTATCCACATATTTGAATCACCTGGGGATATCCTTTGAAAATACTAGTATCTGGGATACATCTCCAGAGATTTTGATTGAATTGGTGTGGGCTTGAAGCTCTGGCTTCCCAGATGACTCAACCTCCTTCCCCTCCTCTTGCTCTTCCCTCCCCCGGGGTTGAAAGCCACTGCCTTAAGATCTTGCTATTCCAAGTGTAGTCTAGACAATCATAATCAGCATCACCTGGAAGGTTTTCAGAATGCAGAATCTCGTGCACCATCCCAGATCCACTGAATTAGAATCTGCATTTTAAACAAAACTCCCCAGGTAAATTATATGCATATTAATGTTTGAGAAGCACTGGTCTAGGCATTCATCATTACTGAAAACGTTCATGGAGGTAAAATAAATAAATAAATCACTCTTTCCCAAATGTCACCCAAGAATCCATACTTGTAAAAAATCTCCTGAAGGGATACTGATGTGCCGCCAGGGCTCACTGATAGGCAGTCAGTCATCCCCAGTTCAGCTTACAGATTATTTGTGTAACTACTAAGGTAATAAATATTCTTATTGGGGTGATAGTGAGTCCTTGTATATTTCTTAGAAGAAGGTATTACATAAATTGTATGTTTTATCATTTCTCATTCATCCACAAGCAAATAAGGAAATGAACTAATATTTACTGAGTCAATATACTTTTTACCACACCATGATGGATCATCCACGGAAACCCAGAATCTTGTGCCACATACCTTCAATTCAAGATCAAGCCAAAAAAAAGATCCACAAATTATTGGTGTCTGGTTAAGTCTGATCAGAAACAAGAGGAACAGGAGACACAAGAATGTGTGCCTCCAGTGGTCCACTCCTGCAGGATGAATGAGGACATGAAATTCAGGCCCATGTTGGAGTGGGGTAACGTAGAACCTGAGGTAGGCCTGGGGTGAGCATGGAAAATGGCCTAGAGACAAGGAGGAGGGAATCCTGGGAGAAAAGAGCTGGACTGCCCAACAATCTGAGGATCTGGACACAATGAAAAAAGAAACCAGACAAAAATTAAAGTAAAAAACCTGGAAAATTTAAATAATTCCTGCACTTACTAGCAGGTAATTAAGGAAGCATTTTATGTAATATCTGAAGCCTCAGATTTAAGTGGAGACAGGGCCACTGAAGGCCCTAGCATAGTATAGGCATAGACCAAGTGTCTCTGCAGAAATCCGAAAGCCACATGAGTGAAATGAACACCCACTATTGTTTTTATATTGTTCATTTTCTTCCTTTCTTTCTCTTTCTCTTTCTTTCTTCCTTCCTTCCTTCCTTCCTTCCTTCCTTCCTTCCTTTCTTTTTTTGGAACAGAGTCTCATTCTGTCACCCAGGCCAGAGTGCAGTGGCATGATCTCGGCTTACCACAACCTCCTCCTTCCAGGTTCATAGAATTCTTCTCACTCAGCCTCCCAAGTAGCTGGGATTACAGGTGCCCACTACCATGCCTGGCTAATTTTTGTATTTTTAGCAGAGATGGGGTTTCACCATGTTGGCCAGGCTGGTCTCGAACTCCTGACCTCAAGCGAATCACCTGCCTCGGCCTCCCAAAGTGCTGGGATAACAGGCATGAGTCACCATGCCCAGCCTGTATTGTTAATTTTCTTCCCCCTCCAGTGGTAAAGACAATTCATATTATTGTTGCCTCCATTGTTCTGCTTTCTGTAATTCTTATCCATCATGAGAAGGGCTGACTTGGAAGAATTCAGAGCAGTGAAGAGAAATCCCAGAGAGTATCTGTCAACCCTCAAAAAGACTTTGAATTTGACTGTCAGACATAGGAATAGGCTTGCCACTCTCACCAGGCTCTCAAGAAGAGTACTTGGGCAGGCTGGATGGCTAGAAAAAGAAAATTCCTCTCTGATGCCCAAAGGCAGCTAGAAGGCATCCTGGCTTCAGGAACAGTGCCATCTCCTGGCTGCCCTCACAAAGAGGTCATCCAACATTGTGAAACCATGGCTATGAGTGAAAGGCAAGAGAAAATAAGGGAATCTGAAACCATGTAAATATGCCACTTCCTCTGCATTAGGGGAGGCCAGAGAGAGGCAATGAAGAGAATGTTACTTCTATCATATAACATGTTCTCGATTCAGAAGGTGCCATAGCCTTGAGCAAGTCCTCATTACACCATCTTGAAAGCTCTCAGGATGATATAGGTAGGGTCCAAATGAGAAAATGGACTCAAGGAAATCCAAGTTGTGACCTTCACTTTGAAAATTAAGATTTTAAACAGAAAATTGGAATCTTTGAATTCGAAAGCCAGAAAGGATCTTAAAGGCCAAGTAGGAATCCCTTCATTCAGTTTAAATGTCCACTAAATATTGAATGAATAAGATCATCCAGTCTCAATTCAAATATTTTCAATGATAATTCTTATTTCAAAAAATCTGTCCTAAACCAAATCAAAATCTGCCTCCCATAACTTCATATCTTTATGTCTGTTATGCCTTCCGGAGTAACGCAGACTAAGTTCACCTTCGCATATTCAAATATTTAAAGATAGCTATCCTGTCCAACCATTCCTCATGACTGTCTAAGAAATTTTAAACTCCTTGAGAGAAGAATCCAAGTTCAATATATTTTCCTGTACCATATGATTCTTAATAGAGTGACTAACCTATAGCAGGTAGTCAATAAATGTGAGTTGAATACATGAATTAATATCTATGTGTCCACCTGACCAACAGTTCTACTCAGGTGTCTCAAAGGCACTTCAGCTCAACTCCAAGACTTAAATCAAGATCTTCCTTGTGAATATGGCCCTAGCCTAAGGTGCCCTATCTGAAGGAATAACACCATCATTTCAAACCCATCCACTGCTCTCCATCCACTGCCACCAGCCTGGTCAAAACCAGGATTTTCTTCTTTGGATTGTTTCTATAGCCTGTTGAGTTAAGTTAGCTGGCCTCTGGTACTACTCAATATCTCCTCGCCTCTGGTACTATTCAATATCTCCTCCCCACAGCAGCCAGAGTGATCTTTCCAAAATACAAATATGATCACGTCATACCCCTCATTAAATATCCTTCAATAACTTCCCATTGCAGATAGGCAAAACACGAAAATCCCTAAAAGTCCTCTAAGACCTCGCACAGTCTGACTCCTTCTCACCTCCTCTACCATACCTCACTCCTCTCTCCCTCATTTTCCAAACATGCCTTCTTCCAGCTATCAAATACTTGAATGTACCAGGTGCCTTCCCACCCCAGGGTTTTGCAACACTTTCCTTCTCCTCATCCCCTGTTTAACTCCTATTGAAAGGAGTTAAACAAAAAGATCAAAGTCTACACATCCATTTTTCAGAGGCATCTTGAGATCTCCTGACAAGTTCAGGTTGTTTATTCTTTAATGCTTTCATATATCAGTTTGTAATATTTTATTAATTTGATTATGCCTATTTTCTCATGAGTCTGTAAGCTCTGGAGATCAAGGACTATATCTGCATTTGCTTATTCAACCCGACAAATCGCATAAACATATCTGTATGAATAAATGAATGAATTTCTCACATTCTGGGACTTCCCAGAATTTGATCATCATCACATACTCTGGGCTGCAGTGGAGCCTCAAGCCTTGCCATATTCTCACTTTTTAGAGGTCTCGGAGACTCCAATGTCATCCTGAGCTGGAGTTCAAGGCTTCTTAGAAACCACTGATTTATACTCATTCTGTCTGGCATACTCAAGAGCCCATTCTTAGGCACACAGGACAACTGAACAGGATTGGAGGGTCCTCCATAGGTCTGAGGCAGCTTCCACATAGGGACCATGAACAGGTAAGTAAAACCTGCCCTGAGAGTCTAGATAGACATGAAGAAATCAGAGGAGCCCAAAATGATTATTATTTTCTCAGTGACTACTGGCTAGGCTTATGATGAGCCCTCTTGGTGTTTTTCATTTTGTGTCGCTATTTTCAGTAGCTGTATCATTAAAATACACAAGTCTATAATTATGGGGATGCATATCCTCATCCCTCAAATATGTACTGAGCACGTAGATTATTCCTGGTCCTGTGCCACACGCTCAGTTACAAAGGCGGCCAAAGCTCAATTCCTGTCCTCAAGGTGCTCTTCCTAGTGGAAGAAACAGACATGAAAATAAAAACTTACTAACAGAGAAAGGAGCAAGCAGAACACAGAGAAGAAAGTGATGGCCTAGAGACGGGGAGTGCTTCTCAGAGGAGGTGACATGGGCTCATAACAGAAAAAGCACTTGTTTCCCTGAGGTAAGGTGTGCTTGCAGGTTCCTTAAGATGACCCAGGTGGGAAGATGAGCATCCTCAACAGTTACACACAAACACACTCACCTTGGTCTCTGATGCTTGCAGTGAAAATATACAACTGGAAATAGGCCTGGCGCGCTGGCTCGTGCCTGTAATCCCAACACTTTTTTTGTTTGCTTGTTTGTTTTTAATCCCAACACTTTGAGAGGCCAACATGGGAGAATTGCTTGAGCCCAGGAGTTCAAGACCAGCCTGGGTGACAAAGCAAGACCTCGTCTCTATTAAAATAAAAAGAAAAAATAAAATATTGAAAAATAGCCAAAAATGTGCTGCAAACCACTGTGGCACGTTTATACCTATGTAACAAACCTGCACACTCTGCACATGTATCCTGGAACTTAAAGTAAAATAAAAAAAATTTAAATTAAAAAAATGAAAATAAATAAACTGAAATTTTATGGAAAAATACAAAACCCCAGACTAGACACAACCAGTTTCTTTTTGTGGGAAAGTGGATTTATATCAGAGCTTTCATAGGGGTTCTATAACCACAGAATGTAGTTAATTCCCTGCCAAGTAAAACTTAGATACTTCCAAAATGCTGCTATTGTACACACTGCAGAACAGAGCAGCCAAAATGGTAGTGGTATGGGTTGAAAAGATAAAGAATTAAGAAAAGCAAAGAGGAAGGGGAGAGGAAAAGGAGAATATTATTTCCTTGAATGATGATCACTCCTTTTATTAATAGCTTTCTATTCTTAAAGAGATTTCCCAAACCTCTGGGCTTTCCCAGAATTTGGTGCCACTGGTGCACTGACCTAGCCTCATCCTGCCAATGTGAGGAAACCCAGGGAGACTAGTAAAATGCTTTATAAAGCAGCAACCACACCAATGGGGCTGGCTGGGAACCTTCACCTTGGTGTGTTCTTTGATTTCATTTGGTGTGAAATATTGAGATTTCTCCTCAGATATCCCAGCGCCTTGTAGCTACACCGGATCTATAAATCTTTATCTGGGTTAGATTGAACCATTTTCATTTATGGAGTTGTTTTTAATCACAGCAAGAGTAAAACTTTTGCCCTGTACAAAAAAGTCACCTGTAAACTGAGCCATTCTGATTCAGATTTCTGCTTCTCCTCTGAAATTGTGTCTCTTCTAAGAGCTCTGGAATAAAACAGCTGCCATAGTCATATCACCCTTCCATATTTTCCTCTTTGTATTAGTCAGCTCTGCTGTGGTAACGAACAGTGCCAGGACCTCAGTGGCTTACAGCAATGAACGTTTACTTTTTGTTCCCGCTTTTACTACCAGTTGGCTGCTGAGCTCTGCTGCCTGTGTCTTCCCATTCCAGAGCCCAAGATGAAAGATAAGCCACTATTTGGGACATACTTTTATTTTTTTTTTTCTGACAGGATCTCACTCTGTTGCCCAGAGGCTGCAGTACAGTGGTGCGATCTCAGCTCACTGTAGCCTCAACCTCCTGGACTCAAGAGATTCTCCCACCTCAGCCTCCCAAGTAGCTAGGACTGCAGGTGTGCATGCCACCATGCCTGGCTAATTTTTGATTTTTTTTTTTTTTTTTTTTTTGTAGAGATGAGGTTTTGCCATGTTGCTGAGGCTGGTCTCCAACTCCTGGGCTCAAGCAATCCACCTGCCTTAACAACCCAAAGTGCTGAGATTATAGGCATGAGCCACCATGCCCCTCCACACTGTTTTTATGATAGAAGAAAAAGAACAAGAGAAATGCAAGCAGAAACTCAAGATACTTCTTAAAACTTCTGCTCAGACACAGCAGACATCATGTCCACTCACATTCATTGGCCAAAGTCCTTCCATGGCCAAGCACAAAATCAACTAGGCAGGGACTCACACCTTTCCCACAGAAGGCACTGCAAGACACATAGCAATGCATAGGAATCAATAACCTTTTTCATGGAAAGAAGGATCAAACACTTCAGAATAATAATTATAACCTACCATACCCTTTAACTCCACCCATGTAATTTGTCTCCATCCTGGTGAGTTTCTCCTGCTGTCAACTATAAAGAAATTTAAAATGATTTTTTTCCTTCTTAGAATTCTTCTGGGGCAACATTTGCCCAATTATTTTCAGAATGTCACCATCCCTCAAGATGTTAACAGTTGTCGCACAATTTAAAAGAATTCCACCATCAGATAATGTTGGCAAATGCGACGTGTTACTAGCCTCCTCTTAATATTTAAATTCTTATTACCATATTAAATGCTTTGAGAACCCCTGCTGTAAAGACACCTATTTAACGTGGGATTGGAATCACAGAATTCTTTTTGTAATGGCACAGCCATTAAGACTCATGAAATTCTATAGGCAAATACTGTCCCAAAGGATTACGTGGGAATCAGTCAGACAGATTCCTGCTGTTTCCTGATTTCTGTGCATCCCGACTGAAGGGTACCTAATGATGTTGAGAGGAGCTATGCGTAAGGCCAATGGGTCTGTACAGGCCTCAAAAAGAAAGCTTGCATTTTTTGCTAAGACCAAACTCAATGTCAGAAACCTGAAAATGCTATTCAGATACTACTCTTTGTCTACTGAATTAAGTATAAACACTTCAGACTGGCTTTTGTTCCTTCCTTTCTTTCTGCAACAAATATATCTTGAGTCCTACTATGTGCCAAGTACTGTGCCAGGCATTGAGTACACGGTGTGAGCAAATCAGACATGCGGACTTACGTGTGTAAAATAAGAGGAGACAGACACAAGACAAGCACACAAGTAAATAGCCAGTGATCATACAACCTCCCAGTGGTTAGCTACACCATTGGCCACCCATTCCTCCTCAAAATGTTTTCCACACTTAGCTTCTGAGATGCCACTCTTGGCTGATTTTCCTCTTCGTCGCTGGCTTCTCCTTCTCAGTCCCCCTTGCTGGCTCTTCCTCCACTATATATCTTCTAAATACTAGAGCAGCCAGGGTCCTTGCCTGGGTCTATGTTCTCTTCTTTATCTCTCCCTAGATGATCTCATTCACCCTCGCAGCATTAATTTCACATATGTGCCCATGACTCCCAAATTTATATCTCCAATGCAAAACTCTCCTCTGAGGATATAATCTTCCCCCAGTTGAACCACCTTAGCACTTACCACTCTTATTTCATGTGTTTTCTCTTTTGCCATGATTGTTTGCATACTTCCTTCATCCTCTTCCTAATTTATAAACCCCTCAAGGCGGGGATCCTTGGTCTGTTTCATCTTCAGTTTCCATAGTGCATTGCAGAGTAACTGTTTAATATATGATTATTGAATTTAATGTTTGAACTGAATTTCTGCTTTAGGGATCACTGAGACACAGATGTAATGAAAGGGAATATTATATTTAAAGAAACAATGCCTCATCCTTCTGTATTTCCAAATGAACAACTTCAAATGAGAGAACACAGCTACATACATTAGCATGAGGTGAATACTTAAGTTTAAAAATGCTAAATTGAGCCAGTATCATCCCTTCCGGTCACAGCAGCTGCTGCAAAGGTTTTATAAATTGCCTACGTTCCCGCACCCCATCTGGCAATGCCGGCGTGTTACAGCCATGGATGACTTACTCTTCACAATAGCCTTCACTTGGATCTATTCCCTACTTTAAAATAAAAAGACAAAAAGAAGGTGCCAGGGGGCTTGCCTAAAGTGCTCCCACCCAACCAGAGTACAATTCAACCACATAATGCTGACTCCTCAGCATTTACAGGATTAGATTCAGGGTCAAAGAGGAGGTCTGAAGAGGAAGACTCTCCGGACTGCAGAAAGGTGTTTCACCATTCGTTCTAATAATAGCACGGGGCAGCTGCACTTCTGGTCCTTCCTCTGCATTTTAATCCCATTATTTTCTAAGCCTCTCCCAAGGCCTCCTTTACCAGTCAAAATCAGCCAAGGTTTCATATGCCCTTAGAAGAAAAGAGGACTGATAGAACCTAAGTATCGACTAGAGAAAAGCCAAGAGCCTTTTTATGCTGGATGATCCATGTAAGTCTGGGTTCCTGATTGCCACACAGGGAGGCCCTGACTATAGTGTGGACATTGGTTCCTTTGCACAGCTCCCTCATGTGTGCATGCAGAGGCTGCTTTTTCTCATCTTGCTTGCCCTAAAACATTTTTTGACTTAGCATTCATATACTTGAAACTTAGAGTTTAACCTGTCAAAATCAGAGGGAAATTGACTGAATTGCATCTTTCACGAAAACAAACGTTTTCCAACTGCCATGGCATCTTAGACTGTATTTTACCTTTCTGCTAGTGTTGCTTCCCTATCACATTTCCCTGGATAAACATATAGTTTGTGCCATAATATTTTTTAACAAGGAGTCCTCTGGGCAGATGGTGGCATTAGGAATTTCTGCTTGGCATTTGGTATGCTGTCCAGCTGAGTCCCCAACCATGTTGTAAGTCAATGCAAACACAGCAGCTTTCAATAAAGGCAACAGTTATCTGAGCAGGCTGCAGCTGTGACTCTCAGCTCAGCTTCTGGGTCACCAGTCTGGGATGTGAGCTGGCACCTTGTTAAAAAAGGTATTCTGACAGAGAGATAGCTGTCAATTGACTCTTCCAGAAATCCTCTTTCCCTGGGTTCTTCCAGTCCATCTCCTTGGCATGTGCCATTCCCTATGCATCTTATGTTAGACTACATCTCTGGTTTCTCATCACAGCCTGGACACTGCTGATGGGCTAGATTGATACCGTATGCTTTGTCACGTACCGTGATCCCACCCATGATGTTGTTTCAGTGGGATAGATGCTGAGACTGTTCACCATGCCAGAGGAATCTTGCTGCACATAGTATTTCCTTGCCATCCTTTGGTAATTCCCAAGTTCGCACAGTCACTACTTGGTTATGCATGTGTGCTAACGCTCAGACTACTTTGCAATTAGAGCCCTGCCAATTGGATAGCTAGTATTTCTATTCAATCATCTTTTCATTCACTCATACTAAACATTCATTACATAGCTCAATGTTAAGAGCCCTTTAACTTGTCATAGACATGAAGAATATAACAGCACTCGCATTCTAAACCAGGCTTTAACACAGCGGTACAGTGGTGATTATAAAACAACCACTCTGAACTGTGGCATCTCTAGCCATGGTGAATGTTATAAAGAAAGCATGTTTACTGTGTTTACTCTAGTCCTTACCCCTATATCAGTCCCCACACACCACCAAACTCAATATAAACCCCACATAACCAGCAAGAGTATCTGAGGTATGCAGGTTATGACAATGGGATAGTAGCAGATGCATAGTGGGTGAGGTTCCCAGGACATGACCAGGACACTGGTTTATAGTGGCCCAAGCTGCTGTAAGTCTAAGATCCCACTGAAATGCTGTACTCACTTTCCCACTTAATGGTTTAGGAACTCTTTTCTAGTCCCCAAAGCTACACTTCAAGCCACTTTTTTTTTAAACCTACACAGTTGCCTTTCCAAAAGTATCCTGCAGTGATTCCATGTTCCTCTTCCACTGTTTCCTCAGTTAGCTCTGACTCCATGTTTTGGCAATCTTTCAGCCTCATTCCTTTTTCCTCCCAATCTGTAATAAAACTAAGCAAAAAGTAGTAGGTATATTAGCTCAAGAATTGGGATGTACCTGTGGAACTGCTGGATGATGCAAGTTTCCGTCAATGGCTATGGGAGCCCCCAGCATGGAAGGCCAGACCCACCACCCCCTCCCAAGGGAAAGAGGACAAGTCCCCATCCATCTGTTTTCTCCCCTCCTCTGGCATCATAGAACCATCACAGTAGATAGGGTCATCTCGCTGTCTCCCATTGGAGGTGGCGTAGGGGAGGGTCTCACGCCCAGAGATGCTCCAACAACTTTCTCCCCTCCCTTGTACTGAAGGATGAAGGGTATTTATTTGTTTCCCCACAGGAGATGAAGCAGGGAGTTTTTCTAGGGTTCTGGGAGGGCCCACCCTTGCCACCACCCTGTGGTGCCCCAGGAGTAATCAGCCAATTGAAGGAATGTAAGATCTGTATAATAAAATCTTAATTCCACAGAAGTATGATTCCAGCTACAAAATTTGAGCTCTCTATAAACATTAAACACTCTACATTTCCATAAGTCCCACCACCAAAGGAAAAGAAAACAGCATTTAATTCTCTCTAACACTGAGCTATCCCCTCAGCCTACTCCCAACCAAGAACCTTGAGCAAAATTCTTTTCTCCATTTCAGAGGAGGAAAGGGGGAAATGCTTTTTCTTGTATGCAGAGACTACTACAAAGTGGGAGGGGCTCCTGTTCGGGCCCTTTTAAACTAATTTTTCATCTGCTCCCAATCCAGGTTTTTCCAGTTGTACCTCTTTATTGGGATATTGTTGAATGGAAGTACATAATAACCATTGTTTTATTTTTTATAAATGGGCTTCTACCAACAAAAACATAGGAATAGTCTATTGTTAGCATGAAAACCTGTGTCATGGCTTCTCCAGGTTCTACCTGAGGACCAGCACACCTCCACAGTCTTCCAGAGAGCAGAACAAATCAAAGAGGATTTCCAGAGACAGCAATAACTTTACATTCCACCCACTGCTCTCCCTGGGGCAGCAAATCTTCACTGTGAAATCTGCAATTCCAGGAGAGCAGAAAGCAATCTATCTCCCTCCAAAAACAAGTGGCCATTTCAGGGAACTGGACACATTTTCACTCCTAATGGTAGGTCTCCTGGGATTACTATGGTCTGCCATGAGCTTGGGAATTGTAAGACAAAAACAGAGGAAAGAAGGAAGGAAGTATGGAAGGAAGGGAGGGAGGGAGGGAGGGAGGAAGAAAGAATGCAAAGTTGAAATATAGCAAGAACCCATTACTCTGTGAGTCCAGTGCACTACAGGCTAGGTTCCATCTCACACACACACACACACACACACACACACACAGTGACGTCCCAATGTAAGCAATCCCAGCTAGTGGGCTCCCCAGCTGAATTCTACCTCTCAGAAGGGAGCTGAATAGGACAAAATTTCTATCTGAAAGGTCAGGGCAGGATTAGGAGGAGGAACCAAGAACACAGACTTAGCCCATTTCATCTAGCACAGAAGGACCTAGAATGCCAGGTATGATATCACCTAGCAAATATTTACTAAGCACCCACTAAGTGCCCAACACTGTTGAAAGAGATCAAGGGAACAGGAAGACGGTTGGTGCTGACCTAAGCAGAGCCGTGTGCCCTCTGGTTTATAAGAAGTGAGCAATTACCAGGCAGGAAAGCTGTTGGAGGTCTGCACTGGTCATAGAGAAAGGACAAGGAGCAGAAGACTGGCCAGTCCCGATGCTACAGCAGGCCCTACAGTCACAGGTGACACCTCTTCCTTGTCCCCTCAGTGCAACAGTGTATAAGCCTTTACTGTCCTACAGTTCTTCTTTTTGTTACACAGTGACTTTCAACCCTGGTTGTACATCAGAATTATCTAATGAAGTTTTTAAAATCCTGTTGCCCAGAACCCACCCCAGACTAATGAAATCAGCCTCTGTGGGGGTGGCACCTAGGCTTCAGTAGTTCCTAAAACTCCCCAGGTGGTCCCAGTGTGGGGCCAAGATTGAGAACCACTGCATTGAGGTAATTGTCCTAATTACCTCTCCAGCTTCTCTCTGCCTCTACATTCCTCTTATCTAAGCTGTTATATTGCCTTTTTATTTTTAGTTTGTTCTACTTCATCCTTTCAGTAGATAATTCTATAATACTCCATTAAACCTTTTTTCATGCTTTAACTTTGCTTTTTCTCATTTAATTTTCATTGCCCACTCTACTTACTCCTTCTTCCCATTATGTTCGTTTTGTTTTGTGTTTTCTTTAATCCAGCATTAACATTTGCAGGGCACTTGATATGGACAGAGTACTACAGCAGGCACTTAACTGCTGCTAAAAATTACATTTAATGCAGTAATGTTTTTTGTTAGATCCTGTGCCATGGCTACAGGCTCTGGTCTGATGGAAGATTGGCATTTTGGCTTCTTCCTTGGAAGCAGCTGCATTGCTGTATGAATTTAAGATCCAAAATAAGCATATTACAATAAAAAATAAAAGAAGCATTCACAAATATGAGGGAAAGAAGCATTAACAGCAGTCTGAAGCTAAATATCAACATCACCCCTGCCAAGCTCTTGGCCTCATTGTAGGGGGAAGACGCTTCCATGTGCAGCAAAAAGAGAAAGAATCCAGACTGCATTTACAACTAATGAGGCTGTTCTCTGAGGACAGGGCATTTGCTGATTTAGACTCATTTCCTCAAGGTCCTCAAGCAAGCCCAAGAGTACATAGGCCAGTCGCTGAGACACTGAAGGTTGAGATGTGGAAGAAAGGGCCAAGAGACTGTCCCAGCAGCAGAATGTTTCAGTCCTCCAGGGAAGCTTTGGGGGAGATCTGCTCTCTTGTCCTCCTACAGCTCAGCTGAGAGCAGCCCTGGAGCCTCAGAACCACAGGCCTTGTACTTCCCTGAGTCTGGCAAGCCCCTAAGAGACCAAATCACTGTCCTCCCCACAGAGCCAGCCCAGCACTGAGAATACCATACAAGCGAGAGGATGCTTGCCAAATAGATGCATGAATAAATGAATGAATGACTCCTCTGATGAAATTGTCCCAGGGAGAGTTTGTGGGAATACTGAAAAGGAAGGTGGTCCCCACACTGGTACCCCAGTCCTTGATACTCTGATGTGGCTTTTCAATTTCTCTATCTTCCTTTTACCTTGATTTATTTATTCTATATCAATCTATTTGTTTATTTATTCATTTATTTTAGGAATCAACCCAGACACCTTGTTGGAGCAACAAGAACTAGAGACATTTGTTCCTTTTAGAAGAAGCAAAATTTTCCAGTGCCAACTGACAGGGAAGGAGATGAATAATTACAATATATGCTGGTAAAGAGGACCTGAGATGGCTTCCTGATTTTCGTACATCAACAAGGAGACTTCTATGGCCCTGGTCTCCAGCACACCTTTCTTGATAGAGTTGAGAATTCAACCAGCCAATTCTTCCTGGAGATTCTCAGAGCCACATTGAGAGAGCAGGGGACTAACAAGGACTGCCCTATCCATGGTGACTCTCCTTGGCCTCTAGGTAAGTCACACACTGAAGCCTGCCCCTCCCACCCTCCACCCTGGTCAGCTAATCTAGGTTAGTGCAGGTCTAACTTAGATTACAAGGCGTGCTCTTGTGCATAACTTTGTTACCACCAACAACCACATGGGACAATGTTATCCCCATTTTATTGTCCAGGAAACCGAGGCCCGGTGTGGTAAGTGACTTGCAAGTAAGAGGAGAAATGAGATGTAAACCCAGATTCCTGAATCTAAATTCAGTGGTCTGCACTGCAGCATAGCTGCCTCTTAAGAACTAGAGTGGGCAGTGTGGAAGTGGGAATCCTCAAGTTCCCAGGCCTCTTCCAGCCCAGTCTTCTATGTAAAATTTTTCTCTTCCAGGCTTGTCTGAGCAGAGGTAGGGTGACCCCGCCGCCTGTTCCTCATCTGTGCAAATTCAAAGAAATAGAGTGTGAATTCAAGGAACTCATTTGAAGAACAGGAAAAGCAACTCTCTCCTTGAGGTTATAGGGAAATGAAGGTTGAAACATGGATGAGAAGACTTGCTAAGGTCCCTTCCACCCTCAACTCTTCCATTCTGTTCCCAATGAGGCCCCAAACACAGCTTTCTCCATCACTCTTTAATCTGTTGGTTGATTTGCTTGGTGCTCCCAACAAGCACCGTGGCCCTGAAAATAAAATATTAATTATATCCACTTTACAACCACCCATCGGTAGCCATCTGACGCTGATAGAAAGGCAGGAAGCACTCGTGGCAGTTTGCATATCAGGGTCAGCAGTTCCTTTCTTAACCCTCCTCTGTCTGGCAAGGCTAAGGGAGCAGACGTTCCTGTAATGACCTGGCCTCTCTTTAGAGCTGCAGCCCTAAGAGCTGCTGTTCTTCCTGTGGCTATAGTCTTGGCACTGAGTTCCTTCCTGCTCTTCTTTTGCTCTTGTGTGTAGCAGACCACAACATGCTTTCAGATCAGACATCCTGTGGGCAGAAGAAATTATTTCGCTTCAATAAGAATTTTTGAAGACCAGTATGGGTTCAACAGGTGCTTGGGGGATTACACCAGAGATAAGAACAGACTAAATCACACGCATGAGGCAGCATTTACAAATCAAACAACACAGTACGCAATAGCAGCTTCCGAGTTTCTGCAGAGGAGGGGCTAAGGACAGCAACCTGGTTGGAAGATGCCTCAGGAACTTGCCTTGAGGCTGTATTTTCATAGCACGTAAGAATGGGAAAGACATCAAAGAATGGGAAACCTTCCATTCTAGAGAGATGGAGATTATGGGGGAGAATGGATAAAGCACCCAAAACCACTCTTGCCTCTCCTACTAACTGTTCAAGCCTCAGGTATCATTATTTGTATGATAATGAGAAAATTAACATTGTTAAGCAATGAGCCAAGGATTTACAAGCATAATTTCATTTATTTCTCACAGAAATCCTATGAGCTATCTTCTCCCATTTTACAGAGTATAAAAAAATTAGTTTTTCCTAGAAATCACACGAAGGGACAGACATCCCCTTGGCAGGACCAAGGAAGCTGTGGCCTAATTACCGGCCTTGACATGAAGGAAGGACTGAGCACAAAGAACACAGCCTGCACAGGGCCGGAGGAGGGTTGGGTCCGAGGGTAGAGCCCTGGTGGATGTTTCTGCCTTCCACCTGGGCACCCCGAGACAGGCCGTGTTTTTGTTTAAGTTCCATCTTGTCCTGCCACAGGCCCAGGCCAAGCTGACTGCTCCTGACCACTAGCCACACTCTGTCCCAAGCTCCCATTGCATCATCACCTGTCCTCTCCTGTACTGTCTTCTACCTCTGGCTTTGATTTATCGTTCATACCAGCTCTCTCTCTTAGGCCTAGAGGAAGGTTGTTTTTGGCCATTAACAATAAATTCTTTTTTTTTCAGACGGAATCTCGCTCTATCCCCCAGACTGGAGTGCAGTGGCGCAATCTCGGCTCACTGCAAGCTCCACCTCCCGGGTTCACACCATTCTCCTGCCTCAGCCTCCAGAGTAGCTGGGACTACAGGCGCCCACCACCACGCGCGGCTAATTTTTTTTTTTTGTATTTTTAGTAGAGATGGGGTTTCACCGTGGTTTCGATCTCCTGACCTTGTTATCCGCCCGCCTCGGCCTCCCAAAGTGCTGGGATTACAGGCGTGAGCCACCTCGCCCGGCCAACAATAAATTATTAAAATTTCCTCTAACCAGTGGAAGATAAAAATCACAGTCATTAACATAATACACATTCTTGGGACTTTTCAAAATGACTTCCTGAATAATTTGAGATAGTTCAACAATAATTTTCTAGAAAGACAGGCTTACTTGAGCCCGGCTAACTGCTCTTCTGATATTAATACAGCTTTAAGCCCTCTGTACTTCTTTCTGCCTGAAGGCTTTTTTTTATACATGTCCTCATTTGTTACATAGAATGTTATTTCCCTAACCATGCCCCATACCTGTTTCAGACAGGGTCCCAGCAGGAGACAGGGCACTCTCGGGGTGATTAGAGAGAGTTTAATGAAAGGGACTTTTACAAAGGTGTGGACAGGTATTATGGATGGAACTGTGTCCCCCAAGGAAAGATATGTTGAAGTCTTAACTCCCAGCACCTTAGAATGTGACCTTATTTAGAAATAGTGTCACTGCAGATGTAATTAGTTTCAATGAGTTCATACTGGAGTATGATAGGCCCCTAATGCAATATGACTGGCATTCTATAATACAGCCAAGTGAAGACATGCAGGGAGAGAAAACCACGAGACAGTGCAGGCAGAGACTGGAGTGATGCAGGTGCAAGCCAAGCCAAAGGCCATCAGAGTTTCCAGCAAACCACCAAAATCTAGTAAGAGGCTAGGAAGGATTCTCCTACAGGTTTCAGAAGGCGCATGGCCCTGCTGACACCTTGATTTCAAACTTCCAGCTTCCAGAACTGTGAGACAATACATTTATATTGTTTTAAACCACCTGGTGTGTGGTACTTTGTTAAAGCAGCTATAGGAAATTAATACAGAAGGGTTATGAGAAGCCAAAAAGAAGGTGGTGAAACACCCAAGGCTGGCAACAAAGAACCGCTGCCATGCCAGGCCTGAAGCATGTAGGGGAGGAGCCTTTACTGAAACCTGCAGCTATGGAAGAGGAACTATAGCTTCCAGTGGAGGAAGGCACTCTCTCCTTCCCTCCAGTCTCCTGAAGGTGTCTCCATTGGCCAAAATGGGATGGAGAGCCAGTGGATGCCGCCAACTAAGGTCAGGCTCTTAGAGTAGGAAGTAGAGTGGATGTGCAGGGGCAAACAGACTCAGTCACAACTTCAATGCCACTTCCTCTTCAGGGACGCCTTCCCTGACCTCCTGACCAAACCTGGCCTCTGTAACATGGTCTCATAATCCTTCTGCTTCTGCAGAATACTTATAGCTGCAATGGAGGAATAAATTATGCAAATCATTAAGTGATGACTGGCTTTCATGCTAGAACATAAGCTGCATAAGAGAAAAGACCATGTCTTCCATTCATCAACGGCAGACCCTGAATCCTCAGGGTCTGGCATGCAGTAAGAATGACTAGGCTTTATAGGATGCACCAAGAACTAGGCAGCCCAATAGAAAAAGGTCAAGTGTTTAAGTCCAAACAGATTGACCTCGGCAAGTTTCAAAGAGCTATAGACAGCAGACAGCATTATGTTCTGCTGGGGGAGGGGGTGCTGATTATATCATTTATAACATCAAAGAATATGCCCACCTTGAGTACTTGCTAACAGTCCTCCAAGAGCAGTAGGCGGGATGGGCAGTTGTGCAAAGTGAGGTGAGGCAGGGGTGGGTGGGGAGAGCAACTACTATGGGGTCAAGAAACTTGAGCTGCTCCTATCTGAATTTTTTTCAGGGCAGTGTGTTCCCAGTCACACTGAGGAACTTAAGAAAGCTTAGGTGAGTCCTTCTTCCACTAATCTGGGAATGTAAGTCCTGCATCCACTTGCTAATATGGAATGCCACGTTTGCTCTTGCTTTTTTGCTTACCAAGTGACCCCCTTCCCAGCTTCTGCTGCACTCTCTAGTTCCCATTATTAATTTACCTGTTTGATTTCAAAATTTCAAAGATAGACCTTTAAACTCAAAAGTGGAGGTCCCAAAAATCCCAACACTCTCTTCTTTTGAACTCCACGTAAATTTAGCCTGTCATAAGTTGGGATGTAGTGGTGGTTTCTAAGTTTTTTACATATTTTGCTTTGTGTAATTTAACACAAGTAAACTAAGAAGCCTTCAGAAAAGAAGATAGATGAGCTCAATAAAGATCAGGAAACTCTGGTTCACATTTGGAAGACAATGTTTCATTGGATCGCTCTTTAACACATGGGTAAATCACCCTTATCCAACTTTGCCTAGAGGGAGTTTGTAGTGAACACAACAATCATTACAACATCTTCAGTCTTTGGGCACTTACTATCGATCTCCTCATTTGATGGTTCTTTTGATTACAGCTGTAAATGTCAATAATTCTTCTTGGTATTAACTATTAACATCATCACATAGTGTCTAACATGTACATCTAATCTGAAACTGGAACAACAATATCAAATTTAACATGTAGGGCAGGAAGCAGAAACCTTGTCATCAATTAAATAAGCTGCCTTAATCTCCTCTCAGTTGGCCTAACTTACCTGAACCACACTATTGGTCTTGAAGGTGGCACTGTCATCCCATTAACAGGCAGCAGGCCCTGCGAGCCTCCTGTGATCAGCTAGACTTCTCTGGGGAATGAAACAGCTGCTGATAGGGACTGACTTCCTCAGTCACAAGTGTTTCACAGTGTGTTGGTTCAGAGGAGGGACCAGGCAGAAGGTGGTTGACAGGCAGAGCTGCCCCTGAGTGAGCCATGCAGAGGATCTCCTCCCTCATCCATCTCTCCCTCTTCTCGGCAGGTAAGGCAGACTCCAGAACTTTGGCCAAGCAAGACTCAGCAGCAAAGAAGCATCAAGGCTCCCAGGACCTTGTACTCCTGGACCGCGCTCCTTACTCAATGGTCTCAGCCTCCAGCCCTCACTGAGCCCCTCTCTTGTGTCTTTTCTCTCAGGAGTCATGTCAGCCATTGAGTTGGTGCCTGAACACCAAACAGTGATTGTGTCAGTGGGGAACCCTGCCACCCTCAGGTGCTCCATGAAAGGAGAAGCAATTAGTAACTACTATATCAACTGGTACAGGAAGACCCAAGATAACACAATGACTTTCATATACCGAGAAAAGGGCATCTATGGCCCTGGATTCAAGGGCAATTTCCAAGGTGACATTGATACTGAAGAGAACCAGGCTGTACTTAAGATCCTTGCACCATCAGAGAGAGATGAAGGGTCTTACTACTGTGCCAGTGACATCCACCCTGCTGCAGCTCTACTTCTGAGCAGCTCAAAAACCATTGCCAGCCAGACACGGTGGCTCATGCCTGTAATCCCAGCACTTTGGGAAGCTGAGGCAGGAGAATCACAAGGTCAGGAGATCGAGACCATCCTGGCTAACACGGTGAAACCCTGTCTCTACTAAAAATACCAAAAAAAAAAAAAACTAGCCAGGTGTGGTGGCGGATGCCTGTAGTCCCAGCTACTCGGGAGGTTGAGGCAAGAGAATGGTGTGAACCTGGGAGGTGGAGCTTGCATGAGCCGAGATTCTCCACTGCACTCCAGCCTGGACGGAAAAAAAAAAAAAAAAAAAGACATTGCCATCCATGTAGAGCAGCGGTTCCAACAAGATCATGATTTTCTCTTGAATAAATAATTTAGGAAATGGGGACCAGAGAAAGCTAGTGTTCCTACCTTTCTTTCAGGTTCAGCCACTCAGCTTGCACATGCCCTCCCATGGTGCTCAGATAGGCAGCCCCCAGTGCGACAGAAGAGAAGGGAGATGGAGCCAAAGGAATGAATTGTAGCATCTACTGTGACAGTTTTCTTGGGGGCTCATAAAAGGTTTGACCACAGAGCCACAGTGCCTAGAGTATAGCATAGATTAAGGAGGCACCTTATCATGTACAACCATGGGTGACATCCAGTTTTTCCCCGGCCACATGCCTCTGAATTTACATGTTCTAGAGAGAAAGGACTGGCAATGAGGGGAGGCTCCTCTCCCTCCTTCAGATCAAATATGTACACTACCTGTCATTTTGCCCAACATGGAAGGAAAGGTTCCATCTGTAGAATTCTCTATTGTTTTGATGATTACTGACTGGATATTTTGTTTTGCTTTGTTTTGTTTTTTTCGTGAGACAGAGTATTGCTCTGTCACCCAGGTTAGAGTGCAGTGGCATGATCATAGTTCACTGCAGCCTCACACTCCTGGTCCCAAACTGGATATGGTGTTTTGCTCTCCCTTTCTTCTCTATCTCTTTACTTCCACATGTATTAGAAACAAAACATTGAAAAATTGCTTCCACTGGCTCTTCCTTATCCTTCTTTGGACAGCTCAATTCAACCTGCACTTTTATCTTGAACAATGTGTTTTTCCAGATTTAGATGATTGACAGGGCTGTCTACTCCAAGGCTGACCCTGTGGCAGAAATCAGTCTTCCTTCTGTTCTCATCTAGAAAATCTACCACTTACCTTATTAAATAGCCTCATAAGAACGTGTGGTGATAGATATGGTCAATGACTTGATTGCGGTGATGGTTTCACAGATGTCCAGGCATAAATTCATCAGATTAGGTACTCTAAATGTGTACAGTTTATTTCACATTGAGTATACCTCAGTACGGTTGTAAAAGTATTTGTTTAAACCCAAAATGAATTTTTTAGGCTTCATTGGACCACTTCAGGCAATGTCTACAGAAAATGTTCTTCAACAAACCCCTCTAGTCAAATAACCTGTTTTCCACAGAAGAACAAAGAGGCTGACAGGGCTTGCCACACCTACTTGGTTTCAGTCAGGGCTTTTCACTGTTTCACCAAGAGTCTTCCCAATCCTCTCTCCTCTCCTGATTCTGCCTGACCTTTCATATATATATATGAATACATATATACATATAAATACATGTTTTATATATATGTTATATGTCATTGCTCCATGCATTTTAGTCAAGACTGCCCCCATGAGCTCTTATCATTTATTTCCCCAAACAGCTCTAAACCTTCAGAAAATCTCTCTTTTCTACTCTTCATCCCAAACTCACTCACTCTGACCTGATGCCTGATCCTAACATAGGCCTGGAACCTGCCTTCTACCTTTCTGTCCCACCCCATTGGGCAGCTTCTTTAGTTGAACGGTCTGCAAGCCCTGGATATTGGCTCTGCCCTTGGACAAAGTCGGGTTCCCAAATCGCCATCCAGATACAGCACTCTGAGCCCCATGATCTTGGAAGGGGTTTGGACCCAGCCTTCCCCAGATGTATTTACACAGAGGGCCTATCACGATTCGTCAAGCCCACTGCCCACCACTCAAATCTAATTCTCCTTCTTTGAACAAGTGATAGGCAGGAAGGTGGAGTGCATCTCCAACATGGAGAGGATATAATTCTTCTCCCAGTTTGAAATCATGATTTGGAAAAAGAATGACATCTGGAAAGTTGGTTGTGCAGATGTCAAAGTTGTGGAGCCATGGTTTTCTAACACCTGCAAGATGGATTCCTAGTAAGACCCCCAGTAACTCCCTGTAACAGAGACTGGGAAGAACGTCTCTAAGGAGAAGGAGGGAAAAAATATCTGTACAAATCCATATAACTATATGTCTTCTGTATTAATAACTAATATCTGTTGAGTGCTTACTATGTGCCAGGCAGCATTCTGAGCACTTAACGTGTGTTATATGATTAATCTTCACAGCAACCCTAGTATTCATTTTCTATTCTTGTCCTTATTTTACAAATGAGTACCCTAAGGCACAGAAAACCTAAAATACTTGCCCAAAGTAGCTTAGCTAGTAAGGGAGGGTGACAGATTTCAGACTCTTGATCTGCACCAGAGGACACAGCATGTAATTTAGGGAGATGGGGGATGCATAGAGAAGGCCACCTCCAGGATGTGTCAGAACCAAGGGACAACAGGGGCTGTGCCCTCACCACCAAACCTGCTCAAACTGATACTCCGTGACCATCTGTCAAAAAACTAGGACAACAGAGCAATGGTCCCAAATGACCTCTCAAGTGTTTTCTAACTCTGAGATTTTGTGATCCTGACATAAGCTTCACACTGTCTTCTAAAATCATCTGCATCTCTTCATCTATGAAATGGGGATAATAAGAGTTCTACCTTCCCTGTGTTATAAAATATATAATTATAGAAAGTAAATAAATTGCATTGCATATAGTAGCTATTTAATAAATGTTACTTATTATAAGAAAAAGCAAACTGCAAGGAAGAATAATTGAGAAGAAAGTGAACTAAATTACTGAGCACCAACAAAATGCAGCCACTTTACAGGCATGGACTCACTTATCCTATGACAACCCAGTGAGGTCGTTATCATCCTTTCTGTTTTGGAAGCGAGGATACTGTGCCTCAGAGAGGCTGGACAGCTTGCTTACAGAAGCAGAGCCAGGATCTGGATCTGACTTGAAGCCTGATTGTCCTGGCTGGGGTACTGGGCTGGGAGCTGTGGGCTGTACTGAAGAGATACCTTATCTATAGCAACATCTCAAGTAAAGGATGGCTGGGAACAGGTAAGTGAAGTCTGGTCATCTTTGCTCATGCAAAGATTGCTCTTGACTCCTTGGCCAGTTTCCAGAAGAAGGGATAGGATGTGAGGTCTTCAACTCCTTCCCCCTGCCTCCTCTGCCCTTCTTTAAAACACCAATTGCAATTTCGGCTTCCAGGCTGTTCTCCCGAGATGGCTCACTCCCCTGACTGAAGGAAGACAGCTACTCCTCAGCCCACTGCCAATCACACTCCTGAGCACCACCCCTAGGTCGGCAGCTTTTCTCCCAGGTACACCATGAGAAACATGAGAAACTGGCCCACATATTCTCTCCTTCTGATGCTTGTCAAAGGTAGTCTTTTGTTGGACTCCCTTAGAGTCTCTAGGGGTGCTCATGGATTCACTGCCTTTTCCCCTCCTTCTCAGGGGCTTGCCCGGAGTGGCAACTACAGGGGTCCAGGGCTGACAAAATGAGAGCTAGAAAAATTCCCTGGGTTTCTGTCAGGTCCACAGAGTTGGTGACTTTGCCACCCACATATATCTTTGCTGTCAAGCAAAGTGTGCAAGTTTGTCTCTTCCATTGTCACTGACTTACCACTTATACAGAGGCAGCAATGGGGCTTGAGATCTGACAGCCATAATTCTCTGCATTCAAAAGTGAGCAAATGGGCACCAGAAAACACTGCAGTGGATTAAGATGCAGGAGCCACTTTGTAAAGAATAGAAATTAATTTCTAACCAATGTCTCTGCTTTAGTTAGGGTCTTAGTCCACCGCAGTATCTTAAACAATATGTACTCAATGATAAATTTTCCATGACAAGGTGAACAAACTCAGAATCAAGGCTTCTTTCCTACTCTTCAATTCAACACATTACCCTAAAATATTCATTGAAATGATAGGATTATACAGTTTTTTTTTTTTTTGTTAGAGCTCTTTATTCATTCTTTCAGTAAATACCATCTCTCATATCTGCTTGATTTTTCTCCACAGCATTTATCACTATTTGACGTGCTACATATTTTACTTGTTTATATTTTGTTGTCTGGCTCTCCACTGGAATACAAGGTCCTTGATGGCAGGGATGAGTTTTTGTCTGTTTTGTTCATTGCTTTAACTCCAGCACTTAGAATAACTTTGGCCCATAACAGACACTCAATAAGTATATTAAATGAATGAGTGAATGAAATACGTATGAGTGAGTGCTATGTACCCTGCACTGAGCTGGATGCCAGGGACATAGTGGTGCACAAGGCTGGTGAGGACTCTGCTCTCATCTACCCACTACAAAAATGCTATTGACTGTAACAAGATTTTCTGAAGAGTTGATTATAGCGTACTCTGGAACACAAACTAACTTACTCTTGGGGAGCAGACATCAAGGCTCCTAAGTACATTGGATGTTAGCAGGGGCAAAATGAAGAAAATAGTGGGCTTTCTCTTTTCTCCACCTTTTCTCTCTTTTGAGTCCCAAGGGCCCCAACCCTGAGTCTGAGGCTGTCAAAGAAAAAGCCAAACACTTCTGTTTTATTTCACAAAGGAATTTTGCGAAGCTTCTCTCCAAACAGACTTGCTGGGGCATGCTATTTCACAATGAAAAGCCGCAATAACACAGCTTCCTAAACAAAAGAGTGATTCCTAACTCCCTCTCACTTTATCACCACCACCACCAAATGATTTTGGTATTCTTCAAGAATACAGAATCCACTGGGTCTTTCTGGGCTTTTTAGCAATTTACACATGCACAAACGCATATGTTTATGAGTGGTAACAGCGTACGTTCGAGTACATGAAACACTGCAGGGACTCTCCGAAGGCGTGCCCTGGATGCCCCAAGGCTCAGAGGCAGCAGTCAGCCAGTGGAACAGCGTGCCACCCAGCATGCTCAACTTGATAGAAAAAAGACCCAGTGACAGGGCACAGGAAGTCAAGCCAACATGCAATTGCCTGTATTAATTTAAATAAAGCCAGGTTCTCAAACTCCATGTTTAAATAAGAAATCTAACAGTCATAAGTTTTCTTTACCTGCATGTATATGGGAGAATAGGGAAAGTTTAAATTATCCTGGCCGGGCGCGGTGGCTCAAGCCTGTAATCCCAGCACTTTGGGAGGCCGAGACGGGCGGATCACGAGGTCAGGAGATCGAGACCATCCTGGCTAACATGGTGAAACCCCGTCTCTACTAAAAATACAAAAAAAAAATTAGCTGGGTGAGGTGGCGGGCGCCTGTAGTCCCAGCTACTCGGGAGGCTGAGGCAGGAGAATGGCCTAAACCGGGAGGCGGAGCTTGCAGTGAGCTGAGATCCGGCACAGCACTCCAGCCTGGGCGACAGAGCGAGACTCCGTCTCAAAAAAAAAATAAAATAAAATAAAATAAAAAAAAAATTATCCTTCTGGCTTAAGGACAAAATTGCATGAGTATTTATAACTTTCAGAAAAAGAAATGTCAGTCTAAATATATTACTAGGGCAACAAATTATTAAGAAAAAAAAAACCCAAAGTACAAACTTTCGGAAATTAAAGTTGTTTTCATAGAATATAGCAGCATTCACTCAGTAACAATTCATTAAGTACCTCGTATGTGCCAGACGCTTTTCTAGACACAATGGAAGTACAGCTCTCAGAATCGCAGGAGCTTATATTCAGTGGAAATAAACACAAAATAAAATAACTAAAATAGATGTCAGATGGAGATAATTGCCATGGAGAGGAGTAAAACAGGCTGGGAGAGAGAGGGTTGTCAGCAGGCTTGGAGAAATTACAATTTTAAATCAGGTTGTCAAGAAGGGACACAATGAGAAGGTGACATTTCAGCAAAGGCCTGCGTGTAGGCAGGGAGCCCAATATTTGGCGTGTGGATGTTTGCTGGACTCCCTGTGTTAGAAATAACATTTTCATGCACATTCTTAAGACGCATAATCGTACCAGCTTTTCTGTAGGTTGGGGAGATAAGGAATCATTTTTTCTTTCTTATCTTGCTAAGAGCTCTTTCACAAGTAGTTCACACTTTCATTTATCAAAACCAAGCGAAGAAATGCCATTAATTAGCACAAAGTATCTTGGGGAGTGGACACGAGGGTTTGACAAGGAAGCGGTCCTGAAAAGATCAAAACTTGCAATATGAACAGGAAGATGACAGCACTGATTATGACAAACGGAAAATGGGGCATGGCATTTTGAGCCCTTTGCCTTGAGTCTCTCCCTAGTCATGTGACCACATTCTGTGGACTGAAGAGTGTTTCTTCCCCAACCACAGAGGTAAGAATACAAAGTAGGTGATGCATTTCTCTCACTGGTCCCCAGATGACTCCACTCCAGCAACCCCAGAAAAGAATCTGCAGCTTCATCTATACCTGCAGGTTGATGTGCCTCCCAAAAACTGTCTCACTCAATTGTGAAGCTGAAATCAATCCTGTGTTCACCTCAGTGGGGTTCTTAGTTTTTCTCTTCTGGCTTCTCCAAAAAGCCAATCATAGAGAAACCTGAGGACTGTGGAGCCACTATGGAGAAGGCTGGAGTGCCTTTACCATCCCTAGCTGAGCTTTAGGGATTCACCCTCCAGGGCCTCTGGGTGTGCTGGGATCACATGGCCTAAGGTAGGCCCTAGAGTCAGTTTCCATCTTTACCTGCCACCTGACAGGAGTGAGAATTTTTACTTAGAGGCAGTGAAAAGGAAAGTCAGCAGCCTCAGGGACAGCACCAAGAAGACACAACCTGAGTGTGTGTTGTCATAAGCTCTGACACAGCCAAGGCCTCCTCGGGCATAAAGACCTCACTGTGTTTGCATAACACCTGTTATAATCGTGAGTGATCAGTAAAGGATTAACTGCCTCAGTCTTCTAAAGAAATGAAGAAGCATTTTATGCACCAAGTTCATAAATAAGCACACAAAAAAACACAAAGGCCTGTGTAGCTGCCTCTGTATGTTGAAATTAGAGAACTGGTACAAGAACAATAACCCATCTCTGTAGTAAGAATCAATGTAATATCTTTGAGTTCATAGCTAGTCCATTTCTCAGCATCAAAACCATCATCATGCTTTCTGTATGGAGGATATCCACCCCGACATATGCACACTCAGAGTGTCAGAGCAATGAGAAACCAGTTATCATCAGGATCCACCTCTTCGGTTGACGACGTAGAAACTGATGAATGAAGAAATTAAGTGACTTTTCCACATCACACAATATAGTGCAGACAGGTAAAGTGATATACTATATTTCTATCTCTTTTCTCCAATGGCCTAGAAGTCAAGCACTAAGAAAAGACAGAAAGGGTAAACCACGTGATCATGTCAAAGTGAAAGAAAAATGACAGTGGCGTGTTCTCCACTTTCCAGACAACTACCTCCTGTCATCTTCCCCACACTTGGCGATCCGTGAAAACTTTCTCATTGTTTTAACAAAAGGTCTCATGGCACAATTTAAACAGGCATTTTTCCTCTCTTAAATAGGTGGCAATGCAGTCCAGGTAGGCAAAGTGATATACAAAAATAAAGAGCCTTAATCATTCACAAAAATATTAATGTGTGTCAAATTTAAAAACAATAAACTACAAATTGCCCCTAACTTTGGCAAGATCCTTTCACCTGTCTTAAAATGAACAAGTTTACAAATTTGGGCTATTAAGTTTTTGTTGTTTTTTTTTCCTCCTTGAGACAGAGTATCGCTCTTGTTGCCCAGGCTGGAGTACAATGGCACAATCTCAGCTCACTACAACCTCTGCCTCCCGGGTTCAAGTGATTCTCCTGCCTCAGCCTCCCAAGTAGCTGGAATTACAGGCGTGCACCACCACGTCCAGCTATTTTTTTGCATTTTTAGTAGAGATGAGGTTTCACCATGTTGGCCAGGCTCGTCTCGAACTCCTGACCTAAGGTGATCCACCTACCTTGGCTTTCCAAAGTGCTACAATTCCAGGTGTGAGCCACTGTGCCCGGCCACATGTGAGTTTTTGTAAGTAAGTTCTTTTAGTAGTGAAAAAAGCATAGCCTCTGGAATCAGAAAAAAATTAGAATCACAACCCCTCACTTACTAGTTCTGTGACCTTGAAAAATGTTGCTTTAACTTTTCTAAACCTCTATTCCCTCATCCATAAAATAAGGATAATAATTTCATAGAGTTATTATAAGGATCAAATTAGATAATTGCTAGTAAGTATCTGAGTGACTACAAAGTGGAGGTGCTCAATAATGCTAACTCCATTCCTTTCAGCACCCGATGGTCTGTAGTAGAGTGGTTTCACCCTCTACTCCAGACAGAAGGAGACAGAAAAGACAGAAAAGCCAGAATGGGAGAGAACATGGCCAACGACCACTAGTGTTTTTCCAAACCAAGAACTCTAAAGTGCCTATCAGCACATTTTTCATAAAAATGCCTCATCAGGAATGTTCTTCCCACACAACCTCTCTAAATCCTTTCCCTGCACTAATGATAGTGAAGGTCCCAATGGCAAGACCGTCACTGGGACGGTCTAGCTCCCCAACAAGAGATGGTGTCCTCATTACCCTTCATTTGCAGAGATGAAGGTGATGCATGTCAGTGTCAGTTTCACCAATAGTAACAGGGAGAGTATTTTTTTTTTTTTTTTTTGAGACAGGGTCTCATTCTGTTGCCTAGGTCAGAGTACAGAGGCATGACCATGGCTCATTGCAGCCTCAACCTCCCAGGCTGAACTGATCCTCTCCCCTCAGCCTCCTGAGTAGCTGGGACTACAGGTGTGCAGCGCCACTCCTGGGTCATTTTTTAATTTTTTGTAGAGACGAGATCTTCCTATATTACTCAGGTTGGTCTTAAATTCTTGAGCTCAAGAGATCCTCCTGCCTCAGCCTCCCAAAGTGCTAGGATTATAGGCGTGAGCCTTCACGCCCTGCATGAATGAATTTTTTACATCAAACCTTCTCCAACACACTTAGTTCAGATGTCTGAGACAAGAGCTGCACAAAGGAGTCTCAATCTTCAGAAAGTGCAGCCTTACCAAGCTTTATGGATGCTCTCCCACAGGGCCTCCCTAGTCTTTAGGACACATTTCATTCATGCATCCATTTAGGAATAGAGATCTTATACCATCCTTACAAAGGAACCTATAATATTAATTACTGACCTGTGATGAGTCAGCTGTCCATCCTCATTCTGCCCATGCTGTCTACATGGAGTTAGTTTTCACTGTAGTACTTGGCCAAGAAAAACCAAGTTTTTCTAAATGAATTCCAAGGATAAATAGCCTCATTCCAGTTCTTTGGCTTCTTCCACTAAAGAATTATAGGGACCTGATCTATGGAAACTGGGAGGAAAGGTCAGGGAATGAGAGCCACTGTCTTGCCAGAAATGCATGTTCCGATGGGGAAAGATAGTTCAAGATATCTGCGCCAAATCACACACTGGAAAGAAGCTGTCTGAGATCTGAGGAAATTTCCACCTGCTAAAAAGAGCTAGCAGTCTGCTGGAAAGAAAAAAATTCATTTGGGTGTCAGAACTCTTACTCTTCACTTTGTGTGTGACTGTAGACAAGTCAGTTAACCTCTTTGCACCTCAGATTCACATCTATATAGTAAAGAGTTCATGTTAGATGATCTCTAAGTTTCCTTCAGCATTAACAAGCTATAGGTCTCTGCCTGGCAAGAAAGAGAAGGAAGCCTCCATGGGACATAGGAGATCAAATATGAAAGATTCCCGAGATATAGGAGTACAGATTCCTGCCTAGCTAATTCCTGTATGTGACACAGTAAGGATAAAATTGAAAAAAGGAACTAAATGAAATACACTCATGATTAATCAAAGGGGACTGAAAGTCATGGCAAACTGCACACCTACCTTGCATCACCTCTAGCTCACCTCCCTTGAGACACTCCTCCTCCTCTTTAATGCCTCATCATGATTCTCAAAAACTGTGATCACTCAAGGTTGAAGCTTTTAATCTCCCATGTATAAAAGGATATGCAAATAGAGTTCAGTTTCCTGTTGAGTCTGCCAAGGTCTTAGCCTGGCAGTTCTGGGAAAAGAGCCAAAGACCTCATATTTCTTGGCTGTTAACATTCTGCCATCTGTGCTCAAGTCAGCAGCCTGGGCTTCAGGCTGTGGTTTGTCTTTAGTCTTACACTTTCCCAAGTTTTCTGAAGGAACCCTTTAGAATGTTCCTGCAAGAAAGTAAGATACAAGTGGCTCCCAAGAAACCAGACAGAGGATTATCTGGTTATATTTGGAGGCAGTAAGAAGAAGGCCAGGAAGTCTATACTTATATAGTATATAGCCACAGAATCCAATCTTGCAAGCTACTTGAAATACTGATATTAATTAAGTCTTAGGCAGGGCTTTCAATAAGTCATCTGTGTCTCCAATATGGGAGTCCCACATCATGCATATGCAGAGTGAAAAAAAAAATTCCTTGGGTACAGTACAGCATTCAAAAATTAAAGACCTGAAAAACACAAGACATCTCAGTGTGTTTCCGGGCTGGAGGCTCTGCTAAACAACAGAAGCAGAGACCGGACTAATTGTCCCCTGTATCTCTTTGACTGAACTCACACAAAACAGAATCTACCATTTTTACTCAGCACAGGGTACTCAGACCCAAGTTTATTGCAATGTTGTTACCAATATTCTGATTGAAAATTGTATATTCCGAGCTATGTTAAATTTAACCTTTATTAAACATGGAATTTCTACTTTTTCTGTAAGTGTCTTGTCTTACTTGTATCTCCCATCTAAAGCTAACTCCCCAAAGGGCTTTCCTGTATGTTCTCACTTCCATTACAAAGTCAAAAGTCAATGTACAAGTTAATTTTTTAAATTTTTTAGAAACCTTTATAAAGAGATTTCCTCCTTCATTTCTCTGTTATCCCAGGCAGCTGTCAGGAGCAAAGAGCTCAAGCCTGCACTGCCTTGGAACAAGACAGCAGTAAAAGATACTCTCAATCTACTCAAAAGGCTGAGGTGGGAGGAATTGCTTGAGCCAGAGGTTCAAGACCAGCCTGGACAACTAAGTAAGGCCCAGTGTCAAAAAAAAAAATGTTATTGTTCCATACCCAATCATTCACTTGGTGTTTTCTGCAGCATTTATTTATAAATATCTCAGTCTGTTCTTAATCCTTGAGCTTCTATTTTTTAAAATCATACTTTCTTTAATATCTACTCAGAGTGTTGATTCTCTTCAAATTTCCCACCTCTTAGTTCTCCTCCCACTTTCTCCCACCCTGAGCATTACACCTCCAACAATGATCATTCTAAGACCATTTACATCTCAATAGGGAAGTGATGTAAAACAGGTCTCCTTACTCTGTTTTGCAGGGTTTTTTGGTTGTTGCTGTTGCTTTCTTCTCTGTCCCACCCCAAACTCATGTGTGTCTGAAATTTAGCACCACCTTGCGCCGTTTGTGAGCATTTTCCTCAGAGGCTTGTCCCAGAGTAGCATTTTGAGACTGAGCCTGAACTCCACTGATGTTACGACCCTTTAAAGTGCCTGGCTCCGAAAGACGCAGGAGTTCCTGCGTAAATCCAGGTCCAGCTACTTCATCACTGTGACTTGTTTTTGGAAAAGTTGAGCTATCAACATATTGCTCCTGTAAAGGCTCAGAACTGAATCTTAGATTCTCCAGGATATATGAGTCCTCTGCGGTTCCTGGGCAGCAGTTCTATGGACTGTAAATGAGAGATGTCCAGATCATACACCTTCAATGGAAGAAAAAGCACTGTCACCTTAGATGACTCCAACTCTGTGGTCTACTTTTGTCTTCCTAATACCATAGGTCATTCTCCAATGCATTTATGGCAAGCCTCATCTACTCAGAAATAACCAAGAACAAACCAACACACTCTTGTGTTAGTGTGGAGGCCCAAGATGACGTAAGTGAATGTGGCTCCAGATGAAAACCTTCTCCTCTCCAACATAAAGATGCCAAAGACTATGTGTAAAGCAAGTCCTAAATCACTCTATAGTTCCATTTGAATATATTTCCCCAGTTCTTATGCATTGCTTCTGCATACACAGAATTCAGTGATAAAAATTGAGACTCTGTCCTAGATACAGTAATTAATTCAGATATCAATGCCAATTGACTGTGTAGAGGGGAGACAATTTTGTACCAAGATTTACTAACCTCTATTTTAATGAGAAAACCAATGGAAAAGCTTTATTCCTACTATGACTCTCTCTGGATAAATTGCTTGCCAGGAAGGGTTAGGATATTTCTGCCATGACTCTTTGGCTTCCACACCCAAAAACATTTGGTCTCCATCACATGTGCAGGAAGGATCTCCTTGTTCAGCAGTACTTACACCATCACCCTGACACCAGTAGTCAGATCTAACTATACAACTTGGGGCCTGAGTGCTGGGAAACTGTCCATACCCACTGCTGACTTGGTCTTCTCACCAGCTGCTTGATCCAACAGATGTATCTTCCTTATGAGGCATCAGAGACCCAGAATGTCCACATCCTGTGGTCCCCTGTACCCTTAACACCCCACATTTGAGTTCCTTTCCAATTCAGAAAACAAAACCTGCAGGCTTTGAGCCAATTTACAACAGATGTGGGTCACAACCACCAACTACCCAGGAAGCCTCCACCAGAGCAGGGCATGAGAATCAGCTTCTTAGCTATTCCCATACATGTGATCCCATCAATCATTTAACAACTGCTCAAAGAGAAAGACTAGGAGACTTTCTCCAGAGCTCTCCAGGGATTTAATTCACTATGTTAGAAATTAAGAGATTACTACTAAGATATAAGAAGGCTAAGACAGAGTTAAGGGAATTATTGGAAAGTTGGCATTACAAATTTACATGTACACTGGGAAAATCTGCAGCGCTACCCATAGCTTTGACATAATGCCTTCCTATACCCTGTCCTTGCGCAACTCTGACTCCCACATCATGGTCATACTCTGGATAGGCCCCTCTCTGCATGTAGAACAATATGAATGGGGATTCTGCTTGTCAGGATATCACCACTAGTCTGTGCCAGGCCTTGCAAGAATGTCCTTGTGCTGCGACTATTTGTACGAGATGGTACCCAGGCTGATCTTCTCTCTGGTTGTCTGCTCTAGCTGGACTTCTTCCTGGACAGGGGAAAAGAAGTGTGCAGACTTTTTAAACATTTTTCCCCCAAGAAAGTGGTCCCTGATGGCACTGCCTACTGAGAAAAGCTAAGAAAGATAGGAAGAAAGAGGACGAAGTGCAAGGAGAAAAATAATGATGTGGATGCAGAATATTTATAATGTGAATTCATATTAACCTGACTTCCTCAGAAAATGTCAACGTTAGTATTAGGATGTGTATTTCCTTCAGAGCTCTGAAAGAAAATATGAGAATTCAAGGGGTGCTACTGCAGAATCCACACACACACATACACACACACACACACACACACACACAAAAGTGCTTCGCTGTGGCTGGAATGATGCAGAGTCTTGGCAATAGTTCAGGAAGCTGCCAGCTGTCCTCCTATTGTAAACAGTGAAGTAGGTCATCTGTGGCTTCCCATCCTCATCTGTCTAGGCCATTTTCTTGGACCCTCCTCCACATCCCATTCCTCATATGTTCTCATTCTATTTCCATCAAACTGCAATCTCAAGAAATGACCTGAAATCAATTCATACTAATGTCTGAGGAATGAAAACAGAGGAAGGCTTTAGCTTTTCTGAGATTGGCAGGGAGGGTCGCAAGTGAGCATTGTATTTTCATAGACATAATAGCCATAAGCTAAACAATGCAACAACCACAGCAGAACTTTCCAAGCCTGAGGAACACTGCCCAAAATGAAAGACAGAGGTTCGTGCTCTCTTCATATGGAGGTTCAGTGTGGATCATACACAGAGAGTCTGGAGCCTCCCACAGTGGGCACTTCTTTTCCCCTGTCCAGGAAGAAGTCCAGCTGGAGCAGACAACCAGAGAGAACATTAGCCTGACCATGGAGAAAGGCACTGCAGCAGAATTAGGACCAATGGAGGAAAAAAAATGAATGGAAAGATACTTCATTTCAATAGCAGTAATAGCTTTGTAAGAGTTGATAGCCACTCAGCAGTGAAACAAGCATCCTTGTCAGTGGATGAGTTCAGTGGATGACTACACTGGGAAGGTTGTCTACATTGGTTGGGAGCTAAACTCAATGAGCTCTTTCCCTCCTAGGATTCATTATATACTGTATGTATATGATTACATATACAGAGTATATGTAATATATGTATAATATGTATATTACATATACTCTGTATATGTATATTACATACACACATATTACACATACTCCATACATGTAATCATACTCCTTATACACATTTATATGCATTATATAATCAATTTTCCATGTTATTGGATATTTTTCCTAATCAATATTTTAAATAAGCTACGTTAGGATTGTGTCTAGAGGTATATTATAGTTTACTCAATCAGTTCTCTTCATGGTTGAGCATTTAGGCAGCTTCTACATTTTTCCTACTATGAAAATTATTGTGATGAACACACCTGTACTTACAACTTTTTCACTATTTAAAATCATCATATATGTATATGATTATTTGGACCCTCTTCCACATCCCATTCCTCATATGCTGTCATTCTATTTCCATCAAAATGCAATCTCAAGAAATAACCTGAAATCAATTCATACTAATGTTTAAGTAATGAAAACAGAGGGAGGCTTTAGCTTTTCTGAGACTTGCAGGGAGAGTCACAGGTGAGCATTGTACTTTAATAGAGATAATAGCCTAAGCTAAACACTACAGCAACCACAGCAGATATTCAAATGGTATATATAAAAATATACAATTATATTTGTATAAATATATATGTAAACATATAATAAAGTAAGCTCCTATTTTCTTAATTAGAAGATTCAAATTAAGAATTTTGTCCAACTTGAATATATAAAACTTTAGGGTTATAGAGAAATTAGCCAATTCTACTTTACAGTTTTAATGTATTAATAGAGTTAAACATGCGTATTTTAAAATCACATATTATGTAAAATAATATATCAACTTTGAATACTGCTTTTTCCTTTTCATAATTCATAAAATAACTTTAAATTCTTCTTAAGCATTTCAAATCAAGGTATTTGTCACTAGAGCCACTTTTTATCCTCAAATATTTTTCCAGAGTATATGAAACTCACTTTGCTAAATTGAAAATTTAGAAGCACATTAGATTTAGAAACATAATTTTAAATTGTTTGAACAATAGCACATTATTAATACCTACTTTTGAGACACAATACATACTCACAAAACATTAGAATCATTGTTTTGTCATTTATCCTATAAGTGAATATTCATGATCTCCACAGCAAAACATTTCCTTTGATAGATTTGTTTAAACAATATCAAACACTTGTAATCTTGAAGGCACTGGAAGGCCCAAAAAATAGTTACCATGTTTCTGTTAAACTACTTAGTCGTCTTTTTAACTAATTCTATCAGCTCACTGCCATAAGCATCCATGAGCTAGCATTGATTGAGATCATTCCAATGTGTCCTCACTAAACTGTACTTAACTGTTCAAAGTAAAATAATTAAGTGAAAGCATTGTAATATTGTTTTTCATTATTATTGTAAGGAATCAAATATAAGGGATTTCTTCTTCTCTGAAGATCATGAACCTTACTTCACGTTCAAATAGATATAGTATTTTCTCACAGTAAATTCCCCAAGTGGAAATAGTTGCTCAAAAGAATATAAATATTTTTACTCTTTTGACATTAACTAATTGGCTTCCAATAAAAATCAAACAATTTATATTGTTACCAACATCTTGCCCACATTGGGAGTGTCACCATTTTGAGCAAAAGCTGTAATTAAATATCTAACCAAAAAATTGTTTGTTAATACTTTACATTTTTATTACTAGAGAGTTAAAACATTTTTCAAGTCCGATACTCAATGATTAACTTTCTTCATTTGTCCTTCACCCATTTGTTTTTTAGGTTGATGGTGTTTTACTCATTTATTTGTGTGATTATAATAATTTTGTGCCTGAGTTTCACAGCATTTAACCACAATAACAGCATTGGTGAAAGGAGTTTCAGAGGTATTGTGGATGGCAGAGGGTGGTGATGGCAAAGTGCCAAGGAAAGGGAAAAAGGAAGAAGAGGGTTTTTATACTGATGTGTTTCACTGTGCGTTAGTACCACAGAGGTCGGAGTGCAGTAAGCCTTTGTTCAAAAACACCCAGCTGTGATCCGCTATGTAGGTCTCAGCATTGGAAGAGTCCTCTGAGTGTCATGGGAAAATAATATATGAGTTTTATTGCCCCTGTGTCCCAACTATTTTCTGTTTATTTCACATTGGTCTACTGCAATAGTTTCAGAACGTAAACAAGTATCACCAAAAACATCAGTGATAAATAATTCCAACCACTCATTTCAATATTACTAAATATACCCATGGCACTGAAAAGAGAATATAATGGAAGAGTAAAGGAGTTGGGACTAATCGTGACTGAGTACCTGAATAGTAGGCTACGCACTAGGTATATGATGAACCAAGAAGTTGAACCCAAATCTAAGTAACTTACATAATCCCTTCCTTCAAAGAACTTAGTGTCCAGCACAAGGCAAGTGTTCAAGAAAGAGCTTGTTGTGAATTGAATCCATTTCATTGGAATACAGCATCCTTGCAGAGTTCCAAATTTTTAAAATAATGTGTTTCTAAAGACCATTGTCTTTAGAAAGACCAGTGACCAAAGACCTTAGACCACTGGTCTAAGGGCCATCTGGAAGCAGATCCCCAAGGTGAAATTCTGACATTGAATGCCCAGTTCCTAACAGGTCATGTGCCTTGTTCTGATGAGAAAACTGTCGAATGAGGGAGTAGCAGTGGCATGAAGGTTGTTAGTAGGTAGCATGGGCCAAATGGCCCAGTGATGTGGTGAAAAGTGCACTCCTCCAAATAAGACTCTAGTTACTAGAAAGTCACAAGTAGGTAAACAGATGCTGGGAGAGACAGTTTTTGTTGGATAAAGTCAGCAAAGAAAAGCTTTTAGAGGAGACGAATCCTGAGCTGGTGCCTACAGATAGTGACAGCCCTAGTGCAACTGGGAATATTACGGAGAGTGAAAGAATCTCCCTCTCTAATGCCACCAAGAAGTCCCTTCACCCCAGAGCAAAGACATAACCTATCTCCACCCAAGTGAGCTATGTATTTTTGAAATATATCCCCTCTGAACTAAACCACGTTTCTGTTCACTTCAGATCAACCAGTGTGAATACCATAGATCTGAGAGCTTAGAAGGCCTGTGTTTTTCTTCACTCTTCTCTTGACCCCATGTGAGTTTGATTCAAGAACATGAGAATTAGTCCCTTTTCTTGGAATTACAATCACCAATTAGCACACCACGTCCAATTGCTCTTTTTAAGTCTAGGAGAGCACAAACAATGCACAGGTGAAGAAAACTATGCCTAGTCCTCCCTAGGTTGTCCAAAGTAACTGAATTTATGACTTCAAGGACAGAATACATCAACCCAATCAAAATAAAATCAAAGAAGCCCATTTTCAGGGACTAGAAACAATTCACAGAAATAACACTTTGAATGAAATTCTCATTTTTAGTGCAGAAGTGGAACATAACATCCTTAGATTACTTGCTTTCTAAAAGTGAATACTCTTTAGGTATTACTTTTTCAACATTGATGAGTTTACAACATTTATTTTTGCATAGCAGACAGAACTGTGTAGGCATTCACAGTTGCAGAAAGAAGAAATTGACTAGCTTCCTGCTTCACACAAAGAAATCATGTAAAAAAAAAAACATTTCAAGCCAAAAGAAAAAAAAAGTTTTAAAACATTTTAAAGTCTCAGATTACTTGCTGGCTATAATGGGAATGTGTAACTTTGTGAAGATATCTGTAGCCATCTTATCCTAATGATCACTCATCTTTATCAAACCATTATATTCATCTTCACATGATGCAATACACAGGGCATAACATCACCTACACGGTATTTCTGACAGAAATAAATAAACAAACTAAAACTAATCAAACTTTAGTTCTAACAGGAGACAGGAAGTTAGAAAAGCAAATTAAAGGATTCCACAAAGAAACATCTAGACAAATCCAGCAGGCTGAATAGGTTCAGTCTCACCAATAATCAATGTCATGAAAAGGGAGGAAAAAGTGCCATAGAGGGGAAGCAGTGGAAGGAGAACTATTAAAGATTAAAGAGATTTAAAAGATTTAACAACAATGGAATGCATAGTCTTTGAATGGATCCTTGTTTAAAACAAAAAAAAAAATCTGTAACAGAGGCCAGGCATGGTGGCTCACGCTTATAATTCCAGCACTTTGGGAAGCAGAGGCTGGAGGACCGCTTGAGCCCAGGAGTTTGAGACCCTGTGCCTGTAAAAAAGAAAGAAGAAGGAAGGAAGGAAGGAAGGAAGGAGGAAGGAAGGAAGGAAGGAAGGAAGGAGAAAGAAAGAGAAAGAGAGAGAGAGAGAGAAAGAAAGAGAGAGAGAGAAAGAAAGAAGAAAGAAAGAAAGAAAGAAAAGAAAGAAAGAAAGAAAGAAGAAAGAAAGAAGAAAGAAAGAAAGAAAGAAAGAAAGAAAGAAAGAAAGAAAGAAAAAGAATCTATAAAAGACATTTGGAGCATTTGGAGGAAAATTAGGAAAACTTGACTATGGGTTTGCTATTAAGTTATTTTCGGGAATTTCTGTTAACTTTGTCAGGTGGAAAATGGTATTGTGGCTGTGTAGAAAAATATTCCTTTTCATAATATGCACTGAAGTGAATTGTTATTTTATCTGTAATTTTTTTAAATACTCAAGCAAAATAAATAGAAAATGTGACAAATGTTAACAATTGTTAAATCTAGGTGATCATTCTATAGATACTTATTTTGTTAATCTCTTCTTTTTGGATTGTTTCAAAAATTTTATCATAAAATCCTTTTTTAAAGTTTTCATTTTGTGGCTGGACATGGTAGCTCACCCCTGTAATCCCAGCACTTTGGGGAGCCAGGGCAGGTAGATTGCTTGAGCCCAAGAGTTCTAAACCAGCCTGGGCAACATAGCAAAACCCTGTCTCTACAAAAGAATGCAAAAATTTTGCCAGGCAAAGTGGTGCATGCCTGCAGTCTCAGCTACTGGAGAGGCTGAGGTGGGAGGATCACTTGAACTTGGGAGGTCAAGGCTTCAGTGAGCCATGAGCATACCTCTGCACTCCAGCCTGGATGACAGAGTGAGAACCTGTCTCAAAAAAATAAACAATAAAGTTTTCATGTTTAAATGGCCAACAAGTCTACAGCAAATTTAAACAATGAAAATTTGAAATACAATATCTTCCTTAAAAATTAGCATATTTTCTTAAGGAATACTACTCTGCTCAAAGAATTCCCTAGATCTGTAAGTGTTCGGACAAATTAAAATCTTGTGTTTATATAACATATTTCTAAGACAACAATGAATTCTGTCACTAACTATATGAGTAAAATGAACAAGAAAACCACTAATAATGATGTTGCACATTTTAGATTCTTATTATTCTTTTTGAAGACACAGGCATAACTGAGATATCTGAAAATCACTGACTTTCAAGATTTGACATAATGATAATAGCTCAAGATCAAGTCTTCCCTTTGTGTTAGAAGTGGGGGTGGGACAGTTCCAGACTTCCACAGTTGTACCAGTGAACCCCAATCAGACGATTTTCAAGCTACTTCTCCTTCGGTGGGTGGGCATCAGAGAGAAGCTAAGAGATAGTTTTGACAAAACCCAAAATGTGTCCAGACCCCTCAAATAAGGTAGCCTGACCAGGTTTACTCCATTCGTAGGGCTTAATATGGATCTCAGTTCAAAATCCTGGTCTCTTTTAATTCTTGTCCAGTTGCTAAGTATATTGTTTGTTTGACCCATTAACTCTGCAAGTCATGTTGGTCCATTCTTCTTCTTTACAGTTTTGCAAAAAACCTCAGGTTACAGTTTCAAATATCTGTCACTTAAACAAGTAAGCACTTATTATTTTTAATGGGAGGGCTAACATATTGCCACAAAAATATAGTATGGGTACTGAAGAAAATATACACAGACTCTCAGGTCATCACTGAGCCTTCCCACCATCATCATAGATCCAGCATCTGACTTCCAGAGTACCACCAAGAAGAAATCAGAGGCAGATGACATACAGATCCATGGTCCTTGACTCTAGAGAGTCCAACCAAAATGTGTGGATCCATTTAATCATTTCTACAGAAATGAGAGGCTGCTGCTCCAAATGACTTCTAACCACTCACTCATCCATCACTCAAAGCATATGATACAATTGATCTACTGGTCATTAGCAAAGTAGGTAGGGAGTGGTGAATCAGTGGAGAGAGCTTGGTATTTACTGCTGCTGTTGCAGCTTTGGTAGCACAAACAACACGGAATTAGGACAGGGATTTTCAAAGTATTACCCATGGACCTCTGGGCACTTCAAGATCTTTTCAGGGAGCCCATGAGGTCAGAATTATTTTCACAATTACAGCAAAACATTATTTGCCTTTTTCATTGTGTTGATATTTACACTGATGGTGGAAAAGCAATGGTGGATAAAACTGCTGGTGCCTTAGCATGAATCAAGGCAGGGGCATCAAATCTGTATTAATAATCATTATATTCTTCACTGCCACAAATTTCCAGGGGGAAAAATGTTAGTTTCACTTAAAAGTGATACTGACTGTGTCACCTTACTAGGGCTGCCATAACGAAATACCACAGACCAGGCGACTTAAACAACAGAAATTTATTTTCTCACAGTTCTACAGGATGGAAGTCCAAGATCAAAGTGCTGGCAGAGTTGGTTTCTTCTAAGGCCTCTCTCCTCCATCTCCAAGCAGATGGCAGGCTTCTTGCTGTGCCCTGAAGAAAGGGTGGTCTTTCCTCTTTGTGTGGGGCACACTGGTGTCTCTTCTCATTGTGTGTCCAAATTTCCTCCTTTTTTTTTTTTTTTTTTTTTTTGAGACTGAGTCTCGCTCTGTCGCCCAGGCTGGAGTGCAGTGGCCGGATCTCAGCTCACTGCAACCTCTGCCTCCCGGGTTTACGCCATTCTCCTGCCTCAGCCTCCCCAGTAGCTGGGACTACAGGCGCCCGCCACCTCGTCTGGTTAGTTTTTTGTATTTTTTAGTAGAGACGGGGTTTCACCATGTTAGCCAGGATGGTCTCAATCTCCTGACCTCGTGATCCACCCGTCTGGGCCTCCCAAAGTGCTGGGATTACAGGCTTGAGCCACCGCGCCCGGCCATTTCCTCCTCTTATAAGGACATCAGTCAGACTGAATTAGGGCCAACCTTAATGGCCTCATTTTAACTTAAAACCTCTCAAAAGGCCCTTTCTGCAAGTATAGCCACATTCTGAGGTTATGGGATTCAGGGCTTAAACATGAATTTAGGGGGCAAACAATTGAGCCCATAATACTTACAAAGCAGTAACAATTCTTAATTGTATTAAATCTCAACTTTTGAGTACATGTCTTTTTAGTATTCTGTGTGACAAAATGGTAAGTACACATAAAGCACTTCTGTTACATTCCAAATTATGATTGTTATCTAAGATCACACTTGTGTGGTTGTTTGAGTTGCAAGTTGAACTAGCTACTTTTTCCAAAAAACACACATTTTTGCTTGAAAGAACAATTGACAGGCAACTATGGTTATTCAGACTTGTAGATTTGCCAGCCATTTTCTTAAAAACAGATGAACAGAGCCTGTCATATTAAAATTAAAAAACTGATAGTTATTGCTAATTATTAAATCTTTTTTTTTTTTTTTGGACAGAGTCTCACGCTGTCACCCAGGCTGGAGTGCAGTGGTGTGATCTCAGCTCACTGCAACCTCCACTTCCTGGGTTCAAGTGATTCTACTGCCTCAGCCTCTCAAGTAGCTGGGATTATAGCCACGTGCCACCACACCCAGCTAATTTTTGTATTTTTAGTAGAGACGAGGTTTCATCATGTTGGTCAGGCTGGTCTCGAATGCCTGACCTCAAGTGATCTGCCCATCTCAGTTTCCCAAAGTGCTGGAATTACAGGTATGTGCCACCATGCCCAACCTGCTAATTATAAAATCTAAACTTCCAGGAAAAATTAGAGTTTTAGGAAATTTATGTTTGCCACTGTGAAGTAGATTGCTCACCAATATTTAAAAATTTTTCCTGATTTAAAGAGACCAGTGATTATGTTAACTACTGTAATATTTTGGTATTGAATAATAAAATGTGTGCTAACAGGTAGAAGCTGCTTAACAGTAAACCAATTTTCTCAAGTGACCAATGGATGCGTTAAGAAGCGTGGGTGAACATTCTATCCACATTTCAGGATAAACCAATGTTTTAATGTAACGGAATATGATAAGTTCACTAACATGGGGTCGGATTTCACATCATAACTAACCTTCAAAGAAACTACCTTTTGTCATGTTATGGTGCAATATAAAGAATACTGTATCCACAATATTTTGAACAGGCTGTTAAAATACTCCTTTGTTTTCATACTACATATCTATGTAAGGCCAGATTTCTCTCATATATTTCAACCAAACCAACATACTGCAATAGGTAGAGTGCATAAGCAGACATGAAAATCCAACTGTCTTCTGATACGCCAGCTCTTCTCTGATAGATATCTGAAGACTATGATCACTGTGATACCTCCCTTCCTTTCGTCTACAGTCTCCCATATGTTTTAGCTATTCCTCCCAGGACATGGTTTGAAGTCTCCTAAACAACCTAGTATCCTTTTTAAAACACGTTGTAGTTTGTCTACAACTCTCAAACCATATGTGTTACTACCAGGAGCAGGGGGTAGAGATAAATAACACTAGCTCAAAGTTCACAGTCCCAAATATTCTAAGCCTAGAGGATGCCCCGGTTCAATCTCTATTTCATTTCTTGGCTTAATATCCCACAAATTTGCTCCCAAGCATGAGATCACAATCCAGCCAGGACTGAAGAGTACCACAGTCAACCCTGCCTCCAACACTGTCCCTTTCCTCTGAAAATGAGTTTGCCTGGCAAAAAGAACATGACACAGGCTCCTTCCAGGAAGAGTTGAACCTCAGGATTCATCCACCTTGTGCCTGCTCTTCCCCTTTCCTGCAGAAGAGCATCTCACATAATGATTAAAAAAAAACTACACAGAGAAAGAAAGGGCCAGTTGCCCAGACTATCCTATGGCCACTTCAGGGAAGGGTATCAACTGAGAAGCTGAAACATTCTCAAACCATAAATGCCAGAATGAAAGACCAAAGAAGACATTTGCCTAGTGTACCAAAAAGATCACTGCACTGGGATATAGATACCCAATTTCTTGTATGTTCTTTTGAAATTGGGTGACTTGGTCAAGTTGCGAAACCTCTCTGGATCTTTCTAGACTCTCTCATCTGAAAACTTAGGAGAGTGAATATATGATCTTTGAAACGTCTCCCAGTTGTGGCATTCGAGGATTCCTCTCCAGAGGTGCAATTGATCTTTGATTACCCATATTAGTGGAAGAGAATATGACTTGAATACTCCAAATATGTAGACAATATGAAACTCATTTCTATACAGCTTTAGAATATATTATATGGTATGGAGTAAATCACAACAAATTAAACTTACCCACCATGTTTAACTCAAGCTAATATTAAAAATCAATGTGTTTTAAGTAGTGGTCCCGTGTACACTAAACAAATGTTAAGGCAGTTTTCCATAAGGCAGCCTGGTGCCAGGCAGTGAGCCAGAGGGGAGTTGGGAAGATCCGGCCATGGCTCTGTCACTTACTAGCTTATCTTTCCTGAACCTGAAATACCTCATCCTTAAAATGGATTCAGAAGGCACTTTCTGAGCACTCACTGGGTCAGGCTCTGTACTCTGTACTGGTACATGGTATACAGGGAAGAACAAAACAGATCACCTCCCTCAAGGGTCTCGACCTAATGAAGAAGAGAGAAAAAGGGTTTTGAGTGCAAAAATAAAGATAATTACTGGATGCCATGAAAATTCTGAAAAGGGTGAGCACTTAACCCAGATCAGTTTGGGGTAGTCATTTAGAAATTCCCAGGGAAGCAAACAACTAAGCTAAGACCCTGAAAATGCAGAGGATTTAAAGAGAGGGGCTAGGGATCAACTGGGGGATAGAAGAAGGAAAGGGCATCTCAAGCAAAGAAATATGAAAGAGCACAGAGCATTCAGGAAGTAAGTAGTTCAACGCAATTGCATTTAAGGGAGCAAGTAAGCTAAGGTCTTGTGTTTTATACTGTTTTGTCCTGAGGATAATAGGAAGCCACCAAAAATTTTATGTATACCGTTCCATAATTGCTGGAGACATAGAATTAAAAGCATATGGAGGTGGAATCCTCCCAAGATCCACCATCTGTATTAATCAACTATTTTTGTTGTAATTGTGATCTATAACAAACAACCCCAAAATTTCAATTGCTTACAGTAACAAACATGTATCACTTTTGCTCACTGGTCTGCAGGCTACCTGGACTTGGCTTCATGATGTGAGTTGGATTTAGATCTGTTCTATGTGTCTTCATTCTAGAGGTCAGGATGAAGCAGCAATGATTCCCTGGAGAACACTCCTTTCATTTCAAAGGATAGAGGCTAAAGAGTGCTGGTGGAGGCCAGGCACAGTGGCTCATGCCTGTAATCCCAGCACTTTGGGAGGCTGAGGTGGGCAGATCACAAGGTCAGGAGTTCGAGACCAGCCTGACCAACAGGGTGAAACCCCGTCTCTACTAAAAATACAAAAATTAGCCAGGTGTGGTGGCATACATCTGTAATCCCAGTTGCTTAGGAGGCTGAGGCGGGAGAATCGCTTGAACCCGGAGACAAAGATTGAAGTGAGACGAGATCACACCAGTACATTCCAGCATGAGCAACAAAGCAAGATTCTATCTCAAAAAAAAAAAAAAAAAGAGAGAGAGTGCTGGTGGAAACTCATGATGTGACGTGTCTTGAAGCCTCAGCTTAGAACTGGCACACCATCACTTCCACTCATATTCTATGAATCAAAGCATAACGAAGCCCCAGTGTCAATAGAGCCTGTAGTAGGAAGCCCTGCAAAGTCACGTGGCAAAGAACCTGGAGGTACACTTCTATTACAGGGAGCAAGTGAAGAGTTGGGAAGCTGCATTCTCATCAGGATTCTCAACTTCTGTTTCCTCCAACTAATTCTATTCACATCAGTTTCTGATGGCTGCTTCTTGGGAAAGTCACCAGCACTAGAAGGAGCTCAATGAGTCTCATATGTATGAGTCAGAAGCTTATTGCATCAATCAGTTACCTCTTGAAATGGCTTTCAAAGACTAGTACCTAAGGCCAGCTACACTCAAGAGTCCAAGTGACAGTTCTTTATTCTTATCTGGTTCTCCCCATGAGGACTTTTGCTTTATGCCATCCCATTACATCGTCTGTCACTGAGACCATAACATTTCTTATTTTTCTCTTTTCCTATTTGCTTTTTGTTAATCAGCAAAAGAATGTTAGACTTTATGTATAGAAATAACGTTCCTTGGAGTTTATGGGGCAGGCATGCAGCTGTATGTAGGGTGGAAAGTCATCACAAAGGTCATAGGCAAAATAGTCATAATTAAACCAAACCATGGATTTGGATAAGACCTTCAGGGAAAGTGTGAAGATTAACCTTTTTAAATTCCTGCTCCCTGTTGCTAAACAGCAACAACAACAAAATTCATACTCTTCTTTCATGGTTAACGTTTAATAAGGTCACTTTCGACGAGCCTATCATATTGCTTTGTTTTGACAGCACTAGAACAGAGATCAAAGGCGAACAAGGCCAGTGTCTTATGAGCCCTGAGGAGAGGTTTTGAGAAGGCAATGACTGGGTCAAAACTCAGAGGTCAAACAAGATTAAAACTGAAAATCATCCTTTGAATTTGGCCAGAGCTGCTGCCTCTGATTGCACAGGTAGTGCCTTCACAAGGGCACCTCGCAGAGAGGAGAAGTGGGGCTAAAATTCAAGGCATGCTCTGCCGCCAGCCAAGGCCTTGATGTGGGGCTGCACTTTCTGGAAAGGGAAGGCCTTTCATAAACCACACAAAAGTGCAATCTGTTTGCCAAGCTTGAACCCAAGGGGCTATCTCTGCATTCACCCAGCACGGCCGCCTTTTCTAAATTGCACAAAGCACCATGTAGGCTACTGGCCTGAATTTAGTAACTGGGAGGAGGTTAATGGAGAGGATAAAATTTTAAATTTACATGCAAACCCTTTGTAAACTGTATAACACTATTCAAGTGTAAAGCAGGGTAGGAAAAGGTGATTCAGAAGCTTAGCAGGGGACAGGAGAAATTACAGTGACCACAAGCATTTTCTGCCTAACCCACAGCATGTGAATCTACATGAGATGTTTAAGTACCCGACAAACTCCTCAGTGGGAAACCATCTAAGGGCGGACTGGCCAGAAAGCACAGATGGGAGTGGATGTGATGATTTCTAAAAGTCCATTCTAGTCACAAACCCCAAGGCAGATTTAGCCAGTGGGGCAGAAGAGCCCCAGACAGAAGCACCTGAGCCAGCTTGGCCTGACCTAACCGTCAGGACCCTTTGATCTTGCTGGAGCCTGACTTGGAGAAAACATCTGGTTCTGGGGATTCTCAGGGGCCATATAGTGTGAAACCGAAGGGAAGTTTTTGTAAAGCTCTGTAGCACTGTGACTGGGGGGATACGCACAGTGCTACAAAACCTACAGAGACCTGTACAAAAACTGCAGGGGCGAAAGTACCATTTCCTTGGGATATCCTCAGCCTGGGCCCCATACCTCAGGAGATAGAAACAGCAAGCAGCGTCCCTCCTTGCTTTGCAGCCTGGAAAGGATAGCAGGAAGCTGACTGGACCAGGGAGATGACCATGGTTGCTGACCTCTCACTCACTGCTGTTCTCCCTTGGGTAAAACTGGCATTTCTACATTTTCTTACAGCACACTTGGGAAATACAGAAAGGTGTTTCCTAAAAACTATTCTTGTCTTGTTTTCATGTTGATTCTATTGCAAAAGAGAATTATATGAGCCACCTCATATGGAATTTCTAAATTCAAACCCCTAGAGAGATTTACCCAAGTTGCTTTGTGGTTTGGGAAGATGGATTTGAAGAGAGACTGATTTGTTTGTAGGCAATCACCAGTCACAGTTGCTCATTCTAAAGCTGACTGCTCTGTAAATCACACAGTGCTTCATGCCACCCTGTCTCCTCTTGCTGTGCCACATATTATCTGCCTTTAAAGCACCACTGGTGGCTACAAACACCTTAATCCTGCAGTAGTCATGGAGCCAAGACCCACCCCTTTGACGGTGCCAGCTTTCCAACACAGAGGGCTGAGTATGGGTCTAGGAAGTGAGAGCAATGTAAAACAATAGAAAGCAACAGTTCAGAGCACTGCATCAAGTGTACTGTGCTGGAAAGATCCGCCATAGGAAATATGCTCCTCCATACTCCTCAGACAACAGCCTTCCCAAAGCAAACCTGTCCCTACCTGCAGATGGTTACATCATCTATGAACAGCTGGACAAGGAACAAGTGCCATCTTTCATGGAACCGAGCCTTAAAGATCCTCCAGTCCTAAAGCTAATGGGAAGAAGGTAGGTGGGAGCAGCGCTGAGGTTTTTGGAACGTCCTCAAGTGCTGTGACACTGATATACTCATCTTTGGAAAAGGAACCCGTGTGACTGTGGAACCAGGTAAGTAACTCATTTATTTATCTGAAATTTAAAGTTAAGGCATCTTCCATCTAAGGAGGCAGAAATAATCCTGAAATGGGAAATGGGTGAAATAACTGGTGTTGAGGAGGACTCCTAGGAAGAGGTGAAATATGGTTAATCCTTTCCATAGGAGGGGAGCAGAAGGTGTCTGTGAAAAAAGACTTTGGGGCATATGAAAGGACCCATACAGCTCAGAGGAAACAGAGAACTCTGCCCAGTTCATCGAATTCAGGTCAGGCTGTAGAAACCACAGAGTCATTGGCCCAGCTCCCCTGAGCAGAGTCAGAATGGACATGGAATGAGGCTGACCTGAGTCCACATGGTTTTCCCAAGGTGATTGCAAGCATTCTGACCTCCCTTATGCCAAATACATCCTCCTGGGAGAGCTCAGAACTGAATCCATCTCCTGGGCATGGAGGGTGAGGCGAGAGCAAGTAGTCCCTGGTGTTGTGATATTTCTCTTTAGAAGAGAATAACCTGTTCCAGACATTTGTTTCTAATTGTTTGAGGTGCAAATGAAAACTAGGTTACTAGTGAGAAATATGGGACATTCTAGTTCCCACTGAGACCAGATTCCAACCAGGACAAAGTGAATGTGTAATGCTTCCAACTAAGAAATGCTTTGAAGTCTCCAGCACACAGCCAGTAGAGTTCGCTACCACTCACCAGTGTTCAACGTTTTTGCGAAGAGTATGTGGTACCACTCACTTACTAACAGTTATGCAGGAATCAATGCTAAGGTTGTTGAAGGATCATGCTCAACACAGAAGGCATCTTTGATGTCCTTTCAATGACATTTGAATTCAATAGTGTCTTGCTAAAAAATAAAATAAGACAGTGGTCTCCACCTGGCAGCAGCTTCCAGTTAGATAGTACATATTAATCTTAAGTAAGAAAATGTAATAAACCAATACAAAAACCCATTTCAAAGGTCCTAGGGAAGTGTAGCAATAGGGGTCAGTGGTCCCAAATCAGCCCAACCAGCTGCTAGAAAAGAAACAGCATGCCCTGCCCTGGCTGGGACTTTGGCACTCGGCTTAGGTTTTTCTAGGTAAAAGAAGGCTCTAGAGAGATAGGGTGGTGATGGTGGGCTCTTCTCAGAGACCAACTGGGGACAAGGCAGTTTCAGGCATATGCAGTGAAGGAGGCTGAGGAAGGGGAAGGACAGGCATGAGCATCCCCAGACCTCACACACTACAGGGAGAAAAGGGGCAGGGGCCCTGCCATCAGGGAGAAAGACCCAAAGCTGTGCTAGCGGAGTCAGTGCAGAGACGCTCAGACTTTTTTTAAAAATCAAAATCTTAGTAAGATTTTGAAATTTTAACTAATTTGGGCCTTTGTCTTTAGACCTCATTATCCTTAAAATTTTCACTAAAATAAGTCTATCCACATTTCCAACAAAGCTAAAGACTGATTATCTTAATTTCCCTTTGTTTGCCAAGTTTTTCCTAATGAATTAAGCTCCTCTGTTTACCCATTTACTTGGTCCATATTTCCCTAACTGTGGAGTACAGTTCATCGAATTCGGGTCAGGCTGTAGAAATGGTTTCAGATGGAGAGACATTCTTTTTACTTGCATGGATCTATCTTTTAATGGCTATCAGAATAGTACAACTAGGCTATCAAACCCATGTGATTTCAAGTTTCCTTTTAATTATATTTTAAGTTAAAAAATGAGTAAATTTGTTTAAATTATTAAGCAAATTATGACAGATGCATGTGATGAAAAAAGGGGGGGAGGTGTGCTTAATTGAAGTTTGGGAAATGTTGAACTTCGTATTGGTGCACTTCATCAGCCTTTGAAGTGAAAAAATAAGGGGTATCCAGAGGGGGCACGACCTAGAATATCTTTGAATGGCACCTGCTATTTTTAAGCAGCCAACATTGGATTAAAGAGACAGCACTGCAACCCAGGCCCTTTATCTTCTCAGAAGCCTTTTGATGCCTTTTGTTCCTTGGGAGCTTCTTTCAAGTTCTTACTTACGGTAGCACAAAACTAACAGAATAGGTCTATACAAACCCACAGTTGTAGATCCCACACTTTAGTCATCTGGATAGAGTAAACCTGGAGAGGCCACTTAGCTTCATAAAACAGAACAGAGAATGGGACAAAACAGCATGGGATAAAGTAATGTAAACGTGTACTTCTACGGTAACAACAGCAGCAACGGGGAAAGGGGACATGGTCGTTGGGAACATCTGCATGGCAGTGGGCCATGTGAGGGACTTTGAATGCAATCTATTATTTTATGTCATAATTATGTAACTACCACTCTTTGAGTGCCTACCATTTATTAGGCCACAGCACTAAGTCCTTTAATGAATGTGATTTCACTCAGTCCTCACAACGATCATGTGGAATTGAGGTACCATGACTTGCCTTTAGTGGATCAGGAAACAATCTCAAAGGGGTTCCTCAAGATCACACAGCTTAGTAAAGTCATCATTTGAAGCACCTGCTTGATGCCAGAATCTGTGCTCTTAAGAACTCTGCTCTTCCATCAGGACTACAGCTAGACTAGGGCATGTGTGGAGGTTTCTCCTGGCTGGCCCAGCCTCTGTCTCAGGCCTCTAATGAGCTCCTTTTCAAGCTGAATCAGAAACAACAGTTATGCCACTTCCCTTCCAGTGCCATCCCCATCACTTCTCTCACCAAGGAAGAACTTCTGAACCCTCGCCAAAACCAGTTACCCAAAGCAGTATTCCCCTTCCCCAGGAGGAGTCAGGTGAGGCCCATCTCTCACATTATACCCCTGAAGACCCAGGGTCCCTAAATACAGAAGGTCCAGATGATGATCAGAGCATCACCCTTTCCCTCAAGAAAAGGAGTTCACATAATTCTGGCCTCATCAAGATGTCTCCCAGATTCCAAGAGATGACCTTCCCATTCCTCCAGACCCACTAGCCCTTGTTCTGGCATCTGGCATTCCCTGTCACTCCCAGTGAGCATCTCCCAGAACAGAGCCTTTGCACCTGCAAATCCTTCCACCTGGAGCCATTTTCTCCCAGGGACTCACACAGTTTTCTCCCTCCCCTCCTCCAGGTCTCCACTCAAATGTCATTTCCAGTGAATCCTTTCCCTACCACCTCATGTCACTCTGAAGACCCCTTTCCCTGCTTTATTTAGAGCCCTCATGTCTACTTGAAACTTTGTATGCTCGTTTGCTGTCTGTTTCCCTTGCTCTGTGAGAGAAAGGACTTTGAGTTGTTTCTTACTGCATCTACGAATACACTGAAAGCACTAAGTAAACATTTGTTGAATGAGTGAATGAATAAATAAAGGAATGAATGAATCAGAGAAAAAGTCAGCTGTGGTGTAAAGCTAAAGAAAAGAAAAATGAAAGGAAGCTGATAACCTACAGAGCCAAGCCCAAGTCCTGGCTCTGCAGTCCATCACAGGTCACTGCCACTATGTGCCAGGCACTATTCTAGGTGCCAGGGAATCCACATGAACAAAGCAGGCATGAATTTCTGCCATATTGGAGCTTATTTTCTAATGGCAAAAGACAGATGGTAAACTAAATAAATAAATAAAATATACAGTATGTTAGGGTGGTAATAAGCCCTGAGAGGAAAAATAAAGCCAGGAAGGAGAATAAAGAGGACTAGTGAGAGGGCCAGCGTGCAGTTTTAAACAGAAGAGTCACAGAAGGTCTCACTGGAAAGGGACAGTTGAGCGGAGACCCGAGGAAGTGGTAAAGTGAGCCATGCAGACCTCTGGAGGAAGAGCACTTCCAGGCAGAGGGGACACAGTGCTGCCTGGGGTGTGTGACTGGAGGAGGGGAGGGAGTGACGGGGAGAGAATGTGAAAATGAAGTCAGATTGGTGATGGGTTGGGGATAGGGTGGCTTATAGGCCACTGTAAGGACTTCTGCTTTTGAATTCTAAAGGGAAGATTGGAGAGTGGAATGGAAGTCACATGTAACCTAGAGAAAAGATCTAGAGAGACAGAAATGTGAATACCAGTCCTTACCCATGGCCCTCAGAAGTGGTCGCCCTCTTCATATCACATAACACCAAAAAAATAGCTTCTGTTCTTTTTCAGCAACCTGTCCGAACAACCCTTCCTGCTTGGGAGCTCTGTTCTTAGTGCAATTACATTCCCCAAGCTTCAAGTAAAATGTATCTTCTCTGAGTTTAGCCCTAATAAACATTCTAATAATTACACCGAGGCTCTCTACTTCACAGATGCTGTATCTAATCTTATAACCTATAATACAGAAGATGTTATCCTCACTTCATAGAGAAGCCAGATAAAGCTCAGTGAGTTTAAGGAACTTGGCCAAGATTACACACTTGGAAAGGGACAGAGTCAAAACTAGGTTTGGGATCTTCTGACATCTTTCTACTTCACAACAACTAGGAACCACCCTTCATGTTAGCGATCCTCCAGCTATGATCTACAGTCTTTTAAGGATGGTAAACTGATCTGAAAAATCCATATTCCCTCCTTGGTTTTTGTAGGTGACATACAGGCAATCTCATAGATTCTGATGTTCACATATGACAGAAATTAATTTGACTGTCACTTCTAAGTGTGAGTGTGTCATTGAAGCTTGCTAAAATTTTGTATGCATGAATGTGTTATTAAAATGGATGAAAAAACTTAATTCTATGTTGTACTAAGCAGTCTGGCTGCTGCACAATACTTGGCAATGATGCAAAACTCTCAGATATGAAATAAATTTTCCCTAAAAGGTTGGAATGCATGGTATATATAACCTGCTAGGTCCCTGCCCCACCTAAGTGTAGCCCAAAGGTGGAGAACCACTACTCTATGACCAAGGTTCCACCCTTCTTTCCTCCTGATCAAACCAAAAAACATCTTTCCAGTCTATATTCATTCTCTCTTATTTGAGCACAAATTCTGTCAGATTGTAATATGGACAAAACTTGGATTTCTATTTGACACTAGAGTCACCTCTTGTTCCATCCTGAAGGACAACCTGTAAGACTGAGGAGAAGAGGCTAGACCAGATAGGACAGAAAATAGCTTGCGATGAATATCACATGACTTGACAACTGGGGCTAGGGCTCCCGTAAAGAGAAAAGCAAGGTAGTTTTTGGATTAGGTATGTCAGCTGTGCCAGACCACTGATCTTTGGCAAAGGAATCTATCTGGAGGTAGAAAGACGTAAGCAACCTACTTTTCCTTCTTATGACCACTATGTTTGGCAATTATATTTTTTAAATATTTATCTAAGTCACCAGGTTGGGAAGCAGTGCTCCAGTAGGTAATATATCATGGGATGGCTTGAGGAACAGGAACTGAGTTTCCGATAAATTCCAGGAGGGCATCTGTGCTTCAGTGAGCCGTCTTGATCCATTGTCCTTCCTAGAGAGTTTCTATTCCCTCTACCTGACTCTAGAAAGTTAGCCTCCTCAACATCCATGCATCCACCATGTACAGATCTAGGCCACCACTGTGGTCAGACCCACACGACAGCACTTCTCGGTGGTGGACACAAGGTACAATGAGGAGCATGCTGAACCAGTAAATCAGAGACCAAGTTCCAACCCGTCCAATGCATTAACTGACAGTGCATTATCTGACAAACTCTGTGATTTAACTGCACTGAACTATAGTTTCCTTATAGTTAGATGAAGGATTTCCAAGTTGTCTTCCAGCCCTTGCCCACTATGATCCCGATTATCCCCAGACCAATTCTTATGAACAAGGAAAAGCAAGGAAACCCAGTGGTGTGACTGTCCTACCCAGTAGGAATTCTGTGATTTAATGGGGAAAAAAAGCACTGGAAAGGGAGTGAAAACTCTCCCTATGACTCCCTTAATTAGCCCTGGTGTGATCACAGAGGTTTGGAAAAATGATGCCTTGAGGCTCCTTTCAGTCTTATCATCTATTACTGTGATTCAGGGGCTGGAAACTGGAAACTAAGTGAAGCTTGCCCAACTCAGCCACTCGCTTAATCACCTTTACAGTGAGTTTGTCTGTAAGATGGATCTAAAAATATCACCTCCTAGGGTTTTATTTCAGTAACTTTGTTGAAGTAGTATAAACACCAGCTGTTTAAGTAGAAAAAGTATTTATACAAATGATAGTCATCTGTGATTATTATAATCCTTTGGATAAACCCCAAGTCTTTTGCATCAATGGCTCTTGCTCCAACCATTGTGTCTTTCCACCTCTTACTGAGGCACAATCCTGTTGTGATTGATTTAGTTGAGGCTTCTAGTTATGGTTCTACCTACAATGGCCATTTGGCAATTCTCTGCAAAATATGTGAAAATGTTATCCTGAAGCAAGATCTGAGAGTAAGAGATGGCAGGTTGAGGAGATAATAGCAGAAACTAAGGAATTGCCTAAGTGTCAAAACTCAGAAGATAGCAGACATCAAAAACGCTGCCAAAATATAATGCTCAGATCTCAGAAACCCTTGCAAAGCTCTATCTCCAGCTACACCCTTTCTGCTCCACCCACCCACTTCCAAACAGATGAATTAGACTGACAGGGAGCAAATAGGTAGCAAGGTTTTTTGTAATGATGCCTGCAGTAGTGCTTTCACAGCACAACTCTTCTTTGGAAAGGGAACTCAACTCATCGTGGAACCAGGTAAGTTATGCATTTTACTACAGCTCAGTGTGTATATTCCTTTAGAGTTGTTGTAGCATAGTACTGAATGAGTGGGGCTTCCTAGGAAGTGAAGAGTTCTAAATTAGAAACCCATTATTTGTTGCAAACAGTAGGGGTAAAATTTGGGAGCAAATGCATTAGATTTCTCTCAAGAAAATATTCTCTATATGCTTGCAAATTCCATTCTGAGGCTTGGTATTGATAAGTTTTTTACAATTACTGAAAAAAAAACCCTAGGTCAGGCTTCTAGTTTTGGGCTCCCTGGAACCAGGAAAAAGGCAAGCTGTGGTTGAGGAGGGTCTCTCCAGTATTTATGAGGGATAAAAGTCATGGTCACAGTGTAGGAAGAGGGAAGGTTAGAAAGAAAAAATGTATTATGAAAGAAGGAGTTTTAAAAAGAGAATCTCTCTCTCTCTCTCTCTCTCTCTCTGATGATAAGAAGCCAACCTCGCCTTTGTCACTTTTTTCTGAGAACCTGCATTAAACCAACATAACTGGCTCAGATTAAATGATTCTCAGGGTCCCATCCTGGCCTGAGTCTGCTGAGAGCCGTTATCTGCCCACCTCTCCTGTTAGCCCTGAAACTGGGGACTCTGCACAATGGCTCAGGATCCTGCATCCAGTGTAGAAACACAGCTACCAACTCCAGGACAATAGAAAAGTTGTGGTCCCCTACTGGAGACATTGTCTACTGGTAGCCTGCTCCAGTGTTTGGAAATCCAGGGACTATATTCTGGTAGTTTGGGTAGCTGCCAACAGTCAATCACTGAGACCAGTTCAGAGAATAGCCTTCAGACACCATCCAAAATGCCAAGTCCATTGGGAGAGCCATTACCTCTTGCATGATTAGGTATTGATTTTGTTTATTCAGAGGAAATAAATAAGTAGGGAATGGTTCATGAATGTGGCTAGGCTATCTGACAAAAAGTCCAAAAAGTGACTGGTACTATCAACACGGTCTCTGCCTCTCAGAGAATACTATAAACTTATAGGGATTCTCCACTGCCTATTGCTTCCAGGGAGAAGAAGAAATTTCTACTTCTAGTAGAAATTGGTGAGTTTTCTTATCTTTGAGGGGAGAGAGACTACAGCACTGAAAAGGAGGGAAACAGAATCATGTTGTAGCTGATTTCAGTCGGAGTGATGGTTAGCAAATTGCATCGGAGCAAAAAATATTGTGTTTCCTTTTCCCCTAAAATCATTTCCACTTGAAATTTGGAATTATCTGTAGTGTTAGAATCAAATCTTTGAGGCTGTGCCTTTGGGAGTCTTAGGGAAGAAGGAAATTGATGAAACTGATGCTTAGCCCCTCTGCCAGGATGCTGACCATGCTCCCCAATGACACTCCATTAGCTTCTCTGGTTTTCTTCTCCTGCAGTGATGAAATGTAATATGATGATGTAAAGCTCAGGTAGGGGATGTGAAAATTTTCAAATCAAGCCCCAAGTCCTTAAAGTTTTGACAGTGAATAATGGCCCTACACAACTGTCATGCTCTTTTGCCTGGCTCTAGCCCAAAGATCTTGATTTTTGGTGATGAGGCAAAGTAATTCACATGGTCTTTAAGTTACATTTCACATGATGACTATATGCTCCTGAAGCTTATATCTGTATCCAGATTCAGGAGAAATTATAAAACAAAAATACGCAACTCAACGCAAGCACTGGCTTCTCTGACCTGCATCCATGACACACAGTACCAGTGGGCTCCCCCAGCAGTGACCAATTTCTTGTTCAACCCTCAGGTCCTTAGAAAGCCTTTAACCAAGCTCAGGGAATTAGAAAGCAGGTTCGTTATTATTGTGAGACTCAGTCTGAGTGATGGGGGAAATTAGGTTTCTAATCAAAATTCTGTACTTGTGACCCAAGAGAATGGAACCAGAGTATAACAATGGAACCTGTTTCTATAACTCTCCTCTCCTCAACCTAACATTTGTTGTGAGAAAGGTCAGGTTGAGTGCTCCATCCCTACCTTCAAGCTATTATGTTCTTCTTGGATGCCCTTCTCAATAAACTGGGAGTCAGATTTTCCATCATGAAGGCAGCTCTTGCTCACCTGCCACCTTCTTCTCTTGCTCTGTCTCTTGCTCTGCCCTGGTGCCTCTTGGATGGGGATTTCACCCTCACATCTCTATCCAGCAGTTCAACTATTATTAGCTTCAAAGGGAACTGAGACTTTGTGTACTCAGCCCCGTGGTCTCATCAAAAGCAGCTTTGTAGTTCTCTGAGCTGTGGGGTCTCTAGGCTGAGACCTGAAGCTGGGGGTGGGGCAGGGCACAGATGTTACAGCCCAGGCCCCAGGGCCAGCTCTAGGCTAGTTACCTGTGAGGCACTGTCATAATGTGCTCCTGGGACACCCGACAGATGTTTTTTGGAACTGGCACCAAACTCTTCGTGGAGCCCCGTGAGTTGATCTTTTTCCTATACTTCTAGGGATAATTTGAGTCCTGGCACTGGGGCTGTAATCCAGTTTGCATTATAAATTATAACTAGTAAATGAAATTATAACAAGGAGACAGAGTATTACAGATGTGAAGTAAACCAGAGTGAACACACTAGACTGAGTCACTTACGTAACTCTGTAACTCCTTTTATTTTAATATATGTATATACTGTATATTAAAACAATACCCCCCATTTACTTCTGAAATCTTCAGAGCAGCTCAAAAAAACACAAAGAAATCTAGAAGAACTACACTAAGAGTTGGAGCATTCAGGTGCAGGGGAGACAGTGGGAGGGATACTTGGGCCGCAGTTCCTCAGGAAGCTGCTTCATCTCTGCACATCCCTTTGGCTAAACTAACTAGTACGCATGCCTCCTTGCAAACTGAAAACAAATGTCCTGCAGATTGGAAGACTCTGGAGAAAGGTAGTTAGCATGGTCAGAGTAATTCAGTAGAACAAACTTTTATTTCAGGGTTTAAGTTAAGTCCCATATTGGCAGAAAGTCTGGAAATTCTGAGCGACATTTATTGCAGACGTTGCCATTCTTAGGGGATCAGTAGGACTCTCTATGTGAATCTAAAACATAGGTGACTTCTAAGTTTATAAATTAAGAAAGACTGTTCAGGAATGGTATACACTTTTTTGGTATTGTTTGCCAGCACATAACTTAGCAATATATTGGTGTTCATAAAAAGAGAAAGTCTGACAACAAAGCAATTTTCCAAAGAAGTAGCACTTGAAGCACATGTTGCAATGTAATTATATTTGTGGACCAAGAAAAAAAGACTACAAGTTCTTCAAAGATAAACAATTAATTTTTAATCTAAATTTTGGACTACAGTTTCACACAGCTTCATGTTTGGGCTTAAGTCAAATACAAAATAGACTAGGATGCATATGGCAACTATATTGAGTGCATTCCAGTTTTTAAAAAGGTTTAATTCAGTCAGACATCTGTTTCTTTGGTTACCAAGATGCCAAAGAATGGATTCAATAAGACACTTTTCTTTCAAACAATCGCTTTGAAAATATAAACATTAATGTAGAAAGAGAGATTCAGAAAAATGTTTTATCAAATCAATGCATTATGCTCTATCTGAAATGCTGACTAACAGATTCAGAGCACAATATCATAAGTGTATGACCTTCTTCAGACATGTCTTTTCAATTATATTGTATTATTCAAATTACTCAAACCCAATCTCCCCAACCAAAGTGACGATTCGACAACTGCCTGACGTATTTAGATTTTAAAATTCTAGGAAGCCTTAATTATCCAACTAAATCAGACTAGGATTAAGGGATACTCTTAAATGAAAAAGGAAATAGGGTGTTTATTTTATGGACAAGTTTCTTTTGTAACTTGTAACTCCCTTGGAAGTCAGCCAGAGTATGTCTCAAACCAAAGTCAAAACAGTGAGCAAGAAGTGTCGCACTTATGAAGGGAGGTGAGTAAGCAATGCTTGTGGTTTCCAACCGTTAATGCTACAGTTATCAGTTTCTGTTATCAGTGGCTTCAGCTATGCAAGGAAACCAAACGGGAAGTTTTCTCAAACAGGTTGAAAGCAGGTTCCAAGAAAGCCCTTTAAAAAATTTCTAATCCTCTCAATTGTCTAGAACCAAAGCCAAAAACATAAGGAACCAGATTCTTAGAAATGAGTTTCCTGCCCTGAGTGACTGAAACAGAATCAGTCTTTTAGCTGAGCTTCTCAGCAGAGGAAATGGGGAGAATGATGAGGTAGTGATGAGGGGGTTTCTCTGAATAGTTGATTTTCTAGGAAAACCTTGATCAACTTTGGTCCATTTACAAAGCCATGATCAGCACGAACTTCCTGACTAGCAATCGCTCCCTCTCAACCAGATATAACCAGTTGATATGGCAGTAGCTCTACTGCCATGAACCTCATAGCTGAAACCTAAATTCAGATTCAGGATAAAGCATTAGAAAAATTAATTATTTTCATACAAAACATTAGCCTGTGGTGGTGTGCACCTGTGGTCCCAGCTACTCGGGAAACTGAGGCTGAAGGAGAGTATAAGCCAGGAGGTGGAGGTTGCAATGAGATGATATGGGGCCACTTCACTTCAGCCTGGGTGACAGAGAAAGACCCTGTCTCCAAAAAAAAAGAAAAAAAAATACTTATTTTCCATTTACACATTCATTACCAACTTTTTGTTCAGCAATACCTAATGTCTTGATTATAGACCATAGTAGATAAAAATACACTAGAATTCAACATATTTTTCATTTGATATCAAGAAGCCAAATTCACCTAAGTTTCAAATACAAAGGGCCAAATTTACAGGCGCAATTAATATTGAAAGTCAGCATTAAATTTAGAGTTGAAAATATATCTAGATCATCATTCATAGGTTAGTTGTCTCTCTTGGTTTCAGGTATTAGCAGGGCTCTTTCTTTAACAGTTATTTGAAGATAGCCTAAGAATCTAAGTCTCCATGGACATAACATTTATCACAATTCAAAAACTTCAGTGAGGCACTGTGTGAAAGAATCATCACTACCTCTCTCAAAGTTTCAAGACTTGTGGTCTTAAGGAAAGAAAAGGATGCATTTACAGGGTGGTAGTCCAAAGTGAGGCACAAAAAAAGAGAAGGCCAGGAGGGAACCCAATCCTGGGACCAACATTCCACAGTTCCTCTTAGATTAAAGCAAGAATGAATGGGCTTAAATTGGTTTTATTTCTTTAAGGACTTCCTGAAAATGGTCATTGCTATCCTCTGATTAAAGACTCAAAGGAAACTGTACAGTAGTCAGTCCCCTATAGAAGAACGAGTATTCATCTAGAGGCAGAAACATATACCACCTACCTTCAGCAGATCCCTTTCCAGCAGATCCAGAAGGGATGGCACCCTTCCATGACCCCAACACTGCCATCCTCAGAGCCTCTGAGCTAGTTATGCAGTCCTTCTTAGACTCTTGATTCTTCAAGTGACAGAATGCAGAGCATGAGCACCTGTCCTGATCTACCATCCAAGTGCCCATGCATTTACAAAAAACCAGCTGGTGCAGACAGATATTCAGCCTGACCTAGATTGTCCAGAGGATTGATTAACAAAACACAGATAATCGGCCAGATGCGGTAGTTCCGCCTGTAATCCCAGCACTTTGGGAGGCCGAGGTGGGCAGATCACCTGAGGTCCGGAGTTCAAGATCAACCTGACCAATATGGAGAAACCCCGTCTCTACTAAAAATACAAAAAATTAGCTGGGCATGGTGGTGCATGCCTGTAATCCCAGCTACTCGGGAGGCTGAGGCAGGAGAATCGCTTGAACCTGGGAGGTGGAGGTTGCAGTGAGCCCAGATCATGCCATTGCACTCCAGCCTGGACAACAAGAGTAAAACTCCATCTTAAAAAAAAAAAAAAGAAAGAAAGAAAGAAAAAGAAAAAGAAAAAATCCACAGATAATCGAAACCCAGATGATCCAGAAACTTCTTTGTAGTTGTTATTTTCCATCTGTGCTTCCAGCCCTATCTCCTAGCAGCTCCTAACTAGAAGTCAAACTCACTGCCTTTCATTTCTGTTCCCCTTGCCTGTGCTTTAACAGAGGTGCTAAGGCCCAGGTCACTAAGAGGATGCATGGAGGTCTGAATTGTAGTGTTTGGCTCCAGGGTAATCGAGGTAATCACCACTGTTTAACCCCCACAAAGTTGTGAATAATCACCTCACCTAATAAGTTGATTATATTTGCAGAAAGACAACCTCATACCAAACCATCCGTTTTCGTCATGAAAAATGGAACAAATGTCGCTTGTCTGGTGAAGGACTTCTACCCCAAGGATATAAGAATAAATCTCGAGTCATCCAAGAAGATAATAGAGTTTGATCCTGCTATTGTCGTCTCTCCCAGTGGGAAGTACAATGCTGTCAAGCTTGGTCAATATGCAGATTCAAATTCAGTGACATGTACAGTTCAACACAACAAGGAACTTGTGTACTCCACTGACTTTGAAGTGAAGACAAATTCTACAGGTAGGCCATTTCTGGCTTCAAGGGGCTGGAGATTATGGGGAACAAGAATTGGGTGAAAGGGAAGTTAGAGATGTAACTGTTGACAAATCATTCTCAATATAGCATCATGCTGGAAATAAGACTTAGGCCCAACTGTAGCCTGCCATTGGCAGGGGAGGAAATGCTTGGCATCCCTAAGATGGAATCTAAAATAAAGCCCATCTTATTTCATCCTCATCTCTCCTCTTTACCAACCACTGTCCCCTTCATACTAGACCCTGGGACTGAAAGTCCACGTGCAGTCTAACCCAGTGCTAAATTCCAACAGAGGGCAATGTGGCCTATCATGGGGCTAAGAATCCTAGTTCTTCCCACATATTGGTGTGCCTGGATGTTGACCTCATAGTACAATGAAAAAGGCTGGGGCCGGGCGCGGTGGCTCAAGCCTGTAATCCCAGCACTTTGGGAGGCCGAGACGGGCGGATCACGAGGTCAGGAGATCGAGACCATCCTGGCGAACACGGTGAAACCCCGTCTCTACTAAAAATACAAAAACTAGCCGGGCGATGTGGCGGGAGCCTGTAGTCCCAGCTACTCGGGAGGCTGAGGCAGGAGAATGGCGTAAACCCGGGAGGCGGAGCTTGCAGTGAGCTGAGATCCGGCCACTGCACTCCAGCCTGGGCGACAGAGCGAGACTCCGCCTCAAAAAAAAAAAAAAAAGAAAAGAAAAAGGCTGGAATGGGAAGCATGTTGTATAATTAGCTATGTGACCTTAACCAAGTCACATCCTCTGGTCCTCAGTTCACTCACTCAAAGTCTCCTCCAGTTTTAAAACCCTACAATCCTGTGAGCCTCTTCATTCCCAATGTAACCCTGACCACTGCTGTTTGTTCCAGATCACCTAAAACCAACGGAAACTGAAAACACAAAGCAACCTTCAAAGAGCTGCCATGAACCCAAAGGTTAGTTCAAATCAAAGGGCCAACTTCAGAATCAAGGGTTAGAGCACACTCTGTAGTTGTCCACCGGGGCCAAAAAGTATCAGATTTCAAAGGAAAACACAAACCATGCTGAGCCCAGTTGGTTCTGCGGAGCCTCTGACTCTCCCAACAGAGCTTGCCTGGCTGTCGGCATGGGGTTCCCAAGCTTGCCTGGCTGGGTGTCAGCAGCAGCCTAAGGTCTCTGAGGGCTATCTGGCACCATGCTGGGCTTGCAGGCCAGAAAGAATTAGGCAGACTTGGGGTAGGCTGATACCAGTGTTGCAGGCCCAATTTCTGGAAGGGAATTTAATCTCTCCCTGAAGCCACCCTCTTCACTCTTGTTCAACCATAGTTCATGCCGAGAAGGTGAACATGACGTCTCTCACAGTGCTGGGACTACGAATGCTGTTTGCAAAGAGTGTTGCCATCAATTTTCTCTTGACTGCCAAGTTACTTTTCTTGTAAGGTAAGAATTAGCCGCTTCTTATTCCTGTCTCTACCCACACTGTCCTGTACATGGGGAAAGGGGACTTAGAAATGGTAAGAAACCAAGAAGCATTGGAAAAGGAAAATAGAGACATATTTAGAATGAATAAGGTAGGCTATCTCAGCTACTCAGCAAAACAGCACCCCATCTCCTGTTATCCTTTTATTTTAAGTCAGACTGAAACCCATTAGGTAGTATAATGTACTGTTTTTCTAATATACCAGACAATAACCCTCACCTTCACCCCAGGGAGAAAACAGAAGATAAATAAAGAGAATTCATCTTCTTTAACTGCCATTTTGTTCATTGACCAAGAGGCCATGGGTTATTTGCAAGGCCACAAGTAAAGCTTTGCCTGAAGAATATCCTCCAGAGGAAGCAGAACCTATCTTTGTCCTGATAAAGGGAATGCCAGCTCACACTCCTTAATCATAGGACCAGCCTGTCTATGGGTGGATCAGCCTGTCTTTGGGATGAACCTACACACAGCATTAGTAGTGAACAGCTCACTATTACCTACTCAGGATGCATACACAATTAGGTCTGAGATGTCAATTATTTGCCTGTTACTTGCATTCCATTCTCAGATAGTCTCGTACACGAAATTGAAACCAGGGCCTGGGTTTGCGTGTGAGGCTCCTCCCCGTCACTCCTTCTGCAATACTCACAAATGTTCATCAACCCCAGCTCCTGTTCTAAGAACAACCCTAGACTTAGAGCACTTGACTGACCTGACCCAGACGGTAAACACACCCAGTCATCTCCAAATGGGTGTCCAGGTCACCTGTAATTTTACTAACAGTCCCAGGGACACAGGTAGTGTGGCTGGATAAAAAGAGTGCTATGCTCAGTCAGAAGATCTGAGTTTTACCTTGATTTTGACATTAACTTACATGTTACCTTAGCCAAGTTGCTTCATCTCTCTGGGCCTGGGTTTTTGCATCTGTAAAACAAATAAGTTAAAAAATAATAATAACCAAAGGAGAACAAAAGAGTTTCATGACTTTTGCCAACACTGATAGCTGAACTAGCTAAGCCATTGCCATGTGTAGATGGAAAATGAGCCACAATAGATTAGTGATGTCTGCAATGGCATAGCATAGCAAGTACTGGCCACCACCAGACTACGTGACCTCTACGATTCCTTCTAGCACTGGCAGTCTATTCTATAACAACTTTCTTCACTTGCAGGCTGACTGGCATGAGGAAGCTACACTCCTGAAGAAACCAAAGGCTTACAAAAATGCATCTCCTTGGCTTCTGACTTCTTGATGATTCAAGTTGACCTGTCATAGCCTTGTTAAAATGGCTGCTAGCCCAACCAATTTTTCTTCGAAGACAACAAACCCAGCTCATCCTTCAGTTTGGTGGGAAGACAAAAGTCCTGGGGAAGGGGGGTTTATGTCCTAACTGCTTTATATGCTGTTTTTATACAGGGATACAAGGATATAAAAAGATATAGGACACTTTTTTTACTCCTACAACTGATACACTTTGAAAATGATGTTTTGTTCTTTTTGACTTTCTTTACCTTTTGAAGTAGAAAGTGAGAACCAAAAGGTTCACAGCTTCTTCCTCATGAGGAAAATAGGTCCTGGGAGAAGAAGAGCAGGTGCCCTTTTATCTAAACATGGAAGAGTCTGCTCAACTGAGCACTAGATTTGCTACAAACCAGCATCATCTTCTTCCTACTGTCTTCACAGCTTGTCCCATTCTCTATGTTCACTTCAGGAGCCACACTAGAGATTCTGCATGGCATGGAGCGGGGCAAAGTTTTAGCACTTTCTGCATCTCCTAGTACTTTACAAATGAGATTACATTTGAATTCGCTAATACTTTATAAGCAGGCAATAGGGTTTCCAAAATCTCATCTAAATACTCTCCAGACTATTAGCAAAAATCAGAGTAAAATACAGAGGAAAGGCACTGCTTTCTATTAATTGATTTAACATGCATAAATTAGCTCGCTCTGAGTTCTAGGCACTGTACTGAGAGTACAAAGAAGACATAAGTCTGCTTTCAAGCAACCCTCTGTGAAAGTGTTTTTGGGCCAGGCGCGGTGGCTCAAGCCTGTAATCCCAGCACTTTGGGAGGCTGAGACGGGCGGATCACGAGGTCAGGAGATCGAGACCATCCTGGCTAACACGGTGAAACCCCGTCTCTACTAAAAAATACAAAAAACTAGCCGGGCGATTTGGCGGGCGCCTGTAGTCCCAGCTACTCGGGAGGCTGAGGCAGGAGAATGGCGTAAACCCAAGAGGCGGAGCTTGCTGTGAGCTGAGATCCGGCCACTGCACTCCAGCCTGGGCGACAGAGCGAGACTCCGTCTCAAAAAAAAAAAAAAGAAAGTGTTTTTGAAGGGAGGAACAGAAATGAGACCCCATCTTTCTCTACAAAAACAACATTTTTACTGTCTTTTGCCTGCCAATCTGTGTTTGAAACCATTGCACACTGATTCTCTGGCCTGGTACTTTGGTATTGATGGTTTTCTGCCTTTCTTCTCAGCCCCTGCCTCTGTTGCATTTATTAAACTGCATTGTGTGCACCTTGCCTCTGGCTTTACTCTTTGCAGATCACCACAGGGGGAAAGGCAGCTCTGTGAGCTCACTATTAGTCAGCCAAAAGCCAAACCGAACTTACGTATCACACCACAGTTTCCTGAGCCCCAAGCCTACAGAGGCCCTGCCTTGGAGACCCAGCCACGGGTTTCCTGCTGCATCTGCTGATGCCGCTGTTACAGCAAGAACAACAGCAGCACCTGCAGTGTGGCCAATGACCTCTCCTACTCCCACCTCAGGAAGGCCACAGCTTTTTCCAGGAGCAGGGCTCAGGGCCCTGGCAACCCATTATTGTGGTTCCTCAGCAGCTACGTGGAGTGTCAAGTGGGGGTTTATGAGGTAACAAGTGAAAGAGTGACTGTCACCAACAACTCCCCTTGCCATGACCGACTGCAAACTCCCCCATCATGTGTACTACACCTTGTATGTGTAAAGAACTCTGATTTCCAAAACATTTCACAAGTTACCTTGTGTAATATTAGGGTGTTTCTTCTGAAGTTATTAGGGAAAAAAAAGATCATATTCTCATTTTTCAGATTAAAAAAATGCCCTCTCCTCAAAAAAGTATGTACCTTGTCCAGAGTCATTCAGTGAGGCAGGGATATTGCTGGGAGTAGAACAAAGGTCTCAAGATTTTCAGTACGAAGTTCCTGCTATAAGAGCACATTGCATCCCCAAATGAGGACAAGATGTCAATGTGAGTATCAGCTAGAATGAACTTCAGGATTGTCCCATATTCAGCATATAAATGAGCCACTCTCTAGCCCACTATGCCAGGAAAAAAAAAAAAAAAAAAAACCAGCATATCACAGGACCATGAATTCTCAAACCAAAAGGAGCCTCCAGAGAAGATTTAAGGCAAGAGCCAGGAGGAATTATGGCTGCCTTCTGATCTGGGGCCATGATATACGAACTGTGAGATGGACATGCAACACACTCAGCAGGCATTAGAACAGAAGCCCCAGAAAGCCAAGCCATATGCCCAAGGCCTTTGGCTCCCTCATTCCCTGTTCTTTCCATTGCTCCATATAGTGGCTACTCTTGTCCAGTGTTTCTGAAGAGTACATAAACTGCTGCCCAAACCACTCACTGATAGAGCCACCTAGAGTGCAGTTGCAGGAGAGAGTCCTGGAAGTGTAACACTGCATTTCGGGGCCCGTCATTAGCCAGATATACGACTTTGAGAATGTCTACCACATCTCTGGACTGCAGTGTAGTTTCTATAAAATAATGTGTAAGGCCTCTTCCATTTCTAAGATTACATCTAATAACTCTAATAGTTCTGTTAAGGCAGATAATTCAAGAAAAGAGGAAGGAGGGACTGATTCCCAGGGACTGAGAGTGTGTATCTGTCTCAACATCACATAGTCAGTTTGCCCCAGAGGAAATTTTCTCTGCTGGAGACGCCACTGAGCTCCAAACTCAGGGACTTGGCAGCTGGAATTCTGGAAGTCACAACTTTCCAGGAGAGCCTCAGTGCTCTTCAGTGGAAAAAAAAAAGAAAATGTTCTCCAAATAAAATAAGTAAAATAGAGGTGTCAAAGAACATCAAAGAGAAGGTGGCTGGATATAAAAAGATGCAAAAAAAAAAAGTAAATTGATGAAAAGTCTTTTAAGTAAATAACTTTGTGTCTAACTTAATTTTTTTTTTTTTGAGACAGAATCTCAGAATCTGTCACCCAGGTTGGAATGCAGTGGCACCACCTCGGCTCACTGCAACCTCTGCCTCCCAGGTTCAAGCGATTATTGTGCCTCAGTCTCCCGAGTAGCTGGGACTACAGGTGCAAGCCACCACACCTGGCTAATTCTTGTATTTTTAGTAGAGACAGGGCTTCGCCATGTTGGCCAAGCTGGTCTTGAACTCCTGGCCTCAATTGATCTGCCTGCCTCAGCCTCCCACAGTGTTGGGATTATAGGCATGAGCCACCACATCTGGCCCTAATTTAATTCTGAAATGAAAACAGACCAATTCATAATAATGGATAAATGATGGTGGTGACTAAAATAAAGACACTGCTGGCGGCCTCACCTCGATGGGCCCCTCACCTGCACCTGAACCTGCATTCTGAAACCCTCACAGGCAATGCAGCACAGGCTTGTCAAGCCCCATTCTGTATCAGGGCTGACCAGGGCACTGGGGACACAAAGACAATGCTCCCTAAACATGCAGTTCTCCCTTGCCTGCCAGGAGTCATTCAGGTGGCAAGGGCCCACTGAGTCAGAAGTGGGGAGATGTTCTGCTTCTCTGAAGCCAGGGTGCTTCCCTGGATCTGACCAGGCCATTTATTTCTCAGAAGACACTTTAGGTCACTTCTAAAGGCCAGGCTGGAACACAAAATGGCTAAGAGAAGGATGCCAAGTGTCAGACATGACCTACCCTGAGAGGTAGCTCTGCTGAGCCATGCCCCAGGAGTTTGTGTTAAGACTTCCTGGGCACCTGCAGCATCGTGCTCATGGCACAGTAGTAAGTGGCACTGTCTTCAGTCCTCACTGGAGAGATCACCAAGTGAAAGGCTTTCTGGGTCAGAAGGTGCTTCACAGAAAACCGTCCTTGACTAAAATATGCACCTTGAGATCTGCTTTTATCCCCATAAAAGACAAACTGAAAATTATAATCTGGCCTTATGCGGTACCAGAATAAATCTGGATTTGAATATGTACTGTCGTAAGTGCAGAGCAGTACCACCTCACTGCCACTCACCACCGTCTGGTCCCGGGAACTCTGAGTTACTTTGTCACACAGCATACCCCTGTCTGTGAAAAAGACAAATGAGGAAATAGTGAATTCTGCACCCCCCAGACACTGAGTACAGGCCATGCCTAGCCCAGAAGAACTCAATGAGCAGAGGCAAGAGAAGGACTCAGAAATAAAGCGAAAGGCAGAAAATAACCAAAAACCAAGAGTGCAAGAGAAAAAGCCTTCAAGAGTCAGAGAAGGAGAAATGGGGTTATGGAACAAGTGGAATGTAAACAAGTGAATCTACTTACAGAAAAACAAAAAGCTAAAGCCCACAGTAAGAATCATCTTTTCTTCATACCAGGGCAGAGGATATACAACAAAACAGGGTTCCTAAGATCTCAGAGACTATCTGACGGTTCTAACGAAAGAAGACGGGAGGAAGAGGAGACTGGCAGCCCTGGTGGTCATGTGACTGATTCAGCCGTGACTACTAGAGACGAATGGGCTCAGCCGAGGAAACTGCTATTGCTGTTATGATTTTGGCCCCAGTCTATCTTGAACTAATACATATGGCAATGAAAATTTATTACTTTAAAAAAAAAGAAAAGAAAAGAAAAAGAAAGGAAGGGAGGGAGAGAGGAAGTGAGGGAGGAAAGAAAACTGCAAGTCTAATGATGGCATTCTTGAACATCCAACTGCTGCAAAAGTAGTTCACTCTCCATTTCTGTATCCTCTCGTCACAGACTGGTGTACTAGTCCATTAATCACATGTCGTACTTTGAGTGACACTGTCTTATAGCATCTAGCACAGCTCCACACACTTTATTCTATTCAATAAATGGAATAAATGAAAGAGTACCTTGGACAACTCCCTTACTTCTCTGTGTGAAGAGGGAGGAAAGGGGATTGGACAAGATCCTTTCTAAAATCTGTCCTAGACCTGAATTCCAGAAATCTTTGATTTCAGATGCTTGAGGGAGTGTCCTGATCCTAAGTGCTTCTTGCACTTCACCAGCTTGACTTTCTATCTCTCACTGGGCCCACTGCAGCACACACTTGGCTCCAGCTGGAAAATCCTGAACAGAGCTTCCTGGCGGGTGAACTGCCATGAGTGGGTTACAAGCTTGCTGAGATAGGGTTCAGAGTGCCCGTGTACCTGGGGTGAGTGGAGCCCCTGAGCCAGCCCCTCACAGCCAGAAGCCCTACAAATACGATTTTCCACGTAAGCCATGAATATGACAACAGTTCGGAAGCTCTGCTGTAAAAAACAGAACACGGACTAACTCACTCCCCAAAATGCAGGAGTGTTTCTAAGAGTATTTCTAGAAGGTCCTTCATTTCCCTTTTTCCCTACATCCAATTCTTCAGTAAGAACTGTCAGTTCTACCATGAAAATATATCTCCAGTCTATCTACTTCTTCCATCTCCACTGCCACCACCTTCTATAAACACCATCATCTCTTACAGGGACTGCTTCAACAATGCACTAACTGGTCCCCTTGCTTCTGCTCTTGTCCCTGGACAATCCATTCTCCAGTTCTTCATAAAATGTACATCAGATGATGACAGCTGGACCTCCTTCCCAGGCCTGTAACGTCTGCAAATGATTTGGCCCTTGCTTCCTCCCCAGCCTCATCCCACATCTGCTCCTTCTCTTTCTTCCCTTCAGCTGCAGTGGCCCTCCTTCTTATCCCTTCTATGTCTTCTTTTCTAGCTGCCTGAAACTCTGTCCCCAATTTTTAACAGTTCTCAGCTCCAACTAAATTAGTCACCCATCCCACCCGTCACCAACCTCAATTACATCTCTGGTCTTATTTTTCCTCACATCAGTATCTGAAATCATCAGATTCATGCATGTTTATTTTATGTCTCTTCCATCTCACCTCTCCCCTACACACACACACACACACATAGGATAATATAAACTATATGAGGGCAGGGAGCTTATCTTTTCACTGATATGTCTCCAGCCTCTAGGCTTGTGTTGACCACATCACAGACAATCAGTAAACATCTGCGTAAAAAAAAAAAAAAGAATACAATTTCTTCACTTAAAAACTCACCATCCACCTAGATTCAGCAAATAAAAATACAAGACACCCAGTTAAATGTGCATTTCAAATAAACAACAACAAAAATTTCAGTAATATGGGTAGTTGGGACATGCCATATTTGGAACACATTTATACTAAAAAAGTATTCATTGTCTATCTGAAATTAAAATTCCACTGGGCATCCTGTGTTTTATCTGGCGATGCTAGGCATGCAGAATACCAAAAGTAAGCACCAGGCAGGCCAGAGTCCCACCATGAGCATCTTCAGAGCCCCTGGATGTGGAAGAGGGAGATTCAGGGCCCAGGGGCTGCCTTACCGGTGCATTGACTGCCCATGCCTGCACTGCCACCTGCCGGCAGGGGTCCAGTCCACGAGACCCAGCTCCCTGCTGGCGGAAGTCCATTTCAGAGCTTCCGGTTCTTCCAAGCCCAAGGATTCTGCTCACTCCCCACCCACAGTCTATTAGTGTCTGTCCCTGCTCTAAAGATGTTGTCTGGGCTTGATATTTATATGAGAGCTGACTGTTCCCTTCCTGATCTAGACCATAACCGTCTTCAAGTTAAATTGCTCTTCCTCTTCTAACTGCCCAACCTCAGCTACAGCTGACCATACCCAAGCACAGAGAAGTGGGTTTAATGGACCTTCACACAGAGGGACACATCCTCTCCTATATTGCTTCACACAGAAGGTTGAGACATAACCTGAGCCCTGCTTGGGGTAGCATCGTCATGACTCTCCTGCCCTGGTGTCCTTGCAATATTCCTTGAAAGGCATCCTTCCCCAAAGGAAGGGCAGGCACTTAGCACAGCAGTGCAGTATAATGGCTAAGAGTGGGATCCTGGAGCCAGCCTGCTTGGGTTCATATCAGCACCAGCTTTTACCGGCTGTGTGACCTTAAGCATGCCCTGACTCTCCAAGTCTCAATTGCTCCATCTGCAAAATGGAGATAGTAATAGCTTTTCTCACAGGACTATCGGAAAATTTAGGGAGGTCACACATGCAATACACCCAGCAGATAAATAATCTATGAATGTCAGGTATTGCTGTTACATATTTAATTTAAATGTTGCCATTTTTATTAAATAGACATATGAATAGAGTTCTTAAGAGTGTTACGCTCATCAGTGCTGTTCAGGGAAAAGATGCTGAGTAAATCTAAATTTTAAAGTTGCAAAATCTAGCAAAAGATTATTGATATGTTGTATCAATCAATGGTCAAAAAAGGAAAAAGACTGACGTCTTTAATTTGCTGTCAGTGCTGCAAGCATGTCCTACAGCTCTGTGATCCCCTGAGACCTATGATCCTCTGAGACATGAGCCAGCTGTGCTCTCCCCCAAGTCCGTAAAAGCATTAGGAGCATAAGAAGTGAGCCTTCCAGCCCCTTGGTCTTACGTCTTCCAAACGTTGCAACAGGCTTGTTCATAAGAGGCCACAATACATGATCAAGTGACCCCGCCACTGTAGAATAGGAGAGAGTCTCAAGATTTAGTGGCCCAGTAAGGACGTATTGCCCCTAAGTTTCTCCACTCCATCTTCCTTAAACCTATTGGCGTCTGCAGCCTGCGCCTCTCCCCAAGGTGCTGAGGGTTCTGCAGGCCCCACTCACCCTGTAGGCCCCACCTGCCCATCAGTGAAGCAGGGCTGCCTTTCATTAGCCCAAAACTGCGGCTCAAGAAGGGCCCTGAGACCAGGTGGGAGCCAAGAGATTTGGCGAACAACGTCACTCTTGTCCCACAGCTTGGATCTTGATCAGTCATATCACTCAGAAGAGGGACTTTTCTCTCTGTTTCCTTTGAGGTGGGCAGCTTTGTTTTTGACCTTGTAGCGCCCTCTGCTGCTACTAATTATCCCATCTCCATAAATAGGTCATACTGGAGGTTGACAGAAAATAGGTCAGGGAAGGAAAACATTCTTTGTTCACAATTCAAGTCAAAGCTACTGCTTCTGTCTCCATTCCCTTTTCAACTCTGAGACTGGTAGCTGCTTCTCTGTCAGCCCAAAGGTGACTATCCTCCACCAGTCACCCACAGAGGACTGTCTTTAAGGATATGAGCTAGCACCCTAAGAGGACAAATGGACATACTCTTGTCTACAGAAAGCCTAATGCAACAGTAGAGGACGTAGGGAAATTTATTTGGATGGATACAGACAAGTGCATTTCTTTCTTGGGAAAGAATAGAAACGTGATTAAAAAGGAAAAGCCTAGAAACGTCTGAAAGTATGGAAATGGGGGTGAGTGGGCTAGAGAAAGGATTTCTGCATCACTTTCTTCCTGTACCACATTCCATCCGAAATCCCTGGGACAGACCTGGCCTGATGAATTGCAGGAAGCACACCAGGGAGGGACAAGGTCCTGCAGACAACGTCCACCCCCAGGATGGGACAGCGCCATGGGGACTCAGGGCCTCTGCTTTGGGGAAAGACCTTGCTGAGGGCCCAATGGGCAAGAACAAGTGTGAAGAACCCTACAATGATTTTTTACCCAATGCCCTCCACAAAGCCAACGTTTGAAGGAAAACTGTGAGGAAGAAGGGACACTCCGTGGTGTTGCTGTTGCCACCTCTGGAGCAGCTTGTGGCAAGAACGGTCTTGGTCCAACCAGGTCAGTGATACTTTTTATGATGGGGCTGTGTGGGACCTGACCTGACTCTTGCAAATCAGATTTCTAAAGCCATCTGCAGGGTCTTTTCTCCTATTATTCCCCAGGGCATGGAGGGCAAACAGATTATATCTCCATTATCAAGAGGTAACAATTGGTAGAGACTGTCTGGAGCATGCTGGTAAGAAGGATTCTGAGGCCACATCTATATGCAGAGGAAGAGAGTGATGTGTCTGTTAGCAATATCTACCACAGGAGCAGGAGGCAACCCCACACCATTTTGTATTTCCCGTTCCTGCTCTCGATGTCATTCCCTGAAATGAGTCCTGCAGAGAAAGAATAATCAGAGCCAATTCTCCATTGGATTGTCCTTTTGGTAAAGGGCAAATTTTTCCATTTCTGTCTTTTCCATGGCTTCCCTGGGATCTCATGGAACATTTCCCCTGCTACCAATTGCTGTTGCCTGAAGCCTAAGAAATAAAATTTTTAAATACCTATAATTCTCTCTAAAATCATAAACAATGTGTCAAGGCCAAACACCTCCCCAGTGTGACTTATTCATATATGGACTTATCCTTGTATAAATAGCAGGAATAATCATACCCTGAACCAGCCAGCAGAGCCCCTAAGGACAGAGACCACCGGAGAAGATCCTTGTTCTCCTGAGTCACATAAAGGGAGTCACACAAGGCAGAAGTGGAACTCAGGTATCCTGAATTCTAGTCCCAGCTCTGCCTCTACCTATCTATGTGACCTTGAGCAAATTTACCCCTCCGAGCTTCAGCATTTTCATCTTTAAAATGAGGGCATTGGCCCAGGTAGTTGCTACATTTCCTTCCAAGTCTCACATTCTAGGATGCTAATGTGTAAAATTATAGAGCTGACCCAAGAGTTATTAGTTTATATCCCCCTGTGCATGTTGCTTGAACTCCTCATTGCCCAGCAAGAGGAAAAGGGAAAACATGCTTCTTCATTAGGGGGTAGCATAATTTCCTGGTTTACTATGTGTGACTCATCAGAGCCTGGAGGTCCAAGCCCATATGCCAACTTGAAATCCAGTTATTATTACATCTGGAAAAGAGAAATGTGCTGAAAACAGCTTTTGGGACACCATCAATTTGGCCAAAAAAAAAAAAAAGAAGAAGAAGGTTCTGTCTAGTGTGATAACATTTTGTTATCATATTTATTATCTTCATCCCTGAAATCCACTCTGCTTTCTCCTATCTCTGCTCTGAAAGACAGAAGGAAGGCAGCCCTCTCCCAGGCAAAATGGGGCCCCTGTGGGGAACAGAGGGGTGTCTCTGTCAACAAAGTTGATGCCACATCCCTTTCAACAACCATGCTGACGCCTCTGGTTTTTGTAAAGGTGCTCACTCCTGTGGGTACCGGCTTAATAGGAAACTGACATTTGGAGCCAACACTAGAGGAATCATGAAACTCAGCAAGTAATATTTGACAGAATTTTTTTTTTCTATCTGCAAATTATCAGTGGGAGATTCTAATGTGCCTTAACAAATAGGAACAAAAGAATGCTTAATACAATTCAATTTAAACAAATATTTATTAAGCGCCTACAGTTTTTCCCACGGATCATCTGAGTCAGTTTCTGAGGAAACATTGTCTTTGCCTTAAGGGAGTTGGGGGGTTGTCAATGGGCCAGAGATGGGATGAAAAATGACAACAGATTTACCTCTGGGACCAGGACATGGTTAACCACAGGGGCCCTGGGTAAGCAGCTTAGCTTCAGAAGAAAATGTGCACAATGGCATGGGTAACCTAAAACACCGGGCAATCAAAATATTATTTTATGATTGGCTTTAGCATGTATTTTATTATTTTGTAGGGCAAGTTTATCTCACCAATTATGTATTTTCTTAAGCTGATCTGGTAAAATCTACAGGGGAAAAGTATTTTAAGAATTATATGTTTCTGCAATTAGGCTCCCAGCAGTCAACAAAGAAGTGGTACTTTTTGTCTTTCCAGTGATGAAAAAGAGAGCCTGGCAACCCTGGTGGCCCACCAGGGTCTCCTTCCCTGCCCTAGGTCAGAACCAGCTGTAAACCAGCAGGCCATTATCTTCTTATAAATCTGTAGAGCAGGGTGGACAACAAAAGACAGCCTGCTAGGTTTTCAGGACATGAGTTCCTTGTGTAGCCAGAGAACCTTGGACCATCCTGATGTGATTGGTCCTGCTGTCCTCACGGCCTGAACCCTGTGCAGTATGAGTAAGAGAGGTGCAAGCCCAGATGACTGTTCACGATGCTGGCCCCCCTTGCACCCCTAATCACGCTAGAGATACAACCAGGGTCTGAGAGGAGGAAGTTGCAGCACAGCACTAACAGGGCTTTTGGTAAAGGGCCTGGGTACTGTGTGAAGAACACTGAGATGCTCAACTTTGGGAAGGGGATTGAGTTAACTGTGAGCCTGGGTGAGTACCTCGACTCCAGAGGTAACTTTAGCGGAACCCCTCTATACCTAACACCTGTCAATCAGAGGGCTGAAACACTTGGCCAGATAATGAATTCTCTTATCCGGTGGGAAAAGGCTGTAAAGATCAAAACACCTTTCCTATGGGTAAGCAAGAGTCTGTAGTTTATGTAAAGGCAGCAGCTCCTGTGGGAAGGAAGGAAACAGGAAATTTACGTTTGGAACAGGACGCAAGTGAGAGTGAAGCTTAGTAAGTGCTATCTTTAAACCAAAGGTGTCAGGTTATTTGGTTTGGTTTTTGAATTATCTGGAAGTTCCAAAGAAAGAACACTTCCCCCTGAGGATTTGATTGCAAAATTCTGACTTCAAACTTCTAAAAAAATCAAATGTTAAATCAGATAGTAGGCTTGGAAAACTCTATTTCTCTATGTAATAAGTAGAGAACTATTTTTCTTTTGTTTGCTTGTTTGTTTTATTTTGTTTAGGAAATAAGAAGATTAGATGCCCTGGTGGTGAGTGGGGACGGCAGGGACATTTGCACAGCATTTCTGGATAAATTAGATCCAAATAATCAAATCAAAGACTCTCAGCTCAGAAAGTAATTAAAGATCTCCTCACCCACCTCTTTAATTTTGCAAATGAAGACAGTGAAACTCAGAGAGGTTATGAACTTGCTCAAGGTCACACAACTGAACCTGATATCAAGGTCCAGGGCAAAGCCAAGACAGCTCATAGTTCTCTCCAGCCCAGACCCAAGGGAGAAAAAAAATCACAGTCCTTGGCCACGGCAGCATCATTTGCATCCCAAACATTCTTTACCCAAGACTTAATGAACTCAAAAAGAAATCCTGAGTTCCAAGGGGAGATAAAATTATTCTGCGCCTGTTGAAAGAAAAAGCAAGCTAAAGTGGAGCAATAATTGAACTTGGTATTAGGGGAAAGGTGCAGTCATCTGCAGACTGAGAGAGGGGTGAAAAAAACAAAATGAAAATGCTAGTCTTGTCTTCAGACAGTGATTATGACCACAAAACACTACCTATAAGTTCTGCATAGCTAATTTCTTTCCCAGTGGGGTTTGTATTCTATGATATATTGCATCAGCTATGTGATTGTTTTGGACCGTAGGATATGTATACAGAATTGGTTTGTTAAGCCTTCTGGTGTCTTGAAGTGAAAATCGTATCTCTGGGCATATCTCTTAGGCCTGAAGCCCTAGGCTACTGGAAAGAAAGATCCCATGACTTATCCTTCCTCTGAAGCTTAGTAGTTGGAGAAAAATTCTAGTTCTTGGGAAGCTCTGCAAAGCTGGGTTCATTAAGCTGATGCCACAGGTTTTTGCAAAACCCCTCAGCACAGTGTTTAACAAACCAGTGGCTCTAGGTTGACCTTTGGGGAAGGAACACAGCTCACAGTGAATCTTGGTAAGTGGAGGGGAGCATTGAATCCTCTGCCTGAATGTATCCATTTTACACCAATGAATCAAGATATGGCTTCTTGCCCCATCTCTGCCACATTCAAGTCCTGCCTGGCTAAACAATGCTCATGGATGTGCACGTGTGCAGTGGGATGCAGCTTTTTCTAACCTCTCACAAAAATCACGTAATCCCTTCACCAAACTGCTTGGTGGCTCTTCTGAGCCCTCATCGCCCTGCTAGTTTATCAGTTAGAGGAAGACAAGTGTCCAGGGGCTTTCATATTTTTAGGTCATTGTGAAAAAAGGAACGTTGGTGATGTGTTTGCCTTCTTGGGAGGACAACAATAATGATGACTTATTAATTGGTTTCTATATCCTAGCTGGTGTGCTGCAATCTTTCTCTTATCACACTGAATCCTTATACCCGGTCTGTGAGTTAGGTGCTATTATTATCCTCATTTTATAGAAGAGATATTTATATTTTATATTTCTATAGAAGCACAGAGATGTGAATAACTTGTTCAAGCTGGTGAAGTAAGAAAGAGAACCTGGAATTTAATTCTTGGCACTCAGATTCCAGAACTAAGAACTTTTTAGTGAGGGGATTATGTCTGGAGGGAATGTCCCTGATGCTGTAGTCTCTAAGGTGGCTAAAATAATCGCTAAAGAACTGCGCTCTCAGCAAGTAAAGCCAGGGGTTGATCAACAGGACCACTGTGACCCAGTTATATATTCTTAATCCTTACATCATCAAGTAGTTATTGTTTTCCCCACTTTCCAAATGAGGAAACTGAGGTGCAGCAGTTAGGAAACTTGTCCTGGGTTTCAAACTCAAGCCTGCCTGCCCCAAAGCCTGAGATCTTTTAAATTAACTGCAACTACTGATCAGCTAGATTAACTAATTACTTAATTAATAAGACAACAACCTAACAGGCTGTAAGGTAAAAAAAGTAATCACATTTGTTCCAGAGGTCTTCTCCCTTTTCAGGAATAGCAATACAATTGTATAATTTTATGCTTCCCCTGGGAGAGTGGGTGGAGCCCTGGCTCCCAGTCCCTGGTGGAATGGTCTTGGCAGTATTTGTAAAGCAGTCTGTGGGGGTGTAACTCAGGGCGGATCTGAAAAGCTCATCTTTGGAAAGGGAACGAAACTGACAGTAAACCCATGTAAGTATGAATAACTAATCCTTCCAAATTTCTCCCTGGAACCCTGATTTCCAAATTTTCCATTCTGTTTCATAACCCAAGTTCAAACCACAGCAGTCCCACTAATGGATTCCAATGCAAACAACTGCTGGTGTATTCCGACTGCACCCAGGTCTCTGCTGTTTGCCCTCACGTGCTATTTTAACTAATAGCTGAGAATGACAGTGCCAGTGCAGCACTGAGTTAAGGAGTCTGTTCGAAAGGAGACTGTTCGAAAGCTTCATTCTTTATTATAATTGGTGAGATTTTCCATGGTACTAGGAGAAGTTGATTAACTCTCTGAGCCTCTATTTTCCACCTCTGTAGAACAGGGGAGGCAGTTCCTGTTCCCATTTTACCACAGCAAGCGTGCTGTGAGGGGATGCTGGTACATTTCTAATAAGGTGACAATGAGTGTGAGGAGAAAGGAAGGTCCCCGGTGGTCCGTAAACTCTTCCACCAGTCCCATACTACAAACAGCTGGTTTTATCAGGGGGATTCTTGGATGACAAGTAAGCACTTAAGTAAATATCAAGGGGAGTTTGGGCAACTGAGTTTTTGTAGATCCTCGTGTCATTGTGTGACACTGGAGGCAATAATAAGCTGACATTTGGAAAAGGAGTAACTCTGAATGTTAGACCAGGTATGTTTTAATGAATGTTATTTGTTTCCAAACATAAGCCACCATCCTTAGAAATTCAGTGAAAGATAACTGAATCTCCGGCCCAGTTATTAGCATCTTTCACCATGGGTCTTTCTGGAGAAAATGACAATGTGGGCAGCCCCTGACTGCAGCCCCTTCAGGACTGTTTCTTTAACACCTTTAAGTAGCTGGGAATTTTAAGTGTTTTTGTTAATGTTGGAGATATGTGTCTGACAAATGGAATCTGAATTGAAGTTTTAGTGTATAGGCGCAGAAAGCATTTAGAAAGGACAATGTAAGGACAGATTAGACTAAAATACATACCAATGGCTGGGAGTATGCAATGCAACCTAATCCAAAAGGAAATAATGAGATGTAGCCTGCCGATTAAACAACTGAGTCAGCACTCCGTGTCAGCTGACTTGTCTTCCCAGAGCTTCCATGTTGGTGCAATTAGGAAAAGAATTGTCTAATCCCCATAACTCAAAACCTTGGAGCCAAGCTAAATTGGGTAAAGCCTTGTAAGATTTTCTGGTACTGACACTGACTACAAGCTGATATTTAGGGAAAAGGTAAGATTGAAAGCAAATATTCAAATTAGTCAGAAAGACCATGAACTTCTGAAAACATGCCCCAGGATGCTGTTAACTGCTGCATTTCTAATTGGGTCCTCATGGAACATTTTCATCTCCGCCTTGTCTGAGCTTTCTGCATCAGAGAAGCCCCTTTTGATACCCACTCACTTCTGTGTCCCTCGTTGAAAAGGTGGTAACTAAGCTTGGAAGTGTGAGAGAAGGATTCCCTAATCCAAATGCAATACTCAGGGGGATATTTTAAGCATTGCTCTGCCATTCTCAAAACAAACCTAATTTCAATTAACTTTAATGTAGTTGAAATTTTGTTCCATGAGGGAATCTCTGTTTTCTATGATAATGGAAGTTCATTTCAAACAATTGTTTGGGGTTTAACTTTTGCTCATAATTCCCAAAAGATACCAACTATTCAATGAGTATCTCAAAATAAAACTACTTTCATGACCAAATTGTTATCCCCATTAGAAAAGTTAGAATCAGAATGTCCTAGTATGTATTATGTGAGCTCCATGCTACCTTCCTAAAGTTTCTTATGCCTAAAACAGCATAAGAGAGAAAAGCATTTCCAGGCTAACCTGTGTGTGCACCGGCTAACAAGGGTCTAAAGAGCAGGTGAGTCAGCTGCTCTATTTCCAAACTGGATTGGACATTTAGAGTCCTGCAGATACTAAAAGTGATAATCAGGAAAAGCACACACAATTCTACTTTTATATGTAATTTCCATCTTTCCCAAAGAACTGTTATAAATTCTCTCCCAAAGGTGTTATATTCATCCTTCTTTTGGTTCCTCTATTTGTGATGTGTACTGAGATGAAATATTGGTTGAGATTCAAAAACCCCATGAGATTTAGATTTAACTTAAGCTTTCCCTGTCAGAGAGATTCTAAGAGCTAAAAGATGGGAAGCTGGTATTTGGGGACTAGATTAAAAAGAAAATCCAAATTAATCCCAAGGAGCAAGGCTCAATAGATAGTTATTTAGACATAGCACGTCCACCATGCAAGCCTAGTTGCTCAGTTGACTGGACTGCCCCTATCTTAGTCTTGCCTGGAAGAGTAATAAGTTTTTTGCCCCATACCTGTCTTGAGAAATGTCAGCCTCCAGACCTGAACGCTTCTTGTGATTTGGCTTATTTGTGCAGAGTTTATTATTTTACACAGTGTTCTGGAAGTAATAGAAAAATGCATTAGAAGCTCCTGCAAATGGAAATGAAATGTAAATTTAAATTGTAAATACATGACTGCAGTAAATAGATAGCAAGAAAAAGGATGAAGAGATTAGAAATTTGCCACATTTCTCTAACCCTAAAGGGATGTTTCTATAAATAGTTTAAAACTATTGAAGACGAAGGGGGAGGAGGAAGGAGAACAGAGGCAAACAGATTTTCTCCTAATCCTTTCCATTTGGCAACATTAGAAATGATTTTTCAATCAAATTTCCCTGAGCAGAGGAAGAAACCATGTCTGTTTCAACACTGAAGTTCCTGTGGGTAGGAGTCTCTAGAACTGATTTTGAGGATGGCTCCCTGTTAGTGACAAGTGTTGGTAATGCTCCTGTTGCGGGAAGGGAATGAGCACAAAAATAAATCCAAGTAAGTGTGGAGGGACAAGAAGATCTCATGGCGCAGGTTTCCCCTGGATTTTCTGCATTGCCTTTTCACCTTTCCTGTCTTACTTAGCACGACAAATTAGGTCCCAGATGAGCAGGCCCTTGCATTCAAACCAGAAATTTTAAGGAGGAAGCCAGATTAACTTTACTCGGGAGACCTAGTAGACTCTGACTTTAAAGATTCTTTTAATCCAGCTGTTTTTAGGGAAAGCTCTGTAAAAGCTGAAAGAAATGTTTTGTTTTGTTTTGTTTTGTTTTAAAAAAGTTAAAATTCTATGGAGCAAAAACGAAGATGTTAAATATTTGATTGGCAAAGAAACTGAAAAATCTGGACCATGTCTACAACTGCTAAAGGAGGCTTTGTGAAGGAGAAAATGAGCTGCCCAGGGAGACCCTGTCCTAAACTTCTCTGGTTAGTGAAATTTGGGCCATCCTCTGCCACAGCCTTGGACTGCTAGGAGGGCAGATCAGATGTCTTCCTCAGTGGGGAGAGGTGGGCCCTCGTTGGCAGTTTCTGTAAAGCCTTGTGCTGTGGTGTAACTCAGGGAGCCCAGAAGCTGGTATTTGGCCAAGGAACCAGGCTGACCATCAACCCGAGTAAGTATGACAGGGTGAAACTACATGCAGCTGGCTACAGTCTTTTCCTTTCTTGACCGTATCCTGCAAGCTCTCCTTGAGGGACATATACTCATTTTGCATAGTCCTTTATAGAGAAGTAAGCCAGCAAAGACAGGAAAGCCCTCAAATTTCCACTTTTAAACACATCCCAGTAAAAACTCTCTTGCTTCGCTCTCCTTCTACAATCAGTTTCTAGTAAATCAGAATCCAGTGAGTTGATACGCAATTTCAATGAAAAAAACAGCAGAGAAATAGTTACCCCAACAAGTGCAAAAAGTAAAATTATCTGAGTACCAGCCAGGGGAAGATAATTAGGAAGGAAAAAAAAAGAAAGAAATGGATTACTGGAACCGTGATGGCAGCTTAGTCACAAAGAAAATGATTTTTAAAAAAATTAAAGTTAAAGTTTAAAAACTTTAAAGATATATATACATACACACACATACTCATATATATATATATATATATATATATATATAATCAGGGCTCCATTGCCCTCTGGAACCCCAGCACCCACCTACAGCAGCTGCCTTCTGAACTTATTAAATAACTTATAAACCTGTAGTTTAATGAAGAGTTGAGCAATCGAGACCATATTGACCCCCAGGACCCTTCTGCAAAGAGCAGCTTCTGTTCCGGTTTCTGTAAAGCCTTCTGTGGCTGTGAGAATAGTGGAGGTAGCAACTATAAACTGACATTTGGAAAAGGAACTCTCTTACCCGTGAATCCAAGTAAGTTTGAGGGGAGATTTAAATTACTTGTCCTTCCAAAACATTCCAGCTTTGGTTCCAAATCTAATGTTTGTGCTGGGGGGATATGGTGCCCATCAGAGGGATTAGAACTCCACCGTACAAAGACTAAATTACTTTCAGCCCAAAACATTCCTATCATCCATCTTAAACAAGATTATTGGTGCAAGGAGAAAAACTGAATACAGAATCCTGAGGGATCCAGCTAAGGGTCAGGAAATGTTTGCCAAAAAGATAAAGAGGAAATTAGCATATTGTGACTATGCAAATGCATAGACCAAATATAAATTGTCCTGACTTAGATGCTAACATTCCTCTTAAATTTATCGCCTGAAATAATGGGGCCCTGCAATTTCATTAACTAATGCTGAAAATTCTATAAGCAGGCTCCTTTTCTTCTTTTACCTTCACTTTATCTCTCTGAAAAGAACTGTTCTCAATCCCCAGTCTGGGAACTGAGGTCCCGTGGGTGGAGCTGTCTGGTTAACTCAGGCAGAGAGCATTTAACCCCACTTTTTCCTTGGTTACCAAAATAATGGATTCAGCCTCCACTTAGTTCACCTGAGAAGGGAAAACTTCATCCGTCCTCTGAGTGGTGAGAATAGAGCAGCACATTCTCTCCTTTCAAATATACACCCACCCTTCCGTAATGGTAATGTGTGAGTACTTAGAAAGTTTTTAAATGTTAGATATAAAAGTAAGGCACTGTGGTTGCTAATAGCTCTTCTTGAAAATCTGTGCTGCTGGTGGACTTCTGAAAGTGGTGCTTATAAACTAAGCTGGAGAAGACTCACTTGTAAAATTCAGATAAAATGAAAACGGGAAAAACTTGTCAAAGGGCGCCAGTCTCCTAAGTGCCCTGATGTTGAGTAAAGGCCAGATGCCCCGGTTTTACTTACTCAGATCTGCTTTCTATGATTAAGAAGAGATGCCCACTAGAGAGAGGCACTTTGAAAAACACAGCCCAGGCAAAATTCTTAAAAAGACTGGCTCTGGTGGCGTGGCGGGTGGTAAAGCATTCAGTGACACCATGTATGCAGCACTGAGGGAGTTAATGCAGACTTGCTAGCAGACAGCTTGGAATGTTCTGGGATAGGCCCTGCCTGAAGAACATGCAGTGTGGTTAGCCGTCAAGTTCCCATGGGCAGAAGTGCCTTGCTCAGCAGGGGCAAAATCAGCACGTCTGTGGCAACAGCAGCAATGAATAATATATGATGTTGTTGAATCCCAGGCATTCAGCAGTCTCCACTGAGGTCTTATCAAATTAAAGCTTCGAGGGAATTCATATGAACATCGCAGGAGACTCAAGGACTCAGTCGCTTTTCAGAGGGTGGGCAGCCAAGGCTAGGGACCAGACAGTAGGCTTTTTTCTCTGGTTTCTTACCGGAAACACACTAGGGAGGGGCTCTGGGGTGGGTTTTCCAGAATGCAGAGAAGCTGGGAGACCCTCTCAGCACTTGGTCAGCCTCTTAGGGGACTGAGAACTGTAACATCTCCTACCCTTTAAAATGTTGATGAGGTCAGGGAGTTTGGCAGCCTTACCAGGCAAAGAAAATATCTGTGCAAGGCTGGCATTCTTCCAGAGCTCTGGACGGTAATTGTATGCCAGATTTTCCATGCAGTGGACTCTTTAGCTGCAGGAACTACATGGCAAGGCTGGAGTCCAAGGAACCCATGATTACATTCTGTTTTTCTGCAGTAAGTGGAACACAGAGATTATTGCCACAGCAACACTTTGGTGCCTGTCTTGAGGGCCTCAGCTGAGGGCAGGCATCTGGTTTTGCTTATGTCCTGTGGAGGCTGAAGAGAGGATGGGAAGCTCTTTAGACAGGGAATACTGTGAAATAGTGAAGAGATGGGAAGGGTTGTTTGACTCCCTGACTGCTGTCCTTAAAAAAATGGATACGTCTTCTTAGCTAAATAATAGCCTTTTCTCTCACCCTTTTCATGATAGTAAGCAAGCTAAAACTTTAACCCTTTGTAATAAGTGGTTGCTTGAAGAGATGACTAAACAGGCTAGCATAAATTCAGTCCAAAAAAAGTCTGAGTTAAGAAAACTAAATTCAATTAAAGAGGTGTTGTTTTTCATGCCCTTTGGGGACAGGGTTTGATCATCACCACATCATGAAACTGCCTGGATTTTGTTCTTCCCATTTTTTGTGACATCCAGACATAGCCAGGGAGACTCCCAGGATTCCTGTGGTTGTGTCTGTTGGCAACAGAAGCATTGTTTGGTCAAGGGATGAAATTTACAGGAACCCCAAGTAAATGTGCAAAAGCCTGCCTCCAACAGAGACCTCACTTAACCCTACCACTGTGGCCACTGGGCTGCTCTGTGGGGTCAGAACACCTCAGGAGAGACTGTGGAGTGACCAGATGTCCTGGATTTCCTGGGATTCAGGCGTTTTCCAGGACAAAGGTCTTTCTTTGCTAAGCCCAGAATGATCCCCAGGATAGTTAATCACCATAACAAGGCACAGATAAAAACTTTTTTCTGTGAGCTACTACTTACATTTCTCCAGATTCAAGACCAACAAAAAAGCTAAGTTGTGTGAAAGCTCAGTTAAATGTGTCCATCATTTTTATTTCTTATGCTAGGGCATGAAGGGAAACTCAGGAGATACTGTTTCTTGAGGCTGCAGTCTAAACCTCATCTAATTCTGGTCAGTCTCCAAAAAGCTGAACACTCTCCTCCTGTCTCCTTGTAATCAATTCATTGTCATCAGAAATGTGTGACACCTCGAGGGGAGGGGAGGACATGTCTTGAAAACTGATCAGAGAAATTGTCCTGAAAATGATGCTGTAAAATGGAAATTAGACCTTTAGAAAGAGAGATGCTGAACATGAGAAATCAGTAAAGCCTCAAGACAGAAACTAGAGGAAATGGAGAGAGATGGGAGGCAGGAAGCCGGCCCTGGGGGGACGCAGCAGGTCAGTGTCCCAGGACCAGAGGTGGAAATGGTCTTCCGACCTTTAGTGGGAAGAAACTGAGCTCACAGGGCTGAGCCCCTTTGGGTGAGTTCATTCTCCCCAGAATAAAAAGAGGAGGAAGTCTGTGAGCTTCAGAAGTCCCCCTAGGGTTCTTGTAAAGGCCTCCAGTGCAGTGCTAATGCTGGTGGTGCTGACTATGGAAAGCTGACATTTGGACAAGGGACCATCTTGACTGTCTATCCAAGTAAGTGTAACAGGACACAGCAGTATACTGGAAATTCTGGAATTTCAGCCCAGTGTCAGGTTTCAAAGAACCAGATATTGCTTAAAGTTAAATGGTGTCCTCTGAGGTCCTTTCTCTTCTTTAATCTCAGTATTCATAGATTTCCTTTTGGACCCTGAGTTGTTAGGTCTGTCTCCCTGCTGCGTGTACAGCTGACCTTGACCCTGGAAAGTCAGAATCTTTCCTGCTTTCAGGGTCTTCTATGGAGGTGATGCCCTAACTTTTTTGAGGGGGAGGTCACCCTTTCCAAATGACTCCCCTGAGTAACCTATTCTAATGTTTAGTGGCATTCCCTGTCGGAAAGTCCTTCCTTACATCAATCTTAAATTATGCTTGGTATAACCGAGGCCATTTCCACCAGCATCATCCACAATAAAGAGGAAAATTGAGAGCAGGGTTGGAATAGGTATGTGGTATTTTGTTCAGAATGGGTTTTAAATGAAAGCGGAGAGGGAAAAAATGAAAACTGAATGGGAATCTGAGGTCTTATTTCAAATCCCTCTATGTTTCCTGTCTGTTGTCTCCTTTTGCTTCTATAGATGCAAAACTACAAAGAGAGAGAGGGGGAGAGAAAGGATAGACAGAAGTAAACATCCACTGTGTCCATTCCCTATCGCTGAAACCACCAGGCAAGGGATTACAATTAATTCCAAAGAGTTTCAGATACACAGCTTAATACCTTTCTCCTCGTGGTAACTTGTATCCTGGCTGATAATTAGAGCAGATAGAAAGCTTTGGCTTTGGTGTGTTTGCCGCTGCACCCCACTGGGAAGAGACAGAAACTTGACTGTTTTTTAAGATTCATAAAGTTCCTTCTGTCAGTCGTTGTAAAACTCCCTGAAGCAGGGAGATGCGTGACAGCTATGAGAAGCTGATATTTGGAAAAGAGACACGACTAACCGTGAAGTCAAGCAAGCTGGAAAGACCTAAACTCACAGTGTTCCTTATGTGCTTTTGCTCCCTTCCCTGTTTCAGGCCTTTTGGCTCTTTCCTGTAGGGATTCTAAGGGAGTCAAATGGAAATGGATTAAAGAGAATCTGGAGCCCCGTGGGTGCTCAGAAATGATAAATGAAAGGAATAAGAGACAGAAAGGGAAATAAAGTTGAAAAGCAGGAATATGCTTTTCACTGCAGCTTGATAAGACTGAGATGGGAGGTGGGTGTCAGAGAAGGGTGTCATCACTCCAGTTGCTATTACAGAACACTCTGTTTTCCTAGGATCGCTATCAAGGGCAGTGTCCTCTTATGCCAAAGGGATGAGTCAAGTCCCTACATTTCTGGAGTAGCTGCCTTTGGGCAGGCGTAGTTGGTCAGGCAGATAGTACAATCCCAGTTCAGTGTGCATGGAGGAGGCCACCTGACGTTGCCACCTGTATCTGCTCCACTCAGTGGCAGCATAAATTCATGCCAGGTGGGTGTCGATTTGAAATATGCCAGTGCCACTACAAGGCTGAATATTGAGTTGTTGTGATCATCTTGAATGTGTGAGATGCCTCCAAGTGAAGTCTGGTTCTAATGAGCAGGGTGCAGGTTGGACCAATATGGCCCATTTCCTGTTGAGTTTCTCCAGGCCCAGTGGTGTGGGAGCCAACATTAAGAGACTGACATTTGAGCTAAGGATCCTATTGACTGAAATATGCCAAAGGGATCTGAAAGGCCAAAACTGCCTTCAGAGCTCGGCCTTTGTTGTTAGCTCTCTGGCAGTCGTCATTTCAGCAAAATGCATCCACTTAGAAAGGTCAGCTCTTCATTAGGCAGACAAATGAGAACAACATATTGACCAGAGATAAGGAGTTGGGAGCCCAGATCTCAGCCTCTGAGAGCCTGGCATTTCCACTTCTTTAATCACGCGAGCCGGTGAGCATATGCTGTCTCAGAGAAAGCAGATCAATGGTGCCTGAGGACCTGGTGTCACCAAGCTAGGGTTTAGAGACGGAAATGAGATGCAGATAGGGATGTTGTGTGAATTGGGGAATAATAGAGAAGGGAGGAGGAGACAGGGAGTTCAATGACGCTTTTTAAAACCCGCAGCATGTGAGAAATTGTAATGACACAAAGGTGAAGAAGTATGTATTGCATATAATCCTAGCAAGTTTCCTACCATTCCCAACAGAATCTGGCCTCACTGTGGCTCCAACTCACAGATCCTATAGGTAATGCCAAATGGTACCTGAGATGCCTTTTGAAATGGCATCAAGAAAGACTGGGCTCTGAAATCTTTGAGAGTCACCTGTCAGTTATTGTAAAGGTTTGGATGGCTGTGTGACAACCTCCTACAACAAGCTGATGTTTGGGCAAGGGACAAGCTTATCAGTCATTCCAAGTAAGTCTCCCTGGGATGCTGCCTGTGGAGTGCGGTGGGGCTAACAGTATCATGCATTAGGGCTTAAATGGCTTTGCAGATGGCATGGTGGTTGAGGACACAAAATTGAGAGAATCAAGATACGTTGACTCTGATCAGAAAAACAGGTCACATAATAGCAAATATAGGTTTAGTCCTTAAAAGGTAGCATAGATAACATGGGACTTGAACGTGGCAATTTGAAAAAAAACCTGTGGTCTGTCAGCACGTTCTCACTGCACATGGGGGATAAACAGAAGTGGGGGAATAAGCAATGGACATTGCATGATGGGGGTGCTAGCGAAATGAGGCAGGTCAGAAAGAAGCAAGGTGATCAGAGCCCCATACGGGGTTAATCTAGAGAAGATGAATTGTTCCATAAGGTTCACAAAGAAATAAAGTCCAAAGATGTAATAAGGAGTCCTGATTAAAATCCACTTCAGAATCATATGATCATCAGGAGAGAAATTAAGTCTTAAAAGAAAAAGAATTTTTAAATGCCCGAGCATAAAACAAATGGACCTACACCTTTAATTAGACAGCAAGTCACACAAGATGCACATTAGCCTTCCTTTTAATTCCCTCTCAGGAGGAATGAGTCCCTCCAGCTGCGCATGGTCACAGCTGCTCTAAGCCCTGGAGCTCCTTCCCAGTAATACACTTACTCCTGCGCCTGCACAGGGGAAGGAGATGCCTGCCTGCCCGTCTCTGCCTTTTGGTCCGTCGCTTGGCGGGGCCCCAGGTGTAAGCTCTGGCTGTCTCTTCTGCCTGGTTTTTGTTGAGCTTCCTATCACAGTGGAACACGGGTAACCAGTTGTATTTTGGGACTGGGACAAGTTTGACAGTCATTCCAAGTAAGTCAAAGAAAATTTTCCATCACCATTGTGTTGAGCAAACCCTTTAAACTGCAGAAACAGCTGTCAAAGTCTGCTACTCTGTTTCTCTGCTTCTAGGTATAACTTTATCTGGATCAGAGTAAAGAGGCGCCCCCACACCCGAGAATGATTTATGCTTGGACAGGTCTTTATTTCATTCCTTGAATATCTATCTATCTATCTATTATCTATCTATCTATCTAACTATCATCTATCTCAGAAATAGTTGTTTTTAACAGTTAGTTCTGTGCCTCACCCAAATTGTCATTAACTAAATGCAAATGTGCTGCCACACTGATAAACTTCATTGGAAGAAAACAAAAAAACCAAACCCAGAGAATGTTCCTTGAACATTCCTGAAGTAGGGGAGCAGGCGATGTCACTTGCAGTGACAGCTGGCCTCTGTAGGTCACCCCCACATCTGTGCCAACCAGAGAAGCTGGGCCCTTTGTGGCACAAGCCTCAGGAGCAGAGAATGGAGGGACATTCCCAACTGAGAGGAGAGGGACTAAGAGGCTAGAAGGGAAATGAGGTGACTTTACAGAAAACCGAATATGGAATGGTGTAAAGGGATGAGAAAGATGGCAGGGAGTCCACACTCACTCTTGTATTTAGACCTGGGGGATGCACTGATAGATACCACGTGGAGAGAGAAAGAGGATTTCTGTTTCTCTCTGAAGAAAAATGTGGCAGAAAAATCAAAAGAGATCACACATGTCAAGCATCTCCTAATTACAGTCATTCTGGTTTATCTCAGTTGTCCAGCAGGAAATGGTAGGAAAGGGTCACTGGTGCCTTTGATGTTGTGGAAGCATTGCAGGAAGGTGATTTGCAAGAAATGGGGCAGGGGTTTGCAGTAGAGTTGGGAGAGTTTAGAGTGATGGTTTTTGTAATGACTTAGAACACTGTGTATCTAACTTTGGAAATGAGAAATTAACCTTTGGGACTGGAACAAGACTCACCATTATACCCAGTAAGTTCTTTATCCTTGGTCAGGAAATCAGCCTGCATAAGATTCTGGGGGTCATAGTAGACATGTGGGCTTACAGAATTTTCATCTGTCCTTGTTCAGAACTGGTCGAGACAGGCGGCAACCAAATATCTGAGTTTTCCGGGGGAACTCCAGTCCTGACTATTTAATTCAAAACTAGAAAATATGATTCACAATTCTGTTTTTGCTGTTGCCATCAAGTGCTAATGTGGCATGTGAAGAGAATTCAGGCAGAATGACTGCATCTTCGCTTTTATCTTGTGTGATAGTTTTAACTTTAAGTACTGCAAGTATTTGGGAGAAATGGTAGAAACATAGAATATCAAAGAGACAAGCAAACCAAGAGACCCAGAGAGGCAGGCAGATGGAACGTCAGGCAGTATAATTTTACAAAACTAATTCAGTGTGTGTCTCTCTATGCAAATGGCAAGGTATCTGGAAAGGTGCTAAGAGCTAGTGCTCTGGGCGGGGCAGGATTATCTAAATAGAACACTAAGCACTGATCTCAGGGGGAAAGTTTAAACTTGGAAATCTCTGGGTTTGATTTTTTCTTTTTTTCCAATGAAGTTTATTAGTGTGGCAGCACATCTGCATTTAGTTAATGACAATTTGGGTGAGGCACAGAATTAACTGTTAAAAACAACTATTTCTGAGATAGATAGATAGATAGATAGATAGATAGATAGATAGATAGATGATAGATAGATAGATACTGGATATATATACACAGGGTAGAAGAATGTGAGAAACATGGGCAAATAGATTCTTTTGCACCTGCAATTAAAAGCTGTAGAAAAGTTGAATATGTTCACTTCGTAATCAAAGACAACCACACAAAATAGAACAGAAAGCACACTTGCAAGAGCGAGAACTGGAGGTGTGGAACCTTTCTGTCTTAATCACTCAGTTGCCTAGAATAATCTTTTTTATATTTTGCTGCATTAGAAATTAAAGGCATGAGTATTGAGGATTTCGGTAGGTCAGACTTTTATAGTGACAATTACATTACAAAGCACCTCTCAGCTAGCTTGGATAAAGCACCTTTAAACATCAAAGTCTTTTTCTTCTCTCTGGTTAAGATAGAAAAATGGTCTCTCCTCACTCTATATCTAAGGACAGGGGGCTCCGAGAGTTCCAGACTTACAAAGTGAGACTGCAGCAGAGCTGAGCCGTGGGACCTGGAGGGACCCAGTGATGGTCAGTCTGCTGCCTCCCACAGGTGCTATAGTAGCCACAACCGTTCAGGGAACTGTCCCCGGGTGAGAACATAACACACGCAGGGAAAATCCCACTGCTACTAAGAGCAACTCAGCATAAGAATGTCCTACCCAGCAAGGGACAGTCAGAGGGCTCTAAACCAGAGCCCCAAATATTTGAAAACTTTATCTGGAAGTCAGCTATAACAAGTTCGTTTTCCAAGTCGTGCTTCCAGAAGCTGTTGGTGGTTGGTAGTTGCTAAGGGCTTTGAAACTAGAGGACATCACGGCAGAGTGGAATTATTTGGAACAAGGGGTTATGATTAGAATTCATGAGATGAAAGAAGATTCTGGCTGGAGGACTAGAAAAATCCTGAAAGAAAAGATACAGTAAACCTTGGGGGAGTTGTAGCATTTACCCTAGTCCAAGCAGCAAAGAGCAGAGGGAAGCCAAATTCCAATAAACAATTGGCCTTTTTACTTTTACAAGTTCCTGCAATTATTACAATGTCTTCAGCCTCTTGGGCAAATATCAACAGGTCCTAAATGCAAAGTGGAACAGTCCTCTGTTTCCAGAACCAAGTAACTCGGCCCCACCCCACATACCACCCATGCTCAATCACTGTTTTTGTAGAGGAGTTTGATGCTGTGTGGACTATGGAAACAAGCTGATCTTCGGCACAGGAACCATTTTGAGAGTCAAGCCTTGTGAGTATAAAACACACTCAAGTCCCAACCTGGGTTTCGTTGCATATCAAATAAATTTTTTCTGGCTGAGAAGTATTTGATTCTAAAGAAAGGAGAAGTGAAATTCCAGGTGCAACACAAGCATTTCATTAGTGTGATTCATTAAGAATTTCCATGTGTTGCCTTTGAGAGCGTTTATCACATCCATTCACTAGTGAGACCCACAGTTTTAAAATTCAGTTAAATTTGAAAAAAAAAAAAATTGTCAGCATCTCTGTGACCACAGTGCTTGCTATTTGGGTGTCTAGACTTCCAAAATGGAAACCTCAATCTGTAGTTTTGAGCTTGGAGATTTATCCTGAGCCTGTGACTTAAAGATGTGTAAGAAAAGCTACACACTGCTGGACTTTGTAGGGCATTTGTGGGATCAGTGTCATGAAGAAACCTGGGTAGACAGGTTGGTGAGGAGACACTGGTGACAGGTGTCTGCCCTGTTTCTGTAAAGCTGCTGACAGCAGTGAGAAGAAAAGCAGCGGAGACAAGCTGACTTTTGGGACCGGGACTCGTTTAGCAGTTAGGCCCAGTAAGTCTGAGCAGAAAGTAAGATCTTTATGCCTTTCCTATTATTTGTTCTAGCCTGATATTTGAGTTGTCCTCCTTTGGATTCCAGATCAACAAACCATGGTGGCTTTTCATACTTCTTTTAATATTTGTGGCTAAGGGCCCTCCATTCTTCCCATCTCTCCTACATGAGGGTCATGTGGCCAGGTCCACACTCATCAAGAAATCAACAGTGAGGCAGTTGGTTGGCAGTGTGTCAAGAAACTGAAGTCATCATCTCCAGGGCCCTCACTCTGGTTATGTGTGTTTCAAGCTTTTATGCCAGCAACAGAGGAGAGGGAGAAGTGACCAGTAGCAATGACCAGGGCTATTAGCTGTACCTGGTGTCTGTGGGTTTCAGAGCAGCTGTGGAGGTTCTGGGAGTTCAGGGCATGAGTTTTTCTGGCAGAGGGGTTTACGTAAAGGGTTGGCCCAGAGTGCGTATTCAGGAGGAAGCGCTGACAGACTCACCTTTGGCAAAGGGACTCGTCTCATCGTCCAGCCCTGTAAGTGCTTTTGCCTGGGAGGTGCGGTTCAAACTGCAGTCCTCATGGGGGCATTTCTAGACGTTGGCTTATGTGCTTCTGGTGTCACTACCATTGTGGGCACTGTCCTAAGTACATGGGAAGTTTTCAGCCATGTAGAGAAGGAGGTGATGCAGTTTGTGCTTTGGAGGACTCCTGAGATTTGCCCTTTGGCAACTGTGTTTGAGTGGGAGTCCATCATTGGAAAATCTGGATGCCAGCAGACAAAAGATATGAGCTTAGGATGGGTCACAAACATATGGAGGCCACTTTGCCAGCAGCACCTTTGCAACGAAAATTGCTCTCATAGGAAATGTGGAAATGGCTGTGTAGATAGAGATTTGGCCATTTCTCCTTTTCTGTCTTTATACCTTCTTCTCTACCTGACTTAGGGACCTTAAATTAGAACAGTTATTAATCATTTGATTTCTCGGCCCCATCACTCATCAAGTATGACAAGAGGGATTCATTAAGATAAAACCCAGAAAGAGAAAGGACAAAGAATTCAACTCTCAATGTCTTCAGAGTTGAACCTGACAGCTCCTCAGCCTTAACCATCTAGTCAGCACCCCATGATCAACTGAGGTCAAAAAGGGCAACCAGCAGGTAATGTTAGTCAAGTGGGTATCTGGCCAGAGCCCTGCTGCCCTCATAGGAATTAATACTATGGAGTTTGGGAAAGGGAAATGATTCCATGAGGGCTCACCCAGGTTGCCCATCTGGGAGAGATCATGGGGAGAGTTCTGAGTGAGGGAGGGAAGACCAGATGGAAAGTCAAGCAGCAGGTTTCTGTTATGAAGCATCTCACAGTGTAAACACCGGCACTGCCAGTAAACTCACCTTTGGGACTGGAACAAGACTTCAGGTCACCCTTGGTAGGTAACAGAAACTGTAAGGTAACTTAACTGTGTGTTCCTTTAAAACAAGGGATACTGCACAGGGGATATCCTGCTTGGATGTAGTCCTTCCTTCCTTCCAGCGGGAGGTGATCTCACTGAGGATACATACCTGCATTCCGTCAGTTCTTGTGCATTTTTATACCTGTTACAGAGGTTTTCCTTTCCACCTGTGAAAACAGAACCTCTCTGCTCCAAGCTTCTTCAGTCTTTTTTACCCTGTGTATATCCTTTAGAACAGTGGTTTGGGAATTAATTTATCATCAGGACTTTATCACTCTGGGCAACAGAATGAAAGGGCTCTCAAATAGAGAACAGAGAGTCCTGAATACTCAGATAACTTTTCCAGAGTGATATGTGTTATGTGTAAATGGGATGAAGTGGGCTAGAATGACCTTCTAATGGCTGTTTTGGAGACACACTAAGGAAACTTGCTTAATATTTTACACCCTTAGCTTGTTAGAACATTGGTAAAGTAAAAGCAAAACCTTGACCCTCTAGGAACATAAACAAATGCCGACTCCTCTCCCCCAAAGCACTGCCATGTTCCATTATGTGCAATTATGAAATAAATACATGATAATTTATATGAACTTACATAGATGAGTAGTTTGGGTATTTTGAACCTGTGGGTAAGATGCAAATTGTAGAAGTTCTGGAGCATCTCACCAGGCAGTTCCTCATACAAAGTGGTCCCTGAAGACAAATAGTGTACCTGGGCATGATCTGTTTGCAGTATTGGTTTATGCACTGTTCGGGGACCTGTTTGAAAGCTGATTATGTCCCAGTGTGCCAATTTGGGGTCTCAATTAACTGTGCTCAGTGCCCTGAAAAGTGCCCATGTTTACAGTCTAGAAACATGACAAAATGGCCCCATTCCTGTAGGAAAAGAAGAACGGAACTGTGTGTGATATGGTACTGATCAGTGCTGCTCTCCCTTGTCCCTGCCATGCTGGGAGCTGGCTGCAAGGTTTCCCCAGGGGGTTTTTGTTAAAGCAGGTATTACTGTGACAATAACAATGACATGCGCTTTGGAGCAGGGACCAGACTGACAGTAAAACCAAGTAAGTTGGGGAAATGGTTCAATCTTAAAAGCTGACCTGAGTGAGCGGTGGTGCTGTTCTGGGCAGTTTCTGTGGCGTTAAGACACTGCCACTCCCAAGAGGATCTAAGCACCTGGTTTCTTTGTGCCTGAGACCCTGAGCTGGTTGGAAGTCTGTTAGTTGATGAAGTCTGGCAATCCTAAGAATTAGGTCAAGAAGAAGTAGAAAATTTCACTGGTTTCATCATTGGCTCTGGATATATAAAAATGCTAAATATAAGCCAGGCGAGGTGGCTCACTCCTGTAATCCCAGCACTTTGGGAGGCCGAAGTGGGCAGATCATGAGGTCAAGAGATGGAGACCATCCTGGCCAACATGGTGAAACCCCATCTCTACTAAAAATACAAAAAAGTAGCTGGGCGTGGTGGTGGGTGCCTGTAGTCCCAGCTACTCAGGAGGCTGAGGCAGGACAATCACTTGAACCCAGAAGGCAGAGATTGCCATGAGCCAAGATCGTGCCACTGCACTCCAGCCTGGCGACAGAGCGAGATTCCATCTAAAAAAAAAAGGAACTATGGCTGAGAAAGTGGCATGGGGCTCCTGGTCCTAAAATAGCCACTGGGCCCCCAGTGTTGACCTCCTGTGCTGGGTGCTATTGTCCTCATGTGCCTCTGGCACAAGCATTCTGTCAGAACCCAGTGTTCTAGGAAGAAAACAGGGGATTTAAGATCAAGTTCAGATCTATCTGCACAGCCAGCTGTTAATTTTAAAGAACTGTCCTGACCTTGCAAAGGAACTGGGAACAGAGGCTGCAAGGTGGGGAGACTTCCACTAGAGGGGAAGATGATCTCAGTTTCTCAGTCTCCCCCTCCATCCTCCCCACCTGTTGATTATTGTAAAGCCCCATAGAACTGTGTGAATTATGGAGGAAACCAAGGAAATCTCATCTTTGGAAAAGGCACTAAACTCTCTGTTAAACCAAGTAAGTGTTGGGGATTCAAAGTCCTGATTTATCATCAGGACTTTGTCACTCTGGGCAACAAAATGAAAGGGCTCTCAAATAGAGAACAGAGAGTCCTGAACACTTGGATAACTTTTCCAGAGTGATATGTGTTATGTGTAAATGGGATAAAGTGGGCTAGAATGACCTTCCAATGACTGTTTTGGAGACACATTAAGGAAACTTGCTTAACATCCTATACCCTTAACTTGTTAGAACATTGGGGAAGTAAAAGCAAAAGCAGTAAGTGCAGCTAAAGTACAATGCAGAGTGAGTGAGAAGAGACTTGCCAACTCCTTTCTCTGTTATATCTTCCCCCCACCTTCATCCTTGAACCCCACAGAATTGCTCCTGTCCATGCCCCTGGCTGTTCCCAGTCCAGACCAGCACGTCCTTCTGCTGGACATAGGAAATCCCCAGACTTCATAACATGTCACAGGGCCCCCTCCCTCAGGTGGCAGATCTCAATATTGATCACCCACACCACTGTAGGGAGTGGTGACCTTTTCAGCAATGGTCCCATGGAAGAGGGAAGCTTTATTTACACCATCAAGGGCCCACGGATGATCCACAGTCTGTGTGACTGCTGTGTGATTGGTTTCCAGACATTAGCTTTAATAGGAATCATAGGAGAAGGGACAGGGTGGCTACTGCAAGGGGTTTTTTGTTTAAGGAGAACACACTGTGGAACTCAAACTCCGGGTATGCACTGAACTTCGGCAAAGGCACCTCGCTGTTGGTCACACCCCGTGAGTTCTTGTGGTTTACTAATTGTCCTTTCTGGAAAGAAATCCGATGGGACCTGTTGAAACACAGCTGAATTTAATTGCTTTGCTTAGCATGCAGTTGTTAACTATGTCTGATGTGTGCGCAAGATATGAATACATGTTTCCCTGGAGGCTGGATTTGGTTATCAGGTCTCGGGGCAGTTTGATAAATTGTGCTAATGCTACAATCACTGTTTTTCAAAGGTCCACAAAGCACGTTGTGGCTTTGGGAAAGGCAGAGATAAGAAACAAAGCTTTGTGATAGAGACAGAAACAAGCCCATGAAAAGGGAAGCTACCAAAGCAATGGCATAGCCAAGGAAGTGTGTCCTCAACAGATAAGTGGCAAGGACCCTGTTGAGCTGATGCCTGTGTGGTCTGGTAGAATTAAAAAATAAGGCGAGTGAGCTGGGCGCAGTGGCTCACGCCTGTAATTCTAACACTTTGGGAGGCTGAGGCGGGTGGATAGCTTGAGGTCAAGAGTTCGAGACCAGCCTGACCAACATGAAGAAACCCCATCTCTACTAAAAATACAAAAATTAGCTGGGTGTGGTGGTGGGCACCTGTAATTCCAGCTACTTGGGAAGCTAAGGCAGGAGAATCGCTTGAACCCAGGAGGCAGGGATTGCAGTGAGCTGAGATCATGTCACTGCATTCCAGCCTGGGTGATAGAGCGAGACTCCGTCTCAAAAACAAAAAGAAAGAAAAACAGAAAAATAAGGCGAGTGGACTAAGGACTCAAGTGAAGGGAGGGGCAGCAGGAGTTCCAAGCTTGGCATGGCTTTCTTCCTCTACCAGAATAGCAGAACAATGTAACTTTTTCTAGAGAGACAACAGAACCCTTGAGGTATCACATGGATGGGCTTGCTTGTTTAGATAGCCCCCTTCCTCACCGCAAGTCCCCACATGGACTTCACCCCCTTACCTAGGCTGGCCGAACCAACCCTATGGGAGAGGCAGAGAATCCCAGGACTAGGGAGGGCCTCCCCACATCCACTAGATTATCTGTAATAAAACAGAATATTTATCCGAGTTGTGAAGCTGTCAGGGAGCAGGTAATCGTGATGGATTATAAAAAGCAATATTGAAAATTGTACAAGCTATCTCCACACCTGGAGAATTCAGTGGGCTTTTTTGGTTGTTATTGGGGTTTTTTTCTGTTAGAATTACAGAAACAGGGGTGCTTTCCTGTAGGCACCCTATTTGCAAAAATGTCTGCCATCTCACATTTCAATAGTATTTCATCAACAGTTCTCTGCACATGAACCAGCTGTGACAATAAGGTAATGTGGCTGATTTGTTAACAAATCGAGTTCACACATTTCAATGAGTGGCCCAGTCAAAGCACTCAGCTTGAAGCATCCAACACTGTCCATTGCTTCCCCTCACTGAAACCACCCTCAAAGGCCAAAACACTTTCTTTTTGTAGCATCCATGATGGCTGTATCTTTTAAAGGTGGATTTTACTTTTATTGATAATCAAAATCCTTTCAGAACCAAGACTATTAAATTTAGGGGGAATCGACTAGTTACTGATACTGTTTTGGATCCAAAAATAGATGTGACTATAAAATAATGTCATGGGTTTGTTTATGTGGCTCATAAACTGGCTCTCAGGAGGAATCCTAGATGGAATATTTCAGAGGGTTCAACAGTCATTTGGATATTTAAGTCCTCGTATGTTCGCTAAATCAGCCTCTTTAATTAATAAACACGCATAAAGATAGCATGAGATTGAAGAACTTTTGCAAACTCAGACCCAATAGCAGCAGTGAAGACTTTCTCTATAAATTAAGATACAATCCCAAATAAATTACTTTTAGAAAAATATGAGGTCAAGGCCTTTCAATGGGGAAAGTGCATGTAATGCCATATTTATTCATGGAGAGTAAAGCTGCTTCCATAAATGGTAACATTGCGTTGGTTTATGTAGAGACTCATAACACTGTGACTACCTCAGGAACCTACAAATACATCTTTGGAACAGGCACCAGGCTGAATGTTTTAGCAAGTGAGTATTACAGACAAGACAGGCTTTATGTTAAAGGTTGTTGGTGTTCATGTTTGAGGGACAAGGGAAGGTAGGACAAGGGAAGTACCCGTGTAAACTGTGCAAGCTCAAATCACTGCTATCTGAAGTGGCAATTCTGGTTCCCTCTACTCTGGACAGGAGGGGTGAAGGAGAGCTCTGAGGTTTACCATGATGGACTTGCTGCCAATTTCATAAGAATTGTATCCATCATTAGAAAAATGTTTATGACTTGAAGGTCTCGAGAAACTCCTGTGAACACAACAGGAGTTCTGTGTTCTTTATTCTCTTCTTTTAAAACTGTATTCTCACTTTACATTTTTTACTCATTTTTCTGCCTCTTTTTATGCCCCTCTCCTCTGTGCAACTCAATGCTTCATCTGGGCATTCATGTTTTGAGAAATCATCTCAAGGGGAAATCATGTCCAGATCCTAGCATGTCACTCAAAGCTCTCTCAAATCTGGGCCCTTTCTGTTCTCCAAATTTATTTCCAGCGATTCCCTTTCATGAATGCTCTGCTCCAGGAAAACTAGGCATCTGCCTCCCTTGAATATTTACACATGCCCACACCTGTACCCTGTGTCCATACGTCAGACATCCTGGACCCACCACCTAAAACAGGCTTGCACAGGTGACAAAATTTGGTTTCACCGTCTCTCAGCCTTGAAACCCAGCATAGGCATTACCAGATTTAGTTTCATAGGAATGGTGTGAAAAATGATATCATTTTTTCATTAAGCAGGCCAAGGTAAGAGATCCATCAGACAAAGAAGCAAATCAGGGAGGAGAGAGATGGCTTCTGTAATGGGTTTGGAAAGGAAAGATCTGTCCCTGAAATAACACTAATATAATCCAAGTCGGAGATTTACAGGCTGCATGTTTGTTGGTTTCCCTTTGGAGTGCTCCATTCCTAATGCCAGTTGTTAAGCCCCTGGTCCTCAATGTGGCCGGGGCTGAGGAAGTAGGAGGAGACCATGCTGGCCACTCAGTGGTGGTGCCCATGGAGTTTCGGGCTCAGACTTTCTGTGAGTACCTCAAAATTGAGAGAAGCTCAAAAGGATCATGCAGGAAAAATGGGAGAAGCCACCTTCTTAGTCATAAAAGGATTGTTTCTGATTAGTCCTTGAGCTGTGTTATGTCCTGGGGAAGGGACGGTAAGAGTGGAAAAGTCTCTCCTAGGACAGGATAGGAGGATAGGAAGTGCTGAAAAGTCCTTTTCCTGGTGACTAGCAAAGCAGGGGATGAAAAGATCTGGAGTTGGAGTCCAGGGTGGATTCCAGGGCAGACAATTGCATAGGACTGCCTTGAGTTCTGTGGATTGAAAAAGTTGGGCATCCCTTCAGATGTTCCTGAGCTGACCTCGGTCAGAGGTGCCTGGCTCGAGCACCCAGAAGGTGTGATCAGCACGCCAACCCCTCCTGCCAGGTGGACCGTGACAGCTTCCCTCAGTCCCTCCCACTGTGACAACAGTCTCTCTGACTGCTTTTGCTTTGGTGCTGTGGACATAAACTGTCCCTACTATGTCCAAGTGAGGTATATAATTTTCAGAACCCTGGAGAATAATTATCTAAAACAACAGTGGATATGCTAGGATTTTGGCATTCAGTATTCTGGGCCTGTACAGGAAAACTCTTTCTTTAGAACATGTAGAAAGACTATCCTTTATTTATCCAGTATGGAAACAGTCGTGAAATCCAAACCGACACTGGGATCCTGTGCCAGGTTATTACTGTGACAATTACTTAATATTCTCTGTGCTCACGATATCGCTCCTTCCAGAAGATCTTTAGGGAAAACTTGGTTCAGTTTCTGGGAGGTTTTTGCTCAGCTGAAGATCACTGTGTGAATAATAATGCAGGCAACGTGCTCACATTCGGAGGGGGAACAAGGTTAATGGTCAAACCCCGTGAGTATCTCTGCTGAATCCATAATGAATGCTCTAATTTCAAAAGGAAGCCATAGCACTGAGCTCTGTTTTCTGTTTTCTCTACTTAATTTTTTTATATTAATTATAATGGTTATACGTTATCAATACATGGCATATGTATAAGTGAAAATGGACATACATATAACTACCTGGCATGGGAACAAATGTGCTGGAGAAAAACAGATTTCTTGTCCTTTTTGTCTTAACCATTTGGGTCAGAAAGTCTGACTGAGTAGAACATGGGCTGGGTGAGCACTGCAGTGGGGGAATCCTTCTCCAGCGGCTTTGTCAGGATTATGCTCCTTGCTGGCCTGGTCAGAAGGCAGCTTTGTCAGGAGGTAGAGGGATGAACTAGTTAACCTCAGAAGAGCCTTTCCACCCTGACCATGCTGTGAATAGACCGCCATAATAAACAGTCTTTTCTGCTGCCTCTGGCCAGGGTCCCAGCTGGAGGAGACCGCCGGCCAGATTTGGGGATTGAAAGGGATTTCCTGATACACATTGGGCCTGGTCGGTTTTGGTAAAGCTTTCTATGACTGTGTAATGCTGGCAACAACCGTAAGCTGATTTGGGGATTGGGAACTAGCCTGGCAGTAAATCCAAGTGAGTCTTCATGTTAACTCTGTCAAACCTGTCTGTGCAGTTTGAAATATCTCAGAAATTGCCTCCTTCTTTTTAGCCCTGATGTTTAAAATATCTAGTTATGGCTAGTGTTTTCTTCCTGTGTCCACCAAAGCTGAACCCTTGCCTACCCCTCAATCAAAATAACTAGGTAGAGGGATCCAGATAAGCAGGGTAGGAAGGCCATTGGAGTGTTCAGCTGTTTTCTTAGAGAGCAAACATATTCGTGCATTCCAAAAAAGCCTGTCTGGGAGTACTGAATATTACAGAAGGTGAAAGTGTGCAGCACATTTCATGGCCGCTTTAGTCTGCACTGTGCCAGCCTCACTGTGGGCCATTGGTAAATACTGCTGCTTTCCAGCCAAAGACAGGTCAAGTGCTGGGAACTCTCAGGACTCACAGCCATGCTCGTGACCATGCTAGAGCACATCTCCCCAGTGTGGATTATCCAGAATGACTCAAACTTGCCATATAACTCCTGCATCTCTCAGTTCTCTTTGGCTTAGAACCTCATTGTGGATGTGCTAGAGGTAACAGAAAAGGAACTGATTTCATCCTAATTCTGGCCTCTTCTGAGAAGTTATTCTCTGCAAGAGTCTTCAGGAGCATCTTACAGACCACCTACACTGTTCAGAATTTTGTTCCACACACGAAATTGTGTTCCCAGCAGTGTTTGCTGTGGCTTTGACTGAGGCCAGGTCCTGAGTCAGTTTTGGAGCTCCAGGCTTGGCAAAGCTGGATAAGGGCCACAGAGCCAAAGGGCTTCAGGAAAGACATCTTGGATACAGACATTAATGAATTTCTAAATGGGCTTCTATGTGCTAACTTGATAAGATTCTCTGGGGAGAAGGTCATCCTTTGCAGCTGTAAATATAAGACACATGCAGGAAAAAAAAAAAGAATGGGAAATGTCTGTTACAGTGCCAAAATGAAGATAATGGGTATAAATATTGGATTTGTTTTAATATTAAGTTTATGAAATGTAAGTCTTTCAGAAGAACTATCTCGGATATATTTATTAGGTCAATGAACTATTTTATCAATGTGACTGGTATACACACTTCAAAGGAGAACCCAAAATGGCAGGCAGGGGAGAGTGGCTAATGAAAGGTATGGCATAGAGGTTAAGAATATGAATTTTGGAATCAAACTGTTCAGACAAATCCTAACTCTGCACGTTACTTAATCTCTTTATGCCTCATTTTTCTCATCTGTAAAATGGGGATGGTAATAGTACCTAGCTCACTGAGATGTTATGAGATTTAAAGAGCTAATACCTAAAAATGGACCTTGCATGGTGGCAGGCCAATAGAAAGTTTTCAGTTAATATGTTTTTATTGCTACTATGTCAGGTTGCTGGAGGGAAGGGAGAAAAATGGAAATGATCCCCATTGACAGTTTTTGTAAAGTACAGCATTAGAGTGTGCCTCTGGCAACACAGGCAAACTGATCTTTGGACAAGGGACAACTTTACAAGTAAAACCAAGTAGGTCTGGATGTTTCCAGGTGAACTGCAGTTATCCACTGTGTTCATTTTTTTGTTTAATCTTCTCTGTCTCAACTTCTAACCAAAGACTCTTACTCTTAGGTTATATTTTCCTTTTAAAGTAAGTAGAATGTGCGTCAAGTCTGGTTAATAGGGTCTTTCCTAACTCACTTGGTTTCAGCTAGAGGCAAAAAGAGGGGTGTGTTGGATCTGGAATTCCTAGGTTAAGGCTGAGAGAATGTCAGTTTGGCTGACTTGGAAGAAATAAAAACATCAAACGTGGGTGGTTCACACAAAAGAAGGTGATTTTTCATAATAATATACTAAAGTAGAATCCACCCTTGTGACCACCAGAATTATTCAAGTTCTGTCTTCCAAGGAGAAAACGGGCAGCATGGAAATGGTATGTTTTTGTTTGGGGGAAGAAAATGGGGAGAGAGAGAGAAAGGGGACTATTCGTTGTTTGGACTGTTAAGAAACATGGAAGACAGCACTTCTCGTTGGAAGGTTTTTCAAAGGTTATCACCAAGCAGAAGTCCAAATGTGTGTAACATACCCCTGGCAAACTTTATAGAAGAAGGAAGCTGGGAGCAGTGGCTCTCATCTGTAATCTCAGCATTTTGGAAGGCTGAGGCAGGAGGATCACTTGAGGCCAGGAGTTCAAGACTACCCTGGGCAACACAGTGAGACCCCCCCATCTCTACAATAAATAAAGAAATAAAATTTATTTAAAAAATAGCCAGGCATGATGGCATGCATCTGTCATCCTAGCTACTGAAGAGGTTGAGGCAGGAGGATCACTTGTGCCCAGGAGGTCAAGGCTACAGTTAGCCAAGATCACACCGCTGCACTCAAGCCTGGACAACCAAGTAAGATCCTGTCTCTAAAAATAGATATTTAAAAATATAAAATAAATAAGTTAAATAAGGAGGAAGGAGAGGAAGAAAATTTAGCTTAGTAGGAAAGTGTTTTTGTACTGGGCAGAAACACTGTGTCAAACTGGGGTAAACAACCTCATCTTTGGGACTGGAACAAGACTCACTGTTATTCCCTGTAAGTCCTTACCACTTCATAAAAAAGCTCTTAATCTGTAATGACGAGTTCTCACATCCCAGACACCTAATGAATTTCTAAATGAGCTTCCATGTGTTAACCTGATAAAACTCTCTAGGGAGAAGGTCACCCTTACCTTTGCGGCTCTAAATGGAAGACGTGTTGTAAGAAAAACTGGGAACCGTTAATTGCAGTACCAAAATGAAGACAGTGGTTACAAATATTGGGCTAGTTTTAATGTTAGGTTTATAAAATATAAGCCTTTCTGAAGAACCATCTCGGGGTACATTTATTAGTTTGTGTCTATACAGCCCAATTGTCCAGTTACTTTGATTAATGTTGGTAACTGATCCAGATATTTAGGGACTTCCTTGAGAAAACTTCTTTGTGCTCAAAATTGCATGAATTGAATGTCACATTACCTAAATAATTGCCAAATCTGTTTTACTTTGTGCTGTATAGACTCAGCCTAATAAAAACAAATGCTGTTGTGCTTTTTCCCAGTCTGTCTCCTCTCCACACAGAAAGTTTCCCTTCTACTAAACGGCATCTCTTCACACGAAGAAAAGATACCCAGCAAGCCATTTGACTTATTGCTGCTGCTATTTTGCATTTATATGACTCCTTTCCTTAGAAGAGATTAAGACACTTTATACGACTTATTAGCTAAACAGATTGACAGCCTAATTAGGAAGAGAGAAACAGATTCTGAGTATCTTTTTGTGGCTGCTGTTCCCACCCCCTCGTGTGGAACATTTGGTCAGATGGCTCTTTAAGACAGAAATAAGACAGGGACGTGGTCTCTGTTTGTGGTGTGGGGCATCTCAGCTGCACCTAAGAGGTTGTCACAGGAGGTAGAACAGTACTAAATAGGTCAGGGCAACTGACACAGCCAGGAAAAGTTCTTTCCCCTAGAACTTGTGTGTGCTCACCAAGCAGAGCGTAACTAATTTTGACAGTCGTTGTTAGTGTGTGTCTACCCTTCTTGCCTTAGTTTTCAGACCCTTCCTCTCTAGATCCTACTCCTTCCATCTCCAACTCCTGTATGCAAATCCCTGCTCTCTCCTTTGAATTCCTGACTGCTATGCCCATGCCCAGCACCGGCACCCCCATGCACACTGCTGCCTGCCTCTGTAACCATCAGCTGTATTTCTGAGGAGTTTCCTAGCTCCTTGAGTGATCCTCAAATGGCCCAGGGTCCTGAGGGAATCTTTCCTGAGGGTTGGCCCCAGCAGAGCCCCTGCAGAGGTGGAGGTGGCCACCAAGGGACACAGACTGCCTGCATGAAGGCTGGAGCTGGGCCCAGGATAAGGAAAAGCCTCAGGAAGGAAGTGCTGACACGAAATAAGGAATACCATGGCATTCATGATATGCGTGTCTGAATCTTCTCTCATGCCTGAGAAGCTTTAGCTTCCACCTTGGGACACAAAACGTGGTTATGAAGAGATGACAAGGTTTTTGTAAAAGAATGAGCCATTGTGGATAGGCTTTGGGAATGTGTTGCATTTCGGGTCCGGCACTCAAGTGATTGTTTTACCACGTAAGTATATCTTTTCTCATTTCTGTGGGCTGTTACGTCTGTAAATCATATAGAACAGTTCTTCACACACTCACACACACACACATTTTACAGTCACTGATGAGAAACAGTCTCTGGGTCTACCTACACAGTCAGTTTTACCATTAAGATGGTCAAATTCATTTTTTAAAATAACTTTGATTGGTTCCACTTAATGCTGCCAACAGCCAAGGGCATTAGCATGTCGTGGGAACCTAATCTATGCTCACTCACTGCTGTGGGAGGACAATCATTTCTTCTCCTCCCCTGGCAGTTAGACTTCAGAATCCAGCTGACCTTTTCCATGCCTGTCTCTTATGGCAGATTAAGTGGTTATTTCCACTAACTTTCTTGTGGAAAAACACACAAGACAGATATATTCTCCTTCAGTTTTTACTAAGAAAGCTTTGTGGTTATTTCGACAATAAACTTCAGCTAGCATAGTCCCTGCTATTCATGTTAATAATATCCTGACTTGAACCATCATATTTTCCCCCACATTATTCACAATGCATTTCAATGCTGCAACCCACTGCACCATCCTCAGCCCTTTTATCTTCACAACGTTCTCTAATAAGGTAAACAGGGTCATACATCATCAAACATATGTCACAGACAGAAAAGCTGACACACAGACAAGTTAAATAATTTAAGTCAAACCAAAAGAAATCATACCTGGGATTAGAGCTTGAGATTCCCTATTTTCTTACAGTGAACTGTCTTAAGCTATCACTTAATGCATTGAAAACATAATAAGCACAGGCCATAGACATTTTCAGAAGATGAAACTTGACTGAAACAAAACCTGACTGTTTGATTGCTTTGGTGTTTTAAATGTATCCCCAAATCTTCTTTGCTATTGATAGTCATTTGGTGCCAGTGACGGGGAAGAGCCAAGGGGCTTAGGAGGTTTTTGTAGATCTCAGTATCACTGTGTCTTATGACGCCAACAAGCTCATCTTTGGGACTGGGACCAGATTACAAGTCTTTCCAAGTAAGTACTAGAAACCAAGAAGCCATTTTGAAAAGGTGTTTTGTTTTTCTTTTTTTCTTTTCTTTTCTTTTTTTTTTTTTTTAATGAAGTTTCTCTCTCTGTTGCCCAGGCTGGAGTGCAGTGGTGCAATCTTGGCTCACTGCAATCTCCACCTCCCGGGTTCAAGCGATTCTCCTGTCTCAGTCTCCCAAGTAGCTGAGATTACAGACACCTGCCACCACGCCCGGCTAATTTTTGTATTTTTAGTAGAGACAGGTTTTCACCACGTTGACCAGGCAGGTCTTGAACTCCTGACCTCAGGTGATCTGCCCACCTCGGCCCCCCAAAGATTACAGGCGTGAGCCATAGCACCCAGCCTGAAAAGGTGTTTTCTATAAACAGGCACGTTCTCACAGCACTGCAGGCCACCCTTTCCAACTCTGAGCTCTGTAGGGGTCTTTAACACCTATAGCTGCAGAACCCTCTTTAAACCAATTAATCTATATGTGAACAATTTAACTTATATGTGAACACCATGGTGCTGACTAAAATCTTAGCAGCAGTGAAAAGAAGGCACTAGAGCATCAGATGCATTATGACTCTAAACAAATGATCTGTTTCCCTCTTTTGCATTTTTATTTAAAATATCAGGGAAGATGAAGCAAGTTCAACTTCTCCAATTTGAAAACTGTTTCTGAATTATGCTTCCCTTGTATGCAGAGAGACCTAGATTGACTTTGGATGTTTGGTCATTCGATTTCATCATCTGTGTCTGGAATCTATAATGGGCAAGGGAATCAAATGTAATTAAATGAGCAAATAATCTTCAATAGCCAATATTCCTACGTTGTTTCATTGTTTTATGTGCTTTGCTCTAGACTTTTTATCTGGGCTTTATCTCTAATAGGATCCCCGGAAGGACAGTGAAGGTTTTTGTTAAGGTTTTTGTGTCTGTGTGGATAGCAACTATCAGTTAATCTGGGGCGCTGGGACCAAGCTAATTATAAAGCCAGGTAAGTCTCAGAGATGTGACTGTAAGGCAGAGGAGACACTAGTTGAATAATGCACAAAATATAGCATGCAGATTATATTTTTAAGAACAATTCACCCTGCTGGAGACAATGCACTCGACCCAAATGGGGTCTCCACTCCCAGTGAGAAGCAATGTCAGCCACCAACCCTTTTGTTTGGGATAGTAGCTTCTGGAATGAATAATGCTTAAGTAGCCCTCTAAGAGAGGAGAGCTGGGTTGTTAGGGAATATCTAATTCCTTCTGATATGATTAAAACTCTTTCCCAAGGACAGAACCAGCTTCATTCCATTGGAAGACCAAATTCAGAGAAAAAGGAAAGGGTCACAGCCAAAGACGGTGAAATTTTCAAAGGTGAAAAATAGCAAGTCTGCAGCTCTCCTGACATCCTTGCCTCAGGCTGCTGTCCCATGTGGAGGGCAGATGCCTGCAAAGCTCTTGGTGACTGCTGGAGTCACTCAGGGTTCTGGGCTTTGGGATATAACTTAAATGACAGTGTCAGGGCATGTCAGGGGAATATGAAGGCTGCAGCAATGCCTGCAAGTCAGCTTTTGCTGCACTGGGACTGAGATGTTCTAAGTCTGGAAAGACGCAAAGCTGTCCTCACCCCATCCTGCCATGCCCCTCCTTGAGGGTTAGTGTAAGGCTCTGAAGGACTGTGTGAATTATGGCGGTAGTGGAAACAAGCTCATCTTTGGAACTGGCACTCTACTTGCTGTCCAGCCAAGTACGTAAGTAGTGGCATGTGTCAGGTGGATTCTGTGTCCACTGCAAGTGGGAAGCGACAGCCACCCTTTGGTGGAAAGGAGGTCTGAAGGTTGACTTTGTTCACTGCCGTCATCTCTTATCTGCTGTAATATAGCAGGCTGTCCAAATTTCCCATTCTCCTGAATGGCACACCACAGTCAGGGAAGGGGAAACATGCTAATTTTATGATAAACCTCAGGGGACAAAAAGACTACTGTGGGAAAATTTAGTTGAAAAAATCGAATTGTTCTCTACTAAATGCTGCAGGTTTTATGCTTCTGTGAACCCAATTTCCCAGTCATTCATTGAACCTGAACATACCTTTACTTGGGCAAATACAACCTCTGCTAACCTATTTATACAATTCTGTATAATAGAATTGTAGGTCCTATAGAAGAAGGCTGGTCCAAACGCCTTCTTCTATAGGCCATGTTTTATTTTTCTTCCAAAAGAGACTCTAGAGCCATCCTTGGGAAGAGTGCTGAGAAGTCAGGCAAGTCTAACTTCTAGGGGTTGGGTAGGGGAAAGAGAAGGCTAAGGGTAACTTAGCTCAGTATTAGAACTGTGATCCACGTATCTGTCACTCTATTTCCTACGTTTGCTTCCCTTTTGTTTTCTCTAGAATAAGTTCTTTATGTTTACTTTGGACACCCACTGCTCCCAGGATGAGAGGAGAGAAATGAGATCAGTTTTGAACGCTTCCTCTTGAAATGTAAAGAATCAGCAAGTTATAGTCATGTTGGGGACTTCTTCTCTCTCCAAGCTTAAATTTCTATTATGTAAGCCTTACTTTTAACCAAGAAAGTCAGTGACATAGTATCACTGTCTGGAATGCTCACCCCTCTCTCTTTTCTCCAGATACTCCTTGTATACTAAAGCTCAGCCAATGCTCAGCTTTGTGATAAAGGAGCTGTTGTGTGTCTGTCTCTGCCTTTAGGATGCAATCTTTTCTATAATAGAAAATGTTCTCTTCTCCCATTTATTTCATGCCTAGACTCTCTACCCCTTCCTGGCTGAAACAGCATATGGGTCCATGGTGGAACTTCTTTGGGGAGAAAAAAAATAGGACTGTTTAACTTTTGCCACTCTTCCCTCATGAAACGTTTTTTAGGCTATCAAATAAGCATTATTACGCATTGAGAAGGCTTTGAAATAACTTGATCACTGAGTCTGGAGGTGAGCTGGGATGGCTCTGTAGCTGGAAAATATCCCTGTGGGTGCAGGAATGTACCATCCCTTCAAACTTGTGTGTCTAGGGCTGAGCTCACACATATGACAGCAAGAGTTGTTAACAAACTAGATTCAGCTTTGGCAGTTTTATGCCTAGAAATGCAAAAGAATTTTAAAAGCTCATAAGTCTGGTATTTTTAAAGGAGAAATGGTTTGCTTTATGTTGCAGAACCAATTTTTCTTCTTATCATAAAAGGCCAATTTCCAGAAACACAGCAAAAGCAAAAAAAAAAAAAAAAAAAACAAGGAGAGTCTAACTGCCCCCTCACCACAACGCTGTGCGTTTGGAAGGGTTTTACCAGGGGTTTCAGTAAAGGCAGGAAGTGCTGTGGAAATAACAATGACAGAGTCATCTTTGGAGATGGAACTCAGCTGGTGGTGAAGCCCAGTAAGTGGCCATGTTTTATTGATATTTGACCAAACAAATAAATCCCGCGAAGTTAGTGGAGATTTAATTTAATATGTAAACAAATGTCCTTCTTGAAAAATGACTGTTGCGCCGGGCGCGGTGGCTCAAGCCTGTAATCCCAGCACTTTGGGAGGCCGAGACGGGCGGATCACGAGGTCAGGAGATCGAGACCATCCTGGCTAACACGGTGAAACCCCGTCTCGACTAAAAAATACAAAAAATAGCCGGGCGACGAGGCGGGCGCCTGCAGTCCCAGCTACTCGGGAGGCTGAGACAGGAGAATGGCGTGAACCCGGGAGGCGGAGCTTGCAGTGAGCTGAGAGCCGGCCACTGCGCTCCAGCCTGGGCGGCAGAGCAAGTCTCCGTCTCAAAAAAAAAAAGAAAAGAAAAAAAAGAAAAATGACTGTTGCAAATACATGAAACATGTATGATTATTGAGACTAGAGCAATAATGATAAATAAAGGCAAAATGAGACCATCCCAAATCACCTTTAACATGGTGGCTTAGCCGTCTTTCTTCTAGAGAGATATGGGGCTATGAGCTATTTACAGCCGCAGTGTCTGTTAAACTGGGTTCTGCAATGATTTGTGTGTATGCTCTGATTTTAGCCACAGAACTTGTTTTCCATTCTATTAAAAATGAGACTCTATCTCATTTTAAATGCTACTAATATTTATAAGTTACCTTCTTTGTCTCTTGTGCCTGCATATATATTCATTTCAAAAAGATCTAATAAGAAACCCAAACGTTGTCGCATTTTGACAAATGTCCACATTTAGTCCCATAATGTCAAATTTCACTAAAAACACAGCCTGAATATTCAAATGCAGTGGAAGAAGAAAACGATTCAGAAATGAATTGACAATCCCAGGTGGCTTTATAAGACACCTAAAAGGAAATTCAGAGTGAAATAAAGTGGCAAGTATGATAGCATGATTTTTGTTTAATGATCAATTCCTCCATGGGGAATAAAACTTTTTAAATCTACCTCCTTGAAAAGGAGGGAAATAGGCATTCAGGAGCCTGGCATTCCCAGGTGTGCTCCTGGGGTGTGCGTTTCTCCACATTGCCATTTTGGAGACAACAGGGCCCATCCAAATGTCCAACCAAAAAAATAATATTAAAAGGCTGGTGTCACCACATTGACTATTATTAAACCCTACAGCAGGTTATAATTAAGATTATGGAATGACTAACCCAAGGAGCTTTAAAATAGGATAGCCTAGTTTTAAATGGTTCCACCTTGGGAAATGCTGGAAGACAAGGAAATGAGATAGATGACTCCATAGGTTTGTTTTAGATGTAGTGAACATATCCATCCCATGTTAATTTTTTTTTTTTAACGACTGTGATAAAGAGCATCTTTGGGGTCAGGTAGACCATGAGGAAGAGAAAATGGGACTTGGTTCTTTAAGTGTCAAACAAGGATCCAGCCAGGGTTGATGGCAATGGCATAAGGCTTCCATCTCTTGGTGGTGAGAGACCACATCCATGGACTGTGGAAGGAGAACATTTCCTAAAAGATGGGGATCCCTCTGGGCTAAAATGAATGAAGCTCATGACCTCCAGCTAGGGCAGGGCTATAGTGAGTACAGCAAACATAAGGCAAGGTATCCTCAGAATTTGGTGACATGGCAAATTCTAGAACTTAAGGCGTAGAGCCAGGGTGAAGGGAGGGCTCTGTAATGCAGTTCCTTCTCAGGTGGAAATCCAGATATGTGCCCTAAGTGACCCATTCCTGCCCCATTTTTGTTTGGGCTCTGAAAAGTGGATTCCTAGCTCAGTGGCTGTCTGCCAGGTATTTTTTGCCTACAGTAACAGAATTATGTTTGATATTGGAAAGGAGTTTGTTGAATTGTTGCTTTTATAATTCACTCTCAGTGTCAAATGAGGTCATTCAATTTCCTCCCGCACATTTGCAATAAGCAGCATAAAATTCAAGCAGAACAACTAGAAGACACAAAGAAAGATGGCTGAGCCGATAATGAGGCCTGTTTATTACAGGAGAAGGAACAACATAGGAATCTGTTAAGTCCCATGAAGGTGAAATATCCATCAAAAAATATGTAGCTTTCCCCAAAAAAAAGTCACTAGGAGTTTTTGTTACGGTCCCAATCACAGTGTGAACAGAGATGACAAAATCATCTTTGGAAAAGGGACACGACTTCACATTCTCCCCCGTAAGTGCCATTTATATGATTTTCTGATATTGACTCCCACTGAGTTTAAACTATTGTGAGTGTTGAGTGGGAAAGTTTCTAAGACTTGTGGGTGACCTCTAGGTCCTGGGCTCTTCTCTTGCAGAGGCCCAGTCCCCAGCCTTTCTACAGCTGAGCCAAATACCAAATTCTCCCCTCCAGGACTGGAAAAGTTGCTACCAGTCTTCTGCTACCCAAATATAAATTATCTTTTTCATTGTTTATTAAGAAGAGTAAAAGAATCGTGACACTTTGTCCAGAACTTATTTTCCAGTCTTTCCCCCAGGCTTGTCCCCAGTAACCTTTGTTTGGACACATTGTTAAGCCCAGTGTGATTTTTGGCTCCAACTAAATTGATTTTGGAAATGACTCCAGCACACCTATGACCCCTCTCCTTCTACCCTCCATAAAAGATACATTTTTCTTTATTTGGCCTCACTGAGATTCCTGGCTTTGATACCCCATGATCTCTCATTTCCCTTGTTCCAGGGATAAGTGAGAGATGACTTTCCAAAGAGCTACTTTCATGTTAAAGACAACAAAGATAGTATGCCAGCCAAGAGCAACATCTTGCATTGAGCCTTCTCACTCTGTGCCATTTTCCAAATCTTTTTCTTTATTTAGGATAAGTGACCACTCCTTTTTATTTCTAGTGCAGCAAAGAGTACATCGTGATGTCAGAAACAGGGATTTCCTTTGGAATATCTTTCACAGGCTAACGATAAGCTAGAAGTCTGCAAGCAGTTCAGAAATGCATCTCCGGGCCGCAACTCCATGTATGGAAGCTCACCAGCAGAGTAGACAGGCAAAGCAGAAACATTTTGATTATGCCATACTTCACAGAGATTCGGGGAGAAGTGGGCAAATATATGCTAAGGAAAAACAAAAACTATGGTTAAGTGGGGAGATTTCCAGATGATTCTAACAGGGAAGAGGACCAATGAGAGGAAACTTCCAGGAAAACCACCAAGGCCAGGCAGTCAGGGTTTTTGTTATGGAGGAAATCACTGTGGGAATTCAGGAAATACAGCTCTTGCCTTTGGAAAGGGCACAAGACTTTCTGTGATTGCAAGTAAGTGTTTCCAGCCATCCCTGATTTTGATCGGCAATGGCTTCTTCCCTTAAATTATTTTTCAGTGTACCTAGAATGCTTTTGTCCCCAAGAAAGGTTTGGAAGGAGCTGGGCCATTAGCGTTGAGCAGGAAGATGAACAGGTTACTCTGTTATAATTCAAAAGTCAACTGGACAGTCATGAGCGCACACAGAACCGGGCCCTGCACTGCACCCTGGCCTTGTTGCCTCCATCTTGTTCTGAGCATACATCCTGACCCAGTTCCCTCCTCTGATCCCAGGAGTCCAAAGCCCTGGGCAGAGAACCAGACTCCTTAGCCTGGGAGAAGCACAGAAAGGCTTGTCTAAGATCCAAAAGCCATTTTTAAATACATTGCAGGTTTCTATTTAATGTTATTATTAATTTTGATTTGCCCAAATAATACATTAAAATTTCTCATGGTAAACCATTCAAATTACAGATAAAGGCCAGGTGTGGTGGCTCACGCCTCTAATCCCAGCACTTTGGGAGGCCGAAGTGGGCAGATCACCTGAGGTCAGGAGTTTGAGACCAGCCCGGCCAACTTGGTGAAACCCCGTCTCTACTAAAAGTACAGAAAGTAGCCAGGTGGTAACGGGCACCTGTAATCCCAGCTACTCAGGAGGCTGAGGCAGGAGAATCACTTGAACCCGGGGGCACACGTTGCAGTGAGCCGAGATTGTGGATTGCACTCCAGTCCGGGCGACAGAGCGAGACTCCGTCTCAAAAAAAAAAAAAATTACAGATAAAGCCAGCATTCACCTTGGCCCCTTCCTTCAGTATCAGTTTCCTCCTCCCCAAAAGTCACCACTGAGACCAGCTTGGTGTGTTGTGATGAGTTTCCCTGTGGAATATGTTTATGTGAAATCCCATCTTCAACCAGGGAAGCTTGAGAGGGATAGGGCTCAGACTGCAGTTTGCAGGATTTCAATTAGATATAAGGAACAGTTGCTTGGATGTAAGGGCTGTTAGCAATGGAAAGCTTTATAAAAACTAGGAGCTCTTAATAGCTAGACAGGTCTTTGGTCAGACAACACATTGACTGAGGACAGGAGGATGGATTCGATGACCTCTGAAAGTCCAGCCAGGACTCTGGAGGACTCCGAGGAATGGTCCGTTCCATAGCCCGCCTCTGTAATGCCCTTCTCTCTTGCCTATTGTCTGGTTGTTGTTAAAGTCTGAACTTTTGTCAGAGCTGCTCCTATGCTGTGAGTGGTCTGATTTTCTCAGCATCTCTGGGGTTTTTGCAAAGAAAGGAAACTCTGTGCATACTCTGGGGCTGGGAGTTACCAACTCACTTTCGGGAAGGGGACCAAACTCTCGGTCATACCAAGTAAGTTCTTCTTTCTGGCTAATTATTCTTCCCAAGAAGCCTGTCTTCCATCATGCGGAAGCTGTCAAAACACAGGTGGTGTTTTCTTTGCTTGGTTTGTGTTGGGTGGTTAGTGATATCAGTTGGAAAACAAGGTTATTAATGCACATATTCCCTGGGGCATTGTATTTGGACATTTAATATCCATGTAGTCTCTCCCTGTGAAAATATGTGAACCTCCGCGAAAAGAAAGGTCCAAGGAAAGTAGCAGGGAAAAGGCAGGAATTGGATGAAAATAGCCAAAGAGCCTGCAGGAATACAAACAAGGCAGGATCCCAGGAGACAGAGCAGTAGTCACTTCGAGTGAATTTCCCAAGAGGTGCTCCTGCCAAGGCCCATGCCTTCAAGGAAAATTACGGCAAATAGAATTGGGCTGGGGAGTTGCTAGTTATTAGTATTCCTCCCACGTTCTAACCTAATTACAAGGAGGTTGTTTTGGCCATGGGCAGTCATCTCAGGTTTTGTTTTCCTGCTTTCCTCCCCCACCTCCACCTGTCTTTCTAGAGGCCTGAGTCAAGGTTATTGCAATAGCACTAAACACTGTGTAACACCAATGCAGGCAAATTAACCTTTGGGGATGGGACTACGCTCATTGTGAAGCCAAGTAAGTTGTGTTCTTCTTTGCCTAGGCCTTCAGGGGCAATCAATCAAATCATTAGTTTGAAAAAGACTTTAATCCTGTGCATCTGGTTGGGCTCTTTATTAATGTTCTTTCCCCGGGCCAAAGAGAGTTGATTCTCTTCCCTGCTTTAAAATGAGATGTGAGTGCATGTATGCATGCAAGTGTGCACACACGCACGCCCACATGCAGACTCTTGCTCTAGCTCATGGTAAGGGCTTCTCAGGAGCATATACAACATTTTGAAAGAAATAGAGAAACAAACAACAATGAGCCAATGAAGCTGTCAGGAAGGTTCTCCACCACCCCTGACCAGGCTTCCCAGCAGGATCTCTGGCCATATAGGATGTGCTTGCACTATATCGGATGGTCTAGGATGGGAAATGTCTCTCTGTAATTAATTCCAAAATTTGGCAACCCTTATTGCCAGAAAGTACTTCTCATATCTAAGTTTGATCTCCCTGCTGCAATTTAAATATCTACTTGAAAAGAACCACTAGAACTCTGTACATCTGGATTGAGAATCAAGTAAAGTAACTGCCACAGACTATGAGGCTCAGCACTGAGCCCAGCTCTGCAGCACCTCTGACGTGTCTTGGGTCCCCTCTGGACATTTTGAGCTTAAGTAATAATGGATTAAGCAGGATAGTATGAGCTTTGGAAACAGAAAAACCTGAATTCAAGTCCTTGCTCCACTACTTACCTAGCTGTGTGACCTTGAGCAAGTTACTTAATCTCTCTGAGCCTCAGTTTCCCGATCCACAAAATGAAGATAAAAATATTCCTACCTCATTGAGTCATTGTAAAGATGAAATAATTCAGCTAAAGTATTTAGCATAGTGCTCAGAACATAGAAAAAGCTCATTAAACCCTCGCAATTAATAATAATGATAAACATCATCTCTAACCCACTGCAGAGCCTTTGTATCGCCCCTCGGGCTCTTCTGTCAAGGCTCCGTTATGCATCAGGAGCAGAGCTGGAATGGGGGGAGGGTGGAGAATGTCAGCCTATTCTATGAAATTCTTCACCTGGGATTTGAAAGTGGAAATAGAAAGAATCCTGACTAATTTAAATACAAAATCATCCAAGTGTCAGAGGCAGGGGAGAGCTTTCTGTAGAGAGCTGCATGGCTGGGACTCCTCGAGGCTCCACACACACGCTTGGAGCAAGGATACAGTTCACAGGAGGGCAGGGCAAGGGTTGCAGAACTGAAACCTTGTACTGCCCCATCACCAAAATGCCCCCAGCATGATTTCCTTTAAGGTGTCCCGAGGCCCTTCCCAAAAGACAGGCTCCCTGTGTGGAGGGGCAATGACAGAAGGAAGATGTAAACTTCATGGGAAAGGCGATCTATCCCAAGGTTGTCCTACTCTTCGGCGTAGTGAAGCTCATGAGAAATATGGCTCCTGAAAATAGCCACTAAATGAAACTCTCCAACCTGGAGGTAGAGGATCAGTAAAGTCTGCAGAGGCAAAATGAGGCAGTTTATTTCAAAGAAAAGAGGTTGAGGGCAAGGTGGGAGTTAAGTCACACATCTAAATTTGGGAAAGGAAGCATTAAACAGAAGATGGAGGAGCTCGGCTCTCCACCTCCACCAGGATTCAGACCACAGGACATGGCTAATACTGCAAGAAGGGAGTTAGGTTAGTGGTAAAACCTTTCTAATAGGTTTTTGAACAGTGAAAATTAGCTGTCAGGAGTAGTTGCCAGGGCACTTTCTCTAGAGGGTTTTGAAAGGAGATAGACACCCTGCTATCAGGGGTGATTGGAGTGCAGCCCTGCCTCAAGGCAGGAGGAGAAATGAGAGAACCTCTTTAAGCCTCTTTCCAGCCCCTGGAGCCTCTCTCCATGAAAAAGACTCAGGCTCATTAATGCAGAGCTGCATCCTTCAGGACACAGGGAGTTGCTGGATTAAGTTTGGAACCTTTGCCGGCTTGGTGGTTCCCAAACTCCCTTTGTTCTCATGGCTTGACAGACAAATGAGCTGGCCTTTTCACTTTAAAGCCAAAAACACAGGTTCTGAGTGCTGTGTTGTTTGTGGTGTTGAGATCCCCAGGCTGGAGGGAGGAAGCTTTAGGGGGTTTTTGCTGAGCCCAGAAACACTGTGGGGATAACTATGGTCAGAATTTTATCTTCGGTCCCGGAACCAGATTGTCTGTGCTGCCCTGTAAGTACAGTTAAGTGGAGATAGAAAATGAGTCCAGTGCTCAATGTGGGGAGAAGCTGCAGGGGCTTGAGGCCGGGGGACCACTGTGACCTCAGCAGTGGTGATGGAGAAGGAGGTGAAAAAGGAGTGAGAAACAGAACCATAAGGAAAATACAAAGAGGAAGGGTTCACTTTTTCAGGAAGGAAATCACAAGGCTGTGTGATGGTCACTGGAGGAAATGCACTCCATTGGAGGGTCCCTTCTTGGGGAGGCTTGTGTTGGGGAAAGCTGAGCTGGTAGGATTTTGATGCTGAGATAATCACTGTGCAGAAGGACAAGGCTTCTCCTTTATCTTTGGGAAGGGGACAAGGCTGCTTGTCAAGCCAAGTAAGTGACATATAATTTGCATTGTGTGCTGAATATTATTATCTCCAAGAGGAAAACCTGCCCTCTTTTCCACAGGTGCCTCCTTGGGTCAGATGGACATTAAAGGTGTTGAGCAGACCAAGGCTAGTACCTCATCAAAGCTCCTTCGAGGATGAAGGAGCTTCATCCTTGAAGGAGCTTTAAGAGGTTGCGGAGGGGAAGAAACCCACCAGGACCCCACCAATAAGCCCAGCCTTGGGGCCCATCTACTCTGTCAGACTTGAATAAGAACCATCTGATGACAAGGTCTTCCTCAGAAGGGGACTCCAGCATAGTCATCCCCATCTGATAGATTTCGAAACTCAGGGCCGGGCACGGTGGCTCATTCCTGTAATCCCAGCACTTTGGGAGGCTGAGGCAGGTGGATCACCTGAAGGTCAGGAGTTCGAGACCTGCCTGGCCAACATGGTGAAAGCCCGTCTCTACTAAAAATAAAAAAAATTAGCTGGGCGTGGTGGCAGACACCTGTAATCCCAGCTACTCAGGAGGCTAAGGCAGGAGAATCGCTTGAACCCAGGAGGCGGGGGTTGCAGTGAGCCAAGATCACGCCATTGCACTCCAGCCTGGGCAACAAAAACGAAACTTCATCTCAAAACAAACAAACAAACAAACTCAGGCAAGTAGAGGCCAGTGATTAACCCTCTTCCAATAGGAACAGAACCCAAGCATCCTGAAGCAGTTTTTCTAGTAGGCTCGTGAATTCAAAACATCAGGTTATTTAAATGACAGAGCAACTGTTGTGATCTGCTGTCATTTGAGTAGAGCTGAGGACTGGGTCTGACCTTGGGTAAACTCCTCAGCTGGTGGGTTTCTTTCTATTCCTGCAGCGTCTAAAGCGGACGCCCAGGCTTCACTGACTCCAGCGGTCTGGCTTTCTGCCCCTGCCGCCCAAGAGGTGCAGCTCTTGGCACACACCATCCTTAGTGTCTTGAAAGAAGAGAAATTAGAAGAGAAAGGGGGAAAAGCTTATATCTCATATCATGCAGTTGCCTCATTTTGTAGCGAGATTGTTTCCCCATGAGCAGTTTGTCTTCATTTAGCAGCTGTCTTCTCTGGGGAAGCCATTTTGTAGAGGTGTTTGTCACAGTGTGACAACTGACGGCTTGGGGAAATTGCAGTTTGGAGCAGGGACCCAGGTTGTGGTCATACCAGGTAAGCCCCATTCCCTGGAGCCTCACCTGCCCTTAATATTTGGCATGCAGGGCTGAGACTATGAGAAACACATCTGAAAGGAAGCCATTTCCCTGAACAGCAGTACCCAAAGCCATTAAGCAAAAATGAGAGATCAGATTGGTGTTAAATAGAAACGTTTTTGGATAAATAGGAATTCTCATTATTCTCTATCAGTCTCCTGTGTGAATACCCTTATTCCCCTTTTAAGGAAAAAAGTTACAATAAGCAGTATAGCCATGATTCATGCTGTGGTGTGGGAGCAATCTGCTGTGGATTTGGGGGTGGAGGATTAGAAATGTGTTCAGGCAGACTGGATGTGTTTTTGACAGGATATGTAACACAGTGTGAATTATAACCAGGGAGGAAAGCTTATCTTCGGACAGGGAACCGAGTTATCTGTGAAGCCCAGTAAGTATAAAATTGTATCCCTGGATTAAGCAATGTCTGTGGATTAAGGGCTGATTTAGACCCAATTATACACTATGTGAAGAATGTTTAGAGAGGGGGATGAGCATCAAATAGGAAGCCTAACGTTGCCCTGGCTAGGATCTAGCATCTCAGTGCAAAATGGGCTATGTAAGTGTGTCTCTGGGAATTGCTCTTGAATATATGTGTTGGGGCTAAAATGTATGACTGGATACTTGGGGTATTGGCTGAGATCATATCCCTGGATTTATGTAGTAATTGGTAACAAGATTTCTAATTCCTTAACAAACCCTCTAAGGCACTATTCTATTTGGCTAAGATTGTCAATTTATAGAAGGGAAGAATCTTGTAAATAATGATCATTAACCAAAAGTAATGTGATTAGCCTCTCTCAAAGTCTGAAAAACCACTTTTTAAAAAAAAAGTTAACTCATGACTACTGAGGGAGACTTCCTGTTTCTGCGACTTTTGGCCAAAAATTCATACAGCATAGCCTCACGGAGCAGAGAGAGCCTTGACAACGTTCCTTTCTGACTTTCTCCATGGGTGAGAAAACTGAGGCTCATTGAAGAGACTGATCCCGGCCCCATAACCAGTCTATGGCTGAGCTAGAACTAGATTTTAGGTTTCTAATTTGCCAAACCTGTCAGTTTGCTCAAACTTGAAGTTTGGGGAGTCCGCAAGATTCATCTGACAAATATTTTCATGTACTTGCACTCTGCCAGGCTCGGTGCTGAAACCAGGGATCCAACAGGAAACAAATTCAGTGTGATGTTGCCCTCATGCAACTTACATTCTGGAGGTGGATTCCATGTTTCTTCCCACATATGACAATGCATACCCTGATTTCTCTTGGGCATGACTCTCTTATACCATCATTACTTCCTTAGGAAATACTAAAACTAATTTTTGCTGCAGTTTTAAAGTCCTTTGGCAGATAACTAACACACATACCACTTTAGTCACAGGAAGGGAAATGTCCCAAAATTGAAGTAGAAAACTAGGAATTTCTCTGATAATTGATTATTATGAAGTTTTTTTTTTTTTTTTTTTTTTTTTTTTTTGAGACGGAGTCTTGCTCTGCCGCCCAGGCTGGAGTGCAGTGGCCGGCTCTCAGCTCACTGCAAGCTCCGCCTCCCGGGTTCACGCCATTCTCCTGTCTCAGCCTCCCGAGTAGCTGGGACTACAGGCGCCCGCCTCGTCGCCCGGCTAGTTTTTTGTATTTTTTAGTAGAAACGGGGTTTCACCGTATTAGCCAGGATGGTCTCGATCTCCTGACCTCGTGATCCGCCCGTCTCGGCCTCCCAAAGTGCTGGGATTACAGGCTTGAGCCACCGCGCCCGGCCTGAAGTTATTTTATTAATGTGAAATGAGTGGCCAAGTTAACTGGACAATGCCAGCTCTGTACCTACCTTACTTAGATTCTATAGACTCAGTCTTGGGAGGATTCAAGAATTCAGACAGTTCTCTGATGATGTAACCCAACAATGCCCACAACAGAGGAGGCATATTCTCTATTCTGGACTTTGTGAGTCTCTGTGGATGAAAAGATTCAAGTGCTGTTTTGACACTTAAAATCGCAGAGTATTTGCTCTATATATACATGGAAAATACACAGTTGATGTTTAGAACTTTGTAGTGGAAAGTGGAAAGCAAAGATCCCCTAAAACAAAATGGGATTGTAAAGACAAAGGAGGGTTCGTTTAGGATTTGTAGACAGTCAATTTGGCTACTCCAGACCAAACCTAAAGTGACAGTGACGCAGGCCTAATTCATAAAGGAACCACTGCCAACTATTTATTCAGTACGCTGCCAACCTGGCCTGTTTGATCTGGTTTTTGTTGTTGAGCAAATCATAGTGTTTCTTCTGGTTCTAGCTGGCAACTGACCTTTGGATCTGGGACGCAATTGACTGTTGTACCTGGTAGGCTGCCACAATTAAATACTATTTGCACTGATTTACTAATCTATAAATGTATTCTGTACATGTAACTTAATGGGCCTGAGGTTGAAGATGGGGAGAGACAGCAATAATGCATACTAGAAAGGGTAATGTGAGCAAAGAATTATTTATCAGAGACCAAGAAGAGAAAGAGAAGCCTTTTTGCTAAGGCTTTTAATGATAGGAGTTGATGAAAATGAATAGAAAAAATTTCATTTTAACTTAGAATAATTGCTGAATAATGAGAACAGATTCCATAAGGGGAACCTCTGTTTCTGATAATATTTGCACTAAGACCAGACTATGTGCTACAAAAACTATCTCACACCAAATCTAGTTGGCCACTTACATTTCTAGTCTATTCTAGTAGCTATTTCTAAATAAGTCTTTAAACATAGAAGTGCCTATATTTAAGATATTTAAATGAGGCTCTAGTTTTGTAGCTCTCTGGTGCCCTTCCAGCAAAGCATTGCTGTAACATATTGCTTATCATTTCTACAAGTGAGAACAAGTAAGCCCCTTGCCCTCCAAAACTGCATGAGTGTTATAATTACTTGGCTTAGACTGAAGTCACTTCTATGTTATTTCTCACAACTGTGTTCATTTGTTGAGATCTGTTTAACTCCAAACTGTGTGGGTGTCTAGCTGTTGGCACTAAGGTTTCTTTTCTCTTGAAATTGTCAGCAAAATATTTTGCCCATAAATAATGTTTCATCTAGACTTGCAAATGACAACCAACACTGCAGCCTCTTTTTTTCTTTTTCTTTGTTTCTTTTTTTCTGAAGGGAATACACAAGCAGGAAGCAAAAAAAAAAAAAAGCCACAATGGACAGTTTGTGGGGTCTGGGAGGAGAGTATCAATGTGGATGCTAAAATCTACGTGGTTGTATAATGTAGGTACTGTGACAGAAAGACTATATTGATCTTATTAGGTCATACATACAGAGCACTGGCCAGCTGGCATTGCTCAGGGTGTCCTTAAGAAAAGCTCAGGTCTAGTTGTCAAGTGCAACCCAGATTCAGATACAGAGTCTCAAAGAGAAGCTTCCAGATCACCTTGGAGCTAAAGGCAGAATATGAATTTTCTCCTTAGTTAAGTCCACCTGCGGGTAGTTTTCATTTATAATTAGGAAAAGAGAAAGGTAAAGAACATTTACTTGCAGTGTCCTTGTTTCCAATATTGTGTGCACTGAGCACAGAGGACACAAGAATGAACCCAAGCAGAAAACTAAAGAAAATAAATCAATAAAACCACTGAAGAAAACCAGTTGCCCTTATCTTGCCTGTCTCTGATAATGAATGTGCCTTCCCTGCTCATTCCTCACTTTGGTTCTCAAATTTTCCAGTGAATTAGCAAAGAACTGGTGGGGTTGGGTTAGTCTTGGTCTAATTTGGTTAGTCATCTCTGGATAACAAGTCTCCTTTTTAGGAAGTGCCAGGGGATTTTTTGTAATGCTAGTAAACATGGTGTACAACTTCAACAAATTTTACTTTGGATCTGGGACCAAACTCAATGTAAAACCAAGTAAGTTATAGTTGCCTAGAAGAAAAAGTTACCAACACATTATGCTAAATTCTTGTTTTCAGTCTGTATTTGAGTTCTTTTATTTTGCATTTTGGGTCCCCACCCATAATATTTTATTAGTCCTTATTCATATGTCATTTGAACAGATATGTAGTAAACAAATCCTATGATCGAGTAGACATGCTGAAACTGCCAACCATGTTCTCAAGGTGCTATTCTATATAAGGAAAATGCCTGAATTTTAACTGTTGCTACTTAACAAAAGAGCATTTGGATATAATTTAAAGCACCCCTGAATATCCAGGATTTCAGAGACAATTAAAATTATATGTATTATTTAAAGATGAAAAGAATTAGATCCCCTTGATAATACCCTAATAATTAACATTTCTTCAATACTCGCAATGTGCAAAGCACCTTTCATGCCTTGACTCATTTGACCCTCCTAACAACCCTGTGGGATAGATATTACCTATCTCCACTTTCACAGATAAGGAAACTGTGTGAAAGTTAAAACTAAAGCAAAGAGGTTGAAATAGTTAGCCAAGGGCTTAAAGCAGATGAGGGGCAGAGCTAGATTAAGAGCCAGGTCTGCCTGTCCCCCAGCCCACTCTCTTAACTCTTGGTGAGGTTTGTGTAGGGCGACCTCGCACTGTGGCTCTAACAACTACAAGCTCAGCTTTGGAGCCGGAACCACAGTAACTGTAAGAGCAAGTAAGTAAGAAAGAAAAGTCCAGAATAATTTTAAGCAAAATGGTGGGTAGGTTTTTAAGCAAATTCACCTAGGAAGTGAAACGGTCAAGAACTAAATTCCAAGAGCTTTCCCAGTTTGTGTTAGAACCATAATTTTTCTACCTCAAATGTCTCCCTCGCCTTCTCTGTCACCTCAGAACATCTCCTCCTAAGATGGTACATTTGTTGGTGGCACAGTCTTCGTGGTCAGATAAAAACTGAGCTAATTATCTGAAATTATCTCAGGTCTCTAAGTGAGAGAGTTAACTCCTTTCAAATATTTGAAGAACTACTATGTAGACCAGGTAAAGGATGAGTGTGGAGGGCAAATCAAAACCAGCAGGTGAAAGATGTGCTCCAACGTCCTCTCAAACATTGTTGAACAAGTGGAACTGCCCTGCAGTGGAAAGGCTGTTTTGTGAAGTATGGAACTTTTCTTCCTTAGATATCTTCATGCCAGATCCCTAAGGTTAACCATGAGATGTTGCAGAAGGCACTTCTATGCCATATTAGCTATTAGACTGAATCACCTCTGGGCTGCCTTTCAACTCTAAATGCTAAGATCCCATGACTCAAGCCTGGAGGATTAATAGGTGAGCTCAGACTTGTTTCTTCTATTTTTACTATTTTGATAGCCAAAGAAATAGTTCATCAAATTATTCATAAGCTAAAGCCTACTTGGGATTTTTACACCTTGAAGATAGTGGGGTATGATTTCCCAGTACAGTAAATGAGAAAATAATAGGAGATATCAAGGGGGGAAAAAAGAAAGAAGAGATAAAGGGAATGTCTTAAGGGAGGATCAGAGGTTGAATGAAGGAAATGAGGTGATTTTGCAGAGGACAGATGTGGCTATCAAAGATTTTACAAGTTCAGCTTTGGAAAGGGATCCAAACATAATGTCACTCCAAGTAAGTGAGCAGCCTTTTGTACTGGAAAATAGGACCAGGGGAGCAAAGTTCCTTCCAATTTAAACACACTCAAAAGGATGTGTAATTGCTTTCTGATGGGAGGGAACTCTGAAGGTAGAAAGGCTATTGTTACCACAGATCACTTATCCCTGGAGTTAAAGCATCTGAGGACTGACTGTCCAGCTTAGACTGCTGTCTGTGCAAGAAAAAGACTTACAGATGCTTAAAGAGGATGGAGGCAAATTTTCAACCCTATATTCCAAAGCTGGGGGGAGAAGGGATGGGGAACATTAGGGCTGGGTTCATGTAAAGGGGACCAGCACTGTGCCGACAGAGGCTCAACCCTGGGGAGGCTATACTTTGGAAGAGGAACTCAGTTGACTGTCTGGCCTGGTGAGTGAGTCGCTTTCTATTCCAGGGAAATATTACTGTGGATAAATTAAAAGGGGAGATGAATTAACTCCTTTAGTCTTGAAACTAAAGAGATATGTGTATTTCCCCTCCTGGAAGACCCCAGTCCCTAGGTAGATTAGGATGAGCAAGCAGAGGGAGGCAAAGGCAATGGAAAGTCCCTTTTAGGAACCCAGGAATCAGAGAGGACTTGATGGTCCCCACCAAAGGCAAAGAAGGGAGGTCCCACTAAAACATGTGAGCATCCCAAAGCACCCGCTCTGGTCCACACACAACACCTGAGGAAGGACATGGCCCTCCACCCAGAATGGACAAGCGAATGAGACCATCTTTCTAAGGTGTGTTTTTCTTGGGTCCTGGGACCCTTGGCCATCTCCCTGTCAGAGGCTCCACGTGTCGCTGCACTCCTTCTTATTGAGAGTGACCTCTCCGTGGTTCTCTGTAAACTTTCCCCAAGAAGCCTGTTCCCCTGCTTCCTCAGCACTTAGCCTCACCAATGGATGGGCTCTAGAGTAGCTGGAGGGAGTCTGGGTCTGAAACTTTCACTGAGAAAGTAAAGTTGATCCACAATACCCGGTGGGTATGGCAGCTGGAAGGGCCTGGGAGGACCTAGGACTACAGTATTCGTCCTCTCTTTGGGGCCTTTCCTGAGCACTCAATCAAATACAGAAACCCTGTTAGCAAGTGCATGCATGTATATGGTGTGTTCACTCAGCATTTCCGTTCTGAATGTATGGATAGCCCTACCCTGAAGATTCTCTGGAGCTTCTAGGGCTTTCTGTTTTCAGAGAAAATTGCCTTTGTGAGACAAAAATGGCCAAATGGGCCCCTGAATGAGGTTATGGTTGAGAGCTATTAATATTATCCTTATTCACAGAGAAAATCCAAATTGCCAGAGCAGAGTAGTGAGTAACTATGTGAAGGGGTTGACCCAAACATGTGCCCACTTGCAAGCATTCCAGCTCTATGAAGAGGATACAGTGCTAGGAGACAGGATTACCCTGCACATTGCAAACTCTCCACTTTTCCTATACCATAGAAAATGTCCTTTGTTGAGCACCAACTGAGTATTATTTTCTTGGTCCCTGTGGTTTTTGCTGGGCCTCAAATCATTGTGTGATCAATGTTGCAAGCAACAAGCTAACTTTTGGAGGAGGAACCAGGGTGCTAGTTAAACCAAGTGAGTACTGGGGCTTGACCCACAATTGAGCCTTGTCATCAGTTTGAAATTCAATGTGCCGTGTTGGCCCAAATTAATGTCTCAAACTTGTCTCTAAAATGTTTCATGTTGCTCTTATGCATACGCGTGCACTTATGTACAAATTCAGCATGGATAAAGGATAATGTTATCTTGATGTTTTCTAGAGTCTATTTTCTTAAGAGAAAACACATAGTAAATGTACTTTCCTTATTTCTTCACATTTCTTATCTGATTTTCCCAAGGGGCAGATGAAGATGGATATGGCATTTCTCTCTATTCAGAGTAGTTGATTTGAACATGGTCACAATAGCAGAGCAAGGACTTAGAATTTCTAATGTTCAAAATATTGCTGTCTGTACCAGGCTGCAGCCTCTATAACCATTATTCTGATTTATTTCCTCTGGCCCTCATTTTTCCCAATTAATGTAACTGAAATATTGGTAACCCTTATCTTCTGGTTCACAGAAAGTATGTGAGGATTAAAAAGTCACTGCTCTGAAAAGGAATTGAGCTAGAGGGTTTTCTTTTGGAGGGGGGTATTGTTTCGTTGATGATATTGTCTCTTTCACTGAGGGAGGGAATAAGAAAGGAGGCATACTTGAAAGGCAAGGTAGTATGATCAATACATGAACGTGTGCAAAATAAATCATTAAGGCATTCAACTAGAAGCCAAAAAACAGTGTGGACCCCTGCTCAGCCACTCACTCACTAGGCAGATGAGAAGATCACTTGAGCTCTTCCAGCCTCAGTTAATCTAAAATGTGGAGATTATTATTCCAGCCTTGACTATTTCAAAGGAGTCTGTGAAATTCAGATGAGATAATATGATGATATAATATATGTGAAATCTCTTTGAAAAGGATGGATGGTCAAATGATTCATGATTTTTAATAATTAGATTTTATGAAAAATTTCATTTGAGGGTAAACTTAAAGGTGAACAAATTTAATGGACTTTGGCCATGGCAGAGAAAGGGTTGGGTTTGGATATAAGGTGGACCTCTCTAATTATAAGAAATAAAAGAACATGGGAATTGGTGAGCAAGGCCTTCCCTGAGATCTTCAGACACCGGAGGTCACTCAGGAGAGAAATGTGTGAGATTGAGAGCTTATAGTAAATGGTTTCTGAAGTTTCCTACCATTCCAAAGAGTATGTGAGCTTAAAATTTTTCTTGAGTTTAGCTAAATATGTGCTTAGTGTTAGATTAGGTTTCAACCAAGTGAAAGAACCCTGGGAGAAGTACCATGCTTGGAAATGAAGCATCCTTTGGTTTTTGTGGTACAATAGATCACTGTGGGTTTTCAGATGGCCAGAAGCTGCTCTTTGGAAGGGGGACCATGTTAAAGGTGGATCTTAGTAAGTATCATTACAAATGAATTCTGAATTTGAGTAGTTATTGAGTAATACGCTTTTTTGGAAATCTAAGTGGACTGCCAAATGTTCTTAATTTATCCATATTTCATGGGGAGCAGAGCATTCTTCATGCCTTCTCCATCCTCACTTCTGCCAGGTGGGAGTTTGCATTGTTAACAGGGAAGCAGAATGGAAGCTTAACAGAGAAGCAGTATGGAAGATGTCTCCTTAGCTCAGTGATCAGTTCCATCAGAGAAGTCCGCTCTGAAATGCAAACACTTTCTCTTGCAGCTGGCAGCCCCTTGCAACCTCAGTGCTCTCCATGGCCAGGGCCAAAGCTTCCAGTTGCCCAGATAACATGCCAAAATCACTCTGAAAGAAAATCTGTCTTACTTTACCTTTTCTAACCAGGAATTTACATGGTTAGATTTATATCTAACACTTCAGCAGGGCGAAGGCATGATCTAAGTGTCCATGTGGACACTCTGTGTGAGTCGGAGCCAGGCTCTGCTCTTTCAGCCCCTCCATTTATCTCAAAAGGGATGATGATTAACTCCTCCAAGCCTAGACTTCACTTTAGACATCACCTCAGAGAGGCCTTTCTTACCCAGACAATCTAACAAGTCATCAAACACAGCCACTACCTGGCTGCTCTCTACCCTGTTATTTAGCCTGATTTTAATTCACACACTATCAACACTTAACATCTGTGTATTTATTGTTTGCCTTCTTCTAGACCGTAGGCACCATGAGGACAGGGACAGTGTCTAAGTGACTTTCACCATATCCCTAGTGCCGGCACAGTGTCTTTACACTTCGGAGGTGTTCAGTGAACAGTTACTGAGTGAATAAAGGACTTAGCACCAACTGCCTCTCTTTTTCATGAAATTACAGAGCTTTGCTATTTCATACCCAAATACTAAAACCACTGAGATTTTTGCACCAAAGGCAAGGACAGAATACAAATTTCCATCATTTATAGTTGTGTCCGAGGTGGATTTGAGTGAGCGGGTACATGAGGTATTTGCAGGGCCTCATTTCACTGTGCCAACCAGGCTGGAACTGCACTGATCTTTGGGAAGGGAACCACCTTATCAGTGAGTTCCAGTAAGTACCTGATAATTATTGATCATAGTGTTTGTACTTATCCTGTAGTCATATGTTGCACAGGTGACCAAATGCCTCCTCTTTCTTTGAGTTAAGGAATATTGACATTTAATGAGGAAAGCCATTTAAACAAATGGGAAAATTGAATGTTGTCTCACACCCCTAATGCTCCAACCATAGCCCCTGTCCTATTCCATGCTCATAAAAAAATTTAATTCATAGAAGAAAGAAAGATTACCTACAAGGATATGAGTAGTTTGCTAAACAGTGGTAAAATGAGATATGTACAGGTGTTGATTCCTAGGTAAAAATGGGGGTCAGAGTTGCTATCTTTTGGCTAGTAAAACAAGATCACTTGGGGAAATTATGTAAATCTCCTTGAAAGAAATAATTTTCAGAGTAGTCTAGAGAATATCACTTGGACTCTTCTTAGGCTTTTGACTACATCTATTGTACCACTATTGAGCCCTGAAAAGAGGCTTTCTCAGGCTTAATTCCATGGCTTAGTCTTTATTCCAATATCAAAAAGGGGGAATCCCAACCAGAGCTCCCACGAGGGAGGATGGCTGCATGCTAATCACATTAATCTATTATCAAGGTAACTCGGGCGTTTTTGTCAGGCAGCACAGTGCTGTGATTTATAACACATTCATCTCTGGGAGTGGGACAAGATTATCAGTAAAACCTGGTAAGTAGGCAATATGTCACTAAAGTAGGAGGCTTAATGTGGCTACTGAGACCCACTAAACTTACTGCAGTATTTGGAAGGCCCAAGTGTCAAGAAATTAATGGTTTCTGCAGAGTTAAGTGGATTCCAATGAAGGAAGAAATGTTAAAGTAATGGTGCGGAGGATAGAAGAGCTAGCTGTGAAAAAAAAATAGCCATGTGGATGAACCAAACATCACAGGCTGAAACAGCCTAGAGAGTTGATCCTAAAGAAAAAGGCAGAAAGTCTGGCTGAGCACTTCCAGTTCTCCTAACCTGGCTTCATTAGTGAACCTAGGCCATAGCTTCTTTATCTATAAAATGAAAACATTTAATATCACCTCAGATTTTTTGTTTTAATGTTGTGGGTATGTAATAGGTATATATATTTACGGGGTTCAGATGTTACTTTAAAGATAAGCTAATATATGTGAAAGTATTTTGTCAATTCTTAAATGCTATCCACATGTAAAATATTGTTTATAGAACAAAGAAAAACTATGTCAGATCGTAGAATTCTTTTAACATGAGAATTTGTAGGTTCTTAGTGAAATCGCCATTTACATGTAATCTGTGGCCCTAGGCATTGGTAAAAAGCACTCTCTCTTCTATTGAAGTATAGTGGCTCAAATGCTACTCAAATGAAAAGGGCAGGGGAAGGGAAGTCATTTTGTAAAGGCAGGCATTACAGTGTGAATTCTGGAAGTTACCAGAAAGTTACCTTTGGAACTGGAACAAAGCTCCAAGTCATCCCAAGTGAGTCCAATTTCCTGTGCATTTCCTCTTCCTTGTGTTGTCTTCTCTCAGACCGTAACATTTGGAGCACATAAAGGGATATAACGGGCCTGCTCTTTTCTGACTGTTTCAGGAGACTGAAATAAAGGGATTGTATAAGAACATCCCTTAGCATGCTCTTAGTACTGTTTTATCCAGTTTGTGTTTCTTCTTAATATCAAAAAAAGCTAAGACATTGCTCGTGAAGCCAATGGAAAACAGTGGATTTGCAAAGAAAAGAACTAAAGAGAAGACAAGTGGTACTTTTTACCAAGCTTAAAGCAGAGTGGGTGTCCTTTAATCAGAGGGATGCTTGGTTCTGGGGGCTGGATGGGACTCAAGTGAGTAACAAGGAGTCACTGAGCTTCTAAAATGAGTTGACTCGGGGGAGCAGGAAGCTGCCACTCATGATGATCTGGATGCTATTCCGTGAAGTTTCAGATTGATTGAAGTTAAAATTAGGGGTGACGCTATGTCAGGAATCTAAAAATTGATAACTGTAATGGAAATGAAAGAAGGGCTAGCTACATCTGTTGGGTAAATGGAGTTGAACATCATGAGTTTGATGACAACAGAGTCAGAGATGTGGGCAGGTAGAAACTTCATTTCAAGTGATATGCAGTAAATACCCCAAATTGGAGTCAAATGGCCTGTGTAAAAAGGAAGTTAAAATGTAACCCGTATCTGCTTGTGGGTGAAAAGGCCATATCTCTATGTCTTAGGTATGAAAAGGATGTGTGGGCTTCTGGGTGTTCTTGACTGACTAAGAAACACTGTGGGATGGATGGCGGCTATAAATTGATCTTTGGGAGTGGGACCAGACTCCTGGTCAGGCCTGGTAAGTAAGGCGTCAGAGAGGCAACAGAAAGATTGAGGTAAAATGTCTTCATGTCTCAGGAAATGATTGTATAATGGAAAATGAGCTGGCGATTTTTAGGAGCACTGTTACTAGAGTTCTGATGTCTGGTTCTAGACCCTAATATAGCTGTAATCCCTCTCTAGAAGGAACAAGGAAGAGGAGTCTTCTCTCATAGCGCCTCCTAAGATTTATCCATCCTCTGTCAAAGTGTCTTGTGGATCCAGGATACTTACATCTTTGTTAGCAGTGCTGGCCCCTGCTCAGCCTCAGATCACCTATTCTTCATTTGTAAAATGAGGATAATAATATTTAAGCTTGTGGCACAGTTGAGGCCCAAATGAAGTAGTGTAATTATACATAGTATTAATCCACTTGGCTCATAATAGGTTCTACATAAATGAAGGTTTTCTTTCCTTTTCCCTAACTAGACCATGGGTTGAAACACTGCAGGTCATTTTTGTATGGGGATTTGCTATAGTGTGAATTCAGGATACAGCACACTCACCTTTGGGAAGGGGACAATGCTTCTAGTCTTTCCAGGTACATGTTGACCCCATCCCACCCATGTTTTCCCCTTATCTGGTTTAAGGTTTCCATATGTCTTGTGTGTTATCCTCATGGATTGCATCATCTTTGTTTTATTATCAATGTTCTGTGAATTTAAGATTGAGCCTCCATGGACTCTTCATTTAAAATGAAAATAGCTAACAGAAGAGTTGGAAACAACAGTAGAACTAATTCACTAGGTCAGGATGGAGAAAAGACTAATACTCTAGACAATTAGGACAAACGTGGTTTTTCCAGAAATAGCCTCACTTCCTGTTTAAAGCCTAGACTGTAGTCTCTCCCCAGGCACCCTTCACATTCCTCTAGCCCTCCATATCCCAAATTTAGCTGTGGAATCTTAGACAAACTGTGACATATGCAGCTACAGAAATCTTTTCTTACTGAGAATATCTGCCTATTTGAACCAAAAGATCCTTGAGAATAGACACTCTTTAATATTCCATGAAGTGTCTGATATGGTCCTTTTACAAAAGCAAGTACTTGATAAATTCTTGTTTAATTGAAATCAAACACCCAAAGAAATCAAGTTTCCAGGCCAAAGGGAAGAAGATAATTAAGCAAATGACACAGTACATTTGAGCCTGTGGTGGAGAGAAAGAAATGCTAGATTGGGATTCAAATAGAGCCATGTTTTGGTCTCTGCTACCAACTAGCAATGTCACTTAGACCAGATCTTTTGCCTCTAAGCCTCAGTTTCTTTATCTGTAAATGGGGAAGTGGGTCCAATGGCCTCTCTGGTCTCTTAGTACAAAAAGTCCATGAATTTATCCCATTTGGGGCACTTTTTTCTCCTAGGAGTAACTCAATAGCTATATTAAAGTTTGAGTGTTTTCTAACTCATTAGAGCACATCAAGAAAAGGGGTGAAGTGGCCTAAAAGGGAGTTTATTGTGAGGCACCAAACACTGTGATACTCATGGGAGGAGGAAACACACTGACCTTTGGGACAGGCACTCAGCTGAAAGTGGAACTAAGTAAGTATGAGATTCTATGGTAATTACAAAATGTATTCTGGTGACAATAAGCAGAAGAAAAGGTGATGTTATTTTTGTCATTATATCTTATTTTTAATCTATTACTGAAGCATTAAGAATTGTGACATGCAGATAAATCAGTGAAAGTATTAAAGACTATTTAAGCATGCTTTCTTTGGGGTGGAATTTAGCTAACCGCTAGAGCTAGAAGAGCTAGAAGAGCAGAAAATTGCATTGTCATGATCAAATAGATCCTTTCTACTTCCACTGCCGTGGATTCAGAGGTGCATTTAGAAGAGGATATTCAAGGTAATTTTACCCATGCCCCCAAAAAAACACTCCCAATTCACTCCAGAGATTGTGCCCCCTTATACTAAACATCATCCAAGAAGAGTCAGTGAAGTACAGAGAAAGAAACCCAGGGCTTCTGGTTTCAGTCCAGAGTTCTAGGTTTGATTTGGTCCCAACTGGCTGTGTGATATTGGAATGAGTCATTGCCCCTCTCTGCACCTCTGACTCCTCCAGTGGATGAGGGGGTCAAAGCCCTCAAAATCGGTTGTTCTGGGATTTCGCTATTATACCACCTGAGAGTTTATAGGACTCAAGAGTATGGAATCTTGTATTTCATAAACAAATTCTATAACCCTCAGGAAATAGCCCTGTTAATCAACAACCTAACTTAACATAGGAATAATAACCACCATCTCAGTCCCTACGATGTTTAGATACTATGCTAGATGCATGACATGTAGAATTGTTTATCTCAAATATCTCTATGAGGTAGGGGGAAGTATCCTATTTTACAAAAGAAGAAACTGAGGCTCAGAGAAAGAAGTGTCCAAGATCCCAAAGCTAGTATGTAAAGGACCTAAATTTAAACTTGGGTCTGCCTGCCTGACTAAAAAGCCCTGCTCTTTCTTTCTTTTATTTTTTTTTTAATTTTTAAATTTTATTTATTTATTTATTTATTTGAGACAGAGTCTCACTCTGTTGCCCAGGCTGGAGTGCAGTGGCGCAATCTCAACTCACTGCAATTTGATTCTCCTGCCTCAGCCTCCTGAGTAGCTGGGATTACAGGCATACACCACCACACCTGAAAGCCCTGCTGTTTCTACTGCGTGATGTTGCAGAGCTTGTGCCCTAGTTTACTTAGAAATGAGAGGTGATGCCAATCACAGTGACTGGTGAAATGCTTGGAATTTATCTTTTCTGCTTTAGATATTGCTGTGAGTTAGAGAGGGCGCTTCAGGAAATCTTGACATGGATGGCCTAAGTGTCTAAAGAGTTCTCTTCCCCTTTCAATGACAAAACAAAAAGTGCAGAGTTGCTGGGAGCATTTACCCCAATAGGGAGAAGAGAGAGGGGAGCTGGCTGCAGCCATTCCCTTGTTCTGACCCTCCCTTTCCTTCACTGTTTCTATTATTTTCCCCAGGGAGACCAGCCACCAGTATAACTGATCTACAAGAGCCTAACTCGTTTATGAGTTATAGAGAAATGAAGGGTGAAGGCACTTTGGACATAGAACTTTAGCTCTGAGAAGGAGCTTCAAAATATCTAGTGCAAACCTCTTTATTTTCCCAATAAGGAAATTAAGACCCAGAGAGGTTGGCTGAATGGTCATAAAGTCAGTGCAAACTAGAGCTGGGACTAGAACCTGGAGATCCTGGTCCTGGGGCCATATTCTGTGACTGCTGTTTGGTGAACTAAACTTCTGATAGGCAAGAAGTGTGAGTTATGCTCATAAACAGTGAAAAAAAAAATAGGTTTTACAAGGGGAGTATAAAAATGTGGTCCTTATTACTAGCACCTTAGTATAGGCTCCCTAGACCTGCTCCCCAGCTGTAGTGTAAAAATGGAAGGAGAAGGAAATGGCCCATTTTGTCGCAGTGCAAATCACTGTGGGAAATACGGGAGGCTTCAAAACTGTCTTTGGAGCAGGAACAAAACTATTTGTTGAAGCAAGTAAGTTCCATGAAATAACCTGATTTATATTACAGTTGAAGGACATCTGTTTTCATTGATTTTTTTTTCTTTTTGGGGGGAAGGGCACATAGTTTTGTCTGCTAGTTAAATTAGAAGATAAATTGGCAATAATAATGTTGCACTGTACAGTATCCATGGGCATCACTCTTGCAAGAAACATGTATAATAACAGACAAGTGTGTATGGATAAAAATTCCCTAGGTCCTATCTAGAACTGAAACTCTATTATATGAATAACTTTTTTAACTTGAATATTAGTGACATTTTTATATAATCCACTGTATACAAAGCAGAATCTTCAGTTGGGTTCTATCTTATTTGTTGTCATCTTCCAAAGATCTTAGGAGAATTAAGGTTAAATAGTAAAATTAGATGCCTCCTACCACTTTGGCACATGCATGCAGACGTAGAAACACCCTTAGTAACTAACTTGCATGTGACTTGGCAATCCCAGGCTATGGCCCAGTGACAGGGTCCCATTTTGTACAGAGTTATGTCAGAGTGTGAACACAGGCTTTCAGAAACTCGTATTTGGAACTGGCACACAACTTCTGGTCAGTCCAAGTAAGTCAAATCTGCAGAATTGTGTAGCCCTATCCTCAATATTGGGCATATATATAGATATAATTATTCTGGTGTATAATAGATTATTATTACTACTATTTTGTTGTTTTTAATCATAACAATGCTGCTCATTTCAAATATACATTTTCTGCCATATTATTCTTTTTACCTTTAAGGAGAATTATTCTCAAGGTATCAGGAGAGAAATATTTGAATTTGCTTTGAGTCAAATTTCTTACTTGTTCATCAGTTCCCGCCTCTCTGCTGAGGGTCATATGAACCTCACGATGTTTCAGTTTTTATATTGCCTTCTTATTATCTCTCTTAGAAATGCTTCCTTGGTTTTTCCTTGCCTAAGCACTTAGATTTTGCAGCTCACATTTACCCAGAGTATACTTAGCTTTTAACCTCTCCCAAAACTGGCCTCCCTGTTCCAATAATTATGCACAATAAAAGTCCGTTCAATTCAGTAAATGATTATTGAGTATCATCAACAAACCAGGGAATCATAGTTGGTTTAAAAAGAAAGAAACAAAGAAAAGAATTTTTAAAACCCTAAGCTAGGGCTCCTGATGTCAAGAACTTCCAGTCTTATTAGGGATACTAAGCACTCATAACAAAAGGTCTAATAACAATTTATATACGCGTGTTCCAAGATAGGGGGGTGGGTTCCCTGATGGCTGGAGACAGGACAGGTATGACCATGCACAGTCCACATTCTTTGACAGAGAACACACATGATTCCCCCAACTGTGTTTCTGGAAAAGGAATTGAGTCTGTTCTGTGCTGAGATCTTTGACTTTCTTGAGGACAAAAGCCCCCTTGGCAGTTAGCAGCCTTGAGCGGGGTGAGGACAGAAACAGGAATGAGTCAGGCGTGAGTCACCCAAGACTCTCACTCAGCCCCGAGAGGATGCAGTGACTCTGAGTCATGCCGAGGCATGTTTTTAGCATGTGCCCCAGCACAGTGTGCATTTATGGCAAGGTGAAAAATACATTTTTGCATATGTCCAAAGGAAAATGATACCTTCTTCTCAAGCATGGCAGATGAAGTAGGAAAATGCCCGCTTGCTCTCTGGTATCTTTAGAAATATTCACACCCACCCAGCCTATGTAGGATGCAATGTTTTTCATGAAGTTTTGTAAAGATTCTGTTTCTCCCAAAGAAGAAATAGCCAAAGCTGTGTTTGTTGATAGCTGTGATGAGGAAAATTAAGGCCAACAGGTAGCATTGGGGTCTGGTGCTGTTTATACCCTTTAGGGAGGTTCCTTCAAGTCCTCATACCACCCATTACAAGGAAAACTAGGATTCACCTTTCAGGGTTTCCAGATCTTAGAGGCACTGTGAAGGGGATGTGTCTTCAGAAAGGGGGTGGGCAAAACCAGGACGTTTTTGTAATACGCTTATATACTGTGCCTATGGGAACAGCAGACTCGCTTTTGGGAAGGGGACCCAAGTGGTGATCATACCAAGTAAGTGAGCTGGGATCCTCCTGCACAAATGGCCACACCCACCCCCATCCCTACCCTCTGCTGGAGAGCCTCTTATTTCCAAGGGAGCGGGGGAAGGACATGCCATTCATCAATGCCATATCAAAGAATCTTAGGCGGCCACCGTCCCAAATCTCTGCCTGTCCTTGGTTTCCTTCACTCTCCCCTTCTCTCTGCATCTCCACTGAACACACTCCCATTCTCATGTAAAGCTACTCCTGATCTTCCCTGAGGCTGGATTTCAGATTGAACAAAGGACCACAGAAGTGAGAGCTGGAGGGGACCATGGGGACGTCTTGCTCATGTTGCCCAGGGGCCTGACGCTAGGGTCTAGCATCTGTTCAAGACCGTGCTGATGGTCAGTGCAGAGCAGTGGAGGGGCCCCAGCCCCTTACTCCCACCCTGAGTTTGGTGGAGCCACACAGCTCTTTGCTAAGTGACCCTCAAACCCAGTGTGAGATAAGCTGAGTATTGGCAGTGCCCACCTGCTAGGGAGCCAAGTGCTGAGTTCCTGCCCCAGCTCAGGACTGTGGCCCAGGCCATGACCTCCCTGAGCCTCCATTTTCATATCTCTGAAGTAGACAGCATGGTCTCTGTTTCCTCCCATCTTTCAAAAAGTCTATAGAAATTATTGTGACTTTTTTCTCTATCATTGTAGGGTTTCACAGAGGCAGGGCCCCGTCTGAGTCAAGGTCATTAGAAATAAAGGAGTCCAAGGGTTTTGGATGCCTTGGCCTAATTCTGGGTCGTAAAGAGGGAAGGATGAAAGCACAAATCACAGGAAGTGCCTAAACCCTGCTTGGATTTAGTGTTGCCTCAGACAGGGATATGCAGAAATCCAACCCCTGGGTCTCCCATAGGAAGAAGACTAGGAGTGGGAAGTGCCAAAGACTCTGGAAAGGAAAAGAGAACAAGGAACACTTTGAGAAAAGGAGGTCAGAACAGCTTCAGCAAAATGTCACATAAAATTTTCTTTGCTCTCTGTCCTCGGAGCACTTTCAGAAGCTCCTTGCATCTGACTAAAGAGTAACAGAGCCAGACCCTCAGAATGTCTGCCCCAAGCAAGCAGAATGTGGTGTTTGTATTAGGGTCCTGGGAGCAGACATGGGGAGTTGCTGCCCTGCTTCTCTGCTGATGGGAAGGTGGTATTTTCCCCTGGGTACCCGGGGGCCGAAGAGCTCTCCAGTCCCCAGCCCCTGGCTCCCACCCCTAGGCGGCAGCACTCGGGGGCTCTAAGGACAGCAGTAGGAGACTTTCCACAACTCGGAGAGTATTCAGGAGGGTTTCCCAGGATGTTGCCCAATACCATGGGGCAATTGGTACAGGGAGGTCACATGAAACAGGTTTTATCAAAGGCTCTCCTCACTGTGTGCATCAGGAGGAAGCTACCTACCTACATTTGGAAGAGGAACCAGACTTATTGTTCATCCGTGTAAGTATTATAGAAATGATCAAGGGAAATTTTGCAGACAGATTATATTATGGAAGGATACCGTAGTAGTGAGAGTTTGTGTTGTGATCTGTTCCATCATTAAAGGAGTCCTTTGTTGCCTGGGAGTAACTATCAGTGTCAGGTCTGATGAGATGATTGAGGCTGTGCCAGGCAAAGGTTTGCACAATGGTTTCAGAGGACAAATCCCCGAGTTGTGAAAAAAGACTTCACTCTTGGTTAGGTTTCTAAAATAGAACTTTCTTCTTGGCACCCAAGGGGTCTACTCTGCCCCCTCACTCCTATGTCTCTTGTGGCTGAGACTCTGTCACCACCTCCCCTAGAATCCATGAGATATCTTCCCCTAAATTAGAGCATACCAGCCAGGGTGCTGAGGCACTCTGTGGTTCTGGAATGGGTCGTTCAGGGATGTGTTTCTGGGCTTCTGGCTGCAAGAAGCCTCATTCTTCCTCCCTGTGTAAAGCATTGCTGGGAATCATCCCATTATGAGCCACTATTTACTGAATGCCTGACATGTGCCAGTGGCCATTCTCTGTCTTTTATGTAATTCTCATTCAATGATTACATACATCTGAATAGGTAGCTCGTATTTTGCCCATTTTACAGGTGAGGAAACAGAGTCTTGGGATAAGTAACTTATCCAAGATTCTATAGCCAGGAATGACAGAGCTAGAGTTTAACTCAAATCTATTTGACTCTAGGGCCTTGTTATTAACCGTGCCACCACCATGCCTTCTGCATTCTGTGAAGGAAGACCTCACACCTTCAAGGCCATCTGTTTGGTCTTTGGTTTGCCCATCCTGAGCCTCCTTACCATAGTGACCATGGCATGGTGACTCAGCACTTCTGAAGAGATCAGTAGAGCCATTGGGTTGGGTGGCAGGATTCAGGTATGGCAGGGAGGGAAGGAGAAACTTAGGGGGACTATTTATTGGGCATGGAGTTAGAAAGAAAAATTTATCATCAAAACCATAGAATAGGCTGCTTAAAAGCTTTTCTCCCAAGAGAGAAGCTGTGAGTGTGTGAGGGTCATGGGCAGCTGCCCCCAGCTGGCAGAGGGCAGGATTTTGTATTGTGATGTACCAGAGTGTGGACACGGGCAGGAGAGCACTTACTTTTGGGAGTGGAACAAGACTCCAAGTGCAACCAAGTAAGTACCCAAACTTAGGCTCTGGCCAAAGACATAGAAAGCCCCTATTCTGCTTTCTCAGATGATGAATCTGTACCTCCTGAACTAATTTTTCATGTTTGTTTATGAGGCTTGAATATCTTGAAATTTTAATTCCTAGCCACTAGCTTAATAGTCTGTTTTCTAACGGTAGTATTTGCCAATGGGAATAGGCCATTTCATCATTGCAGAGACAGATTCCTTTGAGACAAAAGATCTTTATCAGAAAAGAAACTGTGACTGATTATGCCAAAAGATTGTTTTTTGTTACCATTTCGTTTTCATGAAAGGTGATGAATTATGCTTTCCAAAGACTCTGGGCATTGGACACACTTTCTCAAAACTGCACATCCAACTGAGAGACACAGGAAGAACTTAGAGCCTAAATAATGCCATCAAAATAATAAAAAGTTTGTAAAAAGGAACTTTTTTTGTAAAAAGGAATATAGAAGTTAAGGAAGAAATGAAATAGTCCTAATAAAAGAAGATAGCAGAACTGCATTAGAAATGAATGGAAATATTTAGAGGGTTTATGCATTCAACAAATATTTATTGGACAATTATTTCATTCCAAGCACTACGCTAAGTGTGAGGAAGGGAATGGGAGGGGAGGGAAGGGAAGGAAAGGAAAGAAAGGACAGGCAGGACTGGGACGGAGGGAGGAAGGAAGGGAGGGAGGAAAAGAGGGAAGGAGGGAGAGTCTCTGCCATCCAGGGAAGGAGGGAGAGTCTCTGCCATCCAGGAGCTCAGAGTGCAAACAGACAACTATAGCCCATTGCCACCATGTCATAGTGGAGGTACACGCAAGTTGCAATGGAAGCACAACAGAAGACACGAGTAGCCTCCAATTCTCATTGCCTGGTACATACACATATCCTCCACTATACCTTAAGCTCCATGAGGGCAGGACCCTTTTTCCATCCTCACATCTCTAGAGTTCTAGCAGCAAAAAAGAAAGAGGTCTAATGATAAATATATGAAGTCTGTCTCCACTTGAGAGACCACCCAGAAAAGATTTGTTCTAAGGAAACTTATCCCCATTAGGAGCAGAATCATCTTGGAAATATACAGCTCCAAGGTGTGTTAGAAAGGTGTGTACAAAAAGACCAAAAATTAACATTTGGAAAAAGGCGTTAAAGTTGCCATTGTTTCTAGTAGGTAAACCCTGCAAAGTGTTGGGGCAGCATAGATCCTGCATGTTGACGCCTGCATCTAACCTGCCCCGGAGCTGTTCTGACAGTGGTTGCAGCATTTGCTGCACAGTTTTCTCGGTGTTCAGCAATTGCCAAAATAAAATGGAGCTATTTCATGATGATTAGAAAGAAATAATCAGCATCAATGAGGCCTCTAATGCATCTTCAGGAGTGAGTAGGAGGAATTAAGACCTGGTGGTCTTAAGACAAGAGACTTTTCTCTCTTGTCAGAGGAAGTTTGACTTGGGGGAGCCTGGAAAACAGGGACAGGAGATGGAGTGCCCCAGCCAGGCTGGTCCTGCCCAGGTTAGAGTTCTTGTAAAGCACCATCTGATTGTGTGTTTTCTGGTGGCTACAATAAGCTGATTTTTGGAGGAGGGACCAGGCTGGCTGTACACCCATGTGAGTATGACCCTGCAAGTGACCAGTGCAAAAAGAACTGACCACTCGTCTACGAGAAAACAGGTGATGATTTATAGCAAACTTGGGGATATATTGAGAAGCACTCATTTTCCATTTCTACAAGCTCTCTTGGTGACATAAAATGTTCCCATTTCTCATACTAAACACAGAAGTGCCAAGAGCCAACTGAGTAAATGAAAATCTGAGCAGAATAATTTATAGAAACATAAAAAGAGTTCCAAATACTCAGTGCTTTCAGGAAATTAGCAAAGTGCCCTTGGGGGAAAGAGATGAGTTAATGGCAAACACAAATTCTCTTTTATTGCAGCAGGTAGCTAAATTCCCTGAATTGGCTAATAAACATGGTATGGGGATCCCTACTCATAGCATCTTCCTCTCCGGAGTTAGGAGAGTTTTCAACTTCCTCCTAAGGGTAAAAGTGGCCCAGACTCCTAACTGAAGGGCAAGTATACCACATGCAATTACAAGGTATAGAGGCAGCAGTGTATAGGGAGGCCCACAGACCTGGGGGAAATTCGGGCTCTACTCTCACTGGCTGTTTTCAATAAAGCCTCCACTTTCTCAACAGCAACATGACTGTAACTACATCATAATAATATGAGATAATGGCCAGAATGTAAAATGTGATCAATAAGTAGTAGCTTTTCTAAAATATTATTATAATTATCATTTTGGGGGCTTTGCTTATACTAAGGTTTACACTATCATAAAGGGAAAAGGGAATCGCTTCCGTGGGAAGCACCAAAGACCCAGTGAGCCTTTTAGAATGTGGCTCTGAGACCCCAGTGGGTTCCCGCAGATTAGCATCAAGAAGGTTATCGCAAAGACCTTATCCACAGTGGGGGTACAGCAGTGCTTCCAAGATAATCTTTGGATCAGGGACCAGACTGAGCATCCAGCCAAGTAAGTAGAATGAAGCAGGAGAGCAAGGGAGGATGGACAACTATTTCTTCTTTGTCCAAAATGCCGACTCGAGCCCAGGTATTTTCCTCTGTGGGCTCCCAAATACTTTCTTCCACCCATCCCCAGGAAATCCTCCCATCCAGCACTCAGTGCTCTGCAGACGTCATCCTTAGGCTGGGACCTTAGGAACCATGAGGCAGGCGATGAGCAAGTACTCCTGAACCTTCCACAAACGTATCCAAGATACTGCTGCCTGAAATTGAGGTTTTTGTTCTACTGAATTCTTAGTTAATTGAAACCATATGAAATCACAACCTCAGCCCAGGGAACCATAGCAGAATGGAGCAGGAGGAGAACTGTACGTATCAGAAGCGAAATTTCAGTGCAAAAGAGCAGAAGGTCTAACTCTTAGGAGTGTGATTCTCCTGCCTTGTGGGGGAGATCAGTGTTTCTCTTATTTAAGTAACAGGTAGGTCCTGTGAGTTTCTGCAGTGGTGTCACCCGTGGTGTGAATACTGGAGGAACAATTGATAAACTCACATTTGGGAAAGGGACCCATGTGTTCATTATATCTGGTGAGTCATCCCAGGTGGCACCACTTGCAACCCCATGGGCCAGTGTTGCTAATCCTTTCTCTGGGGATATCACTTATTACCATGGGGAGGCTTGCTGAAGATGTTGTAACTAATTGTCTTACCGAGGTCTGGGAAGGGAAAAGCATCACTATCTGTCTTGAATATTCATGTTTCTCTAGGTCAAACACATTAAAATTTGACTTTAATCATTCAATGGGTATTGTAAAATGCCTTCTATGTGACTATCACTCTATCAAATGCTAGACTGAGTATGAAGTGTAAGATAGATTCCTGTCCTGTCCTCAAGTGGTATAAAAACTAGACAAAGGTACAGAACTGTTGTAAATTAAGCAGCCCAAAAACTATTCTAGTATTGACCAGTTGATGACGTCAATGGACACAATAGAGATTCAGAGGGGATAGGGTGCTGGCTGAAAAGTTGGCCTAGATTGAGAAGTTTCATGTGGTACAAAGGATTCACTGAGCCCCGAAAGATGGATAAGATCTGTATGGGCAGAGAAAGGAGAGAAGGGGAGTTCTGGGCATAGGGAACAACAAGAAAGAAGGCATGATCTTGGGAATAATTAAGGCACATGCATTGTAGCCTAAGTATACATCTGATAATAAAATTGGTTGAAAAGTCCTCAGAGAACATGTCTTTTCAGGCATCGAAAAAGGAAATACTAGAGCACGAGAATACAGAAATTAGGGCCGGGCCAGCCAGCCATTGTGAAACTGAGAATCCGATTTAGAGATGCAGACCAGAAGTGAAGGTGAGAGGAGCCAGCTACGGTGCTGCAGACCTCCCCTCTCCTTCCTCAGTGGGCTCTCAGAGGGATCATCCCACCCCTTAGAGGAGGAGAAACCTAAGGGATTCTGTAATAGAGACACTGGGGGTGGTATGAAGGTGTTACCTCCCAGTAGCAATTTGGCAAAGGAACCAGAGTTTCCATTTCTCCCCGTACGTCTGCCCATGCCCACAGTTTCCTGATGCTCACTAGAGCCTCAGTGGGACCCAGAGCCAGTGTAACTAATTCTGATTTCTGGGTCCCTAGAGCCCAACTACAGGGGACAGATTTAATGGTAAGGGAGCTTTCAATCACTGCTGTGTCCCTAGGGACCTAAAGCACTAGAGCACATGTGCTTCTGCAATTCATTTTGAATGTAAAGGACAGTATAGGATCTAGAATGGCTGAACTTCCACATCAAAAAATCGGTTCTGTCTTGCCAAGCCTACCTTCTGATGTCGTCAGTGATGGGATGTGTTATTCTTACTAGGGTAGAATAGGATGTCTGTCCCCAGAGGGCTCTGGCAGACAGACCCCTAAACACCTCCAAATTAAAAGTGGCAAAGAGATAAAGTTGAACTAGAGGTACATGGGGATAAAAAGTATAAAAGGTACACGGGATGAAAGTATAAAAAGGCTGAAAAAAATTCAGCACCTCTAACTCAGCCCCCGTTGCCATTTCTCGGAGTCTTGTATTCCGTGGCATTGCGCTTTCTATACCAACAGTGTCCAGTAGAACTTTCTGTGGCAATGGAAATGTTCTGTCAATCTGCACTGTCCCATGCAATAGCCACCAGGTACATGTGGCTATTGAGCTCTTGAAATGAAGTTTCCATTTTTAATTGAAAACATTTTATTTCACATTGACTAATTTTTATTCCAACAGCCACATGTAGCTAGAGACTATTATACTAGACAGAGCAGCCTAGATCTTCTCCAGTCTGACACCCACTGGCCCCAGGACTTGAGTGAGTGTTTAACCAGGACTCCAAGTTAGGTTTCTGCCCCCACAAAGCCACCCACTTTCCCTGATCAGGGGCCACCAGATGCAGGTTGGCTTGAGGATCAGCATTTCCAGACTCTTCTCTCCCCCTCTGCAGTACTGCCCAAGACCCCCACTGATGACTAACAATCAGGGGGACGTGTTGGTGGAGCTAATGGCTTTCTGTCTGTCCCTTCCCAGCAAAAGAACTATGCCTTAGGGCCTTCACCCAGAGAGATGTCAGGCTGCCCAAGTATAAGGAGGTTGGAGGGAGGTAGGCAGAATCCTCTGGAGCCACAGCTCTGGATGTCTCTCCCCTCTGACCATGGAGCCCAACCCCACTCCACTGCTCCAGGGGCAGCCACATGCTGCAGGCAGCTCTGCCTCCACTCAGCATCCCAGGGGCTGATTTCTTTGGTTTTGGATCCAGCTGGATGTCGGCATTGCCGAGGCCACCATGGTTGGCTCAGCAACTGTCGGGGAATCACCAGGGTCTGAGAAATCTTGTGCGCATGTGAGGAGCTGTGGGAGCAGAGAACCACTGGGTGGGAAATTCTAATCCCCACCCTGCTGGAAACGCTCTGGGTGGCCCCAGCATGCTAATCCTCCGGCAAACCTCTGCTTCCTCCTCAAAAGGCAGGAGGTCGGAAAGAATAAACAATGAGAGTCACATTAAAAACACAAAATCCTACGGAAATACTAAAGAATGAGTCTCAGCACTAAGGAAAAGCCTCCAGCAGGTCCTGCTTTCTGAGGGTGAAGGATAGACGCTGTGGCTCTGCATGACTCACTAGCACTTTTTCACGGCTATGTTCTGCCAGGGTCAATGGCTCCAACTAACATTTGTTTGGTACTTTACAGTTTATTAAATAGATTTTTATATAGAGAAGCTCTCATCTATTTCTCAGAAGAGCCTGGCTAGGAAGGTGGATGAGGCAACATATTCATTTTGCAGATGAAATTCCTGAGACATAAGGAGCTGCTGTGACTTGCTCAAGGCCTTATATCGAGTAAACGGTAGTGCTGGGGCTTAGACGCAGGTGTTCTGATTTCTAGTTCAAAACCTCTATCAATGAGAGGGAAATCTCCTGGTGATGTGATAGATTTCCCAACTTAATGCCAACATACCATAAACCTCCCATTCTGCTAATGCCCAGCTTAAGTTGGGGAGACCACTAGTTTGCTTTGCTCGGCCCTCTTTCCATGCCTGCCTTTGCTCTGCCAGAGTTATATTGCTGGGGTTTTGAAGAAGATCCTATTAAATAAAAGAATAAGCAATATCATTAAGTAGCCCTGCATTTCAGGTTTCCTCGAGTGGCAGGCCAGGCCTGGCAGTGAACGTTCACTGAAATCATGGCCTCTTGGCCAAGACTGATAGCTTGTGCCTGTCCCTGAGTCCCAGTCCATCACAAGCAGCTGGTTTCTAAAATGCTGTGTCCCATATAAAGCATGAGACCATGATTTGCCAGCCCCACGGAGCCCCGTTCTTGTCCATCACTGGCATCTGGACTTCAGCCTGGGTTGGGGCAAAGAAGAAAATGAGATCATGTCCTAACCCTGATCCTCTTGTCCCACAGATATCCAGAACCCTGACCCTGCCGTGTACCAGCTGAGAAGCTCTAAATCCAATGACACCTCTGTCTGCCTATTCACTGATTTTGATTCTGTAATGAATGTGTCACAAAGCAAGGATGCTGACGTGCATATCACAGACAAAACTGTGCTAGACATGAGATCTATGGACTTTAAGAGCAACGGTGCTGTGGCCTGGAGTAACAAATCCGATTTTGCATGTACAAACGCCTTCAAGGACAGCATTATTCCAGCAGATACCTTCTTCCCCGGCACAGGTAAGGGCGGCTTTGGTGCCTTTGCAGGCTGTTTCCTTGCTTCAGGAGTGGCCTGGTTCTGCCCAGAGCTCTGGTCAATGATGTCTAAAACTCCTCAGATTGGTGGTCTTGGCCTCATCAATTGCCACAAAACCCTCTTTTTACTGAGAAACAGTGAGCCTTGTCCTGGCAGTCCAGAGAATGACACGGGAAAAAAGCAGATGAAGAGAAGGTGGCAGGAGAGGGCACTTGGCCTAGCCTCAGTCTCTCCAACTGAGTTCCTACCTGCCTGCCTTTGCTCAGACTGTTTGCCCTTACTGCTCTTCTACGCCTCATTTTAAAGCCCTTCTCCAAGTTGCCTCTCCTTGTTTCTCCCTGTCTGCCAAAAAAATCTTCCCAGCTTACTAAGTCAATCTCATGCAGTCACTCATTAACCCACCAACCACTGGTTGTGCCGGTACATGAATGCACCAGGTGCTGAAGTGGAGGAATAAAAGGTCAGATGAGGGGTCTGCCCAGAGGAAGCTCCATTCTAGTTGGGGGAGCCCATCTGTCAGCTGGGAAAAGTCCAGAAAACTTCAGATTGGAATGTGTTTTAACTCAAGGTTGAGAAAACAGCCACCTTCACGACAAAAGTCAGGGAAGGGCTCTCTGAAGAAATGCTACTTGAGGGTACCAGGCATACCAAGGGCAGGGAAAGGACCCTATAGAGGCCTGGGACAGGAGCTCAATGAGAAAGGAGAAGAGGAGCAGGCAAGAGTTGAATGAAGGAAGCAGGGCCAAGCCACAGGGCCTCCTAGGCCATGAGAGGGCCGACAGTATCCCAAGTTTACCAGAAAGCTGTTGATCAGCTTCAAGCAGGGGAGGGGCACCTAATTTGCTTTTCTATTTTATTTTATTATTTTATTTTATTTTATTTTATTTTATTTTGAGACGGAGTTTTGCTCTTGTTGCCCAGGCTGGAGTGCAATGGCACATCTCGGCTCACTGTAGCCTCCGCTTCCCAGCTTCAAGCGATTCTCCCGCCTCAGCCTCCCGAGTAGCTGGGATTACAGGCTTCCACCACCACACCCGGCTAATTTTTTGTATTTTTAGTAGAGACAGGGTTTCACTGTGTTGGCCAGGCTGGTCTCGAACTCCTGACCTCAGGTGATCCACCCGCTTCAGCCTCCCAAAGTGCTGGGATGACAGGCGTGAGCCACCACACCCAGCCTGCTTTTCTTAAAGATCAATCTGAGTGCTGTATGGAGAGTGGGTTGTAAGCCAAGAGTAGAAGCAGAAAGGGAGCAGTTGTAGCAGAGAGATGATGGAGGTCTGGACAGGGTGGTGGCAGGGAGGTGACCAACACCATTCAGGTTTCAAAGGTAGAACCATGCAGGGATAAGAAAGCCAAGAGGGGATCAAGGAAGGCAGCTGGATTTTGGCCTGAGCAGCTAAGTCAATGATAGTGCCATTTTATTAAGATGAAACCAAGGAACAAATTTGGGGTACAAGGATCAAAACTTTTTGGAACACATGAAAGTACCTGTTTATACTCTTTATGGCCCTTGTCACTGTGTATGCCTCACTGCCTCCATTGGACTCCAGAATGAAGCCACGCAAGAGCAGGGTCTATGTGTGATGGCACCTGTGGCCTATGTCATGGAACATGTACTTTGCACAAACAGTGTATATTGAGTAAATAGAAATGGTGTCCAGGAGCCAAGGTATCAGTCCTGCCAGGGCCAGGGGCTCTCCCTAGCATGTGCCCATGTGCTGTAAGTTCCCTCCAGATCTCTCCACAAGGAAGCATGGAAAGGCTGTAGATGTTCACCTGCCCAAGAACTAGGAGGTCTGGGGTGGGAGAGTCAGCCTGCTCTGGATGCCGAAAGAATGTCTGTGTTTTTCCTTTCAGAAAGTCTCTGTGATGCCAACCTGGTTGAGAAAAGCTTTGAAACAGGTAAGATAGGGGTCTAGCCTGGGTTTGCACAGGGTTGCAGAAGTGATGAACCCGCAATAATCCTGCCTGGATGAGGGAGTGGGAAGAAATGAGTAGATGTGCGAATGAATGATGAGGAATGGAAACAGCAGTTCAAGACCTGCCCAGAGCTGGGTGGGGTCTCTCCTGAATCCCTCTCACTAGCTCTGACTTTCCAATCTAAGCAGTTTGAGGATGAGTTTCTAGCTTCAATAGACCAAGGACTTTTTCCTAGGCCTCTGTATTCCTTACAACAGCTCCACTGTCAAGAGAGCCAGAGAGAGCTTCTGGGTGGCCCAGCTGTGAAATTTCTGACTCCCTTAGGGATAGCCCTAAACTAACCAGATCATCCTGAGGACAGTTTCACTCCACAGCCAAGAGGTTTTGCCTTCTTTCAAGAAAAGCAACAGTACTCACACAGGCTCTAGGCAATGGTCCTGTCTCTCAAGAATCCCCCACCACTCCTCACACCCACCCTGGGCCCATATTCATTTCCATTTGAGTTGTTCTTACTGAGTCATCTCTCCCGTGGTAGCGGAACTCACTAAGGGGCCCATATGGACCCCAGGGATTGAAATGATAAATTCTGAGCAGCTACCCCATCCCCAGAAGGGCTCAGAAATAAAATAAGAGTGAAGTCTAGTCAGTGTTTTTGTCTTGAAACACAAAATACTGTTGGCCCTGGAAGAATGCACTAAATACGTTTGCAAGGGGATATGCACAGAAGCTGCAAGGGAGAGGCGATGCAGGAGCCGCAGGCCTCCCCCACCCAGCCTGCTCTGCTTTGGGGAAAACCATGGGTGTGTCCTGCAGGCCATGCAGGCCTGGGACATGCAAGCCCATAACCGCTGTGGCCTCTTGGTTTTACAGATATGAACCTAAACTTTCAAAACCTGTCAGTGATTGGGTTCCGAATCCTCCTCCTGAAAGTGGCCGGGTTTAATCTGCTCATGACGCTGCGGCTGTGGTCCAGCTGAGGTGAGGGGCCTTGAATCTGGGGAGTGGGGGTTAGAGATGCGGGTCTCTGGGCGCATCCTAAGCTCTGAGAGCAAGCCTCCCTGCAGGGTCTTGCTTTTAAGTCCAAAACCTGAGTGAGCCCACCAAACTCTTCTATTTCTTCCTGTTACAAATTCCTCTTGTGCAATAACAATGGCCTGAAACGCTATAAAACATGCTCATTTCAGCCACCTCCTCAGTTGAACTTCTCCCTATGAAGTAGGAAGAACAGAAATGAAGAAACTGAGGCCACACAGTTAATGAGTGGAAGAAGAGAGACACCCATTCACACCACATGCCTTGTGCTGTACTTCTCTTACCATGTGACCTAAAGGGACCCCCAAGGCCTCTCCTCATGTCCTCTCTCCCCATATGGCTCTCTTAGCTCAGTAGAAAGAAGACATTACACTCATATTATACCCTAATCCTGGCTAGAGTCTCCATGCCCTCCTCCCCCAGGGTCCCCAGTCATCTTGCTGACAACTGCATCCTGTTCCATCACCATCAAAAAAACTCCAGGCTGGGTGCGGGGCCTCACGCCTGTAGTCCCAGCACTTTAGGAGGCAGAGACAGGGGGAGCACAGGAGCTGGAGACCAGACTGGGCAACATAGGGAACCCCGCCTCTACAAAAACTGAAAAAGTTAGCCAGGTGTGGTGGTGCACACCTGTAGTCCCAGTTACTTAAGAGGCTGAGATGGGATGATCGCTTGAACCCTGCAAGATCAAGGCTGCAGTGCGTTGTGATCATGCCACTGCACTCCAGCCTGGAAGACAAAGCAAGATCCTGTCTCAAAAAAATAAAAAAGTAAGAACTCCAGGGTCCATTTGCTCCTAGAACTCTACCACACATCCCCAAACAGAGCCATCTCCGTCACACCCCTAACAGTCCTGGGTCCTCCTCAGTGTCCAGCCTGACTTCTGTTCTTCCTCATTCCAGGTCTGCAAGATTGTAAGACAGCCTGTGCTCCCTCGTTCCTTCCTCTGCATCGCCCCTCCTCTCCCTCTCCAAGCAGAGGGAACTCTCCCACCACCATGGAGGAGAAAGCTGCTACCACCTCTGTGCCCCCCCGGCAATGCCACCAACCGGATCCTACCCAAATTTGTGATTAAGATTGCCGAAGAGCTGCCAAACACTGCTGCCACCCCCTCTGTTCCCTTATTGCTGCTTGTCACTGCCTGACATTCACGGCAGAGGCAAGGCTGCTGCAGCCTCCCCTGGCTGTGCACAGTCCCTCCCGCTCCCCAGAGACTGCCTCCACCATCCCACAGATGATGGATCCTCAGTGAGTTCTCTTGGGCTCTAGGTCCTGGAGAATGTTGTGAGGGGTTTATATTTTTTAAATAGTGTTCATAAAGAAATACATACTATTCTTCTCAAGACCTGGGGGGAATTATCTCATTATCGAGGCCCTGCTATGCTGTGTGTCTGGGTGTGTTGTATATCCTGCTGCCAATGGCTTCATTAAAATGGTTTGGAAGAGCAGAGACTGTGCCTCTGTTTGACTGGGTTTGGTTGCAGTCATTTTCTGCTTGCTGGTAATCACTAGCTGGGCAGAGAAAAACCAAGGCATTTGTCTATGACGCGGTCCAGGAAGCCTCATTCAACAAGCTGCCTAAGTCAATCTCTTCTTGGAATAACCTCTAAAAGCTTCCGCTTAGCAGGCTATGCTGAGGGCCAAGAAAACCCACCTACCGGCTTGGGCCCCTTCTCTTCCACTCTCATGCCATGCCACAGGACCACCCATAACAGGAGCCCATGCACATGGGTGGCAGTGACCTGCAGCAGACAGGGACCACACAGCGAGTGTCCCCAAAATGCCACCCACGTCTCCTGCCCTCCAGGAGCATTTCCTTTGCCTCTCCTCTCAGACTGAGTTTCCACTGAAACTGCATTGTCTCACAAATTCATGGCTGGGGACCACCCACCACTCTGCTGCCTGGTCCAGCCCCACGCCAGCCCTTTGAGGTGCCCAATCTGACACCAGGAGCAGGGTTGAGAGGAGGCTGTGGCCCCAGCAGGACTTTATGTTCCCACCATCCCGGATGTGAGAATGAGGAAAAAGGAGATGAGTTGTCTCCCCACAAGCCCAGAGATTTGACCAAGGAGAGTCGATGCCCTGAGCTCTCACCTGGAAGAAAAGACATGGGGCTCCCTGAGGTCCACAGCACACTGCGCTCTCCCTCCTGAGACTCCTGCTGCCAGAGCACCTTTCCCCAGGGTCATGGATGCTGAGGGGAACACAGCTTAGAGAACACTCCACCATCCACCCAGCAAGCATAGCTACCAAGACCCAAAGCTGTGGCTTACCCACGCCCGGGGGTGGGAGAGGGTTCCATCCCTGAATACCTCCATGGTTCCCCTATGCGTCTGACCATCCCAGCCAGAAATAGGTAAATCCTCTCAGCTACAACTCAGGCCTGCTTTTTTCCATAGGGAAGAAGCTACAGGTTGAGTATCCCTTCTCTGAAATGCATGGTACCAGAAGTGTATCAGGTTTTGGATTTCTTTTCTTTTTGAGTCGGAAGTAGAATATTAGCATTATACTTACCAATTCGACATCCCTAATCTAAAAATCTGAAATCCAAGATGCCCCAGTGAGCATTTCCTTTGAGCATCATGTGGGCACTTAAAAAGCTTCAGATTTTGGAGCATTTCACATTTCAGATTTTTGAATTAGGGATACTTAACCTGTACCAGCTTTAATAGGTGACCTAGAGCACACCCCTGCCCTCTACAGGCTTATGTGTCGCCACTTACGAAATGTCAGGTAGGACTGGAGGCTACCTCCCACTCCCGGCACCTCTGATTCTGTGCCCCCTGTAGAATTAAGAACCAGTGTCTCCTCTCCTGGTCAGCCCTACTGAGGGGAATCACAAAATCCCCAGTTCTTTCTAAGCTGCCCCATCTCTCACCTAAATACAATCCCCTTAAAGATCACCAAAGGGAAAGGGCTCAGAACTCCATCACAGCAGGGCCACCCTCACACATGGTAGGACCATAGCACCTTCACAAAGGTGGGGTTTGCCACCTTTGGGGAACTCTGGGGGGCCTCTACCTCCTCACCTGTCTGACACAATGCCACAGATTCCACCATTGGGAATTTCTTATAATTAAAGCATTCTCTTCCCTGTATTAAACGAAAATGCCCCTGGGAGGGTTAATAGAGCAAGCCTTCATCAACCATTAAAAACTGAGGGCCAGTTAGTTTCTCTTTCTTTTCCCCCTGAAGTGGTAATTCATTTTGCTTTGTAGAAGAAAAGATTCAGGCGAGGGAAGTGTGGGTGGCTGGGGAGGCAGGTCTGCTCTTTTGAGTTGGTTGCAGTGACATGGAGGTCATAGGGCTGAGGGAAGGAACAGGAGCCTGGAAAGCAGTGAAGGGGTGAAAGATAGACCCCTGCGATAACCTTAGGGGAGACCCAGCCTGTGGGAGACCTGCAGGAGGCCTGCGGGAGCCTGTGGAGGCCTGTGGAGGCCTGCCAACCCAGTGCCCTCAGATAGCAAGGACAGTCACTGGCCCCCCAAGGCCTCCCACAGATCTATGCAAGGTGATGCAGCAGGGGCTATGGACCCACCCACACCCAAGCAAGGAGGCAGGATGACAAGGCCAGGGCAGGTAGGGGGCCATCCAGAGAGTGGGCTCAGCTCCACCCCTGAGAAATTTCCATCTAAATCCAGGAGATCCTCTATTCAGCAAGAACCTTCCCTCACGTCTGAGGCTGTTAAACCTAAAGCCACTTAGGGCAGAGGTCAGAGGGGTGGACCAGGAGCAAGTGGGTTGAGGCTGAGCAAGTGTTGGGGGTGGGGACAGAGACTCCATCCATCTCCGACTGCTCTGCTCGCATGTCTGGCTCCGGGGCCCACTCGGGATGTCAGAGGGAATTAGAGTGGCCTTGTGAGAAGGCTCAGGAGAAGGGCTCCTGTGCCCATGCCCACCGGGCAGGTCAGCACTGAGCCTAGCACCACCGCAATAAAGCCCCTCAGTGCAGAGGGCCCAGCTATAAGGAACTGGGCATTGCCTGGCCTGGAGGAAACAGGAAGCTAAGGAGACCTAGAAACACAGTCATGAAGAGCCCGGCCATGAAGACCCACAGACCCTGCGAGCCAGGGCCATGGGCTGCAGCTGCAGCTCTACCAGCCTGGACCCAACCTCAGGCCAACATCCCAGCAGGGAACAGGTTACTAAGGCCAGTTGTAGAAGGGACTTCTCTGGACACACGCCCTACTGTCCCAAAGGACTTAAGCACAGGCCCGTCCCAAAGGCATAAGAATGGACTAAATGAGCTCTCATGGCCCCAGGCCTAAGATTCTAGAGGACTCTCTGAAACTTCACTCTGAGACCTGACCTCTGAGGGCAACTGGAGTCACAGCCACTCAGGAGAAACTGCAGGCTACGTAAGCACATGTTTCAGGAGCGACCTGGTGGGGTCTTCAGCTCTGACAGAGCAACCCCTCTGCTGTTACCCTTACTGGGGGCAGCCATCTGAGTCTTAAGGGTTTGCTTATTTTTTAGGTCCAAACATAAAATTCAACTCCCCTGGGATCATGTATACAGACAGACCTATAGCACCTTATTATCAGGTACCATCCTGGTGAGGAAGTCCCCTGGCCTGTGTGCTCTGTGGGACAGGAATATTCCTTGTCATCAATGTATCCCCAGGAACTAGAACAGTGCCTGGCACACAACAGTGCCATTAAATAAATAGGTGAATGACTCCTGCAGTTAGGCTCTGGGTGGGGGGGAGCTGAGTGTGAGGAGTGGGGAGTACAGGGGAAAAGAAAGTGGGGATTAGTAGAGGAAGTGGTCAGGTGAGTCAATGTTTCACAGTTTTGCCAAGAGCTAAAGTAACTTGTCAAGAACTTCAGAACAAGCAAAACCTGAGTGGTGGCCCCTTGGTCAGGACAGCCCCCAGGCAGGCACACATCTATCCAACAAAGCCTGGAGGACAGGGACTGTGGGAAAGCACGCAGGGTAGCTGGGAGTCTGACCTCACTGTGTGACCGCACCGAGGTCCAGGGCCAACAGTCACTTTATGTGGGTTCACCTCAGTTTCTCCATGAGTCCTACTCTAAAACCCATCTACCTCCTTGATCCATGTGTGGGAAGAGGAGCTGCTGACTGGGATGAGTGTAGGGGAGCAAGCACATGGAGACCCAGTGCTGTCATTCTGGCTGCGGGAAGGCTGCAAGACCACCAGCGCCCTGCGTCTGTGTCAAGGCCCCCTGGGCAACGCGTTGAGGGGTGGGGGATGCAGGCCTCCTTTCACACAGAGACACACATGCCTGAGGCCTCTCTGTGTAGCACACATAGAGCTATATTTTGCAATTAATAAACAGGTCAGACATTGAGTCAGTAGCCACAAGTAGAACAGGAAGTGGAAAAAGTCTCCCACTTCCCTCCAGGTGTTTGGGGGCTGGGGCGGTCCCCTCCCATTTCCATGATGTCATGGTTACCAAGAGGGGCAAGTAGGGCACCCTTTGAAGCTCTCCCACAGAAGCCACATCCTCTGGAAAGAAGAGTTAAAAATACTGAGTTAGAGATAGCATCGTCCCAGGCCACGTGCCGAGCGAGGGGAGCAGGCTGGGCCGTTACACCACCCGCCAGCCGCAGGTGCAGCAAGGCCAACACGCTAGGCTGGGAGGGGCTGCCGGCCCCTCTGTGACTTGCACCGGGCCCGCTGCATGCTGGGGCGGTGCTACTGGCCCCACTGCTGAGCCGCCTCCCTCACCGCACCTCTGCTGCCCCTCCAAACCAGCCAAGATCAGACCTCGATCTCACCTGGTTAAGCGCTTACTTAGTACAGGACAGACCCACAGGGCTCTCCTGGGAGGGAGGGATGTGGGGAGGCTGTATCTGTCCCCACACACAGCTAGGGCTGATTCTCTGAGGGACCCCCTTCAATAGCCCCCCCTTACCCTGATGTTTGTCCACTAGGTGATGGCCCTAATGGACGCCTTGATGGACAGGTCCGGGACCCAGGGACCCAGAGACCAGGAATCTGCAGGTCTCCAGGAGCCGCAGAACCTGAAACCCAAAAATACCAGGCTTGATCGCCGGGTCTTTGGTAGTGTCGCCATCCACCCGCATGGGGGCAGCAGCGCTCCACCAAAAAGACCTCTCCTCCCTTAGTCTGTTAATTCTGGAGAGAGAAAGCCCCCAAGGTTTAGGAAAAGCTCTTTTCCGAGGAAAATAAAAGGGCAAGTGACTTTTATCCCACAAGTCCCTGCCCTGTGCCCTTCACTTTGCTGGGCGCAAGACCTGTGTTATCCTGTCACATCGCCACAGAGAGGAGGGGCTGGGGGCTGGGCCGGCAGCAGGGGGCGCTGCTCGTCCGGGATCGTCAGACCCGCTCCACCCGGAGCCCTGCAGAAAGTGCAGAGGGAGGGCTGGGGGCCCGGAGGAAGCCTTGGATTCGGAATTAGGGTGGCTGGCGTCCGGAATCCACCACTTCATAGAGCTGTGCCTTTGGCAGGTCACTAACCGCCCACCGCCTCAGTTTCCCAGTGGGACCAACTCTCTCTCATGGGTAGTTTAAGAACCAGGCTTTCTTTGGCATTGTATACCTGCCACGTGCCAGACTGTGTCCTGCTCTGGGGATTCAGTCTCTGTGCAAACTATGACCCCATACAGATGAAGTCCAAGAACAGGCAAAACGCATCACAGGTGATAGAAATTAGGGAACTGTTTGCCTCTAGGGTAGAAGGATGGATTGAAAAGGGGCATGAGGAAACCTTCAGGGGTGATGGAAATGTTCCATATCTTTATCTTGGGTGATGGCTAAATGGGTGTGTGTATATAGATACATCTCAAATGCATCATTAGTGCATTTTCTTCTATGTAAATTATGCCTCAAGAAAGTACTGCTCCCATTAAATATACACACACACACACACACACACACACACACACACAGTTTCTGTCTTCAAGGAGCTAACAGTCCAGTGAGTAGTGGGTATGAAAGAGATGTGTTAACGGCTGCAATTGCAAGACAGAGGCTTTTGTTATTATACTATCTTCAGGCAGGAGTCCTCAAGCCAGGCGGCAGACAGGAGAACCAATTGTTTGTCCCTAAGTGTCACTGCCCCTCACTAGCCTTCTCTCCTGGGGCCTTTAATTTTTCTGAGTCCCCACGTGTTATTATTCACATAGAGATAAAAATACCTGCCCGCCTATTCTCAGTGTTGTTGAAGGGACTGAAAGCAATCATGGGTGTGGAATGCTTAGTAAACTGAAATCCCAATGCAAATATGAAGTGGGAATGCATCAGAATGCCCAGAAAGACGAACCATGACCCGAGTGAGATGGGTTGGGTGGAGTCAGATGGCACTGCCATACTGAGAAAAAAGTGGGCTGGCTGCGGCTTCACGCAGCCCAGGACAGCTCAGAACTCCCCAGGCTATGCCGGTGCGCTGGTGTTTCTCATAGTGTGTGGCCACCTCTCCAGTCACTTCGGCCCCAGGAGCTTCTTGTTACACCATGATTTTGTCACTACCTCTGTAGCTTCCCACCTCCTGCTTCCAGCTTCTGGAAGGAAGCGCGTGATGGAGGGGAAATGACGGAGCCAGGAGACAGTGGTCAGGCAGGGCCGAATTTCTGACAGAAGCTAACACTTCTGGCCCCACAGTGCTCACGGCCTCCCTGACTCTCTTCACCACATCACAGCTGAAAAGGCTCATGTCTTATCTCTCCTCTCAACCCCTGGGGGCTTCTCTGCTTTCAGAAGGACCCCCTGGAGCCCCTGGCAGGACACATCTGAAAGCACGGAGCCAGACCTCTGCAGCCCCCTCCAGCGGGCAGGTTCTGTGGGTAGCCATCTCCTCACAGGCCAGAACACCCCATATCACTCCAGGAGGGTTTCACCACCTTTGAGAAGAGAGGAGTACAGTGTCTGTTTGCTCTGGAAACGTGGGCATGTTCCCATTCCAAAGGCGATAGGATCCAAGGCGGGATCATTCCCATTTTCAAAGCCTTCCTAAAATCCCACTGAGTAGTGGGGAAGAGTGCAAGTCTACCCTTTCCCTGAACCGCCCACATGAAATTTAGCAACAACAAAAAAGGAAAATATTACAGCAAGATCATATAAGCGTAAGAAGACAAGGTTGGCAGGACCTAAGTCTAGGTAGATGAAGGAATATGGTTTACATAATGGGAAGCACGTAGTCTCCATTTCATGCTTCCAGTCTTGATGGGAGGAAAGTAGGTAAACCTTAAAAGGGACTTCTTTCCAATGGAGGCTGCAAGATTCTATTTTTACCAACCTCTAAGGTGTCCACCTTATCCTTGCTGACCCAAGTTATTCCAGTGACTTACCAAGGGACATGGGTGGAACGACATCCTTATCTGGACTCCTTATTAACAATACCCTGCATCTGTACAACACCAAAGCAAACATCACCTCTTTTGATCAGAATGATAAACCCAAGTGGTGGGCAGAGTATTCTCTCCCCTTTTACAAATGAGATGCACATGGAGCGACTTGCATAGGATCACGGTGAACTAGGCCCTGATCCCCACCAGACTCAGACCCCAGTCTTTCCACCAAACTCTGTGGACTCAGAAATACTAAGTGGTTCCAGATTCAGCCATCAGAGGAAGGAGCATGAACTGAGTGGCATTCTGAGGCCCCCTAAGACTAAGTGTCTTGTTTCCTGCCTCTGTGGCCCTTCCCTCTTTCTGACTCTGCCTGCATGGATTTGATCCCCCTTCAGGATAAGATCAGAATGGCAAAGCAGAGTTTTGTACCTTTAGGAGGCACTCCCTCAATAAATATCTGAGGTTGCCAGGCGCGGTGGCTCACGCCTGTAATCCCAGCACTTTGGGAAGCCGAGGCGGGCAAATCACTTGAGGTCAGGAGTTCAAGACTAGCCTGGTGAACATGGTGAAACCCCGTCTCTACTAAAAATACAAAAAATTAGCCAGGTGTGGTGGCAGCCGCCTGTAATCCCAGCTACTCGGGAGGCTGAGGCAGGAGAATTGCTTGAACCCAGGAGGCGGAGATTGCAGTGAGCCGAGATCACGCCATTGCACTCCAGCCTGGGCAACAGAGCAAGACTCCATCTAAAAACAAACAAAAAACAAATCATCCACTACTCAAGCATATGCCAATGGGGATAACTAAAGTAATATCCAGACACACTCCCCATGGCTAGTCCCTTCGCTGACTCTTTCTCAGCTGTCAGATCTCAGCCTAAAGGTCACCTGGTCAGAGAGGTCCTTCCTAACCACTCTAAGCAGCTCCCTCCCCAGCCCCATTTACTATCACATTATATTGTTTACTGCTTCTTTCCTTTACTCCACTCACAACAAAATTATTTCATTTATGTAATAATTTGGCTCTCTTCCCTACTGGAATTTAAGGCTCAGAAAGTGAGGTGCCTTGTCCATTCTGATCACTTTTGTAGCACTTAAGGTAAGCAAAAATTGAAAGGAAGGGGTAAAACAGAAAGAATAAGCTCTGCCATCAGATGTCTCTTATTTATACCCTGACACTAGATTGGGGTTAAATGTTGATAATCATTGAAGCTGTTAGACATATGGGAGCTGGCTAGCCTTTTGACGTGTGTGTATACGCACACATGAGGGAAAATTTCAATTAAAAGTTAAAAACAAAGTTGTTTATCCCTGGGATTTAACAGTCGTGAATAGCAGGCCTCAAAGGGAGCTCCTAGGGTGGTCTCTCCCCTTCTCCCAGGGACAGCCAGGCCTGCCATTGGCCACCACAGTGCTTTAGCTGAAAGTCAGTGAAATGGATGTGCAGCTGAGGGAGAAAAGCAGTATGTCATGGAATCCTCACAGCTTCTGGCGAGCACTGAAAGGAATGAATGACACATTTGTAGAGCAATTACATTAACATGTCTTCATGTACGTTTTGTTGGCATAACCACAGTATGAAGTATTATTATCCCCATGCTTATTTTATGATTTATCTCATTCAAAGCCTAACCCAAATGCTTTCAGCTAGACAGAAATAAGATTCAAACCTAACACTTGCTGAGTCTCCATTTCCTCATCAGGAAAATAAGAATGCCACCCACCTCCTTCATGCAATGATAGGGAAACGTAACTAACAGGAGGGTGCTTAACAGTTTGCCAGACATGTGGCCCACGCTCACTCACTCCTCTCACTCACTCCTCGACAGGAAGGGCTGTGTCTTATCTTTTCTAATGCCATGCACTACCTAGCACAAAGCCTAAGTGTGTAATTATTTGCTAAATTTTAGAGACAAAAGGTCAACAGACAGTAAGTGGCAGAACAAGTCCTCGAATCAACACTTTCAGATCAAAGTGTTTTCCGCAACACCAGGCTGCCTCTCTGGTGGTTTGAAAATGCTTTTTTAAAATCCCATTGACACAGCCGGGCGCGGTGGCTCAAGCCTGAGCCGAGATTGCGCCACTGCACTCCAGTCTGGGCGACAGAGCGAGACTCCACCTCAAAAAAAAAAAAAAAAAAAAATCCCATTGACAGAACTTGGACCTACCTATAAATTCAATGTAAGTAAATAAAATACTTCGTTTAGTCCTTCAAAAGCTTCCTCCCACTTTTTTCCTACTCCCTCCTCTAAGATCCTTGTTCTAGAAAGTGTTTTCTCCCACAGGAGAAATCCATGTTTTATATTTGTTAAAAACTTTTAAATAAACCGTAGTTATTAAGTCATTTCACACTCAAACTTTTATTATAGACTCCCAGAGCTGAGCTGCAACCCAACAAGACAGGAGAGCAGCAGAGTCTCCTGCTAAGTTTGTAAACAAGCTCCCTGGCCTAACCTCCAACACCAGGGAGCACGCCTCTGTGACCTCCCCACGTATTTTCTAGCCATCACAACAAAAGTGTTTTGAAGCCCAAGATGAAAGGATGTGATCACAAGAGGCCGAAGGTATAGGCTGCTAAGAGAAGAAAACAAGAGAGATGGTTTCCATGTGATAGGGGCCAGGAAATGTGTGGGCAGGAGGTGCTCAGGGCTGGGCTTCCCACCACTGCAAAGAATGGCAGGGAATAGACTTTCCACAGTGTTTGTGGTGAATGGCTTCCGGCCCCATAAAAGAGCGCAGAAAATAAAAATAAACCACCTCACAGAGGTGTTAAGCAAGGGGGAGCAGGAAATGCTAGGGTCTACCTCACTCGCCATGCAGTAGTACTCAAAATCAACTCCTTCAACATACTTCAGCTGAAAAAACACCAAAGAATCAGAAACGCAATGGGGCTTGGGGGTGTGTCTTTTAAGTTGGAGACAGGGTCTCGCTCTGTTGCCCAGGCTGAAGTACAGTGGTGCCATCATGCAGTCTCTACCTCCTGGGCTCAAGTGACTCTCCCAACTCAGCCTCCCGAGTAGCTGGGACTACAGAGGTGCACCATCATGCCCAGCTATTTTTTTTTGTTTTTGTACAGACAGGGACTCACTGTGTTGCCCAGGTTGGTCTTGAACTCCTGAGTTCAAGCCATTCTTCTACCCTGGCCTCCCAAAGTTCTGGGATTACAGGTGTTAGCCACTGCACCTGGCATTTTTTCAGTGTTGTTTCATTTTTTTTTTCTTTTTTTGTTTTTGTGACTAAGTTTCGCTTTTGTTGCCCAGGCTGGAGTGCAATGGCACAATCTTGGCTCCCTACAACATCTGCCTACCAGGTTCAAGCGATTCTCCTGTCTCAGACTCCTGAATAGCTGGGATTACAGACACAAGCCACCACGCCTGGCTAATTTTTGTATTTTTAGTAGAGACGGGGTTTCGTCATATTGATCAGGCTGGTCTCCTGACCTCAGGTGATCCGCCCACCTCGGCCTCCCAAAGTGCTGGGATTACAGGCATGAACCACCATGCTTGGCCTTTTAAGAACAGGGTCTCACACTGTTGCTTAGGCTGGAGTGCAGTGGCTACTCACAGGTCCACAGTTAATTCTTCAGTACGTGTGAAATTGAGAACCATAAAGCAAATCAACAGAAGCATAAAAACAAGAGTTACCTATAATGAGCCTTTAACTAAATCTAATCCCAAGACTTCTAAAGCAGTCTGTAGGTTTTACCCCTGAAGCGAATATTGGAAAGACACATCAAAGATGAATGTTTCCTGTTGATGGTAACTGGCTTGGGTAAATCACAACCTCTGAGACCATAGCTGACCTGGCAAATGGGAATTTAATACCTGTCCCATGTACCTCAAGATCATTACGAAAAAATAAACAAAATCTGTATATTAAAGACTCTGCAATTACAATGTCTTCCTTCATAAAATTACTATTATTCCCAGTTTTCAACCCATGTCTCAAAGTTCAGATGCTTTTCTTATTCAAAATTCCAATTTCTCTACACTAAAAATTATCCAGAAGCCGCCTGATAAGGTCTATGACATCTGTATATAAGTTTGAAAACAGATTAGGCCAGGCACGGTGGCTCACACCTGTAATCCCAGCACTTCGGGAGGCCAAGGCGGGCGGATCACCTGAAGTCGGGAGTTTGAGACCAGCCTGACCAACATGGAGAAACCCCCTCTCTACTAAAAATACAAAATTAGCAGGGTGTGGTGGCTCATGCCTATAATCCCAGCTACTGAGGAGGCTGAGGCAGGAGAATTGCTTGAACCCAGGAGGCAGAGGTTGCAGTGAGCCAAGATTGCACCATTGCACTCCAGCCTGGACAACAAGAACAAAACTCCGTCTCACAAAAAAAAAAAAAAAAAAGCAGATTAAACTGCTCAATCATAATCTCGGTGAACCAGTATCACTTAAGAATGGCAAACCATGACCCACATAGCCACAGCCAATTTTCGTAAAGTGACAGTGGAACATAGCCATGCCCATTTGTTTAAGGAAAAGCTTGCTGACTCCTGACTCAGTGTGCCATCAGTTAGGCAAAGAGCTAATAAGGAACATACAGGCCCAACCTTTTCACCAAGTTCCTAGGTAATCTTGAGACACACCAAAATGTGAGAACCACTGCTCCAGATCAGGACTTCTCAAATCTTATTGTCCACATAAATCACCTGAGGACCTTGTTAAAATGAAGATTTTGCTTCTGTAGGTTTAGGGTGAGGCCTGTGCTCCCAGGTGATGCCAATACTGGTAGTCAATGACTACATTTTGAGTAGCAAGAATCCAGAGCAGTGTTTCTCCGATTTGCTGTGCTCTGGAATCACCTGGGTAGCTTTACAAACTACAGATGCCACCCCAAGAGATTTTTACGTAATTGGTCTGGGGTGTGGCCTGGACGTCAGGATTTTCTTTTTACATTCCCCAAGTCATGCTAACGTGCAGCCAAGTTGGAGAAGCTCGCAACTCATCATTCTCGGTAGTTGGCTAAATTTAAGTAGTGGCATTCTCAACATAGCTTCCACCCCATATATAGCAACCCAACAGCACCCAAGATGAAAACAGGGCTGCGAGCATGACACACATCGATAAGCCCAGACTTCAGCCAGCAGACCTACGTTCCACCCAAGCTTTGTCATGAACTCTGATCGTAAGCAAGTCACAAATCTGAGTTTAAATTTCCTCACCTAACTAATGAGGACAGGAACCCCTAAGGTAATTGCAAAAATAAAATGACAGAATATTTGTGAAGGTGCTTTGAAGAATATCGTATCTTATAAGTCAACACATATATAACCCCATTTTTCACTGTTTACATTGCCTAAGAAAAACATACTTCACTTTTACCACTAAAACATGTTGAAACAGATGTAAATGTGGAAGCACATACTTAGTTCAATTTCTGGCAAAGTGCTTAATGATGCAGTTCCAGGAATGCACTGTTATAAGAGTGGAAGCACCTGTAATAATCAAAGGATTAGTAAAGGATTACCTGCTCCAGGAAGAAGACAAAGGACTGCCATTTCCCAGGGTTGTCAGCACTGCCTTTTGCCATTAACTTCAAATACACTTAATGAAAACAAGGAGGCAGGTTCACAGATGTAAGTTACCAACTCATAGAGTTCAGCACAGCGTACTGAAGGGAAAACAAGGATTCTGATACCAATAAAGAATAAAAACAGAGCCAGAGGCATAAAGAGGAGTGGCATGGAGTTCTTTAATTAGGAAGGCAAAAGGTTACATTTAATGAAACGCAGGTTGGATTAATAAATGTTTGTTAGAAAGTTGTTCTGACACAGAGTGAACTCTGGGCTTTTCTCCTGCATAAAAATCAGAGCTAGCAGTAAGTGCAAATCTGAAGAAAATCCATGTGTCCAACAAGCTGCCATCTCCAGGACTCTTATCCAGGAAATTGAAAGAGTGAACCTAGAAGAAAAAAGCAGCAAGGTTAAATGTCTTATGATACTAGAGACAGGGCCCCAAATCCTTCCATCTAAATTCTAACCCACCAGACAGTTATGGGGTTCCTACACTCAGGACAACATTTAAACCAGGCGAGAAAAACTAGAAAGAAGCAAGTATTTCTCAGAGAACATTTTATGGGAGTACTATCCAAAAAAATTAACGTTCAAAACTGAATTTCAAGCACACCAAGGCAAAACCAACTAGGAGCTGGGAGACGTGTGTTCTAACTCCAGCTCTACCATTCATTAGCCGCGTGACTTCACAGAAGTCACTCTGACTTCCCTGGCCCACAAATTCTTTGAGGTGAGAGGGTTTGTAGTTCAACCTAAAGAGCTTTCCGGAATCTAAAATGTTTTATAAAGCACAGATTTCCATTGGCGGGGAGGCAGGGTAGGGAGTAAGGATTCAAGAAAGAAAGAAAAATTCCCAATCTCAGCTGTAACAAAGGACCAAAATACAAGAAATAATGTAGTTTTCATTTAAAGATGTTTATTTTTGGCAAGAAAAAGGTGAAGAAAGAGTAAACCCAACAGAAGTGGCTACATTGCTGCTAGAGCCAAATGGAACTGAGATCTGTGAGTTGTGAGGTGGAACCCTCACCACAAGATACAGGCTTCCTTTAGTCCCTCAAAGCACAGCCTCGCTCGCACCTACTGGACTCCAGCACGGGTCTGGCTGGAAAACCTCCGGCCCTAGGGGCTCCAATGTCTCCAGCCATAAGCAACTGATTTTCCCAGTGTGCCATAAAAATACTGTAATCTCCTATGTGTACCATGACTCAAAAAAGCTGGGAAATACTACCTTTCAGAAGAACCTGGCTGCCCCAGGAGGTAAAAGGGCACTACCTTATTTGGTATATTGGGTCAAGTAAGTAACCTGGAGATTCGGCATCAGAGCTTAAAGGAGAGATTTTAGACTTTCAGCCAGAATGCGTTTATTTCACTAACAATGGTATTTAGAGAAATGCTACATAATTGCAAAACATTCCTGAATCAGTGGTATTATAAGAAATGTGTAAAAGAGCGAGCAGTAACAGGAAGCAAAAGGTGTTCATAGTGCCAAACAAAACCAAACAGACCTATTCAAACTCAACTATTCATTCCATCAAATTTCTTAAAGCAAACTCTCTGGCAACAGACTATAAACCAATGTAACATTACAGTTTTTTTCAAGACAGATTTTTGTGCTTATTGTCCAGGCTGGAGTGCAATGGCACCATCTCAGCTCACCACAACCTCTGCCTCCCAGGTTCAGGCAATTCTCCTGCTTCAGCCTGCTGAGTAGCTAGGATTACAGGCGTGCACCACCACGCCCAGCTAATTTTTGCATTTTTAGTAGAGATGGGGTTTCACCATGTTGGTCAGGCTGGTCTCGAACTCCTGACCTCAGGTGATCCACCTGCCCCAGACTCCCAAAGTGCTGGGATTACAAGCGTGAGCCACCGCGCCTGGCTACATGACAGTTCTAATGGCCAAGGTGAGAGAGGACTAGAGCATAAAGCCATTTTCAGGGAACAAAGCCTTGACACTTTTCGAAATATAAAAGAAATCCTAGTTTAGTACAAAATCAAAGTTTCAAGATTTTATGATATTAAAACATTTAAATATAAGATGCTGAGGCCAGTCCACATGAAAGGCAAAAATTGACTCATAAGTCTCTTTGATAGTGGTTTTCAGAAAATCCTATTTACAAAGATCTGCTCCCCCTCTTTTAAAGCAGATCTATTTACCAGACATTATTCTAAAAGCAGAGGTTCTAGGATTCTTTGAAATGTTAGCTCACACAATTGACTATTCAACAGCTAAGAAGAATGGTTTCAACTGTTAACGGGGCATAAAGGTTTCAGGAAACTGACTAATAAAATCTCCTCCCCTGATATCAAGACATGCAAAATGGAAGACACCTACTGAGAAAAGTTAGCGTGACTTCAGTCTATTTCACCTGGGCAGAAAAGACAGTGCCATTTAATCAGTTTGTTGTAATCATCTTAAAAGAAAGCAAGGCATAACACAAAGAACTGTTAAAAATGACTCTGTAGAGATAGAAAAGATAATGCCAGCCAGGGTCATTTCTATTTGGAATCTGTATTCTTCTCCAGCAATATCTCTATTCAGACACTAGCAATGGGCAGATATGTTCAAATACTGATTTTCCTTCAAATTCATCTCAATTATTCCTCGTCACCCAATTAAAACTGAAATTAGAAATAATGTGAATCAAAGACCATTCTGCAGAAATTCTAGGTTTACAGCTCAATTTGAATCACCAGTTTTAGAAAGCACAGACTGTATATTTCTAAAAAATGAAAGGAGCTTTGGAGATCAGCTTCTTTAATCCTTTCATTACAGAGATGAGAAAACTGTGACCTGACAGTGTTGACAAATTTGTCCAGAGCTGTGCTGTCCAACACCACAGCCATTAGCCACAGGTGACTATTTAAACTTAGTCAAAGTTAAATTAAAAACTCAATTCTTCAGTCTGTTAGCCACATTTCAAATGTTCAATAACCACATGTGGCTAGTAAATGGTTACCATAACGCACAGTGCAGACCCTGAATGTTTCCCCACTGCAGAAGGCTCTATTGGACAGTGCTGGTCCAGGATCACCCTCAGTAGCCAAAGTCAGGTCTCCTGACCTGCCTTCTCCTCCATTTCTCCTGGACCATATTAAGTATGGCCAACTATGCAAAAACATTTGAGATAGCCAGCCTTCATCCTTTCCTATCAATCTCTCCCAAATTTTTCCCATTTAAAAAAGAAAAGCATCCAGTCTGATGGTTCTGACGAAAATTTAAAATAAATAAAAATTTCTTAAAAAGAAAAGCAAATTTAACATTTTTAATGAACACCCTCTAACATGACATATATAGAAAGCCATCATCTGAAAGTCCTAAACATAACAGGAAGGAATATAAAGGTTCAGAGTCCAAATGTCTGTTATCCAGTTCCCCCTCAGTCACTTATTAGTTCCACGGCCTGGATACATCAACTTAAGTTTCACCAAGGTGTAATTACCTAGGTGTAAAATGAGAATACTACTATTTGTCTATCTCCACATCACTGGGTAGGAAAGAAGGATCACACATGAGCTGATGTATGTAAAAGTATATGTGGAACATATGTGAATCCTACAAGCTTGTTAATGTGGGAACTATAAGACATTTTACAAAAGTTTATTCTTGTAAAAAGTTTCATACAAATATGTGCATCTAGTTATAATCACATTTAACTTTCTACCTCCTATAAATTGATAATGGGAATCTGAAAATATGAATAAAAAGCAACAATTAAGGAGAAAACAGAAAGCAAAGCCCAATTGAGAAGCCACAAAAACAGTACAATCCTCCTCAAACACAAAAGAACCATCAAGAATTATGCTGAGAGGCATTAACAGTGGCAAGAGACTTTGATGAACATCCAAGCCAATCCTCTCACAGTGCAGACAGAGAAACTGAGGCTCAGAGGTAAGTTTATTTGTCCATTCAACTAGTTAACAGAGCAAAGGCTACAATACAAGTCTTCTGATTTTTTTTTTTTTTTTTGAGACAGGGTCTCACTCTGTCACTCAGGCTGGAGTGCAGTGGCATGATCACAGTTCACTGCAGCCTTGACCTCCCATGCTCAATTAATTCTCCCACCTCAGCCTTCTGAGTAGCTGGGACCCCAGGCACACACCACCACACCCCTCTAATTCTTTTGATTTTTGGAAGAGACAAGGTCTTGCTATTATATCGCCCATGCTGGTCTCAAACTCTTGGGCTCAGGCGATCCTCCCACCCTGGCCTCCCCAAGTGCTGGGATTACAGGCCTAAGCCACCACGCCCAGCCCCTCCTCGGACTTCTTGTCTCATGCTCTTCCCCACTCCACAGCCTCTCCCATGAATCTCTGCCTTGGTTTTTTTTTTCTTTCGTAGCACTTTCCATGTTTTAGCATCCAAGTAACTTATACTTTTTCTTGCAGTTAAAAATTGTTTATTTGGTCGGGCACAGTGGCTCATGCCTGTAATTCCAGCACTTTGGGAGGCTAAGGTGGGCAGATCACAAAGTCAAGAGATTGAGACCATACTGGCCAACATGGTAAAACCACATCTCTTCTAAAAATACAAAAATTAGCCAGGCATGGTAGCACATGCTTGTAGTCCCAGCTACTCAGGAGTCTGAGGCCGGAGAATCGCTTGAACCGGGGAGGTAGAGGTTGCAGTGAGCTGAGATCATGCCACTGCACCACAGCCTGGGCAACAAAGAGAGACTCCATCTCAAAAAAAAAAAAAAAAAAAAAAAAAGAACAAAAAAGGTTTATTCATTCATACACTCATTCAACAAACACACACTGTTACTGTTCACAATTGAGTCCAGTGGACGAGAGAAGAAAGTGAATGAGTAGTTTCACAACAAGGTGATAAGTGCAGCATTGGAGGTATGCAGTAGACTAAGGGCCCGGAGAAGAGGCTCCTATGCAACCTGAGGGGTGGGAATGCTTTGGGTGATAGGAGTCATCCAAGCTGGGAGGATGGAGAAAATAAGGCAGTAGCGTTAGGGCAGCAATGAAATTCATAAACACAATTCTATTTCGATATTCTTTTTTTCTTTGGTAGTCTTAAAAAATAGACTAAATATAAAATAGAGTTCAATAAACAAGTAGAGTCATCAATTAGCACTTTTTAGCAAATAAAAAAGTAGATTCAAAGTTTTAAGAATGAAAGGTAAAGAACTAATCTCAGAGCCAGGCACTGTGACACACCTGTAAGTCCAGCCACACGGGAGCCTCAGGCAGGAGGATCACTTGACCCCAGGGAGTTCCCGGCTTGGGCAACACAGAAAGACCCCATCACATAAAAATATATATATAATTAATCTCACCACCTAAACAGAGAAAAACGAGTTGAAAAAAGTTATGATGTGACTCCTCAGAAGATTTCCTACAAATTTAGGACAGTTCCCTTGGAGAGAGCTTATTTGGTGGCAGGACCTAATTCAATATAAGGTAGAAATATCAAAGAGAAAATGAAATAAAAACTAAATGGGCCCCTCCACCAACAAAAAATTAAAGATTATTGCCAGTAGGAGGTCACCACTGAGTATAAAAGATGTAGAACAAACCAAAAAAGGAAGCTCTCAAACTGACATGGTGAAAAAAAAGAAAACAAAGGGGAAACCTGAGGGTCTATGTGCAGTCTTGGTCTTCCCCTATGCAACAAAATCTAGGGCCACTTTAGGGTTCTATGCCCTTTTGTTCCTAACTCGACATTGCCCACTTCTGGCCAGAATGTAAAGTAACCCCCAACCCAGCATCTAAGCCCACCTGGACCTCTGCTGCCCCCCAATGACTGGAAAGAAAGTAGGTTTTATAACACAGGTATCAGTAGCTTCTTCCCCCAAATTCAACTCCTCTTATGTTTTGTAGTAGTCTCTCAACACATGAAACATATGATCCACTAGGTGGCAGCAAAGCCTACAGAATAACATCAAGATCCCCTTCCAGAGGTAATTTTCTAGATTACTATACTTAACTGAATTCGAAAAGCCAACACAATTGCATGTTTGTAAACAGTGCTGCCAGTCAGTTTAAAACGTTCTGCCCAACCCTGTAGCCCCCTTGTTCCAGCTACGATCAAACACTGAATTTTTTAAGACTTATGTGAGAATGGTCTCCATTATAAAAACAAAACAATGCTAACCAGGCACAGGCATTTGGCAACTATCTCCCTGGGAGTTGAGCACATTTTCAAGCAAGGTTTTGTCCCTTTGGGCCCAGTTCACCCTTCCTTCTGATCCAGGGTCCAATTCTTCTCAAACTGTGATCCAATACAGTTCTGTCCTTCTTTTCCTCATTACCCTTCAGAACACCTGAGATGGACTACGATTTTTTTTAAAAAAGTATTTCACAGGCCAGGTGCAGTGGCTCATGCCTGTAATCCCAGCATTTTGGGAGGCCAAAGCAGGTGGATCACGAGGTCAGGAGCTCGAGACCAGCTTGGCCAACATAGTAAAACCCCATCTCTACTAAAAATACAAAAATTAGCCGGGCATGATGGCAAGTGCCTGTAGTCCCAGCTACTTGGGGAGGCTGAGGCAGAATTGCTTGAACCTGGGCGGCAGGGCTGCAGTGAGCCAAGATTACACCACTGCACTCTAGCCTGGGCAAGAGAGTAAGACTCTGTCTCAAAACAAAAAAAAAAAAAAAAGAATTTCACAAAGAAACACAGAAAAACAAACGAAAAAACTAAAGTATATAAATTTTTAAATACTGAAATCCACTGAGCTTCTTTCTGTCATGCATTCATTCAAAAATATGCTGCCGCCTACACACCAAAATCTGATCATCATTTCAGGTGTGCATGGATTTCTGGGGGTCAGAAGCCCACTGGGAGCATTTGTCCTTTTGTATTTTCATTTGTATAGTCTAAAAAATACTGAGTCTTTCTTGATGACCTGGATAGAAACATTAGTTATAAGATTTCTAGCAAGGCGCTCTTTTTTTTTTTTTCTTTTTAAAGACAGTCTTACTCCTGCCAGGCTCGAGTGCAATGGCATAATTTTGGCTCACTGCAACCTCTGCCTCCCGGGTTCAAGCGATTCTCCTGCCTCAGTCTCCCAACTAGATGGGATTACAGGCATCGGCCACCACGCCCAGCTAATTTTTGTATTTTTCGTAGAGACGAGGTTTCACCATATTGGCCAAGCTGGTCTTGAACTCCTGACCTCAGGTGATCTACCTGTCTCAGCCTCCCAAAGTGCTGGGATTACAGGCGTGAGCCACCACGCCCGGCCGCCTAGCAAGGCTCTCTCAACTTCAGTTCCTCATCTGTAAGTGAGAACAGCAAACCTATCCTCGTGAAATTATCCCAAAAATAAAATCATATAGAACAAGAAGTACTTAAAGCATAGCACACACTGAGCACTCATTATCTGTTAACTTCCTTACTTCCCCATGAATTATTTTTTTTTAACCCAATGCCATTTTCTTTTGATCTTCCTCTTTCAGAGTTGTTCAGAGTTTGTCACCCCCAAATTCATGTAAGATCAGCCATATTACAGATGTTTATTTTTTTAATATCAAACTCTCAACTTAGTTGGAAAATATGAAGACGTTCCATCTGTTTTGTTCTACCTTCTGAGCTGCTATAAATATTGAGAATTTACTTGGAACTGTTTTTAAAGTGCTGTGGCACACTGCACATATAGCTGAGTTAAAAGCACATAAAAGGAGCAAATAAAAGTATATGTTTAAAACCTGAGAGTAGGACAGTGTAGTATATGTCAAATGAAGGATCTCTATGAAAAAGAATCTGGGCAATCCCCCAGAGAGAAGGATTTTTCTATGAACATACTCTCCATAGAATGATTTAACACTGCAATCTGGGATTGAGGACTTTGCTATGCTTTGGGCCCATAACTCCCAGCTGAACAACAGGTGGTCCTCGCTTGTTAATATGGTCTGCAGTACAGTTTCTGCTGAGACTGCTTTTTTGTCTCTGCTTTTGTCATAATTTTGAAATACTAAGCTCTCTGCAGTAGAGTCCTCCTCCAATCATGACAGCCCTAAGAAATAATTTTCCATGATTTGGTATCTCCCTGAGCCTAGAAAACATCCTTGAAATGTTTGCTCTGTCCCCTTCCTAAGTACACACCATGACTCATCTAGAAAAAAAGAACTTCAGAAATCTAGAGTAAGCAATCAGAAGACTTATGACCTTTCCAGAAGGCTCTATCAGGAAGCCCAAGGGTTACTCATAGTTGCAAGCGTGAGAAGGTCAATGTTGGTGGGTCAGTTTTCTACCTGCATTCAAGGTTATCCACTGGTAACAGTTAATTGTAACTGGCAATAGTTGTTATCCATTGGTCAGATAACTCATCTGCTGCCCCTGCTCCCAGATAGTACAGCTGCTCTCTTCTCTGGATTTATTGCAGCACTTTGTTCAGACCTTTAGTGAGGCCCTAACAAGGCTGTAAGTTAACTGTTATGTTTACATATTCTCCCCTACTAGACTGTACATGTCTTGAAGACAGAAGCCAGTTTGGGGTTTTTTTTAAATTGAGGTAAGTTCTTGCTATTTTGCCCATGCTAGCCTCAAATTCTTGAGCTCAAGCAACCTGTCCACCTCGGCTTCCCAAAGTGCTGGGATTATAGGCATGAGCCACCACGCCCAGCCAACAATATTGTTTATATTCCCAGCAACAAGACATCGGCGGGTACATAGAAGGGGAGGGAGGAAGGGAGAGAAGAGGACAACTCAAGTCTTAATCAGGTCTCTAAGGAATTAAATTGTATTAAAATAACAGAACAAAGTGGTTCTTAAAGTTTTTCACTGAAATAAACCTCTCTCTCAACTTACCACTACCAAAATGATACCTTATCTGAACTAACAGGACTGTTTTTGAGGCACTATCAAACGAAAGGATTTATGTAACGTATTATAAGTAAATGACTAATTCACGTCAGAAAATGAAGTATAGTCACTGTCACATTATTGCATCCACTTTGCACATAGATGCTCTAAAACTCTTGTACTAGATTTCTGCTGATTAGTATAAAAATGACAGCTTTCCAAGTGGTGACAGGAAGAGGCTGGTCCTAGGATATCCTTCCCCCAAATAGGGTAAGATTTCCTAAGGTTCTCTTTTCTCTACCACCCAGAATATTAAATTTTGCAATGCAAAGGCAAATATTGCATGCATTCATCAGTAAGCTACATGGGATACCGGAAGGAGTACTGGGCCAAGAACACCGCTAGACTATAGCACTTCACTGCAAACACTTAACTATGCGGCCAGGGAAGGCCCATGGATTGTTCTAGGCCTCTGTTGTCCCATATATAAAGTAACAGTGTTGACATACGGTATAGAAACAGCCATATATTTATTAAAGCTTTAGAACTCTGCTTGGGAGGGAGGGATGCAGGGGAGGGCATACTATACATGAAGCGAAAGGCCAAGCAGAGAGGGCTTTTCAATTTCTGCCCATCAAAAAAACTCCAATTCTACTTCTGCTTTATATACCAAGATTCTTTTTGTAAGAGTTTGTTTGGGAGAAGGGAGAAAGAACTCTACTGCTAAAAAATGGAAAATGGCAAATGAACCAAGCAGCATACCATCTTACATTTTAAAGTCTTCTCCCAAGTTAACCCAATTTCCCCATTTATTTCTACTTTAAGGCACATATTAGCAAATGCCCACAGTCATTCATTCAACATACACTGGATGCTATCAAATTTAAGTGCCATGAAAACAACGGTCCAGCATTTAAAGTCATCTGAGATCAAAATCAGAAAAAAAATAACTAACAAATCTAAAGGCAAAACCTACCATTTATGTCTCTTCCAAAATCTCTGAGTTATTTTCATGGAGTTATTGGTGCAGAAATTATTGTACTAGCTACAAACACTAATTTCCTGCTATCTTAATGATATGAAGAACAATAAGACAAGGCAATGACCACGAGTGGTAGCACTGATTAATTATGATATTAATGCATACTTTGCAGACCAATGGAAAATTCTGCAAATGTCAACAGCAGCATGGGAGACTTGCCAACCACGATCAAAACCAGTCCCATCCAATTTCTCTTCCTAAAATCAACATTACAGGACAAGGACTATGATCATCACTTACATTCTTTTAGTCTCCTACTCCTCAATTACGTAAATGGGAATGATTCAGCCAACAAAGTTCATGACAACAAGGTGCAGGATGGTGCTGGCAAAGAGAAAATCAGCAAAGGCTCGCTCTGGGGAGATGCCTTGGAAGTCCGCTTTGTTCTGTGGGTTGATCTGTATTCTCAGGCAAACTGCACAAGAAGCAAAACACAAAAAATGATTACATGGAAGTATGAAATAAATATGACTGCTAATGAATACAGACATACCCTAGGACCCAACAATTCTACTCTAACAGAAATGAATGCATACATAGATCAAAGGGCATATACACAAATGATACCCAGATAGCCCCAAACTAGAAGCAATCTAAACGTCTATCAACAGTAAAATGGATAAATTACGGCATATGCAAACAATAGAATATTACACTGCAATGAAGAAGAACTTCTGCTATACACAAAAATGGATGAACTGCACAAGTAAGTGGGGCAACACAATCAAAACTTTATTTTTTTGGAGGGCGGGGACAGAGTCTTGCTCTGTTGCCCAGGCTGGAATGCAGTGGCACGATCTCGGCTCACTGCAACCTCCACCTGCCGGATTCAAGCAATTCTCTTGCCTCAGCCTCCTAAGTAGCTGGGACTACAGGTATGCGCCACCATGCCCGGCTAATTTTTGTATTTTTAGTAGAGACGGGGTTTCACCATACTGGCCAGGCTGGTCTCGAACTCCTGACCTTGTGATCCACACACCTCGGCTTCCCAAAGTGCTGGGATTACAGGTGTGAGCCACTGCGCCCAGCCAAAACTTTATACACACTGGCTGGCCAAACCAGCTGGAAACCGGCAGGTCACCCAGAGGAAGCCAAAGCCAGAAGAGCCCAGCTCCCACACAGAGACCACAGGGCAGAGCCTAAGTAAATATGTTGGGGGAACAAATGTACCCCCTCAATTAGATGAGGAATATTCTGGGATACAGCCATACGGAGCCACTGTGAACTCGGCAGGAGACAGGGTCTGGTTATGCTGCCCAGGCTGGACTGGAACCCAAAAGATCCTCCCACCTCAGCCTCCCGAGCAGCTGGGACCACAGGCATGGGTGAACACGTCTGCCTAGTTCCATGGTATTTTTAGTGTGACCTTCTATTTATGGATAATGATTCAGGTTTTCCATTATAAGTTTATTTTAAAAGTACATTTACTACAGTTAAAAAATGAATCAATTTAATTACTTTGTTTTTTAAGAAATGCACAAAAACCCTCGTATACAAAATCAAACGATTTTCAACCAAAGTGACAAAACCACTCAATGGGGAAACAAATTTCCTCAACCAATGATGTTGGGAAAACTGGATATCCACAGGCAAAAGAATGAAGCTGGATCCTTACTTTATACCATATACTACAAAAATTAACTCGAAACAGATCAAAGACCTAAATGTAACACCAAAAACTAAAAAACTCTTAGAAGAAAATAGAGCAAAAATTTTATGGCATTGGATTTAGCAGTGATTTATTGGACATGACACCAAAAATACAGTCAACAAAGGTAAAAATAAATTGGACTATATCAAAATTTAAAACTTATGTGCACAATAAAGGTACAATAAAGAGCACAATAGTGAAAAGGCAACCTATGGAATGGGAAAAAATATTTGCAAATCACATATCTGATAAAGGGTTAATATCAGAATATATCAAAGTACCCCTACAATGCAATAACAACAAAATAATAACCAGATTTTAAAATGGGTAAAGGACTCGAATAGACATTTCCCCAAAGAAGATATAGGAATGGTCAACAAGCATATGAAAAGATGCTCAACATCCCTAATCACTAGGGAAATACAAATCAAAATTACAATGAGATATCACCTCTCAGCTATTAGGATGTCTAATATCAAAAAAACAAGAGTTGGCAAGAATGCAGAGAAATTGAAACCCTTGTGCACTAATGAGTGGGAAAATTAAATGGGGTAGCACTGTGAAAAACAGTATGGAGTTTCCTCAAAAAAATTAAAAACAGAATTACCATATGATCCAGCAATTCCACTTCTGGGTACATATCCAAAAGAAGTGAAAGCAGCATCTCGGCCAGGCACAGTGGTTCACGCCTGCAATCCCAGCACTTTGGGAGGCTGAACCAGGCGGATCACCTGAGGTCAGGAGCTCAAGACCAGCCTGGCCAACACGGTGAAACCCCATCTCTACTAAAAATACAAAAATTAGCTGGGCGAGGTGGGCAGGTGCCTGTAATCCCAGTTACTCGGGAGGTTGAGGCAGCAGAATCGCTCGAACCCAGGAGGTGGAGGCTGCAGTGAGCCGAGATCATGCCATTGCACTCCAGCCTATGTGACAAGAGGGAAACTCCGTCCTGGGGAGTTGGGAGGGTGGAGGGTGGAACCAGGCTCTCAAGTGATATTTGCATACCCATGTTCATAGCAGCATTAGTCACAATAGCCAAAAGGTGAGAGTAACCCAAGTGTCAGCAGAAGAATGAATAAGCAAAGTGTGATGTATACATACAACGGAATACTCAGCCTTAAAAGGAAGGAAATTCTGACACCTGCTACAACATGGCTGAATCTTGACAGCATTATTTTAAGTGACATTAGCCATCATAAACGGACAAATACTATATGGTTTCACTTATATGACATCAAGAGTAGTCAAACTCCTAGAAACAGAATGTGCAACAGTAGATGCCAGGGACTGACAGAGAGGAGGATGAGGAGTTATTGTTTAATGGGGACTGAATTTCAGTTGCAGAAGACAAAAGTTCTGGATATGGATAGTGATGATGATTTTACAGCAATGTACATGTACTTAATGCCACAGAACTATACACTTAAAAATACTTAAAATGGTAAATTTTGTCATGTTTTATCTTGATTAAAAACAAAAAAAAAAAGGCCGGGTGTGGTGGCTCACGCCTGTAATCACAGCACTTTGGGAGGCCAAGGAGGTCGGGAGTTCAAGACCCACCTGACCAACATGAAGAAACCCCATCTCTACTAAAAATACAAAATTAGCCGGGCATGGTGGTGCATGCCTGTGATCCCAGCTACTTAGGAGGCTGAGGCAGGAGAATCACTTGAACCCAGGAGATAGAGGTTTCGGTGAGTCAAGATTGTGCCATTGCACTCCCGCCTGGGCAACAAGAGCGAAACTCCATCTAAAAAAATAAAAAATAAAAAAACAAAAATAAAAAACAAGGGCCAGGCACGTGGCTCACTCCTGTAATCCCAGCGCTTTGGGAGGCCAAGGTGGGCGGATCATCTGAGGTCAGGAGTTCCAAGACCTGCCTGGCCAACATGGTGAAATCCAATCTCTAATAAAAACTACAGAAATTAGCTGGGCATGGTGGTACACACCTGTAATCCCAGCTACTCAGGAGGCTGAGGCAGGAGAATTTGCTTAAATTCAGGAGGTGGAGGTTGCAGTGTGCCGAGACTATGCCACTGCACTCCAGCCTGGGCAACAGAGGCTCCATCTCAAAACAAAACAAAACAAAAAAAGTGTATGCTATATGATTCCATGTACAAAAAGCTTAAAACTTGGTAAAACCAATCTATGGTAAGACAGTGGTTTTTATCTTTCACAGGGAGAGGATGACTGGGAAGATGCAAGGAGGCTTCTATGGTGCTGATAATGTCCTATATCTTGATCTGGATAGTGGTTAGATAGGTAAATTTAAAAATTCATCAAGTTGTACAACTAAATTTTGTACTCTGTTAAAGGAAGAAAAAATATGACTCAGAGTTATACTGAAACCTAGAGGCTTTCTCAGAGAGAAAAAAAAAAAAGCATAAGTGGCCGGGCGCGGTGGCTCAAGCCTGTAATCCCAACACTTTGGGAGGCCGAGACGGGCGGATCACGAGGTCAGGAGATCGAGACCCTCCTGGCTAACACAGTGAAACCCCGTCTCTACTAAAAATACAAAAAACTAGCCGGGCAAGGTGGCGGGCGCCTGTAGTCCCAGCTACTAGGGAGGCTGAGGCAGGAGAATGGCATAAACCCGGGAGGCGGAGCTTGCAGTGAGCTGAGATCAGGCCACTGCACTCCAGCCTGGGCGACAGAGCGAGACTCCGTCTCACAAAAAAAAAAAAAAAAAAAAAAAAAAACCCACAAAGCTCTCTTATCTCCTGATTTACAGGTTTCTAATTATACCTAGATGGGGATGCACTTGAGGCAACAACAAAGGGTCTGGGCTGAATGATACAAAGTTACAAAAATGTGAAGTATTTTCTAATAGAATATTCACTTAATGGGTAGCAGAGTTTATAAAGATAGCATGCTCATTCACGAGGACCTCACAGTTGTCGATAAACTATCTTTGATCTCGAAGTTCCAGCAGCTGCTTATTTGTCTCAAAAAAGGCAGAAGACCTAAGCAATATAATTCATGAGAACTCTCCACTGCCACACTCTATGCCCTTGAAGATTCTTACAGTCACCATTGACAAAAAAAAAAAAAAAAAAGTAGTTCCAGGAATACACTCTTCCAAAGTATCTTCATGCCTGTGATAAATTATTACACTGCTTAAGAAAACCTAAACTCGCTTCAGGCTAGCATCATCCCATCATTAACTAAGAAAAAGCAACAAACAAATCTAATCCAAAGGCCAGAAAACTATCAGACTAGTTCTCCAGAGCCTGTCACCACGGCAACAGTTTTCATTATGCTTAAACATGTAAACACCATGGAAGCACTATTGATCTTTTCAGGTATCCAGACCCTTAAAAATATTAAAGACAATGACTGAAGCAAGGGTACCAAGTAAACCCCTGCTGTAGAAAGTACAGATTCGTTCATCCATTTGGGAGAGCAACTAGCAATATCCATTAATATTTCAAATGATTTTACCTTTTGACAAAGGAATTTATCTTACAGAACAATGACATTCTGAAAGTATGTTTGTAAAGTCGAAAAAAAATTAAAACAGTCTAAACATCATATACTACTGACATGCAATGAAATCCCATGCAATTATTCAAAAGAATAAGGTAAATTCTCTGTACATTGACAGCAAACATATCTAAGATTTATTAAGTGAAAAAAAGCCAATCTTTTTTTTTTTTTTGGAGACAGGGTCTCATTCCATCGCCCAGGCTGGAATGCAGAGGGGCAATCATGTCTCTCTGCAGCCTCCACCTCCTAGGCTCAAACAATCCTCCCACCTCAGTGCCCTGAGTAGCTGAGACAACAGTCATGCACCACCATGCCTAGCTAATTTTTTTGTTTGTTTTGGGTAAAGACAAGGTCTCCCTACGTTGCCCAGCAATCCTCCCGCCTCTGCTTGCCTAAGGGCAGGGATTACAGATGTGAGCCCCCACACCCAGCCCATTCCTTATTTCATTTGGCCAGAGCATGGTGGCTCACAACTGTAACCCCAACATGTTATGAAACCAAAGTGGGAGGATAGCTTGAGCCCAAGAGTTTGAGACCAGCCTGGGAAAGATAGGGAGACCCCCGTCTCTACAAAAAAAAATGTTCTAATTAGCCATATGTGGTAGCACACACCTATGGCCCCAGCTACTGGGGAGGCTGACATGGGAAGACTGCTTGAGTCCAGGAGGTAGACGTTGCAGGCTGCAGTGAGCCACAGTCATGCCACTGCGCTCCAGCCTGGGAGACAAAGCAAGACCTCGTCTCAAAAAAAAAAGTAAAATATTTTATTTATATATGATATGCATAATTATCTTGTCATTTCAGTTAGAATCTAGAAAAAAAATCTGAAGAAACAGAAAACTATTAATACTGGTTATTGGGGTAGAGAACACGGTGTTGAGTTTTGAGGAAATACGAGGGAAAAAAAGAAAAATTATCCATGAAGGTGGATAAGGTAATAAATTGATGTTATCATTATCGTGATCATGGTAGCCAGATTATTTCAATGAAAACATATGAATCAGAGTCCCACAAAGATGGAAAGGACCTCAGAGGTCATAAACACCAACACCCCATTTGATGCATACAATGCCCAAGAGGTGTTGGGGTGGGCATGCTGGGGGAGGCTGTACTAACCACGCAGGAAGCTTTCCCAAGGATACTCACCACATACAGAATCTGGTAAGCTACCTCCAGATGGAGAATTACCAACTTTCCAGAGCCTGTGTTACTGATTAGGGTATCACATCTCTCAGATGCATTGGAAACAAAAAAAGCAAAAAAAAAAGCCTGTTCAAAATGCTCCACTACAAATGATCCTTCAGTCTCTCCCTGGGCACTTCCAAAGATGGAAATTTACTACCTCTTCAAGTAGCCTGTTCCATTTTAGCAATTCTGATTTACTCTATCCCCTTAAATGTCCTTTATTCCAAGAAATATTTACTAAACATGTACTACATGATATGCATCATTTCAGGTGCTAGGAATATGGCACAGAACAAAACAGTCTGGCTCTCAAGGAACTTCCACTCCTATGGAGAGAAACATATAATCAATAAGTTGGCCGGGCGCGGTGGCTCAAGCCTGTAATCCCAGCACTTTCGGAGGCCGAGACGGGCGGATCACGAGGTCAGGAGATCGAGACCATCCTGGCTAACACGGTGAAACCCCGTCTCTACTAAAAATACAAAAACTAGCTGGGCGAGGTGGCGGGCGCCTGTAGTCCCAGCTACTCGGGAGGCTGAGGCAGGAGAATGGCGTAAACCCAGGAGGCAGAGCTTGCAGTGAGCTGAGATCCGGCCACTGCACTCCAGTCCGGGTGACAGAGCGAGACTCCGCCTCAAAAAAAAAAAAATAAGTTAACAAATAAACCAGGAACTACTAGACAGGGATATGTACTATGAAGAAAATAAAACAGGATAATAAAGAGTGACTAGGAAGCTTTTCTTAAACTCAATCATAACAGAAGGTCTCTTTAAGAGGTTGCTATTTAAGACCAATATTTGAAAGATAAGGAACCAACCACGCAAAAATTTGGGGGCAGAGCATTCTAGACAGTAAGAACAATCTTGACATGTTATAAACACAACAAGGACAAACGCCAGGCACAGTGGCTCACACCTGTAATCCCAGCACTTTGGGAGGCCGAGGCGGGTGGATCACCTGAGGTCGGGAGTTCGAGACCAGCCTGACCAACATGGAGAAATCCCGTCTCTACTAAAAATACAAAAAATTAGCTGGGCGTAATGGTACAAGCCTGTAATCCCAGCTACTTGGGAGACTGAGGCAGAAGAAACGCTTGAACCCAGGAAACAGAAGTTGCAGTGAGCTGAGATCATGCCATTGCACTCCAGCCTGGGCAACGAGAGCAAAACTCCATCTCAAAAAAAAAAAAAAAATCAAGGACAGACTAACAAGACTATGGTGATCAAGGGGAAACGGACAAGGGCCAAATCCTGAGGGGCATGGTAAGCCTTAGAAAATAGTATGGATTCACTTATAATAGCAGTGGAACAGTATAATGGTTTGCAAGGTTAGAAAGCAGAATTACTTAGGACGTAAAGAGCTCAGGGTAATGGTAATAAAAATGGACAGAAATGAAGACATACAGGCTATATTTTGGAAAAGACAGAGCTTGCTGATGAAACGGATGCAGGAGATACGAAAAATCAAGGGATCCGGGAAATTTAAATCTCTTCATTTAAAAACACAACCAGCCAGGCGTGGTGGCTCACATCTGTAATCCCAGCACTTCAGGAGGCTGAAGCGGGTGAATCACCTGAGGTCAGGAGTTAGTGACCAGTCTGGCCAACATGGCGAAACCTCCTCTCTACTAAAAATACAAAAATTAGCCAGGCATGGTGGCGCTTGCCTGTCATCTTAGCTACTCAGGAGGTTGAGGCAGGAGAACAGCCTAAACCTGGGAGGTGGAGGTTGCAGTGAGCTGAGATTGTACCACTGCACTCCAACCTGGGTGACAGGGCGAGACTATGTCTCAAAAAAAAAAAAAAAAAAAAAACTGCAACCAACATTGACACCATGTACTAACTGGTGAAGAGGCAGATGGCTGGATGAGCAGGTTTGATCTTGGACAGGTTAAGTTCAAGGTACGTATCAGACATCAAGTGAAGACATCAAGTTGGCAACTGGATTTACTAATTTGGAATTCAGGGGACAGTTCAGAGCTAAAAATATAAAGCAGTAGTTGTAGGTATACAGGTGTTATTTATCTATTTTTAAAAAAATACAAAGTGAAGGTATCTACAACCATGCTCTCAGTCACAGACGTGCCCAGCACAAAACAGCAGAAAGGAAAAAGCAGTGAGGTGAGACAGAACAAGCAGGAGAGTGTTATATTCAAGAAGAAACTTTCCTTTTACACAGAAGCCGATGCCTAAGTTAAATGCTAAACATGGCAAGAGTAGTTTCAGTAAAGTAGTAAGGACAGACCAATACCAAGAGTGGTTAAGGAATGAATAGTTAAGGCGGTAGGAACATTAATTATTCTTTCAAAAATTCTGTAATGATGGAAACGAAATAGGATGGTAGCTAGAAGAACATCTGTGGTCAAACGGATTTTTTAAAAATAGACAATATTAGAACATGTTTGTATGATGGGAATGATCCAGGAGAGAAACAGAAATGACACAGAATGGAGGAATAATTGCAGAAGTGGGGTCCCTGAGTGAGCAAGGGAAGACTGGATCCTCTGCACAGGTGGAGCTTTCACAGGAAAGAGACACATCACCCATCATGAGAGGTCAGAGAATATGGGCATAAAAGCAGGTGATCTGTTATGATTCAGTGGTGAAAAGATGAAGGAATTCTTACCCACTTCTATTTTTTTAGTGAAAAAATAAAAGCAAGATCATCAACTAAGAATAAAGGAAAAGAGGAAAAATAGAGTGATTTATGAAGCCTATTTTGGGAAGGCGAACATATAAGAGAAACATTATTGCGGGACCACTGGCAGGGTTGGGTGCACATTGTGTTCCCATTCTCACCAATAATTCTCTATCAGCACCATATCCACATTTACTTGTCTGTATTTCCCACTACATTACAAACTCTGTGAGAGTAGAAGCTGTATCTGTATGCTTCACAAGTTGAATTCCCAGCACCTTGTCAGAGAACCTAGCATACCATTGCTTAGTATTCCTGACTTGACCATATGCCAGCTCACCATTTAACATGTACAGTGTTCAGCACTGAGGATGAAGAGATGAGAAGACAGCCTCCGCCCTCAAGGGCTCACCTTCCAGAGGGAAGGCAGACACCCAAATACAGCACAGTGCCTTCTCTCTCACACACACACATACAAGGTGAAAAAGGAATAAAGTGGAAAGACCTCAATCTGCTGGAGAGTCAGGGAAGGGTTCCAAAGGGCAATAAGCCAGGCATAGGGGTGTATGCCTATAGTCCTAGCTACTCAGGAGGCTGAGGCAGGAGGACTGCTTGAGCCAAGGAGCTTGAGGCCAGTCTGGGTTACACAGCAAGACCTTGTTCTCTTTAAAAACAATAACAAAAAAAGGAAATTGCACTGAGCTGAGAAGTCTAAAAAGTGAAATTTTGAAGGCAGTCAAGCAAAGGCAAACAGTTTGACACTTGAGAGTGTTCAGAGAATGACAAGTAGTTCAATACTGTTGGAGCATAGAGTATAGAGGAGGCAGAGGCAAGAGATGAAGCTGCAGACAGAGAGGAAGCCAGATCATGAAAGAGCCTGTATGTCAAAAAAACATTTTTAATTTTACTTTGGGAAACACAAATTGTACATGGGAGCGACACAATCAGATTTGCAAGTCAAATCAAACCTGCAAACATAGTAGAAGATGGACTGGAAACCAGAGGCCAGAAGACCAGTAAGGAGGATTACAGTAGTCTACATAAGAGATATTGAGAGGCTAAAACAGAGGATGAAAACGTAGCAATGATATGAAAGATATTTAGAAACAAGACTATCAGGCACAAGGGTGGCAAACTTCTAATCTCTTGGATAACAGTTATGGGAGATAATATTAGGATCCACAGATCTGATGGATAATTCCAAAGGAAATGCTGGGCCCCAATCCACAACAGCCCAATAGCTCCCATAAGACAGAAAACTCTGGACTAGGCCTCCTTGCCTTACAAACTGGTTTTGAATTTGTAAACTAGGAAAAACAAAACTATTTTTTAAGACAAAATTATCTCATATAGATTAGAGAACAGAACAGATGATAGTTGGAAAATGACTCAAAAACTTGTTTCAAGACCAAAGATTTCTTTTGAGGACAGTCAATGTTTTCCACTTATCCCTTCGAAATAGCACTTTAAATGAGCACAGCTTTCAGTTGGGCAAAAAAGGAAACCAAAGGGCTGCCAACACTGGAACATAACTCTAAAAAAGGGACAGATGTCCTCTTCTAGAGATATCTAACTACAAGATAAACAGCTAACTGAGGATGTTTGAAATCTGTCTGAAGTAAGAAAAAGATTCCACCTCTGAGGTCCTTTTAAAGCCAATATATTATACTCTGATGATCAAAAAAAAAAAGGGATCTCTCAATGGCAACTTTCTACCTCTGGTTCCTTCTTGAAACCATGGGTAAGTCTTTCAGCTATGAGGGAATAGAAGAAAACAGACCATTTTCATACCATTAGGCCCAATAACAACAGGTTTTTAAAGGTTTGGTAGCATTCTGAATTGGTTTAAAATGTACTGGTCAATTTCCAAAGAGCATATGCTAAACTAACACATGCAGAGGGAAGAGAATAGACTGCCAAAAAAAAAAAAAAAAATTAGGGAAGATTCAAGAACATTTCCCTCCAATTCATCCTACACGCTAACACCAATTTTAAATCTCTCCCTTTAAAAAAGCATCCTCAGAAGCTTTACTGTTACCTACAGGATAAAGTCCAAACTCCTGGCTGGGCGAGGTGGCTCATGTCTGTAATCCTAGCACTTTGGGAGGCCGAGGCAGGCAGATCACCTGAGGTCAGGAGTTTGAGACCAGCCTGCCCAACATGGAGAAATCCCGTCTCAACTAAAAATACAAAATTAGCCAGGCGTGGTGGCACATGCCTGTAATCCCAACTACTCGGGAGGCTGAGGCAGGAGAATTGCTTAAAACTGGGAGACAGAGGTTGCAGTAAACCGAGATCGCGCCATTGCACTCCAGCCTGGGAAAAAAGAGTGAAAATCCAACGTGGGGGAAAAAAAAAAGTCCAAATTCCTTGGCCTGGCATTCAAACACCTAATAGCCAGCACTATCTAATCCTTCAACAGTATCTCCTACATTTCCCTCTCCCAGCTCACTGGACTCCTCCATTCTCTTGCAACAGGAAACTCCACAGGAAAGTTAGAAACCCCAGCACCATAAAAAGGAACAAGGCTACCTTTGCCAACAATCAAAACAAAGGATAAGCATCCAAATTTCCCATTAAAATCAGTCTCCAGTTGATGATCTAGGCTAACAAATGGCAGATTAAAACCAGTCTCCAGTTGACAATCTAGGCTAACAAATGGCAGAAGAGGCAGGATTTAGGAAAGTCAGTGCTGTCAAAAGAAGTGTAAATCATACCCTTCTGTGGCAAATAAGAATTACCATGAATCCCTTCTTTTCCTGAAGTTGCTTTATTTCTCTGGCTCTATTACCTGTTATCTAATAGATCTGGAAATTCTAATCCCCCTTATTGGCCCCATTATTAATATCCCCTTTTACTAGGTTTTTCTTCAATGACAAGCCACCTAGTTCCTGTTGCAGAGGAGAAAGGCAGTCCAGTCTGCTAATTCAATTTCAGCCACAACGGGCTCAAAAACAGGTCTTAGCATAAGCCAAAGTCATTTGCTCAAAAAACCTTCTGGCTTTATTACACTGATAATCTGTAACTCGAGTCCATGCCAACTCTTCAGCAAACCACATTCTTCAATGCATCCATGAAAAATCATTCTTAACCCTAGGGGCTTATGAAGGCAGGGTGACTTCTACATGGAGAAGTCATCTTTTTAAACTCAGCTTTCAGACCCTGCCTTGCTCCTACTCTCCCAGACCTGGAAACAAAAACATCAAACAAAATTAATCAGAAGTTCTCATCAAGGTTCCTTCTCCGGGCTGGCTAATAAAAACATTTAGTACTGTGGTAGAAGGTGGTGGGTGGGTGATGGAGAATACTTAGAGCAGAGGGTAACGTATCTGGTCTGATGATGGTTAACACATCCTGAAGGCAAGGATGCCACTACAGACAACCAGATCTTGGTCATCTAGGACAAAAGTCAAAGATGGTAACTAAATATCCAATCAAAAGGCTAATCTGCAACTTCAGTACACAAGTCATTAGATCCTCAGGCCTGTTTTAAATTCTGAGAAGTATCTCTGGTGTGTCAGAACTAGCAATGCAAATGTATAAAAAGCATTCTATAGGTCTGTAACTTTAAGCACAGCACCACTGTCTCCAGACTTCTTTTTTTTTTTGAGGCTGAGTCTCGCTCTGTCACCCAAGCTGAAGTGCAATGGAACGATCTCGGCTCACTACAACCTCCACCTCCCGGGTTCAAGTGATTCTTCCTCAGCCTCCCGAGTAGCTGGGATTACAGGCGTGCGCCACCATGCCCGGCTAATTTATGTATTTTCAGTAGAGATGGGGTTTCACCATGTTGGCCAGGTTGGTCTTGAACTCCTGACCTCAAGTGATCTGCCTACCTCGGCCCCCAAAGTGCTGGGATTACAGGCATGAGCCACTGTGCCAGTCCTCCAGACAATTCCAGTGCTGTATTTTGACTATACCCCAACTAGACCATAAACTCTTTAAGGACAAAGAACATGTGCCTGATGTATCCCCAAAGCTTTTACCATAATGCTTCATATTGGACTGAAAATACAACTGATGACCTGACTGATGATCACACTGAAAAGAAACCATGAATGGTGGCATGTTTTCAAAGTCAAAGTAGCAGGGGATACCAGCGATAGAGGCCACGCCTGTTTTCAGTATTCACTGAATCCTCGTTGGGTAAGAAAAGTCAGATTTTGACAAAAATTGATGGAGACAGTTCTCGCTAAATACAGCAGTCTACAAGGTTACCAAATCCTGGAATCAAAAGGAAAAATAAGGCTAAAATAGAATTATGTGAACAAAAATAGGGTTTAGGACAGTGAAATAACAGCTTCCTCAACAAGAAAAAAAGTAGTAGCAGCTAAAAGGCAAAATCAAGTAAAGGATGATTCAACAAGAAAAGCACCAGCATTTATATTCTTCGCACTTTCATTGAAACATTTTACCGGAGATTGGTAGTGATTAGGTCAAGAAGACAGAGATGATTCAAGGTTGGGTTTTTCATTTGAAAAGTCTACTAATTTTAGAGTTGTGTTAAACCTAAGTTAAAGTTGGAATAGGGTTTTCCCCGGACCAATATTAAGTGAAGTGGATCACCAGGTGGAGTAGCAGCACGAAGGTGGTTTCTTTAGACATTTAAGTCCAACTCCTACACAGCCGTTTGGTATCAGGCATATGATCTAAGCTTTCTGGGCCTCAATTTCCCCATTCACAAAAAAAGGGCAATGCAGGCTCTTCTCATAACTTCAAGGGGCAGTGGTCTGATATAGAGTACTATGAAAACAAAAGCAGCACACCAAAGTAACACATTATTATTATGATCACTTATAGAACCATTACCCGCTAGGATGAAACTCCCCACACAAGAGATGAAGCCCGAGAGAAAAGAGTTGAAGGGGAAGGTTCCCACGAGGAGGCAGTAACCGAATTGCAGTGCCCCGGTCAGCAGTATATACAGCAGGTACGCGTCCAGCAACTTCAGACGCTGCGGAGTGGAGCTCAAGTACTCTTCTAAGAACCGCGAAATGACAGACACTACCGACGCCGACATAACTGCACGCAAGGTACTCCCGTCCGCGCGCCCCAAACTCCTAGACGACCCGTCGACCACGCCGGATGTGCTGTTTGCGCATGCGCACCGTCGTGACCTAACTCCGCCTCCCCCGGTCTGCCAATTTGCGCAGGCGCTGAGGCAGGCCAGGGCGCGTAACAACTACTGCGCAGACGTGGACTGCATCAATAGCCCCAACTACAACTCGGAAAAGTTAATGCGTCTGCGCAACGGCCCTATCAATGAGCTGGGGACGTGTACTCTTTTTGTTCTGTTTCCGCCCGTCAGATTGGTGACGCCCACAGTTGCTCTGGCAACAAGACACAGTGGGAGGAAGAGGGGAATAGGCTTTACTGCGGACGGCGTAGCTAACCGGAGGGTTCCGGCTCTCTGGTCCTGAGTCCTGGAAGATTTAACGGTTTGCATCTACTTTGAGGCATTGCCTGGCGTTCCTGGGGTTTGATACCAGCCTGACCCTAATTCTGTTAAGGGCGCTGTCTGCGGATGTCTGTCACTTCATTGGAACAAATCAAGTTCATCCGCATTGAGACCCAGCCGCGGCCAATAACTGTGCAGGCCCCAGTTTAGACTTAATTACTTGGGGGAGTGAGTGGGTGTGGTGAGGGGCGGGAGGCAGGGAGGAAACCTGACCTCTGCAGGATTCTAAACTGGAACTCGGGATCTGGCCCTGCAGTGCCAATATTTATTGGGCGCCTCCTTGGGGCCCGACGTTGTACTCACTTGTAGGGACTCTCACGTGAATCAGATATATTTGCAGCCTTAAAAGAGCTGGTGAAGTGAGGGATAGTGGTCGAATATCGTGCAAAAAGCACATGGCCAAGTTTAGCAGCCCTCTTTCCACTAGCTGGTATCTTGAACCTGGTGTAATATCCCAGGACGTCAGCGCCGAAAGGCCCAAAAGAGCGTTCCTGGTTAAACCCTACTGTCTCCAACTCAGTTTGCAGAAGAAACTGAAATAGTTTCAGGTTTTGTATTTTAACAAGTGGGATTAGTTTGAGCGTTTTAACTGTTTTGTTTGTTTGTTTTTTGAGTCTTGCTCTGTTGCCCAGGCTGGAGTGCAGTGGAGCGATCTCCGCTCACTGCAATCTCCGCCTCCCTAGTAGCTGGGACTACAGGCGCGCACCACCACGCCCAGCTAATTTTTGTATTTTCAGTAGAGATGGAGTTTCACCATGTTGGCCAGGCTGGTCTCGAACTCCTGACCTTATGAGCCGCCCGCCTCGGCCTCCCAAAGTGCTGGGATTACAGGCATGAGCCACCGCACCCGGCCCGTTTTAACATTTTTTTTAAAAAAACTTAAGTTCTGGCTTTCGTCGCCCTTTTAATTTCACATGAATCCGACCTTGTAGACCTAGTTCATCTTACTTTTTAGCTGTAAGTTTTTGTATACATAACCAGGTACTTTATTTTCAGCTTCTAAATAATTTGAACTGTATGTGAGCAAAATTCGTAAAACAGCAAGTGAACAACAGCATTCCAACCTTTTCACTTTTTTTTTTTCAGATGGGGTTTTGCTCGTCACCCAGACTGGAGTGCGATGAATGGCACGATCTCAGCTCACCGCAACCTCTACCTGCTGGGTTCAAGCCATTCTCCTGCCTCAGTCTCCCGAGTAGCTGGGATTACAGGCACCTGCCACCACGCCCGGCTAATTTTTGTATCTTTAGTAGAAACAGGGGTTTCGCCATGTTGGCCAGGCTGGTCTCAAACTCCTGACCTCAGGTGATCTGCCTGCTTCAGCCTCCCAAAGTGCTGGGATTACAGGAGTGAGCCACCGTGCCGGCCCCTTTTCACTTTTTATTTGCCTTTAGACTGGAAACTCTATACGCATTAACTAACACATGTATTATCAGTGGTCAGCAAAGCCTTACTTAAGTTCTAGAAATAAGAGAAATAACCTAAGAAACCTTTACAGTCTATTTGAAGACATAGATTTATATTCATCCCCATGGAGATTTGTGCAGCTATTTGAACATAAGTTCAGCCTAAACCTATGTTGCCGAGAAGGAAAAAAAAAAAAAGAGTGGATAACAAGCTGGTTCCTATTTCAATATAATATGGCAGGAAGCATAAATTTCTCTGACAAGTTGAACCTTTCTCTCTGCCTCATCAACAAGTAGGAGGGTAGCTTCCTCACGAATATTCAACTTCAAACTTTACAGGGTAGGCTGATGCTTTTTAATCATTCAGGTGTGGATTCTTCAGGGAGTTTCTGTTCCATCAGCCAGGCTCCTTCCAGCGGTTTCTCCCTTATCTTTTGTCTGCCTTTGATCTATGTCAACTATCATCATTAAGATCTCCCCAGGAACTCTCACAGGAAAGAAGAAGAAGAGATGAAAAACATCAAATGCACGTATTGAATGCATTTGTTTCTGAGACCTGCTAGTCACACCAATATATTACTCTAGGGCTTTTCTGAACTACTTAAAACAGCAAGAAAAGGCCTATTCGGTTTATGATTCTATAATCGTTGAAACATTTTTAACTGATTTTAATTTCAATAGGAAATTGCTAACACTAGTGTTGATTTCAATTAGTTTAAATCAGAATATTAATATAGTTAAAAATTCTTGTCTAGAATAGTGGATAAGAGTGCAAGCTCTAGAATCAGACAGTCCTAGGTTTGAACCTTGATTCTGCTGTTTACTAGTTGTCTAATCTGGAATAACTTATTCAGTCTGACAGTCTCATTTTCCTTTTCTATGAAACAGAAATAATACCTGTCTCATTGAAATGATGTGAGGATTAAATGAGATAATGTTAAGCATTAAGCACTTATCATAGTGTTTGGCAGACAGTAAATGTTCAGTAAATGTTTGCTCTTATTAACTATCATTAATCCTAGTAATTAGCCATGTCTGCTTCTCCTGTTTCTCTGAATGATTAAAAGTTGGCGAAACTACAGTGCCCCCAATAATTTGGGTATGCAAGAGATAGCACTGTAGGGACTGCAACTCAAATGGCTCTTAAAGGGCAGATCTAATTTATAAGCTGAAACTGAAGTCAGAGTATACTTTAGGGGTTTCATTACTAAAATACTCAATATCATAAAACAATGGAAGAGTGGAGGAACAAGAGGGTTCCCTTAAGGGCAAAGTCTGTGATTTTACATCATTCATCTCTCTATAAAAAGAAATCACATTATTTACCAAAAAAAACACATATCCTCCAAAGTTTAAGTAGTAAATGACTCTTCTAAAGGAAATCTCCGCATGGAAAAGAATGTCTTTTCCAATTCCTTTCCCTTGTGTTGTCACTTTTGCCTTAAGATTCCCCGCTTTGCTTCTGTTTACTACTATTGCATATATCACCTCTGCCTTTTAAACTTTGGCCCCAGCGTGACCAAAACCCCCTCTCCTTGTTTCCTAATAGAACAGATAAAACAGGTTATTATTTTCAAAAATAAAAATGTAAGGAGAATCAAGTTGCAAACAACACAAAGTCAGATTTTTGACGTATCGAATTTCTGATCAAGTCCTAGTAAAGCAGTAAATATCTTCAGTGAACCCATATCCCTTCATCCTTTCAGTTTCTGATGAAGTGGAACAAATTTTCAGCTCCTTTGTCTGGTTCCCCTCCCTCCTAGCTGTTTGGGAGTCTCACAAAAACCTCAGTTTTGCCCGCTTGCTGGCACCCCAAAGTGAGTCCACCATATTGTCCTTTCCAAGAACAGATCACTCACCACAACATGGGGCTAAAATCATCAGTGCCTGGCCGGGCGCGGTGGCTCAAGCCTGTAATCCCAGCACTTTGGGAGGCCGAGACGGGCGGATCACGAGGTCAGGAGATCGAGACCATCCTGGCGAACATGGTGAAACCCCATCTCTACTAAAAAAATACAAAAAACTAGCCGGGTGAGGTGGCGGGCACCTGTAATCCCAGCTACTCGGGAGGCTGAGGCAGGAGAATGGCGTGAACCCGGGAGGTGGAGCTGGCAGTGAGCTGAGATCCGGCCACTGCACTCCAGCCTGGGCGACAGAGCGAGACTCCATCTCAAAAAAAAAAAAAAAAAAAAAAAAAAAAATCATCAGTGCCTGAGCAACACTGTGCGATAGAGTTTTCTGTGATAATGTCTCTGCACTGCTCAGTATAGTAACTGCTAGACATACGTGGCTATTGAGCACTTAAACTACAGTTAGTGTTGTAACTCAAATGCAGGTTCAGTCTCTCGCTGCTTGCAGAGTCCACTTAACAAGAGTGAGATCTGGTATAAAGAAAACGATATTTTATTCCAAAGCTACCTTAGGGGAGGAAGTATAGGTTTTCTGCCTTAAGGGTACCACTTCACTTTTGGAGCAGAAAGAGGGTGCTTTTGAAATGGGGCCTGGAATACTGGCATGAACAGCACACAGGGGAGGAAGCAAGTGGTTGAGGGGTCTGCATACTACCTTCAGTGCCTTATCTACTGGACGGTGACTGCTGGTGCCTTTTGTGGGCAGGACTTGGTTGTAAAAGTGGCCAAAACTCTCCAGGTAAGAAAAAGCTTTGTAGCAGGCATACTTTGGGTTGTAGATGGACTGTTGTCTCTCAAGGCAACCTCCCAGTGGGTGAGAGTTCCTCTCTGGAGCTTCTAAGTACATAGTTAGATGAACTTGCCCCATAGGGAGTGTCTGGTAAAGAGGAGGTAAAAGGCTACAATTGCATTTCTAAAGAGCTAAGGAAGAAGTGAGGAGAAAGGGAAAAGAAGAGAGATTTTTTAAAAAGAATCATTAAACTATCCTCTTAGGAAAATGGGGATACTTGGTTATAATGTGACTAAGAAAATTTTATTTGGCTTTTATTTAAATCTAAGTAGCCACTTGTGGCTAGTGGCTGTCATTGGACAGAGCAACTTAGGAGCTATTCCACGCATTTCTATGTTCAATCAAAGAGATATACCTTGTTCATAGTTCATTCAAATGGCAGTGATACCCATTTGAAACAAAAGAATAATCTATAGCTGCCAGGCCTGAGCTATCAGTTTATCAGCCCCACCTATTTTTGGAATACTTAATGATAACTTACAGTCATAGAAAGAGGGTTTGTAACTTCCCAAGGAGTTCACCTTGCCTGCTGCCTAGACAGAGCCGGTTCATCAAGACTGGGCAATTAGAATGAAAAAAGAGTAATTCATGCAGAGCCAGCTGTGCAGGAGTATTATTACTCAAATCAGTCTCCCCAAGCGTTTTGGGATCAGAGTTTTTAAGGACAACTTGGTTGGGGGAAGCCAGTGAACCAGGAGTCCTGATGGTCAAGGATGAAATAATGAGTCGAGGCTGTCTTCTTGCACTGAGTTCCTGGATGGGGGCGCCACAAGATCAGATGAGCCAGTTCATCGATCTAAGTGGTACCAGCTGATCCATCAAGTGCAGGGGCCGCAAAATATCTCAAGCACTGATCTTAGGAGCAGTCCAGGAAGGGTCAGAATCTTGTAGTCTCCAGCTGCATGACTCCCAAACCATAATTTCCAATCTTATGGCTAATGTTAGTCCTACAAAGGCAATCTAGTCCCCAGGCAACAAGGATGTCTGCCCTGGGAAAGGGCAGTTATCTGTCACAAACCACAAACTATAAGTTTCTCCAAAGTTAGTTCAGCCTATGCCCGGGAATGAACAAGGACAGCCTGGTTAGAAGCGAGATGGAGTCGGTTAAGTTAGATCTCTTTCACTGTCTCAGTCATAATTTTGCAAAGCTGGTTTCAGATTTGTCAAACTAATTTCCATCCACACTTGTTGGAGTCTCATACTTGCTCATGGTGTGCTTTGTCCTGATGATAAGGAGAAAAAAATAACTTCATTTTCTCCCCAGAGGCCTGCCTAGAGTAGGCTCCGAGAGTCCTCTTTACTCTGTATAATTCTAGCAGATCTATCCCAATCCTGAGATATATCAGCACTGGGGATACTTTAAAAACTGTAGTAACTTTGGTTATTAAAGGCATTTTCCATCCATTCAAGTTTCCTACTTCCAAGAAACCTCTACTTTAAAGCTGATTTCACACATGAAAACAAAATACGAACACTTCTCTGCACTGCCTCCTGAGAAGTGGTCTAGAGAGCTCTAATACCAGTTCATGTGCAGTTGTCCTTGCCTCAAAAAAATCTCACAACTTACAAGTTTTCAGAAAAGTGGGAGATTTTATTGTCCTGTCTAGGAGTGATACAGTATGGAATTTCCTATTTGGTACAATTTAGAATGCCGCTCCCAAAGCCTTTGACATTTAGCATATTGTTTCATAGGTAATTGTGTATGCTTCTGCCTCTTCACTAGACTTTTCTTCATTTACCCAACAAATATTGAGTGCCTACTCTGCCACACCTTGTTCTGGGTGTTGGGAGCACAGCAGATTACAAGACAGAGAGGGTCCCCCAGGAAATTTAGTCTCTAGTGGAGGGAAACTGATAATAAATGAGTAAAAACAATCCAAGATAATTTCAGATAATGTTATGTGTTATGAAGAAAATAAAAATAGGGTAATGTGACAGAGTGGCGGGGGGCTCTCTTTAGATCCTGTGGTCAAGAAATGCCTCAGATGAGGGCAAGTTTGAGCTGAGCTCTGAATACAAAGTTACCAGCTCTGCAAAGCCAAGAACAGCCTAGGGTAGCAACAGCTAGAAAGTCTGTGTTCACCACTAGAGCAGGTTATTTATTTCCTTTTGATAACTGCTTTTTTCTTTCCTTTTTTTAGAGACAGAGTCTGACTCTCACCTAGGCTGGAGTGCAGTGGTGGGATCATAGCTCACTGTAACCTCTAATTCCTAGACTCAAGTGATCCTCCTGCCTCACCCTTCCGAGTAGCTGTTACTATTGGCATGCATTGCCATGCCCAGCTAATTTTTTTCATTTTTGTAGAGACAGAGTCTTACTATGATGCACAGGCTGGATAACTGTATTTTTAGTGCTCAACATAATTCTTGGCATTGAATAATAGCAACAACAAAAATAAGTAATATTCGTAGCACAAGTAAGTGTACCACATGTTTATTTGAATTATCTTGGTTAGTTTTCACAAGATACAAGCCAGAGGAAGAAATTAAGAGATGCTAAATAACTTGGCCAAGGATTTACAATGGGTAAGTGGCAAAGCAAATACTGACCTTAACCAGGCTTCTGACTCCAGAATCTATACTTCTAACTAACAAGTGAGTCTCATGGAACACCAGTATCTGCGGTGCTTCCTAAAAATGCAGCTTTCTAGCATCAAACCAGACAACTGAATCCGAATCTCAGAGGGTAGGGACTAGAAATCTGAATTTTTTTTTTCTAAGATGGAGTCTTGCTCTGTCCCCCAGGCTGGAGTGCAATGGCACGATCTCGGCTCACTGCAACCTCCTCTTCCCGGGTTCAAGCAATTCTCCTGCCTCAGCCTCCTGAGTAGCTGGGATTCCAGGCACGTGCCACCACACCTGGCTAATTTTTGTATTCCTAGTAGAGATGGGGTTTCACCATGTTGGCAAGGGTGGTCTCGAACTCTTGACCTCGTGATCTGCCTGCCTCGGTCTCCCAAAGTGCTGGGATTAGGGGCGTGAGCCACAGCACCAAGCCCAGAAATCTGAGTTTCTGATAAATCCACTAGACGATTCTTATGCATACTGAAGTGTAGAACCACTGTGCTTTGTTGAAAGGTTGAATGAAGCCAAGTTTGTTGGCTCACCCCGGTAATCCCAGCACTTTGAGAGCCCAAGGCAGAAGGATAGCTTGAGCCAAGGAGTTTGAGACCAGCCTGGGTAAAACAACAAAACCGCATCTTTACAAAAACTAAAAAAAAAAAAAAATTAGCTGGGCACCTATAGTCTTAGTTGCTTAGAAGACTAATGCAAGAGGACCCCTTGAGCCCAGGAGTTCAAGGCTGCAGTGAGCCATGATCATGGCACTGCATTCCTGTTTGGGCAACAGTGAGAATCGGTCTCAAAAAAAAAAAAAAAAAAAAAGTTGCATGAAAGAACAAGTCCTCTGTTAGTTGTACTGCTTTGCACCACATCTGGCAAATTCCTAAGCCCCTAAACTCTATAAATGCTGGTTCTCCTAAACGTTAAGTCTTTATAATTATCAGCGTAACACTGTGTTGCAACAAAGAAAAAATCTCAGAATCATCTGGGTCCTGCAGGAAGGCTAAAGAAAACTGCCTTGATAAACCCCTGTGCACCAGCATTCTCTCACCCATCCTCCACCACTCCCCAGCCTGGTTGGTTGGTTGGTTGGTTGGTTTGCTTGTTTGTTTGCTTTTGTTTTTGTTTTGTTTTTGTTTTTTGAGACGGAGTTTCACTCCAGTCTGGAGTGCAGTGGCACAATCTTGGCTCACTGCAACCTCTGCCTCCTGGATTCGAGCAATTCTCCTGTCACAACCTCCCCAGTAGCTAGGATTACAGGTGCCTGCCACCACACCCAGCTAATTTTTTGTATTTTTAGTAGAGATGGGGTTTTACCATGTTGGCCAGGCTGGTCTCGAACTCCTGACTGCAAGTGATCCACCCACCTTGGCCTCCCAAGGTGCAGGGATTACAGGCATGAGCCACTGCGCCCTACCCCTAGTCTGGTTTTAACTAAGGGGGTGATCTGAAATCTGACAGTTCCAGGGAGGTCAGGCCCTGTTTACCAGTGCAAGCAAATTCTGCAGCCAGCCCCAAGATTTAGCTCCTCTGCTGAGCAAACTGAAGTGTGCTCAGGACCTTGGGCCAAGCCAGCCTTATCTCCCTGTCCCCACATTTACATACCTAAAGCAGACCTAGCCTTATGGGTGAGTCCTTCAACTGTTATCCTCCAAACTGAGGGTGACCTGGAGTTGAGCTGTGTTTTCCCTGGAAAATAGATTGGGGTCAGATTCAACTCCAGAGCAGAGATATGCCCATTTTTGCAGATGTCATATAGGTTTAGGTTTACCAGAGAAAAGACAGGATGCCTACTTATGTCCTAAGTACTGCATGGCCCATACTTATTCTAAAAAATTATTTGCTTTATTTAAATCTGGAATTTACATTTAACTAGGTGTCCTGTATTTTAGTTTCAAAATCTGGCATCCAGGCCCTTTGTAGGAGCATTCAACCAATGGTGGTGTCTCCACAAACATTTAAGCCTCTTATTAGAAGGAACATTAACAAGAGTCGATTTCAGGAGGACACAGTTATAACAGGAAGCCCAAAGAGTGGGTGTGAGTGCAGGAGTATTCTATGACTTTTTAGTTATGAGAGAACGGAGGGCTGTTGAAGCTCCTGCAGGGACTCCCCTAAATGTGTGACCAGGATCACCATCCTATTCTGAGACCCTCAGAGACATCTCTGCCGGGACACATGCCAGTAATTGGAAACATAGCAAGGGCCCCACTAGCTCAAACCAAGTTGTAGAGTTTGAGAGTCCCACCCGCCGGCCGCCCGCCCGCCGCGAGCCCTGCCCCCTGCGCGGCCACGCCCCCTTTTTCCTCGCGGCCTCCCGGGTCAGCTGGTGCTGGCGTCAGGCGCTGGGCGGGCTCGCCAGGACCTGGCAGGGCTTGTTTACTATGGCCGATGATCTGGAGCAGCAGTGAGTTAATCCTGTCCCTTTCTCTCTTTCTGTCTGTCTCTCTGGGCCATGATCCTGGGACTGTCTGTGGCTGAGAAACAGTTGTAGACACCTTCCCGCCCTTCCTTTTCCAGGTCGGCCTCCGGGGAGGGCGGGGGGTGGGTGCGTTGCTCGCTTTGCATTTGCCCAGAAGAGGCAGCGGCTGAGCCTGGGGAGCCATGGGAGACGCGCTTGCCCGCAGCCCGGGGATCCTGGCTTTCTACCTTAGTCCTCGCGAGTGCCCTTCATTCTCGTCTGGTCTCTGGAGAGATTCCGTGTTAATGTGTGAGATCCCCGAAAGCAAGCTTGTGGGACGCGGGTGCCGAGGTAGCAGCCAGGCGTGCTTGTCTCGACTTGCCCCAGAACGGGGGTCATGGGGATGGAGGGAGCCTCCTCCCTCCGCCCGGCAAGGAGAAGGTGTGGAGAGACTGGAGAGGTCTCCACCGCGCTGAAATTGGTGTGGAACAACGGGCTGGCAAGTTTCTTTAGCTGTCACCCACCGAGACACGTAGCCGCATGTGATCCTAGTTGGTAATGCTTTTAATAATCATAACATTTTTAATGCAATGGTTTCAGATTTAGAGCTATTGGGATTTGCTTCCACTCTCTCAAGAGCATCAGGTTTGGGATACCACCTGTAGGTGGTGTGACTGGCAGTTCGCAATCTGATAGGAGCAAGAAAAAGTTGCTACGAGAAGAATGACTCAGCTCCCAGCTGAGCCTTGGTTTCACCAGAACTTGGCCTTTCCTGGACCCTACTGGGTCCTGCAGAACTGGAAGTCCGGGAAACTAATTAACTTTATGACCATAATTAATAGCTTGCTGGGCTTGAAAGAAATGTCCAGGGGAATGTTTTACTTTCTAAGATGACTTTTCCAAGACGAAATTTGCAATACTTTAAAGGACTTAGGGAAGCAGAATATTAGAACTGGAGGACATGCAGGTAGTTCAGCTCCTTTTTACAAATGAAGAAGCTGGTGTCCATAGAAATTAGGAGACTTGCCCAAGATCACAGAGGTCTAGAACAGGATTCTCTCCCAGCACAGAACCCCTTGTGTTTTACCATCAAGTTGACAGAGACCATCCTAGCCAGGTTAAGTTCATGGCTGAATGTCTTTTCTGCTCCTTGCCTCAATTTCCCACCCCAGCCCTTACCTCCCCCATAGTTTTGAGCACATACAGTGTGCCAGACACCATTTCCAGTGCTTTACTTGTAACATGTTTGGCGAAGAAGGAAAGCAAAGTAATTCTCCCACCAAGGACTATCTGCTGAGCAGTCCGTGATGCTATTCCTTGGGTAGCGTTTCTCCTGAGCTCTGCTTTGGACAGTAACAGGACAATGTGGGATCCAGGTGTTATGATCTGACTTGTCACAGCCTGTGATTTGGAGAGAAAATTTGTCTCTTAAGGCTGGCAAAATCCTGTGGTCTTGGTCCCCGTGCTTCAAGCCTACAAAGAATTCCACTAGAATATTAAAAGGATTCTGAGTCTCCCTAGGATTAGATCGATTGATATTGACAACTCTCATCTGGCTAAAACCATTGATGTATCACTCCCAGTTGCAACCCCAGTTTTTCTTTCAAACTTCAAACATCCACTGAGAGTTGCTACTTGCCAAACACTGGGAATGTAGACAACTTGTGATTTAGCTGGGGGGAAGGAAAGTTTATTGGGAGTTTATCTTGTGCTAGGCATTATTCTATGTGCTTTAGATGCATTAACACATTTAATCTTTATGGCAACCCTATGAGGTAGATATTATTACCTCCCTTTTAAAGATGAGGAAGCTGTGACACAGAAAAGCTAAATAATGTGCCCACAGTCACATTGCTGGTAAATGACAGTGCTAAAATTGGAACTCTGGCCTTCTGAGTTTAGATCATACCTCCCTTGAGAAAACAGAGATAAGTGTAAAAATGTGACTAAGTTCTGTGAATATTTGTATATGACCTTGAAAAGCTGAGGCTTGAAGGTTTAGGGAGAGAAACCTGGATTTGAGCTAAGGGGTTCTAGTTCTGGTTCTTTTTTCTAACTTGTATGACCTCTTTGGGCATCAGTTTGCTCATCTGTGAAACACAGAGGCTAGACTAGATGATCCCTAAGGAACATCCTAATCTAAAATTCTGTGCTTCACATGATGTATCAGGATGCCCAGTGTGTGCCAAGGGGATTTGATCATTGTTCCCCTCATTCCCCCTTAGAGTGCCCTACCTTGAGTATGCCAGTGTTCACAGGCCCTTCCTGTAGCTGTAGATGTCTGTCCTGTAACTCAGGCAGAGTTCAAGAAAAGAGAAATGTCATATACAGTTAGCAAGGAATAATACAAACTGTCATTCATTGAGCATCTCATTTGTACTGGGCAACTTACAAGTGTCCTTACATATATAGATGCTCAAAGACAGGTTATTTAATGGGCCAAAGCCATTCTGCTCACCCATGATAACACCATGATTCAGGTCCAGGAGATGTGTGTGTGTGTGTGTGTATGTGTGTGTGTGTGTGTGTGTGTGGTAATTCCAAAGCTGGTGCTTTTAACCTCTACCTTGCAATGACTTAAGGTCACTGGGTGTGAAGGAGAAAGCAGGATGAGTTATCTGTTTTACTGCATGTCATGGGAGGTGAGGACATAGGTGAGCTTTCTACTCATTTTACAATCTAGAAAATAAGACCAGAGGGAACCTGTGTCCTGTCAGTGAACCATAACAGAACTTGAATCCAGGTCTCTCACATCCTCCTCCCTGCCTACCCCATCTCCATGGGTTGGACTGATTGATTACCTGAGAGATCAGTTGGGCACAACACAGTATTCTGCACTTCTAGGGGCTTGGAAGAGGGCGCACATAAACACCAAGCAGTGTCCTGCCAGTAGGGGAGATGGCATGGGAATTTGTCCTACTGTTAAGAAACAGCTAGTACTGGGGACAGCAAAGGATAACTGAAATATTAGTTAAAAGATGCCTCTCCCTTTAATCTCCTTGAACATAAATTATGATAATCAGTAACAAAGAGAAATTAGAAAGCTGTAGTGAGATAATAAATGTGACAGAGCTTTGTAAACTGTAAAGTATTGTATACAGGATGTTCTGAATATCTATTGAAACAAGGGGCATGTTGTTCATATCCATTTACCAAAAAGAAACAGTCTATCAGGCAGCTAGGGAACTGCTGGCTGCCATGGTGGGCAGGTCTCCTGAGGCTAAGGAACACCCTGCCTCCTGAGAACCCTTTTGTAACTCTCAGCAAGGTTAAGAGCATCAATGTTTCTTTCCATTGTTGCCAATGAGTGTCTCTGTCTCCTTCTCCCAGGCCTCAAGGCTGGCTGAGTAGCTGGCTGCCCACGTGGCGCCCCACTTCAATGTCTCAGCTGAAGAATGTGGAAGCCAGGATCCTCCAGTGTAAGTAGAACGGACAGCTTGTCCCACCTCCCTCATGGGGCCCAGGAAGGATTCAGGATCTTCCCAGAGCCTGCTACATTGAGCCCACTGATTCCTAATTAACAGTGTGTATGGAGTGGGAGGAAAGGATGTCAGTTCTGTGAGGGAAGAGGTGCATACAGAAGGCACCATATCCAATGATAGTGCTTCCTCAACATCTCCCTAGCCATGTGGATGGTTCCTGTCACTTCCTGCAACTTCACCTCAAAACCTATGCCAGTGCTAGCTAGCATACACAAACACATACATTCTCTGGTTCTTCCTTCCTTCTCCCCCACTTCTCTCTTCCTCCTTCTCTCCTTCTCTCTCCTCACCACACAAGTACTTCTTAGATTTACCACCTGCAGACCCTCGGACCAACAATCTTGCATTCTCTGATATTACTATTCCCGCGTTCTACCTGGTTTTGCCCCCCACCCCCCATCTGGTTACCACAGTAGTTTGTGATTTGCAGACCAGCTGTCATCAGCACTGTTATATTGCAGCAGGGCATCCCACTAGCAGCAGCAACCACTCACTCAAACAAGCCCCTCAAGCCACTTCTTCCCATATTTCCCATATGATCTTCTCCACCACACCCCTACTGCCCCAGCCATAGCTACCCTTTCTCTTCTGGGCCCGAGTAAGTGCAGACAAACAGCAGCCACAGCTTTCAAGCCTCTGTCCAGGATCCACGCTGCTTCACCCAGGCAGCTCTGCCCAGGAGACTGCTGTCACACCAGCAGAATAAACACTGTCCCACCTCCGTCTCTCACCTGAGGCTCAGTCCACACCCATCACCCCCTCCAACTGGCTGGACCACAGTTCTGTCCATCCATCAAGCCCCAAGCACACACGGGTTCAAGAGCAATGGATGCAAGAGCTCTGTGTGGTTGGTGGTGTCACTACCACCCTGGGCCTAAAGGGAGCTGGGCACACTGTTTCAAGGATTAAGACGGTCCCGCTTACTACATACAGACTAAATGATCTACAAATGTGATTGGAATGGAATTCTTTAGAGTGTGTAGTGTTAAAGAAAAAGTGATTCTGACAGATTAAATGAGTAAAGATCATTCAAGACTATTGCAATAGAGGAGAGAGATCAGGCTCAGCTCTTGAATACAGTAAGGACTAGTAGGAATTTATAACCAAGCAGCAGGGTGAGGGGGGTCAGTGGATAGAAAATTACTGAGGAAATATCAAAGATAAGGGGAGTTCTTTTCAAACCAGTTTAACAGAATCATTGCTGAAGGGAAGGTCAAAGGTGAGGGATGAGGAACTTGATCAGATATGAAGGAATTCTTACTAACTGACGTAGTATGACTTACTAATCCTGACTTAGCAGGATTCTTGCTAAGACTGAGCTAAACATTTGGAAGACAGGGCAGGGGCCAAGGTCAAAGCCTAGTCAAGAAGAGGGCTCAGAAAGGCTTGTCTAAAGTTTGGTTCAGGAGAGAGTCGTTTTCAGTGGTCACAGGGTTGTGAAAGGAAGGAGCTGAGGGAAACTGGGGAGGGTTGGGGAAGGGAGAGATGTGAAGAGTGGTAGTCCAGGCAAAATGATGATACTGTCAGGAAACAGACTTGTTGACTTGCCATGGGATTCTTTCCTCCCCAGGTCTCCAGAATAAGTTCCTGGCCAGATATGTGTCCCTCCCAAACCAGAATAAGATCTGGACGGTGACTGTGAGCCCCGAGCAAAAGGACCGCACCCCACTGGTGATGGTGCACGGCTTTGGGGGCGGCGTGGGCCTCTGGATCCTCAACATGGACTCACTGAGTGCCCGCCGCACACTGCACACCTTCGATCTGCTTGGCTTTGGGCGAAGCTCAAGGCCAGCATTCCCGAGGGACCCAGAGGGGGCTGAGGATGAGTTTGTGACATCGATAGAGACATGGCGGGAGACCATGGGGATCCCCAGCATGATCCTCCTGGGGCACAGTTTGGGAGGATTCCTGGCCACTTCTTACTCAATCAAGTACCCTGAGAGGTAATAAGGAGATGCCTTCATCCCTTGTGACCTAATTCCTGACCTTAATGGGAACTTTCCAGTATTCGTTTCCAAAGTGCTCTCATTCCCAGGTGATTTAAGGGGCTATGGCACCTACCAGAGAATATAATGTGTCTTCTCCTCTTTCTGCCTTTAACATAGAGTTAAACACCTCATCCTGGTGGACCCATGGGGCTTTCCCCTCCGACCAACTAACCCCAGTGAGATCCGTGCACCCCCAACCTGGGTCAAAGCCGTGGCATCTGTCCTAGGACGTTCCAATCCATTGGCTGTTCTTCGAGTAGCTGGGCCCTGGGGTGAGTAGCCTGTAGTATCTCCTTAAAGGAAGGCTGTAACGTTCTAGAAGCCCTACTGTGTCTTTCCCACTTATTCCTAAAAAGTGGGAATGGGCCTACCCTTGTTATTTAAAGCTGTTACTCTGAACCAGATCACTTTGTTCAAGGTTTGAGAAGTTTTTTGTTTTTTGTTTTTTGTATTTTTTCCCTTCATCGGCATGGGAAAGCTTTTCCTATGCCAGGAACAGGTGGAGCAGAATAGCTACCAGAGTTTCACTCTGTCTCCCAGGCTGATGTGCAGTGGTGTGATCTCAGCTCACTGCAACCTCTGCCTACCGGGTTCAAGCCATTCCCCTGCCTGAGCCTCCTGAGTAGCTGGGACTGCAAGTGTACCCCATCACACCTGGCTACTTTTTGTATTTTTAGTAGAGATGGGGTTTCACCATGTTGGCCAGGCTGGTCTTGAACTCCTGGCCTCTAGTGATCCATCCTCGTCAGCCTCCCAAAGTGCTGGGATTATGGCCGTGAGCCACCACACCCAATGTGTGTGAAATGTTATGAAAACCTGCTGGTGATTCATGCTCAGTAACCACTGAATCCTATCCCTGTGGTTCACCCAACACCTGCAGCAGGGAGAGGTCAGAACCAAAACCTCCAACATAACCCACAGTGGCAGGCAAGCCCCTCTGAACCATGCACTTGTCCAGGCAAGCACCACATCTTCACCTGCTCTGTGTCACCTAGCACTTAGTAACTGTCAGCAAATTCTGTCGGTAAAAGGGAGAAAAGGAGGTGGAGGACCATGGGGAGCCAGCCATAATGAATACTGTCAGTATCTCCAGCCTTCTGACCTCACACTGCCAGCACCCTTCTCTGCTGGGGAGCTTTTTACTCTGATGACGGGAAAAGCAGATTCCGTTATGGAAAAGATTGATGACACCTATCTTGTACTAATGGTTGTGATTACACAGTAATATTCAATAGCCAATTATTATGAGTTAATTGCTGATAGCTAAGTAAGAGTTATCTCTCTAGGTCCTTCAATAAAAACAGAATGATTCCAGATAAAGAAAAAAAGCATTCGAGTAGAAGATAGGAGTTTAGGAGTTCTGAGAGAGAGGGAGGACACCAAGACGCAGGTGCCAAAGGAGAGGAAATGGGCAGAGGTTCCCAGCACTGTGGTCTCCAACAGACTCTATAGTCCTTTGCCAAAAAGAAGGCCTACTTGAGCTACTCTCCCTTCTCACCTCTGGCCAGGCTCCTGCAGGAGCATCAGAGCTATCGTGGTTGTGGAAGTTGGCCCGCAGCCATGAAGGACTATGCAACAGGGAGGGCCAGGCCCATGCAGATCCTCATGACACCCCCCACCCAGCCCCTTCTTACCCCCCTCTTGCTTCTCATAAACAGAGAGAAGACCAGAGAGAAAGAGAGAGAGATCAAAGATCAGAAATTGATCAGTAGATCAATTGATCAGTAGACCCAATTTTTACAGTCTGTTGTTGGATGTGTGTATACCATAATGAGGTGAAAGGAACAGATTGTTGTGAAACAGTGCCCTGAGTCTGAGTCTGAGAGGTGTTTAGTTCACCTCTCCACATATTCTACTACAGGCCTGAAAATGAGAGTGCTCTTGGGAGGTGGTCTAGTTCCATCTGCTGCCATCAGAAGATTAAAAGGCCATAAGGGTGTCTAGGAGAAAGAGAACATAGCTCAGGCTCTAAAAGAAGAGCATCTCAGCCATGGATTCTGATGGGGAGGGCTTGTGATTCTTGCAGGGATAGATCTTGGGACTTCATTGACCTGAAAATAACCTGGCTCCTCAGTGATGTTAGACTGTCTCTAAATTCTTTGGTAATGAGCTGACTTTGTCATTTGAAGTCACCTGGACCTTGCCAGTAGATTCCTGCACTCTTTCTGCTGCTGTAATGTTAACTGAATAAAGCAAACAAATCCTTAGGAGAAATAAGATTTAGTTAAAGTTGTTAAAACATACACAGGCAGGAGTCTTCCCTGCCCCACCTCCCAAACTGGCCACTCTGTGTTTTTCTATCCCCTCCCAGGGCCTGGCCTGGTGCAGCGATTCCGGCCGGACTTCAAACGCAAGTTTGCAGACTTCTTTGAAGATGATACCATATCAGAGTATATCTACCACTGCAATGCGCAGAATCCCAGGTGAGGGCGGCTTCCCAGGCTGGCTTGGGGCAGACAGTTGTTAGGAGAAAAAACTCTTAGCTGCTGGAGTTCTGGGCTTTATTTCTTCTTCAACAAAGCTCTGACTCAGGGAAACATAGGCACTAGCAAGCCTCATCATTTCCAGAGAGTTCCCCAGGGATAGACCCAAAGGAACATAGAAGATAATGGATTCATTAAACATGCTGCCCATCTCTAGAGGAAGGCCCTCCCTGTTCCCTACAGGTATGCAATTGGCCTGATAAGCAAGAGTCTGGAAAATACTAATATTTTATTTATTTATTTATTTATTTATTTTTTTTTTTTGAGGCGGAGTCTCGCTCTGTCGCCCGGACTGGAGTGCAGTGGCCGGATCTCAGCTCACTGCAAGCTCCGCCTCCCGGGTTTACGCCATTCTCCTGCCTCAGCCTCCGAGTAGCTGGGACTACAGGCGCCCGCCACGTCACCCGGCTAGTTTTTGTATTTTTAGTAGAGACGGGTTTCACCGGGTTAGCCAGGATGGTCTCGATCTCCTGACCTCGTGATCCGCCCGTCTCGGCCTCCCAAAGTGCTGGGATTACAGGCTTGAGCCACCGCGCCCGGCCAATGTATTTTAAAAGATGTTTTTAATGGAAAAGGTGATACAAACATGTTTTTTTTTTCTTTTTTAGGTCAAAAATAATTAGCAAAAACATGATATTTTTCAAAAGGAAAAGAAGTCTTCTCCTGTCCCAGGCATATAGTCCCTAAATTTCCTTATTATTTCCAGTCTAAGATAGCACGTGTGCCATTTCTTCAGAGGGCCTCCATGTACAGATTCCTTTGTACACACGCGTGACTGTATCTGTTGAACACATTACTACAAATAGAATTTCTCAATGAAAGAGCATGCGTTTTAAAATTTAATTATGTGCCCTTGAAATGCCTTATCATTGGGACAGAAATTTCTTTGCATCTTTGGAAGATTAGGGGATGTCCCGAGAACTCTGAAAAGTTCCTATCTGGTGCTGTTTATTGACACAGCTGGCCCCACAAGCCTACCTCCCTGCAGTTTGGGCAGCGTGGATGGCAGGGCAGTCAGGGAGGCGATCCTTTTACGTGGAACTGCCCTGTGACTGGCTGATACCACGAGGCCATGTTGGTGACACCCCGAGCTGCTGGGAGGCATCTCAGCAAAGGCAGGCTTACTGCCCTACCGCTTTCTAGGGCTGTCCAAGTCACTTGTTGTGAGCCCAAAGCCGTGAAAAAGGCAGAGATTTGCATTCCAGCAATACTGTCTGAACATTAACCTCAAATCCAAATAGCTGTTGGGCAGTGTGTGAGCTGTCCGTCCAGCATTCCACATGAGCTCAGCTAATTGAAGAACCCTGATCAAACAGTATTATAGAAACTCCCAGCTCAGCAGTCACATCACGTTCCCCTGTCTTCCTGCCCTTGGCCCTTCTCTTAGCCCCCATGGGCTCAGTGCCCATTTCATACCCACCTGAGGCCCCACAGGCCCAGCCCTAGCCCTTTCCCCAGAACTTTCCCCATCCCAGACCTAGTTCTGTACAATGTCCTCCCAACCTAAGCCACAGAGTATAGAACTCTGCAATTCATTTGTGTCCCAGAGGAAGCAAAGGTGACATCAGTGACAACCAGTTCCCTCACCCACAAACACCATCACTCAGTTTTGTAACTTCCTGAGTTTTTTGACTTTGTAACCCTGACAAGCTCATGGTAACACTTGGAAAACATTTCCTTGGAAAACATGAAATTTGACCAATGTGTTTAAGGGTATCTACTTCACCTCACCTAAACTTAGGGGCTTTGTATATATTTTTATTTTTCTAATGATGTCCTAGTGAAGTAGGTATAATACTCTACATTTATAGATAAGGAAATTAAAGTATATTCTGGCTGCATGACTTGCTGAGGAAACATAGCCGAGGATTTGAATTCATTTGACTCCAAATTCCATACTTTTTCTGCTATGTTGCAATATCTTAAGAAAAAATTATCTATTTCTGGTGGCTTGGGCAGAACTCAGGTTCCCGTTCATCTGTACATGTAAAAGAGGATGGAGATCTAACAGTACTAAACAGGCCAAGCCTAGGAGGCAGCAGTGTCCCCAACCTGCCCTATCTCTAGCGGAAGCTGCAGACCAGCCCAGAAAGCTGGCTCTGTCCCAGCCTTGTGGACACCTCATGATACGACCTCAATTCATTCTGCCTGAGCAAATGACCAGGGGATGAAATAGATTACATTGGCATTTGTTGCTTCTTGCTTAACAGAAATTGCTGCTCCCCCAGTCCTTGGAAGACTGATTTTTAATTCCAGAGTCTTCTTAGGAAGCCCTTTTTACTACTATAGTACTCACTTTTAAGCATTCACCTCAGATGAACCTCTGACCATCTCTCTAGACCCCCAACATGCTAAATCCCCAGTCTGTGTTTTCATAGCACCCAACTACCTTTTCACCCTTCTGGGGAAATTTTAAGTTGTATTTGTTTGTTTGTTTGTTTTTGAAATGGAGTTTTGCTCATTGCCCAGGCTGGAGTGCAATGGCACGATCTCAGCTCACGGCAACCTCTCCCTCCCAGGTTCAAGCGATTCTCCTGCCTCAGTCTCCCAAGTAGCTGGGATTGCTGGCATGCACCGCCACACCTGGCTAATTTTGTATTTTTGGTAGAGATGGGGTTTCACCATGTTGGCCAGGCTTGTCTCGAACTCCCGACCTCAGGTGATCCGCCCACCTTGGCCTCCCAAAGTGCTGGGATTTTAGGCATGAACCTCCGTGTCCGGCTGTTTGTTTGTTTTTTTGAGACGGAGTCTCACTGTGTCGCCCAGGCTAGAGTGCAGTGGCATGATCTTGGCTCACTGCAACCTCTGTCTCCCAGGCTCAAGCAGTTCTCCTGCCTCAGCCTCCTGAGTAGCTAGGATTACAGGAGCGCAACACCACGCCCCATAATTTTTGTATTTTCAGTAGAGACAGGGTCTCACCATGTTGGCCAGGCTGGTCTTAAACTCCTGACCTCAAATGATCTGCCCGCCTCAGCCTCCCAAAGTGCTGGAATTACAGGTGTGAGCCACCGCGCCCAGCCCAAGAAATTTTAAATTAAATAACAATTAATCATATGATTATTTACTTAGTGCCTACCTCCCTAACACAGGAGCTAAAGTGTGTGAGCTCCAGGAGGGGCAACACCCTACCTTTCTTGTTCCTGTGTCCCCTTTCCCAGCCCAGGGCATGACAGATAATATTTGTTGAGTCAATAATAATCCATTTCAGTCTCAGATTCTTGGACAGTTCGTACTGTTATGGGGTTGTTCATAAGTGTTCCTCTGAACTCTTCTGTGATAGGAGGCCTCTGGAATTTTGGTCATCTGCTAATCTTACGAATATTTAATGAGCCCAGTGTGGGGCTTTGACAGGAATACAAAGATAACTAAGATTCTGTCTCAGTATCTGAAGAGACCAACAAGTTGACATATTCTGCTGTGAAGCTTATTGCTGTTTTGCTTCTGACAGTGGTGAGACAGCATTCAAAGCTATGATGGAGTCCTTTGGCTGGGCCCGGCGCCCTATGCTGGAGCGAATTCACTTGATTCGAAAAGATGTGCCCATCACCATGATCTATGGGTCCAACACCTGGATAGATACCAGTACGGGAAAAAAGGTGAAGATGCAGCGGCCAGATTCCTATGTCCGAGACATGGTATGTTGCACCACCCAAGGAGTGGAAATGATGACTGAGAGTCAATCAGCTCTCAGCCTTGGGGTAGAGAAGGGTGATCAAGAAGAAAGAGGAATGGACAGACTGAGATAGGGCAGTAGATTTGAGAAGTTTGGAAGCTCTCTTTGTAATATCTTTTTTTTTTTTTTTTTTTTTGAGATGGAGTCTTGCTTTTGTTGCCCAGGCTGGAGTACAATGGTGCAATCTCGGCTTACCGCAACCTCCACCTCCCAGGTTGAAGCAATTCTCCTGCCTCAGCCTCCCGAGTAGCTGGGATTATAGGCATGCACCACCACACCCAGATAATTTTGTATTTTTAGTAGAGACGAGATTTCTCCATGTTGGTCAGGCTGGTCTCGAACTCCCGACCTCAGGTGATCTGCCCGCCTCGGCCTCCCAAAGTGCTGGGATTGTAATATCTTAATTAGGGGCTTCCTACTTTTCGCCAGTTCAGCTAAAAGGCTGGTTGTTGTCTAGCAGCCAGGTACCTGCTGCTACTCCAGCCCCCATGAAGTTCGTACCCCAAAACCAGAGCCATGGGCAGTAGAGTGAATAGTAGAGGCTGCCATGAAGCTCCCCACCACACCTCCTCCCCTTCTTTCTTAGCCCTCTCCACCATGTGCCAATGAGTGTGCTTAATGAGGCTGGGTGCCAACCATGGGCCCGGGTTTACTGGACCTTTGGATTAAATGAGCAGATCAGTGGTGGGGCTAACATGGAAGGAAAGACATAGTGAATATTCATCAAATAGGTAGAATGGGATATTGGGATTCATTGGCTGTCAAAGGAAAATACCAAGATCCAAGCGAGAAAAGTGGAGCATTATTTCTGATAAGAACTGGTGGGTGGCAGGCAAGCAAGTCTAAGGGGAAAATAAATAGTGTGAAGGCTTCCCAGTGCCAGGAAATAAAGGGCCATCCCACCCCTGCGGGTCCTCTCTCCACAGGAGATTGAGGGTGCATCTCACCACGTCTATGCTGACCAGCCACACATCTTCAATGCTGTGGTGGAGGAGATCTGCGACTCAGTTGATTGAGCCACTCTCTGAAGAGGAAGAGGAGAAAGCCAGAGAGTCACTCTTGCCTCCCTGTCTGCTTACTCACCCACTCTGTCCTTTCCTCACCAACTAACATGTGCCAGCCAGGCAGAGTCTTGGGCTGTTCCCAGAATAGGAGTACAGTGAAAAGAACACTCTTGATCCCACACTGAAGGCTGAAGGCAGAAGCCACAAGAGGCCTTGAGTGCCACCCCCAGGGAAGAGCATAAAGGGTTGCACAATGTCACCCATCCACTCCTTGCCAAGTGTTACCCAGATGGTGGAGGATGTGAAGGGATTGCACCGAGCCACATTCACTCTCTCTGCAGCCTTTCTTCCTCTGGGCAAAGAAGGGCTTCCAGTGGCCTTTCCTAGCTCTGCAGTGTTTGTGGGGATAGGTTCCATGCAAGAACACCTTCCTCCTCCATGCCCCACTTCACCTCATCCCATACCTGTTCCATCCAGGGTCTGGTTAACTGCCAAGAGCAGGTCCTGGAGTTCCTTTCACCTGCAGAGTCCTTTTCATGACCTAGAATGTCTCGTTCAAAGCCCTCATTGACAGAGGAGGAAACAGGCCAAGGCAGGACATGGCTGGACCATGGTGATACAGCTCTGTGTGATTCAAGTTCTGGCTAGAGCCCCGGTCTGCCGGCACCCTGTGCTTGTTGCACACTTGATTTGCTAAGGCTTGAGACAGGCACCATTGCCAAGGGGCTGGTCCTGGTCACTGGCTGAGGATAAGCCCGTCCCTGCCGCACATTCTAGCCCCACTATGTGGGGGTGCTGTTGTCCTGCCTGTGTCTCATCCCTGGCTGCCTAAGCTAGGGACACTCAAGTGCTTCCTTCCTTGCCCCATCTTCCTCCCAACTGGAGGCCTCTGAGCCTCCCCTGTGCCTTGGGCCCTGAAGCCCCACATGTAGTATAGAGCAAAGGTGGCTCCTGGTGAAGAAAGGGTGGAAAGGCCCTTCAGTCCCAGGGCCATGTCTGGGTTCTCCATGCCCATCAGTCCCTGCAGTTCCTCTACCTGCCCCCAGAGCTGAGGCCATCTGCAAGCCCCTGCCCGTGGCCCAACGGGGAGCCTCCAGCCACCAGTTCCCTGTCCTTATCAGCCACTGGGTGGTTCCCACTGCATGACCCTCTATCCCTCCCATCTGTCCCGGTGGCTTCCAGCTCAATCCAACCCCGACCCACCTGTCAGCCCTCTCCCAGGGAGCTGTTTCAGGGGTTCTGGGCAGTAGGCTGGGCCTGGCCTCAGAACCTGGCAGCTCCCGCCTGCTCCTTCACTTTTGTAAAACCAACCCTGTCACCAGAATGGCATTAACTCCTGGTGCTTTGTACTACTGGTCCAGCTGCCCTGGGCTCCTTTTCTATATTAATAAACAAATGAGTAAAAACTGCCAGTGGCGATGATGTTTAAAATTGCTCTGACAAGAGCGCTGGTGGTGCTGAATTCGCAACAGCCTGTGTGATGCCTGAGAGAAGGGAGTCCTGAGGGTTGCCTGCCTACCCATGACTCCTTCTCCTTTTAGTGTGGCATTTGCCCGCTAGACCCAGCCAGAGTCAAGGTCAGCACAGGCCCTCTCAGCCAACCACTCATGACAAATGAGGAGTCGAGATCCAGAGTGTGGATGGGCCAAGCCCCAGTTCACAGGAGAGAGGTGGAGCTTAGTACTTCCTGCTGCCCATTAAGCATCCTTTCTTCCTAAGTTCAAGGGAGCGCACGCCTTACTGCTCCCTACATCCTGTTCTAACTTCTACTCATCCTCTGGATCTCAGCTCAAATATTCCTTATGCAGAGACGCCTTCCCCTCATTCCCTAGACTAGACTCGGACCCCTCTGTTCTGCATCTCTGTGGCATATCATCTGCCCCTTTTGTAAAACTTATAAACGTGTGGTTACTTATTTAATGTCTCTTTCCTCCCCAGACCATAAGCAACATAAAGACAAAGGGCACATCTAGCACATAGTTCATGTTCAATAAATGTTTGTTTTCATCAAGCCATGGGAAGTGAGATATACCAAGTATTCAAAACAAAGTGTTCAAATCATTGCTAACAGTGCTTGCTCTGTGCTGGCTGAGTCCAACTGGGCCCAGAATTCCACAGTTCTAAATGGCGCATATTCCATGTTCATAGGCTGATTGAAAAAGTATTAAAAATAAATTTTTAAAAAGGCACATGATACTGCATATGTCATGATGAATGAATAGGCAGAGCTCCTCCTGAATATAATTACAAAGTTCTGATCCATCTCAGGACCCTGTGTCTTCTCTGAGGATTGTTATAGGGAGGAGAAGGCAGGTATTTAGAGCTTACTAAATGCCAACCACTAGGGCTACAATAGTGAAGAAACAGTCTCTGCCTTTGTGAGAAATTCCAGTTCGCTCAGAGAGATGCAGCTAGTCAAAATATTATGTAAATCAATGTAAAATTGCTAAAGTGCTACCCGTGAGAATTGAGAAAACCTCCTGCAGAAGTGATGGCAGCTGTGCCTGAAGGCAGGCCCAAGGAAAGGGGAAGGAATGTCTGGAGAGAGGGGCGACTGCGCAGGCAGGTGGCTGGGAGAGAAGTCTGGTGAGATCAGTAGGGACCAGCTCAGCAGATCCTCTGGCCACATGAAGAATGTTGTGTTCATTCTAAAAAGCAATGGAAGGAAATGAATGAGGGTCAGGGTGGGGTAGGGAGTGTAACAGAATCAACCTGAGATTGAAACAGCCATTCTGGCTGCTCTGTGGAATTCAGATGAGAGGGGGATGAGAACTTTGAGGCTGCTGCAGTGGTCCATGCCAGAGTTGCTGGTAGTTTGGACTTGGCTAGGGGCTGATGGACACAGAGAGGGGAAAGATTCAAAAGATGCTTAGGAGGTAAAATCTAAAAGACTTAATATCAACACTGCATGACCCTACTACCCTCTTGAAGAATGGGCCAAGTGAGGCACTAGTTACCAAACCCAGTCACGTAACAAAACAGCCTGCGGGTATTTTTTTTTTTAAATAGAGATTCCTGAGCTGTATTCCCCAGAGTTTGATTTGGTTAACCTGAATGAAGTCTGACCATGAAATCTGCATTTAAACACATTCCTAGGAGATTCTGGTGCCCTGTGTCTCAGGAACAGGTCTAAGGGACTCTGTCTCTGACATTTGACCCAGAAGGCTGGGTAGAGTAGGGCCTATGCCCCCGAGAGTTTATTCTGCTTGCTCCAGAATCACTTTGTTTTTGGAGGTAGCACATCATGATGATCTGCTTTTTCCAAATCAACACGAGGCAAACACATTCTTCAGGAGCAGATGCAAGAAGAGTCTGAGAAAGGTCACCCAGAGTGCCCTGTTTATACTACATGGTCTGCATGCATGGACACAAGCCAGCGCGCAGACACGCACCCCATCTGACAGGAACATTCCTAACATTCCACTAGGTGGGACTAAGAAATTACTATGAACATTCCACCCAGTCAGCACAGTTTCCGGGTGGGCACTAAGGATTTATGGTGACATTTCAAACCGTAAATCCAGGTTCCTCAAATGCCTAGCAGTTTAAAAGGAGAGATTCCACAGATAGATATTAAGGACTGTGACTGAACTTAAGACCCAGGAGGTACTGCAGTGTTCAGCGACCAGTGGGAAATGTGCTAAATTTAACTTCCTCCTCGGTATAGACACCAAAGTATGTGTGCTAAAAATGTAGTCTGGTTTCATTGCCAAAAGGGTGGTGAAATCTTGATGAATACCTCTTTCTACTCTGATCCATGACCCTGCAGGTACAGTTCATGGCCAGAGAGAAGAGACTCCCACTTTTTTTTTTTTTCTTTTTTGAGATGGAGTGTCGCTTTGTCGCCCAGGCTGGAGTACAATGGCGTAATCTCAGCTCACTGAAACCTCTGCCTCCTGGGTCCAAGCAATTCTCCTGCCTCAGCCTCCTGAGTAACTGGGATTACAGGTGCATACCACCATACTCAGTTAATTTTTGTATTTTTAGTAGAGACGAGGTTTCACCATATTGATCAGGCTGGTCTCAAACTCCTGACCTCAGGTGATCCACCCGCCTTGGCCTCCCAAAGTGCTGGGATTACAGGCGTGAGCCACAGCGCCCAGCCTAAGACTCCTACTCTTGACTGATAACAAATACAATGTCCAATGAATGGTACACAACATTTTTTCTCATTTTGTGACTTTTCAATTCATACAGAGTCCTTGGATGAGGTCTGGAGGGTCCTTTCTCTCAGTCTCCCTTCTTTTTCTGTCCTTCCTCAGGGTCCTGGTCTATCTTGCAGAAACCAGAAAGACACTTGAGATTCCGAGGGTCTGTCTCAACCCCATCCTAGTGAAATATCTCAAGATAAACCATCTCCTCTCTTGCTATTATAATATTGGCTGTTTTTCATAGCATAAGTTCAGCATTGTTATGCTTGAAAGATCCTTGTTATCGTCCTACTAAGTATCACTCTTCACTAGAGTTAAGGAGGAAAGACAATCCTCATTCCTGGACAGAATACTAAGGAGGATTAGCAGATGTCAGCAGATGCACAGTCTGTTTCCCCATCCCACCGAGGACCCCATTCCCTTGGTTGGTGACTCTGCTAAAGTCCTAGGAGATCTGCAGACCTCACCTTACTGGTGGTTGGTGCTCCTTCCTCCTGGAGTATTCTGAGGCCTGATGGAGAGTTTGTGATAACTCAGCAACTACATATGTTAGTTGGTATTATGTGTGTCTTAGTCTGTTTGTGTTGCTATAAAGGAATACCTGAGGCTGGGTAATTTATGAAGAAAAGAAAACCTGTCAGTTCAGTAGGCTGTACAAGAAGCATGGCCTCAGCCTCTGCTTCTGGTGAGGGCCTCAGGAAGCTTCCACTCAAGGTGGAAAGGTGAGGGGAACTGGAGTGTGCAGAGATCACATGACAAGACAGCGCAGGCAAGAGAGAGACAAGTGAGGTGCCAGGCTTGTTTTAACAGTCTCTCTCAGGCACTACTAGAGCAAGAACTCACTCATAACCACACGGACAGCACCAAGCCATTCGTGAGGAATCTGCCCCATGACCCAGACACCTCCCATTAGGCCCCATTGGGGATCAAATTTCAACATGAGATTTGAAAAGTCAAATATCCAAACTATAGCAATATGAGGTCAAATTATACACAACCAGAAGAAACCTGGGACATGCTAGTGGCTGAAGAGGATTCCGAAGGATATGGCGTTACAGGTAATAGTTTCATCTTCTCAGTTTGACCAGCTGACAACATGTGTAGTGCCTGGGAACAGAATTTTTGAGAGGGCTCACAACTTATGGTAGATTTATGGGCCTCTGATAAATTATGAGGTAACTAACACAAAAACTGGGCATCATGTACTTTCTAAAATTTTCAAGGAGATTACAGGCATGAGCCGAATGTAACTGCAAAACCATGTATTATAGCAGTGGCTTCCTACATAGATATGCAGACTGGAGCTGGTCCATGATAAAGTATTTCTGGTTCATAACAAAATAGTGCCTTTTCTTTTTAGTATTTTTAAATTCTGAAATTATATCCTTTCTAACCTTTTCAGGATTAAAGTATTGTTATTTTATAAAAAGATGCTGATACTCTATGATTTTTGGGGGGTGAGAGGGAATGTCATTTTTTGTTTCCAAACATATCAATTTTAGAATTTTTTCCTGTATTTGTAATTAATATTATCAAAATCCTAAAGTCTGGGGAGTGCTGGCTGTATTACAGAAGACCAGAGTGGGAAAGGAACTTGAATTTTATGACAAGATAAATAAGTCAATCATGTGGATCCCATGACTGGAGGAGACCGTGAAAAGATAACGCTGTTCAGAGGAAGTGAATCTAATTGAAGGGACTCAACAATAGCGTGTATGTCAAAAAGGAAACCACCGAACTGAAGATGGAAATGTTTGGTTGGGGATAAAAGGAGAAACAAGCAGGAACAGATACTAAGATAATTGGAGGACACAGATGCTGCTTTCTTAGTTCAGACTGCAAAACATCAAAAGCAAGTTACAGTAGTGCCAGAGGCCTCCAAGAATCAGGACACTAACCTGAGTCTCTTTCTGCCAGACGTAGAGCACCTAGTAAATGCTTGCTCTACTCACAATTGTGTTTACTAGCATGTTGAAAAAAGATTGTCAGATGTAATTTTTATAGATTTCAGGAAGTCAGATTTTAGAATGTTCCAAGGAAAATTATCTAGAGTGCTTAAAAGGGACAGGGCATTCTAAAACATGAAGTTTCAGTTGTATCTCAAAGAATCCTGCTGAGGAAGAATAAAGAGGCTTCAGCAATCAGAAAGCGGCTGCACAGGTTGTTTTCTGACATGATCAAACTGTGGGCAGAGATGAATGTCAATTCTTTCACATGAAAAAAATGAACCTTGGCCGAGTGTGGTGGCTCACGCCTATAATCCCAGCACTTTAGGGGACTGAAGCAGGAGGATCACTTGAGCCCAGGAGTTCAAGACCAGCCTGAGCAATATGGCAAGACTCCATATCTTTAAAAAAAAAAAATTTAATTAGCTGGGACTGGTGGCATGTGACTGTAGTCCTAGCCACTCGGGAGGCTGAGGCAGGAGGATTGCTTGAGCCCAGAATTCAAGGCTGCAGTGAGCTATAAAGCTATGGAGTGCCACTGCACTCCAGCCTGAGCAGCAGAGTAAGACCCTGTCTCTACAAAAAAGAAAAAAAAAAAAAAAAAAAGAACCTCGCCCAGCATGGTGGAGTGCACTTTCAGTCCCAGCTACTTGGGAGGCTGAAGCAGAAGGATTCCTTGAGCCCAGGAGTTCGAGGCTGCGGTGCTCTGCGATTGTGCCTGTGAATAGCCACTGCACCACAGCCTGGGCAATATACTGAGATGCTGTCTCCAAAAAAGAAAAAAGATAGAAAAAATGAACCAAACTAGTAAAGCAATGGCAGTTAATGTGAAAAGATTAAACCATTGTGAAAGTTTTAGTGGGCTAGAAGCTCTGTTTCTGGCAGTAAAGGAATGAAGCTGCCCCAAAAGCTAATGGAAAGCTAGGTCTCATTCCCTGCATTGATGGGGGGACTCGATGGTTTCACTGTAACCTGATTTGAGTGTTGGGTTCAATTCTGAGAACATTTTTCCTTTATTTAAATGTAAACAAAAATTTTTAATTGCACAAAAATAGGACAAAATTAAAAACACTTTTAAAAAATCTATAGTTATACTACCCACAAATAACCATTTTAAATACATTGGAATATATTCTTTCAGATGATATATACGTTATTGTGTATATAAATATATATTTGCCAGAATGAGAGCATACTAGCAAAGTGCTTTATAAAAATTTTTAACTTTATTGTTATAAATCTCTTTCTACACCAACAAATATAGAATCCATAGAAATATATCATCATTTTTAATTGTTGCATCTTCTTCCATTGTGCGGATTTACTATAATTCATCTATCTGCTTCTCTATTCTTGGATTTTAAATTGCTTCCAAGTATTTGTATGTTATAAACAACGTACGCTAAGTCCCTTGTACGTACATATTTGTATATTTGACCAATTATTTCCTTCCTTGAGGTAAGATTGCAGGATTGAAGGGTGTGCAAAATGAAGCTTTTGTTGTTTGTTTGTTTGTTTTTTTTTGAGACAGAGTCTTACTCTGTCACCCAGGCTAGGGTGCAGTGGCGCAATCTCGGCTCACTGCAACCTCCACCTCCCAGGTTCAAGCAATTATCTTGCCTCAGCTTCTTGAGTAGCTGGGATTACAGGCACACACCACCCTGCATGGCTAATTTTTTGGTATTTTTAGTAGAGACAAGGTTTTTCCACGTTGGCCAGGCTGGTCTTGAACTCCTGACCTCAGGTAATCCACCCTCCTCAGCCTCCCAAAGTACTGGGATTACAGGCATGAGCCACCACGCCCAGCAAAATAAAGCTTTTTGATAAGCAATGAGAATAGTTTATAACAAGTGATCAGAAAAGGAAAAGCAACCCAGCCAAAAAATAAATGTTTTATTTTTGTGTACGTGGCAAGAAATATGAATAAGTAATTTACAGAAGAAGATATACAAATGACCAGTGAATGATCGCTTCTCGGCCTTTTGGCTAAGATCAAGTGTACAAATGACCAATGAAGCCAGGCCCAGTGGCTCATGCCTGTAATCCCAGCACTTTGGGAGGCCAAGGTGGGTGGATCATCTGAGGTCAGGAGTTCGAGACCAGCCTGGCTAACATGGTGAAACCTTGTCTCTACTAAAAATACAAAAATTAGCTGGGTGTGCTGGCAGCTGCCTGTAATCCCAGCTACTCGGAAAACTGAGGTAGGAGAATCACTTGAACCCGGGATGCAGAGGTTGCAGTGAGCTGAGATTGTGCCATTGCATTCCAGCCTGGATGACAAGAGCAAAACTCCATCTCGAAAAAAAAAAAGAAATGAGACCAGGTGTGGTGGCTCATGCCTGTAATCCCAGCACTTTGAGAGGCCAAGGTGGGTGGATCAGCTGAGGTCAGGAAGTCAAGACCAGCCTGGCCAACATGGAGAAACCCCATCTCTACTAAAAATACAAAAATTAGCTGAGCGTGGTGGTGCACACCTGTAATCCCAGCTACTCGGGTGACTGAGGCAGGAGAATTGCTTGAACCCGGGAGGCAGAGGTTGCAGTGAGCTGAGATCGTGCCATTGTACTCCAGCCTGGATGACAAGAGCAAAACTCTGTCTCAAAAAAAAAAAAAAAATGACCAATGAACATATGAGAATATACTCAACCTCACTAGCAATGGAAGAAGTACATAACAATAATAAGATACTATTTTTACATGCAGGTTGACAAAAATTTTAAAGATTGACAATAGCTAGTAATGGCAATAGTGAAGAAGATGGATATTTTTATACAGTGTTGGTGGGAGAGGAAATTGTTACCACACTTTTGGAGACAACTTGGCAGAGTTTATCAAAATAATTACTGAAATTTAAAATGGTCATACACTATTAGCCATGAGTCCTAATAGCAGGAATTTATGCTAAAAAAAATTTAGCACCAATAACAAAATAGAAGAGATGTGTCTTCATTGGTTATAAAAGTGACATCTAAAAATGAATTATATAATTTTATGGGTACTGTAAGCCAAAAATAAAATTCTAAGCACCCCAAACCAACTAAATGGACCCCTCCTCTCGACCAAGGGCATTCTAAAGTACTCTTGAAACACTAGTTCAGGCCATGATGAGAATGGGTGGTCAGACATGCCTCATTAAACCTTCCTGCCGTTGGAATTCAGGCACAGCTGACCAGCGTTAACATTAAAACAGTGTTACACGTTAAAACAGCACAGATTCTTGGTAGCAATAAGATACCAATATGACAGATAGCAGGCCCTGGAAGAAACCAAAGTATTTTGCTCCAAAATATATTGCTTTAACATATTTTGAAATAACCCTGCAAAGCTGTCTCTTTAAGCGTGATAAGAAACAGGCTCTGTTCTCTCTGAACCCTGCTACCTGAAGACTTCATCTACATAATAAGAACCTTGGTCTCCACAACCCATCTGAACCCAGACACTCCCTTTTATTAATTCCAGGGCTTTAGATAAACTGTCGGCCAATTGCTAATCAGAAAATCTTTGAATTCACCTTTGACATGGAAGCCCTTCCTTGTCCCCACCCCCGCCTCACTCTCTCCACCCTCAACCCCCTCCCTGCTTTGAGTTGTCCCACCTTTCCAGATCAAACCAAGGTATATCTTACATGTATTGGTTGATGTCTTAGGTCTCCCTAAAAAGTATAAAAACAAGCTGTAGTCTGACCGCCTTGGGCATATGTCATCAGGATCTCCTAGGGCTGTGTCATGGGCCATGGTCACTCACATTTGGCTCAGAATAAATCTCTTCAATTATTCTACAATTTGACTCTTTCTGTTGACAGTATTTACATGGAAAGATTTTTAAAACTCAAGTTGCAGACAATTCACATAATGCCTTCTGTTTTGTAAAGTAAAAGTTATATGTGTGAATATGAATGAATATATATATATGTTCCTATGTATATATATATTCTAAGCATAAAATATGTTTAACTAGGCCGGGGGTGGTGGCTCACACCTGTAATCCCAGCTACTCAGGAGGCTGAGGCAGGAGAATTGCTTGAACCCAGGAGGCGGAGGTTGCAGTGAGCCGAGATCGTGCCACTGCACCCCAGCCTGGGTGACAGAGCAAGACTCTGTCTCAAAAAAAAAAAAAAAATATATATATATATATATATATATGTATATATATGTTTAGCTAACAATGTTGACTGCTACAGAATGGAATTGGCTGGCAGGACTTTTCACGTTTTACTTTATACACTTCTGTACTGGCTGAGATTTTACAATGAATGTGGATTTTCATAATTAAAAATATTAAAAACAAAAAAGTTTTCGAAAATTGATTCTAAATTTGGTTTACACCTATGATGTCAGTTTCAGGAATGAGCCCCTTCAGATGGGAATCAGGCCTGCTCACCTTGTTTTGTAGGGGTCCTGCATGAACATACACCTAAATTGGCAAAGCAGACAGACGCAAAGAGCATTGGCAGAATGTCTCCCGCCCCTCCGCCAAGCCTCAGGGCTATGTAACGGCAAGTGCAAATTCAAAATAAGTGGCTTATTTCTCTCTGTTGAAAATAAGGGAAGAAAGTTCTCCCTCTTCCCTTTCCTTATGCATTTACCTAAAAAAATTGATGACTTCTTTCTCTGTCTCTTTGAACTATAAATAAATCTTTTTAAATGGTAACTAATCCTCTGAACAGCATTACAACCCAGGAATGTCTTTCTTAAGGACCTGGGAAATATCGCTTTGGAATCATCAAGGAAGATAGCACCTCTATTCCCAGTCCTGGTGGGAGGGGAGGAAACTAACTTCAGAACCTCTTGCTCCTAAATTACCTCCTGTTACAAAGATATGTAGTTTATTTTTCCTTTGGATAAAGCCAATTAGATAGAACAGATGATTCACCCCAATTACCAAGTGAACTGAGGACAGACTGTGTGTGACAAGTGGGGTTGTCAAGTCCTTTTACTTGAGGATTAGTTGTTATTTATCTTGAGAAAATGTATGCAATTAATTTTATTAATATATCTTTATAAAAGGGTGACATTTATTTCTGTCTTTGCAATCTTTTTAGAAGATTGCCTGTGATGAGCATTATATTCTGGTTCAATGCTTATTCAATAATAAAACTGTTTTATTTCTTTTCTACCTTTGTGGGCCAGTTTTCTGAGCTGGGGATAGATTTTGTTTTTAATTCTATTTCCCAACAGTTACAGAGTGCCACACCCCCTTGCATACCTTCAGAAGCCAAGGCCACCCCCGGCCCCCTAGATTCTGCCAGCTGCATCCTGGAGAAACTCTCTGGAGCCACTGGGAGAGTAAATGAAGGCCACAGGCAGATGCAGGCTGTGGAGGCCACAGATATATTAAAGAATAAAAGTCATGTCATAGACTAGAGAGGTCTGTGACACTTTGACATGCTCCCCCAATCCCCAGACTTTCTGGGACTGGACCACTGGCCATCTTTAAGGCTCTGTTTTCTAAGGAGTTTACAGCAGAAGCTACCTCCCATTTGGTCTTGGAACTAGAATGAGTGTAGGAGTGGAAACAAGTACAGACAGCTAAGGCAAAGTGTGCAAGCAGAAGAACTTTGCCCTCATGCCCCTTTCCCTGTATCTGAACCCATTTCCATTTCCTGATGCTCACTGCCCGTCAGGGGGTCCTCCCGGTGCCTGCAGGCTTCTTCCTCCTTTCTAAGAGGCTGGACTGCTTTATTTAGTGGGAATACCCCAACCCAAATCCAAGCTAAAATTTACATTTTCAAAAAGGACTCTTGATAAGCTGCACATATTTTACCTCTATTTAGTAAATACTTAGCATATCGGGTGTGTGAAACACTGATGTAGGTTTCTGGGAGAAAGGGTAGGAGATCCCCAAACTAATATCATCCAATCTTCTGCACTGAAAGGGATTTGCTATTTCTTGGGGAAGATGTTACAGGTAGTTAGGCATGAGCAGGGCAGGAGAGGGCTATCCCCCACCCACTGGGAATGTCAGGTGATGGTTCGGCATTTGTCACATTGCCTCTCTAAAAGTGATAGATTGGCAGCCAGGGAGAGGCCCTTATCCTGAGGGTTCACACCTGTTGCACTAAAGTGTTAGTTGAATGCAGATGCCAGGAAGAAGCAATTTTTTGGGCATGCACATTAAGAGACAAAATGGCGGAGTAGGACCTTCCAGGGACACTCCACCGGAAAAGGGAAGAAAGCCTCAGATGGGCATGGGTACAACTTCCTAAACACGCTGTGTATGCTCACTTCCCAAGAGTAAGGGGGGCACTGCACATACAGGCAGCATACCCTAAGGGAAGAATCATGGGAAAGGGACCAGCCTATAAAGTCCTAGGATCAAGGTTAAACACTGCACTTTACCTCGGTGCCCGCTTGGGTGTCTTCCAAGCATACTTTCCTCTCTTTACTGTTCTAAAGCCTTTTAAAATAAATTTCCACCCCTGCTCTGAAACTTCCCATGGTCTCTTTTTCCATCTTATGCCCCTCAGTCAAATTCTTTCTTCTGAGGAGGCAAGACTTGAGATTGCTGCACACCCGTATGGATTTGCTTCTGGTAGCTCAGATGCCTTCCATGGCTAACATATTTGGTACTGTGAGACTCAAATATTTGCCACCCCTAACAAAGACAAACAAACACACCAACCCCACAAGGCATGGAAAGGCCTATAAGAAGGAAGTGTTTGCTGTGGGCTGAGAATGGAACTGCTAGGCTAAGGGTTCACCAGTGGAAACTTGGACGTATGTTGCTGGTTTTAAATCCAAACTTAGAAGCTTTAGGTCAGTGGTTTGAAAGACTTCTGAGAGAGTCTATGAGTCCCCAAATGTTTTAAGTGAAACATTGCTGGTAGAGAGAGCATGGGTTCTGAGGCCATCTCAGAGTCCTACACAGGGAAACACCAAAGTCTAGCTTCTTCCTCTCCACTAATCTGATCCTAGAGACTCATAGAAGTCTCCATAGAAGACTGGGCCTCACAGTCTAAGTGCTTTGCCAGATGTACAGTAACTGTGGGCTTCCTCTAGAGGCACAAGGTGTCCTCACAAGCCCTACTAGCCAAAGAGCCTAAATCTTGGGGCTTGGGGTCCACTCAAAGAAGCAGAGTGTTTGGCACATGCAAGACATCCTCAGTTTCTACAGCTCCCATTCCTGGCCTGCAAAACCCCAACAACGCTCCGTTTACCTGAGCTCACCTTTCATCATCTGTTCTCACAGGATCTGGTTTTCCACTTTGGGAGGATTGTCCTTCTGCTTAGACTTTAAAATGTTATATGAAATTTCAAGGTTGTAAGAACTGAGAGACTGAATATAAAAGTGGACAACAGCCAGATCATATATGACAACAGAACTCTGACTTAGAAACTCCAAAGGGACCCTCAAGGGAAGCCAAACCACAACCAAACCTCTGAAGCACTTGGCCCAGAATGGACAAGACTTGTTCGTGACTGCCCACTTTCCTGTTTTCTGAAGCCCCCTCCCCTTCCACACTTCTTTCCAGTTCAAGACCAATCAGAGAAAGCCAAATATGCTTCCAAACCAATCCCCTAAGATGTCCTGCTTCTAGTTAGCTCACCTCCAGCTCCCCATGCCAAAACCCTCCAGTCAGTGGATACCCGGACCTTCCCTGTTTTTTCTACTATGAAGCTTTCCACTCAGCTGCCTGCCTTTGACTCTCTGCCGAAGGCAAATGATGGTGGCTGACTCCCCTGACATAGCCAGCTCTGAATAAATGGTATCTGCTCATTTGAGTGGCCTTCATTTATGTCCACAGAACTCTGCAGCAGTTCCTGAGGTATGCATATGTCCTTCTGACCAGTTCCACGCAGAGCATAGGGGTTAATTTAGCAAAGTGGATGCTGCAGCACTGGTGGCCAAGCAGGACAAGAAATTAAGCATCAGAGATTCTGATGACATTGAAAAGCTGGTTTGCACTGAGCTGAACCATGGGCCCAGAGAGGGGCCAGTTAAGCATCTCAGGCAGTGTTTGGGCACCAAGAATTCAGACTAGGAGTGCAGTTAAAAACAGATTCTTGGCTGGGCGCAGTGGCTCATGCCTGTAATCCCAGCACTTTGGGAGACCGAGGTGGGCGGATCACGAGGTCAGGAGATCGAGACCATCCTGGCTAACACAGTGAAACCCCATCTCTACTAAAAATACAAAAATTAGCCAGGCATGGTGGCACACGCCTGTGGTCCCAGCTACTCAGGAGGCTGAGGCAGGAGAATCACTTGAACCCAGGAGGAATAGGTTGCAGTGAGCTGAGATTGCGCCACTGCACTCCATCCTGGGTGATAAAGCAAGACTCCATCTCAAACAAAAAACAAAACAAAACAGATTCCTTTTTTTTTCCTTTTTTTTTTTGAGATGGAGTCTCGCTCTGCTGTTGCCCAGGCTGGAGTGCAGTGGCGCAATCTGGGCTCACCGCAAGCTCCGCCTCCCGGGTTCACGCCATTCTCCTGCCTCAGCCTCCCGAGTAGCTGGGACTACAGGCACCCACCACCTCACCCAGCTAGTTTTTTGTATTTTTTTTAGTAGAGACGGGGTTTCACCGTGTTAGCCAGGATGGTCTCGATCTCCTGACCTCGTGATCCGCCTGTCTCAGCCTCCCAAAGTGCTGGGATTACAGGCTTGAGCCGCTGCACCTGGCCCAAAACAGATTATTTCCAGGTGTATGGAGCCAGAAAAGGGGAGAAGCTATGCTTGGTGGAGAGATAATGAACTTTGTAGTCAAGCTGCTTTTTGGTCACAAGAATCTAAGACCTTCTCAAGATGGCTCAATAAAAAGGGATTTGATTTACAGGTACAGGCAAAACACATCAAATCCAGGAAGAGGAATCAAAACTCTACCAGCTCCAGGCCTAGGAAGCCATGAGAGAAGAGGGCTTTTTGTGTTGTGCCTCTGCAACTGAGTGGGCTCTCATCTGTCTCTTCTGTGTTTTTCTCTATACATCAACTCCATTCTCTCTGAGGGGCAGACTGGTTTCCTCTAATTATTCATCAGCTTGTACCTGGCACCAAAGTGGCCACTCCAGCCACCAAGCCTATTTCTGCTTCCAGGGGAAGCATCACCCTTGTGTGGAATAATCTCTGTGTTTTTTGCTTCAATTTCTCAAAAAAGTGGTTATCAGTTTGCACAGCTCATCTGGTCCAGCCAAGCCACACAGGTCGTAGGTCATTGGCCAGTCTCTTAGGTGCGTAAGTATCCTTGCAGGTGATGGGTTATGCCTTCGGTCAGATTATCCATCCATGGATCAATCATTAGTGGCTACGGGAATAGGGCCATGTCTTACATAAGAACACGAGCATATTGGATATTATGAACATGTTCTATTACAGAAAGCAATATTATTAAATAACACAGATGACATACACCCATCACAATCATTGCAAACGCCCACTAAGAAAAAAAATGGATTACAGGATATGATAGTGGATTAGAGAATAATGAAGGTTATTTCTAAAAAGATCCTGCAGAGGATGGAAAGAAAGAGGGTCCATGCAGAGAAGTTCAGGAAGGACTTTGTGTCAAGCTGATAGAACAGCTGTGTTTGGGATCCATAAAGAAGTGGGGCCAAACATGTTAGGACTTTAGGAGGAAATAGACTGCATGGCCCTTCAATTCTTATAATATTCAGTGTGGATAGTGTTCGGAGCCGTGAGGCCCGGAAATTGCCGCGGCCTCTGTTGCTTAAGCTCCGCATTGCGGAGACAAGATGGCGCACTTCCTGGTTCTTCATCATCAACTTTTCCCGCGCCCGAACTTTTCCCGCGCACGTAGATAACTTCCCGCGCCCGGGAAAGACTAAGTCTACGGAGCATGCGCCTGCTGACGTCTCTCATTATTCTCCTCCCCGCCTGCTCTGCTGTACTTCCTCTTTCTTACCAGCCTATATAAGCTGTACCAACGCCCTCAATAAATGAGACTTGATCAGGATACTGTCTTGTCTCCATTTCTTGTGTCTCTTGTCTCTCTAAATTCCCACCCCCTCCTCCAAGGTCTGTGTTAAGGATCCCACTGGACGGGACAGATAGGACTTAGAGATCATCAAGTCCAGCCCTGTTGCACTTCAGCTGAGAGTACTGAGAGTCAGAATGGCTGGTGACACAGCTGCAGTCATGGATTAAAGTTAAAACCAAGGTCAGAGTTCAAGTCTCTGTCTCCACAGTCAGTCTTTCCACTGTAGACTATAGCTAGCTCACTCTTTCACTAAGGCAGCTCCTCTCTTTCTAACACTGGAGCTTTACACTATACATACATGGTGGAGAAGAGCAAGCCCCTCCTTGGTGGTCTTTGTTGGAGGACAATCTGCTCCTCAGCACTGCCTTCATCCTCTTTTCTAAAACTCCTCAAACCCTGACGCACAAATCCCTGAGGACTCCCTGCACAGCGTCATTCCTCAGAGTATATATAAAGGGATTGAGGAATGGAGTCATCACACTGCTCAGAACTGAAGGGATCTTGTTGATCTCCAGATATTCTTTCTGGGAGGGAGTCACAAAGATACACACAGTGATACCACTAGAAATGATGACTATGGTCAGGTGGGAAGCGCAGGTATTAAAGGCCTTCTTCCTTCCACTTGCAGAAGGAATGTGCACTATTGTCAAGATGATGTACGTAGAGGAATAGGCCGCGAGGACTATGCAGCAGCGGATGACCATGGAAGAAAGCATAAAATCCATCAGCTCGATGGCAGTGGTGTCTGCACAGGCCAGGGCCAGCAAGGGTCCACCGTCACAGAAGAAGTGGTTAATGATGTTCGAGCCACAGAAGGGCAACTGGGAGATGAGGATGGTTGGAAAGAGCACAGACGGGAAGCCTCCCACCCAAGAGAACACAATGGTCTCAATGCAGACAGGAGGTCTCATGATGGTGGTGTACCTCAGAGGGGAGCAGATGGTGGCATAGCGGTCATAGGACATGACCGCCAGCAGGAGGAACTCAACTGTGCCCAAGGAAAAGTACAAATAGCACTGGATGATACATCCGGCAAAGGAGATGGTTTTATCCCCAGATCCTAAGTTGGCCAACACTTTTGGAGAGATGACTGAGGTGAATACGATGTCCAGGATAGAGAGGTTGCACAAGAAAAAGTACATGGGGGTGTGGAGGCGGGAGCAGGACAGCACAGTGAAGATGATGAGCAGGTTCCCCAGAAGAGTCAGCAGGAATGTGGGTAGCAGGAGCACCAGAAACAGCAGCTCCGCCTCCCTGCTCAGGGAAAACCCCAGCAGAACAAACTCAGTCACCGCTGCAGTCCAGTTCCCCATGGGCCTGGTGGGCCTGGTTCAATTCTTCTAACAGAACAAAGGGAGGTAACACTTAGGAGAGTGTTCAGTGTATGAAACCCCATGGTGCTCACTAGAAAAATATGAACATAGAACATGACGACTGCCAGTTAGACATGTCATCCAAGTTTAGCTTGGCTTTCAATTATTTGCCTATCAAAATGGACAAGGTTTTTGAAGATAATAATGTACACTGTTAACAAGGGTGTCCTGAGACCTACACTGTCACAGAGTTCATACGAACTTTCTAAAAGGTAATTTAGCGATGTGTATTGAAAACCTTAAAATTAAGCAAATTCTTAGATTCAGAAATTGTACTTCCATCCTGAGGAAGTAGTCAAGGATATGTTAAAAAGATTTTGTCACAAGAATATTCACCACAGAATTTTTTACAATAATGAAAATTTGGCAACAACTTTAATATCCAGAAATGGGGGATGAAATAAATTATGGTACCTTTAAGAAATAACACATTATGTAGCCATTAAAAATTATATTTTACAGTAACATATAAATGACAAAACATTCAAAACGTATTATTAACTTTTAAAGCATTATTTTAAGCATTATTTAAGTATTTATTATTATTAGGTTTTAAAAGTGTTTTTAAAGCAAGTTATAAACTTGTACTGACATTGTGATGCCATTTTGGGGGAGAGATGTAAATTAGCAAAGATCCTAGAGTAGCCGAGAAGACATTGCTGAAGAAGAAAATCACGGAAGGGGCTCGCGTTGGCAGATATCAAGACTTACAAAATTGGAATGATTAAGGCAAGATGGTATTGGCACAAATATACATAAAAATGACCCATGGAACAACATACAGAGCCAAGAAACAGACCCACACAGATGTGGAGCAGTGATATGTGTCAGAAGTGAAAGAAGCTGGTACTGATGCTTGTCCTCAGGGGAAAAAGTAAAATTGATTTCCAATCTCATGTCAGACACTAACATCCACTCCAGATGGACAAAAAAACTTACGTGTAAAAATCAAAACTTTTAGAAGAAAAACTAGAAGAATGTTGTTTTGGTCCCAGAGTAGAAAAGAATCTACTAAATAAGACCCAAAACAGTGCTAAACAGAAAAGAAAATATTAATAAATTAAGCTACATTAAAATGAAGAATTTCTATTAATTAAAAGATCCTTCAAATAAAGTTAAAGGAACATCACAAACAGGAAGAATATATTTATGCCACAGATAATGGACAAACTTTAGTACTCATGTAATTAATATTTTGATGCATACAAAGCAGTAAGAAATAGATAAGCAATCCAATAGAAAGATGGGCCAAACATGCTACCTGAACTCCATTAAAGAGGAAAGAAACATAGCTAATAAATGTACAAAAAGATGCTTGATCTCATTAGTAATTAGGGAAATACAAATTAAGACACTAGCAAGATAAAATTTTATATCCACTATATTGTCAAGAAGCAAAAATATGACAATAACAAGTGTTGATGAGGATGTAGAGCCTTAAAAAGTTTTCACTGCTAGTGGGAGTGTAAATTTATATAATTGCTTTGGAAAATAATTTGTCATGACCTTGTAAAGATGAACATTCACATACTCTGTGACCCAATAATTCTACTCCTAGGTAGAGAAACTTGCACGTATGCCCCAGGAGACAAACAAGAATATGTATAGAGAAGGGGGAGAGGGGGAGGGAGGGAAAGAGAGAGGGAAGGAGGGAGGGAGGGAAGGAAGGAAGGAAGAAAGGGAGGGAGGGAGGGACGGAGGGAAAGGAGAAAGGAAGGGAACGGAATGGAAGGGAAGGAAAGGAAAGGTGGGAGGGAGGAAGGAAGGAGGGAAAGAGAGAGATAGAAAGAAAGAAAAGAAAGAGACAGAGAGAAAGAAAGAAAAAGAAAGAAAGAAAAAGAAAGAAAGAAAAGAAAGAAAGAAAGAAAGAATTATCCTAAAATTTTATGTATATATATATATATATGTAATTGGTTGGAGATATATATATGGTTGGATTGAAAATGTATATTAGCAAACACATATTGAGTGCCAACTATTTTGGGGGGCCTGTTATTGATGAAAGTTTGTAGAGGTGGTAAAAAATTGCCTGCCCTCACACAGCCTTCAGTCTAAAAGAGATGTGAAGAAACCTGATTTCAGGGAAATCACAGAAACAGAGGAAAAATTAAGGCATGGCAAAGTTTTTTCATGGCTATTTGTCCTGGGCCATTAGTCTGGAAAGCAAACCAACTACCAGGAAAACTGATAGATTCCAGGGACAAGGTCAAATAGGGCTTCGATATCTAGGAGGGACTCTGGATAGTAGAGGCCACGTAATTACCAGTGACTAAGAAGAATATGGACTGGACTTGGAAAAACAAAAATAATCTAGTAAAGGAAGAGGACTGCAGAAATCCTGAGGACTGAGTTGACCTCTGCCTATCTAAGCTGAGTCAGAATATCAGCCACTCCTGCATAGAACCTGTCCTCATGAGCTGCCCTACCTTCCTGTAGCCTTAGCACATGGACAGTCTCTCCACACAACTCACCACATTTGCATTGCCAAGGATCTTTTCTTTTTTAACAGCTTTACTGAGATATAATTCAAGTACCATATATTCCACCCATTTAAAGTATACAATTCAATAGATTTTAGTGTATTCACAAACCTGTGTGTCCAACACCACAATCAACTTAAGAATATATATATTTATTTTTTTGAGATAGAGTCTCACTCTGTCACCCAGGCTGGAGTGCAGTGGCATGATCTCAGTTCACTGCAACCTCCACCAGCCGGGTTCAAGCGATTCTCCTGCCTCAGCCTCCTGAGTAGCTTGGATTACAGGTGCCTGCCACCACACCCGGCTAATTTTTATATTTTTAGTAGAGACAGGGTTTCACCATATTAGTCAGGCTGACCTCATGATCTGCCCACCTTGATCTCCCAAAGTGCTGGGATTACAGGCATGAGCCACCGCACCCAGCAGATTTAAGGATATTTTAATGATCCCTCCTCCATTCCCTGGAAACTGTTTTTCTACTTTCTGACTATGGACTTGCCCATTCTGGACATTTCATATAAATGAATCATACCATATGTGTGTCTAGCTTCTTTCACTTACTGTAATATTTTCTTTATTTTTATTTTGAAGTTTTTTTTAGATACAGTGTCCTGCTCTGTCCGTGAGGCTGGAGTGCAGCGGCATGATGACAGCTCACTGTAGCCCCAAACTCCTGGGCTCAAGCGATCCTCCTGCCTTAGCCCCCAAGTAGCTAGGACTACAGGTGCACACCACCACACCTGGCTAATTTTTTTTTTTTTTGAGATGTAGTTTCACTCTTGTCACCCAGGCTGGAGTGCAATGACGCAATCTCTGGTCACTGCAACCTCTGCCTCCCGAATTCAAGCAATTCTCCAGCCTTGGCCTCCCAAGTAACTAGGATTACAGGCATCTGCCACCACACCCAGCAAATTTTTGTATTTTCAGTGGAGACAGGGTTTCACCACGTTGGTCTTGAACTCCTGACCTCAGGTGATCCATCTACCTTGGCCTCCCAAAGTGCTGGGATTACAGGTGTGAGCCACCACGCCAGGTCTAACTTTTTTTTTTAATTAGAAAATAATTTTACTTTTTTTATTTTTTGAGACAGGGTCTCACTCTGTCACCCAGGCTAGAGTGCAGTGGTGCAATCATAACTCACTACAACCTCGGCCTCCTAGGCTCAAGTGATCCTCCTATCTCAGGCTCCCAAGTACCTGGGACTACAGGCACACGTCACCATGCCCAGACAATTTTTGTATTTTTTATAGTGATAGGGGTTTTGCCAAGTTGCCCAGGCTGGTCTCAAACTCCTGGGCTCAAGCTATCTTCCTGTCTCAGCATCTCAAAGTGCTGAGATTACAGGTATGAGCCACTTACTGTAATATTTTTTAAGGTTCATCTACGTTGTAGCATGGATCATTGCCAAGGATCTTAAAGAATCAGTGTAACAGGAGGAAAGGCCACAGCCCCAAGAAGAAGCCCTGACCCCTGGCTGGCATGGCAGACACACACACATACAGAGAGAGACAGAGAGAGAGAGAGGAGAGAGAGAGAGAGAGAGAGAGAGAGAGAGAGCAATTACTAAATGTAGATATATGCAGAGTCTGTAAAATCTAGAATAGTATGGAAGATGAATTTGGACTTGGTCACCAAATGTGGAAATGGTAAGATAAGGGATCAAGACTTAATTCATTTAACTCTCAAAATACATCTTTGCATAAGGTGCCACTGCACCCACTGGAAAATCATTTCTTCACATCAGAAATATCAAGAAGCTTACTGAAGGCAAAGATACACACCTTAGATTGTAACAAGAACTGCTGCTCCCAGCCAGCCCCCAAATGCCAAATGGTTGGTCTGCACTCACCTCGGCTGGGGTCGCCTTGTACCACCTCCACGGCTCAGTCTGTTCACCCTGGCTTTGCTGCCACCTAGGATCTTCCACAGTAATTATCTTGACCAAAAAGCCACAGTGCATTCCACATGAGAGCAGCAGTGTTTGACAGGTGAAATGAGCCTTTCCCAACTCATGTGGATTGTTGCCCTAGCTGTGACCTCTTGCCCGACGAGCATGCACTCGTGTTGCAGACAGTTGGAAGGTAGCTGTTGGATGTTTTACACTGCTGAGGAAGTTACAAGGTATGGCATCCATTCCAGCATGGAGAGGTCTACAAATCCTCTGGCCCTAATCCTGAGTGTGTGAGGAAGTCACCTTGGGTTAAGCATTGACCAGCTGCACCTTCCAGACTGTCTACACAATCTGATCCAGTTGGGGAGAGAAAAGGAGCACTCTCCACTAAGCTCCTGGATGGTGCTTGGTTCCCTCTCCTGCTACCATCTTTCCTGCACCCTCTCCAGTCTTCTGTTCAGTCCAATCTTCTGGTTGCTTCTTGATTCTAGAGAAAATGGGAAAAGAAACACTGTGTTACCTGATGGACAAAAACCATCAACCTGCTTCTTCCTCTGTCCTCTCAACCCAACATGCACTACAACTACCACCATCCCCATCATATTTTTTTCAGACACTGGCAGACCAAGCATCCCAAGAACTAAACTTCCTCTAGGGTTACTGCAGGATAGTCACATCCTGCTGAGGGGTAGTTGGTGCATAGAGAAAACTCTGGACTTGAAGCCAAGAGTCTGGGTTCAAGTCCCACCTGTGCCTTTTACCATTCTTGAGACTGGAAAAATTGCCTCCCTTTTCATATTATCTGCACATGAATCCTCATGTGACAAGCAGTGGTAATGCTCTTTTCCTCATCTTTCTCACAACCTGGTTGAGACACACAAAATGGAAAGTAAAATAATTCATATGATGGATCATTGCCAAGGATCGTGAAGAACCAATGTATAATTCATATGATGTGTGAAATCATAAAACACCGTATCAGGTATTGCTGTTATTTTCTAGAACCTCTCCTATTCTGTAATAGTGGAAAAGAACAAACCTTATCTTCCCTGTCCCTGCTGAGATATTGATCATCCCACCCTAGAGGGAAGAATGCTGTCCCTTCTGGCTCTGGAACACATCTCATCAGGCCCATGCTTCTGCCTTAATCAACTACTCTCTCCTTGGACAGCATATCTGGTTGGCTACAAAGTGTGAAGACAAAGGGAAGATGCTTCTCTACACGGGAATTTCGGTTGCCCAGGATTCCTGGAAATGAAGAAACTACTTCCTATCCTCTCCCATCTGCACTCTACAGAGGAGTCAGTAAGCTGGAAGGGTCAGCAGGAGGATTGAGAAATACTCACATTTGCCTAAATAAGGTAGAGGGGGCTGGCCCCCAGCATATCCTGCCCACATAGCTGCCCTGGGCTTCCGTGCTGGGCGCTGAGGCTTGCGTTGCTGCAAACAGACTCTGCACTGTCAGGGCTGAAAGGGGCGTACTCTAGAAGGGTCCCATGTTTGGACCCCACTTGGGCGGGATGGGGTGGGATTGGCTCAGGTGAGAGCATGCACTTTCTGAGAAGGATCCAAACATGGGACAATCCTCAGGGGCATGTTACAAAGCTGTCCCTGCACACCAGGCCTGAGTCTGATGCCCCTGAGGCCCACTTAGGAAAGGATGCAAACCCAAACATCTACACTAACAAGAACTGAGAGCAGAATACTAGCCAAGATCAACGCCCCAGGCCTATCTCAGCCTCACAGTGTACAGTCCTCCACCCACCCGCTCTCCAGCCCCGCTGTGACAGTTCCATCCACCCCTACCACTCCATTTACCCAGGACCCTCCTCTTCAACATCCTAATACACTGTGATCAATATGCCACAGCTTCAGTAACCTTGCACTATGTAAAAGAAAAGGCCCCACACTGCATAGTCTGGCACTCAAGACCTTCTAACCCGTTTCCCCTGAATTACCTCCCAGCCTCAGCTCCCATCTTACACAGCACCTGCGCACCTTTTACTTCAGTTGAGCCACTCTATTCACTGTGCCCCACGATGGCCCTCACTTTCTTACTTCACACTCAGGCCCCAAGTGTCTTACCATTGAAACCATCTTCTCCACCGCCTAGTCTCTAGGCCCTACTCTTGTCCCTTTTCCTCAAGTCTAAGCTGGGTTCTCCCTCTTTAGATATCCTTTTCTTGCACTTGGAATCAGGAATCCACAGTGTAGAACTGGAATGTTTTTAACCTTTTTTAATTTAAAGATAACACATGTATAGAAAAGTATACAAATCATAAGCTTAATGAATTCTCAATAAAGTGAACACACTCATGTAACCATCACCCTGGTGAAGAAAGAGAATGGTACTAGCACCCCAGAAATCCTTTTCAACCTCCCTCCCCACATTCCAGTGGTAACCATTATCCTAATTTCTAACACCATGGATTAGTTTTTGACTGTTTTGGCAATTCATATAAATGAAATCATCTAATAGGTCTTGTTTTGTGTCTGACATATTTTGCTCAAGCTTATAGTTTTGAAATTCAATCATGCGGTGGTGTGTGACTCATTTTTATTGCCATGTGTTTCATCATTTCATTTGTGGTTATTTAGCCTCTGGGCAGATTTTTAAGTTCCTTGGGAACAGGGATTTTTTCCATAAAATTATTTTGGAATCCCCATAATGCCTAAACTGGAAAAGCAAAAGTTGCTCAGTATATATGAATTTTAGTCCAAAAAGTTTCTAATTTCAATCTCACATCATATACCCCCATGAATAAGCAATACTATCTAACAATGTCGACATTTCTTTTTCTCACATCTCATACCCAATTCATTAGCAAATCCCATTGGCTCCACCTTTACACATATGTCAAACCCAACCACTTATCACCATCCCCATTACCCTAGTTCAAGTCACAAACATTGTAGAAAAACAGATATTGAAGTAAAAAGAGAGTGTTGCAAAATAGTATACATGGTATTATCCTTTTCTTTTTCTTTTGTTTTCTTTTTTTTTTTTTTTTTTTTTAGATGGAGTTTCGCTCTTGTTGCCCAGGCTGGAGTGCAATGGCATGATTGCGGCTCACTGCAACCTCCACCTCCTGGGTTCAGGCAATTCTCCTGCCTCTGCCTCCTGAGTAGCTGGGATTACAGGCATGTGCCACCACACCTGACTAATTTTGTATTTTTAGTAGAAACGGGGTTTCTCCATCTCTGGAGAACTGATCTTAAACTCCCAACCTCAGGTGACCTGCCCACCTCGGCCTCCCAAAGTGCTGGTATTACAGGTATGAGCCACCGCACCCAGCCTTTCCTTTTTTTGAGACTAAGTGTCGCTCTGTCGCCCAGGCTGGAGTGCTGTGGCACCATCTCAGCTCACTACAACCTCTGCCTCCTAGGGTCAAGTGATTCTCATGCCTCAGCCTCTTGAGTTGCTGGGAGCACAGGCATGGACCACCATGCCCGGTTAATTTTTGTATTTTTAGTAGAGAGGAGGTTTAGCCATGTTGGCCAGGCTGGTCTCAAACTCCTGACCTCAAGTAATCCACCTGCCTCGGCCTTCCGAGGCAGGATTACAGGTGTGAGCCACCACACCCGGCAGATCCCATTTTTTAAAGACACATATTAACGCATAGATAAAAGAATACAAGTATATTAACTAAAATATTAATTGTGGTTATTTCTGCATACTGGGATCTATTCTTTCTTATTTTCATATTATTGTGGTAGATAGGTCAATCATTGTGTTCCCCATCCAGAGCCCTAACTGCAGCGTTCCTACATATGAGTTGGCCACCTATCTGATTGGGTCACAGGTAAGCAAACAGCCCAGGAGAAACTAAGCCAAAGGCCAGGATAAATGTGGCAGATTTCCTCAAGAAATTGAACTAAGAGGTACAGAAACTATGGTAGATACCTGTTGTTTTAAACATTCTTTCTTATTTTCTTCTACTAACCACTACCTCATTCCCTTTTGGGAAGCAGCTCCTTCCCCATTACACAAATCATGTGATTCTAATGAGACTATATAATATCACAATATAAAGCCAAAGTTCAGGAAAGGGAACATGATCTATTATAATATCCATCACCCAGCCACAGTGACTGATCCAAAGAGTGACCATCCAACCCAAGGCAGGCCAGGAATCCCTCCTTTAGAATCCGTATGCTGGAGCAGAGTTAGGAAAAGCTCTCTCCTCTGGGCTCAAAAACTGTGAGGATGTAACCCTGAGCTGCCAGTAGCCATACCCAGCCTCACCCTTCCACTGCTGCACGGAGAGAGCCTTTCTGCTGTCTGGATTCATGAGGACAACATATCTATGGAAATGCAGCTAACAGACAGAGATAGAATTTGGACAGTGTTGGGTATGACTGGATCAGTCATGCCTGAGGCCTGCCAACAATATCCTTTCTGATTTTACAAGCCAAGCCAAAAAATTCTGTTTTTCTTAAGTTCATTTGAATTATGGTCTTCTGCAGTCATAAGAACTCTAACGAACACAGAGACTAATTAATAAGATGCTGGTGTTCTTTTCTGAAAAGTTGTGTAGAGTTGGGCCTGGAGTAGATGCCATAGCAAACCAAAGCGATTCCTAAGCTGAAGTCACAGGAGAGCAAATAAACCATCAGTGATAAGAGAGACCTTGTTTCCAAGAGAAGTGTAAGAGTAGCTTACACTCAGAGACAAGTAATAACTGAGGGAACATGGGCCCACCAGAAAGGGTGGTGGCAGCCTGAGCTGCTGACTTTCTTGTTCCAATCCCTGTGTGCCTTGTTTCTGTTCTTGGATAACCATGAGAGACTGCCTGATTCTTTCTATTCTTTCTACAATCTTTGTATTCTTTCTACAATCTTACACATACACACACACACATACACATACACACGCACACACTCACACACACCACTTTAGTCAACTAGCTTGAGTAAGCCTCTGTTTTTTAAATTCAAAGTATCAATGAGTAAGAAAATAGTGTTTATACATCACATTTCTAATCAGAAAGTTATTTTTAAGATCCAAACAAACTTTTGCTCTACAGAAATGTATTTAACATAAATGATATTTATAAATTTATAGATTAAGGCACAAATTCACCACAAAGGTCAATGACCTTAGGACAATTTCTATACAAGGACAATACTTCCAGAAAGTTTAAGGCTGCCGACCTTATTCTGTTTTAACTCCAGCCACTCCCATGCCTGCTTTCCCTTACTTGAGCACAGTAATGGGTCTGGCAACTGGTTAATTATAATAGGTGACTATTATAAAAAGAATGAATATTATAAAAGAATGAATCTTTTTTAAGCCCAACCAACAATTTTATCATGTACTAGCAACTCTCATGAGGATCACTCATAAGTTGGTTTTTTTTTTTTTAGTACTGGTTCCACTATATAATTATTGTTTTTTTTTTTTTTTTGAGACGGAGTCTCGCTCTGTTGCCCAGGCTGGAGTGCAGTGGCCAGATCTCAGCTCACTGCAAGCTCCGCCTCCCAGGTTCCCGCCATTCTCCTGCCTCAGCCTCCAAGTAGCTGGGACTACAGGCGCCCGCCACCTCGCCCGGCTAGTTTTTTTGTATTTTTTTAGTAGAGACAGGGTTTCACCGTGTTAGCCAGGATGGTCTCGATCTCCTGACCTCGTGATCCGCCCGTCTCGGCCTCCCAAAGTGCTGGGATTACAGGCTTGAGCCACCGCGCCCGGCCATAATTGATGTTTTATATTAGCCATCTCTCCCTCCCCACAATTGTTTATGATCATAGAAATAGAATTTTGAACATGGAAGAACCCTAGTGCTATAACCTCCTCATGTCACAGTAGGATGTTAAGTCTAACACAGGTCAAATGAATCACCCAAGGTAACAAAACTTTGAAGGTAAAAACTCCAGCTCTCTTGACCAGAGCAGTATAGAGAAGAAAATCAATGAAAGCTTAAACCAGGCACAGGATTCATGGAAGATGGGAGATTAAAATCAAGCCTTAGCCTTTCGAGAGAGGGCAATGAGTACTAGACTACGAGTTGAAAGAGCCAGGTACTGGGTCAGACTATGCCTTATCTGTTTATATGACTCCCTGAAGGTAGAAACTAGGTTTTATTCATCTTGGTATTCCCTACGCCCAATATCATAACAGAGACATGAGAGAAACTCAATAAAAAAGTGAATAAGGAGTGGGTGAGTAATCCTCTGGGCGCAGTCTCCTCAGTAGCTCGGATTACAGGCATGAACAACAGCACCCAGCCCTTTTTTTCCTTTTCTACATAGACTTCTCCAGAGTATTAGGTTTCCTATCTATTTGTCTCAGTTTTTGTCCTTTAGGTCGACATCTGTGTCCTGGACCTCAGTTCACTAGATTAGGTCAGGACCAGTGGGTTAGGAGAGTGAAGGTTTCACATTCCATCAGCCCCGGCCTTAAATGTCAAGAAGAATAGTGCCGGGCTGGGTGCAGTGGTTCATGCCTGTAATCCCAGCACTTTGGGAGGCTGAGAAGGGTGGATCACTTGAGGTCAGAAGTTCAAGACCAGCCTGGCCAACATGGTGAAACTCCATCTCTACTAAAAATACAAAAATTAGCCAGGCGTGGTGGTGTGTGCCTGTAATCCCAGCTACTCAGGAGGCTGATGCAGGAGAATTGCTGAATTCGGGAGGCAGAAGTTGCAATGAACCGATATTGCACCATTGCTCTCCAGCCTGAACAACGAGAGCGAAACTTCATCTAAAAAAAAAAAAAAAAAGAAATTAAAAAGAAAAAGAATAGTGCCAGGGATACAAGCACTGCCAGCCTCAAAGCACCTCAAGGCACTGATGCCGCTGGCATTTGCACACCTCAGCCTGGCCTCCACAGAGGCTGACAGGCACATCTGCATCTTATCACTTAACAAACATTCACTGACACCTCCTGTATCTTAGGCACTTTTGGTAGATGCTGGAACACATTAGAGAACAAATCCAGTCCTTGCCCTCCAGGCATTTATAGTCTAGAGCAGAAGCTTCAGAGTGTTCTAGTTTCAGAATTTTTCTTCAATTATACAAAAAGGCCGGGCATGGTGGCTCATGCCTGTAATCCCAGCACTTTGGGAGGCCAAGGCAGGCAGACCACCTGAGGTCAAGTTTGAGACCAGTCTGACCAACATAGAGAAACCCTGTCTCTACTAAAAATACAAAATTAGCCGGGCATGGTGGCGCATGCCTGTAATCCCAGCTATTCAGGAGGCTGAGGCAGGAGAATCGCTTGAACCCTGGAGGTGGAGGTTGCGGTGAGCTGAGATCACGCCATTGCCCTCTAGCCTGGGCAACAAGAGAAAAACTCCGTCTCAAAAAAAAAAGAAAAAAAATTGTGTGTCTACATAGATTGAAAGGGAGGTGGGAAGAGTCAAATTCTCAAATAGCTTTGTGACCCAGAAAAGGTTAAGAGCCTCTTAGTTGGAACCATCCATATCCCTCATTTCTAAATTCTTAGCAAGTACCCCAGCACTTACTGACAGCACCTCTTGGGCATCTCTAACCTTTTGCAGTGTTCACAGTGCCTTCCTCACCAGCTCCTGGCAGACTCCTGGTGGAAGAGGAGGGAAGCACACTTCATTGTTAACATTGCCTCCTAGTTCCCGGGTAGCTCCATTCCAGGAAGGTATTTATCCAGGAGTGGCTGTCCCTGCTTTTTTGGATAACTTTGGGCTCATCCAGCGGAAACCACTGCCTATTCCCTGACGGGCAGACTGACTGGGGGACAGTTTTTCCCCGCCAAAGTACTGCTTGCTTCCCGAGACTTCTCCAGACTAAACATCCACTGACTGAGATGAAATATGACACTTCTCTTTTCCAAAGGGTCAAAGGGATCTCAGCAAGGTTCAGACTAAGAGAAAGAGGGCTGAGTTGTGAATATACTGGGAAGAATATTTTGGTCTAACAGTCTTATTTCTCTTCCCAATTAATAATATGTCACTCTTGAGAACATTTTTGTTATTGACTCCTCAAAACACAACCCACCCAGTCCCAGACTGGGAGCCTTCAAAGACAGAGGCAGGGCCCCGGCCATCCCTTGGATGGCACTACCGTTCTCTTCCTTGATGTTTTACGAGACTGCTAATTTTTGTAAGATGTAATAAAACACATTTAAGGGAGAAAAATATGTACTAGATTGTTTTAATGAGATTGAGCATCTATATTTTTGAAAATGTAATGTCAAGAAGCCAGCGAAAGTTGTTTCTTAGATTACCAGCAATTTTCTGATTCCACTTCTGGAGGAGACTTTTTTGTTTGTTTGTTTGTTTGTTTGTTTGTTTGTTTTTAAGAAACACTTCAATGACTTTATGGCAGTAAAGCCAAAATCATATTCTCAGTAGCTTAAGACCACGCCGAGCTACACAGCTCACCTTCATGACGTTGAGATGGCCTGAACTGTGAGAAGAAATCCATCTCTACAGGTTAGAATGTGTCTTGAGAAGTGAGTCTGGGGCCGCCATGAGGTCTTCCCTTCTCACTGGGCCTCCTGATCAGGGTCCAGCACCTGGCAGGGGGGTCGTAGCAAATGGACCAGTGACAGACATGAGCAAAGACACTCCACGGCAGAAGATAAGTCTCATGATAATGTGGCAGCAGAAGAAGGAAAGAGCAGTGGGAGAGAAAAAACAAAATACCCTGTCCAGGTGAATGGCTGGTGGACTTTAAGAACAATAATCTCCTATATCCCATTCAATGGATTTTTTTCCCTCTTTCCTACACAATCCCCTCCTGGTGTTCCAGAACTTTCAACGAAACAGGCGTTACAGCTGGCCTGACATACCCGGCAGATAATGTCATGGCACTGGTAAGAGTGTAGTAGTGAGGATGATCAGAGGTCACTCTCATTGCCATCTTGGTTTTGGTAGGTCTGCACTTGGTATGAGGAGGGGCGGGGAAATCAGGAGCAGTTGGAGAAGCTCATCACAAGATGGCCAGAAGTGACCAGGAGAACCCCAGAAGCAGCAGGGATCTGCAGGAAATGTAAGCATTCTCTGAGGGTTACATGTGAGGGGATCCAGAAAACTGCTAAAGTTGCAGTGGCTGATCACGATGGGGCTTAGACTCTAGTAACTGTAAGCACTAAAGGAAAGGGTGGCTTTTGTAGACCAAAGAAATCAGACTTTGGAGTTACTTTCTTAAATTGTGTCAAAACAATTCACGGCCAAATGTTGTGAATGTTGTGAATAGTAAGATGCAAAGGAGTTTAGAAGGAGGAGGGAGACTTGAGGGAGTTCTTCCCCACGATGGCTGGGAAGGCTTCACAAAAGAAGAATTTGAACTAGATCTTGAAAAGGGGGATCTTAGAAAGGGGGAGGAGGACAAGAGGACTCCTTTTAGGAGAAATGGGAAGAGCTACATGAAGATGCCCAAGTAGAAGCTGTGCTTTAAGCAGGGAATGGCCCTGTCTGACTGAAGTCAAGTCTATATTCTTGAGCATCCATCTTTCCTACTTCATCTTGTCAGAGGCATATGAACCAGAGCCACTCCACCTTGAGTAGGGGCTGGATAAAATAAGGCTGAGATCTGCTGGGCTGCATTCCCAGGAGGTTAAGGCATTCTTAGTCACAGGATGAGAGGAGGTCGGCACAAGATACCAGTCATAAAGACATTGCTAATGAAATAGGTTGCAGTAAAGACGCCAGCCAAACCTCACCAAAACCAAGACGGCAATGAGGGTGACCTCTGATCATCCTCTACTACACTCTGACCAGTGCCATGACAGTTTACAAATGAGATGGCAACATCAGGAAGTTACCCTAATTGGCCTAAAAAGGGGAGGCATGAGATCCTCCCCTTGTTTAGCATATAGTCAAGAAATAACCATAAAAATGGGCAACCAGTAGCCCCTTGGGCTGCTCTGTCTATGGAGTAGCCGTTCTTTTATTCCTTTACTTTCCTAATAAACTTGCTTTCACTTTACTCTATGGACTTGCCCTGAATTCTTTCTTGCGTGAGACCCAAAAACCCTCTTTTGAGGTCTGGATCTGGACCCCTTTCCAGTAACAATCTCACTTTAGAACCCATTCTTTTTTTCTTTTTTTTCTTTTTTCTTTTCTTTGAGACAGAGTCTCTTTCAGCCACCCAGGCTGGAGTGCATTTGTGAGATCTCGGTTCACTACAATCACTGTCTCCCATGTTCAAGCTATTCTCCCATCTCAGTCTCCTGAGTAGGTGGGATTACAGGCACCTGCCATCATGCATGGCTAATTTTTGTATTTTTAGTAGAGACAGGGTTTCACCACGTTGGCCAGGCTGGTCTTGAACTCCTGACCTCAGGTAATCCACCCGCCTCGGCCTTGCAAAGTGCTAGGATTATAGGAGCGAGCCACTGCACCTGGCCCATTCTTTTTCTTTTTTCTTTTTCTTTTTCTTTTTTTTTTTTTGAGACAGAGTCTCACTCTTATCACTCAGGCTAGAGTGCAGTGGCATGATCTTGGCTCACTGCAACCTCTGCCTCCCCGGTTCAAGTGTTTCTCCCGTCTCAGGCTCCCGAATAGCTGGGATTACAGGTGCCCACCACCATGCCTGGCTAATTTTGGTATTTTTAGTAAAGACCAGTGGCCATGTTGGCCAAGCTGGTTTCAAACTCCTGACATCAGGTGATCCACCCACCTTGGCCTCCCGAAGTGCTGGGATTACAGGCATTAGCCACCACGCCGGGCATTTAGGGCCCATTCTTGAGGCCCAGGGATGGGAACATATTAAGCTAGTCTTCATGGAACAATCAAAGTTGTTGACAACATCTTAAGTTAGCCGGTGCTAGTACTCAGAGAGAGGCCAGTCATCCCAAAAGGACAGGAATTGGCCTAGAATTCACCCTTGGTTTTCTCATGCCTCCCTTCTCAGAAGGCTCTCCTGTTTAGAATGCCCCAACCCTCTGCAAAGTGCTGCAAAAAGTGCCCATGTCTCTCCATCAGCCCTATCCCACAGGCTACTTGATTTGTGACGAAGACCCCACTGGGCAAGAGGCATGTTGCTTTCTCACACTGATCAAAAAATATTCATTCAGCACCTACTTTATGTCAAGCACTCTTCTAGGCACAAGGGCATAGCAATAAATAGGTCAAAGTCTCTGCCCTCATGGAATTTTCTTTCTAGTAGGGAAGACAAATATAAATATGTAATAAAACATCAAATAGCTCTATGAATAAAAGTAGAGCAAAATAAGGGGACAGAGAGTAACAAGAAGAGGGGTCTTTTTTACAGAAGACAGGAAAAGCTCATCTATGGAGGTGACACTGAGCAGAGGCCACAGGGGTGGGGGCCCAGGCTCTGAGACGGGCACTCGTGGATGTGCTTGAAGAACAAGAAGGCCTCTATGGCTGGAGCAAGCTCAATGAGCACAGGGGATAAAGAGGTGGAGGGGCAGAGGAGGAATTACCCTGCAGCTCCTGGCCCAGCATGGCCACACAGTGCACACATCTCCTGTCCATGGCCATAACCCCAGTGGCCCCAGCCCTTGCCTGCCATATTTTCCGCAGGCCCTCAATGAGACTCATTAAACTTTATCCAAAGTTACTGTGCTCTGCAGCTGGGGGAAAAGGGCAAACTTCCGGTCCTAAAGTTAGAGCAATCAACAGCCAAGGGATTTGGAAGTGGCTGGGGCCTTGTTAATGTAAGGTTGTAATGGGCCTTGTGAGAATCCCCACAACTTCACTCCGGAGAGGGGAAGCTTCCCTCAGCAGATCCACACTTGGGACTCCAAGTTTCAAAATTCCGTAGAAACTGGGAAGCAGTCCAAATACACCAGGCCTGCACTAGAAGCACATAGAGTCACAGCCTCTCCAGAATGGCTTGTACCGAGGCTTTGTTAGGGGTGTTGCTCTAATAATCCAGTAGGCCCTTGGGACTGCCTGTGGCTGCACCCGATGAATCTCATTATCCACAGTTACACCCTTAGCTCAAGAGGAAAGGACAGGAAGAGAGACTCCAAGGCCACAACCATGGGATGATTCACTAGCTGCTACCTCACCAACACAACCCAAAAGCAAGGGTCAGAGTCCTCCCATCTAAGAATGTAATATTTCGGTGGGGCTAGAGAAGCACGAAGCTCCTGGGAGCCTGGAAAACCCCTCCAGCTGGGCGACCAGGAAAATCCAAGAGTAAATAACTGCTTCTCAGCCCCAAGGTTAAGTTGGGGCCTGTTTAAGATAGCTGAGCTGTTGGAAAATAAGGAGCATGTGGGGCATATCAAAGAGGATACAATATAATCATGCTAATAAATAATAATACCCTGGCATGGTGGCTCACACCTGTAATCCCAGCTACTCAGGAGGCTGAGGCAGGCAGATCACTTGAGCCCAGGAGTTTGAGGCCAGCCTGGGCAACATAGAAAGACTCCATCTCTAAAAATAAAAACAAAAACCAAAAAGAAAAATAATAATAGTCAACATTTACTGAACACGTACTGTGTACCATGCCAAGCATTTTACATATGTTATTTCAACCTCCAAGTAAACTCTATGAGCTAGGAGTGCTATTATAATACCCAGTCCACCAAGAAGGAAGCTGAGGCACAGAGACATGAAGGCACTTGCTTCCAAATTTATACACTAATGAATAGGAGAGTCAGGATTTAAATTAAGATCAGAATCCAGAGGTGGTATCCATAGGTGCAGTGCATGTGGCACTCTGGAAACTATCCTTTGGCCTAAATATCCTGGATATAGTCAGCAACAAGTAATCTTTTGCACAAATTATTTTTCAGTGTCATGAAAATGTACCTGCCCAATGTCTTGAAGACTGTTTCTCTTGGAAAAGCCCATGCTTTTTTTTCTTTTCTTTTTTTTTTTTTTTTGAGATGGAGTTTTGCTTTTGTTGCCCAGGCTGGAGGTCAATGACACAATCTTGGCTCACTGCAACCTCCACCTCCTGGGTTCAAGCGATTCTCCTGCCTCAGCCTCCTGACTAGCTGGGATTACAGTCATGCGCCACCACGGCTAATTTTCTGAATTTTTAGTAGAGACGAGGTTTCTCCATGTTGGTCAGACTGGTCTCCAACTCCCGACCTCAGGTGATCTGCCCACCTCGGTCTCCCAAAGTGCTGGGATTACAGGCATGAGCCACCGCACACGGCCAAGCCCATGCTTTTATAAGTGCCAGATTGGTATGAACTCTTCGTTCCCAGAATAAAGAGCTGGGCTCTGTAAACTCTAGAGTCCCTCCCTGCCTTGTGCTCAGAGTACTGATGGAATGGCTCTGGGTGAGATGTAAGGCAAAGACTAATCCACAGAGAGAACCTGTGGAGGCCAACAGGTCCTCTGCACTGTCTGCTGTTTTCAGGGCAGCTGGACACTGTTCAGCTAACTCTGTAGGGTGTTGTGAGTTGCAGCTGCCCTGGGTCTATCTGAGGAAACATTCTGCTGCCTCCTCTCTCCAATCAAAGGAATAGCCACCCTCCATAGGTAGCCTCCACCATCCTAGACAGAGAGCACCTATGGAGCTCTTAAGTACAATCAAGGACAAGAAGCTGCATGGTCTCCTACAGAAGGACATTCCTTATTATATCTAAGCTAAGTGTTTCCTGCCACCTCCAACCCCTCCAGCATCTCTGCTCTCCCTAAGGAAAAGCAACAGAGGGCAATGACTGCTTATAACCCAAATAGGCGTGGCAGACCCCCTGCCTTCTCTTAACATTTCTGTAACATTTCTTTTTCTTTTTTTAATAGTTAAATGGATCATTTATCCTACAGTGACAAACTGTAACCAAAACAAATTGTGGGGCTCTAGACTCCTGACAGCACCAAAAAATCAAACTGCATTTTTGTAGCATTTCTTGATGTCCTTTGTAATTATATAAATGATCTAATTTTTTCCAGCGTTGAATTGCAAAATATTCAGATGTATAGAAAATCTTTAAAAATAGTACAATGAACAACCAAGACCCATCACCTAATTCCATTTTAAAACTTTAAGTAAGCTAAGGATGGGGCATGGCGGCTCACACTGTAGTCCCTGTATTTTGGGAGGCTGAAGCAGGAGGATCTCTCAAGCCTAGGAGTTCAAGACCAGTCTGGACAGCATAATGAGACCCTGTCTCTAAAAAAAAATACAAAAATTAGCTCATGCCTAGAGTTCCAGCTGCTCAGGAGGCTGAGGTGGGGAGTGGTGTCCCATACCTATAGTCCCAGCTACTTAGGAGGCTGAGGTAGGGGTGGGAGAATCTGCTTGAGCCAGGGAGATCAAGTCTGCAGTGAGCCATGATCCTGCCACTGCATTCCAGCCTGGGCAACAAAGACTCTGTCTCAAAAATAAATAAATAAAACTGTTAGTAAGCTAAGGATAGGAAAAAATTTCAAACATTCATAAGAAACCTAATTAATAATTATACTCAATGTTGAAATATTAAAATAATTCTAACTACAAAATCAGAAAAATATAAGCTCCATATTTGTTCATTTCATCTTGGTTAGAAACTGTAACTGAAGAGAAAAGCTATAAGCCTTAGTTAACAATTAAACAACATTCAGCCGGTGCAGTGGCTCACATCTGTAATCCCAGCACTTTGGGAGGCTGAGGTGGGTGGATCACCTGAGGTCAGGAGTTCGAGACCAGCCTAGCCAACATGGTGAAACCCCGTCTCTACTAAAAATACCAAAATTAGCCAGGTATGGTGGCAGGTGCCTGTAATTCCCAGCTACAGAGGAGGCTGAAGCAGGAGAATGGCTTGAACCCGGGAGGTGGAGGTTGTAGTGAGCTGAGATTGGGCCACTGTGCTCCAGCCTGGATGACAAGAGCAAGTCTCTGTCTCAAAAAACAAAAACAAAAAATAGATCGCATTATGTATGAGATTCAATATTAGTTTATTAGGCTGGGAAGTCCAAGATCAAGGTGTAAGCAGCGTTCGTGCCTGGTGAGGGCCCAGTCTCTGCTTCCAAGATGGCACCTTAAAAAGCTATATTCTCACATGGCAGAAGGGATGAAAGCAAAAAGGGACTAGCTTGTTCCCTCCAGCCGTTTTATAAGGTTGCTAATTCCATTCATGAGGGCTCTGTTCTCATTGTTTAATCACTTCCTAAAGGCCCTACTTCTTAATACTGTTGCACTGGGGATTAAGTTTCAACTTGAATTTTGGACAGGACACAAATATTCAAACCATAGCACAGGGTTACAACTATCCTTGGGACTATTAAAAAAACTTTTAATATTGTAGGAAAGCTCTTTGACCTTTTAGTTGGCTGATTTAGACAAATGCTCAATTCTTTAAGCACGACATGCAAAGTAAAACATAGATTTAAATTTTTGAGTAACTGATATGTAAATGTTTTTGCTGACTGTCCTTATCTACCTAATAATATGAAATGATTGGTTTAGGACTTTCTTTTCTAAAAGCATCTATGTCAATCCCCTTTCTTTCAAGGCATATTGTTAAATTTTTTTTTTTTTTTTTTGGGGGGATGGAATCTCGCTCTTGTCGCCCAGGCTGGAGTGCAGTGACGTGATCTCGGCTCACTGCAACCTCCACCTCCCAGGTTCAAGCGATTCTCCTGCCTCAGCCTCCTGAGTAGCTGGGATTACAGTTGCCCACCACCAGGTCTGGCTAATTTTGTATTTTTAGTAGAGATGAGGTTTCATCATGTTGGCTAGGCTGATCTCGAACTCCTGACCTCAGGTCATCCACCCGCCTCGGTCCCCCAAAATGCTGAGATTACAGGTGTGAGCCACCGCACATGGCCCATAATGGGATCCACTGTGGATCCTCCTTTCCACTCTACCAATTTACTTGCTATTTTTGTGTCAATATCATCCTGATTTGCTATGTAGTTTTTGATATGTGGCAAGCACATCATTGCTATTTGTTAATTTTTACACACACACACACACACACACACAATCCTTGACCACTTTGAAACACTTATCTTTTATTTAAACTTTATTTTGTTCTATACATACACACACATACACATACACACATATAGGTTACTATTCTAATTGTAATTGCATTGGATTTACTTTTGAAAGAACCATCTTTTTAATACTAAGACTTTACCAAGAAGAGGTATGTCTTTTTTGTTCAGTTTTTGTGTCAAATTCTGTTCTTAGGCTGGGCATGGTGGCTCATGCCTATAATCCCAGCACTTTGGGAAGCTGAGGTGGGAGTATCAACTGAGCCTAGGAGGTTGAAGCTGTTCTGAGCCATAACTGTGCCACTGCACTCCAGCCTGGGTGACAGAGCAAGATCTTGTCTCAAATAAATAAATAAATAAATCTGCTGTTTGTAAAGATGTTATCTTTCTTGTTAAACTTATACATAAGCATTTTACAGTTCTTACTGCTATCATTCCATTGTGAATACATTATTTTCCCCATTTGCTTATTTCCTTATTAATTCTAGAGGTATCTTACTAAATCTCTCAAATTTTATACAATTATATTGCCAGCTTGAAGGAATATGTTTATCTTCTTTGTCAATGACTCAACCACCTATTTAATTTTGTGATGTTATAATTTGCTTGAAAGTCTAGAAGACAATGTCAAACAACAGTGTTGATAGCAAGCATCCTTATCTGGTTCCTAATTTTAATTAAACCATATTTCAGTTAGTTTTATTAGTATATTTGGTAATTAGTTAAAAAAATTAAAATTAGTTTAAAAATTAATTAAAATTAGTTTAAAAACAATTAATTTTAAAAATCTATCTCTATTTTAAATTAAGAATGGCTGCCAAATTTTATCAAATACTTTTTAGCATCTATTGATATGATTATATTATTTTTTATTTAACCTGTTGTTGCCATGGATTATATGGCTAGATTTCCTGATACTGAACACAGCTGAATTCCTGAAATAAACTTTTTAGATCATCACTTATTATTATTTTGATAAATATTGTATTTTATTTACTAGTATTTTATAATTTTTTCTCATATTCTAAGGCAAGCCTGGTATGTGCCCCTTCCTTTTAGTTATAGGTTAAGATTAAAATCATATTGGCTTCACATAATGAATCACAGAGATTTCTGTTTTTTTTCTATGAGCCAAAATAGTTTCAACAACATCAAAATTATCTGGCCTTGAAAGATTAGACATAATATAACTGAATCTATCTGGTTGTGCCCCCTTCCATTGTTAAATCTTTAATCACCTTTTCAGTCTTTATCATTTAGTTGGTCTATTCAGCCCGCAACATCTTGATATCCATTAGTTATCATTTATATTTTGAAAGGAAAATATCCCCTTTTAAAGAAGGATTTTCTTTTTGCCATAGCATTCATGTAAACTCTTATAATTCTTTTAATTTTTCTTGAATCTGTAGTTATGTCTCATTTTTTATTCCTAGTCTTATATAAAGAGTTCTTATAAATTAAAACAAAATATTTTTCAACAAGGTGAATACTACACTGAAAATAGGCAATAGCCAAGCATGAGAAATTTACAGAGAAAAGAAATGCAAATGGTCACTAAACAAATTAAAAATATTTAATCTCACTGGCTGTACTATAAACGTTAATCAATGTTGGCCAGACATACCATGTTGTAAGAGAAGCTATCTGCCCACAGCTTCCTGAAATTGAGATAGACATGTAAGCAAATGGCACTGAGGCTAGTTGGAGAAGTTGAGTTCCTCCCTTCACCTTCCCAATGAATGGAATGGGTAATAGTTGGGGCTGGTGCCCTTAGGTTAAAGCTGGAGACTTCTTCTCCAACGAATGGATAATCTGCCTGTCACAGCATGCCCTGTAGACGCAGCTACTCAGGAGACTGAGGCAAGAGGCTCATATGAGCCCGGGAGTTTGAGGCCAGACTGGGCAAAATAGCAAAACCCTGTTTCTAAAACAATAAAAAAAATTTTTTAAAAGAATGAGTAATCTAATATCAAAAAATAAATAAATAACAAAGAATGGATAATCTACTCAAAAAGGGCTTCTCGGGGGAATATTGAGACCTGAGAGAAAAATACTGAGTTTCAAAACACAGAGAAAAATGTTAAAACACAGAGTTCTATCCAGAGAGTGAAATACACCAAAGACTATCACCACAGATTTAATAATTATTTATTTCTGTAGAATGGGAGGGTATAAATTACCTTCCCAAGTATTTGGATTTAGGTACTTGGATCACTAACTTGCCTAATTCATACCTTCCCATCTTGGAGAAAAATCTGTCTGTTGACAAACCCTGCCAACTTACAGAGCCAAAGGTCAAGCCTCTGATTCAAAGGAGGGACATTTTATGGAAGTTGACTTATCCAACCAGGGAGAAAAACCCACACCAGCTACCATTATTATTTAACAAAGCCTTTATATATGAAGATAACTTGACACCCAAGTAACACCAGGTATTTGAATAAAAATAAATAGCATGAAAAGAGAGTTCAGAGATGAACAAATAGACAACTAATATTGGAGAAACTCAACATGATTCAGAAATCTAAAAATACTTTTTTAAATGTATGCAATAATCTTAAAGTGATTCGAATGGATACGCTATCCATAAAAGCATACAGTCTGTGAGGACAAAGAGAGAACAAACATGTATCAGAGAACAAAAATGTTTTGGACATTGAAAATACAATTGCCAAAAATTGCATTAGACTGTCTGAATAATAAAATGGATATGAAGACTTAATCAGAAATTGGAATTAAATTTAACTTTCCATAATGGAGACTAGGAAGTAAATAATTCAAAAATATAAAAATAAATTTTGGCTGGGCATGGTGGCTCATGCCTATAATCCCAGCATTTTGGGAGGCCAAGGCAGAAGGATCACTTAAGCTCAGGAATTCAAGACCAGCCTGGACAACATAGTGAGACCCTGTCTCAATAAAAAATAAAACATTTTTAAAGAATATGAATAAAAATAAATTTAATTTTTCTTGCAGCAGATAGCTAAAAAATAAAAATAAATTTAAGACACATGGAAGATGAATCCAGGAGTCAAACATCTGCCTAAAAGAAGTTTTAAATGAAGAGAACTGTGACACTATGGAAGGGAAGAAATATTCAAAGAAGTAGCTAAAGAATATTTCCCCACACATCACGAGTCTTCATTCTGAAATGGTCTATGAAGAGCCAAACAAAATTAATTTTAAAAAGATTCACTCCTAGATCCAACCCAATAAAATTTCAGAACTCTAAAGGTAGAGATAAAATTCTGAGAGCTTCCATAGAGGGTGTAGGAGAACAGGTTACCAAAAGAAACAAGGTTAAGAAATGATACCAAACTTCTCATCAATAACATTCAATGCTCAAAGATAATGGAACAACGTTCAAAGTTTTAAAGGTGAGAAAAGATTTGTGTATTTTTGTATTTTTATTTATTGTTTTTCAAATAATATTTTCACTTGGTAAAAGGATAAAACTACATTAAAAAGTGTTCATAAAGTCTTACTCCCACTCTCTCCTGTTTGCCACATTCTCCATTCACCTGCCTCCAAAAGTAATAACCATTTTTATTACTTTTGTGTTTATTCTTCCAGCTGGGAAAACGTTTTTAACTTAGATTTCTAAACCAAGCCAAACAACCAATCAAGTTTGGGGAAAATAAATGCATATGTGATTGATATGGTTTGGATGTGTGTCCCCTCCAAATCTTACAGGGAAATGTGACTTCTAATGTTGGAGGTGGCCTTTTTGGGAGGTGTTTGGGTCACGGAGGGGGCATTCATCCCTCATGAATGCCTTCTTGTTGTTCTCAGGGTAATGAGTGAGTTCACACTCTATTAATTCACCAGAGAGCTGGTTGTTTAAAAGAGTCTGGAAACTTTTTCTTGCTTTCTTGCTCCCGCTCCTGCCATGTGACACAGCTGCTCCCCCTTTGCCTGTTACCATGACAGGAAACTTCCTGAGGCCTCACCAGAAGCTAAGCAGATGCTGGTGCCATGCTTGTACAGTCTGTAGAACCATGAGCCAAATAAACCTCTTTTCCTTATAAATTGCCCAGTCTCAGGTTTTTTTTTTATAGCAACACAAAATGGACTAACACAGTGATACACAAGTGCTCAGAGTATAGAGTGCCAATCTAGTCTTTGTGAAATAAAATGCTAGAGAAGGATTTCCAGCAAAATGAAAAGGAAACCAAAAAAAAAAAAAAAAGGACATACAGAATACAAAAAACATAGCAACAAAATATGGAATCAACCAAAGTGTCCATTAATGGATGAAGGAATAAAGAAAATGTGGTGTATATATATACATACACATATATATATACACACATACATACATAACTACAATGGATCATTACTCAGACATCAAAAAGAGTGAAATCCTCTTATTTGTGGAAACACGGATGAGCCTGGAGGACAGTATGTTGCACGAAATAAGTCAGGCATAGAAAGACAAGAACCACATGATCTCATTCATATGTGAGAGACAAAAACAAACAGAAAAAACACACAGTAATTTCTTAGAAATAGAGAGTAGAATAATGGTAACCAGCGACTAGGAATGTAAGGGGAAGGGGGGGTTAGGGAGAGGGTTAACAAATACAAAATTAGTTAGATAGGAGGAATAAGTCCTACTTATTAATATTACTTGTTGTTTATACAATAAACAACAATTTATTGTATATTTCAAAATAGCTGGAAGAGAGGAATTTGAATGTTCCCAGCACAAAGAAATGATGTTAAAGGTGATAGATACCCAATTACTCTGACTTGATCACTATACATTGTATACATGTATCAAATATCACATGTACTCCATAAATATGTATACTTATTATGTATCATTCAACATTTAAAATAAAATTTAAAAATATATCTGCAACATTTAAAAAAAACATGGCAACTGCTAAATACCTATAAATAAAAGAAGCTGAAAAGAATTTGAGGGGGACCTCTTAGTCCCAGAAACAGATTTACAACGAAGCCAACGAAACTAAAGTTTCAGGGCGCCTCCCTCACCAGCCTTTTTGAAGGCCAAGGATAAACTCTATAACAGTGTTGTATTTGTAATTTTGTATCTTTTTCTCAAGGGGGCCCCTCAAATTGTACAAGATTCAAGATCCACAAAAACTGGATCCACCTTTGATAGAACCTTAACATTTGGAAGATTTTCCTTCAAACAATGAAGTTTTATATGACATAAATTATATTTCTTTGCTTGGATCCAAACTACTATAATATTTAGTGAATAATATGATAAATGTTTATCAGTTTTCTACTTCAATAATTAACCTATAGGCAAAATACAATAATTTAATTGAAGTTATAGAACAAAATGTAACTGTTACACATCTTGACAATATAAAATAACAATACAACTAAAAAAATTATGACATAGGAAGAGAGACAGAGAATAATTAACATATCAGTATTATCAAAGAGGGATATCTTTGATAATCTTAGATGGTTTAGAGAAACCATCTAAAGTTGACAATAAGAATAGAGTTTTTTTTTTGTTAACTACATAAACAAAAATGTGTTTAACTACAGTCTGCAGCTAGAGGGTGATACGGCTTGGATCCGTGTCCCCACCACATCTCATGTCAAACTGTAGTCTCCGATGTTAAAGGTCGGGGGCTGGTTAGGTCATAGGGATAGGTTTCTCGCGAGTGGTTTAGCACCATCTCCTTGGTACTGTTCTCCTGATAGTGAGTCAGTTCTTGCTAGATCTGGTTGTTTAAACATGTACAGCATCTTCCCCTCTCTCTCTTGCTCCTACTCCCGCCATGTGAGACCCCTTTACTGCCCCTTCACCTTCAGCCATGATTGGAAGCTTCCTGAGACCTCCACAGAAGTGGAAGCTGCCGTACTTCCTATACAGCCTGCAGAACCATGAGCCAACTGAACCTCTCTTTTCTATAAATTACCCAGTCTTGCTGGGTGGGGTGGCTCACGCCTGTCATCCCAGCACTTTGGGAGGCTGAAACGGGCGGATCACCTGAGGTCAGGAGTTCGAGACCGGCCTGGACAAGATAGTGAGACTTCGTCTCTACTAAAAATATAAAAATTAGCTGGGCATAGTGGTGCGAGCCTGTAATCCCAGCTACTCGGGAGGCTGAGGAGGGAGAATTGCTTGAACCTGGGAGGCGGAGGTTGCAGTGAGCCAAGATCACGCCATTGCACTCCAGCCTGGGCAACAGAGCAAGACTCTGTCTTAAAAAAATAAATAAAATAAAATAATAAATTACCCAGTCTCAGGTATTTCTTCATAGCAGTGTGAGAACAAACTAATACAGAAGGGTCAAGGAAAGTGGATGGTGTTATAAAAGCAGTAAATTTCTGATCTTTCGGAATCCTACCATAGACATTGGTTTAAAGATGATAAACCAAGGGAAAGGGCAGAAATATTACTAAGGGCAGAAATATTATTTAAAGATAAAATAACAATCATGAGAATGACCCAGTTAGAAAGTATTATTATCAATGATGCTTGAGTTGAACTAAACTATGGAAGAAAAAAGAAAAGGAAATGTTTATATTTCATTATATAACTTTCTATAATATTTTAATGTTTTATTTGTGCACATGCTACTTGTAAAAATTTTTAAACAGTTTTTAAAACCATGTGTACAAGGTTTTTCTTTTTCTTTATAGTGTTGTTTATAATTGTGGGAACTGGAAATAATCTAAATCCCCACGGGGAAATAAATAAGAGAGTGATTAAAATAACTTAAATTGATTTTATGTATTTACTAATATGAAAAGATCTCCATGCTATATCGCTTTTTTATGTTAATAAATCCAGATGCTAAATTACATGGACATCATGATCATTTATTTATGTATTTATTTTTGAGATAGACTCTTCTTTTTAATCCTTGTTTTGTTTTGTTTTGTTTTTGAGACACAGTCTTGCTCTGTCGCCCAGGCTGGAGTGCAGTGGCACAATCTTGGCTCACTGCAACCTCCACCTCCCGAGTTTAAGTGATTCTCCTGCCTTAGCCTCCTGAGTAGCTAGGATTACAGGCATGCACCATCACACCCAACTAATTTTTGTGTTTTTAGAAGAGACAGGGTTTTCACTATGTTGGCTAGGCTGGTCTGGAACTCCTCACGTCAGGTGATACACTTGCCTTGGCCTCCCATAGTGATGGGATTATAAGCATGAGCCACAGTGCCCAGCCTGAGATAGGGTCTTGTTCTGTTGTCCAGGCTGGAGTGCAGTGGCAGGAACATGGCTCACTGCAGCCTCGATCTCCTGAGCTCAAGCAATCTTCCCACCCTAGCCTCTCATGTAGCTGGGATCACAGGTACCCTCCACCACTTCCAGCTAATTTTAAAAAATTTTTTGGGGCCGGCTGTGGTGGCTCACGCCTGTAATCCCAGCACTTTGGGAGGCCGAGGCGGGCGGATCATGAGGTCAGGAGATCGAGACCATCCTGGCTAACACAGTGAAATCCCGTCTCTGCTAAAAATACAAAAAATTAGCCGGGTGTGGTGGTGGGGGCCTGTCTTCCCATCTACTCGGGAGACTGAGACAGGAAAATGGCGTGAACTCGAGAGGTGGAGCTTGCAGTGAGCCGAGATCGCGCCACTGCACTCCAGCCTGGGCCATGAGCAAGACTCCATCTCAAAAATAAATAAATAAATAATTTTTTTTTGTAGAGACAGGGTTTCACTTTGTTGCCCAGGCTGGTCTTGAACTCCTGGGCTCAAGCAGCCCTCTCACCTCAACCTCCGAAAGTGCTGGGATTATAGGCGTGAGCCACTGCATTCGGCATGATCCATTCTTTAAAAATCTGTGTTGTGTATGCATGTGTATTTGCCAAAAATACATATTCTAAAATGTTAATTATTATATCCAGGTGAAAAGCATGAGGGTGACTTTTTTTTTCCTTTCTGTTTTTTTAGAGACAGGGTCTCATTCTGTCCCCAGGCTGGAGTGCAGTGGCATGATCATAGTTCAGTGTTACCTCAAACTCCTGGGCTCAAGTGATCCTCCCACCTCAACCTTCGGAGTAGCTAGGACTACTAGCACTCGCCACCATGATGCCTGGCTAAGTTTTTGCTTTTTCTTTTTTTGTAAAGATAGGGTCTTGGTGTGTTACCCAGTCTGGTCTCAAACTCCTGATCTCAAGAGATCCTCCTGCCTTGGCCTCCCAAAGTGCTGGGATCACAGGCATGAACCACCATGCCCAGCCTTATTTTTTTTCCTTTTTACTTATCTAGACTTTCTTTCTTTTCTTTTCTTTTCTTTTTTTTTTTTTTTTTTTTTTTTTGAGATGGAGTCTCCCTCTATCACCCAGGCTGGAGTACAGTAGCACGATCTTGGCTCACTGCAACCTCCACCTCCTGGGTTCAAGCAATTCTCCTGCCTCAGTCTCGCTGAGTAGCTGGGACTACAGGCCACCATGCCCAGCTAATTTGTTGTTGTTGTTGTATTTTTAGTAGAGACGAGGTTTCACCATGTTGGCTAGGCTGATCTCAAACTCTTGACCTCAGGTGATCTGCCTACCTCAGCGTCCCAAAGTGCTGGGGTTACAGGCGTGAATCACCATGCTCGGCCACTTGTCTAGACTTTCTAAAATTTTCTATGAACAATCTAAATTATTTTGCATCAAAAAGAAAAACAAGTTATTTTAATATGTTTTTCCATACTAATGCATTCCTCATTCCTCCCAATTGAAACAAAGCCACAAAGATTCTATTTGTCATTCTTGTCACAACTGAATACTTATTTGAGTGAAAATCTGTTTGACATCACCCTTAAATCAAAGTGGTCAGGTGCAAAGACATCCCTCAATGCACAGTGATAAGAACACGATTTCACAGCAAAAGGCAGATAAAGAGAGCATCATTTGCTAGCTACCTGAGGCAGCAGTGGCATCCATTTCTAAAGTCAAGGAGAGGAGGATCTAAATCATCACAGCTTGACAACAAAGCACAAGCTGAGTTTGTGAGAGGCATTTTCATTGTCTGGGATGCTCATTTCAAATTCCTTTGGGAAGGCAAAGTTACTGCTGCTAAATTTTGTAACATCTGAAATTCTGTGACTTTTACAACCATAAAGAACAGTCCTACAAATCTTGATAAGAAAGCTTGCATCGACTTCATCATTACAACAGATTTAAAGGTGAGAAAACAAAGGCAAACGATAGGTACTAACCCTCTAGGGGAAGTTCCAATCCAAAGCATGTTCATTATCATTACCAAAGCTTGTAGCAAGAGGGCCACAGAGAATTTTCCTCTCATTTAGAACATTTTGCCTTCACACAAAAGGCTGCTGTGTGTTTCAGAATTCAAAAAGAGACTTTACAGGTAACCACAACACACTTCCATCAAATTTCACTTATATTTTTTAGCCTTGACCTGCCTAAACTTAATCAGATATTTCTGAGAACCGGAAGCAATTTAGAAACTCAAAATAGTGTTTACTCCAAACTGAAAAATTCTGCAAAAGGAAGTGTTGAAATAATAAGAATGGTAACATTTATTGAACTTTTCCAATGTGCCAGACACTACATTAAGTATTTCACACACACTTTTCACAGTTCCTCACAAAACCTTATGAAATAGTCAGTAATATTATCTATATGCAGAAGATCATATTTTCTAAATATGGCCACAACAGTATCTCTCATCCCAAATACTTTCCCACAATGTGATCTTGCCACTCCTCCCATCAACAAGCTGGACCCTTGGTCTCCGCCCTTTGAATCCCAGTAGGCTTTAACCACTTGAGTATAGCAGAATGAGGTCATTAACTTTCAAGGCTAGCTCAGAAAAGGCCATGCAACTTCTACCAGACCCTCTTGTGATGTTTGTTCAGGGAGAAACCAGACACCATGCCACTTAAGAAGCTCTACTACCAGGATGTGGTGGCTCACACCTGTAATCCCAGCACTTTGGGAAGCCAAGGCAGGAGGATCGCTTGAGGCCAGGAGTTCAAGACTGCAGTGAACTATGATCATGCCACTGAACTCTAGCCTGGGCAACACAGTGAGACTGTGCCTCTAAAATAAATAAATTAATTTTTCAAAAAGAAGTTCTACTACCATTAGGCCACGTGCTGGAGAGGCCACGTGTAGGTGTTTCCAACCAATGGTGTCAGCCTAGCCACTAGCCAACAGCCAGCCTCCACTGCAAACCATGGGACGTCCATCTTGGATTCTCAGGCCAGTCAAGCCTTCAGATGCCTGTATCCCAGTCGATATCTGAATGCAACTGCATGGGCCAGTTGCAAGAATTTCCCACCTGAGTCCTCTCTGAAGTCCTGACCCACGTTTTATGCTTGTTTGAGTCCGTTCTTACATTGCTATAAAGAAAACCTGAGGCTGGGTAATTTATAAAGAAAAGAGGTGGCTGGGCACTGTGGCTTACACCTGCAATCCCAGCACTTTGGGAGGCCAAGGTGGGTGGATCACTGGAGGTCAGGAGTTCAAGACCAACCTGGCCAACATGGTGAAATCCTGCCCCTACTAAAAATACAAAAATAAGCCAGGCATGGTGGTGGGTGCCTGTAGTCCCAGCTACTCGGGAAACTGAAGCAAGATAATCGCTTGAACCCAGAAGGTGGAGGTTGCAGTGAGCCAAGATCACGCGATGGTATGCCAGCCTGGGCAACAGAGCGAGACTCTGTCAAAGAAAAAAAAAAAAAAAAGAAAAGAGGTTTGATTGGCTCACAGTTTTGCAGGCTGTACAAGAAGCATAGTGCTGGCATCTGCTTCTGCTGAGGCTTCAAGGAGCTTACAATTATGGTGGAAGGTAATGGGGAGCCAGCATGACACATGTCTCATGAGAATGGGAGCAAAGAGAGAGAGGGAGGAGGTGCCACACTCTTTTAAACAGCCATATCTTGCATGAACTCAGAGTGAGAACTCACTCATTGCTGTGAAGAGGGCACCAAGACATTCATGAGGGATCTGCCCCCCTGACTCAAACACTTCCCGCCAAGCTCCAGTCCCTCCAACACTGGGGATTACATTTTAACATGAGATTTGGAGAGGACCAAACATCCAAACCGTATCATTCTGCCCTTGCCACCCCCCACAAAATTCTCATGTTCTTCTCACGTTGCAAAAGTAATCATCCCTTCCTAATAGTCCTGCAAAGTCTTAACTCATTCTAGAGTCAACTCAGTCAAAAGTCCAAAATCTCATTTGAGATTTTCCATCTATGAACCTGTAAAATAAAAAACAAATTATTTACTTCCAAGATACAATCATGATACAGGCATCGGGCAAACGTTACCATTAGAAGGGAGAAACCGGACAAAAGAAAGGGGCTACAGGCCCCCACACAAGTCTGAAACCCAGCAGGGCAGTCATTAAACCTTAACTCTCCAAAATAATCTTTTTTGACTCCATGTCTTGCATCCAAGGCACACTGGTGCAAGTGGTGGGCTTCCAAGGCCTTGAGCAGCCTTAATGCTGTGGCTTTGCAGGGTTCAGCCCTGTGACTGCTCACAAGTTAAAGTCTGGTGCCTGTGGCTTTTCCAGGCTGAGAGTGCAAGCTGCTGGGGGCTCTACCATCCTGGAGTCTGGAAGACAGTGGCCCCCTTCCCACGGCTCCACTAGGCAGTGCCCCAGTGGGGACTATGATGGGGTGGGGATGCTGCAACTTCACATTTCCCCTTGGCACTGTCCTTGTAGAGTCTCTCTTTCAGGGATCTGGCCTTGTGGCTGGCTTCTGCCTGGGCACCCAGGTTTTCTGATGCACCCTCTGGAACCTAGGAGGGAAGCTGCCAAGCCTCCTTTACTCTTGCATTCTGTGCACCTGTAGACTTAGCATTAGGTGGAAGCTTCCAAAGCTTACAGTTTATGCCCTCCAGAGTGGTGGCTCAGGTTGTACTTGAGGCCCTTTGAGCCACAGCTGTAGCTGGAACATCTGGGATATAGGGATTAGTGTCCCGAGGTGGAGCAGGGCAAGGAAGCCCTGGGCCTGGCCCCCTGAAGCTATTCTTTCTTCCTGGGCTTCTGGGCCTGTGATGGAAGGAACTGTCTCCAAGGTCTCCGAAATGCCTTCAAGGACCTTTTTCCATTGTGTTGGATATTTGCACTTGGCTGCCTTTCAGTCACACTAATCTCTCTAGCAAGTTGTTGCTCCACAGCCTGCTTTTTCTACCACCAGGATAGGCTGCACATTTTCCAAATTTTTATGTTCTTCTTCCCTTCTAAATGTAAGTTCATTTCTTTGCTCCTATATCTGATCATAGATTTTTAGAAATACGCCACCTCTTGAAGTTTTGCTGCTCAGACATTTCTCCCACCAAATACCCTGGGTCAGCAGTCCCTACCTTTTTGGCAACAGGGACCAGTTTCGTGGAAGACCGTTTTTCCACATATTAGGGAGGGGGGATGGTTTCAGGATGAAACTGTTGCACCTCAGATCATCAAGCATTAGATTCTAATAAGGAGTATGCAACCTAGATCCCTCGCATGTGCAGTTCACAGTAGGGGTCATGTTTCTGTGAGAATCTAATACCACCCAGGAGGCGGAGCTCAGGTGGTAATGCTTGCTTGCTCACCACTCACCTCCTGCTGTGCAGCCCAGTTTCTAACAGGCCACGGAGCAGTACTGGGGTCTCACTGTGTTGCCTAGGCTGGTCTCACACTCCTGGGATCAAGCAGTCCTTTGACATTGGCCTCCCAAAGTGCTAGGATTACAAACGTGAACCATTAGGCCCGGTCAGTCATCACTCTTAAATTCAAACTTCCACAGATCCCTAGGCCATGAACACAGTGGAGCCAAGTTCTTTGCTGGGGCATAACACAGGTGACCTTCACTCCAGTTTCTAATAACTTCATCATTTCCATCTGAGACTTACTCAGCCTGGTCTACACTGTTCATATTTCTATCAGCATTTTGGTCATAGCCATTCAGCCAGTCTTAAGAAGTTCCAAACTTTCTTTCACCTTTCTGTCTTCTTTTGAGCCCTTCAAACTCATCCAAACTCTGCCTGTTGCCCAGTTCCAAAGCCACTTCCACATATTCAGGTATCTTTGTAGCAATGCTTTACTCCTCAATACCAATTTTCTGTGTTAGTCCGTTCTTGTGTTTCTATAGGGAAATATCAGAGACTGTATAATTTATAAAGAAAAGAGGTTGAATTGGCTCACAGTTGTGCAGTCTGTACAGGAAGCATGCTGCCAGCATCCGCTCCTGGTGAGGGCCTCAGGAAGCTTACAGTCATGGTGGCAGGAGACAGGGGGCCAGCATGATACATGTCCCACAAGAACAGGAGCAAGAGACAGAAAGGGAGGAGGTGCCACACTCTTTTAAACAACCAGATCTCATGTAAACTCAGAGTGAGAACTCACTTATTACTGCAAGGATGGCACCAAGCCATCCATTAGGGATCTGCCCCCATGTCCCAAACACCTCCTGCCAGGCACCACCTCCAACACTGGGGACTACATTTCAACATGAGATTTGGAACAGAAAAAACATCCAAACCATATCAACACAATAAGTTTATGGTGATTTGCTACACAACAACTGTAACAAGAACACCCCATTTTGCAAATAAAGAAACTGAGGCTTAATGAGTGACTTTCCCAAAGCTTAACCATCATTTTATTCTGCTCCAAATGTGCTAACAAATTTTATGCCATGCAGAAGAAATCCTTCTCAAGGTTCATGTCCATTTCAGCATATCCATCAGCAGAACACACTGTCAAAGGAAATGGACTTCACTGAAGTGGAAGCAATCTATTTTACTTGCATTTTGGATGAGGCCATTTTCTATGTTTCCACCTATTGATCCATTAACTAAAACATGTAAAACTGCTTAAATATTACTTGCAGTATTACAAGGATAAGTGCCTACAAACTACTGTAGGCAAGCATCCTAATAAGAGAAACTCCCAGGAGATGACTTAACAGTTATCTCTCTTTCTCTAAAATCGCTTCTAGCTGGCTGGGTTGAAGTTTCAAAGGTCAGTTCTTTCAGAATGTTCTCAAGGCATGAGCTATATGACTAACACCCTGTGAAATTTTAGAGATAAGTTTAAAACAAATTTTATAGAACTTGGTTTGAAGAATAAAATGTATGTGAAACATAAGTGAGAAATGAGTGAAACTTAAAGTTTTTGTGAAGTTTTAAAATGCTTTGAAGTTTTAAAATGCTTTTGTGAAGTTTTAAAAGGCATTGAACTCAGTGCTGCCCTTGTTATAGCAGAAAGCAAAACCGAACCAAACTCAACTGACACCACCCACAGAGGGAGTATTTAAACCAGCCCTTGCCAAGGAGAATCACCGATTCCAGTGGTTGTAACTTGAGTTTCTGCAAGCCTCACTACTGCCAGCTGAAGTGCTCTGGCACCCCAGACTAATGTGAAAGGCAGTCTAGGCCACAAGGACTGCAACAGCTAGAGGAATCTTAGTGCTGAACTGGGCCCAGAGATAGTGGACTAGGGGGACATGCGACCTACTGAGACAGCAGCCAGGGCAGCCAAGGGAGTGCTGGCATTGTCCCTCCTCTAAACCCAGGCTGCATAGTTTGCAGCTCTGAAAGAGCTTGAGGAGAGGAGAGGGAAGGATAGGTAGGACTTTGTCTTGCATCTTGGATACCAGATAACCCACAGCAGGGTAGGACAGCAGTAAGAGTTGCGAGGCCCCCTTTCGAGGCCCTAGATCCCAGACATTTCTAGATACACCTTGGGCCGGGAAAGAATCCACCACCTTAAAGGGAAGGGCCCAGTCCTGGTAGGATTCATGACCTGCTCACTGAGGAGCCCTTGGGCCCTGAATAACCAGCAGCAATACCCGGGTGCTATGTCAAGGGCCTTGAATGAGACACTGAGACTTGCTGGCTTGAGGTGAAACTCAGCACATTACAGGTGTGGTGGCTATGGGGCAAAACTCCTTTTGCTTGAGAAAACTGAAGGGAAAAGTAAAAATGACTTTGTCTTGCACCTTAGGTACCAGCTCAGCCGGAGGAAGGTGGAGAACCAAGTGGGTTCTCAGGGTCCCCTATTCTCGGACCTGGCTCTTGGATGGCATTTCTGGACCTGCCCTGGGCCAGAAGGAAGCCCATTCCCCCTGAAAGGTGAGTCTTAGGCCAGGCTGACTAGAGATACTTCAGATCTTAAGGGAATATTGGCAGTAGTCTGGCAGTACTCCCCATGGGCCTGAGGTGGGATTGGCCACAGGGTAAGGCTCCTCTGCCTTTGGGAATGAGTGGGAAACACTGCATCTTGTGATTTGAGTGCCAGTTCAACCACAGTACAATAGAACACAAAGTAGACTTCTAAAGTTTTTGACTCTAGCTACTGTCTCTCAGGCAGCATCTCTGAACCTACCCTGGGGCTAGAGGAAATCACTGTCCTGAAGGGAAAGACATAGGCCTGGCTGGCTTTGCCACCTGTGGACTGTAGAGCCCCACAGTTTTTAGCGAAATAGGTGGTAGCCAGGGAGTAGTTATAGTAGGCCTTGGGTGAGAACCAGCTGTGCTGGCTTCAGGTCTGACCCAGCACAGTTCTAATGGTGGTGGCCACAGGAGTGACTGTGTCATTCCATCCCCAGCTCCCAGTGGCTCAGAACAGAGAGAGTCTCTGTTTGGGAGAAACTAAGGAAAGACAACAAGAGTCTCTGCTTGGTAATCTAGAGAATTCTTCTGGATCTTGTCTAAGATGATCAAAGCGGTACCTCTACAAGTCTGCAACAACCACAGCATTACTGGGCTTGGTGTCCCCCCTAAAACAGATACAGCCTAGATCACAACACACAAGTTCTTTTGAATATCTGGAAAACCTTCCCAAGAAGGACAGGCACAAATAAGGCCAGACAGTGCCAACTACAATAAATACCTAACTCTTCAATGTCCATACATAGACAAACATCTACAAGTATCAAGATGATCCAGGAAAACATGACCTCACAAAATGAACTAAATAATGCACCAGGGATAATCCTGGAGAAACAGAGATATGTGACTATATCAGTTCATTTCCACACTGCTATAAAGAACTACCAGAGACCGGATAATTTATAAAGACAGAGGCTTAATTGACCCACTTTTGCATGGCTGGGGAGGCCTCAGGAAACTTAAAATCATGGCAGAAGGTGAAAGAGAAGCAAAACACATCTTACATGGCAGTGGGGGCTGGAGTAATGACAAATACATTTAAACCATCAGATCTCATGAGAACTCACTATCATGAGAACAGCATGGGGGAAATCACAACCCATGATCCCATCACCTTCCACCAGATACCTCTCTCGACACAGGAGGATTACAATTTAAGATGAGATTTAGGTGGGGACACAGAGTCAAACCATATCATTAAGTCCTGGCCCCTCTCAAATTTTATATTCTTCTCACATTTTAAAACCAACCATGCCTTCCCAACAATCCCTTAAAGTCTTAATTCATTCCAGCATTAACTCAAATGTCTAAGTCCAAAGTCTCATCTGAGACAAGGCAAGTTCCTTCCACCTATAAGCCTGTAAAATCAAAAACAAGTTAGTTACTTCCAAGATCCACTGAGGGTATTGTGTAAGTGTTCCCATTCTAAATGGAAAAACTTGGCCAAAACAAAGGAATCACAGGACCCATGCAAGTCTGAATCCCAGCAGGACAGCCACTAAATCTTAAAGATCCAAAATAATCTCCTTTGACTCCATATCTCACATCTAGGACACGGTGATGCAAGAGATGGGCTCTCAAGGCCTTGGACAGATCAGTGTGGCTCTACAGGGTACAGCCCCTGCAGGTGCTTTCATCGGCTGGCATTGAGTGTCTGTGGCTTTTCCAGGTGCACAGTGCAAGCTGTGGGTGGATCTACCATTCTGGGGTTTGGAGGACAGAGAAGAGCTCACAGCTTCACTCGGCAGTGCTGCAGTAGGGATTCTGCATGGGGGCTCCAACCCCATATTTCCCATCTGCATTGCCATAATAAAAGTTCTTCATGAGGGCTCTACCCCTGCAATAGACTTCTGCCTAGACAACCAGGCATTTCCATACATCCTCCGAAATCTAGGTGGAGGCTTCCAAAGCTCAACTCTAGTCTTCTGCACACTCACCAGCCTAATGGCACATGAAAGTCACCAAGGCTTGGGGCTTGCACCCTCTGAAGTAACAGCCTGAGCTGTATCTTGGCCCCTTTTAGCCATGGCTGGAGCTGGAGCAGCTGGGACACAGAGCACCATGTCCCAAGGCTGCATAGAGCAGAGGAGCCCTGGGCCTGGCCCATGAAACCATTTTTCTCTCCTAGGCATCCAGGCCTATGATGGGAGGGGCTGCTATGAGGATGTCTGAAATGCCCTTGTTAGAAACAAATGCTCAGTGCTGCAAAGAAGATTCAGCACTCTGGCAAAAAAAAAAAAAAAAAGCTTTCTCAGCAAGGCAATTTACTTCTGCAAAAAGGTGCCACTCATGCCAGATGTGGTCGCAAGAGCACACCGAGCAGGGTGGGGCAGGGGTCATTTTATCCCTAATGTAGCGGCTCCTGTAGCTGTGTCCTTTCCCCATTGGCTGGAGTCAGACAGCACAATCTAAGCTGACCCAGTTGGCTACTCTTTAAAATTGAATAGGGCTAGTTATGCAGGAAGGGAGAGGATGTCTGTTAGGGTGCAGTAAAGGTAAGGATAGTTTCGGTGGGAAGGTCAATTACAGAGCTCGTAATCAAGGAATAGATGTGAGTTATAGATTAGGACTGGTGGGGAAAGTTGTTTACCATAACTAGGGGCAAGGAGGCAAAGAATGAGAAAGTTAGGCTTGGAAAATCAAGATCAAAGAACCAGGAAGCTGAACAATCTGACTCTTTGAAGAGGAACTCACTGTACCTAATACCCTGGAGACATTTTCCCCCATTGTCTTGGCTATTAACACTCTGCTTCTCTTTACTTATGCAAATTTCTGCAGCCAGCATGAATTTCTCCCCAGATAATCAGCTCTTCTTTTCTACCACGTGGTCAGGCTGCAAATTTTCCAAACTTTTATGCTCTGCTTCCCTTTTAAACATAAGTTCCAGTTTCAGACCATCTCTTTGTGAATGCCTATGATCGTATGCTTTCAGAAAAAGCCAGATCACATCTTGAATGCTTTGCTGTTTAGAAACTTATTCTGACAGATACCCTAAATCATCTCTCTCAAGTTCAAAGTTCCACAGATCTCTAAGGCAGGGGGAAAATGCTTCTAGTTTCTTTGATAAAGCATAGCAAGAGTGACTTTTTCTCCAGTTCCCAGTAAGTTCCTCATCTCCATCTGAGACCACCTCAGCCTGGACTTCATTGTCCACAATAGTATCAGCATTTAAGTCACAACCATTCAACAAGTCTCTAGGAAATTTCAAACATTCCCATATCTTCCTGTCTTCTTCAGAGCCCTCCAAACTGTTCCAATCTCTGCTCATTACCCAGTTCCAAAGTCACTTGACATTTTCAGGTCTCTTTATAGCAGTGCCCCCAGACTCCTAGTACCAATTTTCTGTATTATTAATAGTTTGTTTTCACACTGCTATAAAGAACTACCTGAAACTAAGTAAGTTATAAGAAAAAAAAAAGATTTAATTGACTCACAGTTCCACATGGCTAGAGAGGCCTCAGGAACTTAACAATTATTGTGGGAGGTGAAAGGGAAGTAAGGCATGTCTTACATGGCAGCAAGAGTTGAGGGAACTGCAAAACACTTTTAAACCATCAGATCTCATGAGAACTCATTCACTATCACAAGAACAGCATGGGGGAAACTGTCCCCATGATCCAACCACCTCCCACCAGGGCCCTCCCTCAACACATGGGGATTACAATTCGAGATGAAATCTGAGTAGGGACACAGAGCCAAACCACATCAGTGACCTTTCAGAGAGAGAATCCAAAATAGCTGTTTTGAGGAAACTCAAAGAAATTCAAGGTAACATGGAGAAATAATTCAGAATTCCATCAGATAAATTTAACAAAGAGATTGAAATAGTTTAAAAGAATCAAGCAGAAATTCTGGAGTTGAAAAATGCAATTGGCATACTGAAGAATGCTTCTGAGTCTTTTAATAGCAGAATTATCAAGCAGAAGACAGAATGACTGAGCTTGAAGACAAACTATTACAATTACAATATTTGAAAATATTATCAGAGGAGACAAAAGAAAAAAGAATAAAAAACAATGAAGCAAGCTGGGAATGGTGGCTCATGCCTGTAATCCCAGCACTTTGGGAGGCTGAGGTGGGCAGATCACCTGAGGTTGGGATTTCAAGACCAGTCTGACCAACACGGAGAAATCCCATCTTTACTAAAAATACAAAATTAGCCAGGCGTGGTGGCACATGCCTGTAATACCAGCTACTTGGGAGGCTAAGGCAAGAGAATCACTTGAACCCAGGAGGCAGAGGTTGCAGTGAGCCAAGATCTAGCCATTGCACTCCAGCCTGGGCAACAAGAGCAAAACTCCATCTCAAAAAGAAAACAAACAAACAAAAAAAGATGAAGAGGAGGTAGAGAAAGAGATGGGGTAGAAAGTTTATTCAAAGGGATAATAACAGAGAACTTCCCAAACCTAGAGAAAGATATCAATATCCAAGTACAAGAAGGTTATAGAACACCAAACAGATTTAGCCCAAAGACGACTACCTCCAGGCATTTAATAATCAAATTGCCAAAGGTCAAGGACAAAGAAAGAATCCTAAAAGGAGCAAGAGAAAAGAAACAAATAATATACAATGGAGCTCCAATATATCTGGCAGCAGACTTCTCAGTGGAAACTTTACAGGCCAGGAGAGAGTGGCATGACATATTTAAAGTGCAGAAGGAAAAAAACTTTTACCCTAGAATAGTATATCTGGCAAAAATATCCATCAACTATGAAGAAGAAATAAAGACTTCCCCAGACAAACAAAAGCTGAGGGATTTCATCAACATCAGACCTGTCTTACAAGAAATGCTAAAGGGAGTATTTCAATCAGAAAGAAAATGATGTTAATAAGCAATAAGCAATCATCTTAAGCTACAAAACTCATTAATAAAAGTAAGTACACAGAATATTATAACTCTGTAACTGTGGTGTTTAAACTACTAACATCTTAAGTAGAAAGATGTGAATAGTTTAGTAGTAGTAGTAATTTATGTGAAAAGATGAACCGAACAAAAAATATTAACTTCTTTTTTTTTCTTTTTTTCTTTTTCTTTTTCTTTTTTTTCTTTTTTTTGAGAGGGAGTCTCGCTCTGTCACCCAGGCTGGAGTGCAGTGGCCAGATCTCAGCTCACTGCAAGCTCCGCCTCCCGGGTTTACGCCATTCTCCTGCCTCAGCCTCCCGAGTAGCTGGGACTACAGGCACCCGCCACCTCGCCCGGCTAGGTTTTTTTTGTATTTTTTTTTAGTAGAGACAGGGTTTCACCGTGTTAGCCAGGATGGTCTCGATCTCCTGACCTCGTGATCCGCCCGTCTCGGCCTCCCAAAGTGCTGGGATTACAGGCTTGAGCCACCGCGCCCGGCCAAAAAATATTAACTTCAAGACATAGACAGTACAAATAAGATATGAATAAATAGTAACAACAGAAAGTTAAAACATGGGGGGACAAAGTTAAGGCATAGAGTCTATTAATTTTATTTTTGCTCATTTGCTCATTTGTTAATGCAAACAGTGTTAAGTTGTTATCAGCTCAAAATAATGCGTTATAAGATAGTATTTGCAAGCCTTATGGTAATCTCAAAACAAAAACTATATAACAGATACACAAAAAAGAAAAAGCAAGAAACTAAATTATATCACCAGAGAAAACCACCTTCACTAAAAGGAAGATAGAAAGGAAAGAAAGAAGAAAGAGAAGACCAGAAAACAAATAACAAAATGGCAAGGGTAAGTCCTTATCCCCCATAATAACATTGAAGATGTTTTTCCTTTGCCCCATCTACTGAGAGAATGGAGATCATTGTAGCAATCAGACTATCGACATTCCAGAAAATGTTGGCATTACTCTAAAGGGATGCACAGTTACTGTGAAGGGCCCAAAGGAGCCCTATGGTGTGACTTAATCACATCAATGCAGAATTCCGTCTTCTTGCGGGGGTTGGGGGCGGGAGGAGAGGGATTTACTGGCAAGATGGCCGCATAGGAATAGCTCCGGTCTGCAGCTGCCAGCAATATTGACGCAGAAGGTGGGTGATTTCTGCATTTCCAACTGAGGTACCTGGTTCATCTCACTGGGACTGGTTGGATAGTGGGTACAGCCCACAAAGGGCGAGCTGAAGCAGGATGGGGCATCACCTCACTTGGGAAGCACAAGGGGTCAGGGAATTTTCTCCCCCACCCAAAGGAAGCCATGAGGCCCTGAGCCTGAGGAACTCCGGTACAGATACTGCGCTTGTCCCGTGGTTTTTGCAACCCACAAACCAGGAGATTCCCTCCGGTGCCTACCCCACCAAGGCCCTGGGTTTCAAGCACAAAACTGGGCAGCCATTTGGGCAGACACCAAACTAGCTGCAGGAGATCTTTTTGTCCACACCCCAGTGGTGCCTGGAACACCAACGAGACAGAACCATTTACTCCCCTGGAAAGGAGTGCTGAAGCCAGGGAGCCAAGTGGTCTAGCTCAATGGGTCCCACCACCATGGAGGCCAGCAAACTAAGATCCACTGGCTTGAAATTCTCACTGCCAGCACAGCAGCAGTCTGAGATGACCTGGGACACTCGACCTTGGTCAGGGGAGGCGCGTCCACCATTGCTGAGGCTTGAGTAGGTGGTTTTACATTCACAGTGTAAAGAAAGCCACTGGGAAGTTTGAACTGGGTGGAACCCACTGCAGCTCAGCAAGGCTGCTGTGGCCAGACTGGCAGATTTCCCTTCTCTGGGTAGGGCAACTCTGAAAAAGAAGGTAGCAGCCCCAGTCAGGGACTTATAGATAAAACCCCCATCTCCCTGGGTCAGAGCACCTGGGAAAAGGGGCAGCTGTGAGCACAGCTTCAGCAGACTTAAACGTCCCTACCTGACAGCTCTGAAGAAAGCAGTGGACCTCCAAGCATGGTATTCAAGCTCTGCTAAGGGTTAGACTGCCTCCTCAAGTGGGTCCCTGACCCCCATGCATCCTGACTGGGAGACACCTCCCAGTAAGGGCCAAGAGACACCTCATACTGGAGAGTTCTGGCTGCCATCTAGCAGTTGCCCATCTGGGACGAAGCTTCCAGAGGAAAGACCGGGCAGCAATCTTTGCTGTTCTGCAGTCTCCGCTGGTGATACCCAGGCAAACAGTGTCGGGAGTGGACCTCCAGCAAACTCCAGCAGACCGGCAGCAAAGGGGCCTGACTGTCAGAAGGAAAACTAACAAACAGAAAAGAATAGCACGTCCACTCAAAGACCCCATCTGAAGGTCACCAACATCAAAGACCAAAGGTAGATAAATCCACAAAGATGGGGAGAAACCAGTGCAAGAAGGCTGAAAATTCCAAAAACCAGAGTGCCTCTTCTCCTCCAAAGGATCACAACTCCTCGCCAGCAAGGGAACAAAACTGGACAGAGAATGAGTTTGATGAATTGACAGAAGGAGGCTTCAGAAGGTGGGTAATAACAAACTCCTCTGAGTAAAAGGAACATATTCTATCCCAATGCAAGGAAGCTAAGAACCTTGAAAAAAAGGTTAGACGAATTACTAACTAGAATAACCAGTGTAGAGAAGAACATAGATGACCTGATGGAGCTGAAAAACACAGCACAAGAACTTTGTGAAGCATACACAAGTTTCAACAGCTGAATCGACCAAGCAGAAGAAATGATATCAGTGATTCAAGATCAACCTAATGAAATAAAGCTTGAAGACAAGATTAGAGAAAAAGGAATAAAAAGGAATGAACAAAACCTCCCAGAAATATAGGACTATGTGAAAACCAAATGTATGTTTGATTGGTGTCCTGAAAGTGATGAGGAGAATGGAACCAAGTTGGAAAACACTCTTCAGGATATTATCCAGGAGAATTTCCCCAACCTAGCAAGGCAGGCCAACATTCAAATTCAGGAAAAACAGAGAACACCACAAAGATACTCCTTGAGAAGAGCAACTCCAAGACACATAATTCTCAGGTTTGCCAAGTTTGAAATGAAGGAAAAAATGTTGAGGGCAGCCAGAGAGAAAGGTCGGGTTACCCACAAAGGGAAGCCCATCAGACTAACAGCAGATCTCTCTGCAGAAACCCTACAAGTCAGAAGACAGTGGGGGCCAATATTCAACATACTTAAAGAAAAGAATTTTCAACCCAGAATTTCATATCCAGCCAAACTAAGCTTCAAAAGCGAAAGAGAAACAAAATCCTTTACAGACAAGCAAATGCTGAGAGATTTTGTCACCACCAGGCCTGCCTTACAAGAGCTCCTGAAGGAAGACTCAACATGGAAAGGAACAACTGGTACCAGCCACTGCAAAAATATACTAAATTGTAAAGAACATTGGCACAATGATGAAACGGCATCAACTAATGGGCAAAACAACCAGTTAGCCTCATAATGACAGGATCAAATTCACACACAACAATATTAACCTTAAATGTAAATGGGCTAAATGCCCCAGTTAAAAGACACAGACTGGCAAATTGGATAAACACCCAAGACCCATCAGTGTGCTGTATTCAGGAGACTCATCTCATGTGCAAAGATACACATAGGCTCAAAATAAAGGGATGGAGGAATATTTACCAAGCAAATGGAAAGCAAAAAAAAAGCAGGAGTTGCAATCCTAATCTCTGATAAAACAGACTTTAAACCAACAAAGATCAAAAGAGACAGAGAAGGGCATTACATAATGGTAAAGGGATCAATGCAGCAAGAAGAGCTAACTATCCTAAATATATATGCAGTGAACACAGAAGCACCCAGATTCATAAAGCAAGTCCTTAGAGACCTGAAAAGAGACTTAGACTCCCACACAATAATAGCAGGAGACTTTAACACCACACTGTCAATATTAGACAGGTTAATGAGACAGAAAATTAACAAGGATATTCAGGACTTGAACTCAACTCTGGACCAAGCGGACCTATTAGACATCTATAGAACTCTCCACCCCAAATCAACAGAATATACATTCTGCTCAGCACCTCATTGCACTTATTCTAAAATTGACCACATAATTGGAAGTAAAGCACTCCTCAGCAAATGTAAAAGAACAGAAATCACAACAAACTGTCTCTCAGACCACAGGGCAATCAAATCAGAACTCAGGATTAAGAACCTCACTCCACTCAAAACTGCACAACTACATGGAAACTGAACAACCTGCTTCTGAATGATTACTGGGTAAATAACGAAATGAAGGCAGAAAGAAATATGTTCTTTGAAACCAATGAGAACAAAGACACAATGTACCAGAATCTCTGGGACACATTTAAAGCAGTGTGTAGAGGGAAATTTATAGCACTAAATGACCACAAGAGAAAGCAGAAAAGATCTAAAATTGACACCCTAACATCAAAGTTAAAAGAACTAGAGAAGCAACAGCAAACAAATTCAAAATCTAGCAGAAGACAAGAAATAACTAAGATCACAGTAAAACTGAAGGAGATAGAGACATAAAAAAACCCTTCAAAAAATCAATGAATGCAGGAGCTGGTTTTTTTGAAGAGATCAGCAAATAGATACCACTAGCCAGACCATGTATTCAGACCATCCCAACAGCTTTATAGTTCTCTGGTACAATCTTGCCTGGTATTCACGCCCTTGAGTAATCCCTTTCACACTGAATGGGGCTGACTCATATAACCAACAGGATATTGAGGATATGATGGTGTGTGCATTTCAAAGTTAGGTCATAAAAGTCATGGCACCTTCCAACTTGCTGTCTCTCAGATCACTCGCTCTGAAGGAAGCCAGCTGCCATGTCATGAGATATGTAAGCAGCCCTATGGAGAGGATTACTGTAAGTGAGCAAAATTCCTCACCTGTTATTGAAAGTAGATAAATCAAATTGCTTAAAGTAGATAAATCATGAAACAGTAGTATAAACATATTATTTCGGGATAGTAGATATAACCACCTGTAATCCCAGTACTCTGAGAAGTCACGGTGAGCAGATTGCTTGAGGTCAGGAGTTTGAGACTGGTTTGGGCAACATGACAAAACCCTGTCTCTACCAAAAAAAAAAAAAATTAGATGGGTGTAGGTGCATGCACCTGTAATCCCAGCTATTTGGGAGGCTGAGGTGGGAGGATCACTTGAGCCCATGAGGTCGAGGCTGCAATGAGCTGAGATCACACCATTGCACTCCAGCCTGCAAGACAGAGCAAGGCTCTGTCTCAAAAAAAAAGAAAAAAGGAATAGTATTTATAATTAACAATAAATTTAAAATAAAATGGTGAAAATAATAATAATTTAACAATAATTTATGTAATTGATATAATCAATAAAAATTCTATTTGATGTTAATAGTAATGGCAGATCTACAGGTGAGACTATCAGAGATATCATGGGACAAAATAGAAGGTAAAGGAAGGAAACTAACTATATTAATCACCTATTTTGTGAGTAAAATGAGGTTCTGAGAGAAAGGGCAACCCAGCCAGCAGATTGCAGAGCCAGTATACACATCCGTATTTATCTGACTCGAAGGTCAAAGTCTTTTCCACTGTATCAAGTAATTGACCAAGACACACCAGCTCTCAGAGCAGCAGAATGTTTTCCACATTTTTACTGATGAATAATTAATAACATAAATTATGTTTATACTGCAAAGTTTATGGAAATTTGATACCCCTTTTTACATTTTATATAAATTTATTGAGTTGTAACACTGCTTGATGCCAGGTAAAGCAAATATAAATCTGGGTTCAGAAACTCACATGTACAACAAATTTAACTTTCTGGATATTTTTAAAACTCAGCTTAATGTCCCTAGGTTCTCCATTAGCCTGATGGCAGAAATTAAATCTCAGGTAATTCTGGGTTCTCCCACAAGTACACTTTCCTTCAGAGTTGTGCTGAAGTTCTAAGGAGGATGGGAAGGGGCTAGGAAAATGGCCAGTCCTTTGCCCATCTATCCTCTGGCATTCTCCCATTCCTGCCCCAGGATGTCAGTCCACACAGGTAGCTGGTGCATCACTCCTCATTCTTCTCAGTGAGGTCCTTGAAGCTTGGGCAGCTCTCCCTTCTACTTCTTTACCTGTCTCAGGCACTCTAGACTTCATTACTCTATTTCTGCACCTCTGAGCTGCAGAAAACTCCTTGGTGCTCTTGAAAATCCCACCTGCCTAGAAACCTTGTGTGGCCTCTTCTCCTCTGTGGCATTATCATTGCCTGAAGGCCCTTTCCAGAAAGCAAATCACAAGTTTTTTTTCTGTTCTCAGACCCACAACTCTGTGTGTGATTCTATCATTTCCCCTTTCAGACTCAGCCAGGAATTGGGAAAGGCAGAGTACTATGCCCCTTTCTGGGGCCCCACCAGCTCTGAACTGTCCTTTCTTCTCTTTCAAGTCTCCTCTTTCTCCCTAGTGTGCAGAATCTGAGGGAGTAAAAAGACATGTTCTGACCCATCAGGTTTTTTCCACACCATGAGTCTTAAACTTCGATAAGGCTTTACTCTTCCTTCTGGAACATTTCTTTCCCAGTCTACCTACCCAAACTGGGAGGAATAAGAAATACTCATAAAAAATCATGGTTTTCCACACAGTGGCTTATCAAAAAAAATCATGGTTAACATTTCAACCTATATGATGCTACCATATAGGTACTTGTGCCACATGCTAGAAATGCAAAGAAAAATGTGATTAAATTCCTGCTGTCAGGATGTGTCCAGGGTCACATTGTTAGTAGATGGATACGAAGAAAAAAAAAACAGCAGTGATGATACAGTATTCAGTGCAATATTAGAACTATTTACAGACAAGAGAAATATGATTGGATGGAGGGAAGGGGGAAGTACTTAGAAAAGTTTTCCAGTGAAAAACTCAACCTGCTTTTGGCCAAGGTCGGGAAGGCATTTCAAGTGGGAAGAACAGCATATGCAAAGGCATGGAAGCCCAAGAGACTGTGATAACTTTCAAGAGAAACTTTCAAGTGCTGTGGTTGGAGACTAGGTTGTGTAAGGAAGAGGATGCGAGAACAGAGAGGAGCAGTAGGTGAGCCAGGATCAAAAGGATACCATACTAGAAAGCTACATTGCAGCCCGAAGATTATTTACAGGCATCATATAATTTTAGGCTGGAAAATAGTATAATCTGTTTTGTGTTTTTAAAGATCACTCTAGCAGAATGTGAAGAACTAAAGTGAGAAGAATATTAAAATCCAGATAAGAAATAAAAGAGCCCAAGTTAAGGCAATGACAGTGGGGATGGGGAAAAAGGAGGAAGTTCATTCACAAGATATTTTTGAGGCAAAATTATAGAACTTGGGGTAAGAGAGTGAAAGAGAAAAAGGAATTTAGGATAACTCCCAAAATCCTGGGTTGAGTGCCCAAGGAAATGATGATACCATTCACACAGAAAGGAGCACGTGAGGAAGGGCAGGTTTGGGCAGAAGTGGTCAGGGCTGGGGTGGGCAGGAGATTGATACATTCACATTTTTTTCATTCATCAATCATTTCATTTTAATCGTTCACTTGGTTCAGATTTTGAATTTTTATTTATTATTTTTAAAATAATTTCAACTTTTATTTTAGATTCAGGAGATAACACATGCAGATTTGTTACATGGGTGAATTGTATGGTGCTAAGGTTTGGGGTGTGACTGAACCCAGCACCCAGGTAGTGAGCATAGTACCTGATAGTTTTTCCACCCTCTCCCCCACTTCCTACCTCCCCTATCTTGTAGTCCCCAGTGTCTATTTTTTCCATCTTTGTGTCCATGTGTGTCCAGTGTTTAGCTCCTGCTTATAAGTGAGATCACACGATATTTGGTTTTTTTTTTTTTTTTTTTTTTTGAGACTGAATCTCGCTGCGTTGTCCAGGCTGGAGTGCAGTGGCGCCATCTCGGCTCACTGCAAGCTCCGCCTCCCAGGTTCACTCCATTCTCCTGCCTCAGCCTCTCCAGCTCCTACAGCCGCCCACCACCACGCCCGACTAATTTTTTGTATTTTTAGTGGAGACAGGGTTTCACCGTGTTAGCCAGGATGGTCTTGATCTCCTGACCTCGTGATCCACCCGCCTCGGCCTCCCAAAGTGCTGGGATTACAGGCGTAAGTCGCCGCCCGTCTTGGTTTTCTGTTTCTGCTTTAATTCACTTAGGATAATGCCCTCCAGCTGCATCCATGTTGCTGCAGAAAAACATGATTTCATTCTTTTTAATGGCTGCACAGCATTCTTTGGTGTATAGGTACCATATTTTCTTTATCCAATCCACTGTCAGTGGGCACCTAGGTTGACTCCATGTCCTTGCTATTGTGAGTAGTGCTGCAATGAACATGCAAGTGCATGTCTTTTTGGTAAAACAATTTATTTTCTCTTGGATATATACCCAGTAATGGGATTGCTGGGTTGAATGTCAGTTCTGTTATAAGTTCTTTGAGAAATCTTCAAAAAACTTTCCACAGTGACTGAACTAATTTACATTCTTACCAACACTGTATAAGTGTTCCATTTTCTCTGCAGACTCACCAGCATCTGTTGTTTTTTGGCTTTTTAATATAGCCTTTCTGACTGGTATGAGATAGTATCTCTTTGTGGTTTTGATCTGAATTTCTCTGATAATTAGTGATGTTGAGCATTTTTTCCATGTTTGTTGGCTGCTTGTAAGTCTTCTTTTGAAAAGTGTCTGTTCATGTCTTTTGCCCAGTTTTTAATTGGGTTATTTGTTTTTTGTTTGTTGAATTGAGTTTCTTACAGATTCTGGATATTAGATCTTTGTCGGCTGCATAGTTTGTGAATATTTTCTCCCATTCTGTAGGCTGTCTGTTTAGTCTGTTGATAGTTTCTTTTGCTGTGCAGAAGCTCTTTAGTTTAATTAGGTCCCACTTATCAATTTTTGTTTTTGTTGCAATTGCTTTTGAGGACTTAGTAATAAATTCATTCCTAAGGCTGATGTCCCGAGTGATGTTTCCTAGGTTTTCTTCTAGAATTGTTATAGTTTAAACTTTTATATTTAAATAAATAATCCATCTTGAGTTAATTTTTGTACATGGTAAAAGGTAGGAGTCCAGTTTCATTCTTCTGCATATAGCTAGCCAGCTATCCCAGCACCCTTTATTGAATAGGGAGTCTTTTCCCCACTGCTTATTTTTGTCAACTTTGTTGAAGATCAAATGGATATAGGAGTGTGGCTTTATTTATGGTTTTCTATTCTGCTCCACTGGTATATGTGTCTGTTTTTGTACTGTACCATGTTTTGCTTACTGTAGCCTTACAGTATATTTTGAAGTCAAGTAATGTGGTGCTGACAGCTTTGTTCCTTTTGCTTAGGATTGCTTTGGCTATTTGGGCCCTTTTTTGCTTCCATATGAATTTTAGAATAGCTTTTTCTAGTTCTGTGAGAAAGGACATTAATCAGAATAGCACTGAACCTATAGATCGCTTTGAGTACTGTGGTCATTTTAATGATATTTATTCTTCTAGTCCATGAGTGTGGAATGTTTTGCCATTTGTTTGTGTCATCTATGATTTCTTTGAGCAGTGTTTTGTAGTTCTCCTTGAGACCTTTCGCCTTCTTGGTTAGATGTATTCCTAGGTATTTTATTTTTTGTGTGGCTATTGTAAATGGGATTGTGTTCTGATTTGGTTCTCAGGTTGAACATTATTGGTATATAGAAATGCAAATGATTTTTATACATTGATTTTGTGTCCTGAAACATTACTGAAGTCATTTATCAGTTCCATTAGCCTTTTGGCAGAGTCTGTAGGGTTTTCTAGGTAGAGAATAATATAATCTGAGGAAAGATAGTTTGACTTCTTTCCCTGTTTGGATGTCTGTTTCTTTCTCTTGCCTAATTGTTCTGTCTAGGATTTCCCAGATTTTTTTTTTTTTTCCTCCTCCGAGATGGAGTCATGCTCTGTCACCCAGGCTGGAGTGCAGTGGCATGATCTCAGCTCATTGCAACCTCTGCCTCCCAGGTTCAAGAAATTCTTCTGCCTCAGCCTCCCAAGTAGCTGGGATTACAGATGCCCGCCACCACACCCGGCTAATTTTTGTATTTTTAGTATAGACGTGGTTTCACCGTGTTAGCCAGGCTGGTTTCAAACTCCTGACCTGAGATCCACCTGCCTCAGCTTCCCAAAGTGCTGGGATTACAGACGTGACCCACCACACCTGCCCCCAGATTTTTTAAGTATGTAAAAAGATACATATTAAGGAATCATGCTTTCTACCCTGACTCTATCCACCCCAAACTACCACCTGCAACAAGTATTACTTTTATTGGTTTCTGGTACATTCTTCAATTACTTTCAACATATTGCCTTCTTTTTTTCATTTCAAGTTTTAACGAAAGTTTGTATATAAGATTACCTCATTCCTGCATCTTCTCTATTGTTTCTTCCTTGTATTTGCCCTTTTCCTTTCCTACTTGGTGTGATGTTCCTTTCCATTCAAGGACCGTTTTGTGGTCTTTGTCCAGTTTTAGCCTAGTGATAACCACTTTGCTGGGGTGAATTCTTACATGGATGGTTGTGCCATTAGCCTTTTCCCGCTGCACCCATTCAGTGTAGATGACGTATTTCTTACTGTAAACCTGGATGACTTTGCCAATTTGCTGACCTTTATAGTGTCCTCGTACAACCTGAACTTCATCATCCTTTCAGATGGGCATGGATCAAACATTGTACTTCTGTCTCAGCTCTGTGGAAAGAGAGGAAGACATTATCTTCCTGCAAACGTGGGAGGGTTCATTGAAATGCCTTTTGTGGTTCTTACTTTGGTCAGAAGTCACAAAGGGATTGAATTTCATTTTGGCTCTTCCCACTTCGGTGATGGTCGCAAAAGGGAAGAGCACTTTCAACATATTGGCTTTAATGCAAACAGGTGGATACCTTTCGTAAATAGTTGGATGGATGTTTCTGGGGCTCAAGAGATGTGTTCATTATACACATTGAATCACCAACGCAGGAGTAAGTAATAGTTGAAGATGTAAGCACAGATGAGATCCCCAAGAGAGAATGGGAAACCTAAGGACAAAACTCTGTAGGACACTAGGGATGAATCATGAATACAAGGTAAAAGGGTGAAGACAATACATTTAAAAGTCTCTTTCCAAGAAGTAAACTATATGCTCCATAGAGAAGTCTATGTTCAGTCACTACTGTTTTTGTGGTGCCTAGCCCAGTGCCTGAAACCTAGTAAGTACGAAATAACCATTTAATAAAGTCCAGCTCTCAAAGAAGAGAGAGGAGGTAAACTTCAGAAGATTCAGGATAAGAGGAGGATTGCTTAATATGGAAAACTACTTTTTCATATTTATGTGCATGTGAAAAGCAGCAAGAAGAAGAAAGTATTTGAAGGTTCAGCATCTAAGACCACTAAAGAATGATGGCAGGAAGTGAATGAACTCAGTCCTTGTGATGCCCCTTCCTTATAGCTTCTCTTTGCTTCCCTGGAAATGGAAAGGGTGGTCTATCATTAATAATGAAGTTGCCTAATGTCACAGGACTCATTATTCCAAATATATTTGTTTTTGTTTTTGTTTTTGTTTTGAGACTTGAGACTTTTTGAGTCTTGCTCTGTTGCCCAGGCTGGAGTGCAGTGGTATGATCTCAGCTCACTGGAGCTTTCGTTTCCCGGGTTCAAGTGATTCTCCTGCCTCAGTCTCCCAGGTAACTGGGATTGCAGGCACTTGCCACCACGCCTGGCCAAGTTTTGTGTTTTTAGTAGAGACAGGCTTTCGCTAAGTTGGTCAGACTGCTCTCGAACTTCTGAACTCAGGTGATCCGCCTGTCTCAGCCTACCAAAGTGCTGGGATTACAGGTGTGAGCCACTACACGTGGCCTATTTGATTTGAATTGGGTAGAAGAGTCCATATGAGGTCATTCCTTGAAAGCCTGACTGTCTCAGGCACACTCTGTGAATTTGCTCCACTTGCTTGTACCAAAATGTTTTCACTACTCATATAGATATTGCTAGGCTTTTCTGCTAAATTTGAAGACCTATATTGGTAAAATATAAAATATAGGTTTAAAAACCTGTGTATTGCTTTATATAAATGCATTTCCTAATACCACTAATGTCATCAATTGACTGCTGAATATTAATGATGGCTATAAGTTGGAATACAGCTATAGCTATAATTCTGTTCTAGTGTTGTCTACACCAATAAGGCAATGGAGAATGTAGGCTCACCTAAGAGACACAAATACATCCTAGCAGTGCTTAGTCAAGTCAATGCATACACCTTATAGCCCAGCTATCCTACTCACATGTACATATCCCAGGAAACTGCCACACATCCATAAGGTACTTGTATAAAGATGCTTGTTGCAGGACATTGTTGGCAATCCAGATGACCATCACTGGGAGAATGGATCAATAAAATATGGTGATGCACACTATGGAATAATATGCTGCAATTAGAAACATTAAACTAAAAGTATGCATATCAATAAGTCTTCATAGTACACTGCAGAATAAAAGAGTAAGAAAAAGAACAGGAACTATATAATAACATTTACATACAATAAAAATATACTTTATATGTTTTAATAGACACATACAAATTCAATTACAGTGACCTCTTATAGGGCAAAAGAATGAGAGCTTGGAATGTGGGTGGAAGGCAATGAAAAATACATACATACAAACATACATGTAAGAGACATAATGGCATGCCATGCCATGCATTGAGGGTGTATTGATTGTGTGCTGGAGTCAGCTTCTACCAGCTTTTGAGAGCTGATTGTGCACATTTCTTGCCAGGTCTGCATTTAGTAACATCACACTGGTAACTAAAAATCAGCCAGAGTGGGGCGCAGTGGCTCACGCCTGTAATCCCAGCATTTTGGGAGGCCGAGGCAGACAGGTCACCTGAGGTCAGGAGTCCAAGACCAGCCTGGCCAACATGGCGAAACCCCATCTCTACTAAAAATGCAAAAATTAGCTGGGCGTGGTGGCGGGTACCTGTAATCCCAGCTACTTGGGAAACTGAGGCAGCAGAATCATTTGAACCCGGGAGGCAGATGTTGCAGTGAGCTAAGATCGTACCATTGCACTCCAGCCTGGGCAACAAGAGTAAAACTCAGTCTCAGGAAAACAGTAAGTAAATAAAATTAGCCAGAATGAAAGGATTTACACCATAGAAATCTCAAATGCTACAAGTCAAGGCACCTTTTGTTTTCCTGAGGGCCTGTTGTTAAACATTCGCCAGCAAATCACTGCCCCAAAGTCACATTCCTTCTTCCTTACCAGTGATTCTCAGTGTCAAAAAGGAGGTGGTGCAGAGTGATATAGATGACTTGAAAACTTTTGACACGTGTAGCTAATGCAACAAGCCCCGGCTGAAAACCATTGTTCTATACTAAGCTGCCGTTCGAATACTGCAGTTTATGTCAATATGGCAAGATATCAAATGCCTTAAAAACTAGTTTCCTCTGGACTAGTAATTCCAGTTCTAAGACTTTGTTTTAAGGAAATATCTCAAATATGGAAAATGTTTTATATTCAAAGATATTTATCCAAGTCCTACTTTAATAATGACAAATTGGAAACGACCTAAGTGTGAAAAGGGAATGGTTATGTAAACTAATGATAAATCCAGCATTTAAAATTATATTTATGTGAAATCTTCAATTAAATGAAAAACACCTCTATTGCTGGTTTAAATGAAAAAAAGCAGAATAAAAATATATACGTAAATATGGTGTGATACTAATCAGTCACCCAGGGATCTTGTTAAAATACAGCTTCTGATTCAGGAGGACTAAAGTGATGCCTGGGACTCTGCTTTTTTAACAGAAATAATGCCAGGGCTGCTGGTCTACATACCACTTTTTGAGTAGTAAAGGCATGTAGAATACAATCACGCTCATGTAAAAAAATGCATCAGAAAAATAATCTGATGGAAAATTAAAGTGTTAAAGATATTGAGTTGGGGTCATGAATGAGGGATTTTAAAATGTATATATTTTACTAGAGTTTCCAAACTTTCTATCTTACAGGATTACTTGCTTCTATAGTGTGGTAAAATGACATTAAAAATAATCTGCTTAGGAGGCCCGGGTATGGTGGCTCACACCTGTAATCCCAGCACTTTGGGAGGCCAAGGTGGGCAGGTTTCTTGAGGTTAGGAGTTCAAGACCAGCCTGACTAACATGGTGAAACCCCGTCTCTACTAAAAATACAACAATTAGCCAGGTGTGGTGGCACACACCTGTACTCAGGAGGCTGGGGCAGGAGAATTGCTTGAACCCAGGAGGCAGAAGTTGCAGTGAGCAGAGATTGTGCCACTGCACTCCAGCCTGGGTGACAGAGTGAGACTACATCTCAAAAAATAATAATAATAATCTGCTTAGCCAAGTGTGGTGGCTTATGCCTGTAATCCCAACTACTTGGGAGGCTGAGCCAGGAGGATCACTGGAGCCTTGGAGTTCAAAGCTGCAATGAGCTATGATTGCACCACTGCACTCCAGCCTAGGTGACAGAGTGAGACCCTGTCTCTAAAATAAAGAAATACATAAGTATAATTTCTAAAGTAAAAAATATGTATTTATGCTTATGCATGTGTAGGTGCAGGGAATATATGGGAAATCTCTATAACTTCCGTTCAATTTCTCTGTGATCCTAAAACTGATCTAAAACATAAATCTATTTTTAAAAATCTGCTTTAACTTTCTCATAAACAGCATTAAAAATTGAATAACCAAGAAGTCTTGGTTCTGTTGATGAGCCCAATTGTACAGCCTGCTTGAGAATCAAGCCTACGTATGTTTCATTCTTTTTTCCCACTTTCTTAACGATGTCTTGAACGTGGGTTTCTGATCCTTTTTACCAAATGCTTTTATATTTTTAACCAAAGGAAAAAGACATTTAATTGCAGCTTTTTCATTTTCTTGCATTTTATCCCTCTCTCTTGTACTGCATCTTCAACCATGTCCCAGCCCTGAGAGGGAAGGGGTCCTGCAGGACAGGACTGGCTGGAGTTCTACATTACTTGTGATAGTTCCTTATATCCCTAGAACAATAAGACTGCCTAGTGTTACACAGGAGTCCCCTATTTTGGATGCATAGATTTGATTTTTTTTTAATTTTTGTAGAGACAGAGTCTCGCTATGTTGCCAGTGTGGTCTCAAACTCCTGGCCTCCAGTGCTTCCCCCTGCCTCAGCCTTCCAAAGTGCCGGCTTACAGGCATGAGCCACCACGCCCAGCCTGGATTTATTACTTTAACTAAAAGTAGTTGTTATTCTCGATCTGAACAAACAGCAGAAAGTTTTGTTTGCAAAGTTGTAGTAAGTAACAGCCAAGAGACTTGGAAAGAGGCTGAGTGGGGCTCATTAGACTAACTATCTGGGGATCCCAAGTCCCATTAAACTAGAGAGATGAATAGATCCCTTAAGAAAACAAAACTGCAACCCAAATCTTCCAACCCTGATATCACCTTCACAAAAAGATGTTTACTTCAGAAGGAGCTTGCTGAAAAATGAAGATTTTGAAACACTCTAGACTCTTCAGACCCTTTGAGTTGAACGACGGCTCCAAAGAAGCTATTCTACACTGAGTGACCAGGGAATGCATCTACCCATTCAGGAAGCTTTGTAAGAGAACAGGTGTTCTCAGAAAATGCCATCAAATTCATGAGAGATACAGATCTCACACCAACAATGTAGGACCAGTATTTAGAGCCAACAGACAACATTGCAACCTCAGGAAATAACGGTGAGAACCAGTTATCTCCTGCAGTCTTGTGAGCAGTGTGTTTGCAATGGCCTGATTGGGACTCCCCCGGAGGACTGGTAGACACCTGACCCTGGACCTGCCAGGTAATCTCCACCTTGGCACTTCAGGGGCTGGCAGAGCAGCAGTTGCTTCCTCAAACCCTCCTCTTACTGGCACTTGTTTTTATGTTTTGTCAGAAGGTCTGGCACATCAAGGACAGGCACTGGGTGTCATTTGTAACTTGAGCCCCACCACCCAAGTCAATGCTGGAACACAGCAGTGGGTAAGCCAATGTTTATTCAGTCAGAGCCATTACATTACTGACTTGCACTGAGGGACTTTGCCTGGCCTGATCTGCCCAGCGTTGTGCCACTCTGTGCTCAATGTAACTGTCCCCTTGGAAGACACAAAGCTCTGGACAACATGGAGTCTGGGTGAAACTCCAAATGCTTTTGTTTTGAAGGGGAAGATCTCATCCTCCTTCTAAGTGTAGTAGAAGAGCATGAAGGCCAGGCACAGTGGCGCATGAAGGCCAGGCACAGTGGCTCATGCCTGTAATCCCAGCACTTTGGGAGGCTGAGGACGGTGGATCACCTGAGGCCAGGAGTTCGAGACTAGCCTGGCCAACATAGTGAAACCCTGTCTCTACTAAAAATACAAAAATTAGCCGGGTATGGTGGCACACATCTGTAGTCCCAGCTACTCGGGAGGCTGAGGCAGGAGAATCACTTGAACCCAGGAGGCAGATGTTGCAGTAGGCCGAGATTATGCCACTGCACTCCAGCCTGGGCAAAAAAAAAAAAAAAAGAGACTAAGTTCCTACCGTGGCAGGTCACATCTTCAGGTCATGCATACTTTTCCATGGGGCACTACACAACTGACCCTAAAAACAATGAATGGTCTGAAGTAGATGGTGCAGCCACGTCCAGGCTGTCAGGCTGCCGAGCAAGTCTCCCCTTCACTCATCAAGCATGTAGGATAAAGGAGGAAATGCCTGGGATTCAGGAAGTGGCCTAATTTACTTTGTATCTGGACAGCCAAGAACTAGTGACCTTTGCTTTGAAACGGGAAGAAAAAAAAGTTCATCAGTGTCCCTGGCTAGATGCTATTCCTTGGCTGGTCACAATGCCTTTGTTTATCTGTGGTAAGCTCGTGACTCAGCATGAACTTGGAGCTTTTTCTTCTAGTCCCATTCACATCTGGCTCTTTATCACCTTAATCTCTATTCCTATATTTCTCCCAATGTGCACCACCCGGGACTTGCCTAAATAATACTCTAATACATCCTATTAGTTCCTGATGATGTTTCTGGGCATCATGTTCGTGTTGGATTCTGCTTTTGTCATGGGCCACCTGGGCTCATCTTTGAACAAAAGGATGAAGCTACAGAAACTTCTTTTTCCAATTGTTTATGGATCTAGACAATGCGAAGCCTAGAATTAGCCCGTGAGAAATAGCCCTAGTTATATCCTCAAAAGCTAGTCAACTATTTTGTGTTCTTTAATAACTGTCAGCAAATGTTAGAGATAACGGTAGTTTATGGAATGACTTAGAGTAATGTAACCTGTGCTCAAAAGAAGGCAAAACCTTTTTAAGGTTTTTGTTTTTTGGGTTTTCTGCTGCTGGAAGCTCTCTAGCAAACCCAACCAGACCTCTGTCTCACTCACTCAAACTCCAGACCGTCTCACAGATGTAGACTCTCCCACCAGAGAATGATTGTGGGACAATGCTTCCACCTTGTTGTGAGGAAAAGCAAACTCTCTTCAGATGGACCAATTTCAGACGAGTTGGCATGCTGCCAGCAAGGTTGCTGACCCTTAGGAAATGCTACATAAATGACATGTCCTCAACCACTTGTGTGTCAAACACCCACCCAATCCATCTGTCAAGACATTTGAAGTGTAGCTCACTCATTCAATAAACGTCTGTTAAAGCTGATTATTTCAAGACATTTGTTTTAATTACTGTAGAAAATACAAAGGTTAATAAAGAAATTATTGACTCAGTGAGCAAGAAGTCAAAAACAACTATAATAATACAATGAAAATAAGGTGATATATAATAAAATTACGAGAGGTACAGAGGGAAGACATTTATTTGGAAGAGAAGGCTTTATAGAAAAGATAGCATTCATTGAGGAAAGACTTAAAGGATAAATAGGACTTGAAAGACTGATGATTCCAAACTGAAAGAGTGCCATGAGCAAACACACAGTTGTGTGAAAATGGATAAAGAATCAAAATATTGCAAAGAATCTATTATATCCAAAGCTCAGAGTTTGTGGAAGGATATAATGAAAGAAGAACCTTGGGAACAGGTCATTAAGAATGTTGAATATCGGCCGGGCACGCTGGCTCACGCCTGTAATCCCAGCACTTTGGGAGGCCGAGGCGGGTGGATCACCTGAGGTTGGGAGTTCAAGACCAGCCTGACCAACATGGAGAAACCCCATCTCTACTAAAAATACAAAAATTAGCCAGGCATGGTGGTGCATGCCTGTAATCCCAGCTACTCAAGAGGCTGAGGCAGGAGAATTGCTTGAACCCAGGAGGCGGAGGTTGCAGTGAGCTGAGATTGCGCCATTGCACTCCAGCCTGGGCAAAAAGAGCAAAACTCTGTCTCAAAAAAAAAAAAAAAAAAAATGTTGAATATCAAACTCCCACTAAGGAGTGTTGATTTATGCAGATGCTACTTGGATTTTTCCTTATTTGATTTGTGAGAGTTGTGCTTTTCTCTCACAGATTTCCTCTACTCTTTTTTATTATTCCAAAAACTAGTGAAAGGTATCAAAGATTCTGGCAATGTTTAAACAGCAACACCCTTGAATATGAACTCTTTATGGATGAAGACCCAATATTGGTGTAAACACAAGAACAAAAGTTATTGAAAGCAGGTAATATTAGTATAGGCAAAGGGATTCATTGAGAAATCAGGATAAAAGTTTTGGTTACAAAAAGTAAGAAAGGATACATTTTTGTTCTGAACCTTACTTGGGCCACCTTGCACATCACCACTCTCTGGTCTAACACACAGATGCACCAGAAAGCATACATGAAACAGGTAACCCTAGAGGCTCTGCAGATAAGCCTGAGTAGTCAGTAGTAGGAAGATACGTCCTTCACAGAAATAAAGTACACTTTCAGCCCCCTCTCCTTTCAGTTCTAGGTTGTCCTCAGGTCCCCAACATAACGATTCCTGATGCTGAACACCTTTGATAGGCCCTCCCCAGCAGAGGTCAGAGGAGCCATGGGGAACCGCACCACCGTCACCGAGTTTGTCTTGCTGGGGCTCTCAGAGGCCTGTGAGCTGCAGATGCTCATCTTCCTGGGGCTCCTCCTGACCTACCTCCTCACACTGCTGGGGAACCTGCTTATCGTGGTCATCACCCTCATGAACAGGCGCCTCCACACCCCCAAGTACTACTTCCTCCACAACTTTGCTGTCCTGGAGATCTGGTTCACCTCAGTCATCTTCCCCAAGGTGCTAACCAACATCCTCACAGGATACAAGACCATCTCCCTCCCAGGCTGCTTCCTGCAAAGTTTCCTCTATTTTTTCTTGGGTACCACAGAGTTCCTCCTGGCAGTGATGTCCTTTGACAGGTATGTGGCCATATGTAACCCTTTGCGTTATGCCACCATCATGAGCCAAAGGGTCTGTGTCCAGCTAGTCCTCTGCTCGTGGATGACAGGATTCCTTCTCATCATTGTTCCAAGTTTCCTCGTCCTTCAGCAGCCATTCTGTGGCCCCAACATTATTAACCATTTCTTCTGTGACAACTTTCCCCTCCTGGAACTCATTTGTGCAGACACGACTCTGATAGAGCTGGGTTTTGTTATAGCCAACATCAGCTTACTGGGCACTCTGTCCATGACGGCTACTTGCTATGGCCACATCCTCCACACCATTCTACACATCCCCTTAAACAAAGAGAAGCAGAAAGCCTTCTCCACCTGCTCCTCCCACATCATTGTCATGTCTCTCTTCTATGGCAGCTGCATGTCATGTACATCCGGTCAGGCAAAAGTGACCAGATGGAAGACAGGAACAAGGTGGTGGCATTGCCTAACACCGTGGTGACCCGGATGCTCAATCCCTTCATCTACACCCTAAGGAACAAACAGGTGAAGCAGGTGTTTAGGGAGCAGGTGAGCAAGCTCCTCTTATAAAGCTGTGTAACAAAAAAAAACTGAAGCTCAGTATCCCCAGACAAGCTAAGAGAATATAGGCCCCTTGAAACAACTGAGCCTTTCCCATTCAGAAAAAGCCCTGATGATATGTTTGTATATGATGTGTTTCTATGGGATCAGTCACTATGCCATTCAGCATAAACTCTTTGGACTCTCTGGCACTATTAATTAGTGGATTTGAATATTTCTGTTCATTCCATCGGTATCTGCCTGGCTTCCAACAAAATACAAGTTCTTTGAAGGCAGAAACTAGCTCTGTAACTTACTATAAGCCTCAAGTGTCAATCCATTGTCACAGACCATATAGATTCTTAAAAATTACTTGTGTGATGATTGATTGCTTTGTGTCTGTTTCTCCAACATCCTCAGGGGAAAGAACGGTTATCTATTAGTACTGTTCTCATTTAACACTGATAATCCTGTTACGGAAATATATTAGCAAGACATCAAAAATGCTAAAGCTAATATCTTTGCATATAAGCTATTTATGCTCTGTTAGTGTTTAAATTCCTAGAAGTTCCTCATTCTTATTGATAAAGGCTCTTTCATATACTAGTTATATTACCTCTCTGAAGTTTTCTCATCTATGAAATGAGGATGACAATGGCCATTTCAAATAATTATAATAAAAGTCAAATGAGATATTCTATGTAAAATTCCTTAAATAGTGCCTGGTCCTCAATAAATGTTCCTTCCTTTCCTCCAATTATAATCCTACTTTCCCGTTCCCTTTTTTATTTTATTTTATACCAGTTAACAACAAAAGCATTTTTGAAGATTTTATATTCAAAATGTTACTTTAAATTTTAAAGTTAAATACAGTGTTTAACTTATTGCAATTTATTACCAAGATATTCACTATTGCTGAAAACAAAGATAAATCATATCCGCAAATGAACAAATAGTAAACAAGTAACCAAATCAATTAACATTAATTCTTCCAAAGTAATCATCACACAAAAGTCATGTTCAAGTAAATGTGTGGTCTGGTAGACAATAATCTACACCTTTGAAGGATATGAAATCTAACAAAGACGATATGAAGTATGCAATAATATAATTCAGGGTAGAAATTGATAATGTGTAAGAAAATATCACATGGAACTCTTCAACAACCAATTTGAAAACCAAGAGGAAATTTTCCCAGAAATTTTTCAACTGACCTAAGGAGAAATAGAAAACTTGATTAGGGCCAGGCGCGGTGGCTCAAGCCTGTAATCCCAGCACTTTGGGAGGCCAAGATGGGCAGATCACGAGGTCAGGAGATCGAGACCATCCTGGCTAACACGGTGAAACCCCATCTCTACTTAAAAAAAAAAAAAAAAAAAAAAACTAGCTGGGCGAGGTGGCGGGCACCTGTAGTCCCAGCTACTCGGGAGGCTGAGGCAGGAGAATGGCGTAAATCCGGGAGGCGGAGCTTGCAGTGAGCTGAGATCCGGCCACTGCACTCCAGCCTGGGCGACAGAGCAAGACTCCGTCTCAAAAAAAAAAAAAAAAAAAAAGAATTGAAAGCAGGGGCTTGAATAGATCTTTGTACACCCGTGTTCACAGCATCATTATTCACAATAACCAAAAGTGGTTTTAAAAAATGTCCAACAACAGATGAATGGAAAAATAAAATGTGGCATATACGTACAGTGGAATATTACTTAGCCTTGAAAGGAATGAAATTCTGATGCATACTATCTGTAATAAACAAATATTAAATCGTAGATGAGCCTAGAAAACATTACACAATGTGAAATAAACCAATCACAGAAATATTGTATAACTATACTTATCTGAGGTACCTAGAATAGTCAAATTCAGAGATAGAAAGTAGAATGGTGGTTACCAGGACCCAGGTCAAGGAGGAATGGAGGATTTATTGTTTAATGGGTATAGAGTTTCAGTTTGGTCTCGATTTTTTTTTTTTTTTAAGATAAAATCTGACTCTATCTCCCAGGCTGGAATGCATGGCGTGGTCTCAGCTCACTGCAACCTCTGCTTCCCAGGATCAAGTGATTCTTGTGCCTCAGCCTCCTGAGTAGCTGAAATTACAGGCACACACCACCATGCCAGGCTAATTTTTGTATTTTTAGTAGAGATGTGGTTTCACCATGAGGGCCAGGCTGGTGTTCAAGTGATTTGCCCATGTCCAGAGTTTCAGTTTGGGATGATAAAAAAGTTCTGGAGATAGATACTGGTGATGATTGCCCAACAATGTGAATTTACTTAGTGCCATTTAACTGAATAGTTAAAAATGCTTAAAATAATACATTTTATGTCATGTATTTTTTACCACAATAAAAATACAGATCTCAGATCAATAAAAACCCAAAACTATGTAAGCTTTGACTCCCCTCTTTCTCCAATATCCTACAACCAATCCATTAGCAAACTATGTGGGTTATACCTTCAAAGTATATACAGAACCCTACTATTTCTTACCACTACCACCAGTACCACCTTCGTCCGTGCAACCTTCCATTTCCTCTTGGTTCTCCATCTCCTACCTGCCACCTCTCCCCCATCCACATAGCCCTAAGGGAGAGAGAAGCCACAGGTAAGGGGCAGATGTGCTTGCAGTCAAGACAGATAAGGCCAACAACACACACCATTTATCTCTGAAGATGTCTTGCTTGAAACAAGCTCTAGGTGGAGGAAAGAGTAAGTTTTAACTTTAAATGAAGTTCAGAATTTTAATAATTACATAGAATTGGACAGCTTGATAACAATATTCTATGGACTGATAGTTAATATAGAGGACTTTTAAAATTATATAGGAGTGACCAGAAGAATCACTAGACTTGTCCTAGATTTCATCAGGGGTCAAGGAAATATAACTACATGAACAAGTTTGAATGGTATATAGGAAGAGGGTGGAGTAGAGAATACATATTACAAATAAAGGGTTATTATCCATAATTTACAAAGACAAACAATCTGATAAACAAATGAGATAAAGATATGCATAGACACTTCAGAAAAAAGCAAATTTAAAGGGCCAATAAATAAATTAAAAGATGTCCAATCATGTTAATAGTTAAAACAATAAAAATAAAAATAACAGCTCTTAATAATTAATGAAGCATTTTCAGGTTTTTTTTTTTGTTTTTTTTGTTTTTTTTTTTTTTTTTTTGAGACGGAGTCTTGCTCTGCCACCCAGGCTGGAGTGCAGTGGCCGGATCTCAGCTCACTGCAAGCTCCGCCTCCCGGGTTTACGCCATTCTCCTGCCTCAGCCTCCCGAGTAGCTGGGACTACAGGCGCCCGCCTCGTCGCCCGGCTAGTTTCTTGTATTTTTAAGTAGAGACAGGGTTTCACCGTATTAGCCAGGATGGTCTCGATCTCCTGACCTCGTGATCCGCCCGTCTCGGCCTCCCAAAGTGCTGGGATTACAGGCTTGAGCCACCGCGCCCGGCCTAGAATTATTGATGAAGCTGTAATATCTATTCATCCTATTGTCAGGAGAAAATATCTGTCAGGAGAAAAATGAAAAGAGCAAAATCACCCAGTGACCATCTAGCAGGCCCTGGAGACAAAAACTCCTTATCTGAGGAATTTAGAAATAATTAGACTTCCCTGTTATCTAAAGGCACCTGGTTCCAGGCCTTTTCTCAACTTAAAATGTATAAGTAACTAGAATTTCTATACATTTCCAGAATGCATGCATGTTGAAACTCATTGTGCAACCCTTGTTGACATTAAGGCACCAAAATATCTATAAATGTAATCATTTATTGCGCAAATTTCCCTTCAGTTCCTGCATTAAGGTCCATAAATACCCCTAAGGAAAAATCCACTGGCATTCTCACTCCTCTAGAGCCCCACTGCCCTCTTCTGTAGCATTCTTTCTTTCTAATAAAACTTTCCTTTTTCTTTTTTTCTTTTTTTTTGTGAAACCGAGTCTCACTCTCCCAGACTGCAGTGCAATGGCATGGTCTTGACTCACTGCAACCTCCGCCTACCGGGTTCAAGTGATTCTCCTGCCTCAGGCTCCCAAGTAGCGGAGATTACAAGTGCGTGCCAACACGCCCAGCTAATTTTTGTATTTTTGTAGAGATGGGGTTTCACTATGTTGGCCAGACCAGTCTTGAACTCCTGACCTCAGATGATCCACCCACCTCAGCCTCCCAAAGTGCTAGGATTACAGGCATGAACCACCATGCCCGGCCTAAAACTTTCCTTTTTCAAACCTGTACTATAGTTGGTAGATTCTTCTTACCAACCTGTAAGTCCACCACTTCCCAATGCTGATGCCAGGGCTCTGACACCACACTAGGCAGTTTTCTAGCAGTGGAATCTGTCATACTAACTCTTTGAATGAGTAACCAAAACAGATTCTGAAACTGAAACTGCCTCTGCAAGGATTATGACAGTGGGAGAAATGGCTGTCATGACTGCCTCCATGACATGACTGACTCCATCTTGCTTCTAAGCCTCACAGGCTGACTGTCCTCACTCAAGCCTGGGTGAGGCCAAACTAACCATGGGAAGAATTTAGTTTATAATTTAACTTGCAGGCAAAAATGATAATAGTCCTTCCCTAACACTAACCCCCACCTTCCTTTCTCAGGGACTAAAAATGAATGACAGGCCAAGAGATTAGGATTATGGGAGGAGCCTGAATTCTGCTAAGGATGTAAACAGAGTTTCTATAACCCCCTACTGCTCAGGAGTCATGTTGCCAGAGGTCACAATATTTGTGATCTCCCCACCTGCCCCATAACAATACAATATAGGCCAGACAATATAGGTGGTGGCTCACGACTGTAATCTCAACACTTTGGGAGGCCGAGGTGGGCGGATCATGAGGTCAAGAGATCAAGACCATCCTGGCCAACATGGTGGAACCCTGTCTCTACTAAAAATACAAAAATTAGCTGGGCATGACGGTATGTGCCTATAGTCCCAACTACTCTGAGACTGAGGCAAGGGAATCGCTTGACCCCAAGAGGCAGAGGTTGCAGTGAGCTGAGAGAGATCTTGCCACCACACTCCAGCCTGGCAATACAGTGAGACTCTGTCACAAAAAATAAAAAATAAAAAATAAAAAGGCCAGGCACGATGGTTCACACCTGTAATCTCAACACTTTGGGAGGCCAAGGTAGGCAGATCACCTGAGGTCGGGAGTTCCACACCAGCCTGACCAACACAGGGAAACCCCATCTCTACTAAAAATACAAAATTAGCTAGGTGTGGTGGTGCATGCCTGTAATCCCAGCTACTCGGGAGGCTCAGGCAGGGGAATCGCTTGAATCTGGGAGACGGAGGTTGCAGTGAGCCAAGATCACATGATTGCACTCCAGCCTGGGCAACAAGAGTGAAACTCCGTCTAAAAAAAAAAAAAAAAAAAAAAAAAAAAAAAAATACGGTATAATAGTGATCCTAGGACCTAAGATTGGTCTTTTAAGATGTTTTCCAGACTTTTGTATTCTATCTCATGACTCAACTGGTCCTGCAGCCCCCACCCAGAGGTAGATTCAGTACACAAGGATTGTTTTCTACATTCCTATGATTTTATCCCCAACCAAATTATCTACAAAAACCCTAGCCTCTGAGTTCTCCCTAGCCCCTGCCCACCAAATTATCTACAAAAACCCTAGCCTCTGAGTTCTCAGGGAGGCTGATTTCAGTAATAATTCTGTTTTCCAGATGGCTAGCCGAGTGTTAATTAAACTCTTTCTTTAAGGCAATGCCATGGTCTCCATGAACTGGTTTTGTCTGTATAGCAGGCGGGAGAAACCTGCTGGGCAATTACAAAACTTTTTCTGGAGTTACACAGTTAAAAAAAAAAAAAAAAAGCCCTTTCAAAATCCATTAATGGTAGGAAAATTAGAGTATATGTATGTGAAGGATCCTATAAAGAGTTGTTATCGCACTGAACTTGGGTTCACTCACCCAGCACAGTAAAGTCAAACATCCCCAAGTTTTTTGCAGTGGGTGTTTGGACGAACGGAGGCAAGATGGTGCACTTCCGGGTTCTTCTTCACCAACTTTTCCCGCGCGCCGGAAAATGCAGCCGGCGCCCGGGAAGGTGCAGACCAACTGGGCATGCGCCAGGTGACGTCAATCCGAAGAGACCAAGATTTACCTGGTCGCACCTGTGGAACGCCCCCTGACACGCCCGTGCCCCGCCTATTGCCCTCCCACTCCTAGAAAAGCCGCTCCGGAGGGACGCCACGCCCGGCCTTCTCACAGCCCCACTCCTGTCGGGATGTCGGGACTGTGGGAACTCCGTCTGAGAGCCCCACCGGGGGACTCTGTCGGCCTTCTTTGCCGGAGGCCGACAGACCTGTTCCCCACACCTTAGGTGACCAAAATAAACTTGCAGTTTTGCTTCTACACTTGCCTAGTCGCTGGTTCTTTTGTGCCCGCTCTGGTGGTCTTAGAAAACAAATCAGTGGGAGAAAGGAGGGCATTTATTTGCAGGGCACCAAACAAGGAGAATCAGGCAACTCACACTTAAGACCCAACCTCCCCAGTGCCTTACAGTTAAGGGTTTGTTAAGGCAAGGAAACAGCGGTTATGGGCAAAAATCATAAATCGGGCCAGGTGCTGTGGCTCATGTTTGTAACCCCAGCATTTTGGAATGCCAAGGCAGGTAGATCACCTGAGGTCAGGAGTTCAAGGCCACTCTGGCCAAAATGGAAAAATCCCATTTCTACTAAAAGTACAAAAATTAGCCAGGTGTGGTGGCAAGCGCCTGTAATCCCCAGCTGCTCGGGAGGATGAAGCAGGACAGTCACTTGAACCAGGGAGGCGGAGGTTGCAGTGAGCCAAGATTGCACCACTGCACTCCAGCCTGGGTGACACAGTGAGACTCTGTCTCAAAAAAAATCGTAAATCAATACATGGAGGCTATACAGGACATTACGAAGCAGTGCTCACAGGCCATAGGAGAATTCAAAGATTTTCTGATTTGCAATTGGTTAAGGAGGGAAAACTTTAGGAAAAAATTTAGGATCGGCAGAAAAGAATGTTAACTCTGATTTATGGGCATGCTCCCTCCACGCCCTTCAGGAAGAAATGTATGACAAAGAATGGTGGCCAGCGTTCAGTCCTCAGTTTCCCCCTTATCTGAGGTCTGCATGCCACAGGAGCCATTTGATGGAGGTCTGGGTTTCTGAAAAACAACTCAGGGATATATGTTAAGATGTTATCTTCAGTTTCTAAAGGAAACCAAACATCCTGTGACTTCAACTTCCTTGGCTATTGTTTTAGGCTACCATTCCCTTCTTGCTTATCAAGTTGTTCATTTACTTCTCAAGGCTAGCTAGGTGCCTGGAATTTCCCTTGAAGAAATTCAAGATTTTTCTTTATTTCCATGCTTTGTGGGGAAGGTCATCCCTAGCAGGCCCCTAAGAGGGGTCCCTGCTCCATCTCAGAGTCTATGTATGACTGGAACTCTCATACATTGCTAGTGGGAGTACAAAATGTTATAATCACTTTAGAAAATAGTCTGATCTCTTATAAAGTTAAACATACACTTACCATACAAACCACCAATCCCCTTTTTAGATGTGTACCCAAAGAAAATGAAAATAGATGTCTACTCAAAGACTTATATGCAGCTTTATTAATGATAGCCAAAAATTAGGAAGAGCCCACATGTCCATCAACTAGTGAATAGATAAGTGTATTGTGGAAGATCCATACTATGGAATGCTCCTCAGCCATAAAAAGGAACAAATTAACATAAATATAGGTAAACTGACACCCATTTCACTTGAGAGGAATATGGCCTTCTAGTGAGAATGAGTAATGAAGGTGTGATATTGAAGAGTTGGCCCAGCTGTACTCATGCACTGCTGTCCACTCTATCATCCATAGCCTCCTTCAGCCTCAGTTCCTGTTTTTTAAAATGAGAACAATGTTCATCTCAACACATAAAATTGGCAAAACAATAATAACTATGTTGTAGAGAATTCAGAAAATTGATGCTCTCCAACAGCTAGCGTGATCCTCAGGAGCACAGTCTAGGAATGTGAAAAAAAGCCTTAAAATGTGCAGATCTCCTGACCCAGCCATTCCACTTTTAGGCAATTATCCTAAGACTATAATCACTTATGATGAACATACTGGTCCTAGTGACATTGACAAAGTTACTCATTTTATCTGATGTATATTAGTTTCAGAAAAATAATGCCAATATTATTGGTAATAATAAGACTATGATCTACATAAAAAAAAAAAAAACTTTGTGTTATCTCACTTACCTCAAAATAGCCCGATATGATACTTTTACAGATTTCACAGGTGAGGAAAATGTTGTGCCTAATGATACACATCTAGTAAGTATATCCTTAGTCATCAGGATGCAAACCTCAACAGTCTAAGACAATCCTCACTGTTAGCCACTGTCTTACACAGCCAGATATACAAGGCCTGGGCAATTGTACCCACTGTTAGAAATTCAAATAACTATGTTTTAGAGACTGCTAGTAATGACTACATCAAACAAATCAATACATTGAACATTAATTCTAGAATTGGCTCATTGCTGTTCCCTATTTACAGATATGAGCCAAAGTATAACTTTATAACAGACAAATGTCACCTAATTCTTCTGAGTTCGATCCCAGGTTATCAATTTCCTCTTCCTTCTAGTTTATTAGACAAAATGTAAAGAACAGTTGGTCTGTCAAGGAGTTCTGGAAGTTTATTAATACATTAATAGGGCAACAGAAATTGTTAGATTAGATTAGAGCTGAGGAATGATGGCAAGGTGTTCCCCTGCCCTGCAAAGACAATTTTGATTTCTAACCTGGGGACAGAGTCCTGGTTATGACTTTAAAGAACCTAAACACTGGGCGTGGTGGCTGATGCCTGTAATCCCAGCCCTTTGGGAAGCTGAGGGGGGTGAATCACTTGAGGTCAGGAGTTTCCAACATGGTGAAACCTCATCTCTACTAAAAATACAAAAATTAGCCAGGTATGGTGGCGAGCGCCTGTAATCGCAGCTACTCAGGGAGCAGAGACAGGAGAATCACTTGAATCCGGGAGGCAGAGGTTGCAGTAAGCAGAGATCATGCCACTGCACTCCAGCCTGGGCTACAGAGTGAGACTCCATCTCAAAAAAAAAAAAGAAAAGAAAAAGAAAGAAAAAGAGAAAAAGAAAATAAGGGTCCCAAAAAGTCTAGCCTGATCACTGGTCATCTGGGAAGGCCAAGTTGATTCCAAAGCCATTCTAAAATGTGCATTCTCTCCTTGATGGATCTGAAAACCTACTTTCCATCCCCACTCCAACCAACCCAGCCTTTCTATGGCAAGCGCATGCTCTGGGGCATGAGCACTGGTGAGAACCATTGCCCCTATAAAACTAAGACTGGAGTTGAGTTCTGTCCATCCCCAACTAGAAGGGTGATTATTTATCCTTTCCATTATTTTCTCCCCTCTGTCTGCTCCTGCTGGTTCTCTTTCCCCTATTCTCACTCAACACTAACTCATCTTGCAAATATTAGTCACTTTAAGTCATAAAATAACCCATCACACTAGAATATCTTGAGGTGTCAAACTCTCAGTGTGTATCAATTCCTGAAGAGTGCTGGGTTCTAACTAAAGAGCCAGGGAAGGCCTGGCGCAGTGGCTCACACTTGTAATGCTAACACTCTGGGAGGCAGAGGCTGGCAGATGGCTTGAGCTCAGATGTTCAAGAACAGCCTGGACAACATGGTGAAACCCCGTCTCCATTTGAAAGAAAAAAAAAAGAGCTAGGGGAATATCAGAATGGCTCTTCCTCTTCCTTCTTCCCTGCCCTTCCTGTCTATCCCATGAAGGAGGCAGAATGGCCACCAAAGAGGCAGCCACAGGGAGGCAGAGAACCAAGGAAGATGCTGGCCAAGGAGGTGGCACCAGAGCTGGGGCTGAGAAGTTGACAGGGTCAAGAAAAATGGAGTGACCTTCTCCCACATGGAATGGAAGAAAGCTAGAAAAAAACTGAGATATTTGATTGGAATTGGAGATACTGGCATGAATTTATATTTGCTAGTTGATGATTAGATAGATAAGATTAGATAGATATAGATAATCAATGTGTGCATGTGAACGCTAGTTTCAATGAGCCTACTAAGCACCCAGATCTTGGTTGCTAAATATCATCCTCCACTAAAAGGAACCAGGAATCCTTGCAGAAATGACAGATTCCAGGGCTGAGGTATAAGTTGAGTTTGGAATATTCTATAATAGCAGAAAATAAGGAAGTACTCAAAGAATGATGGAGATATATCCAAAGGAAGTGGGACTCGGCTTTGAGAGGGTTTTCACTGACCAAAACTGGGACAATCTGAGCATTGTAATAAATGATGATAACAGCTCCTAATCTATTGACTAACATAGGAGTCTATGAGTTCACATTGACATGAATGAATGAATGAATGAATGATTAAGGAAGAAGGGAAAGTTTTTCTCTTTTCTTTTTTTTTTTTTTTTTTTTGAGATGGAGTTTCACTCTTGTTGCCCAGGCTAGAGTGCAATGGTGCAATCTTGGCTCACCGGAACCTCTGCCTCCCCCGTTCAAGTGATTCTCCTGCCTCAGCCTCTCGAGTAGCTGGGATTACAGGTGCATACCACCACGCCCAGCTAATTTTGTATTTTTAGTAGAGACAGGGTTTCTTCATGTTGATCAGGCTGGTCTCCAACTCCTAACCTCAGGTGATCTGCCTCCCTCGGCCTCCCAAAGTGCTGGGATTATAGGCATGAGCCACCATGCCCTGCCAGGGAAGTTTTTCTTTACAGAAGAGTATCATCTAATAATATAGAAGAAATGATGGACTTTAAAAATCAGCATATGGTCAGAGCACGGTGGTTCACACCTGTAATTCTAGCATTTTGGGAGGCTGAGGTAGGCAGATTGCCTGAGCTCAGGAGTTCAAGACTAGCCTGGGCAACATGGCGAATCCCCGTCTCTACTAAAAATATAAGAAATTGACTGAATGCGGTGGCTCACGTCTGTAATCGCAGCACTTTGGGAGGCCGAGGCAGGCGGATCACAAGGTCGAGAGATCGAGACCATCCTGGCCAACATGGTGAAACCCCATTTCTCCTAAAAATACAAAAAATTAGCTGAGTGTGGTGGTGCATGCCTGTAGTCCCAGCTACTCAGGGGGCTGGGGCAGGAGAATCGCTTGAACCCAGGAGGCAGAGGTTGCAGTGAGCCGAGATAGTGCCACTGCACTCCAGCCTGGTGACAGAGCGAGACTCCGTCTCAAAATAAATAAATAAATAAATAAATAAAAATACAAAAAATTAGCCAGGCTTGGTGGTGCACACCTGTAATCCCAGCTACTTGGAAGGCTGAGGCACAAGAAGTGCTTGAACCTGGCAGGTAGGGGTTGCAGCTAAGATCGTGCCACTGCACTCCAGCCTGGGCAAAAGAGTGAGACTCTGTCTCAAAAAAAAAAAAAAAAATTACCATATAGCAAGTGTCACAGTGGCAGCTGATTCAGGTAGGGCTCATCAATGAACACCATGGCTGGTGGGTAAAGATTTGACAAAGAACAAGATATTAGCATGGTCTTTGACTATCTCCTCACAAAATACTATTCAATTACAAATTGAGAAATGTCTTTACAGTGAGATACTTGGCACATATCAGCTTGGCTAGGTAATCAAGGTTAACATCACCAGCAATGGGACAGGTTGACAACAGATGTCTCCTGCTGGAATGCACTGAGAACAGCATAGCTTTTTTTTTTTTTTTTTTTTTTTTTGAGACGGAGTTTCACTCTTGTTGTCTAGGCTGGAGTGCAATGGCGTGATCTCGGCTCACCGCAACCTTTGCCTCCCAGGTTCAAGTGATTCTCCTGCCTCAGCCTCCCAAGTAGCTGGGATTACAGGCATGCACCATCATGCCCAGCTAATTTTGTGTTTTTAGTAGAGATGGGATTTCTCCATATTGGTCAGGCTGGTCTCGAACTCCCAATCTCAGGTGATCCACCCACCTTGGCCTCCCAAAGTGCTGGGTACAGGCATGAGCCACCGCACCCGGTCAGCTTAGTATTATTTTGGGGCCACTCCTGCCAAAAATTCATGAGCTGAGTCTGGACAGGAGAAAGCATTAGACAACCCCCAATTGAGAGTACTTAGAGAATGAAATAGAATATACTGTTTAAAACTGTAAAGGTCATGAAAGATGAGGAAACATTAAGGAACAATTCTAGATGGAAGAAGACTAAAAAGACATAACAACTAATGCAATGTGATACTGGATCACATTCTAGACTACAAAGAGAGAACGGAACAGCTGGCAAAATTTGAACAGGCTCTGTTAATTGCATAGTAGCGTTGTATCAATGTTGACTTCCTGAATTGGGATAGTTGTATTATACAGGAAAAATGTCCTTGTTCAGGGGAAATTCACAGTAGTATTTAAGGGTTGGATCATCATGTTTGAACTTGTTCTTCAATGGTTTGGAAAAAGAATCATCATATACATTAGAGAGAGAGAGAGAAATATGGCAAAATGTTAACAACTAGGAAATCTGAGTAGAGAGTATGGAAGTTTCATGTTTGAAATCCTGGATCACGATTACATGGGGGATTTGTTTCACAAACTGTATTAAGTTGTACACTTTTGGTGTGTGTACTCCTCTGTATACATATTATACTTTTAAAAAATATTTTACTTGGCCGGGCGTGGTGGCTCAAGCCTGTAATCCCAGCACTTTGGGAGGCCGAGACGGGTGGATCACGAGGTCAGGAGATCGAGACCATCCTGGCTAACACAGTGAAACCCCGTCTCTACTAAAAAAAAAATACAAAAAACTAGCCGGGCGAGGTGGCGGACGCCTGTAGTCCCAGCTACTCGGGAGGCTGAGGCAGGAGAATGGCATAAACCTGGGAGGCGGAGCTTGCAGTGAGCTGAGATCTGGCCACTGCACTCCAGCCTGGGCGACAGAGCGAGACTCCATCTCAAAAAAAAAAAAAAAAAAAAAAAAAAAAAGAAATTTACTTAAAAAAATTAACCCTCCCCAAAAAATTAAGAATTGGGCTTGTCCGGGCGCGGTGGCTCAAGCCTGTAATCCCAGCACTTTGGGAGGCCGAGACGGGCGGATCACGAGGTCAGGAGATCGAGACCATCCTGGCTAACACGGTGAAACCCTGTCTCTACTAAAAAATACAAAAAACTAGCCGGGCGAGGTGGCGGGCCCCTGTAGTCCCAGCTACTCGGGAGGCTGAGGCAGGAGAATGGCATAAACCCGGGAGGCGGAGCTTGCAGTGAGCTGAGATCCAGCCACTGCACTCCAGCCTGGGCGACAGAGCGAGACTCCATCTCAAAAAAAAAAAAAAAGAATTGGGCTTATTTGGTAACTTTTTATTTTGATATAATTTCAAATTTACAGAGAAGTTGAAGAATCATACAAAGCATTCCTGTATATGCTTTCTGTAGATTCATTAATTGTTTACATTTGTCCCATATTTTATCATTCTCTCTCTGCAAATATATGTGTATACATTTTTTCTGAACGCTTTGAGATTAAGTGGCAAACATCATGCCTATTTGCCCCTAAATTCTTTAATGTGCATTTCCTGTAAACGAGGACATTCCCTTACATAACCATAGTACAATTATCAAAATCAGGAAATTTAATGTTGATACAATACCATTTTCTTTTTTTTTTTTTTTTTTTTTTTTTGAGACAGAGTCTCGCTCTGTTGCCCAGACTGGAGTGTAATGGTGCGATCTCAGCTCACTGCAACCTCCGCCTCCAGGGTTCAAGCGATTCTTCTGTCTCAGCCTCCTGAGTAGCTGGGATTACAGGCATGAGCCACCACGCCCAGTTATTTTTGGTATTTTTCGTAGAGACAGGGTTTCACCATATTCGCCAGGCTGGTCTTGAATTCCTGACTTCAGATAACCCACCTGCCTCAGCCTCCCAAAGTACTGGGATTACAGGCATGAGCCACCGCTCCTGACCTACAATACCATTTTCTAATCCAGTACATAGTCATCTGTCATCAGTTATGCCAACATGTCTTTTTTTTTAAGTCCAGTCTTCAATTCCAGGATTATGTTACATCCAGTTGTCATGTCTCTTTAGTCTCCTTTAATCTGAAACAGATCATCAGTCTTTCATGATCTTGACTTGTTTGAAGACTGTAGGCCAGTTTGTAGAATATCCCTCAATTGGGGTTTGTCTGATATTTCCTCATGATTAGATTCAGCATATGTATTTTTGGCAGGAATACCACTAAAACGATGTTGTGTCCTTGTTAATACATCACATCAGAAGGCCAGGTACTGTGGCTCACGCCTGCAATCTCAGCACTTTGGGAGGCCGAAGTGGGTGGATCACCTGAGGTCAGGAGTTCAAGACCAACCTGGCCAACATGGTGAAACCTGGTATCTACTCAAAATACAAAAACTAGCAGGGCATGGTGGCAGGTGCCTCTAATCCCAGCTACTTGGGAGGCTGAAGTGGGAAATCACTCAAACCCAGGAGGTGGAGCCAATATCTTGCCACTGCACTCCAGTCTGGGTGACAGATCGAGACTCTGTCTCAAAAAAAAAAATATATCACATGAAAAATGCATGATGTTACTTGGTCCCATCATTAGTGATATAATTTTGATTACTTGGTTAAAGCAGTATTTACCAGACAGCGCCACTGTAAAGTTACTATTTTTCCCTTTGTAATGACTAGGTAACCTTAAGGGAGATTATTCAAGACTAGTAAATACCATGTTCCTCATCAAACTTGCTGGCTAACTTTAGCTACCATTGATGATTCTTGTCTGAAGCAATTATTAATATGGTAGTTGTCAAATGATTATTTTCTCATTCCGTCTACATTTATCACACTTATTAGTTGGCATTCTGCTGTAAGGAAAAGGTGTTCTGTTGTCTTCCTTTTATAGGTTGTTCATTCCTTCAAGTACATCAGTTTGGACTCTTGGATTCCTATTTTGGTCAGTAAGTTATTATGTGTTAACTATCATTGTAACTTTGAGGCTCAAATTGTCCCAGAATCGGCTAGTGGGGAATCCAAGATGCATCTTTGTCCTGACTTCCTCATTACTAGCTAAGTCACCTTGTATTCTCAACTTCTTCACACCAAAGTAAAATTAGATTGTACATTTGAGCTGCACAATGTACCCAACTACAACATATGTGTAGGAGAAAAGGCAATACAATATAAAAGAATAAAAATGGGGAAGTAGGGAAATTCTATGATCTATAAGTAGTAAAATCTCCCTACTTTCAGCAATATAAGTTAACTCACGGTAAATGACAGCAGCAGGCGTAAGTGTTAAGGCTCTACTAAAATCTGCCATGTTTGAAGGCCGGGTGCGGTGGTTCACGCCTGTAGTCCCAGCACTTTGGGAGGCCAAGGTGGGCAGATCACCTGAGGTCAGGAGTTTGAGACCAGCCTGACCAATACAGAGAAACCCCATCTCTACCAAAAATACAAAATTAGCCAGGCAGGTGGTTCATGCCTGTAATCCCAGCTACTCAGGAGGATGAAGCGGGAGAATCACTTGAACCCAGAAGGCAGAGGTTGCAGTGAGCCAAGATACTGCCATTGCACTCCGGCCTGCACAACAAGAGCAAAACTCTGTCTCAAAAAAAAAGAAAAAAAAAAATCTGCCATGTTTCAAATCAGGAATAAGTAACAGTTAAAGTTCAAAAAACTGTAGTTTTCTTTTTTCTTTGTTGTAGAGGCCTCTTTTTCCAACGACTCACAATGCTCAGTTCTCTTTCTATTTGGTCTAAAGCGCCATGATAGATATCAACTAACAGCACTAAATACTAGAAGTTCCTCTATAACTTTGCACAACACCCAAAAAATTGTTTATAAGACCAGGTTATCCTTTCTTATTTTTATCCAGTCTCATAGAATGATGGCATTTTTCAAATTTGCATTTTCTATTTATGGATAGAATTATTCTTATACAATAATAAACCCTATTTTCTTCATCTTGAATAACAAACATAAAATCTCCAAGAAGCATTCTACTTTTCAAAATCAGGATCATGTTAAATAACTTCTACATTTAAGGAGAGAGAAAAGCCCAGCCTAGGCAACATAGTGATGTTGCAGGACTTTCCTTAGTCCAGCTAAAGACGGGGTTCTTGTCCCTCCCACCGCCACGAAAATTTAGGCTCACAGTTTAAAGGGTGAATGAAGTAGAGTTTTACTGAGTGAAAAGGGAAAAAAAGGGGGGAACAAGGATCCTCGGCAAGGCCAGAGCCCCCTGCTAGAGAGCACCCGCCCACCCTTTGAATCCCAGGTTCCACACAGGAAGAGGAGGGGCCAGGCTCCTCTCCGCTGTGAAAGTCACGAACTTCCCAAGGCTCCACCTCAGCTGGCAGGCTGGTTGGAGTTTCTCCAGGGACCACCTCCCACCTGGCTGTCTCAGTGAGACCCCATTTCTATATATTTTTCTAAATTTTTAATTAGCTGTGTGTGGTGGTGCACCCCTGTAGTCCCAGCTACTTGGGAGGCTAAGGAGGGAAGATGGCTTGAGCCTAGGAGGTCGAGGCTGTGGCAGGCCATAATCGCACCACTGCACTCCAGACTGGGCAACAGAGCAAGGCCTCATCTCAAAAAAAGAAAAAGAAAAAAAAAATTAAAAATTAAATAAAGAAAGAAGAAAGAAAAGCCTATCAAATGAAGTAGGTTTTGTTGTTGTTGTTGTTGTTTTTCTTATAGAGCACTGTGAGTTACTCTTAGGGATGGCAGAAAAACCTCCAGAACTCTAAGTTTAGTGAATAGAACCAATACATGCCACTGGGACATAAATGTAAACAGTCAGAAGATAGAACTTGATCATATCCTAAACAATGAATTAATATATCTAGATCAGAAACTGGAAGGTTAAAACGTGGAGAAATGAAAGGGATTGGAAGGGCAAAATGTGTTAGGGATTAGCTAGCTAGCATGGTTCAAGGGAGAGACTATACAACAAGCACTATTCTCTGATGAGATTGGTTACTTTAACCAGCTTCTGACACAATCAGATAATAAGACCTCTCAAGCTGAAGACAGACCCCTAGTTGATTTTAACATCATTGGGCAAAATTATACAAAGCCTATCTTAGCAGCAATCAGTTTTTGGTGACACCACTATTTCTTCATGCCCCATCAAACTGCAGTAGATATATTGGAATTTAAACTCAGCATATATAGTCATCCAAAGTATCTCGAAAGGTTAAAAAAGATAGGAAGAAAATTATATATTGCTCTATGAAAACTATGAAAGGAGAGTGTCAGAAAGAAAGATAATCAACAGTGTCAAATACCACTGAGAAATCTAAGACAATGAGAAAAATCCGCCACGCCTCAGGATGAGGAACCCAGGGTTGCCTTCAGCAATCAGTTTGAGTGGCAGAGATGAGGGCTGAGGGAGCAGCAGACGTCAAGAGGGCAGAACAAGGAATGACTCTGCATTGAGAAAATGGAGTTCTGTCCTCAAACATGTAACAACAAAAGGATGAGGAAAAGAGGATAAAAAATGCAGCAAGGTCAAATGAAGGCTTTGGGGTTTGGGGTTTTTGTTTGTTTTTTTTCAGCAAGGAGGAAAAAGGATTATGTCTGCAGCCAGAAGAGAGAAGAAGAAATGAAAGGTGCTTAAGCTAGACAAAAAGGAGATAATTAAGAGAGAAAATCTTTGATTGCAGATGTTATAGCACCCACCAGGGAGAAAAGGGAGAGAACAGAGACAAGTGAAAACATAAGGTTAGTTTAAACTTAGAAAGAGGAAGTTCAGTTCCTCGCCTAAGATGGGGAAGAGAAAGAAATAGCCACAGAGTTGTTTTGGAATGGATTAAAAGGCTTATCTCACATGGTCTTTATTTTGCCAGCAAAGTAACACATAGCCCCTGTCAAAGGAGAAGGGGACAGGGAGGGGCACCAAGAGGAGGGTGCAGGAGAGAAAAGGCTTAGAACAATAGTGGGCAGGAAACTGCAAAGAAATGGACACCTGACACCAGGTGTCAGTACCTACTCAGTAGATGTCTGAATAAATTGATGAGACATTTTAAAAGACCAGGCTCAGTGGCTCATGCCTGTAATCTTAGCACTTTGGAAGGCTGAAGAGGTATGATAACTTTGGGCCAGGAGTTCAAGACCAGCCTGGGCAACATAGTGAGACCCCCATCTTTACAAAAAAGTAAAATAAAATAAAAGTTTTTAAAAAGACTTTTAAAAAATAGCTGGTTAGTAATGGGGAGAGCCCCATTGATCAGATGATAAAATTTTCTCATAACTTTTATGTCTTTCTGCAGTACCACTATAGTGTTGACAGTAGACTCACAGAATCAAAAGAAGAAAAGATAAATTACTGTCTTCACTGTGACCTGGTGGCTTTCCCTAGTGGTGCTAGAGGAAAAGTAAGAGCTCCAGGGTACCTAGGCTTTGCTTTGTAAGGATAGCATCAGTATTGGTACATACTTTGAAACACGGGCTGGGTAAGAATTTAAGGGTAGCCAGAAAAAAAATCTTGGTATGAACTTCATTTATCAGTACTTTATCATAAATTCATCATTGTATCTTCAAATTTGTGATTTTTTTAAATGTTGACACCTTTTGTTTGTGAGGCTGTTCTCAGTCATCTGCTCTTGGCACTTCACACCACTCACCCGAAGAGCTCAAGCAATCATAGTTACTGTGACCACATCAGTGCTGACGAGAACAAAACATTTTCAGATCTTGTCTCTCCCACAAACACCAGGACCATAGTTGATCTACGTACAAGGGATCTCCACTTGAATAGCCTGCTGTCATTGCAAGTTCAATATATTCAAAACCAAACCTGACACCTTTCAAAAAACACCCCAGCTGCACTTCTGTAACTGGCAAGATCCAGTCAGGAGACAGAAACCATTCCAGTATATGGAAAGAATTAAATGTAAAGGATTGTTAAGTAATTATAAAGTTGTTAATTAGGTAACTGAAAGAGCAAAAAGAGAACTCTAAAGGACCACAGAGATAGCAATTGAAGAATGCAGTTGCCACCCCTACAGCTGAGGGAACGAAGGAAAGAGGCCAGGGTGATTAAAACTTTGAAGCTTAGGCCGGGCACAGTGGCACACGCCTGTAATCCCAGCACTTTGGGAGGCTGAGGCGGGTAGATCAAAAAGTCAGGAGATCAAGACCATCCTGGCCAACACTGTGAAACCCCGCCTCTACTAAAAATACAAAAATTAGCTGGGTGTGGTGGCACACGCCTGTAGTCCCAACTACTTGGGAGGCTGAGGCAGGAGAATTGCTTGAACCCACGAGGCGGAGGTTGCAGTGAGCCGAGATTGCGCCACTGCACCCCAGCCTGGCAACAGAGCGAGACTCCATCTAAAAAAAAAAAAAAGGCTCCCCCAGAACTGAAATTCATATATCTGAGAAGAGAGCACCACTGATGTCTCTGAGTGGGCATGATAAGACCAGCTCTGCAAGTGTTAGAAAGATAGGAACCTGGATACAGTTCCTGGATGAGAGGCACTGCCAGAATGAAGAAGTGCCACTTGATGGTGTTCACAGGATGCAATTAGATAGGAAACCCACACGGAACAAACTAGAGGTAACAATTCATTCTCCCACCTCCAGCCTTCTAGCCCCGATCTAGCATTCCTCATTGGCAGAGTGGAACAGGGAGCCAGTTGGAGAAGCAGAAAAGCAGTTTGTGGACTATCAGCCCCAGAATCACAAAGCAGTGGGTTTGGAGCTAAGAGATAATAAATTAATAACTGACACAGCTTCTTAACTCTATTAGTTAGGGTCCAGCCAGAAAGCAGAAACCACTCTAAGTATTTCAGAAGGATTTTACCACAAGGAATTGGTACATGGGTAAGAGAAGAGCTAAGAAGCCAAAAGGGGCACAACGAAGCAATCTGGAAATGCAACAGTAGGCATCTGCCGCCACCCCTTAGGCTGGAGGGACAATGGGAATTAGTGGAGTTAGTGGAGCCCAGAATTTAAGGGCATCCAGAGGTCGCAAGAATCATGGCAAGGTCTGCATGGAGGGAACTAGGATCGTGGAGAGAAAGGCTGTCTGGCCAAGGAGGAAGAGATGTTGCTGCTAGGAATAATACAGGAAGCAGAGAGAACAGGAGAGAACTACCTTGGGTTCTCTTCCCCCCGTCTACACTCTTGGGCCAGTGACTTTTGTGAACTTAAAAGTATCTGAGACAAGTCTCAATCAATTTAGAAAGTTTATTTTGCCAAGGCTAAAGACGCGCCTGTCACACAACCTCAGGAGGCCCTGACAACATGCGACCAAGGTGGTTGGGGTACAGCTTGCTTTTATACATTTTAGAGAGACATAAGGCATCAATCAATACATGTAAGATTTACATTGGTTTGATCTAGAAGGGCAGAACAACTCAAAGGAGGGAGGTGGGGGGTGGGTCTTCCAGGTCATAGGTAGATTTAACAATTCTCTGCTGGGCACCATGGCTCATGCCTGTAATTGCAGCACTTTGGAAGGTCAAGGCAGGCAGATCACCTGAGGTTGGGAGTTTGAGACCAGCCAGAGCAACATGGAGAAACCCCGTCTCTACTTATTTATTTATTTATTTTTTGAAACGGAGTCTCACTCTGTCGTCCAGGCTGGATTGCAGTGGCTCGATCTCGGCTCACCGCAACCTCCACCTCCCAGCTTCAAGCTCTTCTTCTGCCTCAACCTCCCAAGTAGCTGGGACAACAGGCTTGTGCCACCATACCTGGCTAATTTTTGTATTTTTAGTAGAGACGGGGTTTCACCATATTGACCAGGCTGATCTTGAACTCCTGAGCTCAGGTGATCCACCTGCCTCGGCCTCCCAAAGTGCTGGGATTACAGGTGTGAGCCACTACGCCCAGCCCAATTTTTTGTTTGTTTGTTTGTTTGTTTGTTTTGAGATGGGGGTCTTACTCTGTCACCCAGGCTGGAGTGCAGTGGTGCGATCTTGGCTCACCGCAACCTCCCCTCCCAGGTTCAAGCAGTTCTGCCTCAGCCTCCTGAGTATCTGGGACTACAGGCACGCACCACCATGCCTGGCTAATTTTTGTATTTTTAGTAGAGGTGGAGTTTCACCATGTTGGTCAGGCTGGTCTCAAACTCCTGACCTCCTGATCCACCCGCCTCAGTCTTCCAAAGTGCTGGAATTACAGGTGTGAGCGACCGTGCCCAGCCTGTCTCTACTAAAAATACAAAATTAGCTAGGTGTCGTGGTACATGCTGGTAATCCCAGCTACTCGGGGGGCTGAGGCGGGAGAATTGCTTGAACCTGGGAAGCGGAGGTTGCAGTGAGCCAAGATCGCGTCATTGCATTCCAGCTTGGGCAACAAGAGCGAAACTCTGCCTCAAAAAAAAAAAAAAGAAAAGAAAAGAAAAAAGAAACCATTATCTGATTGGCATCAGGTTGAAAGAGTTATTATCAATAGAAAGGAATGTCTGGGTTACAGTGAGGGGTTGTGTAAACCAAGGTTTTATCCTGCAGTTGAAGCATCCAGGTAGCAGGCTTCTGAGAGGGTAAATTCTAAATGTTTCTGATCAGACTTAAGATACGTGTTGATGTCAATGCTGGTCGGGTTTTTCCTGAATTCCAAAAGGGAAGAGAGTATAATGAGGCATTTCCAACCCTCTCTTCCGTCATGGCCTGAGCTAGTTTTTCAGGTTAATTCTGGAATGCCCTTGGCCAAGAGGAGGGGTCCATTCAGATGGTTGGGGGGTCTTAGAATTTTATTTTTGGTTTACACTTCCATTGCCAGAACCCATCCAGAAGTCAGGGTGCAAGATAACCTGGGAAATGTAGTTTCATGTGATACGAGTCAGAGACGGTAAAAGCAGAAAAGGATGTGGGAGCAACCAGGCAAATGGCCAGTTCATGGATGTATCCATTTATGTCAGTGACACAGCCCTGCCCTTTCCCGGCTTTCCTGCTCAGAATCCCCAAAATCTTTCGTTTTCTCCAGTTCAAGTTCTGCATTCCAGTCATCACCTGGTCTGCAGTCCTTTTCCCCTAAAAGGGCTCCAATATATCTCCATTTCCATCACATCGGCTCAACTTAATTCTGGCCCTCCTCACTGCAGATATTAATTATTGCCATATTCTCTTCCTAACTGTGCTTGAACCTCCAGTTTTTATCTGCTACTGTCCCTTCTACGAGGTCTATTCCAGGAGTCACCAAACTATGGCCAATCAACCAAATCTAGCCCATGACCTGTTCTTATACATCCAGGGATTTTTAATTGATATATAATAGTCGTTCACATTTGGGGGGTATGTGTGATATTTTAATACCTGTATACAACATGTAATAATCAAATCAGTATAATTTGGATATCCTTCACCTCAAACATTTATCTTTTCTTTGTGTTGGGAACATTGTAATTTTCCTTGTACATAAGTTTTATTGGAACACTGAGTTAAAAGAAAAACTTCAGCCAAATTAAATTTAAGAATTAATTGAGCAAAAACTAATTCATGAATCAGACAGCCTCCTGAGCTAGAGCAGGCTCAGAGACTCCAGAGCAGCCACGCGATGGAAGGTTTATGGGCAGAAAAATGAAAGTGACATACAGAAAATGGAAGTGAGGTACAGAAACAGCTGGATTGGTTGTAGCTCAGCATTTGCCCTATTTGAACACAGTTTGAACAGTTGGCCATGTTTGATTGGCCGAAACAGTGATTGGCACAAGAGTAGGCTACAGTCCGTTTACAATTCCATTTAGGTTGTAGTTCGCAATGCACAAAGAAACCTTTAGGCTGAACTTAAAATATGTAAGAAGGTAGCTTTAGGTTAAACCTGAGATTTAGCGGCTGCCATGCTCATTCATTTACTTATTGTCTGTCACTGCTTTCATATTACAATGACAGACTTCAGTATTTGCAACAGAGACCATATGTATGCCCCAAAATATTTACTTTCTGGTCCTTTACAGAAAGGTTTGCTGATCCCTGAAATTAAACTGTCACTAATCCATTCTTTTTTTTTTTTTTTTTTTTTTGAGACAGAGTTTCACTGTTGGCTCCCAGGCTCCCAGGCTGGAGTGCAATGGCGAGGCTCACTGCAACCTCCGCCTCCCAGGTTCAAGCGATTCTCCTGCCTCAGCCTCCTGAGTAGCTGGGATTACAAGCACCCGCTCTCATGCCCAGCTAATTTTTGTATTTTTAGTAGAGACAGGGTTTCACCATGTTGGCCAGGCTGATCTCGAACTCCTGACCTCCAGTGATCTGCCCGCCTCGGCCTCCCAAAGTTCTGGGATTACAGGCATGAGCCACTGCGCCTGGCCCACTAATCCATTCTGTTACCAAACTAATCTTCCTAAAATACCCTTCCTGTGGCCGGGCACGGTGGCTCATGTGTCTGTCTAATCCCAGCACTTTGGGAGTCCAAGGCGAGCAGATTAGCTGAGTTCAAGAGTTTGAGACCAGACTGGCCAACATGAAGAAACCCATCTCTATTAAAAATACAAAAATTAGCCAGGCATGGTGGTGTGTGTCTGTAGTCCTAGCTACTCAGGAGGCTGAGGCAGGAGAATCACTTGAACCTGGGAGGCGAAGGTTGCAGTGAGTCGAGATCACGCCACTGCACTCTAGCCTGAGTGACAGAGTGAGACTCCGTCTCAAAAACAATAATAAAAATAAATGGCCAGGCACGGTGCCTCATGCCTGTAATCCCAGCACTTTGGGAGGCTGAGGACAGTGGATCACCTGATGTCAGCAGTTTGAGACCAGCCTGGCCAACATGGGAAAAACCCGTCTCCACTAAAAATACAAAAATTAGCCAGGCATGGTGGTGCACGCCTGTAATTCCAGCTACTCAGGAGTCTGAGGCATGCGAATCATTTGAACCCGGGAGGCAGAGGTTGCAATGAGCCGAGATTGTGCCACTGCACTCCAGCCTGGGCAACACAGCGAGACTCTGTCTCAAAATAATAATAATAATAATAATAAAAATAAATAAAATACCCTTTCTCGTGTCATTTTCTTACCTTCAAATCATTTCTTATGTCTATCCAAAGTCCACAGCTTGTCATGATTCAATGTTTTCCCAAACTTGATGCCATATTAAATCAATATTTAAATCAATGACTTCATGAGACTGTCAATATATCTTAATACAATGCCCAGTACACTGAACAATCAATAATTAAGGTATCATTGAAGTTATTTCACCTGCCCTACTATTGCCATTTGCCACATATCTTTCTACTCTAGTCAGGCTTGCCCCAGTTTTTGTGTCTGTATTACCAATAATATACCAATTACTTTTTAAACTAGTATATAGGTTGAATCGTGTCTTCCCAAAATTTGTGTAAATCCTAAGCCCCAGTACTTGAGAATGTGACTATATTTGGAGATAAGGTCTTTAAAGCATTGCTTTGGTTAAAATGAGGTGCCCTGTTTTTTTTTTCAGGGTGGGCCCTAATCCAATGTGACTGGTGTCCTTGTAAGAAAGAGAAATTTAGGCATACCAGGAGACACCAGAAACATGTGCAGACAGAGGGAAAACCATGTGAAGACAGAGTGGGAAGGTAGCCACCTGCAAACCAACGAATCAGGCCTCAGAAGAAACCAAGCCTACTGGTACCTTGATCATGGACTTCTAGACTCCAGAACTACGAGAAAATAAGTTTCTGTTGTGTAAGCAACCAAGTGCATGGTATTTGGGTATGGCAGCTCTAGCAAACTAATACAAATATTATCTAAGAGTATAAACAAAATATGTAATCGTTACAATAAATGTTAAAATTACAGAAAAATATAAAGATGGAAATAAAAATCAACTATAATTCCATCAACAAGTGATAACCATCATAAAATATTTGGAGGGCAGGCATGGTGGCTCATGCCTGTAATCCCAGAAATTTGGGAGGCTGAGGCAGAAGGATCACCTGAGCCTAGGAGTTCAAGACCAGCCTGGGCAACACAGGGAAACCCTGTCTCTGTAAAATAAATAAATAAATTATATTAAAGTAAATAAAATGCTTGGAGTATTTTCTTCCAGGATTTTTTCTAAGATATGAATTTTTTTCATTTTCACAAAATTACCATCATAATGTACTTACAATTTTATATTCTGCTTCTTTTACATAATTATGAACATTTTTATTTCATCATGGACATTTTACCACCTTGTTATCAAAAACATTTTTTGAAATGGCTACATATTGTTCTATTGAATGAATACAGCCTAAGTCATTTCTATTCCCCTATTGATTAAAATGTGGGTTGTTTCCATTTTTAATCATTTTATTTATTTTTCTTTATTTTTATACATTTTTGTCTTTTTTTGACTTGCCTCAGGATCAGCCAGTGTCACACAACAGTCAAAGCTGTCATCACTTCCCTCCAATTTTCATCTTTTTTGGTGTTTTTTTGGTGAGTTTTGGGGTTGGTTTGTTTGTTTGTTTGAGACAGAGTCTCCCTCTATTGCCCAGGCTGGAGTGCAGTGGTGGGATCTAGGCTCACTGCAACCTCCGCCTCCTGGGTTCAAGCAATTATCCTGTCTCAGCCTCCTGAGTAGCTGGGACTACAGGCACATGCCACCACACCCAGCTAATTTTTGTATTTTCAGTAGAGACGGGATTTCACCATATTGGTCAGGCTGGTATCGAACTCCTGACCTCAGGTGATCCACCTGCCTCGCCCTCTCAAAGTGCTGGGATTGCAAGCATGAGCCACCACGTCTGGCCAATTTTCATCATTTTAAATAACACTGTAATTAACCTCTGTGAATATAACTGTGATTAATTTCCTACGTGGAAATCTTTATGAAGGAATTACAGGTTAAACTTTATTGCAGGCCAGTCTTCACAGTGTCCTCCACATACCCCACTAATCACTGCTTCCAGGCCTGCTGTCTTGCTCCCTCTGCCTGGAAGCACCAATCAAAATCTCACCAACACTATTCTGTCATAAATGTCCCCTGACTGTTGTGACTCCATGTCAGTTTCACCCTCACAGTTACCCTGTATTTTGTTACCTCAAATTTCATTACACACTCTACTTAAAAGTACTTTAATCATGTCATGTATAGGTATTTTCTCTATATCTAGACTATAAATTTCTCAGGCTTTTTTTTTTGGTATCCCGGATTATTAAACACAGTGCTGAAAATTTAACCAAATAAAAAAACATTAAAAACCCATGTTTTAAAATAAATATATATTTGTTTAAAAGGAAGATTAAATAGAACTACTGGTATCATACTCTGTAACAAAAGTGGTTTTACATTCATTACAGAGTGATGTCTTAGAATGTTTGAAATTAAATATAATTTAGGAATATTAGCAATGGCAACAAAAGCCAAAATAGACAAATGGGATATAATTAAACTAAAGAGCTTCTGCACAGCAAAAGAAACCACCATCAGAGTGAACAGGCAACCTACAGAATGGGAGAAAATTTTGCAATCTACCCATCTGACAAAGGGCTAATATCCAGAATCCACAAAGAACTTAAACAAATTTACAAGAAAAAATCAACCCCATCAAAAAGTGGGCAAAGGATATGAACAGACACTTTTCAAAAGAAGGCATTTATGCACCCAACAGACACATGAAAAAATGCTCATCATCACTGGTCATCAGAGAAATACAAATCAAAACCACAGTGAGATACCATCTCACACTAGTTAGAATGGCAATTATTAAAAAGTCAGGAAACAGGTGCTGGAGAGGATGTGGAGAAATAGGAATGCTTTTACACTGTTGGTGTGAATGTAAACTAGTTCAACCATTTTGGAAGACAGTGTGGCGATTCCTCAAGGATCTAGAACTAGAAATACCATTTGACCCAGTGATCCCATTACTGGGTATATACCCAAAGGATTATAAATCATGCTACTATAAAGACACATGCACACATGTTTATTGTGGCACTATTCACAATAGCAAAGACTTGGAACCAACCCATACGTCCATCAATGACAGACTGGATTAAGAAAATGTGGCACATATACACCATGGAATACTATGCAGCCATAATAAAGAATGAGTTCATGTCCTTTGTAGCAACATGGATGAAGATGGAAACCATCATTCTCAGCAAACTATCACAAGGACAGAAAACCAAATACAGCATGTTCTCACTCACTCATAGGTGGAAATAGAACAATGAGATCACTTGGACACAGGGCGGGGAACATCACACACTGGGGCCTGTCTTGGAGTGGAAGGATGGGGGAGGGATAGCATTAGGAGAAATACCTAATGTAAATGATGAGTTAATGGGTGCAGCAAAACAACAGGGCACAGGTATACATATGTAGCAAACCTGCACGTTGTGCACATGTACCCTAGAACTTAAAGTGTAATAATAAAGAAAAAAGTATTAGGCCCCATGAGGGATAAATATTGACTTATGTGTATCTCTACTGCCTAGAATAGTCCCAAATATATAATGAGCACTCGATAAATATTTTACAGAATAAATGTTGAATGGATGAATGAACTTTTACATGGTACTGTAACAGGAATTATTTAATTGTAATGTAGCTAATTCCACTTCTTAAATAGCAAATCCCTAGAGATCATATCTTTTAAAGGATTGCCTGATTAAGCACAAACAGCATTCTGCATAGGGAGAAATCATCCGTGCATAATTAATGACCGAAAATCACACTTAGGTCTTTAATATGGAGATGTGATATTACAAACAATGAAAACTCAGAGTCCCTCAAAAAAAAACAGTGTATTTTTGCAAAAGGCGATATTGTTTTCCTTTATTGTTCATTCTGCTTGGAATGCCATGCTATTTTCTTTATTTTTATCTTTCTTTCTCTGTATCTATTAATTAAAGCCAAGATTAAAAATGGTTTCCTCTATGAAACCATCCCTGACGTATTCTTAGACATGATCTCTCTCACCAGAACTACCGAAGAACTTTATTCATTTCTCTCATAAAGCACCAAAGATTAAATGCCCATACCAGGTGAAAAAGCAAAGTAATTATCCACAGAATAAGCTTTTTAAATTCTTTCACTCAAAATATATTAATAGAGACAAATGTACTATTTTGACAGGGCAGTGGCCTCTGTAAACTGTTTTTTTACTTATGAATAAAATTTATTCATGTATAACTTACATAAAATGTGCCCATTTAAATGAATAGTTTGCTGAGTTTTGATAAATGTATTCACCTATGTAACCACCACAATAATCAAAATATAGATTATTTTTTTTTTTTTTGAGACGGAGTCTTGCTCTTGTCGCCCCAGCTGAAGTGCAAGGCACAATCTCAGCTCACTGCAACCTCTGCCTCCTGGGTTCAAGAAATTCTCCTGCCTCAGCCTCCCAAGTAGCTGGGATTACAGGTGCTAGCCACTATGCCCAGCTAACTTTTGTATTTTTAGTAGAGATAGGGTTTCGCCATGTTGGTCAGGCTGGTCTCAAACTCCTGACCTTGTGATCTGCCTGCCTCAGCCTCTCAAAGTGCTGGATTACAGGTGCGAGCCACTGTGCCCAGCCCTAAATTTCTTTTAGAGATGAGATCTCACTATGTTGCCCAGGCTAGTCTTGAAGTCCTGGTCTTTTTTTTTTTTTTTTTTTTTGAGATGGAGTTTCACTCCTGTTGCCCAGGCTGGAGTGCAATGGCGTGATCTTGGCTCACTGCAACCTCTATCTCCCAGGTTCAAGCGATTCTCCTGCCTCAGCCTCCCGAGTAGCTGGGATTACACACATGCGCCACCATGCCCAGCTAATTTTGTATTTTTAGTAGAGACGGGGTTTCTCTATGTTGGTCAGGCTGGTCTCAAACTCCCGACCTCCGGTGATCTGCCCACCTCAGCCTCCCAAAGTGCTGGGATTACAGGTGTGAGCCACCGCGCCCAGCCTCTTCTCTTATTTTTCTACTTCTTTTCTTATACTTACTTAAGGTCCAATTTGCTCTTTTCTTCTATCAAGATGGATGCTCATGTGATGTCAGCAAAATGGTGGACAACAAAGCCACCATTTGTCGGGTGGGATAATCCAGCCATTTGGTGGGACAATCCAAGCTTTCATTATCCCACAGAAACTTCATAAAACAACCAGAAATTAGCTGAACTAACGTGTAAGAGCTCCAAAAAACAGTTAAAAGTTTACAGTAACCAAGTGAATGCCCACCTTCAAAATGTTGAGAAAGTTTTGTGGTGTTTTTATTTGCCCTTGCCCCCTCCTCCTCCCTGATGTGGCAGTGCTCTTAGTCTGGAAGAGGCAGCAGCCTAATTCCAAGTTCCCTCCCTTAAATGGAAGGGAGAAGAGCAAAGCTTTTCACAAATTATTGTGTACATATGGGGGTTACCTAAAGGACTGGCCTCAGGTCTCAGAAAAGCGGTAGTCATTGCTCATGAAAGCTGCAAGGAGACTACAGACCCACTGACATATGGAGTAAAAGACTATGGGTGGATACATACAGTAGACCATCTAAGGCCCCAGGAGAAACTGGATTGAGACTCTTTAGGAAATAAGACATTCAAAAGCAGCCATGTATATGGGGAAATTGGGAAGTTACACATGCCCAGGTAAGACACTTGGTCAGAAAAGCCCTGAAAAGACCTTAAGCCTTCACCTCAGCTGATCCCTAGGCTCAAAGCAAGCCTCACTCATTGTTGAAGAACTGTACCAGTATAGAGCCAATCTGCAAGGACTAGGGGAGTTAGCTGTTTTTTCAAATGTCTAATTTCCAACAAAAACTACAAAAATTACAAGGCATACAAAGAAACAGGAAAACATGGCACATTCAAAGGAGTAAACTTAATTGGCAGAAACCATTTCTGAGGACACCCAGACATTAGACTCACCAAACAAAGACTTTAAGGCAATTATCTTAAATTTGCTCAAACAGCTAAAAGAAAACATGGACAAAAAACTAAAGGAAATCAGGAAAATGGTATATTAACAAAATTAGAATATCAAGAAAGGGACAAAAATTGTAAAAAGGAGCTAAACAGAAATTCTACAGCTGAAAGACACAATAACTGAAATGAAAATTCACTAGAGGAGCTCAAACACAGAAGAATCAGTGAACTTGAAAATAGGACAATTGAAATTTTCAAATCTGAGGAGCATAAAGAAAAATAAAGAAAAGTGGATAGGCCAAGTGAGGTGACTCATGCCTGTAATCCCAGCACTTTGGGAGGTCAAGGCAGGTGGATCACTTGAGGTCAGGAGTTCAAAAACAGCCTGGCCAACGTGGCAAAATCTCATCTCTGCTAAAAATACAAAAATTAGCTGGGCATGGTGATGAGTGCCTGTAACCCCAACTACTCAGAAGGCTTAGGCAGGAAAATTGTTTGAACCTGGGTGGCAGAGGTTGCAGTGAGCCAAGACTGTGTCACTGCACTCTAGCCTGGGCAACACAGTGAGGCTCTATCCCAAAAAAAAAAAAAAGTTGACAGAGACAAAGGAACTTGTGGAATACCATTAAGTAGACCAACATATGCATTACAATTCCCAAAGAGGAGATAAAGGGGCAAAAGGATTATTTAAAGAAATGGCTGAAAACTTCCCAAATTTGATGAAAGACACTAATCTACAAATCCAAGAATCTCAATAAACTCCAAGTAAAATAAATCCAAAGAGACTCACACTGAGACACATTATAATCAAACTGTTGAAAGACAGAGAATCTTGACAGCAGCAAGAGAGAAGCAACTCATAATGTAAAAGTGATCCTCAATAACACTATCAGCTGAAGTCCAATCACTCTGGAAAAAAAAAAAAACAACTATTGGCCATTTTCTCAGCAGAAACCTTGGATGCCAGAAGGCAGTGGGATAATACATTTAAAGTGCTTTAAAAAAAAAAAAAACTGTCAAGACAGGCATGCTGGCTCACACCTGTAACCCCCAATACTTTGGGACGCACCAAGGTAGCTGCGTAGATCACTAGAGCCCAGGAGTTTGAGACCAGCCTGGGCAACATGGTAAAGCCCTATCTCTACAAAAAAAACACAAAAATTAGTTGCACATGTAGTCTCAGTTACTCAGGAGCCTGAGGCAGGAAGATCACTTGAACCTGGGAGGTCAAGGCTACGGTGAGCCATGATCATGCCACTGCACTCCAGTGTGGGCAACAGAGAGAGATCTTGTCTATTTAAAAATATATATTTATATATATATGAGAAATCTACTCTGCCTGTTTTCCATAAAGGGAATAACAAAGCCTGGATGACAGCATATCTGTTTACCCTACAGTTCACTGAATATTTGAAGCTCACTCTTGACACCTACCCCTCAGAAAAAAAGATTCCTATCAAAATATTATTGCAGGCTGGGCACAGTGGCTTATGCCTGTAATCACTAGATTACAGGCAACATTTAAGGAGACCAAGGCAGGAAAATCACTTGAGGCCAGGAGTTCGAGACCAGCCTAGGCAACACAGCAAGACTCAGTCTCCATTAAAAAAAAAAAAAATTACTGATCATTGATAGTGCACGTAGTCACCCTATAGCTCTGATCGAGATGTACAAGGAGATTAATGTTGTTTTCACGCCTGCTAACACAAAATATTTTCCATAGCCAGTGGATCAAGAAGTACTTTTGACTTTCAAGTCTATTATTTAAGAAATATATTTTGTAAAGCTATGGCGGCCATATATAGCAATTCCTATGATGGATCTGGGCAAAGTAAATTGAAAACATTTTGGAAAGGATTCACCATCCTAGATGCCATTAAGAGCATTTGTGATTCATGGGAGGAGGTAAAAATATCAACATTAACAGGAGTTTAGAAGAAGTTGATTCCAGCTCTCATGGTTGATGTTGAGGGGTCTAAGACTTCATGCAGGGATGTAACTGCAGATGTGGTAGAAATAGCAAGAGAACTAGAATTGGAGGTGGAACCTGAAGATGTGACTGAATTGCTACAATCTCATGATAAAACTTTTAACAGATGAGGAGCTGCTTCTTCTAGACAAAGAAAGTGGTTTCTTGAGAAGAAATCTACTCCTGGTGAAGATGCTGTGAACATTGTTGAAATGACAACAAAAGATTTAAAATATCACATAAACTTAATTGACAAAGCAGCAGCAGGGTTTGAGAGGACTAACTCCAATTTTGAAAGAAGTTCTACTGTGGGTAAAATCCTATCAAACAGCATCACATGCTATAGAAAAATCTTTCATGAAAGGCACAGTCAATTGATGGAGCAAATTTCACTGTCTTATTTTAGGCCACCTCAACCTTCAGCAACCACCACCCTGATCAGTCAACCAACATCAAGGAAAAATATGACTTGCTGAAGGCTCAAATGATCGTCAACATTTTTAAGTAATAAAATATTTTCAAATTAAGGTATGTACATTGTTTTTTAAACATGTTATTGCACACTTAAGGGACTGCAGTATAGGGTAAACATAACTCTTTTTTTTTTTTTTTTTTTTTTGAGACAGAGTTTCGCTCTTGTTGCCCAGGCTGGAGTGCAATGGCATGATCTTGGCTCACTGCAACCTCCACCTCCCAGGTTCAAGCAATTCTCCTGTCTCAACCTCCCAAGTAGCTGGGATTACAGGTGCCCACCACCACCCTTGGCTAACTTTTATATTTTTAATAGAGATGGGTTTCACCATGTTGGCCAGGCTGGTCTCAAAGTCCTGACCTCAAGTGATCCAATGGCCCTGGCCTCCCAAAGTGATGAGATTACAGGCGTGAGCCACTGCACCCTGCCAAGACCTTTAATTACCTTACACAACAAAGTCTGGAGATAGACGGTTCCAAGCATGGTACAGCAGCTCAATATCATCAAGTATTTGGGTGTTTTCTATCCTTGCCTTCAATCATCTTCAGCACGTGAGTTTTTTTTTTTCTTTTTTTTTTTTTTGAGATGGAGTCTCACTCTATCGCCAGGCTGGAGTACAGTGGCACAATCACGGCTCACTGCAACCTCTGCCTCCCGGGTTCAAGTGATTCTCCTGCCTCAGCCTCCCAAGTAGCTGGGATTACAGGCGCCCGCCACCATGCTCGGCTAATTTTTGTATTTTTAGTAGAGATGGGGTTTCACCATGTTGGCCAGGATAGTCTCGATCTCTTGACCTCGTGATCCACCCGCCCGGGCCTCCCAAAGTGCTGGGATTACAGGCCGGAGCCACCGCGCCCGGCCTGCACGTGAGCTTTTCATCTCGAAACTTGTCCCCTCATGGTCAGTCCTCACACCACCCCACTTACAGAAGAAAAAATGGAAAGGTGAAGTCTCCTCTGGAAGCTTTGTCTTTTTATCTGGGAGGAAAATATTTCCCAGCGGCTGCCTCCTCTTCATTTCTGTCAGACTCTAGACTACCCTCAAATTTCATTGGACCTGCGATTACAATATTACCTAGCAATAAGAATCAAAAGAATCGAACATCATTGAGTGGGAAAAATCCTCTGCAAGTACAGCCAAGACTTTTCTGAGGCTATTTTTAAACTGACGAATCAGAGGACAATCGCGACATTAGAGGAAAATTACCCAGGTTTACGCCATCACAAACGATGATAGCTTACGATGATAGCTAACCTGGCTCTTCGACTTCCTTTCAATCTCCAGAAAAGGCTCTCTGCGTGCTCATGGTAACGCGGCTTTTCACATTTTTACCCACTTCAAATATGGCCGCCAAGCTCGGTTCTCTTTTACCACCTGATCTGCGGCAACAACTCTGGCTTCATGCCCGCTTCCAAAAGTGCTTCCTCTCGCGGGGTTGTGGTTCTTAGTGCGCAGGCGCAAAAGCAAGTCCTCTTCCGGACAAAATGGCGATGGGACTGATGTGCGGACGCCGGGAGGTTCTGCGCCTGCTACAGTCCGGGCGTCGGGTAAGGATGCCCCGGGGCTGAGCACCGGGATGCTGCCCTGACCCAGTGAACCAAGCCCCAGGACAGCTCCTGCTAGGGGTATGAGCAGACGCTGACCCGCTCACCGGGACCTGAATGTCATGACCTCGGATCATGTGAGGACGCGCTAGGGTTAGTCCCCAACACTGTGGGCTCAGCAGCCCGGTGTCAGCTTCTGAAATTGGCTTCGCCCCTGGCGAGAGCACTTCGGCCTAGTTCTCAGGGCCCCCCGATGTGAGTCTACGATAACTGAGATGCGGCGAACCGGAATTCAAGCTTTGTTCTGCAGGCATCGCCAGCTGCATGCCTTCGGGCTAGCGGTCTGCGCGCGGTAATAGCAATGTCTGCACCTGTAGTGGCCGGGCTGCTTGCTTCCTGGGAAGTTAGCATAATGAATCCCCTTTGCCCCCACGCGAGGACTTCTGCTCCCGGTAAAGGGGCTCCATCATCCTTTTACACGCTTAGGTCCACAGCGTCACAGGGCCCTCGCCATGGCTCGGGAAACCGCTGATCGCACGGCTCCTATTCCCAGCAGCCCGGTGCTGCTGTCGCCCACACTACCTCTTCCTTGCGGCTTCCGGCCCCCGCAGCCTCAGTACCTCTGCCATCTCGTTTGCAGAAGTCCAGGTAAGAGGCCTTTCGTTCCTGCAATATTAGGAGTGGTGTTTCCTGGTTAGTTTCATATTCTGTTTTGTTTGGGAGCAGGGGGAATATGAAGCAGAGTTCTTGTCCACGCTCCACACAGCTCTCCAAAATGGTAGCATCTCTGCTTGGGATGAATTTTCAATTCAGTGGGGAAATGATTGGAAGTACAACAGGAGAGATGTTATATTGGGTTTTCTGAGCTGTTTTAAAGAAAAGTAATTGTTTCTTGTTAATATATGATAAAAGTCATAATAGTAATATTCAAATGGCTGACGTTTGGGAAACAGTGATAAAAGAAATAACTTCCCAGCATGAAGGGAAGTCATGGAATCTTACTCAAAGTAACTTCTCTTCCTACCTATTGATAAAAATGAGATGTCCTTTTTAAGCTTGAATTCCACGTACACTAGGGTAACCTGGAAGAACAAGAAGTAGAGAGAACAGAACCCAGTACTGGTTATTTTAAGAAGGTCTCACTTTCTATGTGTTCACTACTGAATAAATATCATACAAGGCTTTCTTTCACACAGGTTCAGGCCCCTCCTGTTGTTCCTGCAACTCCCTCACCCGCAGCGGTACCTGAGGTGGCTTCTGGAGAGACTGCAGATGTAGTCCAAGCTGCTGCAGAGCAGAGCTTCGCTGAACTGGGGCTGGGGTCATACACCCCAGTGGGACTGATCCAGAATTTACTGGAATTTATGCATGTTGACCTGGGCCTACCTTGGTGGGGGGCCATTGCTGCATGTAAGGGGAATATACCCTGGACACGGGTTAGGGATAGAACCTCATAGATGGCAATTATTTGAATGGATTCAGGAAGTAGTTGCAGAAACTCTGGGATCAGAAAAGCAGATGATTTCAAATGAGCAATAGAGGCACATGATACCTAGATGCAGTCTACCTATATTTCTTAAAGAGCATTATAAAACCACCAGATCATCTGGGATTCAAGAAGTATAGATATTTGAATACAAACATGGGGTTAGAGTCAGGGGACCTTATTAACAGTCATGAAGCTGTCCTGGTTTAGAAGAATAGAGCTTCGAGTCAGGCACTTAAACCCCCAAATTCGGAAGTCACTCACATTGCTTTTGTAAAGGCTGAAACTCTGCTTTGAATTATGTGTCTCTCTGCCACCTTGCTCCATCAATGATCTCTTCTCTCCCCTGTGTCTTCAACGTTTCCCTCCTTATTGCCCTACCCTGAACATGTAAACATGCTCAAGCATACCCATGTGTTACTTGGGGGAAAATTTCTTCACTTCATCCTTAGTTCCCCTTCACCTACTACCCTATCTTTCTTCTTCCTTTGATGGCTGTTATTTATTTATTTTGTTGTTGTTAATTTTTGTGGATACCTAGTAGGTGTATATATTTCTGGGCTACATGAGATGTTTTGATACAGGCCTGCAAGGTGTAATAATCACATCATGGAGAATGAGATATCTATCCCCTCAAGCACTTATCCTTTAAGTTACAAAGAATCCAATTACACTTTATATTTTATTTTATTTTATTTTATTTTATTTTTTTAAACAGAGTTTTGCTCTGTCACCCAGGCTGGAGTGCAGTGGCCTAATCTCGGCTCACTGCAACCTCCACCTCCCAGGTTCAAGTGATTCTAATGTTTCAGCCTCCCAAGTAGCTGGGACTACAGGTGTACCACCACACCTGGCTAATTTTTACATTCTTTATTTTAAAATATACAATTATTACTGATTATAGTCACCCTGTTGTGCTATCAAATAGTAGATCTTATTCTTTCTAACTAATTTTTTTTTTACCCATTAATTATTCCCAACCCTGACTACCCTTCCCAGCCTCTGGTAACCTTCCTTCTGCTCTCTGCCCATGATTTCATTTGTTTTGATTTTTAGATCCCACAAATAAGTGAGAACATGGTGATGTTCGTCTTTCTGTGCCTGCCTTATTTCACTTAGCATAGTGATCTCCAGTTCCATCCACGTTGTCACAAATGACTGGGTTTCGTTCTTTTGATAGCTATTACTTAAAAGATTGCTCTGCATCCAATGAGCCTACTTCTTTCCATTTACTCTCTCAGCCATCTGGCTTTTACTCATATCGCCTGATTTGAACTGCCAGTAACATAATTGCTAAATCCACTTTTATTATACTTGGTCTTTCTGCATTAGACACTTTAGACCTTAAAATCAATCCTTTCCCAGGCGTGGTGGCTCATGCCTGTAATCCCAGCACTTTGGGAGGCCGAGGCAGGAAGATCACAAGGTCAGGAGTTTGAGACCAGCCTGGCCAATATTGTGAAACCCCATCTGTACTAGAAATACAAAAATTAGCGAGGTGTGGTGGCAGGTGCCTGTAGTCCCAGCTATTTGGGAGGCTGAGGTGGGAGAATCGCTTGAACCTGGGAAGCAGAGGTTGAAGTGAGCCAAGATTGCGCCACTGCACTCCAGCCTGAGCGACACAGCAAGAGAACGAGACTCTGTTCAAAAAAATAAATAAATAAAGTTAATCCTTTGACTTTTATGATAACCTTTCCTGATTTTTCTCCCTGTCTTTCTGACCATACTTTTGCATCTCCAGATTATCCTACCTACCCCTTCAGTGCCAGTAGTCTGGATTCTATCCTTAGCTCCCTTCTCTTTCTACTCCACATCATTCATCATAATGTTGATAAAGCCTAAACCTATAACCTAGTCTCATATTTGACATCACCATGTTCTCACTTATTTGTGGGATCTAAAAATCAAAACAAATGAATGACCAGGAGAAATGAAGTGTGAGAAAAGAAATATGAAGGAGCTAAAGCAGTAGGCCATCAGATTATTTCCTACTCCAGGGATTTCTAGAACAATGGCTTTCAGACTTCCTTCCTGGAAGCCCCAGAGTTTTGTAAAGGGACCTCTGAGCAAGGTGAAGGCTGCCACATAAACAATCCTGTGGCCAGGCTTTTCCTTTGCTCAGGGCAGCTTTTTTTTTTTTTTTTTTGTACATTGGGGCTACATGTACAGTTTGATGGAGCGGGGAGGCTCTTTTGATCACAGAAAAGTTTGGAAGCTATTGATCTAGAAAAGTGCTCTGTCACCTTTTTGTTTGAGGAAACAAACAGGATTCCTAATCATCTGCTTAGAGAAGTTAATGCCATACTTTTGTGATGCCGAATCAGAGAACTGAGTCTTAAAGAAACTAATTCATACCCCTGACCCTAATTCTGGGCCTCTTAGGCATAAGTCACAGAATGGACAAGGCAAGAATAAGATCCTTTCAATAAGGACCTAAAAACCTTCAGCCTTCTAGCTGCAGAACTGCTTTAATTTCACTCCAATCCTAGTTTGTATTTTCCAGGTACAGTCTTGGCCCGCTGCCTCATTTTTCCTCTCATCGTGATGGGCCAGCGAGAGGCAGCCAAGATCCACAATCACTTGCCAGAGATCCAGAAGTTTTCCAGTCGAGTCAGAGAGGCCAAGTTGGCGGGAGACGATATTGAGTGTGAGTCAGTTGCAGAATGAGCATGGGAGAGGACCACATTTGCACTTTTCCTTACATTCTGCTGGGGGAAAGGAACAATGTGAATCAGAAGTTGCCACAGTCGGGAAAGTTCTAAAGATTTATCTGTTTCTTGGGCCTAATGCTCCCAAGGACTGGCCAGGGTTGGTTCGAAATTTCACAGGCCAGGTAGATGATGAGGATGTTCACCTGCACTGATGTAACTGTTACTCCAACCATTAATTTCCCCTCACCTCACAGTTTACAAGGCTTCCTCGGAGATGGCATTTTACCAGAAAAAACATGGTATTAAACTCTTTAAACCTCTCATTCTTCCTCTGACTCAGGTGAGCAAAAACATTTCCTTCCTTATTTCATCCTGTACCCATCAAATTTCCTCTCTGTGTTTGATGTGCCCCAGGCCCCCCCAAAAAACAGGTGGTGGTGGATTATACATGGCTTTCAGTAGTGGAGTGATGAAAATGTTTCCTCTGGTAAAGCATGCTGACACTGTTTATCTTGTGTAATAGGCCCCAATCTTCATCTCCTTCTTCGTTGCTTTGAGAGAGATGGCCAACCTTCCTGTGGTCAGCCTGCAGACAGGTGGCCTCTGGTGGTTCCAGGATCTCACGGTATCCGATCCCACCTACATGTTACCACTGGTAGTCACCGCCACAATGTGGGCTGTCCTTGAGGTAAGCCCAGATTGGCCAAGTGCCAGGCCTGCAAAGTGAACTGGGATTGGAGGGTAAAGTAATTGTACAGAAGGGTCATCCTTCACTTGCTGGAGAAAGAGTTGATGGGTAAGAGATTAGAGACAGGTTCACTGAAACTGACAGCTTTCTCACTTTTCTACCCCACTTCTTTTGGCAGCTAGGTGCTGAGACAGGTGTGCAAAGTTCTGACCTTCAGTGGATGAGAAATGTGATCAGAGTGATGCCCCTGATAGCCTTGCCCGTAACCCTGCATTTCCCCACGGTATGTAATGCCTTATGGGCTGGCTCCAAGGCCTTCTGCCTAGCCTAGCCACCTAGCAAGCTGACCAGGGATACATCTTCTGAGTCCCTTCTCTGTGTTCTCACCCAGGCAGTGTTTATGTACTGGCTCTCCTCCAATTTGTTTTCCCTGGGCCAAGTATCCTGTCTCCGGATTCCAGCAGTACGCACTGTACTTAAAATCCCCCAGCGTGTTGTACATGACCCTGACAAATTACCTCCACGGGAAGGCTTCCTAGAGAGCTTCAAAAAAGGTAAGAACTCGTCCTCTGTGAAACAGGACTAGGGAGAGGGGTCTAAAAATAGGAATGCAAGTGACTGTCTTGCACCTCTTTACACAGGCTGGAAAAATGCTGAAATGGCGCGTCAGCTGCGAGAGCGTGAACAACGCATGCAGAATCACTTGGAGCTAGCAGCCAGGGGTAAATAGTCCTTTCAGGCCAAAATTCTGTCTTTTGTTTCTTCTTTCTGTTCTTCGTTGAGATTTGTTTTCTCTTCTCCCCTTAGGTCCCTTACGACAGACCTTTACCCACAACCCTCTCCTACAACCTGGAAATAATAACCCTCCCAATATCCCTAGCAGCAGCAGCAGCAGCAGCAGCAGCAGCAGCAGCAAACCAAAGTCAAAGTATCCCTGGCGCGACACGCTTGGCTGACTTACGTTCCGTGCGCATTCTGGCAGGAACTCTGTCTCTTCAAAGACTCATCCTCAAAACAAGACTTGACACTGTGTCCTTGCCCCAATCCTAGGAACTGTGGCACACAGAGATGTTCATTTTAAAAACGATTTCACGAAACACTCTTATACTCATGTTTATAAGAGAGCCCTGGGTAGCCAAGTGATCTTCCCATTCACAGAGTTAGTAAACCTCTGTACTACATGCTGCTTCCTGATACTTATTGAACAGGGAAATGAGTGTGTGCTTCAGAAAACTGAAGAATACCCAGCACTTTGGGAGGCCGAGGCGGGCGGATCACCTGAGGTCAGGAGTTTGAGACCAGCCTGGCCAACATGGGGAAACCTCATCTCTACTAAAAACACAAAAATAGCCACGCGTGGTGGCGCACACCTATTGTCCCAGCTACTCGGGAGGCTGAGGCAGGAGAATTACTTGAACCTGGGAGGTGGAGGTTGCAGTGAGCCAAGACTACGCCACTGCACTCCAGCCTGGGCAACAGAGAGAGACTCTGTCTCAAAAAAAACCGAAGAATAGAGTGGGTCATGATTGCTTTTGCTGGCCCATGGCATTAGAAAATACAGTGTTTTAACCTGGCATTAAGGGTTTAAACTTCCACCCAGGCACAGTGGCTCACGCCTGTAATCCCAGCACTTTGGGAGGCTGAGACGGGCAGATGGCCTGAGGTCAGGAGTTTGAGACCAGCCTGGCCAACATAGTGAAACCCTGTCTCTACTAAAAATACAAAAATTAGCCAGTCGTGGTGGTACACGCCTGTAGTTCTAGCTACTTGGGCAGTTGAGGCAGGAGAATCACTTGAACCTGGGAGGCAGAGGTTGCAGTGAACCAAGATCAAGCCATTGCACTCCATCCTGGGCAACAGAGTAAGACTCCGTCTCAAAAAAAAAAGTTTAAACTTCCAACCCATACATGTGTTCTGTCCACATTTGGATTGCAGTCTAGAGGTGTGGCTGATAAGTTGAATGTTGAGACTGTATCTGAATATAATAACTGCATTTCTTGATTCCAAGATTACTTTAAAAATTTCAAGAAGTAGGCCGGGCGCGGTGGCTCACGCCTGTAATCCCAGCACTTTGGGAGGCCGAGGCGGGCGAATCACAAGGTCAGGAGATCGAGACCACGGTGAAACCCCGTCTCTATTAAAAATACAAAAAATTAGCCGGGCGCGGCGGCGGGCGCCTGTAGTCCCAGCTACGCAGGAGGCTGAGGCAGGAGAATGGCAATGGCGTGAACCCGGGAGGCGGAGCTTGCAGTGAGCCGAGATTGCGTCACTGCACTCCAGCCCGGGAGGCAGAGCGAGACTCCGCCTCAAAAAAAAAAAAAAAAAATTTCAAGAAGTAGATGTGTGCAAATTCTTAGTGATAATTAAGAATGAAAGTTCCAGTCTGGGCAAAGTGGCTCACACCTATAATCTCAGCACTTTGGGAGGCTGAGGCGGGTGAATCACTTCAGTCCAGGAATTTGAGACCAGCCTGGGCAACATGGCGAGACCTTGTCTCTGCTAAAAAGTTAGCTGAGCATGGTGGTGCTTGCCCATAGTCCCAGCTACCTGGGAGGCTGAGGTGGGAGGATAGCTTAAGCCCAGGAGGTTGAGGCTGCAGTGAGCCAAGATCATGCTGCTATTCTCCAGCCTTGGCCACAGAGCAAGATCCTGTCTCAAAAAGGAAGTTCATGTCATTTTTATGTAATAATCCAACATTTCACTAGAGCAGTTGAAGTGTTCTGTTGTCTGCCTTTGTGTAGAGCCTGGTTTATCAGCCTTCAGCAGCTAGCTTGAGAGAAAAGATGGATATACTTTCAAGCATAAGATTGTTTTTAGTCTTTGTGTTTCTAGGCTAATGGGAGCTGTCCTAGAGATACTATATAAAGTGAAGCCACTCGGACTTTAGGAACATAACTTTTTATTGTCATCCAGCACCTGTGATAGTTTGATGTCTCTCTAAAGGAGACAATTGGAAGATTGTGGGCCCTTTTAAAAGAAAAGAGGAGTAGGTAGGCACACTCAGGTGCTTCTAAAACCACCAAGCCCACACCTGACGTGCTCCTTTCCCCAGTCTCCTCTATTGTCCACTTTAAAAGTCTGGAACTGTATGTAGCAAAACAAATAAATTACTTCTCGTTTCAAAAAGTAAGTTCAAAGGTTGAAGCTGCCTAGGCCAGGCTTCTGGACAGGTGCCTCCAAAGAAGTGAGCTTTCCTTTTCAACTTCCTCAGCTCTAGCCAGTAGACCAGAAACCCCTGCTTTCCACATCAGGATTCCAGATGGTGTTTAGTTAGACTTGGGATCCCGTTGCTTGGGCATCTCTCCTCCATCTTCCAAATCCATTTCTGCAGCAACTGACATACACAGGACCTGGAGGTACCTTGTGGCAGACCCTACAAAGAAAACTTTTGAGTTGGAATTGAGAAGAGGTCAACTGGGCTGAGTTCAAGTGTCATTGAATGGAACTGGGCCTGAGGGGAGTGATTCCATTAAGCCGAAGGGTTCATAAGAAGGGGCTATGGCAAAGATGTCTTTGGAGGCTAGATTTACAGAAAAAGGCAAAAACCAAGCTCTACAATAGCTGAGCTGGTTTAAGGATGCAAGACTTACCCACGATCCTTCGGAGGTAAAGAGGTCGCTTATGTTCTGGCACTCTGATGATGAGGAAGTAAAAGGGCAGGCCTGAGAGGGCAATGGCAATGCCGATGAGGGAGTTGACGGTATCACTGTAAAGTGGAACAGCCACCAGGAAGATGGTGCAGAGGCAGAAGACAATCGGGAAGAAAACGCTGAGCTGAGGGCACAGGAAACACAACTGGGGTGGACAACTCAGGATTCTTAACAGCTAAAATAACCCCACCTCCCATAAGGATTAGCGCACTGAGCCTTCTTTCCATACCTTTCATTTCAACACAGTACTAACCACCAAGTCCCAGGCAAAGGTTTCTAAATAAAGTGTCTTGTAATAGTCCCCCGTAGCAGCAACTCTAGCTGTTTCAGATAGAGCAGAGGTAGGATGGAGTTGCCCTACCTTGAGGGGACGAGGTCGATCAGGCTCCTTCCAGCGCAGATAAAGCTGACCCACAATAGAAAGTCCCACAAAGAACCAGTAGCTGAAGCTGTAGTAGTTAATGAGCTGGAAGATGTCTTCCACGCACAAGTAGATCAATGCCATGATACCCTGTAAGTGTGAGCCCAAGTCAGCTCTTCTCAGGGCCTTTGTTACTCCAAAGGCTTTTCACTCCCTTTATACCTCCCAAATCCATCCCCCGTCGATCCTCAGAGTCTCCTGGTCCTATTCTGTTTTTAATCCCTTTAACACTCTAGTTTCAATACCTTATCCCCTCTGTTACAAGTCAGTAGTCTCAACTGGTTTTTCAACCTGTATAAAGCAAGCTTGAAACAATCCCTCAAAAGTCTTGCATAGGACCATTTCCATAATGGCTCCAACCTACATTATCCAGCTCTTATCTCCTCCTGCATGTTGAATATCCCGATTCTGAAAATCCAAAATGCTCCACTGAGCATTTGAGTGTCAAGTCAGCACTCAAAAAGTTTCAGATTTTTAGAGCACTGCAGATTTTGGATATTCAACCTGTATTAAAACCCATACTGCTTTGCCACAGGATTTTCTGATATTATTTCTCCTACCTAAAGCCCATCTCTACCATTTGCAACCCTAGCCATCAAGATGCACCTTTTTTTTTTTTCTGAGAACATTTTGGTGGATTTTAAGACACACATACACTTCTAGAAGTAATTCTTCATTCACCCTCTCCTCCTATGGAAGTGATCATTTCTTAAACACCATATCACTCACTGTCATGGCAATCAATCATTACAGTGTACTTTATGGCTTCTCTTAGAGCAGAGGTGTACCATTCCTTAGAGCATTTGGATTTTCCCTGTAGTGCCTGTAGCGGTTAGTATAGTGCCTTGCCCATGGTGAACATTCTGATCCACCAATAGTATTTCTATTGGAATTTCTTTTAGAGCTTTCAGGAAGCTAGAACAGTCGCTTCTGCTGTTACTAAAGTTTCCCCCACAATCATTTTCAGTCTCATCCTTGAGCTGACTTACATTGAACAGCAGAGAAGGCACTGGTGTGAACCGCTCAACATGGATCATGCAGATGGCATCAGGGAGATGGCCTTCTCTTGAGCCCACAAAGAAAAGCCTATGTCAGGTAAGATAGGAGAAGCTGAGAAAATTGGTGGACACGATGCAGCCTGGTTCACCTGCCACATGGCCCTCCCTTTCTGCCATCCCTTCCTTCAAAAGTGTTTGGATAATATAGACTGGAGCTCAGTATTAAGATTAATGACAACTGCAGGCTTCTGCTAGAAACAAGAAGAAAGAGGTTATGGTATCAATTGGAAAACACACGTAATCAAAGTCCGGGTCCTGTAAGTTCTACCGTCCACTGCCATAGCCCTTCAAAAGATGCCACTCTTACCTAGAAGCAGCCACAATGGAGGCATTGAGGCCACCAAAACAGGATAATGCAACTGATAGTGGAATTATCCAGTTAAATATTCCAAATATCTGATCTGCAAAAGTCTAAGGGAAAAGAATGGAAGACTCATTAGCAGGATCTAAAAGGGATGAAAGACATGGATGGGCATGCCCCAGATTCCCCTTATTAGGACTCCAACTCTTCTTCCACAGTGGGGGTAACAGGACCTTCTTGCAAGCCCCATATTCAAAATGAACTCCTTTCAAGGCCATCTACCCCCTTTCCAGGACTTTCAAGAGCCAGAATATACCCAGTACCCCACAAGTCACCCTCAACCTGCAAGTGAAAATCCTTTACCACAGCAACAGCATCACTGGCCAAGATGTCTCTCATGTCTAGCACAGTATAATAGGCCACATTGGTCAAGATATAGATGATGGTGACAATGGGCATGGAGATGCCAATGGAGAGGGGCAGGTTCCTACAGCCAAATAGAATAAAATACACATTAGTCCCACAGTCATATCCCTATCTCTCCTTTAATCCTTAGACTCTCCCTGCCACACCAGTCTTTCCAGGGATGGAGACTCTTGCTACATTTCCTCAATGCATTTGTCTTTGACGGTGCCCTGGATAGTGGCTGAAGCTCTGAACTAAACACTTAAGAACTAAAGAACATTAGGGGAAAGGAATATCATATTAGGAGATAGGACTGTGCAGCTGGGATCAGTGGCTCATGCCCGTAGTACCAACACTTTGGGAGGCTAAGGTGGGCAGATGGCTTGAGTCTAGGAGTTGGAGACCAGCCTGGGCAACATGGCAAAACCCTGTCTGTACAAAAAACTAGCCAAGCAGCTGGGCATGGTGGCTCACACCTGTAATCCCAGCAGTTTGGGAGGCCGAGGCGAGTGGATCACCTGAGGTCGGGAGTTCAAGACCAGCCTGGCCAACATGGCAAAACCCTGTCTCTACTAAAAATATAAATAATTAGCCGGGCATGGTGGCACGCACCTGTAGTCCCAGCTACTTGGGAGGCTGAGGTACGAGAATCACTTGAACTCAGGAGGTGGAGGTTGTGGTAAGCCAAAATTGTGTCATTGCACTCCAGCCTGAGTAACAGTGAGACTCTGTCTCAAAAGACAAAACAAAAAATTAGCCAAGCATGGTGGCGCATGCCTGTAATCCCAGCTACTTGGGAGGCTGAGGTGGAAGGATCACTTGAGCCCGAGGAGGTCAAGGCTGCACTGAACCATGACTGGGCCACTGCACTCCAGCCTGGGCAAGGCAGTCAGACCCTGTCTAAAATAAAAAATAAAAAAGGATTAACAAAGGGTGTCCCAGCATAATAATGCACAGGAAAATGGGAGGTTATTTTGTTTTATACTCCAAAGATCTTTCGGTGTCAGGATTCCATCTCTAAGATTATCAACATTGGCAATTTTGCCTCAAGGTTGAGAAATATAAAAGGAAATTATGGAAGCAAATTGTGAAATTTAACATCTTCAGAGAATAAGATACGCCTTCAGTAGGAAGAGAAGTGTGTGTATCTGACAAGCAACCTGGAAGATATGTCTGCCCACCCCTTCCTCAGTTTGAGAACCTCAGGAGCCATCCTAACTGGTGGGCAAAAGAAAGATGCAAAGAGCTCTCAAGGTCCCTGTAGCCCAATAAAGCCATGAACTTTATAAACATCCTTAACAGTAAGGCTGCCCAAAAGAAGCACAAAGTGGGGCAAATACTCTGCAAATACAGAGTCATGCAGCTTCTGTCCGGTAGGTGGAAGCACCACTCAGGCCTTCATCCTGCTTCTGTTATCTCTGCTCCCATAGCGTTACCACTAGTTGGGTACCAAGAGTGCTCTTCTGTTTCTCAAGCCAAAAGGAGTTTATTGGTATAAGAATTGTGATTCTTTTGACTTAAACATTTACAGAGAGCTGGGCACAGTGGCTCACGCCTGTAATCCCAGCACTTTAGGAGGCTAAGGCAGGCGGATCACCTGAGGTCAGGAGTTCAAGACCAGGCTGGCCAACATGGTGAAACCCCATCTTTACTAAAAATACAAAATTAGCCAGGCGTGGTAGCAGGCGCCTGTAATTCCAGCTATTTGGGAGGCTGAGGCAGGAGAATCACTTGAACCTGGGAGGCAGAGGTTGTAATGAGCCGAGATCGCGCCATTGTACTCCAGTCTAGGACATAGAGCAAGACTCTCCCTGAAAAAACTCCATTCCCTGGCAAATCTTAGTTCCCAGAATCGTAGAATTTTAGAGCCAAGAAAGGCCATGGAGATCACAGAATTTAACCCCCTCAATTACAGATAAGGAAGCAGACAAAGAGATGGCCGGGCAACTCCCTCAAGGTCAGCCAACAAGCCAGTGGAAAGACAAACTCTAGGTCCTTGACTTCCTATCCAGTGCTCTTTTCACTCTATATATAGACTACAGAGCAATAATGGTGGGGTGACTTAATTGAATGACAAACTATACCACAATGTCAATATGAATTTAGGAAACAAGGAAGGGATCAGAGGGAAACATAGGAAGGTTTCTGGACGTCTATATCCCAAAGCTATGTATGTGGGGATAAGGGTGGATGAAATATCTATCAAGGAAAATCTGTTTTAAAAACATACATAAGCATATAATACAACCTGCTTTAATTAATGCAGAAATTAATGAACAAATGTAAAAATGCCTTTAAAAAATTTACAAAGCATACATGAGAAAGTTCATATTTTAGCCCTGTTACTATGATCATAGACAAGTTACTTCTCTGAGCCTGAGGACTCCCATCTATTAAAATGAGGCTGATAAAATTAACCTCATAGGTGGTTGTGGTATGCTGTCTGTCACAGAGTAGTAGCTCATTAAATGATGGCTATCACTGCTATGGAAAATTGGTGGTACAGTACCTACCTCTCAGGATTCTTGATCTCTTCAGTGACATAGTTGAGAGTGTCCCAGCCTGAGTATGAGAACAGAGCTGAGTACAGTGCCAGGGCAATGTCACCCACTGCATATGATGAACCCTCAAAGGAATTCTCAAAATGAGTGGAGGCTCCTGGAACCCAAGAACATTGGAAGGCAGGGGATTAGTGGCTTATTCTCCCACTTCACGATGATCAAGTAAAGGACTGAGAGAATATGGTAATATAATAGCAGGTAAGTGGCCTACAACACCTTTGGCAGCAAGAGTACCAGTAAGGGAACAGGAAACAGTAGAGAGACGTCTACAGAAATAGACCAGAATGCTCTGCATCCTAATGACATAGATGGGGATCTTGACAGGAAGGGTCCAGGGTAGCTTTCTAGGATAAGAAACCACCATAGACCAGAAAGGCTGGAGAATAGAAACAATGCAGTTCTGCTCTGCTCTGCAGGCTGCCTGATTCCTGCCTCCTATCGCAATCTGCCAAAGCCAGCTCTCAGCGCATGGCTGTCAACCCTTTTGCCAAGATCAGTCTCCTCTGGGAGGCAGTGTGAATGGAAGTTGAAGGACAGACTTTGGGTCAGTTGTCCTGGATACAAATTTCAGCTCTTCTACTTACCTGTAGCAACTTGGGCAAGATATTTAATTCTTTTTTTTTTTTTTTGAGACGGAGTCTCGCTCTGTCGCCCAGGCTGAAGTGCAGTGGTGCAATCTTGGCTCACTGCAACCACCGCCTCCTGGGTTCAAGCGATTCTCCTGCCTCAGCCTCCCGAGTAGCTGGGGTTACAGGCATCTACCACTACGCCCGGCTAATTTTTGTATTTTTAGTCAAGATGGAGTTTCACCATCTTAGCCAGGCTGGTCTTGAACTCCTGACCTCGGCCGGGCGCGGTGGATCAAGCCTGTAATATCAGCACTCTGGGAGGCCGAGACGGGCGGATCACGAGGTCAGGAGATCGAGACCATCCTGGCTAACACGGTGAAACCCCATCTCGCCGGGCGCGGTGGCTCAAGCCTGTAATCCCAGCACTTTGGGAGGCCGAGACGGGCGGATCACGAGGTCAGGAGATCGAGACCATCCTGGCTAACACGGTGAAACCCCGTCTCTACTAAAAATACAAAAAACTAGCCGGGCGAGGTGGCGGGCGCCTGTAGTCCCAGCTACTCCGGAGGCTGAGACAGGAGAATGGCGTAAACCCGGGAGGCGGAGCTTGCAGTGAGCTGAGATCCGGCCACTGCACTCCAACCTGGGTGGCAGAGCAAGACTCCGTCTCAAAAAAAAAAAAAAAGAAAAAAAAAGAAACCCCATCTCTACTAAAAAATACAAAAAACGAGCCGGGCGAGGTGGCGGGCGCCTGTGGTCCCAACTACTCGGGAGGCTGAGGCAGGAGAATGGCACAAACCCGGGGGGCGGAGCTTGCAGTGAGCTGAGATCCGGCCACTGCACTCCAGCCCGGGCGACAGAGAGCGAGACTCTGTCTCAAAAAAAAAAAAAAAAAAAAAGAACTCCTGACCTCATGGATCCACCTGCCACAGCCTCCCAAAGTGCTGGGATTATAGGCATGAGCCACCCCGCCCAGCCCAAGATACTTAATTCTGCAGCCTGTTTCCTCATCTATAAAATGTGGATAATAATAGTGCCTACCAAATAAGGTTATTATAAGAAATGAGATAATCACGAAGAGCACTTAGAGGAGTGTGGCTCACAGAAAATGCTTAACAAAGATTAGTTGCTACTAATATTATTTCTTACCCTGGCCAAGTCTAACAATGCCTGCAATGATGATCGCGATCAGCGCCAATACTTTAGCATAGGTGAAAATATCTTGTACCAGGGTTCCCCACTTGACATAGGCACAGTTAATGAAGGTTAAGAGACCTGAAAGAAAAATAATACTGATTGGTGACTTACCCTCACCACTGTAGGACCTTAGACTCCCAAGCAATTTTTCCAGTACCAGTCACCAAGATAAACCCTTCAGCCAAAGATAGACCCTCTGACCTGCTCTGCACTGGAACCCTCAGACCCCAGAATGTCCTCACCATTATCATGCAAAGGCCTCCATACTCCCTACCCCCCAGCACCTTATATGGGAGACACAAAACAAAGTGATTGCAGATCTGCTTACATAAAAAATACATCCAAATTTCTAATCACAGCAGTGGGAGGCAACTGGGAACTATACAGGATTAGTGATTGTTCCGGCTCTTGGCTCTGAAAAGTCACAGTCTCTCCCTCCTACCTCCCATTCCCCATGGGCTCTAGGACATAGCACTCTGACTCTGTGGTATTAACTGTTAACCTTGAGGAGTCCTGCTGTGACTTAACCAATGCTGAGCCAGCAGGTCAGGCCGTGTGGCCAAGGATTAGGATGAAGGCCAGATTTCCTGCCCACTGCCTGGCAGCTCAGCTGCCTGCTTTTGTGCTTGGAAAGATTCTTGCAGCTAAGATTGGTTCCTGTAGAATAGGGACAGGGCATTTTTCCTGATGGGACGATAGAGAAATAAGAGCCACACACATTCCCCCAGTCCTTCTACTCAGAAGTACAGGTAGTCCTTTACCAGGGTTCTTAACTAGGTTCTCCATAAGGCTCAAAATTCTTTTTCCCAAAGTGTTATGTCCATATTAATACAGATATGCCTAAGAAAAAGGTTCATACCTTTTCTTAGAAAAGGATCATAGCTTTTATCAGAATCTCAAAGAAGTCCATTATCCCTCCCCCAACGAAAAAGTTACAATCTATGACTTGAATTTGAATTACTTGAAGAAATTCAAAAAGGGAGGCCCACAGATGCTGTGAGGTTGACCAGTAGCCCCAGGATGTAGCAGAGAAGAAAGCTGGAAAAAAACAACACAGGTCTTCCCACTGGTAGCATAGCGAATCACTTCATTTATCCCTCCTTCTCAGCAACTAGAACACTATAAGGAGGGCTTAATTTTACAGCCCTTCTCCCAAGGGCTCTAAGGGCAAGGTCAACATCACCCTGCCTTACCAGTCAAGAGAATGAGGCCTAGTACAGGTCTTGCCTACTTCAGGCCACTGAGGCAGTCAGAAACACTCTGAGTTATCCTGGCAGTGGTGTGGCCTTGGTGTCCCTAGTCCTCCTATTTTGTCATGTCCTGACCTCATCGCATTCTGGCTACTTCATCCTGAGAAGCAGGGAAGACTGGCCTCTCAGAACAGCTGCACCATCTTCTCTCTCTCACCCTCCCTTCCACCACCACCCTCATTCTACTCACTGCCCAAGTTCCTTTCTGCTCTTCCTGAGAAGGGGCATTCCTGTCCTATACAAATGCTTGCCTTTCTGCCTAATAAACAACAAACCTTATCACAGGGCTGGGCAATAATGTACCCACAGCTCCAGGCCACCCCAGTGCTAAGTTAATAATTAAAGACACTAGTGTGCAGCACCCCACAAAATGACCAAAGTGCCTGTATCTTGCCCTCCACAAATCTTTCAAATCTGTTGCTCCTCGTCAGTCAGTCACCCATCCTTTACTCCCCACTGGACTCCAGCCTCCAGCCACTCAACAACCTAGTGCCCCTTCTCCCCAGCCTGTAACCTCTGCCCTTATCCTAGGCTCTGTGGCTGGCTCATAACCACAGCATAGCCAGATTTCCAAGTAGAAACACCAGGCACAAAGGATGCTGCCACATTGTCAGGGGAATGGGATCCTCAAATACAAATTTATGATTCCCTGCAGGGTCACCATAGGTCACAACACCAAACTGGAATAAGCTTACAGGACTAGTTCTAGTTCAGACTCAGAATCTGAGCCGTGTGCCACAAGGTTCTCTTCTCAGCTCTGTCCAGGGATGTAGGCAGGGAAAAGGAGGGACAAGCAACCAATTCACCACCCACTACCATAGCAGATTCTGAAATAGAAATACATGGCTTGTTTATATTTTATTTTATTTATTTTATTTTTCTTTTTGAGACAGAGTTTCACCCTTGTTGCCCAGGCTGGAGTGCAATGGTGCGGTCTCAGCTCACGGCAACCTCTGCCTCCTGGGTTCAAGCAATTCTCCTGCCTCAACCTCCCAAGTAGCTGGGATTACAGGTGTGCGCCACCACGCCCAGCTAATTTTTGTATTTTTAGTAGAGACGAGGTTTCACCATGTTGGCCAGGCTTGTCGCAAACTCCTGACCTGAGGTGATCCACCCACCTCGGCCTCCCTAAGTGCTGGGGTTACAGCATGGGCCACCGTACCCAGCCTATATTTTATTATTATTTATTTATTTTTATTTATTTATTTTTGAGATGGAGTCTTGCTCTGCCGCCCAGGCTGAAGTACAATGGCATGATTTCAGCTCACTGCAACCTCTGCTTCCCATGTGCAAGCGATTCTCCTGCTTCAGCCTCCTGAGTAGCTGGGACTACAGGCGTACGCCACCACGCCCAGCTAATTTTTTTGTATTTTTAGCAGAGACAGGGTTTCACCATATTGGCCAGGCTGATCTCAGACTCCTGAGCTCAGGTGATCCACCCGCCTCGGCCTCCCAAAGTGTTGGGATTACAGGCGTGAGCCATCACACCTGGCCCTAATTTTTTTTTTTTTTTTTTTTTTTTTTTTTTTTGAGATGGGGGTCTCACTCTGTCAAATAAGCCAGAGTGCAGTGGAGAAATCATAGCTCACTGCAGCATCAAACTTCTGAGCTCAAAGGATCCTCGCATCTCAGGTACCCTAGTAGCTGGAATCAAAGGTGTGCACCACCATGCCCGGCTAATTTGTTTTAATTTTTTTTTTTTTTTTTTTTTTTTTTGAGACAGAGTCTTCCTCTGTCACCCAAGCTGGAGTGCAGTGGTGCGATCTCAGCTCACTGCAACCTCCGCCTCCAGGGTTCAAGTAGTTCTCCTGCCTCAGCCTCCTGAGTAGCTGGGACTACAGGTGCCCACCACCATACCTGGCTAATTTTTATTTAGTAGAGACGGGGTTTCACCATGTTGGTCAGGCTGGTCTCAAACTCCTGACCTCATGATCTGCCCTCCTCAGCCTCCCAAAGTGCTGGGATTACAGGCGTGAGCCACTGTGCCTGGCTGTTTTACATTTTTTAGAGACAGGGTCTTGCTATGTGGCCCAGGCTGATCTTGAACTCCTGGCCTCAAGCAATCCTTCCACTGCAGCCTTCTGAGGAGTGACTGGGATTATAGGGAGGATTCATGGCACCTGGGTGGCTTGTTTACATTTTAATCCCTATTGCTTCTCTACTGCTCTTTTTTTTTTTTTTTTTTTTGAGACAGAGTCTTGCTGTGTTCCCCAGGCTGAAGTACAGCGGTACAATCTCAGCTCACTGCAACCTCTGCCTCCTGGGTTCAAGCGGTTCTCCTGCCTCAGCCTCCCGTGTAACTAGAATTATAGGCATGCAACACCATGCCTGGCTAATTTTTGTATTTTTAGTAGAGACGGGGTTTCACCATGTTAGCCAGACTAGTCTCGAACTCCTGACCTCAGGTGACTCCCCCGCCTCAGCCCCCCAAAGTGCTGGGATTACAGGTGTGAGCCACCGTGTCCAGACTCTTCTCTACTTCTCTATCCATCCATATGTATCCCTCTCTTTGTCCACCAGTATCCCACCTCCCCCATTCCTGAGCCTGATTCCTCAGCCACTGACACACCTTCTAGCCCTTACCTTCTCTCTGTACTGAGCACAGAAGGCTCAGTTTGAATGAGGAAGGGAATCCTACAGAAAGAAACTAGGGAGCAGAGGGAACTGATTGAAGAGAGCCAGCCCTCCTCTTCCTCAAAGCCCAGCTTCCTCCAGGGCCTCTTGGCTATGGGAGCAGGAAATGGGTATGGCAGGCAGCAGTGCTGACAGGGCTTTTTGTTCCCACCTCAGCGGATACAGCTGACCAGTGGCCCCAGAGCCCAGCCAAGTGCACTGCTCTTGAAGTGGAGCCCAACCTCCTGCTTCAGGGCCGGGGACAGGAGGGGACCATGGGGTTAGGATAATATGGAGGCCACTGCAAGTTAACCTCAAGGGCAGAGATGCCCTCCCCTTCTACCCCTAGAGGCAATTCAATCCCCACCCAACACTGGGCCAAGTCTATAGGAGGATAACCTGAAATCACCTTTGACCCTTGACTCAGGTGCAGCAGCACTCCTGCTTTGAACCCAGGGGGAGAAAAAAAGAATCTGCAAAGAAGTCACTACTGGCCCAGCATGGTGGTTCACACCTGTAATCGCAGCACTTTGGGAGGCCGAGGCGGGCGGATCATGAGGTCAAGAGATCAGGACCATCCTGGCCAACATGGTGAAACCCCGTCTCTACTAAAAATACAAAAATTAGCTGGGTGTGGTGGTGTGTGCCTATAGTCCCAGCTACTCGAGAGGCTGAGGCAGGAGAATCGCTTGAACCCAGGAGGCGGAGGGTGCAGTGAGTCCAGATCATACTAGTGCACTCCAACCTGGTGACAGAGTGAGACTCCATCTCAAAAGAAAAAAAAAAAAAAAGAGAGAAGTCATTCCTATAACCATCTAAAGAGATGTTCCTGAATGGATCATCAAACCCAGCCTACATAGGGTGCCTGGGAGTAGAAGACTAGTTCTAGTGATAAGGCCCAGCCTCAGCACTAGAACTAAAAGCCAGAAAGCACTAGACCAGGGGGATCCAGAACAGAACAAAGCTTGCAGGCCCACTCTGGATCAGATGCTCAGGTTTAGTTTAGATGCCTAAATGAAATAGTTCCTGAAAAAGAACATTAACCCCACAATTCTGTAAGCATTATTACCTTTAAATACACACAATGAGACACACAAAACTTATGCTGTTATTTTAATCCACTTTCTGTTTCAAATTCCCAGGCACTATAAAACCTCAATACTTTATTAGGCAACTCATTCCTTTATTTATTTATTTATTTATTTATTTATTTATTTTTTTAACATAGAGTCTCACTCTGTTACCCAGGCTGGAGTGCAGTGGCGCAATCTTGGCTCACTGCCATTTCTGTCTCCCAGGTTCAAACGATTCTCCTGCCTCTGTCTCCAAGTAGCTGGGATTACAGGTGTGCACCACCACACCCAGCTAATATTTATATTTTTAGTAGAGATGGATTTCACCATATTGACCAGACTGGTCTCAAACTCCTGGCCTCAAGTGATCTGCCTGCCTCAGCCTCCCAAAGTGCTGGGATTACAGGCATGAACCACTGCGCCCGGCGTCATTCCATTTTAAAAGTGATCTATAGAGGAAAGGAAGTGATCTATAAAGGAAGATCTAGCTTTTTTACTATATCTAGTAAAATCTAGCTTTTTTACTAGCTTTTACTAAGCCAATAGCATCTTCCTCCCAACTTCTACCAGTGGTGCCAGACCTCTCCTCTGGCTCCACACAGAAAAAAGCTAAACCCCCTTCTACCCAATGACCCTTCTAGGCCGGGCGCGGTGGCTCAAGCCTGTAATCCCAGCACTTTGGGAGGCTGAGGCGGGTGGATCACAAGGTCAGGAGATCGAGACCATCCTGGCTAACACGGTGAAACCCCGTCTCTACTAAAAACTACAAAAAACTAGCCGGGCGAGGTGGTGGGCGCCTGTAGTCCCAGCTACTCGGGAGGCTGAGGCAGGAGAATGGCGTGAACCCAGGAGGCGGAGCTTGCAGTGAGCTGAGATCTGGCCAGTGCACTCCAGCTTGGGTGACAGAGCGAGACTCCGTCTCAAAAAAAAAAAAAAAAAAAAAAAGAATCTACCGAACTTTTTATCTAGTCCACCTTGTCAACGAGAATATCATGAGAATTTGCCACGAACCTCTCCAAAATCTGCATACACATGCTTCTGCTCTAACAATCTAATGATACCATCAAACAATTCAAATGAAATTAGTACATATGTAGAATATTCATAGCTACACCCTTGCAGTAGTCAAAAACTAGAAACAACCCAAATGCCCAGCAACAGTAGATTGAATAAATACTAAACAGCACTAACAATAAACAATCTGGGCAGGGCGCGGTGGCTTAAGCCTGTAATCCCAGCACTTTGGGAGGCCGAGACGGGTGGATCACAAGGTCAGGAGATCGAGACCATCCTGGCTAACACGGTGAAACCCCGTCTCTACTAAAAAAATACAAAAAACTAGCTGGGCGAGGTGGTAGGCACCTGTAGTCCCAGCTACTCGGGAGGCTGAGGCAGGAGAATGGCGTAAACCCGGGAGGCGGAGCTTGCGGTGAGCTGAGATCCGGCCACTGCACTCCAGCCTGGGTGATAGAGCGAGACTCCGTCTCAAAAAAAAAAAAAAAGAATAAACAATCTGTCATCCCAGCATGTTGGGAGGCCAAGGTGGGCAGATCACAAAGTCAGGAGTTCGAGACCAGCCTGGCCAACATGGTGAAACTCCATCTCTACTAAAAATACAAAAAATTAGCTGGGCGTAGTGGTGGGCACCTGTAATCCCAGCTACTCAGGAGGCTGAGGCAGGGGAATTGCTTGAACCTGGGAGGTGGAGGTTGCAATGAGCCAAGATCCTGCCACTGCACTCCAGCCCAGGTGACAGAGTGAGACTCTGTCTCAAAAAAAAAAAAAAAAAAATGAACAATCTACAACTACAGACAAAAATACAGAAGAATCTCAGAATCTCAAACATAATAAGCAAGCCAGATGCAAAAGTGTACATATAAATTATATCCATTTACATAAAATCAGGGAAAACTAATCAATGCAACTAGAAGTCAGAATAGTGATTTCCCTTTGTGTGGAGTGGAGAGGCAGGAACTGGGAAGAGCATAGGAAAGGTTCAAGGGTGCTAGTTACACATGCGCTCAACTAGTGACAATTCATTAAGCCATAAACTTATGAGATTGCACTGTTCCTTCTGTATATTATATTTGAATTAAAAAAAAAATTGAACCAAAAAGTGAGATTAGCAGAGTATGGCTTGTTCTTAATGAATTCATACAGGTTACTAATGATTTCCTACTCTTCTCCTCATACTTCACTAACCAGGTTTAACTTACAAGCCTAGAATTTGGGCAGTAATCCACCTTATCACTTCATAGTGCTGCTCCTGCTCATCCACCTCCGGTGGAAAGCTGGGTTATCACTTGTGGTAGGTAGACTAATGGCCCCCCAAAGATGTCCACCCCCTAATCCCTGGAACCTGTGAACCATGTTATATTGCATGGCAAGGGAGAATTAAAGTTGCAGACAGAGGCCGGGCGTGGTGGCTCATGCCTGTAATCCTAGCACTTTGGGAGGCCAAAGCAGGCAGATCACCTGAGGTCAGGAATTCCAGACCAGCCTGACCAACATGGTGAAACCCAGTCTCTACTAAAAAATACAAAAAAACTAGCCGGGCGAGGTGGCGGGTGCCTGTAGTCCCAGCTACTCCGGAGCCTGAGGCAGGAGAATAGTGTGAACCCGGGAGGCGGAGCTTGCAGTGAGCTGAGATCCAGCCACTGCACTCCAGCCTGGGCAACAGAGCGAGACTCCGTCTCAAAAAAAAAAAAAAAAAAAATACAAAAAATAGCTGGGTGTGGTGGTGTGTGCCTGTAATCCCAGCTACTCAGGAGTCTGAGGCAGGAGAATTGCTTGAACCCAGGAGGCAGAGGCTGCAGTGAGCCAAGATCCCACCACTGCACTCCAGCCTGGGCGACACAGCAAGACTCTGACTCAAAAAAAAAAAAAAGTTGCAGACAGAATGAAAATTGCTAATCAAGTGATGAAACGGGGAAATCATCCTGTATTATCTGGGTGGGCCCAATGTAATCACAAAAGTTCTTAAAGATGAAAGAGGGAGGCAGAAAGGTCAATGTCAGAGTTGTACAATGTGAGAAAGACTCTCCCAGTTACTGCTGACTTTGAAAATGGAAGGGGCTATGAGCCTCTAGAAGCTGGGAAAGGCAAGAAGATGGATTCTCTCCTTAAGCCTCCAGAAAGAAACACAGTACTACTTCATATTAGCCCAGTGAGACCCATTTCAGACTTCTGACCTCCAGAACTATGAGATGATAAATTTGTGTCGTTTTCAGCCACTCAATTGGTGGTAACTTGTTAGAAAAGCAATAGAAAACTAATATATTGGCTGGGCACAGTGGCTCGCTCCTGTAATTCCAGCACTTTGGGAGGCCAAGGCAGGCTGATCCCTTGAGCTCAGGAGTTTGAAACCAACCTAGGCAACATAGAGAAACCCTGATTCTACCAAAAAAAAAAAAACAAAAATTAGCTGGGCCTGGTGGCATGCACCTATAGTCTCAACTACTCAGGAGGCTAAGGTGGGAGAATTGCTTGAGCCTGGGGAGGTCAAGGCTGCAGTGATCCGTGATTGCACCACTGCATTCCAGCCTGGATGACAGAGCAAGACTGTCTGAAAAAAAAAAAAAAAAAACACCTAACTGCAGGCAGAAAACTGGTAGCAGCACTGGGTGGTACTATTCATTACATTTGTTGAAAAATGGCGAAAGGGGAAGTGAAACTCTTGACAGCTCACTGGATCTTGGTGTACTGAAATTTCTCTCTCACTGCAATCAAGAGTCTAAATGTGACCTTATGCAAAGGAGGCAGGCATCCCTTATGATAGCAGATCCTCAAATAAGTCTGTACATCTCTCTTTAATGTACTACATCAATCCCAGCTCTTCTAGCAAATCATCACTTTTGAACAACGTATACTCTTTCATTATCATATTCTAATCAAATATCGCTGATGACTAGGAAATTGTTTCCTCCTTTCAGTAAAAGGTCAAATATGGGCCGGGCGCAGTGGCTCATGCCTGTAATCCCAGCACTTTGGGAGGCCAAGGCAGATGGGTCACAAGGTCAAGAGATTGAGACCATCCTGGCCAACATGGTGAAACCCCGTCTCTACTAAATATACAAAAATGAGAGGGCTGTGGTGGTGCGTGCCTGTAGTCCCAGCTACTCGGGAGACTGAGGCAAGAGAATCACTTGAACCCAGGAGGTGGAGGTTGTAGTGAGCCGCGATTGCACCACTGCACTCCAACCTGGTAACAGAGCGAGACTCCGTCTCACAAAAAAAAAAAAAAAAAGGTCAAATATGTTTATTAGCCTTACTGGTAATATTTGTAGATAAGAGTTCAAAAGCATCATTTCTGATCTCCCATCCTATTTTCTCCAAATGCATTACTGAGCAACTCCTCTGCCTTTATTCTCTTGCTATGTAGTACCTGATAGTCTCCAAAATACCCAGATTTATACTTTTATCTAGGCATTTTTCTCCTTTCCTCTAAAATTTCTATTTTAAAGCCTTATTATACCCATCTCTCCCAATCCCTATAGACCTTCTCTATCCCTTACCAGGAGTTTATCTTTCTGCTATCTTAGAATTTACGGTCAGGAACTCTGTTTCGTGTTCTTTTTTCTTTCACATACACAGCCTTCAGTTCACAGAGACGAAAATTCCACCTGCCACTCAGTTTGCTACTTTAAGCTTCACTCCACCAGTGAGACATCTCAGCTATCTCCTGACTGGTGACATCATTCATCCCACAGCAATCAGCAGAAGGATAGCAGTCCCTAGGCTTAATTGGGTGAGCAAGGTCTTGGTCACATGTTACTCAGAAAAACTGCACATTTCTAGGTTAGGCTGGGTCTGTGTATAGTCAGATGCACACTATTCATGGGGAGAGGCCAAACCAGTTGTGAAAAAAATCACAATTGGCATACTCAGGCCTGCTAATACCCTGGTGTCTCCAAAATACTCTACAACTGCTGTTTCCTCAGAAGGTCCAGATTTAAGCTCTCTGGAAATGCCTCATATCTGTGACCTACACCCAGAGATTTCAAGTCTCTTCTTCTTCCTTTTCTTTGCTGCATCCCCATTTGTTTTGTCTAATGTTGGTTTAGGAAACTCTCTACACCTTAAAATCACATTTTCACCCTGGCTTCTTTGATACATTATTTCTTCCACTCTCCCTAGGTGCTGTTATTTCTCTCAGATAGCAGATGGCCTTCAAATTCCTTTACCTTTCAGTCTACAGAAACATTTTACTCCAGGTGTGGTGGCTCATGCCTATAATCCCAGCACTTTGGAAGGCCAAGACGTGAGGATCACTTGAGGCCAGGAGTTGGAGACCAGCCTGGGCAACATAGCAAGACCCTTTCTCTACAAAAAAAAAAAAAAAATACAAATTAGCTGGACTTGGTGGTGCACACTGATGGTCCTAGCTACTTCGAAGGCTGAAGTGGGAGGGTCACTTGAGTCCAGAATTGAGCCCACAACCATGCTACTGCACTCCAGCCTGGGCAACAAAGCAAGACTTCGTCTCAGAAAGTAAAATAACGTTTTTGGCCATGCGTGGCAGTGGCCCACGCCTATAATCCCAGCACTTTGAGAGGCCGAGGTGGCCAGATCACCTGAGGTCAAGAGTTCATGACCAGCCTGACCCCATCTCTACTAAAAATACAAAAATTAGCGGGGCTTGGTGGCACACGCCTGTAATCCCAGCTACCTGGGAGGCTGAGACAGGAGAATCATTTGAACCAGGGAGGAAGAGGTTGCAGTGAGCCGAGATCATGCCATTGCACTCCAGCCTGGATGATAAAGCAAGGCTCCATCTCAGAAAAAAAAAAAAAAGAAAAGAAAAGAAAAAAGAAGAAATAAAATAATTTTTTTTTTTTTTTTTTGAAACAGAGTCTCACTCTGTCGCCCAGGCTGGAGTGCAGTGGCGTGATCTCGGTTCACTGCAACCTCCGCCTCCCCGGTTCATGCCATTCTCCTGCCTCAGCCTCCCAAGTAGCTGGGACTACAGGCGCTCACCACCACACCTCCCCGGTTCACGCCATTCTCCTGCCTCAGCCTCCCGAGTAGCTGGGACTACAGGCGCTCACCACCATGCCCAGCTAATTTTTTGTATTCTTTAGTAGAAGACGGGGTTTCACTGTGTTAGCCAGGATGGTCTCGATCTCCTGATCTTGTAATCCGCCCACCTTGGCTTCCCAAAGTGCTGGGATTACAGGCATGAGCCACCATGCCCCGCCAATTAAAATAAAAATGTTAAAGAAACAACCAATTCGCTTACTCAGGTGTCATGGGTGAGAGCCTCTGAAATTGCCTTTGCCAAATTATGACTGAGACAGTGAAAGAGATCTATCTTAACCGACTCCATCTTGCTTCTAACCTCCAAGCTGTATTTATTCATTCCATGGCACAGGCTGAACTAACTTTGGGAGAAACTTAGTTTATAGTTTAGACAAAGAGGATAACAGCCCTTTGCCAAAGCAGACCTCCTTCTTGCCTGGGGACTAGATTGCCTTTGTAGGACTAACATTAGCCACAAGATTAGAAATGATGGTTTAGGGCTGGGCGCAGTGGCTCATGCCTGTAATCCCAGCACTTTGGGAGCCCGAGGTGGGCGGATCACCTGAGGTCAGGAGTTCAAACCAGCCTGGCCAGCATGGTGAAAACCTGTCTCTACTAAAAATAAAAAATAAAATTAGCCTGGTGTGGTGGCATGCACCTGTAACCCTAGCTACTCGGGAGGCTGAGGCAGAATTGCTTGAACCCGGGAGGCAGAGGTTGCAGTGAGCCGATATCACACCACTGCACTCCAGCCTGGGTGAAAGAGCAGGACTCCATCTCGGAAAAAAAAGAAAGAAAGAAAGAAATTATGGTTTAGGAGTCATGCAGCTGGAAGCTACAAGATTCTGACCCTCCCTAAACTGCTCCTAAGATCAGTGCTTGAGATATTTTGCAGACCCTGCCCTTGGTGGATCAGCTGGCCCCACCCAGATCAATAAACTGGCTTATCTGATCTTGTGGTCCCCACCTAGGAACTGACTGAGAGCAAGAAGACAACTCTGACTCCCTATGATTTCATCTCTAACCAATCAGCACTCCTGGCTTACTGGCTTCTCCTGACCCACAAAGTTATCCTTAAAAACTCTGCTCCCAGAATGCTCGGGGAGACTGATTTGAGTAACAATAAAACTCCAGTCTCCTGCACAGCAGGCTCTGTGTAAATTACTCATTATTGCAATTCCCCTATCTTGAAGAATCGGCTCTGTCTAAGCAGCCGGCAAGGTGAACCCCTTAGGCAGTTACACCTCTGGCAAGAAGACACACCAAATACAATCCCTGTGGGTCACTGGATCAGAGTCCTCCCGCTCTCCTTCCTGGAACTCAGTCAGCATTTTGGTCCCTGGGACTCAGGCCACTCTGAGGGAGCAAGCAGGCAGTTTGTACCAGGAGGGTCTTATAGTGACAACCCCATGAGTCCCTTCTCCAAGCCATGTAAATCCAATCCTTATTGGTTTGCTTAGCTAGGGGTCAGTTCAAGTCCTCAGGTACAGATCTCAAGCCTGAGTGAGCATCAATATCACCTGAGGAATTTGTCGACCCACAACTTCAGGGCCCCACCCCCAAAGGTTCTGATGCAGGAGACCTGAGACAGTTTCTGAGGACCTGCTTCTCTAGGTGTGTTTCCTTAGGTAATCACCTACGGAAATAACCACACACAGAGCAACTGTATCAGAACAGCCGCAACCCTTTGCTAACTCAAGGCTCCTCTATCCTGGCTGCAAACTGGCATCACTGACGAGCTTTAACAAAGTCCAGTGCTCAGGCCCCACCCAGACCAATTAAGTCAGAAATTCTGGGCCGGGCGCGGTGGCTCAAGCCTGTAATCCCAGCATTTTGGGAGGCCGAGACGGGCGGATCACGAGGTCAGGAGATTGAGACCATCCTGGCTAACACGGTGAAACCCCGTCTCTACTAAAAATACAAAAAACTAGCCGGGCGAGGTGGCGGGCGCCTGTAGTCCCAGCTACTCCGGAGGCTGAGGCAGGAGAATGGCGTAAACCCGGGAGGCGGAGCTTGCAGTGAGCTGAGATCCGGCCACTGCACTCCAGCCCGGGCGAAAGAGCAAGACCCCGTCTAAAAAAAAAAAAAAAAAAAAAAGAAATTCTGGGGTGGAGCCCAGGCCTTGGCATGTTTTTAAAACTCCCCAGGTGACTCTGAAGCATGGTGACAATTGAGAATGGCTCTTCCCACCTCCAGTGACACAAGACCCTCATCAATTCTCCTCAAAAGCAATTTTTCTGCTTCCTCAATTCTCGTTCTCCAAACCAATTCTCATCTCATTCTTCTCCCCAGTGGTTCAGATGTATGCAGTCAGGGAGTGGGAGTGATGAGTATTGTTTTCTTTCTTTTCTTTCTTCTTTTTTTTTTTTTTTTGAGACAGAGTCTTACTCTGTTGCCCATGCTGGAATGCAGTGGCACGATCTTGGCTCACTGCAGCCTGGACCTAATGGGCTTAAGCAATCCTCCCACCTCAGCCACCTGAGTAGCTGGGACTACAGGCACGCACCACCATGCCCAACTAATTTTTTTTTTTTTTTTTTTTTTTTTTTAGAGACCAAGTTCCCCAGACTGGTCTCCTGAGCTCAAGCCATCCTCCTACCTCAGTCTCCCAAAGTGCTAGGATTACAGGTATGAGCCACAGTGCCCAATCTGAGTATCATATTCTTAATTCCCCAGATGATTCTAATCTACAGCCAGAGTTAGGACCCACTCCTGCCCAGCATCTTCCACATCCTCCTGTAGGCTACTGCCCAGCTTCTCCTGAGGCAGAGAGAAAGGGAACAGAGAAAGGAAGAGAGCAAGGATGAGCCCCCAAAGGGTCTTGATGATCAAAGCAACATAAAGCTCTACCCCTTCACTGCTGGTCAAGAGTTTGTTCCAAAGTTCACAACAAACCCACACTAGAAAGAACCCCAGGCTCTGATGAAAGCCTGTTTCTTGAGGTGAATATGGGCCAGAAAAGGTAAGTTTCTTCACCTTCACCCTCAGATGGCTCTTGGGAAAAACCCTCTGAAAAAGGCAACTAGCTTCCAAGTAGAAGGTTCAAAGGGCAAAAGTCAGTTGAGGGCCCAGCATCTGACTGTTCCACCTCATTAGCCACAAGTACATGAGATCGGTCATTCTGGTACCAGGAGAAGCTGCATGAGGACACCTGGCTAAAGCTCTCAGACACACAAAGATCCGAAGTCCTTCACAGCCCACAGTGTCTCTGGCAGACTCAGGGTAAGCTGTCTGCCCCCTTCCCACAGCAACCCTCAGCCCCCACCAGCACCCTGAAAGGCAAAAACACGAAATACCCTTCTCAGCCAAGTTGAACCTGGAATCATATCTTCTGTTATTCACCAAGTCAACATTTATTGAAGAACCTACTACATGCAATTCACTGTGGCCACATGTGCATGACACGAAGAATCTTTGCCTTATCCCTAAAGAACAGTACTCTGTAAAAAAAAAAAACAGCCCTGAACTTCCAGGTATTGCTGACTCACTGGTACAGGGGGCATACTGAAGACATAGATGGTAAAAACATCCTGGTAGTGTCCTGAATGGCAAAACAACTAGGTCTCAGTGTGGACAAGTGTAGGTAAGGCAGGAACAGTAATGTCCACCTGTGAACAGTGGGCCAAAACACCTTGGCTCTGAGGAAAGGCCGATTGGAGCTGGACTTCTGGACACCTATCCTCTTGCTGAGAGGAAAGTTCCACCTCTCTCGCAAAACAGGAAGAAAAGTCTCAGTCCTCCTTTCTGATCACTGAGCTATTGTGAAGTAAAATTTAAACTGCTTTTAAGTCATCCAAAGACAGCATATGGAAGGTAAAGCTTTTAGAAATTAATAATATGCACATGATATGAATATAACTTGCAGTAATAGATACTATTAGATACTTGCAGTAATATATACTATCTTCTAATTTAATCTGACAGAGAGTAAATTTTCTTATTTTTATTTTACACTTGAGAAAACTGAGGTCAGTCAGTGACTAACTCCAAAGCCTATATCCATTCCACCACATCACATACCTCCCTAACTGTATGCAAGAATGTGAGGCTGGGAGTGGGATTATCTTCCCCTGTGGTAATGGAGATACCTAGAACTGCAGAGCGCTGGGGCAGTCCACGAATTGCTCCGAGAAGTCAGAATAAGCAGCTTCCGGAGGTGCCATCTGCGCATCTCTCTGTTTGGGAAAAGCAACCATTTCTACTACCGTAGACAGGAGAGCGAGGCTCCTTCAAAACTCAGAATTCCTTCACTCACTCATTCATTCATTCATTCTTTAAGCTTATATTGAGTACCCACTGGGTTCCAGGCCCTGTGCAGGCTCTGAGATTAAGACCCAGTCCCCAGCCTTCACTCAGAAGTAGACATTGACAATTACAAGAATCAGGTGCTACGAAAGTCACTGAGAGGCAACCTATCCACCCACACATCACTGGAGGAGTAATTGGGGTGCAGGCAAGCACCAGGATCACTGTTATCTGGACTGAGTGCATGGAGGCTGGTGCTGGGATAGGGGAGGAAAAGCAGATTTCCTGACAGAGAGAGCAACACGTTATTACCCTGACAATGAAATCAGCAATGAATGAAGTCACCCACCCGTATAAAAAAACCCACTTAAGCAATAACCAGTAAATGATTTCAAGGTCTATTAGTAATACCAGACTATCTAGGGCTGTAGTTCAACAGCTCTAAAGGTAGACTATGCCTGCCAAAAGACTGCAAACAACTGGCAGGAGCAGAGACTCTGTGTTTGCTCTTTGGAAACTGTCATGGTTGAATAGAAAAAGATGAGAATATGGTAGAAATATAGATCACATTTCTATGAGGTAAGGACCTCATTCTATAGAAGAGAAAACTGAGGACCAGGTGCCATGGCTCACACCTGTAATCCCAGCAATTTGAGAGGCCAAGGCAGGTAGATCACCTGAGGTCAGGAGTTTCAGATCAGCCGGGCAAACATGGTGAAACCCCATCTGTACTAAAAATACAAAAAAATTAGCTGGGCATGGTGGTGGGCGCCTGTAATCCCAGCTACTTGGGAGGCTGAGGCAGGAGAATAACTTGAACCAAGGAGGTGGAGGTTGCAGTAAACTGAGATTATGCCGTTGCACTCCAGACTGGGCAACAAGAGTGAAACTCCATCAAAAAAAAAAAAAAAAAGGGAGGAGGAGGAGAAACAGAAAGAGAAGGAGAAGGAGAAGGAGAAGGAGAAGGAGAAGAAGGAGGAGGAGGAAGAGGAGGAGGAGGAGGAGGAGGAGGAGGAGGAGGAGGAGGAAACTGAGACTAACAAATTTGACCTAGGATTGAATGAATCCTGCCTGATTCCATGCTCTTCACCACCATGCACCAGTGCGTCCCAAAGGGATAAGGGTATCCCCTACACTGTTCAAGAAAAAGAAGTCTGACTCAGAGCACCCAATCATTACAGCCATGGAGAAGGCATCATTGTAGGGTAGAGATATTTCATCCAACTTTCCCAGAAACATACCTCAACCAACCTAAGGCAGACTTAACTCTTTCTCATAAAATCGTCCCTCAACCTTGGTCCTTTCCTCTAACAGCCACCCTCCGTGCTTTCAGAATCATTCATCTAAAGAGCATGTCTACATTCCTTCCCCTTCCCGTGTCTCTACAATGCAATCCGAGATGTTGCAACTCCTTCCTCTTCCACCCTGCAAAAGTTTTCCTTTGACCCTCTGAGTTGCCAATTCTAAATGACATTTTATTCCTTATTTTAAACTTAACAGCTCCTCCAAAAAGGCTATTTCTGAGTGTAAACCCGCCACCTCTGGTATGCTGCCCTTGCTCTGTGCTCTCACCTCCCCACATTAACTACACTGCATTAGAACAGTATACATATGTCTCTCCCACCCATGAGAGCTGTGTGAGGGCAGAGAGTGGATAACAGTTATCCTTGTACCCATGGGCATAGTCCTGAACTAGACACATAGTAGCACTTAATACATTTTACTGGGTGAATAAATGGTATTTCTGAAACCTGATTTCACCCTCACTGCCCTGAAATTTCATTGCCTTAGGAGAAAGTCCACATGAAAAGCCACCGGTGACCTTCATATCAATAAATCCAGTCAACTATACTCAATCTTTACCTAGCTTGACCTCCTAGCAGATTGGACACAGTTGATCATTCATTCCTTCTCAATTCACTCCCTTCCACTCACCATCTTCCAGTTTTCCTCCTATCTCTCTAGATGCTCCTCCATCTTTTTGCAAAATACCTGTCCCTCAAATGTGAGTATTCCTCAGAATGCTGTTCAAAGCCCTTTTGTCCTCCCTTTCTACATCTTGTCCCAAGGTCATCTCATCTGTTCCTGTGGTTTCTTTTTCTTTTTTGAAACAGAATCTTGCTCTGTCACCCAGGATGGAGTGCAGTGGCGCTATCTTGGCTCACTGCAACCTCCGCCTCCTGGGTTCAAGCAATTCTCCTGCTCAGCCTCCAGAGTAGCTGGGACTACAGGTGCGCACCACCATGCCTGGCTAGTTTTTTGTATTTTTTTTTTTTTTTTTTTTTTTTTTTTTTTGAGACGGAGTCTTGCTCTGTCACCCAGGCTGGAGTGCAGTGGCGCGATCTCGGCTCACTGCAAGCTCCGCCTCCCGGGTTTACGCCATTCTCCTGCCTCAGCCTCCCGAGTAGCTGGGACTACAGGCGCCCGCCATCTCGCCCGGCTAGTTTTTTGTATTTTTTAGTAGAGACGGGGTTTCACCGTGTAGACCAGGATGGTCTCGATCTCCTGACCTCGTGATCCACCCGTCTCGGCCTCCCAAAGTGCTGGGATTACAGGCTTGAGCCACCGCGCCCGGCCCAGTTTTTGTATTTTTAATAGAGACAGGGTTTCACTATGTTGGCCAAGCTGGTCTCGAACTCCTGGCCTCAAGTGATCAGCCCACCTCGGCCTCCCAACGTGTTGGGATTACAGGTGTGAGCCACCGCCCCAGCCTGTTCCCTATAGTTTCAATAACCATGTATAAAATGATGACTCCCAAAAGTATATTACCAGCCCAACTGTCATGATTCCAGATACATATGAATATTCAACCACCCACTGGACATCACCAGACACATCAAACTCAACATGTCCAAAACTGACTCCCTCAATTTCTCCCAAACCTACTGCACATTCAGTGTTCCCCATACAAGTAACTGGCATCACCATCCACCCATTTATGCAAGCCAAAGACCTGGGCATGTTATTATCATCAACAACTTCCACTCATATCTACTCATCGTCCAAGTCTTAAGTCTCCCCATCCCCAAAACATGACTTCAGTCCAAACCACCATCATTTCTCACTAGGACCATAGCTTCCCACCTGTCTCCCAGCTTTCAATCCTACATAGAAAAACTAGAGTAATCTTTCTTAAACTCACAAATTCTAAAATCTAAATCACAAATGCCACTCTTCTGCTTTTAAAGGCCTTAAGAGTTTTTTCATTGCCTTAGAAGAAAGCCCACCAAACTCCTTAATATACTTGGTGCAATAGATTGCAATTTTCAAAGATGTCTCAACATCTCCCGTCCCATATTCCTTTCTTACAATGTAACTTTGACACTCTACCCATCAAGAGGCAGGGTCTGTACCCCTCTTCTCAAAACCAGATGGTCTTCTGTGAATGACTCTATCTATAGAGTATGACAGAATTAACACCATGCAACTTTGGAGACTAGGTCATAAAAAGCAATGCAGCTTCCACTTTGGTTGCTAGAACACTCATTCTGGAAGCTTTCAGCTGCCTGCATAAGCAGTCTGACTGCCCACAAGTCACCATGCTGTGAGAAAGCTCAACACAGTCCATACGGAAAGACCACATGGAAAGGCTCTGACACAATTTGATAAGAGAAAGAAGGCCGGGCACAGTGACTCATGCCTGTAATCCTAACACTTTGGGAGGCCGAGGCGGGTGGATCACCTGAGGTCAGGAGTTCAAGACTAACCTGGCCAACATGGCGAAACCCGTCTCTACTAAAAATACAAAAATTAGCCAGGCATGGTGGGGCGCGCCTGTAATCCCAGCTACTCAGGAGGCTAAGGAAGGAGAATTGCTTGAACCTGCGAGGTGGAGGTTGCAGTGAGCCAAGATTGCGCCACTACACTCCAGGCTGCGCAACAGGAGCAAGAATCCATCTCAAAAAAAAAAAAAGAAAGAGGCTGGGCGCGGTGGCTCACGCCTGTAATCCCAGCACTTTGGAAGGCCGAGGCAGACGGATCACGAGGTCAGGAAATTGAGACTATCCTGGCTAACATGGTGAAACCCTGTCTCTACTAAAAATACAAAAAAATTAGCTGGGCGTGGTGGCGGGCGCCTGTAGTCCCAGCTACTCGGGAGGCTGAGGCAGGAGAATGGCGTGAACCTGAGAGGCAGAGCTTGCAGTGAGCCAAGATCGCGCCACTGCACTCCAGACTGCGAGAGAGAGTGAACTCTGTCTCAAAAAAAAAAAAAAGAAAAGAAAGAAAGAAGCAAAAGAAGCCCAGATAGTCTGCAACTTCCTCAGCTCAGCAACCCTTTTTCCAGCTCCTGACACCATCTGACTACAATCACATAAGGGACCCTGACCTAGAACTGTCCCACTAAGCCCTTCCCAAATTCCCAAGCCACAGAAATCATAAATAAAATAACTACTGTTTTAAGACACTAAGTTTTAGACTATTTGTTATAGCACAATAATAACTAGCACAGCTTATAAAGCTTTGAACAACCTATGCCTTGACCTCTATTTCCTCTGCAAGCCACTCTCAACCTTTCCTACCTGAAATTCAACACTGCAGCCCACCCTGAACTCCTTTCAGGGCCTGAAAGGAGCACTTCTTTCTTGCATTTAGGTTTTCATACATTCTGTTCTTGCTGCCTGGAACACTCCTACTCTTGATTAATTCTTCTTCGTCATTCAGGTAACAGCTCAAACATCTATAGGAATGGTTTCTAAATGCCTGGGTTAGGACTGGTCTCCTCCTGTGCCTTGTTCTACCTTGCAAATCACACCACCATCACAATCCACTAAAACCCTGTATCAGAGGCCAGGCACGGTGGCTCACACCTGTGTTCCCAGCACTTTGGGAGGCCGAGGCAGGCGGATCACGAGGTCAAGAGATCGAGACCATCCTGGCCAACATGGTGAAACCCCATCTAAAAAATACAAAAATTAGCTGAGCATCGTGGTAGGAGCCTGTAGTCCCAGCTACTCAGGAGGAGGCAGGAGAATCTCTTGAACCCGGGAGGCAGAGGTTGCAGTGAGCTGAGATCACGCCACTGCACTCCAGCCGGGTGACAGAGCAAGATTCTGTCTCAAAAAAACAAAACAAAACAAAAATCGCTGTATCAGGTTGCCCATCCTGACCCTGGCATGCACCCATGCATGTAGTCACACACACACATGCACATCAAGTGCTCCAAAAAGACAGTGACAGTGCAGGGAACATGGCAAGCTCTTTGCAAATACTTGTTGAACGCTTAATCTCCAACCCTATCTCTTCCCTAAATTCCAAAGGGCATATCTGCCTACTATGTTACAAATAAATTCCAAATTCAACATGCCCCCATCCTCCTCCTCAGAATAAATGATATCACTGCCTACAAGTTGTCTAAACCAGAAACTTCATATCTTCATTCAAAGAATATTTATCGAAAGAATATTTATCGTGCATGGTAGGTGGCTCATGCCTGTGATCCCAGCACTTTGGGAGGCCGAGGCAGGCAGATCACTTGAGTTCAGGAGTTCAAGACCAGCCTGGCCAACATGGTGAAACCCCATCTGTACTGAAAATACAAAAATTAGCCAGGCCTGGTGACGTGCACCTGCAGTCCCAGCTACTCAGGATGCTGAGGCAGGAGAATCCCTTGAATCCGGGAGGCAGAGGTTGCAGTGAGCCGAGATCTTGCCACTGTACTCCAGCCTGGGCGACAGAGCAAGACTCTGTCTCAAAACAACAACAACAATAAAAAAAAAAAAAATTATCAAGCTTCTGTTTCCTTGCTGGGGATACAGTGGATCATAGATAGGCACAGCTCTTCTGGCACAAAACTTACAAGATGGTGGATGTTTTCCTTGACACTTACCTCTGTCTTATATTTGACATCTTAATAGGTCTCATTGGTTGTATTGATTATACCTTCTAAATTGCTCTCAGATCTATCCTTCCCTGTCTACCCCAACTGCCACCCTAGTTCAGGTTTTTGTCATTTCCTGCCTGGATTGCTACAAGAGCTTCCTAATAGTGTCTCTGCCTCCAGCCTTGTCCCCTAAGTTCCACCCCAGCTATATCACTCCCCTGTTTAAAATCCTTTAATGGCTCCTCATATGCTTTGGATAAATTCTAAACCCCTGCAAAGAAATACCTTGTGTTCTAGCCCCTTGCCCATCTTGGCCGCCTCATATCCCACAATCCCCCATGCACCCCCACACCCCATATATTTTTTTAACCTTGTGCCTAGAACATCCTGCCCCCTTCTTCATTCAACATATAATTATTGAGCACCTAGCAGATGCCAGGCACTTTTCTATGTGCTGGTGATTCAGCAGTGAGTAAAACAAAGTCCTTATTCGCATGATGTTTATATTCTAGAGGGAAAGAGAGACAAGTAAACAATGTGTTGAACAGCGCTATAAAGAAAAAGAGGCCAGGCGCGGTGGCTCACACCTGTAATCCCAGCACTTTGGGAGACTAAGGCGGGCAGATTACCTGAGGTCAGGAGTTTGAGACCAGCTTGACTAACATGGTGAAACCCTGTCTCTGCTAAAAATACCAAAATTAGCCAGGTATAGTGGCAGGTGCCTATAATCCCATCTACTTGGGAGGCTGAGAAGGGAGAATCGCTTGAACCCGGGAGGCGGAGGTTGCAGTGAGCCGAGATCGTGCCATTGCACTCCAGCCTGGGCGACAGAGCAAGACACCATATCAAAAAAAGAAAAAGAAAAAGAAAACAGGATGGGGAACTGAGAGTGACCATTTTAGATAGGGTAGGTCTCTAGTAAGGTACTATTTTTGCAAAGAGGTGAATGAAGTAAGGGAATAAGCTCTGCAGGCATCTGGAGACATGCCTTCCTTGCAGAAGAAACAAATACAAAATCCCTGAGACATGCATGTGCCAGGAAAATGCAGGAGAGAAAAGAAGGCCAGTGTGGCTGGAGCAGACAAAGTGAGGGCAAGAAGTCCAAGGTGAATCAGAGAAGTCAGGTGGAGTAGGGCCACATAGGCCACAATAGAGATGTGGGTGCTTCAGCCCAGCCTGACTCCTTTCATCCTTCAGTGTTGATGCAGACATCATCCCCTGAACAAGCCACTCTCCACCCTTGCAAGCACTTGCCACATATACATGTTTAAGACTATGTTTGCCTCGCTTCGCCACCACACTGTGCGTTCCCTGCAGGCAGGGGCTCTACCTTTCAGCTCCATGCTTTATACAGCCCAATATGTTCAGAAAAAAATTCTCAAATTATTCAAATTTTCTTCTTTTGTTCCACTTTCATACCCTGCAAGCAACTTCCTGATTACTAGATTGGTTTCCCAGTTACTAGGGTACCAGGAAGGGGATACCTTGATAGTGAACACACACCTTCTGGTCATTAGAAATTACTCATGTGGGCCGGGCGCGGTGGCTCAAGCCTGTAATCCCAGCACTTTGGGAGGCCGAGACGGGCGGATCACGAGGTCAGGAGATCGAGACCATCCTGGCGAACACTGTGAAACCCCGTCTCTACTAAAAAATACAAAAAACTAGCCGGGCGAGGTGGCGGGCGTCTGTAGTCCCAGCTATTCCGGAGGCTGAGGCAGGAGAATGGCATGAACCCGGGAGGCGGAGCTTGCAGTGAGCTGAGATCCGGCCACTGCACTCCAGCCCTGGCGACAGAGCATGACTCCGTCTCAAAAAAAAAAAAGAAATTACTCCTGTGGGAAACGATTCCCTATTTAATAAATGGTGCTGGGAGAACTGCCTAGCCATATGCAGAAAATTGAAACTGGACCCCTTCCTTATATCTTATACAAAAATTAACTCAAGATGGATTCAAGACTTAAACGTAAAACCCAAAACTATAAAAACCCTAGAAAAAGGCAGGGCACGGTGGCTCACGCCTGTAATTCCAGCACTTTGGGAGGCCGAGGAGGGCAGATCACGAGGTCAGGAGATCGAGACCATCCTGGCTAACACGGTGAAACCCTGTCTCTACTAAAAATACAAAAAATTAGCCGGACGTGGTGGCGAGCGCCTGTAATCCCAGCCACTGGGAGGCTGAGGCAGGAGAATGGCATGAACCCAGGAGGCGGAGATTGCAGTGAGCCCAGATCGCACCACTGCACTCCTGCCTGGGCAACAGGGTGAGACTCTGTCTCAAAAAAAAAAAAAAAAAAAAAAAAAAAAACTAGGATTTCATAGCAATACCATTCAGGACATAGGCATGGGCAAAGATTTCATGGCAAAAATACCAAAAGCAATTGCAACAAAAGCAAAAATTGACAAATGGGATCTTATTAAACTAAAGAGCTTCTGCACAGCAAAATAAATTATCATCAGAGGGAACAGACAACCTCTACAGAATGGGAGAAAATTTTTTGCAATCTATCCATCTGATAAAGGTCTAATAACCAGAGTCTGCAAGGAATTTAAACAAATTTACAAGAGAGAAACAAACAATCCCATTACAAAGTGAGCAAAGGATCTGAACAAACACTTCTCAAAAGAGGACATTCATGTGGCCAACAAGCATGAAAAAAACTCAACATCACTGATCGTTAGAGAAATGCAAATCAAAACCGCAACAAGAAATCATCTCATGTCAGTCAGAATGGCAATTATTAAAAAGTCAAGAAACAGCCAGGTGTGGTGCTAACAGCTGTAACCCCAGCACTTTGGGAGGCTGAGGCAGGTGAATCATCTGAGGTCGGGAGTTCAAGACCAGCCTGACCAACATGGAGAAACCCTGTCTCTAATAATACAAAACTAGCCAAATACAAAATTAGCCGGGCGTGAGGGCGCACACCTGTTATCCCAGCTACTCAGGAGGCTAAGACAGGAGAATCCCTTGAACTTGGGAAGCAGAGGTTGCGTTGAGCTGAGATTGTGCTATTGCACTCCAGCCTGGGCAACAGGAGCAAAACTTTGTCTCAAAAAAAAAAAAAAAAAAAGTCAAGAAACAACAGATGCTGGCAAGGTTGCAGAGAAAAAGGAATGCCTGGCCAGGCACAGTGGCTCATGACTGTAATTCCAGCACTTTGGGAGGCCGAGGAGGGTGGACCACGAGGTCAGGAGTTCAAGACCAGCCTGGCCAAGATGGTGAAACCCCATCTCTACTAACAATACAAAAATTAGCTGGGTGTGGTGGCAGGCAACTGTAATCCCAGCTACTCGGAAGGCTGAGGCAGAGAATCACTTGAACCCAGGAGGCAGAGGTTGCAGTTAGCCAAGATCATGCCACTGTACTCCAGCCTAGGCAACAGAGCAAGATTCAGTCTCAAAAAAAAAAAAAAAAAAGAGAAAGAAAGAAAGGTACAGCAAGTAAGAAAATGTGGTACATATATACCATGGAATACTATGCAGCCATAAAAGGTAATGAGATCATGTCCTTTGCAGGGACATGGATGAAACTGGAAGCCATTATCCTCAGCAAACTAATGTAAGAACAGAAAACCAAACACCAAATGTTCTCACTTATAAGTGGGAGCTGAATGATGAGACACATGGACAAATGTGGGGGAAGAACAACACACACTGGGGCCTATCAGTGGAGGTTGGTAGAGGGAGAGGATCAGGAATTATAGCTAATGGATGCTAGGCTTAATACCCAGGTGATGGGTTGATCTGTGCAGCAAACAATCATGGCACATGTTTACCTGTGTAACAAAGCTGCACATGCTGCACATGTGCCCTGGAACTTAAAAGTGGAAGAAAAATTAAACAAATAAAAATTTCAAAAAAAGAAATTACCCATGTATGCTCATCAGCAAACTGTACATACACCAAAGGCCGACTGCGGTGGCTCACGCCTATAATCCCAGCACTTGGGGAGGCCGAGGCAGGCGGATCACGAGGTCAGGAGATCGAGACCATCCTGGCCAACATGGTGAAACCCCGTCTCTACTAAAAATACAAAAATTAGCTGGGTGTGGTGGCAGGAGCCTGTAATCCCAGCTACACGGGAGGCTGAGGCAGGAGAATCACTTGAACCTGGGATCTTGACTTACTGCAACCTCCGCCTCCCGACATAGTGAGACTCTGTCTCAAAAAAAAAAAAAAAACTGTACATGTATCAGTAAACTGGCATTATCATTCACACATCAACCTCTTTTTTTCTTTTTGAGACAGAGTCTTGCTCTGTCACCCAGGCTGGAGTGTAGTGGTGCAATCTGGGCTCACTGCAACCTCTGCCTCCCAGGTTCAAGAGATTCTCCTGCCTCAGCCTCCCAACTAGCTGGGATTACAGGTGCCCGCCACCACACCCAGCTAATTTTTTTGTGTTTTAATAGAGACGTGGTTTCACCATGTCAACCTCTTTTTTCAGGTAAGCATCACTCACTTGCTGGGAAAATGACCCACTTCTATGTCATGACAGCCAAAGAAGGCACTGCTCATGGAAGGGCCACATGAGTGCCCAGCAGAAGACTTGGATGCCCTGTCTACCTCACATTCAGCCCACCTTCCCTATTTTAGATGGCAGCCCTATCACCCACACCTGTCCAAGCTCAAACCCCTAGCTTCACAAACTCTGAGAGCTTCCACATCCCCCATACCTAGAATATATGGGTAATGGGGTGTGCCTGAAGGATTATGGGATATGAGAAGGCCAAAGCAGTGAAAGCACAAGGCACACCTTCAAGGGGTTTAGATTTTCTCCTAAATCATATGAGGAGTCATTGGAGGATTTTAAACCGGGAGCAACATACTGTGGTGGAAACCTGTGGGCAAGGCTGGAGGAGGGGTTTACCTGTGAGAGCTCCCTAACCCACTGCAAAAAGTCCTTGAAAGTCCACTGTTAACTATTTCTGTTTTTTTTTGTTTGTTTGTTTGTTTGTTTGTTTTGACGGAGCCTCTCTCTGTCGCCCAGGCTGGAGTGCAGTGGCCGGATCTCAGCTCACTGCAAGCTCCGCCTCCTGGGTTCTCGCCATTCTCCTGCCTCAGCCTCCTGAGCAGCTGGGACTACAGGGGCCCGCCACCTCACCCGGCTAATTTTTTTTGTATTTTTAGTACAGACGGGGTTTCACCATGTTAGCCAGGATGGTCTCAATCTCCTGACTTCGTGATCCACCCAACTCAGCCTCCCAAAGTGCTGGGATTACCAGCGTGAGCCACTGCGCCCGGCCAACTATTTCTTTATTCATACCCTCATCTCTGTTCCTAAGGCCACTCCACAGCGCAGATCTTCATCACCCTTCACATAGATTCAGTTTTCAGCTCCCTAGTCTCCCCACCTTCTGTCTCTTGCTCTTTCCAAAAACATTCTCCATGTCACCACCAGAGTTCTCCTTTTAACCAAGTCTGATTATTTCAGTAGTCCCCATACCCCTGCTTAAAATCAGTAGCTGTGTAGCTTTGTAGCTCCCACCTGTAATCCTAGCTACTCAGGAAGTAGGAGGATCACTTGAGGCCAGGAGTTGGAGGCTGCAGTGAGCTATGACTGCACCACTGCACTCCTGCCTGGGCGACGGAGCAAGAACCCCCATCTCTAAAAATATAAAAATAAACAATAGCTTCCCCTTATCTTTTAGATAAAGTCCAACCTGATTATAAAACCCATCTCACCCAGCGCTGTCTCCTAGCCCTTCTCCCACCCCACATTCCAACCATACCAATGACCTGGAATTCTCTGAACATTCTGTGCCTCGCACCTCCACACTTTTGTACATGCTGTCTCCTGTGTGAAAGGTCGCAGGAGACAGCTATATTTGTTTTCAAAATTCAGCTCAGACACCACGTTCTCTGTGATACTTTCCTAAGCTCTCCTCCCCTACAAAAATAAAGTTGCCCCATTTAGGTCAGGCGTGGTAGCTCATGCCTGTAGTCCCAGCACTTTGGGAGGCTGAGGCGGGTGGTTCACCTGAGGTAAAAACACAAAAATTAGCCAGGCGTGGTGGTGCACGCCTGTAATCCCAGCTACTCGGAAGGCTGAGGCAGGAGAATAGCTTAACTTGGGACATGGAGGTTGCGTGAGTGAGGCGAGATCACACCACTGCACTCCAGCCTGGGCGACAAGAGTGAAACTTCGTCTCAAAAAAAAAAATATTGCCCCATTTGCTCTTATGGTGCCTCTATCAGTGCACAAATTATGTTGCATGACAATTATTTGTTAACATGTCTGTCCCCTTTCTGGACTATAAATTATGGAATGGCAAGGGCCAGACATCATTCTTCTTTGTTTTGCAGCACTAAGTAAAATATCTAGCACACACACAGCATGCCCTAATTAAATTTTTTGTAAGGGAGGGAATGTATGAAAGCTCTAAATTAAAGCCCTTCTGTAGCTAAATCTGAAGATTCTGCCTAAGTTCTCACTTAGGCTAATCAGAATGTCTTCATAGGTCCTAGCATCTGACTTGTGTCAGGTGCTTATTAAACAGTGCCGGAAGGCCAGGTGCAGTGGCTCACGTCCATAATCCTAGCACTTTGGGAGACCATGGCAGGCAGATTGCTTGAGCCCAGGAGTTTGAGACCAGCCTGGGCAACATAGTGAGACCCCATCTCTATAAAAAAAATTTAAAAACAAAACCAAAACAGTGGCTGAAAGAATAAACCCATGAATCATATGTCACTAAATTCTTAGTTTTGGTTGCCCTTCTGAACCTTCTTTAGATCTCTATGTTCCTCTGAAGTTATTAAAGATAGAACAAAGTCCAGATATTACCTATGCAGTAATATCTCATTTATCTAACCATAACTACTCAGATGAAGCCAAGAAACAGGAAAAGGAACAGGACTATAAGTGACCAAGAAAGATAGTAATTTTAAACATAATACCTTATACTTGAGTCATAATTTATGGTTTTCACTGAATCTCATTCCATTCTCACAACAGCCTGGAATTAAACAGTCAGTGCACTTGGCTCAAGGTCACATAGCTATTGAGCCCAACCTCAAGCACAAGTGTGTGCACAAGTGGTGTGCACATTTCACTCTATCAGAGTAATCTCAAATGTGTGTCACACATCTGTGCACAAAACTCCATGCCTTTTACTCACTAAAGGGCTCTGCATATGAACCACAACTGTGGCTACTTTGCATGTATTATTTTTGTTTTGTTTTGTTTTGTCTTTTGAGAGAGTCTTGCTCTGTGGCCCAGGCTGGAGTGCAGTAGCATGATCTCGGCTCACTGCAACCTCTGCTATCTGGGTTCAAGCGTTTCTCCTGCCTCAGCCTCCACAGTATCTGGGATTACAGGCGCCCACCACCACACGCAGCTTTTTTTTTTTCTTTGAGACAGAGTCTCACTCTGTCACCCAGGCTGGAGTGCAATAGCGCAATCTCTGCTCACTGTAACCTCTGCTTCCCGGGTTCAAGCGATTCTCCTGCCTCAGCCTCCCAAGTAGCTGGGACTACAGGCATGCACCACCACACCCAGCTAATTTTTGTATTTTTAGTAGAGACAGGGTTTCACCATGTTGGCCAGGATGGTCCTGATCTCTTGACCTCGTGATCCACCCGCCTCGGCCTCCCAAAGTGCTGGGATTACAGGCGTAAGCCACTGTGCCCGGCCTTTGCATGTATTCTTACAAGGATATACAGGCACATGAATGTGTACCTGGGTGAACGAGGGTTTGAACATGTATGTCTCTATACCTAAATTAGAAGCAGAAAATTGGCCAGGTGCCGTGGCTCACGCGTGTAATCCCAGCACTTTGGGAGGTCAAGGCAGGTGGATCGCCTGAGGTCAGGAGTTTGAGACCAGCCTGGACAACATAGTGAAATCCTGTCTCTACTAAAAATACAAAAAAATTAGCTTGGCGTGGTGGTGGGCACCTGTAATCCCAGCTACTTGGGAGGCTGAGGCAAGAGAATCTCTGGAACCCAGGAGGCGGAGGTTGCAGTGAGCCGAGATCACACCATTGCACTCCAGCCTGGGCAGCAAGAGCAAAACTCTGTCTCAAAAAAAAAAAGAAGAAGAAGCAGAAAATTAAAAAGGGGTGACTGGCAGAGGTAGGCACAATGCCAGAATCAAGGAACAAGAGCTGTCAGAAATGACACAGACAAAGATAGTTAAAATAATAGAATTCTAAGGCTGGGAATGTGGCCCATGCCTGTGATCCCAGCACTTTGGGAGGCTGAGGTGGGCAGATCACCTGAGGCCAGGAGTTCGAGACCAGCCCGAGCAACATGGAGAAACCTTGTCTCTAATAACAATACAAAAATTAGCCAGGCGTGGTGGCACATGCCTGTAATCCCAGCTACTTGAGAGGCTGACACAGGAGAATCACTTGAACCTGGGAGACAGAGGTTGTGGTGAGCCGAGATTGCGCCATTGCACTCCAGCCTGGGCAACAAGAGTGAAACTCTGTCTCAAAAAAAACAAAAAACAAAAAAACCTCAGTGAAAACCCCCTTCTTACAACACAAAGCAGTGCCTTCCACCCCTCCCTGACTGTTGCCATGTATGACAAACATACGCAGAGATGAGTCCAGGCCAGACCCAAGGACACACAAAACACAGAAGGACCCCACAGAAGACAGCCAGTTCTCTACACAACAGTAAAATCAGGGAAGCTGGAAAGGAAGTTGAGGAGTGAATGGGGCAATACAGAAATTGAAAGAAAAAAGGACACAAGCTGACGGGAGAGCAGGGAGCCAATGAACAATTGCACCTGGTGCAAGATTCCTGTGCCCCAACTGCTACAGCAGCTGCCCCTCAAACTGACAGAATGTCTGAGCTTCTTCACAGTTGTGGGGTGGAAGGCATCTTTAAGGTCCTAGGCTCTCCCAGGTTGGAAGGGCATTTTTCAAGAATAGAGGCATCTGAGGGATAGGGCTGTGGAGAATCACCATCTCAGCACCTCCAATGGCTTTGCTGAATGTACAGATTTAAATAATATTTTATGTATGAGATGGAGAAAAAGCCAAGGTGGACTGAAATAACAGTATTAAAAATCTTGCCTACAGAGGCTGGGTGCAGTGGCTCATGCCTGTGATCCCAACACTTGTGTGAAGCCGAGGCAGGTAGATCACTCGAGGTCAGGAATTCAAGACCAGCCTGGCCAACACAGTGAAAACCCATCTCCACTAAAAATACAAAAAAAGTAGCTGGGCATGGTGGCACATGCCTGTAATCCCAGCTACTAGGGAGGCTGAGGCAGGAGAATCACTTGAACCCAGAAGATGGAGGTTGCAGTGAGCTGAGATTGCGCCACTTGAGCCTGGGCGACAGAATGACTCTATCTCAAAAAAAAAAAAAAAAAAAGGAAGAATCTAGCCTACAGAAATACTCACGCAACTGCAAAAGGATATCCACTGGAGCATTATCTGTAAGACTGAGAAACTGAAACCAAGGTATATGGCCATTAACAGAGGACTAGCTAGATAAATAAACTACCTAAATCCTTATAATTAACATGGAATTAAAACATAATTTTAAAATACATCCTTAAAATTAACATGGAATAATATGAAGCATTTTTTAAAAAGTAGATCTGTAAGTAGAAAAGAATGTCACTGATAATGCTAGAGGAAAAGCACATTGTAGAATTACATGTAGACTAGTATGATCTCATTTTTGTAAAAGAACAAAACATACCTCTTTTTTTAATTTTTTTTATTTTTTATTTTTTTTTTATTTTTTTGAGATGGAGTCCCACTCTGTCACCCAGGCTGGAGTGCAGTGGTGCAATCTTGGCTTACCGCAACCTCTGCCTCCTAGGTTCAAGTGATTCTCATGTCTCAGCCTCCTGAGTAGCTGGGATTACAGGCGCCTGCCACCATGCCCAGCTAATTTTTGTATTTTTAGTAGAGATGAGGTTCCTCCATGTTGGCCAGGCTAGTCTCGAACTCCTGACCCCAGGTGATCTGCCCACCTCAGCCTCCCAAAGTGCTGGAATTACAGGTATAAGCCACCACACCCTGCCAAAACTACATCTCTTGAAGGAACAAGGAAAAAAAAAATCAGTGTGCCTGTAGTCCCTGCTACTCAGGAGGCTGAGGCAGGAGGATAGCTTGAGCCTAAAAGTTTGAGGCTGAAGTGAGGTATAATCACATCACTGCACTCCAGTCTGGGTGACAGAGCAAAACACCTGTCTCTTAAAAAAAAAAAAATCAGGAAGACTATGCAAACTGCTAATAGTCCTTACCGTGAGAAGTTGGGGAAAAGGTGTTTTTATGTTACATTGTGGTACTGTTTGAAATTTCACACTAAGCATACATTAATTTAACTATATATATATAGAGAGAGAGAGAGAGTTGTATATATATAGTTGTATATATATAGTTGTGTGTATAGTTGTATATATATATAGTTGTGTGTGTGTGTATATATATAGTTGTGTATGTGTATATATATGTTGTCAGAGGCATTCCTTTCTACCTCCTTCTTACTCCCAGACTGCACTCACATCCCCGTCTCTGCCCAGCCCTCCATCCACCACCTCCTGCCCCAGCCCTACTTACAGATGCAGGCAGCAGCCAGCAGGCGGCTGGCAGCATAAGGGGCCAAGCAGCTTGGGAAGAGAGGCTGTACCATGTAGTTGGCAAAGGTGATGGCAATGATGGCCTGGCTGGTGGGCTCAATGATGAGCAGGGAGGTCCAGAGTCTGATGAAAGCAAGGAATCCTCCAAAGGCCTCCAGGATATAGGCATAGCTGGCCCCAGATTTCTTAATGGTGGTGCCCAGTTCCGCATAACAAAGGGCCCCAAAGACGGAGAAGAGGCCCCCGACAGCCCAGATGACCAGAGAGAGACCAAAGGAGGCACTGTATATGAGCACACCCTTAGGGGAAACAAAGATGCCCGAGCCGATCATATTCCCCACAATCAGGCACACGCCGTTAAGCAGTGAGATCTCCTTCTTCAGCTTTACCTGCTCCGGCCCTGGGCTGGCCCCATCACCCAAAGGGGAGGTTTCCACCTCAGGTTGGGAGGCCCCTTCATACTCAGTGCTGTCAACCATGATGGAGGAGAGGAAACCCTTCACCAGCTTCCTGGCATTGCCCTTTAAGGAAGAAAGATGATGCTATATATTAGGTGGTTGGCAATTACACAGAACCTCTACCTGCCTCCAACGCAGGCTAATATGGGCAGCCCACCAACCACTGCAGAGACCTTCTCTAGCTCACTCATCAAAACAACCCCAACTTGAATATGTATGTATTTATTTATTTATAGACAGAGTTTCGCTCTGTAGCCCAGGCTGGAGTGCAGTGGTGCAATCTTGGCTCAACTCACTGCAACCTCAGCCTTCCAGGTTCAAGCACTTCTCTTGCCTCAGCCTCCCAAGTAGCTGGGATTACAGGCACCTGCCACCACGCCTGGCTAATTTTGTTTGTTTGTTTGTTTGTTTGTTGTTGTTTTTGAGACGGAGTTTCGCTCTTGTTGCCTAGGCTGGAGTGCAATCTCAGCTCACCGCAACCTCCACCTCCCAGGTTCAAGTGATTCTCCTGCCTCAGCCTCCCGAGTAGCTGGGATTACAGGCATGCACCACCACACCCGGCTAATTTTGTATTTTTAGTAGAGACGGGGTTTCTCCATGTTGGTCAGGCTGGTCTCAAACTCCTGACCTCAGGTGATTCGCCCGCCTCAGCCTCCCAAAGCACTGGGATTATAGGCATGAGCCACCTTGCCCGGCCTCCAACTTGAATTTTTAAGAGAAGGCACTCATTCGCCAGAGAGAAAGCATCTGTCTCTCATCATTAGGATATTGCTGCCCACCCAACTCACCAAACAGAGAACGAAATCTTGGGCTGGGCACGGTGGCTCATGTCTGTAATCCCAGCACTTTGGGAGGCCAAGGCAGGTGGATCACCTAAAGTCGGGAGTTCGAGACCAGCCTGCCCAACATTGAGAAACTCGTCTCTCCTAAAAATACAAAAATTAGCCATGCGTGATGGCACATGCCTGTAATTCCAGCTGCTTGGGAGGCTGAGGCAGGAGAATCACTTGAGCCTGGGAGGTGGAGGTTGCAGTAAGCCGAGATCAGGCCACTGCACTCCAGCCTGGGCAACAAGAGCAAAACTCCGTCTCAAAAAAAAAAAAAAAACACTAAATGTTGGTTCTCTCTGAGCCTGCTATAATACAAGACAGGCATGGGGGCAGTGTGGCAGTTCCCAGAAAATAACCATAATGGCTTGACCCTGAGTTTTCAGCCTTATCCAAAACCCGTCTTCCCTCCAATTTCAGCTTCAGCGATCACCTGTGCTGAGATACAACATTAGGAACTGATCTTACAAGCAACTAATCTGTGGGAGCGCCTCATGACACTGCTCTTTTCCCCAAAGACTCTGTATCTGCCAAACCTAAAGGCTTCAGAAATCTGCTGGAAACCCACAACCATCCTCCTGCCCAAGGAGCATCCCTTAACCCTTAGCTGGAGTCTTCAGCCCTGGCAAAGCCCAAGTAGACCCACCTCACCCTGAAAGAAAACAGGCTATTCTCTTTTCCTCGCTTTTCCTTTCCCAGATACCTTTTTCCCAGTCTCTGTTATTCCAAGCCTCCTGCTATCAGATCCCTCACATCAGCATCGTTGAATCACCCAAAAAAGTATGAATGAGAGAAGGGCGATCCAATGTACAACGAAACCTAGAAATGATTGGAGGCAGCTGATGGCCACTCCCTACCCCAGAGTTGCTGCTGGAGAGATACCACTGCAAGCCAAGGCAGGAAGACAGCTGCAGCCAGGCAGCACATGCTGGAAAACACCGAGCAGGAGACAGCTGAGAGGAAAATGGGAGAGGCTAGTCAAGCAATGGAGAGATATTAGGGCAACAGGCACTCGGGAGAAGAAGCAATTAGACACTGCACAGCAGCAAAGACGAGGGTAAGCAAGGTGAGTGGAGATGAGAAAAGGGTGGAACGCACACTTACTCCTTGGTCCTGGATATAAGCAGGTTCTCACGGCAGTGCCAGCAGCAGTCAGGAAGAGAAGTGCCTTCCAGGATCTGTGGTCTGATGCTCCTCCTTCCCAGCCAGCAGTAAAAGGGAAGGCCAGAAAAATGCCTATGGATTTAAGCAAGAAGGGTGGAGGAGGTGAGGCAGCCCGCAAAGGAAGGAGTGAGGGAGGGGGAAAGGACTGTTAAGCAACCATCTGTGTCCAAGGTTCACTGGCCCTTCACATCTGCAAAAGGGGTGGCTAGGAGCTCTTGGCTCAGCACTTTCTGTGATAAGAAGTCGCTCTCTCAGGAATCTCCTTTGTCAGCTCTGCTCTGGGACCGGGGGCCCAGAAGAAAGGACAGTCAGCTGGGTGCAGTATCTGTAGCCCTGGGGAAACTGTTCCAGACCAAGTTAGCTGAGGACAGGACAGTAGCCGGGAAGGAATACACAGCACTCTCTCTCTCTGTGTGTCCTCCATGCCCCACCCTAGCCTCTCTTCTTTCTCACCCCAAGCATTTAAGAAAGGGAGGAAGGTTGCACAGTGTGACACAAAGGCTTGTTCCCATGCTGAGATTACAGGAAGTGTAAAAGCAGTCTCTACACCCTGTGACTGGGTGTTCTAAGAGAACTCTGCACACTTCCCCATGCAAAGACAGACTGGGAGGTTGCCTCCAAACCTGGGCCACTGCCCCAAAGTCTGAGCCTCAGACTACTTCAAAAGAAATACAATCAAGAGATCAAATATCTGACTGCATCCCCACCAGACCCATGTGCCTTTTCATTCTTGACAAAACATACCAAGATTTTTGGGATAAGCATAAATTCCTATAAACGACTTCCTCATACGTAAGTTTACTCCACTTTCCTAAAAAATATGAAGAAATCAGGCTGGGTGCGGTGGTTCACACCTGTAATCCCAGCACTTTGGGAGGCCAAGGCAGCTGGATCACAAGGTCAGGAGATCAAGACCATCCTGGCTAACACGGTGAAACCCTGTCTCTACTAAAAATACAAACAAATAAAAATAAAAATAAAAATTAGCTGGGTGTGGTGACAGGTGCCTGTAGTCCCAGCTACTTGGGAGGCTGAGCCAGAAGAATGGCAGGAACCTGGGAGGCAGAGCTTGCAGTGAGCCGAGAGTGGGCCACTGCACTCCAGCCTGGGTGACAGAGCAAGACTCCGTCTCAAAAAAAAAAAAAAAATTTAAAAAATAATGAGGAAATCAGATTTCACTGAATTCTGTTGGACAGACAGGCCCAGAACAGGCAGAGAAAGCTGAGCATTTTTTGGAAATCACATAGTTTATGCTATCTTTATTATTTACTTTAAATCTGGTATTCTATTTTACCAACAGAAATAGACCCTATCCATTCTGAAATCCAACTATCTGTTTCTTCTCATATCTCTTCTAACCCTCTTTGGTTATTCTACAACCAGAGAATAGAGATCTAAATATCTCTGGGAGACATCTCCACCACACATCCTCCCATTCTAGCTCTTTAAACTTTTAATTTAATCTAGGAGGAGGATTCTGGTGTGAGCGTTCCCAGAGATCATGCTTCTCCCAAGACAGGCTTCACAGTGATCTGAAATCCTTCTGGAGGAGACTATCCTTTTCTCCAAAATGCTCCTGTAATAATAATTGCTATCACTTATTGAGCACTTACCTGGGTCAGACACACTGCTAAGGACTTTAAGCACATCATCTCATGGAATCACCAGAGGTCCTACACTCTTAATCACACAAGTATACTATCTCTCCATCTCCCCATGCCCCTGGCCTGCCCTAGTCTCTAGGCCTTCCTTTTATTTTATTTTATTTTATTTTATTTGTTTTTTGTTTGTTTGTCTGAGAAAAGGTCTCACTCTGTCACCCAGGCTGGAGTGCAGTGGCACGATCTTGATTCACTACAACCTCCACCACCTCCTGGATCAAGCAATTCTCATGCATCAGCCTCCTGAGTAACTAGGATTACGCCTGGCTAATTTTTGTGTTTTCATTTTGGTATTTTTATTATTTTGTTTTATTTTATTTTATTTTGTTTTATTTTATTTTATTTTATTTTGAGACAGAGTCTTGCTCTGTTGCCCAGGCTGGAGTGCAGTGGCACGATCTCGGCTCACTGCAACCTCCGCCTCCCAGGTTCAAGCAATTCTCCTGCCTCAGCCTCCCGAGTAGGTGGGATTACAGGTGCACACCAGCACGCCCAGCTAATCTTTTGTGTTTTTTTTTTTTTTTTTTTTTTTTTGAGACGGAGTTGCTCTTTCGCCCGGGCTGGAGTGCAGTGGCCGGATCTCAGCTCACTGCAAGCTCCGCCTCCCGGGTTTTACGCCATTCTCCTGCCTCAGCCTCCGGAGTAGCTGGGACTACAGGCGCCCGCCACCTCGCCCGGCTAGTTTTTTGTATTTTTTTTTTAATAGAGACGGGGTTTCACCGTGTTAGCCAGGATGGTCTCGATCTCCTGACCTCGTGATCCGCCCGTCTCGGCCTCCCAAAGTGCTGGGATTACAGGCTTGAGCCACCGCGCCCGGCCAATTTTTGTATTTTTAGTAGAGATGAAGTTTCGCTATGTTGGCCAGGCTGGTCTTGAACTCCTGGCCTCAACTGATCCACCTGCTTCTGCCTCCCAAAGTGGTGGGATTACAGGCATGAGCCACCGGCACCACCTTAGACCTTGCTTTTGGACAGGAATGACCTACATGAATTACCTGGGGGAAGATGTAATCAGACTAGATTAAAAAGAAAGAAAGCGCTGGGCGCGGTGGCTCACGCCTGTAATCCCAGCACTTTGGGAGGCCGAGGCGGGTGGATCACAAGGTCAGGAGATCGAGACCACGGTGAAACCCCGTCTCTACCAAAAATACAAAAAATTAGCCAGGCGCGGTGGCGGGTGCCTGTAGTCCCAGCTACTCAGGAGCACTCCAGCCTGGGCGACAGAGCGAGACTCCGTCTCAAAAAAAAAAAAAAAAGAAGAAAGCCTCTGTCATCCTTCAGTCTATAGCCTAGACTAAAGGCTCCAATAAAGTTTGTTAATCTCCTTCCTGGCTGCCCCTCCCCTTTCTCATTCTTTGCAGGGATAAGAGGTGATTACAAGTCCTCTTGGCAGTGCTGCTATTGCTAGGGTGCCCACTTCTAAAGCAAACAAAAGAAAACACAAACACATCATCACGCCTGCCCTTTTAAGACCAAATTCACTGGCACCAAGGGGTGGGCATGTGTCCTAATATGACGTAAAAGAAAGGAAGGAAGGAGGGACAAAGGAAGGGAAAACTGTGAGGGGGAATGGAGAGAGAAGTGTACAGGGTTTCATTCCTGACTGGTGGCATCTGAAAAGTGAAGTCCTATCCGTGGAATTTTGAGACAGAAATCTGCTGGGGGTAAAACCCGTACTCCAGCAAACAGCAAGCCCTAGTGGTAGCACCAGGAAGTGCTAGTGGACTCTAACCTACTTCAGTCTGCCCATGCAAACTAGGCAAGGGAGGCTGCCATTCATAGAAAGCATGAAGCCCCTGTCTTTTCTCAACCACTACCTAGCACCCTGGACAAGAAGGCACCATCTTTGGCAGCTCACATTTCTCCCTAAGACCCTGGGTCTTAGGGTAATGTTTCCACCATTCAGGTAGCCTGGGACCAACAACACCCCTAGGCTCTCCCAAAGGGGCTCTTCTGCCCCAGGTTTTCTTTTTTTTGGGGGGGGGTTGGGTTTTGGGGGTTTTTTTTTCTCCGAGACGGAGTTTTGCTTTGTCCCCCAGGCTGGAGTGCAGTGGCATGATCTCTGCTCGCTGCAACCTCCACCTCCCGGGTTCTCCTGCTTCAGCCTCCCTAGTAGCTGGGATTACAGGCACCCACCACTATGCCCAGCTAATTTTTAATTTTTATTTTTTTTATTTTTAGTAGAGACGGGGTTTCACCATGTTGGCCAGGCTGGTCTCGAACTCCTGGCCTCGTGATCCTCCCACCTCAACCTCCCAAAGTGCTGGGATTACAGGTGTGAGCCACTGCACCCGGCCCACCCCAGGTTTTACATGAGCAAGCCCATAAGATAACAGCAGCCCTTGTTGTCTTTCCCTGTCTGAGATGCATTCATCTCTGAACACCCAGTGAAGATTACAGGACAACACACTCATCCTACAGCCTGTGGAAGAAATTTGATTCAGAAACTGGCAGCAGGGCCTCCAGTATGCAGTGCTGGGCAGAACAGTCAGTGGAGCCCCTCACCCTAACCTCACCCTCGAATGGCAACACCAAAACACACTTCCTCCAGGAACTAGCACATAACTTGGGGTCTTGGCTCCTCAGCTGAGCTCAGGGAACTACTGTAAGAACACACTTTCTCTCCCAGAGACCCCATGTCCTGCCTTCCTGGCTCCAACCCGTCTGTGCTGCCTCCCCTAACAACAGAAACAGAAAACAGATACACTCTGGTATGACTAGATTTCCCCATCACTCCAAGCTAGAAGCTCAGCTCCTCCCTCCCCAGTTCTCTGTTTGTTTTTCTATATTCTACTGTGGCTAAGACAGTCTCTTAAAAAAAAAAAAAAAGGTGAAACAAAAAAGAAATTGTTTACTCCTGTGGCCAGGGCTTCCATTAAGGAAGGGCTGAAGTCTCTGGGCAGAAGTTTCAGCCCAGGGAGGGACACGGCTGGGATCAAGAAACAGGAGGCTCTTGGGTCTCCATTCAGTCAATTTTTAGGACTCACTCCATCCTCCTCCTGCACTTCCCCTCTCGCCCATTGTCCCTCCTCTCCCACCTCTTACCTGTCCAGTGACCTTTGGGCAGGTGCGGGGAGGAGGGGCTACCAGCTCAGTCAAGGGAGAGGGGAAGGTGCTAGTTAGGAGAACCAACGGTATGGCTCACGCTGCAGCAGCTGTTGACTCTGAGGAGCAGAAAAAGCAGAGGGTAACGGGGACTGAAATGGAAAACAGGAAAACACATGTGTGACTCTGGCCGGCAGCGGGGAGGGGCCAGGGGACGGGCTGGAGCTGGGACTGCCTGGTCAGACCCAGAGGACCTCAATGCCTGCCAGCCTCCAGGCACCTTCTCCACTACACTGGCACCAAATACCTGAGTCTCAGCTCCTTCTCCTCCCTCCCTCAGCCCCACCCCCCTCTTCCTTGTTGCCCTACATTTACTGAGCACTTAAGCTTTCCCCTCCATTGATAGTGACCTCTGATGCCTCTTGCAACTCCCCTCATTCCATTTCCTAATCATCTCCCACTCATGTACTATCCTTAGTCCTGCAGAGTGGATACGATCCCATGGTCAAGAGAAGGAAACTTTGCAGTCCCATCTCAAGAGTGTCAGTGCCATTTCAGCCCCTAAAGCAAGCCAAGGGAGGTAATGCAGGCCAAGGAAGACCACTTATAGGAGGACAGCCAAGCACATTTAGACACCAAGCAAGCTCACTCACAGCTGAGATCTCTAATTGGTTCAGGTGATATCGATCTCACCAGGTAAGAGCCAACTGGGCCATGGCACCCTGGGCAGACTAATGAGTTGGCATCCCTTCAAACCAGTTTTATTTAAACATGTGTCGAACGTTTACTTAGCAGAGGTGGGGGAAACACCAATTTGCCTGGAATACAAATTGTGTAAGCCTCTTTATATTCAAAATTAGAAATTATTACATATCAGCCGGGCGTGGTGGCTCACGCCTGTAATCCCGGCACTTTGGGAGGCCAAGGCGGGCAGATCACAAAGTCAGGAGTTTGAGACCAGTCTGGCCAACATAGTGGAACCCCGTCTCTACTAAAAATACAAAAATTAGCCAGGTATGGTGGCGGGCACCTGTAATCCCAGCTACCTGGGAGGCTAAGGCAGGAGAATCGCTTGAACCCGGGAGGCAGAGGTTGCAGTGAGCACTCCAGTCAAAAAAAGAAGAAGAAGAAATTATTACACATCTTCATCACATGCAATCTTCTGAAGCAAACAACTTCTTGGTAAGCATAGTAAACCACTTAAAATGCATATAATAGTATAAATTTCTTGCCCTCAAAGAGCAGCACTTCACAGTGCATCATGCATTTTTGGAATTACAACTGTGACTAATGCCTTTAAGCAACTGTCAGCTGGCTGGCCCCTGGGCTACACCCTGCAATTTGCACCTGTCTGTTGCAAAATTACTCCAGACACAAGTAGTCCAGGTAAGGAGTTGTCAATAAGTCTATGTCACTGGATGAAAGCCAACTCATATTTCACCAAGACACAGAAATCATAGTACACTGGCATCAAATAGCTGAATTATTCCAAAGATAATTTAGTGTCCTTTAGACACTCTCAGCCTGCTACCCAACTTGCCCGCCCCTTAACTGCACTCTGGGGTCGGGTCCAAGTTGTGAGGGAAGACCTAGGAAGAGGAAGCTGTGCTTGCCTGCATGGGCCCCGGTGCTGTCTTCCTCATTCCACTACAGCTTCACTGGCTTCCCTGCTGTGGCCACATAGCAAGCACGCTCCCGCCTCACAGCTTTTGCAATTTCTGTTCTCCCTGCCTGGAACATGCTTCCCAGTGATATTGTCCATTCGTGGTGTCATTTGTTTGCTGTCACCACCCCCATTAGAATGTCAGCATCACAAGATGCTTTGTTCACCACTGTATCCCCGCAGAGCAGGGCTCACATAGACAGTTAATAAATGTTTGCTGGGTTAATAAATGAATGAATGAACTATGTTATTTATTTGATTTCCCAGGTGGCTAGGCTCCTGGGCATGTCCTTGAATTTGCTCTCCAAGCCCCTCCTGTTTGGCTGCCGCTCTGGCTCCTAAGGAAGGAGTACCCGGAGGTACTCTTTTTGACAGTAATATGCTAAAGGCAAAGAAGAAAGTATGGCTTTCACGGTTTTACTGGGAGGCCTAGAATGATGTGAAACGGACTTTTGTTTCATTAATGGGAAAAGCAAAGCAAAACAAAAAGCCTATCATCTAACACTGTTTCCCTGGATCCAGGAAATTCTTGTCTGCTCTACCTCACACCCAGGCTCAGGTGACCGGTCTGGGTGCGGCGTAGAGATGGCGAGAGCTAAGTGCTACAGTTGCGAAAGGGTGAAGGGCAAAGGAGGAAAAGGCCGAGGGAGGCGAACGCTCAGGTTCATGCATATGCAAGTGGGCTCTACAGCGGAACTTCGAAGTACACACTCAACTCCCCACCATGCGCCCCGCCCGCTGGTCTTCCCCGGAAAAGCTCTCCCCTAGCCCGCGATCCTCGCTGGCCTAGCCCTTGGCCGTTCCCATCCCCCTCTCCGTCCCCGCCCAACCTGCTGGCCTCACTCACCTTTGTCCCTTTCTCCCATCCCCACCCCCCAATGCACCCTCGCTTTCTCCGGGCCCCTGCCATTTGTTTCCCTTTTATTTCCCTCCTTCTTTTGGGTCCTCAGTATGCGGTCCTAGGACAACGCCTTCCCAAGCTCGGACCCAGCCACCGTCCGCCTTCATTACCCCTCTGAAGAACAGGGTCGCCCCCGAGGCCCAGGTCTGGCTGTGGGGGCCCACTCGAGCTCTGCCTTGGGGGACCAGGACCTCACCCCAACAGGCGTCCCTTCCGCTCCCTCCACCTGGCCAAGCCGCCCCCGCCCTTCCCCCGATTCTAGGAAGTGCTAGAAGAGGGGGTTGTGGTGGGTGTAGGCGAAGGGCGCAAAGGTCCAAGCACCATGGCCTCGCAACCCGCTCCCCTGTCCGCTCCTCGCTCCCGCACAGCTGGATTGCTGCGGGGAAATGAAAATGACCGCGGATACCCTTAGAGACTGGTCGTCCACCCCAAGAACGCTCAGCTTCCTCTTCCCTCCCTCCCAACCCCGCATAAGCTCGCTGCCAGACAGGGGTCCGGACGACAGCCCCAACCCCTGGCCACAACTGCCTCCGGCCCGGAGATGCTTAGCTGAATCTGGGTAGGGCCCCCAGAACGGAAGCCCCTTGTAGGTGGGGGGGGCGGCGGCGGGTGGGGGGGAGGCGGGGCGAGGAAAGGTGCCTGCTCGGAGCCGGAGGAGGGGTCTCCCGAAGGCCGTCTCTTCCACCCCGGGTTCCCGACTCCCCGCCCCCTCGGGGGAGCTGTTGCATCAGCTTCCAGATTCCAAACCAAAGAAAGTGAACTCCACTAGGCTGGGAAGGCGTCGGGTATTACAGCCGCCGCCAGGAGGCAGCGCTTAATAAAAAATGTTGGGCAGAGGGGCCCAGGATAACGGAGTCCCGGGAGCATCTCTCATCTGAAGTCTTAGCAGCAGCGCGGACCTAACAAAAAAGGGAGTTGCTGAATTAGTTCAAGAAAAGGGAACTGGAAATGCTTCATCACGTTTTAAAGCTAAAAGATGGCTTGTAAATAATACAACTACCTTTTGGATACCTTTTGGACAATCTAGCTTTGGGGTTTTTTTAGGCCAACGTTGGCGCTCTGGGAGATCCACAAACAGCCACCGCCTTCAAGACCAGTCTGATAGAAACACAGAAAGCTTACGGAATTTCCCAGCTGCCAGGCAAGGAGGAATGTAGTCCGAAGTCATGATTTGCCCATCTTGAAGCTCAATCATTTAACACCTAATTTAGCCAGTACTGATATAGCAGAGATTTGACAGTTCTGGGAAAAGAAGCAGAATAAGTTGCAATAAAGTATGTAAGCAGTAAGGAAATAATATGCAAAGTACTGTATTGAGTGATTTGTAGCCACAGTTCTCACATTTCTTGCATGAGGTGACAGTGATTTGATCTTTGTGCTGTCCTAAAAAGGGAGGTAATGAAAGAATTCCCAAACAGTTCACTCTTATCTCCACAACTTCTTCAATCTTAGAATATTCTCACAGGCATGCAAAAAGGAAAAGAGATTGCAAAATGAAGTAGAATTGCCTACCCAGAGTCAGCTTCCTTCGTCTTATGTTCCTTCTCCAATGTCATCATTATCAATCACAATTACAAGGCACCTAATTTCCCAGAGCAAAGCACTTGTACAAAAGTAACTGTAGGGGCCGGGTGCGGTGGCTTACGCCTGTAATCCTAGCACTTTGGGAGGCCGAAGCGGGCGGATCCTAAGGTCAGGAGATGGAAATCATCCTGGCTAACACAGTGAAACCCCGTCGCTATTAAAAATACAAAAAAAAAATTAGCCGGTCGTGGTGGCGAGCACCTGTAGTCCCAGCTACTTGGGAGGCTGAGGCAGGAGTATGGCAAGAACCCGGGAGGCAGAGCTTGCAGTGAGCCGAGATCACGCCACTGCACTCCAGCCTGGGCAACACAGCGGGACTCCGTCTCAAAAAAAAAAAAAAAAAAGTAACCCTATAAATACAAACGTACAGAACAGAAAGAGGCTATTTGGATAAACATATTAGACAAAGCATGAGCTCATTGCACCCTTGAACTTCTGGGCTAAAGTAATCCTCCAGCCTCAGCCTCCCAAGTAACTGGGACTTGCTAGTGGGTGCCTACAGGTGGGTGCCCAGGTTATTATTATTATTATTATTTTGGATTGAGTCTCGCTCTGTCACCAGGCTGGAGTGCAGTGGCACCATCTCAGCTCACTGCAACCTCCGACACCTTGGTTCAAGGGATTCTCCTGCCTCAGCCTCCCTAGTAGTCGGGATTACAGGCATGCACCACCACGCCAGCTAATTTTTGTATTTTTAGTAGAGACGCGGTTTCACCATGTTGGTCAGGATGTTCTCAATCTCCTGACCTTGTGATCTGCCCGCCTCGGCCTCTCAAAGTGTCGAGATTACAGGTGTGAGCCACTGTGCCCGGCTTTTTTTTTTTTTTTTTTTAAGAAACAGAGTCTTGACTGTCTCTAAAAACTACAAAAATTAGCTGGGCATGGTGGCATGCACCTGTAATCCCAGCTACTCGGGAGGCTGAGGCATGAGAATCGTTTCAACCCAGGAAGCAGGGGTTGCAGTGAGCCGCCATCAAGTCGCTGCACTCTAACCTGGGTGACCAAGGGAGACTCTGTCTCAAAAGAAAAAAAAAGAGAGAGCCAAAGTCTTGCTGTGTTGCCTAGGCTGAGAAAGCAAAATGTTAAAGCCAAATACAGGGCATGATGCCCTTGAAAAACAAAGCAGTTTAAGAGAGGAAACACATGAAGCACAGATGCCTGATGCTTCACATTATTCTTAACTCCAGTCTTTGCCAGTTGAAGTCCAGAGGTTAAAAGACATTCAGTTTAGGATGACGAAGCTGCTTTCCTGTGGCTTCTGAGGCTGATGAAGTCATAGAGGAGTGCTGTCCAGGTGCCAGACCCCTCCCTCCAACAGAGTTCTATGAGGTCCCTGAGAATGCTGATGATGTTATCAGCGCTCTGGGGTTCTCTCTGTGTGTGTGTGTGTGTGTGTGTGTGTGTGTGTGTCTGTGTGTGTGTGTGTGTCCAGGGAGGTTGAGATGAGAGGTAGCTGTTTCGGTGAGGAGCCCTTTCTGGTATTTACAACCCATGGATTGTCCCCCTGCTGTATCACACTAACCACATCAAAGGTTAAATTTAGGGAGGCCCAGACAGGAAGATTGCTTGAGCCTAAGAATTCAAGACCAGCCTAGGAAACATAGCAAGACCCCATCTCTAAAAAAAATTCCATCCTGGGCCACAGAACTTGTCTTCCTTTATTTTTTCTTTTTTTTTTTTTTGAGATGGAGTCTCGCTCTGTGGCCCAGGATGGAATGCACTGGCATAATCTTGGCTCACTGCAACCTCTGCATCCCAGGTTCAAGTGATGCTCCTGCCTCAGTCTCCCAAGTAGCTGGGACTACAGGTGCCCAGCACCACGCCTGACTAGCTTTTGTACTTTTAGTAGAGATGAGGTTTCACCATATTGGCCAGGCTGGTCTCGAACTCCTGACCTTGTGATCCGCCTTCCTCGGCCTCCAAAAGTGCTGGGATTACAAGCATGAGCCATGGTGCTTCTAAAGACCCTTCTCTTCCCAGATTTCCTAGTTCCAATGAAACTTCCCACCCTGTTCCCAAAGTCCTCCAGCTCTGGCTCCTTGACTCCCCACATCTGCTAAATAATTGTACTTGTCCACTTTTGCATGCTGTGTTCATAATATACACATTATTTGTTCACCTAAATGCATATGCCCCACTCCACCTCAGGTGTTTTTTGTTTGTTTGTTTGTTTGTTTGTTTGAGACAGTATCTTGCTCTGTCACCTAGGCTAGAGGACAGTGGTGTGATTACAACTCACTGCAGCCTTGACCTCCCCAGGCTCAGGTGATCCTCCCACCTCAGCTTCCCACATAGCTGGGACTATAGGCACACGCCACCATACCTGGCTAATTTTTTGTTTTGCTTTTTGTTTTTTGTTTTTCCAAGATGGAGTTTCACTCTTGTTGTCCAGGCTGGAGTGCAATAGCGTAATCTCGGCTCACTGCAACCTCCGCCTCCCACATTCAAGTGATTCTCCTGCCTCAGCCTCCCAAGTAGCTGGGATTACAGGCACGTGCCACCACACCCAACTAATTTTTGTATTTTTAGTAGAGACAGGTTTTCGCCATGTTGGCCAGGCTGGTCTCGAATCCTGACCTAGGTTACCGCCTGCCTCGGCCTCCCAAAGTGCTGGGACTACAGGCATGAGCCACCCCGCCCAGCCAATCTTTTGTATTTTTTGTAGAGACAGGGTCTCACCATACTGTCCAGGATGACCTCGAACTCCTGGGCTCAAGCAGTCCTCTCACCTCCCTGACCTCAACATCCCAAGTAGCTGGGACCATAGGTGCATGCCACTATGCCCTGCAAAACACACACATACACAAAAATTAAATTTTAGTAGAGGTAAGGTCTCACTATGTTGCCCAGGCTAGTCTCAAACTCGTGGGCTCAGGTGATCCTCCAGGGTCAGCCTCCCAAAGTGCTAGGATTACAGGCCATGAGCCACAGTACCTGGCCAGTTTGTCATCTCTTCTTGTTTGTGTGCGTGTGTGTGTGAGAGAGAGATGGAGCTTCACTCTTGTGTGCAATGGCACAATCTCGGCTCACCACAACCTCTGCCTCCCGGGTTCAAGCGATTCTCCTGCCTTAGCCTCCCAAGTAGCTGGGATTACAGGCATGCACCACCATACCCAACTATTTCTGTCTTTTTACTAGAGATGGGGTTTCTCCATGTTGGCCAGCCTGGTCTCAAACTCCCAACCTGATCCTCCCACCTCGGCCTCCCAAAGTGCTAGGATTACAGGCGTGAGCCACTGCGCCCCGCCGCTTGTCTTTTCTGTCAATCCTGTATGTTGACACTTCGGTAGTTCTTCGAGCCTTTGGCTTCTGCTACTTGATTGCCCAAATGTAAACTGTGAGACTCCAGTGCTATACACCTCACCTGTCTATCTCAAGGCCAGCCAAAAGCTCAAGGACGCAAGCTTGGGAAAAGTGTCATTCAGTCTTCATTCTTCCTTTAACTGTAAAACAATAAATTCAGGGCCACATTTTGGTTCAATTTTTTGATTCCTAAAAATGACAAAGCAATCTGTACAATGACTGCTTCCTGGACTGTCTGTCTATCTACTTTACAGGTTTATTGTGAAAATCATAGGAAATCGTTTATGTGGAAGTGTTTTGATAAGTAAAAATGAAGAGTATTAATGCAAGACGATAGTGATAAGGAAGTCTTACTTCCCTTATTTAAGTCAATCTGTTGGCTTCCTGCCACATTTCTTTTGTTCCTATCCCCTCTTCTTGCTCAGCCCTAGCCTGTATCATTCTTATTGTTATCAAAAATAGCTGCTTTTCCTACTTCAACCAGGATCCACCCTTCCCTTCTTTCAGAGCACAACCTACGGCTGTGGAAAAACTTTCCAGTCTTGCAGAAGAAAATGATAAACTTCCAGATGGATCATTATACCACTCCCATGGGTTTCTCCCATCAGCACATGTTTGTGTCTTGCCTGTGTGAACCCCGAAAATTTAAGACAGGTCTCAGTTAATTTTTAAAGATTATTTTGCCAAGATTACGGATGCTCCTGTGACACAGTCTCAGGAAATCCTGATGCCATGTGCCCAAGGTGGTTGGGGCACAGCTTGGTTTTATACATATTAGGGAGACATGAGACGTCAATCAATATGTAAGAAGTACGGCCGGGCGCGGTGGCTCAAGCCTGTAATCCCAGCACTTTGGGAGGCCGAGACGGGCGGATCACGAGGTCAGGAGATCGAGACCATCCTGGCTAACACGGTGAAACCCCGTCTCTACTAAAAAAAAAAAAAAACCTAGCCGGGCGAGGTGGCGGGCGCCTGTAGTCCCAGCTACTCGGGAGGCTGAGGCAGGAGAATGGCGTAAACCCGGGAGGCGGAGCTTGCAGTGAGCTGAGATCGGCCACTGCACTCCAGCCTGGGCGACAGAGCGAGACTCCGTCTCCAAAAAAAAAAAAAAAAAAGAAGTACATCAGTTCCATCCAGAAAGGTGGAGACAGCTCAAAGCAAGGTCCCCCATACTGGGGACTTCCAGGTCACATGTAGATGAGAGACAGATGGTTGCACGCCCAGCCCTGAAAAATATATTCTTATTGCATTTACACAAATAACTGTATTGCCGTAAGTTAAGAATACTCACAAATGTTTCCAAATTCTGGAGAAATCAGGTAGAGAGACATAAATATGCTCCAATTTGTTCATAGGACTATACTAAATTGTTAAAAGCTGTCAATAGCTCAAAAGAAAAGTTTTAAGACTCTGAAAAACAAAACAAAGCACCAGTAAACTTTTTTTTTTTTTTTTTTTTGAGATGGAGTGTTGTTCTGTTTCCCAGGCTGGAGTGCAGTGGCACAATCTCAGCTTACTACAGCCTCTGCCTCCTGGGTTCAAGCAATTATCCTGCCTCAGCCTCCCAAATAGCTAGGATTACAGACGTGCACCACCACACCTCGCTAAATTTTGCGTTTTTAGTACAGATGGGATTTTCCCATGTTGGTCAGGCTGGTCTCAAACTCCTGACCTCAGGTGATCCATCTGCCTCAGCCTCCCAAAGTGCTGAGATTACAGGCATGAGCCACCACACCTGGCCAGGATCAACAAACATTTTAAGCAAAAAGTCAGAAAGACTGGTTCAGTCCATGCAGTTAATTCCTGTTCTGCTTAATACTCATGAACATTTTAGCTCTCCATGAGTCCTGAAAGTTTTTCCTCTGTTCTGATGTCACAATCTCCAAAGTTATCAGAAACCTGCATTCAAGAGCACCTGCTGGAGTTTTATAGCTGATTACAAAACCACCTTCTAAAGAGGACCAAAAGACAATTGTCAATGGATGAAAAAAAAGTTTTAAGGCAGCCTTACTTAAAAGACACAATTGACAAGGAAATTTGTTACCTCTGTGACACACAATAATTTTTATATAACAATTTGATTATTAATGATAATGTACACTAAGTTATATCAAAGTTACTGGAGTTTCCCATAATTTTGGAACACATACCAATAACATATTTACACAAATACAGCCCAAAGAAAACCAAACACCATTTCATATGTGACAATGCTTCCTGTAAAATTTTTATACCAAACAAGCCAAATTATGTCATTTTTGGTGGGGGAGACTTTTGGGGGATCTAATTTCTTAAAGAATTAGGTTAGAAAAAAACAAAATTTATAACGTGATTTTGGAAAGTTTGTCAACCATAAAAGGTTTAAAACACTTGATATTATAAAGTAGGATTACAGGTCATTGTAAAGTCATTTATTTAACCAAAGTGATAATTCAAGAATTTCAAAAAAAAAGCAAAAACCTTAATTCTTTGAGAGACTTAATTTTCTAAACAAGAAGGCCTAATGAAAACAGCATGAAGTCAATTATATTTGATTTCAAAATTTTGTAAACAATCTATAAAATTTAATCTTGATTATAAAATGTAACTTCCGTAAGCCTTTTACGACCTTTATAACCTTTATTAACGAGTTGGTTAAAGCTGCAAGAAAACCTTGTTAATCTGACACAGGGTCCATATACTGGTTTTGCATCAGTGTGTCTTTGACACTGATGATATTTATAGAGAAGCTGAACTTATTTCACATTTCAAAATTGGCTCTTACAATCTTACATGCCTACCTCTTCCACAGTAGTCCCTGGGCCTTGAGGAATTGAATAACTTTAATTTCAGGCCCTGTGTCTCAGGAAAGCAGTTTATTTTGATTTGCATGTTCTGTGGGGCTTGAAGATGAGGCTTTAATTGTTGTCAGTGTTTAAGATTTAGCAGGACTTGGTGTCCTTTTTAGACCCAGGAGTCAGAGCCCTGTAACTCAATGTCACAAGGAGTTTAAAAGCACATACAGGCCAGGCACCGTGGCTTGCACCTGTAATCCCAGCACTTTGGGAGGCCGAGGTGGGCGGATCACAAGGTCAGGAGATCAAGACTATCCTGACCAACATTGTGAAACCCCGTCTCTACTAAAAATACAAAAATTAGCCAGGCATGGCAGCGCGCACCTGTAGTCTCAGCTACTCAGGAGGCTGAGGCAGGACAATCGCTTGAACCAAGGAGGCAGAGGCTGCAGTGAGCCGAGATGGTGCTACTACACTGCAGCCTGGGCCACAGAGCAAGACTCTGTCTCAAAAAAAAAAAAAAAAGCACATACAGGCGGGTGTGGTGGCTCACACCTATAATCTGTAATCCCAGGACTTTGGAAGGCCAAGGTGGGCAGGTCACCTGAGGTCAGGAGTTGAAGACCAGCCTGGCCAACATGGTGAAACCCCATCTCTACTGAAAATACAAAAATTAGGCTGGGCACGGTGGCTCACACCTATAATCCCAGCAGTTTGGGAGGCCAAGGCGGGTGGATCACCTAAGGTCAGGAGTTCAAGACCAGCCTGGCCAAAATGGTGAAACGCCATATCTACTAAAAATACAAAAATTAGCCAGGCATGGTGGTGGGTGCCAGTAATCCCAGCTACTTGGGAGGCTGAGGCAGGAGAACCACTTGAACCTGGGAGGCGGAGGTTGCAGTGAGCCAAGATTGAGCCATTGCACTCCAGCCTGGGTGGCAAGAGTGAAAATCTGTCTCAAAAAAGAAAAAAAATTAGCTGGGCATGGTGTCGCATGCCTGTAGTCCCAGCTACTAGGGAGGCTGAGGCAGGAGAATCACTTGAACCTGGGAGGCAGAGGTTGCAGTGAGCCGAGATCCCGCCACTGCACTACAGCCTGGCGATAGAGCAAGGCTCCATCTCAAAAAAAAGAAAAAAAAAAAAGAGAAAAAGAAAAAAAAAATCTTATCTCAGTTTTTGTTTGTTTGTTTGTTTGTTTGTGTTTTTTTGAGACAGAGTTTCACTCTTGTTGCCCAGGCTGGAGTGCAATGGCTCGATCTCGGCTCACTGCAGTCTCCGCCTCCCAGGTTCAAGCGATTCTCCTGCCTCAGCCTCCCCAGTAGGTGGGACTATAGGTGCACGATACCAAGCCTGGCTAATTTTTGAATCTTTAGTAGAGACAGGGTTTGACGATGTTGGCCAGGCTGGTCTCAAACTCCTGACCTTGTGATCCACACGCCTGGGCCTCCCAAAGTGCTGGGATTACAAGCATGAGTCACCGCGCCCGGCCTAATGAAGGCCTTTTAAATACAAATATGCACACATGCATGCATAGAGACACACATCTTGGATGTTAGCCTTTTAATTAAGCTGACTTTTAACTATTGAGCTCCTTAACAAAAGAAAAAAAAATTTTTAAATCTCATTACCATATTTCAGCTATGACAAAATGCTACTAAACTAACAGTGATCACACAAATTATACGATTTCTGAGCACTCTAAGTGTAAGCAGAAATTAACACCAGCTGGCTGTTAAATATTAACTTTATTCGTTTAAAAGGAATTTGCAAGACAAAAATGCCAAACCAGTTTCTTACCTAGTGATGGGTCACAGGCTGTAGATTGCTCTCTACCAGCCTAGAAGCAGGAAAAAAACAACTCATCTTCTCTGTTGGAAGTGAGTTCGAACTCATGGAAAGAGGAAAACTTACCTTTCTGTAGGAAGCAAGTAAAACTCAAAAAAAAAAAGAAAGAAAGAAAAAAGGAGTTGTATAGCAAAATAAACTACTTTAGATCTCAACCAAATTTTGGGAGATCAGGGATTCTCTGGAGGGGGTGCTCTCAGACTTCAGCAAATTGCCCTATTGGTTTGAGCCATAAAGTTAGCTCATGCTGGTACCAAGCACCAATAGGAGATTTCTTTTATTTTTTTGAGACGCAGTCCCGCTCGGTTGCCCAGGCTGGAGTGCAGTGGCGCCATCTTGGCTCACTGCAACCTCTGCCTCCCAGGTTCAAGTTATTCTCCTGCCTCAGCCACCCGAGTAGTTGGGATTACAAGCACACGCCACCACACCTAATTTTTTTTTTTTTTTTTTTTGAGACAGAATCTCGCTCTGTCGCCCAGAGCTGGAGTGCAGTGATGCAATCTTGGCTCACTACAAGCTCCGCCTCCTGGGTTCATGCCATTCTCCTGCCTCAGCCTCCCGAGTAGCTGGGACTACAGGCATCCACCACCACACCAGGCTAATTTTTTGTATTTTTAGTAGAGATGCGGTTTCACCTTGTTAGCCAGGATGGTCTCGATCTCCCGACCTTGTGATCTGCCCGCCTCAGCCTCCCAAAGTGCTGGGATTGCAGGCGTGAGCCACCGTGCCCAGCTAATTTTGTATTTTTAGTAGAGATGGGGTTTCACCATGTTGGCCAGGCTGGTCTCCAACTCCTGACCTCAAGTGATCCACCCGCCTTGGCCTCCCAAAGTGCTGTGATTACAGGCATGGGTCACCGTGCCTAGATAATAGGAGAGTTTTTTTTAAAGGTCAAGGGCATCTCCACTCAGAATTCTCCTGTGGTTACCAAAATGTGAACTCCCAAAATTTGAGACAGGTCTCAGTTAATTTAGAAAGTTTATTTTGCCAAGGTTGAGGACACGCCTCTGACACAGTCTCAGGAAGTCCTAAAGAGATGTGCCCAATGTGGTCCGGGCACAGCTTGGTTTTATACATTTTAGGAAGACATCAAAATGTAAGAAGTACATTAGCATTTGTTCTGTCCAGAAAGGCAGAGACAGCTCAAAGCGAGGGCCCCCCCTCACTGGGGGCCTCCAGGTCACACATAGATGAGAGACAGATAGTTGCATTATTTTGAGTTTCTGATAAGTCTTTCCAGAAGAGGTAATCAGAATATACATCTATCTCTGTGAGCAGAGAGATGACTTTGAATAGAATTGGAGGCACAAATCTGCCTCCAATTCTATGGTTTCCAGGTTCTCAGCTTGAAGAGGCCCAAGATATTTTCCCTTCACACCTGGCATACAGTTAATGGGCTCTTTTGTAGGAGTTTCAGGATTTATAAAGCACTTTCACTCACATTATCACTTTTAGACTGTTTTCACAAATATAACATATTAAGCATTTTTAAAATTAAAAAGTGAAGGATAAATGACTTCTCCAAGACATCACTGAATAGCAAGTGATAACAGGAGGGGAGTCACCAATCAGGGTTTGCCACTTTCTAGTACCTACCTCACAGGGTTGTTGCAAGGATAATATTAAGCAATGTGTGGCAATAGCACTTATAAAAATGGAATGTCACATCTTAGCTCTAATACAATACCCCTTTCTCAGGAAAGTCATCTTTGATGGTGTACTGTAGATCAAGTTCACACTATAAACTCATAAACAACATGTACTTCCTTTCCCAGCACTCAATGACAGTATTAATGTATGTCATCATTTGATTGTCTCTTTTTTTTTTTTTTTTTTTTTTTGAGATGGAGTTTCACTCTTGTTGCCCAGGCTGGAGTACTGTAGCAGAATGAGCCGCAGTCGGCCGGGCGCGGTGGCTCACGCCTGTAATCCCAGCACTTTGGGAGGCCGAGGCGGGCGGATCACAAGGTCAGGAGATCGAGACCACGGTGAAACCCCGTCTCTACTAAAAATACAAAAAATTAGCTGGGCTCGGTGGCGGGCGCCTGTAGTCCCAGCTACTCAGGAGGCTGAGGCAGGAGAATGGCGTGAACCCGGGAGGCGGAGCTTGGAGTGAGCCAAGATCGCGCCACTGCACTCCAGCCTGGGCGACAGAGCGCGACTCCATCTCAAAAAAAAAAAAAAAAAGAATGAGCCACAGTCAAAACTCCTCAGACACTGGATTAAAGAAGGAAGAGGTTTTTTCGGCCGGGAACGTCAGCAGATTTGTGTCTTAAAAGCCAAGCTCCCAGCCGAATAAACCTCTTCCTTCTTTAATCCAGTGTCCAGGAGCATTCTCAGGATCCGCATTGCTTAATCTGGCCAGAGTCCCCGCCAGGGATGCTCTACAGGGCAGGCAGTACAATGGCACAATCTCAGATCACCACAATCTCAGATCACAGCAACCTCCGCCTCCCAGGTTCAAGTAATTCTCCTGCCTCAGTCTCCAGAGTAGTTGGGATTACAGGCATGTGCCACCATGTCTGGCTAATTTTGTATTTTTAGTAGAGACAGGGTTTCTCCATGTTGGTCAGGCTGGTCTCGAACTCCCAACCTCAGGTGATCCGCCCACCTCAGCCTCCCAAAGTGCTGGGATTACAAGTGTGAGCCACTGCACCGGGCCTTTTTTCTTTTATACCGCGAGCTCTATCAGGATATTAATGTCTGGTTTTATTCTCCATAAAATCTCCTACACCTAAAACAGCACTTGTCATATGGAACTTTTTTTGACCCAAGGTCTCGCTCTGTCACCCAAACTGGAGTGCAGTGGTGTGATGTCTGCCTACTGCAGCCTTGGGCCTCCTAGGCTCAAGCGATCCTCCCACCTCAGCCTCCCAAGTAGCTGAGACACCACATGCATGCACCACCACACCCAGCTAATTTTCCATTTTCTTGTAGAGAGGAGTTTCGCCATGTTGCCCAGGCTGGCCCAATTTCCGATTAACTCTAAATTTGATTACTTTTCTTAGTCTAGGAAAACTGTGTTACAGTGATGCGAGGATCTGTAGAATGATGTTGATGTTACTCCTCTGAGATCAAAGTTACTATTAATATCAATTTCGATGAACTGGAGACCGCTGTAGGGAGATTGTGGGAACTGTTCAGAACGGCTTAATCTGGGAGGACACGCCTTCCACTGAGAATGCATGCCCTGAACCACAATTCGTTTTCACCTCAAAAACCTGGATCGCAGTTTTGTCTCTCCTTCCGTACGATGACCCAAGATGGCGGAGCCCAGGATTGAAAACCCAGATTCAAGATGGCGACTTCCAGCTTCCCCCATAGCGTCGCGCGTGGCCACCGAGGCCACGCCTACTTCCGGCTACTCCGGCTCAGCATGGCTGCTTTAGCGACTGTTCTCTTCAGTGAGTGGGTATAGATAGTGACTGTGGACTCGGAGGCGCGTTGGGGACGGGCACAGGACCCCTGATCCGGCTGCGCGGCTCTCCCCCAGCTCTGTTCTGTTTTCCCAGCAGGTGTCCGGAGGCTGCACTGCGGAGCAGCCGCTTGGGCGGGCGGCCAGTGGCGACTACAGTGAGTGCTGGGATGAGGGGTCCTGGGGGACCAGAAGATGGGCTAGGTCCTCACAGATCTGTTTTTCTCCACACAGGCAGGGACTGGCTGCCAACCCCTCCGGCTACGGGCCCCTTACAGACCTCCCAGACTGGTCATATGCGGGTGAGCGCTGATCTGACAGTTAACTACACTGGGGAGATTTTCACCCAGAGGGAACGCCCCTGGACGGGGAGCTGGGGGTATCAAGGTGGGGGCGTGTAAAAGTGTTGAACCTTCTATTTGGAAAACGGAATTTGGGGAATCCCTCGTGTTTATTTTGTAGATTACACTTCAACTAAGGAAGATAAGCTAAACAGGATCTTGACTTGTGGAGATAAGCATAAGATAATTCTGACTTGGGGCCACCAGGGTGGAAGGGGGTGACAAGACTTCTGCGTTTTTTAAAGGGGGACATTATTATTATTATTATTTTTTTTTTTTTTTAGAGACGGAGTCTCGCTCTGTCACCCGGGCTGGAGTGCAGTGGCCGGATCTCAGCTCACTGCAAGCTCCGCCTCCCGGGTTCACGTCATTCTCCTGCCTCAGCCTCCCAAGTAGCTGGGACTACAGGCGGCCGCCACCTCGCCCGGCTAGTTTTTTGTATTTTTTAGTAGAGACGGGGTTTCACCGTGTTAGCCAGGATGGTCTTGATCTCCTGACCTCGTGATCCGCCCGTCTCGGCCTCCCAAAGTGCTGGGATTACAGGCTTGAGCCACCGCGCCCGGCCGACATTATTTTTTTTAACCAAGAACCACTTTTCTGTGTGGTTAGTGAATTTTCAGTATTTGGTACCAAATGCAGGGAGAGCTCTTTGAAAAGCTACAGAAATAAACATCTTAGAGGGGTAGAAGGATGAAGACTATGGATGGTAGGCTCCCTTCAGAAAATTATTTTCCCTTTACTTACAAAAGAGAGGGGTGGGGGAGAATAGATATTAGCCCTAGAAGGGAGGGACCTTAGAGAAGTTGAAGCTACTCCCCATTCTTCTTATGAGACTCCAGTGTACAAGTAGGAAATTTGAGGCCTACAGAAGTGAATTACCCATGATCATACAGCTAGGTAGTAACAAAGCCAGGACTAAACATAGGCCAGTCCTCCTTGACAACACAGAGATCTGAATATTTAATCCCCTATTGTTGTTCTCTAGGAGTATGATCCTGCTTAATTCGATAATTGGTGACTGAGGAAAATGGTGAAGATTTTTTCCACTTGTTGTTTACTGTAAGAAGCCTGGCATCTCCTTGTAGGAGTATGGACTATTGGAAAGACTCTGGAATTATATATGACTGCTTCCTTTTTTTTTTTTTTCTTGAAATAGGATCTTTCCCTGTCACCCAGGCTGAAGTGCAGTGGCATGATCATCACTCACTGCAGCCTTGATATCCTGGGCTCAAGCAGTCCTCCCATCTCAGCCCCCCAAGTAGGTGGGACCACGGGCACACACCACCATTCCTGGCTAATTTTTTTTTTTTTTTTTTTTTTAACTTCTAGTAGAGACAAGGTCTTGCTATGTTGCCCAAGCTGGTCTTGACCTCTTTAGTTCAAGTGATCCCCTTAGCCTCCCAAAGTGCTGGGATTACAGGCATGAGCCACCACGCCTAGCCTGTGGACCTTATTCTTAATCCAGGCTTCCCTTCTCGCTAACTTTGTGGTCTTGGACAAATTACTTAATTTTCTCTTAGTCTCAGTTTCCATATCTGTAAAAGAATACCTATCTCATATGGTTCTTATAAGGATAAAATGAAACAACCAGTGTAGTGTAAAGCACGTGGCATACACAATATTGGTTCCCTTTCCTGATAAATAACACCTCTTCTCTGTCTTGCCTTCAAACTTTTGGGCAGAGTTTTCACTCTGTTTCTTTCTTTGCAGAAAGTAAACTGCTTGGGTCAGATACGGCATCTTTTCAGCAAGTCAGCAGATATTTGTGGATTTTTATTAACATGCTTATGTGCCTACACTATACTATGAATAGCGAAAGCTAGCAACACAGTTCCTGACCCAGGGAACTTAAAGTCTAACTGGGACAAAGCATGGACGTTTTAAAAATTAAGTAATAGTATTCAGGGCCAGGCGCCGTGGCATGTGCCTATAGTCCCAGCTACTCAGGAGGCTGAGGCAGGAGAATCGCCTGAGCCCAGGAGGTGGAGGTTGTAATGATCTGAGATTGTGCCATTGCACTCCAGCCTGGGCGACGGAGCAAGACCTTGTCTCAAAAATAATAATAATAATAAATAATAGTATTTCAATATTCTGCCCCTTTCCAAAAGGACCTGAGGTAGCTAAATGACACTTAAAGAAAAAAAGTACAGTAAATGTCCCAAGGCAAATAGGTGAATATTAAATAGTCAGCACTTCTTTCAGAAGAAAAGGCTGATGGATTTGAAGAGATTAGAGTTTCTGGGAAAGTTAGGGTTTGAGTGGACCTAAGGATGAAGATTTGGCTGGAAGAAAAGGAAAAGAGGGCATTTCATTGTGGAGTGGGATGGAATTTAGCAAAGATACATAGTACAACAGTGATCACATTGCTTAAGAATTTCTGAAGACAAAACAGATTCAGCATTGCAGAGGACCTCAAATACAAGGCTAATGAGAGTTAAGTGAAATAGAGTAGTAAATAGCCGGGTGTGGTGGCACACACCTGTAATCCCAGCTACTCAGGAGGCTGAGGCAGGAGAATCGCTTGAACCCGGGAGGCAGAAGTTGCGGTGAGCCGAGATCATGCCATTGCACTCCAGCCTGGGCAACAAGAGCAAAAGTCTGTCTCAAAATAAAAAATAAAATAAAAAAGGCCAGGCACAGTGGCTCACGCTTAGAATCCCAGCACTTTGGGAGGCCGAGCCAGGTGGATCACAAGGTCAAGTGATTAAGACTATCCTGGCCAACATGGTGAAACCCCGTCTCTACTAAAAATACAAAAATTAGGAATGGTGGCACGTGCCTGTAGTCCCAGCTACTCAGGAGTCTGAGGCAGGAGAATCTCTTGAACCCAGGAGGCAGAGGTTGCAGTGAGCTGAGATTGCGTCACTGCCCTCCAACGTGGCAACAGAGCGAGAGTCTCTCAAAAAATAAATAGATAAATGAAATAAAATGAAAGAGAGTAGTAATATGCCTAAGAGCTCATTCTGGGTTATTGTACCTTACCCTTGAAGATGAGGGACATATTTTAGGTTAATTAAGCTACAGTGTATATGAAATGGAAGAGAGGAGCTAGAGATTGGTTCTTCCCTTATTCCTATCACAGTATTTGCACAAGGTGCTGCAGACCGTCTCTAACACTTGCCTTTTCTCTCACTTCTACTTGTAGATGGCCGCCCTGCTCCCCCAATGAAAGGCCAACTTCGAAGAAAAGCTGAAAGGGAGAAGTTTGCAGTGAGTGGCTAGAGCAACAGCCAGGGCTACCTGGAAGGAGAACATTTAAATCATCATTTGTCTTGAGCTGTGTTGCACCTAAGCAAACATGTACCCCTCATACAGAGGTTTTATTAATAACAGCCAAAGGTTTTTCATGTTTTTTTGTTTTTTGTGAGATGGAGTTTCGCTCGTTGCCCAGGCTGGAGTGCAATGGTGCCATCTCAGCTCACCTCAACTTCCTACTCCTGGGTTCAAGCGATTCTCCAGCCTCAGTCTCCCGAGTAGCTGGGATTACAGGCATGTGCCACCACGCCTGGCTAATTTTGTATTTTTAGTAGAGGCGAAGTTTCTCCATTTTGATCAGACTGGTCTCAAACTCCCGACCTCAGGTGATACGCCTGCCTCAGCCTCCCAAAGTGCTGGGATTACAGGCATGAGCCACCATGCCTGGCCCCAGCCAAAGGTTTTAATAGCACTGTGAGAAGGGAGGAAGAGTGGGGCACTCCCAGGACAGGAACCAGTAGTAGACATCCTGCTGTACATTTTGCTGTCTCCCTCTGCCTCCCAAGCCAGGACTTGCTCCCACTGGGGAGTCAGCAGTATCATTTTCCAGATGAAACCTTTGAATTTGTAAGTGGAAGGATATATAGTGTAGCACTTAAGTCCCAGATGTTATCCACACTGTTTTCCTGTCTGTTTCAGAGACGAGTTGTACTGCTGTCACAGGAAATGGACACTGGATTACAAGCATGGCAGCTCAGGCAGCAGAAGTTGCAGGAAGAACAAAGGAAGAAGGAAAATGCTCTTAAATCGAAAGGGGCTTCACTGAAGAGCCCACTTCCAAGTCAATAAAAAGCAGCTCCTGCCTCCCTTCCTCAGCCTCTCTCTGGATTTCTTTTCTGTCACCTAGATGCTTCACCCCAGCCAGAAGAGAGCCTTCACATTCCCCATCTGTCTCCAAAGCAAAAGAGCTGGGACACCAAGAACAAGCTGTTAAATCACTGCCTGGGAGGCTTGGCTTAGTGCCCTCATCTCTGGCTCCATTCCAGTTCGGCTAAGTCTTGCTTTAAAATGTTTACCTCCTTTGCAGGCCATAGGACTGGCCCAACTATGAGAAATAGCTGTTCTGTGAACATGAAAAGGGGACAGCAGTTTTCCTGGTTCTAGCCAGGCACTCAAGCCTTTAACAGCCCATACACAGTTTAGGCCATGTATAGCTGGCATCTAATAAATGTTTTCACGAAAAAGATTTTCAGCCGGGCACGGTGGCTCACGCCTGTAATCCCAGCACTTTGGGAGGCTGAGGCGGATGGATCACGAGGTCAGGAGTTCAAGACCAGCCTAGCCAACATGGTGAAACTCCCCTGTCTTTACTCAAAATACAAAAATTAGCCAGGCGTGGTGGCACACGCCTGTAATCCCGGCTACTTGGGAGGCTGAGGCAGGAGAATGACTTGAATCCAGGAGGTGGAGGTTGTGGTGAGCCGAGATTGTACCACTGCACTCCAGCCTGGGCGATAGAGGAAGACTCCATCTCAAAAGAAAGAAAAAAAAATTTTCTAGCCAAGGTCCCTTTTTTGACAAGCATCTGGTGTCAGTCTTCCTAAGATTCAGATACATGGTCCAGGTGGTTACCCTCACTGGGAAGGCTGATGTGGGAAGAACCATACCTGGGTGTTGCATGTTCTGCCAAGAGTGGGGTTCTGAGGTCTCCGTGTTTCTGACTGCATTCCAGAGATTGGTTGAAGAGGGGCTTGTACCTTCCAACCCCAGTTTGTGTAGGAAAGCCCTACATTAGGGCTTAGCCCTCAGTCACTGTGGGGTAGGTAGCTGTTTAATAACACACACCATGGGAGGCCGAGACGGGCGGATCACAAGGTCAGGAGATCGAGACCATCCTGGCTAACACGGTGAAACCCCATCTCTACCAAAAATACAAAAAATTAGCCGGGCGTGGTGGCGGGCGCCTGTAGTCCCAGCTACTCAGGAGGCTGAGGCAGGAGAATGGCATGAACCCAGGAGGCGGAGCTTGCAGTGAGCCGAGATCAGGCCACTGCACTCCAGCCTGGGTGACAGAGCGAGACTCCGTCTCAAAAAAGAATAAAAATAAATAACACCATATACCTCCCACAAACCTGGAGGCGCCACAGGACCTGAAAAGCTTTTCATTTTATTGATCATGAATCTGAGAGCAAAAGACCTTCGTTTTCATTATAGTACTGAGCACTAGACTTCATTCTTCTGCCACAGAAGTGCGATAGTTCCTGAATCCCTTGGATTTCTGAAGCTTCCTACCTGACCTAATTTCTGTCCACCCTCCTTTATTCCTTCCTTTGCTTTTTTCTCCCTTCCTCCTCGTGCTACCTCCGTCCTCTCTCACTGACCAAATGCAATTCTTGGATCTTAGATTTTGCTGATAGTCGAATTTTCTGTCTCCCACACTTTTCCTGCTTCTGTTGTGCTGCTTTTCCACATCTGTCTAGTTCCTGACTCTTATCTGTCTCCCTTTCTCACGGTCAGCTTTATCCTGCCCTCTTCCTTTCCTACATACCTCCATCTTTTGTTCTGAGTCCAGTAAGTCCCTAACGGAGATTTTACTCTTGCCTCCTTTTTCAGTGTAGAGGTGGAACTAAACCCCAGAGTCCCAACTCCCAATCCCTTCTTTTACAATAATTTCACCCAGCTTGATTTGCTTTCCCCCAGATCCCATGGCCTTGTACCCTTTTCCTCTCAGCGATTTCCAATTAAAGGTGCAGCCACATTACAAATGACAATAAAGGAATCACCTTTGTCTTTCTACAAGGTTGGAGCCACAGATCCAGTATGGTTGTGGGGTTTGTTGTTGGTAGTTGGGTTATAGTTTGGAATTTTTGGCAGCGGAGGGAGGACCATAGACAGTTGTCTATAGGGCCCAGAAGATGACCCCCCAACTATTAGTAAACTGGCCTTCTCCCTATGCCGGTCTCATGAGCATGGAAGAAGACCCCACCACCACCACTATCCCACACTTTGAGCTCCTTGTTGCCCCTAGCCACGTAGCCCCCAATAATTTCCACCCTGAGGTGAGACAAATGCTGAATACCAGAGGAATCAAGCCACTCAGAATATGCTTATGGGGAGAAAGTCTCCCACATCCCGTCCCCTGGGTCCTCTACAGCCCCCTGCTGTCCACCGTGGCCTCAACCCCTGCAGATGGCAGCCTGCACCACAAAAAGGCAACTTAGAGGGTTTTTGGTTGTTTTTTTTTTTTTTTTTTTTTTTTCCAGTTCTTGGTTGTAATTGGATTCAGGCTAAAACAACCACGTCCCCAACCAGGAAAGGAGGGCACTGGGGCGGGGACGGAGGAGAGGCTGCGGGAAAAGGGAGGGACCAGAGGAGAGAGTGAGAGGGATCCAGACCCCAGTTCGCCGACTAAGCAGAAGAAAGATCAAAAACCGGAAAAGAGGAGAAGAGCAAACGGGCACTTTCAGGAACAATCCCCTTAATTCCAAGCCGACAGCGCTCTAGGAATTAAAGTTCAGTGCCTACCGAAGACAAAGGCGCCCCGAGGGAGTGGCGGTGCGACCCCAGGGCGTGGGCCCCGCCGCGGAGCCCACACTGCCCGGCTGACCCGGTGGTCTCGGACCATGTCTCCCGCCCCAAGACCCTCCCGTTGTCTCCTGCTCCCCCTGCTCACGCTCGGCACCGCGCTCGCCTCCCTCGGCTCGGCCCAAAGCAGCACCTTCAGCCCCGAAGTAAGTGAGCTTCCCGGCCCTTCCTGGAGTCTCGCCCGCCGGGAGGCGAGCCCGGGGGTCTCCAAGGGGACAGCCTCTATTCGGAGAGGAGGGCTCTTGGGATCTCGGCTGTTCGGGCCTGCAGGATTCCCCCTCCTTTTCTTTTTCCTCTTCGTCTCCAAACTTCCAGATCGATCCAACTTTTGCCCGCTTCCAACCAGCTGCCCCCACCCCCTGCGCCGCCGACTCTCTTTCCCATTCCTTCTTTTTTCCCAGTCCTTGGAAGAACTTTACAACTCGGGCAGACTCCCCCTTCCCCAATTCCCTTGGGCTCTGCGTTCAGCTCTGGAACCGCCTGGTAAACATTTGGACTCTGCTCAAACCCCGCGCTGTCCCGGCTCCTCGTCATGCGCGAGAGTTTGTTGTTTCTTCGACTTTCCAGCTCTCCAGCGCTCTCCCGCCGGCGTGCCCTCCGATGGGCGCTTCGGCCTCCCCGGGCGGCCCAGGCCCTCAGCGGACGCGTCTGCGGCCAGATGGGGGTCGAGGGTGGACGGCCGAACGTCCAGGGCCACAGCCCCCGTCTCCCCGAGAGGACCCCGCTGTCCCCCTACCCGCATCCCTGGCGTCGAGGGTCGCAGCGCCGGCGCGCTGGCCGCGTTTCCGTCCACACAAAGCTCTCCTTGTGAGCCGGGCGATCGGCCGGGTCGCTGCCTTCCACTATCCCCACCCGCGTCGGCGCCTTCAGGCCCTTTTTGTTGTTAATTGTTTTTCTGTGTTAATTGCAGGGAGCCTGGGGGCGTCGCTCGGGGAGTGGGGAGAGGGTCTGGCCCGGGGTGCCCTCACACGTCTCGGCTGGCTCGGGCGCCCCCCACCCCCACCCCAGCCCAGACGGTGGCCCACCGGGCCCCAGAGGAAGCTGCGTGGGAGTTGTCTGAGGAGGTTTTTCCTCTCTCTCTCTTATTTTGGGGTGAAGGTGGGAGACGGATTTAATGAGCTTCTTATTTTGGGCCATCTCAACCCACTCAGCCTGGCAAGGGCCTGGGTGCGGTCGGGAGGGGCCAGGAAGGGCCCCAGAAGGGGGATGGGATCTGGGTTTGGCTTCTCCGCCCTAGTCCCACCCCGGAGAAAACTCTTTGGAAAGAATATTCTCTTCTCTCTCTGTCCCTGAAAGGGTCTAGGGCCGACTGGAAAAGTATGGCCCCAGGAATGGGGGTGGAAGACGAAACGTGGAGTGCTCAGACACCAGGGAGAGTAAAAAACCTGCCCTAGTGCTGGAGGCTGATTCTGACTGTCCGGGAGGAATCGTCCTCTTCCCAGGCCTAGAGTCCTCTGAGACCTGAAAGGGAGCGCCCCTAAGAAAACGAGCCTGGGCATCTGGGGAGCTGGCCACCGCCAACTTCACTGCCTTGCCTTTTTTCCTTCCCCTGCTCTGCTGGGTCCCCAGGGGAGGGGCGGCAGCCCTGGCTCCGTTTTAAGTGGGTCATGGGCGGATCCAGTGCCAGAACCACCATTTGCTTCTGGGCCCTGGAAGGGAGGGAGGAGCAGCCCCAGAGGCTAGGATCCAGGGCCTACTGCGGAGCTGGAGGTCCCCCCACCCTCCACTGGACTCGTAAGCCAAGATGGGAGGTGTTCCCTTGACTTTCTCCTAGGGGATACCTTACATCTCTCTCATTCACAAAGACAAAGCCAACCAGCTGAGTTCTTTGACCCAACATAGTTGCTTTTTACTCCAGGCCAATGTGGAGGGAAAGCTGGGGTGGTGCAGGCCTCATGCAGCTGGGTCCCTCCCACCAGGCCTCCAGAGTCCTGCACCAGCTCCAGGACAGCCCTCTCCTCCCCATGGCCCGTCTGGCGCTGAGCCCTTCCTCCCACCCAGCCGCAGACACAAGAGTCCTCTCTTCTGTGGTTTCGACCTCATAGTCTCTGTGAGGAGAGAAACTTGCCTAGGCCTGGGAGGAGGAGAGGGATGGGGGCACTTCCTTTCCAGGCCTTGCAGCTCTCTTGACTCCAGGGAAGTCCTTCACTTGACTGAGCCTTCATTTTTCTCCCTAGGGTATGGGGTGGAGGTTGTGGGTATGAATATTTAGACCCACCTAGCTTCTTGAAAGATTCCAGAGGGGATTTCCCCTAGAGCTCCTGGAGGTGGATTCTCCCCATCTCTGTGCTGCCCTCCCTTCTGTCGTTCTGCTTTAGGTGAATTCTCTCAGCTTTGCTCTCTGAGGGTTGAGGGGGCCTGGCCTCAGTCCTCCTGCCTTCCAGCATCAGAAGTAGACCAGTCCCGTCCTTCCCCAAGTCCTGAAGCAGCTGCTCCCCAACCAAGGGTCATAAGCCTGGGGTGTATTTATCCTGCAGGTGAGGCTAGGGGCAAAAGACGTTTCCTGCATATTTAGGCACAGGCCACAGCAGGCCTCCCCAGGCACTGGCTGTAGCATCAGCCAGAACAGGTCAGGGCAAGCCTGCAGCTCCCTGAGAGCAGCCCGGGACTGGTGTGCCCTGCTTGGCTCCCCTCTGGTATACCAGAGGTTAAATGTCACTCCTTCCTCTACCCCTGAGGAGGGGCTCTCAGAGCCTCAGAGCTAGGTGGTGCTAGGGTTGTTCTAGCCAAGACTGTTGGCTGGGAAAAGGCTGGGTTGTTTACATCTCGGGTTCTAGCTCCCATCAGCCTTGGGGGATCACTTCCCAGAACCATGTTGCAATTCTTGCCCCTGTGGGCTCAGGTCCCCAGTCAGCTGCTCTTGAGTCACCCCCAGTCCCCATGCAAGACTGCTGCCCCATCACCAGGGCCTGAGCCAGAGGTGAAGGGCCATGTGGCAGTCCATACTGATGACCTTGGATAGAAGATGCAGCACCCAACAGCAGCCTCCCCCATCTCGCCTCCAAGGTCCTGTCCTGGGCAACCTACAGCCCCTTCCCGAACTCCCTAAGAAAGCAAAACTGGAGCAGGGACTAGAGCTATCTGGGTGGTGTCTTCTCCCCATAAAAGAATCCAAGCATCTTCATATTTCATATATAACTTGGCTTGTTTTACTTTTTTGTTTTGTTTTGAGAGAGAGTCTCACTCTGTCACCCAGGCTGAGTGCAGCGGCGCGATCTTGGTTCACTGCAACCTTGGCCTCCCAGGTTCAGCGATTCTCCTACCTCAGCTTCCCGAGTAGCTGGGATTACAGGTGCCCACCACCATGCGCGGCTAATTTTTGTATTTTTAGTAGACAGAGTTTCGCCATGTTGGCTAGGCTGGTCTCAAACTCCTGACCTCAGGTGATCTGACCGCCTTGGCCTCCCAAACTGTTAGGATTACAGGCGTCAGCCACCACGCCCAGCCTGGCTTGTTCTACTTGGAGTCTTTAGGAAAATACTCCATCGTTCTTACAATAAAGGCTGACTTTCTCCTCAACAGGACTTTGCAGTGTGTGAACCTTTTAATCAAACACCAAAACCTAACATTAATTTAAGGCGATATGCCAGCCTTTATATTATGACCAATTCACAACATACCTGAAATAAAATACAGTCACCAAGTCTCCTCCACCCCTATCTCCCACTTCCTCTGCTGAGAATTTTTTTTTTTTTTTTTTTTTTTTTTTTTTTGAGACGGAGTCTCGCTCTGTCACCCAGGCTGGAGTGCAGTGGCGCAATCTCAGCTCACTGCAAGCTCCGCCTCCTGGGTTCATGCCATTCTCCTGCCTCAGCTTCCCGAGTAGCTGTGAGTATAGGCGCCCGCCACCACGCCCCGCTAATTTTTTTTTGTATTTTTAGTAGAGACGGGGTTTCACTGTGTAAGCCAGGATGGTCTCGATCTCCTGACCTCATGATCCACCTGCCTTGGCCTCCCAAAGTGCTGGGATTACAGGTGTGAGCCACTGCGCCCGGCCTCTGCTAAGAATCTTAAATAGGCCTTTAGGTTCTAAGCCATAGGTCAGATGCTGCTTGGATAAGGACAGTGGCAGGATCCTGGCTCCAGCTGAATCACACCTCTTACCACATCCCAAGTTCCTAGTTTCCCCTTGTAGTAGCCATCCTTAGCTCTAGCTCTTTTTCTGCCCTCCTTTCTAAAAAGATCTCAGCTGTGAGGGTCTTGGGGACATGGCACTCCCATCCCAGGAGGGCCTCATGTCAAACCCAATAGTAGAGCTCACTCAGCCTGTCAACACCCCTCCCCACCCATCATGGGCATAGCCCATTCCCAGGTGGAACATGCTATATCTGCAAGAACAGTGACATGGAGGAGAAAAGTGCTAGAAGGAATCCCAGCTCTGAGAAGACATCTCAGAACTCCATTAAACCACCAGGGCTCGCTCTCATTTTCAAGAGAGCTACAGCCAAAAGCCTGTTTGGGCCCATAGGCCCGAGGGGACAAGCCCTACTGGGGCCTGGGCCAGAGATCAGGTCTAGCCTGGGAGTTCCTCCAGACCTGCTGGCGGAGCCAAGCTGGGAACCCACTGCCCTTTCCTCACCAAGCCAAGGCTGTATGCTGGGCATTGTGGGGGAGGTAGAGGCACCCCATCGGCCAGGTGGGGATGCTCTAAGCCATACCCCTTTCCCTACAGGCCTGGCTACAGCAGTATGGCTACCTGCCTCCCGGGGACCTACGTACCCACACGCAGCGCTCACCCCAGTCACTCTCAGCGGCCATCGCTGCCATGCAGAAGTTTTACGGCTTGCAAGTAACAGGCAAAGCTGATGCAGACACCATGAAGTAAGTGCTAGACCCTGGCAGGAGTTCTGCCTAGCACCCACTGACAATGCCAGCGCCAGAGATGTTCCTACCTGAATGCCTGGCTTGTGCCCCCCCATACCTCATCCCCACGTGCTGATCCTGACCCTCTCATGTTCACCCTGATCTCATAACCTTGGCCTTTCCCCACATTGACATACAGCAAGTCTCACCTAACACTGACACTGGAGACCTTTCTCTTTCATACATTGCACTGACCCCAATCCTCACACCCAAACCCACTCCAGGGCCATGAGGCGCCCCCGATGTGGTGTTCCAGACAAGTTTGGGGCTGAGATCAAGGCCAATGTTCGAAGGAAGCGCTATGCCATCCAGGGTCTCAAATGGCAACATAATGAAATCACTTTCTGGTGAGTCCAGCAGGCAAGCAACCTTTCTCACATCTTGTCATTATTCCCCACCCATTGTGCTTATGCAGAGACTCAGAGACCTCCTGCCCTACTCCCCTCAGTTCCTGGGAAGCATCCCTGGGAGTGGGGAGGAAAATGGCTCTCATCCTGGAAAGAGGTATAGCGATCAAGGGTGTACCCCAGTGCCAGAGAGCCAAAGCCTGAGGATCCCTTGTTCTTGAGACAGAGGCATCGTGCCTGAGGTAGCAGGAAGAGTTGAGTCAGGCAGAGGTGGCTGGGCAGCACAGTCAGACCTGGGAGAGTGCAGGGAAGGAGAATGTTGCCCCTCGTTATCCTAACACACCCCATCCTCTCCCCACGTGGCTGGACCTCAGCATCCAGAATTACACCCCCAAGGTGGGCGAGTATGCCACATACGAGGCCATTCGCAAGGCATTCCGCGTGTGGGAGAGTGCCACACCACTGCGCTTCCGCGAGGTGCCTTATGCCTACATCCGTGAGGGCCATGAGAAGCAGGCCGACATCATGATCTTCTTTGCCGAGGGCTTCCATGGTGACAGCACGCCCTTCGATGGTGAGGGCGGCTTCCTGGCCCATGCCTACTTCCCAGGCCCCAACATTGGAGGGGACACCCACTTTGACTCTGCCGAACCTTGGACTGTCGGGAATGAGGATCTGAATGGTGAGCCAAGTATCCCTGGGACTTACTCTGGAAAAAGCCAACGGTCATTTGTAGGGGTGGTTCCCCTCCCTCCTTCTAAAATTTCGGGGCTAGAAGGGACCACAAAGACCTTCTGGTCTAACTGCTGACAAAAGCAGGAGTCCTGTTTGAGCTATTTACATCTGGTCCCTCCTCTCACCCATTGACTGGCTTTCCAGTCAAAGACTTCAAAGCATCCTTATCGCCCACTTTTCCAAATTGATGTCATGTCTAGCTCCTGGGACAAATGGGACTAGAGAGGGCCTTGGCTTCCCTTAACACAGGTCTTCCTGGGATGGGGGTCCTGCTTCCAAGCACTGTCTCACCTCCACCCAGAGGAGCTTGTTGACTGGCTTGTGCTTAAATGCCAGATAAAAAGCTGGACCTCAGAATTTGGTCACTTTGGATTGAAAACATGGGCAGCAGGCTTGGAGGTGAAACCAAAGCTGCTGGTGGGGAAGCAGGGAGGCTGAAGGAAGGGACTCAGGCTGCTATCATCACTGTCCCCATCCTTCCAGGAAATGACATCTTCCTGGTGGCTGTGCACGAGCTGGGCCATGCCCTAGGGCTCGAGCATTCCAGTGACCCCTCGGCCATCATGGCACCGTTTTACCAGTGGATGGACACAGAGAACTTTGTGCTGCCTGATGATGACCGCCGGGGCATCCAGCAACTTTATGGTGAGTAGTCTACACCCACGCCTGCTCCCTCCCCTGCTCCTTGTCCCCTCCTGGTCTACGCATTTCCCCTGTTTCATGCCTTGCAGTCTCCCCACCGCCTCCTGCCAATCTGACATAGCCTCTATCAGCTCCACTTTTGAGCCCACCTTTTCTGTCACCTCCCAGTTGGTTGCTTCAGCCTCCCCTAGAAGCCCATCCACACCTTTCCAAGGGTACTGTCTGCCCATCTGTCTGTCCTTCCCTCCCCTCTCTCCTCCTAAGTCTGAAATGCCCCTCATGTTTTCTGCCCCAGGGAGTGAGTCAGGGTTCCCCACCAAGATGCCCCCTCAACCCAGGACTACCTCCCGGCCTTCTGTTCCTGATAAGCCTAAAAACCCCACCTATGGGCCCAACATCTGTGATGGGAACTTTGACACCGTGGCCATGCTCCGAGGGGAGATGTTTGTCTTCAAGGTGAGAAGAAGAGGTGGGCTGGTTTGGAAGACGAAAGGGTTCTATGGGCCGGGCGTGGTGGCTCATGCCTGTAATCCTAGCACTTTGAGAGGCCAAGGCAGGCGGATCTCCTGAGGTCAACATAGTGAAACCCCATCTCTACTAAAACTACAAAAAATTTGCTGAGTGTGGTGGTGGGTGCCTGTAATCCGAGCTACTCAGGAGGCCTAAGGCAGGAGAATCGTGCGAACCTGGGAGGCAGAGGTTGCAGAGAGCCAAGATAGGGCCATTGCACTCCAGCCTGGACAATAGTGCGAGACTCCATCTCAAAAGAAAAGGAGGGGGCCTCTGTGGTAGGGCAGCTGGGTGGAAGTGACAACAGCTGGACTGAAAACTAAAATTGAGGAACAAAAAGCAGTGGGGGAGCTTTGGGGACTGAACCAGAGATCTAGGTCGCAAGATGTAATGGAATCTTCCTGCATTGACTGACTTCCAGGAGCGCTGGTTCTGGCGGGTGAGGAACAACCAAGTGATGGATGGATACCCAATGCCCATTGGCCAGTTCTGGCGGGGCCTGCCTGCATCCATCAACACTGCCTATGAGAGGAAGGATGGCAAATTTGTCTTCTTCAAAGGTAGCCAAGCACTCCACTTTAGTCTTTGGGAGTGAGGAAGGTCTCCCAAGAGGAGCTGATTTCCTCTAAAGTCCCTAGAGCCTACGTTGAACCCAGATGCTGCCCTCCTGTCCTCCCCAGGAGACAAGCACTGGGTGTTTGATGAGGCGTCCCTGGAACCTGGCTACCCCAAGCACATTAAGGAGCTAGGCCGAGGGCTGCCTACCGACAAGATTGATGCTGCTCTCTTCTGGATGCCCAATGGAAAGACCTACTTCTTCCGTGGAAACAAGTAAGACCTCAACTCCTTAACCCCAGGCCTTCCTCAGAAACCACCACCACCCCAAATTCCCTCAGTTCTGGAGAAAGACGCACTTTACCCCCAAGATGCTTCCCTGGAGAAGGAGCTGGCTGAGCCTCTGCTGTTGCCTAGAAATGGGCAGCCTCCTTTGGGCACCGTGTGAGTGGGATGTGACCGGGTCATTTCAGACCTGGTCATTTGGCACCTCCTGCCTCCAGCACTGTGCCTCCGCCCCAGCAGCCAGGCACTGTCATTAGGGCTGCTGGTGGCTCCTTGCAGCCTGGACCCTCCCTTCCACCCCCACCTTCCGCCACTTTCAGCAGCAAGCCCTCATTACTTAAAACCCCTGTCCCCACCCTGTCCACAGCTATCCTTTGCCCACTGGTAGATTCGATCTGGGTCTTGCTGCCCTCTGAGGACATGCCCAGTGTCTGCCACTGCCCTTCCTTTCCCCTTCCCCAGGTACTACCGTTTCAACGAGGAGCTCAGGGCAGTGGATAGCGAGTACCCCAAGAACATCAAAGTCTGGGAAGGGATCCCTGAGTCTCCCAGAGGGTCATTCATGGGCAGCGATGAAGGTGAGAGGGGCAAGGGAAGGTGTCGCTGAGAGAAGGATGGGAATAGGGAGTTGAGGAAGAGTGGGAGGGAAGCCTGAGGGAGTGCTGTGTGGAAAACAATGGCGATGATAATACCACATACCAGGCGCTGGGCTAGGTGCTTCCACACGTGGTACCCATTCATCCCCACCACCTTCCAACCTGGTCCTATAGGCACCCCCATGTTACAGCTGAGGAAGCTGATGCTCAGGAAGGTGGAGGGGAGCTCAGCTGCCCTCACATTAACAGAGCTTCCCTCGCTCCTCTCCTCTCTTTGGGTCTTCCCTTCCTTACCACCTTCTGATCCACCCCCTGCAGTCTTCACTTACTTCTACAAGGGGAACAAATACTGGAAATTCAACAACCAGAAGCTGAAGGTAGAACCGGGCTACCCCAAGTCAGCCCTGCGGGACTGGATGGGCTGCCCATCGGGAGGCCGGCCGGATGAGGGGACTGAGGAGGAGACGGAGGTGATCATCATTGAGGTGGACGAGGAGGGCAGCGGGGCGGTGAGCGCAGCTGCCGTGGTACTGCCCGTGCTGCTGCTGCTCCTGGTGCTGGCGGTGGGCCTTGCAGTCTTCTTCTTCAGACGCCATGGGACCCCCAGGCGACTGCTCTACTGCCAGCGTTCCCTGCTGGACAAGGTCTGACGCCCACCGCCGGCCCGCCCACTCCTACCACAAGGACTTGGCCTCTGAAGGCCAGTGGCAGCAGGTGGTGGTGGGTGGGCTGCCCCCACCGTCCCAAGCCCCCTCCCCGCAGTGTCCTTGCTTCTCTCTGTCCCCTGGCTGGCCTCCCTCACCCTGACCGCCTCCCTCCCTGCTGCCCCGGCATTGCATCTTCCCTAGATGGCTCCCTTGAGGGCTGAGTGGGAGGGTGGCCCTTTCCAGCCTCTGCCCCTCAGCGGAACCCTGTAGTTTTGTGTCTGTCCAGCCCCATCTGAATGTGTTGGGGGCTCTGCACTTGAAGGCAGGACCCTCAGACCTCGCTGGTAAAGGTCAAATGGGGTCATCTGCTCCTTTTCCATCCCCTGACATACCTTAACCTCTGAACTCTGACCTCAGGAGGCTCTGGGCACTCCAGCCCTGAAAGCCCCAGGTGTACCCAATTGGCAGCCTCTCACTACTCTTTCTGGCTAAAAGGAATCTAATCTTGTTGGGGTAGAGACCCTGAGACAGTGTGCGGGGGTGGGGACTGCCCAGCCACCCTAAGACCTTGGGAGGAAAACTCAGAGAGGGTCTTCCTTGCTTAGTCAGTCAAGTTCCTCGGAGATCTGCCTCTGCCTCACCTACCCCAGGGAACTTCCAAGGAAGGAGCCTGAGCCGTTGGGGACTAAAGGGACAGAAGAAACCCTTAGCAGCCCTATGCCTCTCGAATGTTAGCCTTGGATGGGGCTTTCACAGTTAGAAAAGCTGAAACCAGGGGTGCAGCTGTCAGGTAGAGTGGGGCCAGCGGGAGAGGCCCGGGTCAGAGCCCTGGGGGTGAGCCTGAAGGCCACAGAGAAAGAACCTTGCCCAAACTCAGGCAGCTGGGGCTGAGGCCCAAAGGCAGAGCAGCCAGAGAGGGCAGGATGGGCCCAAAAAGGAAAATGAGGACGTGCAGCAGCATTGGAAGGCTGGGGCTGGGCAGGCCAGGCCAAGCCAAGCAGGGGCCACAGGGTGGGCTGTGGAGCTCTCAGGAAGGGCCCTGAGGAAGGCACACTTGCTCCTTCTGGTCCTGTCCTTGCTGCCCAGGCAGCGTGGAGGGGAAGGGTGGGGCAGCCCAGAGAAAGGAGCAGAGAAGGCACACAAACCAGGAATGAGGGGCTTCATGAGAGGCCACAGGGCCTGGCTGGCCACGCTGTCCCGGCCTGCTCACCACCTCAGTGAGGGGCAGGAGCTGGGGCTAGCTTAGGCTGGGCCTGCGCTTCCCCTGGGCCCGCGCTTCCCTGGTGCCAGCACCCCTCAAGCCTGTCTCACCAGTGGCCTGCCCTCTCACAGCCCCACCCACCCAGCCCACCCATTGAAGTCTCCTTGGGCCACCAAAGGTGGTGGCCATGGTACCGGGGACTTGGGAGAGTGAGACCCAGTGGAGGGAGCAAGAGGAGAGGGATGTTGGGGGTGTGGGGCACAGGGTGGGGGAAATGGGGTGAACGGTGCTGGCAGTTCGGCTAGATTTCTGTCTTGTTCGTTTTTTTGTTTTGTTTAATGTATATTTTTATTATAATTATTATATATGAATTCCATTCAAATCGTTTCTTTTTGTTAACAAGGGGCATGGGGAGGGGTGGGGGTGGGGGGCGCAGAGGTGTCTGACCCCAGGAACCTGCAGGGCGGGGCTGGGTCGGTGCCCTCTAAGGACAATTTTGGCCTTGTTCAACCTTTCCACAAAGAATAAATTGTGTTTCACATTCCTTGTGTGGCTGAGCTCTGTAGAGGGTGATGGGCTGTGGGTGAAAGGAGCTGGATGAGGCGAGGGCACGCGTCATGAGCAGCGTTTTCCATGAGGTGGGGCTTTGGCATTTTTCATAAAGTAGTGTGTTTATTCTTAGTGGACTAAAGGGATTCAGGGGCCAGAGTTGGGGAGCAGGGCATACCCATAGGGGGCAGTGGGGTGACTGACAGAGCTCAGCTACTCTCCCACCACCTGGCTTAAAAGGCTGCCTTGAGACCCAAGGCTCAGAGACAAGAGGAAGTGGTCAAGCTAAGGCCACTTGGAAAATCTTCCTAAATTGCATTACCCTGTCCTGTGACCCACCCGCAGACCCTCCGTTTCCTCATGCGTCTCTGCCTGAAGCAGGGGGAGTCTCATGATCATATTCAGCCTTGGGCTCACTGGCATGTCCTTCCGAGCCCTCAGGACCTAAGAAGCCTCTTCCAGGCCTGGGGCTCTGCTGCTGAGACAGAAGGAAACAAGGCAGAAAGAGAGATAGGTGTTGCTGCTGTGCCTATTAGGGGCAGCCTGTCTCTGGCCAAACAGAGATCTCATCCTAATTGTCCGGAAGAACCAGGATGGTCAGGTTGGAAGGGCAGAATAACAAGGCTTTGCTTCCTCTTTCCTTAGAAACTCCTGCCCCAGACAGGGTTCCCAGGCTATCCACCCACCCTTCCTCTGAAACCAGCCTGGAGGGAGGAATCAGCCCAGTGCTGAGTCAGCTCAGCTGGAGGAGAGCAGCCCCTTTTTTTCACCCCCCTTCCCTTCCTGCCTCCACCCAGCCCACCCTGGGCTCTAGCCCAGACTCCCTCCGCCGCCTGCCTTGCAGAGTCCTGGCCCCATCATGCCAGTCAGTCTATCCAGCTGCTATTCAGGGCTGGTTAGTGTGATTGCTTTGGCAGAAGGGGTACCCCACCTTCCTGTCTGCCAGGAACCCTGACCCTACACCTGGCCTCCTGCACCTCCCCTGCCAACAGCTGTTTGGCAGAGTCTGTGTGTCTCAGTGGAATTGGACACCACCTCCCCACCACCCTTACCAGAGGGGATGGGGACCTTGACAAGGTGGCAGGGGAAGTCAGGGGCATCTGAGGGTGGTAGGGTCTGTGCGGGTGGCAAGGAACTCAAAGATGAGCTCATGGCCCCTTTGTGTTTTTGTGGTCCACATCTGGAGGCAATTACAGATGTTATCCAGTGGGAGTTTTGCAAAACACAGCTGGAGCCAGTGGAGGAGCCTGGGGAGGGGGGACTGCCAGAGAGAAGAGGAGGGGGAGCCTAGGGCTCCCGCGCTGGAGTGCGGTTTCCCCATCACGAGGAAATTGTTTGGCCCTGATTCTGGAATCACAAGATGCTCTCTGGAGCCAAGGGGGAGAGATGGGAATGGAGGACCAGAGACAAAGGGGGAAGAGGTAGAAGATGGGCTTATAAAACCCCCCACTGCTAAATGTGACTGGTTTAAAAAACAAAAACAAAAATTAAAACAAGCGGAGAGAATTTCAGGGTGGAGACGGCAGGGTCCCGTGCTTCTGACGTGCCTGGGCCTGCCTGATCCACCCCAGTGAGGCTGCCGGGGGACCCTGGGAGGTGCCTTAGTGATCACAAGGTCCCACTGAGTGAACCTCCAGGTCAGGTTCGGGTGAGGGGAGAGCAGAGGGCCCTGTAGCTTCCAAAAGACCTGCAAACTCTGCTTTCACTGGCCCTACCCCGATTTGTCCGTTGGGCCTGACCCAGTTTCTATGGTTCCAAGTTCCTTTATTCGAAAGCAGCACATGTGAGTTGGAGCAGCCAGGAGGGAGCCAAGGGGAATCTTCAAGGAGGTTTGGGCAGAACCCAGGAAAGTTGGTGCTAAGGAGACGCTGGACTAGGGGCAAGGGCCGAAGAGGAGCAGCACTCTGCCCACGACTGCACCCCACACATTTGGAGGGGGGCCACGGACTCCCTTGTCATCACCTCCCTTTCTCCAGGGCTCCTGGCACCAGCTGGGCCCATGACTCCAGGGCTGCCAGCCAGGCTCTGGGTCAGCGGGAAGGGAAGGGAAGATCTAAGAGGAGCTGGGTCCTCTAAAGGAGAGAGGACTGGGCAGAGAGACACCCCCACACCCCTCCAGACCCCAGAACACAATCTGGCTAGCTCTGCTGGTCCTTCACTGTCCCTCCCCCAGGGCCCCTTCTCCCCACTATCTGACAGATTTTCCAGCGGTCTCTTTCCCCTCTGTATCCCTCCTTCCCTTCCAGCAATGGTGAAACTAACATTTGCTGAGCTCCTTACAACACACAATGACACAGGCACTAATATTGTCCCCATTTTACAAATAAGGGAACTGAGACCCAGAAAGATAAATGATTTGATCAAGGTCACTGGTTGTTAGTTCAAATTTAAAACCCAGATCTTTCAAATTTACTTATTTATGTTTCTATACTGGCAGATCCTGGCAATCTCTTGGTGTCTCTTCCAGCATGGACCCTGGGTAGCTGGGCGTCTTCACGGCAGTGTGTGTTCTGGGGATCTGTCAACACATATGTATTTGCTTATTGTGTTTTTGTTGTTGTTGTTGTTGTTGTTGTTGTTGTTTTGAGATGGAGTTTCACTCGTTGCCCAGGCTGGAGTGCAATGGCGCAATCTCGGCTCACTGCAACCTCTGCCTCCCAGGTTCAAGTGATTCTCCTGCCTCAGCCTCCCAAGTAGCTGGGATTACAGGCATGCGCCACCACACCCGGCTAATTTTGTATTTTTAGTAGAGACGGGGTTTCTCCATGTTGGTCAGGCTGGTCTCAAACTCCCAACCTCAGGTGATCCGCCCACCTTGGCCTCCCAAAGTGTTGGGATTACAGGCGTGAGCCACCATGCCCGGCTGTATTTGCTTATTGTGCAGCAATATTATGGGGGGTAGGAGTTCAGAGGGAAAAGGACCCCACTTTGCCAGGCCATCACCTCCCTTCTTGAGAGAAGGAAGGTGGCACCAAGACTCAGAAGCCAAAGGGATGGAATGAGACAATGGCAGCAGCTAAGGGAAGGGTGGGATTGGTGAATGTTTGTGTGCGAGGGCATCGGGGGGAGGGCGGAGGGCTTCAGCAGTGGTACCCATTCCCAAAGGCCCCAAGGAAACCCCAGCCAAGACTACTCCATCGTCCTGCAGTTCCTGTACCCATTTCCTACCTACCATCCCAAATCTGAATACACCTCTTTTAAAAGCTCAAGTCTGCACACCTAGCCCCAGCCTTGGGGGTTTCTGCCCTCCTCGCTCAGTCTTGTGAAAGTAGGGAGACCAGAGGCCGCCTGCAAGGGGCTGGGCAGCCAGGGCCTGAAAGCGAGGCAGGCCTGACTGGCCAGAAGCCACCTTCCAAATGAGCTCACACACATATTTTCCACCCTGGCCCAGGGCCGATGGCTCAGCTTCTTCCAGGCCAGCCTTCCCCAGCCAGGCCCAGCCCCCTCCGTCCTACCCTGCCACCAGTCCTGGCCCTAGGGGCTCCAAAGCAAGATCACTGGCAGCCCTCTGGCCAGGGCAGTCCCTGGCATCCCCAAGGAGCAGCTTCCTTTGTCTCCATGCTGAGGCCATTTGCCCCCAGAGTCCTTTATTCCTTTGTGACTTAGAGAAGAAGGAGACCAGCTCCCTGCCTCCAAAGACCCACACCTGGGTAGGGAGGGATGGTAGAGGTGACAGAAGAGGCAGTGGAAGTAGTGAATGGGCGGAAGGGCTTCCTTTGAGTGCCCGAAGTAGCTCATTGACTCAGGGACCAGCCAGGTCTGGGAGCTGCCTCATCACGGGTTACATCCTGCTCACTCACTCAATTTCCTGCTAGGGGCACTTCCCTGACTTGGAGCAGGATGGGGTCTGGGTGAGGCAAGGCCAGGCTGACCACAAAGTTGAGAAAAAAGACTGGTGTGTCAGAAGGCCTAGTGGATTCATACACATGCAACAGGCTCCATTGCACTTTGGTTTATCAAAGACATCACTCATTGCCCAGCTTCCAGACATGTAGCACCAGGCCAGAGAGCAGGATCAATTCCCCAAAAGGCTCTCTCACCTGCTCAGCACCTCACTCTGTGCTAGGAGTATGGCTGCCCTGACTGTATTTACTGGATCCAGTTATGTCCCCTGGAGTTCTGCGAGTTAGTGTATTCAGACATGGTAGACAATTCTTCCCATTCTGGAGTCCAAGGTGATGGCCACTGTGAGTTGCCATCATGTTGCTCTCTCATACCAGGTGATGGTATAGTTCTGTCAAGGAATTACTATAATTCATAATACCAACCCTATCACAGCCACTGGAAAACAGGTTCTAGCCTCACTTTTCTTACAAAAGGGTAAAATAGTGCTAGACACACAGGAGGCACTCAATAAAAGTTTGTTGAATCACCAGTGGTAGTTGTGATTACATAAGTATTGTATACATATGTACGTATTATGAACACATAAGTAGTGAATACGTAACTCAAATCATTGAGCTGAACACTTAAACTTAGTGTACTTTGTGAACTTCATGTATACACACACACACACATACACATACACACACACATATATTTGTGTGTGTATGAGACAGAGTCTCCCCCTGTCGCCCATGCTGGAGTGCAATGGTGCAATCTTGGCTCACTGCAACCTCCGCCTCCCGGGTTCAAACGATTCTCCTGCCTCAGCCTCCCAAGTAGCTGGGATTACAGGCACCTGCCACCACGCCCAGCTAATTTTTTTTTTTTTTGTATTTTTAGTAGAAATGGGCTTTCACCACATTGGCCAGGCAGGTCTCAAACTCCTGATCTCGTGATCCACCTGCCTCATTCTCCCAAAGTACTGGGATTACAGGTGTGAGCCACCACTCCTAGCCTTTCATGGTGTATTTTACCTTACTTGTTTTTTTTAGATTAGTCAAGTGCAGTAGTGAGAAGGGGGATAAGAACAGAACAAGGAGTTTGATCTGTAACTGACTGTGAGCAATCAGTTGAGATAACACATTATCTTCAGACCAACCATTACCTCAATCTTTAAAAGGTTTTTAAAAAGAAAAATATATTGAAGTAAAGAGGTTCATACCCCCAGAACTCCTACTTTTCCTTGTCGGCCCCATTCCCTCCCGCTTAGGTGTCAACTCTCCACTTCCTGCCTGCTCTTAATCTGGGAGTGGTTGGTATCAGGTTGTGTTGACCGAACTCTTCTGGAAATAACCAGCCTTCGGGCTGCACTCTCAGCCCAGCCCACACCTAGACTCTGACCTGGAGGGCCCAGCCAGGAGGCCTCTCTTCCCTATATCCCTCTAAGCTCTATGTCAGATTCCCCAGACTCCCCTCCGCTTTGCTGGCCTGTGCTCCAGAGGTCTCCCCACCTCATCCCTGCACAAGATTGCATGTAGGTTCTGAGTGGAGGAAAGCTGGGTAAGGGACTTAGAGGAAAACATCCCACTCTTTTTTTTTTTTTTTTTTTTTTTTGAGACGGAGTCTCGCTCTGTCACCCAGGCTGGAGTGCAGTGGCCAGATCTCGGCTCACTGCAAGCTCCGCCTCCTGGGTTCACGCCATTCTCCTGCCTCAGCCTCCCGAGTAGCTGGGACTACAGGCGCCGCCGACTCTCCCGGCTAGTTTTTTTTTTTTTGTATTTTTAGTAGAGACGGGGTTTCACCGTGTTAGCCAGGATGGTCTCGATCTCCTGACCTTGTGATCCGCCCGTCTCGGCCTCCCAAAGTGCTGGGATTACAGGCTTGAGCCACCGCGCCCGGCCCAAACATCCCACTCTTTATGGCTGTGCCCACTCTATGTACAAGACGGGCGGGGCAGGGTTTGCAGTGTGGTAGCGCCCCCTTGTGCTGGGTATTGGGACTGCAAACAGAACCCAGGGAATTGAGACGGGGAGGCAAAGCTAGTCCCACCAGGGCCACGGGTACTATTAGCCTCTCCCTTCCCCTGTTCCACTTTCTGTTTCTCCACCCTGGACACCTGTACTTAAAGGGGTGGGGCTCTGGGAGAGACGGGCAGACAAGCCGCTCTTAGCTTTCCAGCTGCAGAGGGAAACGTCAGAGTTTCCGTCTGCCGTCCCTGTGTGGAGTTTGGTGGGCAGCCCTCACCAACTCCAGGAAAGGAGAGGGAGTCGGGGGGTGGTGGGTGGTACAGGACAGATGATCCGCGGGGGGAGGAAGGTTGGCACTTCTGTGCCCTCTCCTTGGAGCGCCTCCGAGTTGTCACACTGCCCCCCTGTGGGCGCCTCAGACACGAATCACTCCAGGATGCCTGTCCCCGGAGTCCCAGGGTAAGAGTCCAGGTGAGACTCTGCACTCCTGGACTGCAGGGCCTATGCTATCACAGAACTCCCTCTGACCAAGACAAGCAGGGCTCTGTGTCCCCTTTATCTAAGAGTGGGACATTTCTGTGCCAATTCCCTGAGGCTTTGGATATAACACCCACGCCTCTTGAGAGAACTCTAACCTGGACCCATGCCCCTGTCCTCATCCCCACCCTGGGGCCATTAGAATCCTTTGGTCTCAGCCTCACATTTATAAAGGCCCTCAAATTTCTAATTTTGTAGTTAAAAAAATTCCTGTCGGTTCTTGTAAATAGCACTATATGGCTGTGTTGTTTGTACCAAGTTTTTATTTGTTAAATGTTTAAATATACCAAGTATTCTCAAAACCATCTTAGCATTTCTTAGTTGTTGTTGTTGTTGTTATTATTATTATTATTATTTAGACCAAGTCTGGCTCCACCACGCAGGTTGGAATGCAGTGGCACAATGTCAGCTCATTTGCAACCTCCACCTCCTGGGTTCAAGCGATTCTCATGCCTCAGCCTCCTGAGTAGCTGGGATTACAGGCGCCCGCCACCATGCCTGGCTAATTTTTGTATTTTTAGTAAAGATGGGGTTTCACCATGTTGGCTAGGCTGGTCTCAAACTCCTGACCTCAGGTGACAGCCTGCCTCAGCCTCCCAAAGTGTTGGGATTACAGGCATGAGCCACTGGGCCCAGCCTTAATTTTTTAATATACCAGAGGCTTAAAAAATGGACAAGATTTGAGGTTACGCTCAAATTTCTGAGGGGTGTCCCCACCCCGCATAAAAAATTGAACTGCGGCTGGGCGCGGTGGCTCCTGCCTGTAATTCCAGCACTTTGGGAGGCCAAGGTGGATGGATCACCTGAGGTCAAGAGATTGAAATCATTCCAGCCAACATGGTGAAACTCCATCTCTACTAAAAATACAAAAATTAGCTGGGCGTGGTGGCGCGTGCCTGTAGTGCCAGCTACTTGGGAGGCTGTGCCAGGAGAATCGCTTGAACCCAGGAGGCGGAGGTTGCAGTGAGCCACGATCGCACCACTGCACAAAAAAAAAATTGAACTGCATCTTATTCTCTTCCAAAGCACAAGGAAGCCAGCTCCCAAAACCATATGTAGGCCTTCAGTTCCCTCTCTCCCTTCCAACATAGAAATTTTGTTGTTGGTGTTTTGTTTTGTTTTGTTTTTAAGACAGGGTCTCACTCTGTTACTCAAGCTGAGTGCTGTGGCACAATCATGGCTCATTGCAGCCTGAACTTCCTAAGCTCAAGCAATTCTGCTGCCTCAGCCTCCTGAGTAGCTGTAACTACAGACATCTACCACCATGCCTGGTCAATTTTTGATTATTTGCAGAGAAGGGGTCTTACTATGTTTCCCAGGCTAGTCTCGAACTTCTGGACTCAACTGATCCTTCCACCTCAGCCTCCCAAAGTGCTGAGATTGCAGGAATGAGCCACTATGCCCGGCTGCAAGCAAAAGTTTTTTAAAGCTGTCTATATTCCTTCACTGGTCATTTCTTTCTTTTTTATTTTTTTATTTTTTGAGATGGAGTCTTGCTCTGTCACCTATGCTGGAGTGCAGTGGCGCAATCTCGGCTCACTGCAACCTCCACTTCCCGGGTTCAAGCGATTCTCCTGCCTCAGCCTTCTGAGTAGCTGGGATTACAGGTGCACACCACCACGCCCAGCCTATTTTTTCATATCTTTAGTGGAGATGGGGTTTCATCATGTTGGTCAGGCTGGTCTTGAACTCCTGACCTCGTGATCCACCTGCCTCGGCCTCCCAAAGTGCTGGGATTACAGGCATGAGACACCGCGACTGGCCAATCATTTCTTTTTAACCTACCCTCTACATCTGTATTCCAACCCAGATATTTGCCAAAATTGTTCCATAAAAGCACTTTGTGGACCAGTCGTGGTGACTCACACCTGTAATCCCAGCACTTTGGGAGGCCAAGGTGGGTGGATCACCTGAGGTCAGGAGTTTGAGACCAGCCTGGTCAACACAGTGAAACCCCATCTTGTCTCTACTAAAAATACAAAAATTAACTGGGCATGATGGCGCATGCCTGTAATACCAGCTACTCAGGAGGCTGAGGCAGGAGAACCGCTTGAACCCAAGAGGTGTAGGTTGCAGTGAGCCAAGATCACGCCATTGCACTCCAGCCTGGGCGACAAGAGCAAAACTCCATCTCACAAAAAAAAAAAAAAAAAAAAAAGCCTAGCTGGGAACGGTGGCTCACACCTGTAATCCCAGCACTTTGGGAGGCCTATCCTGAGGTCAAGAGATTGAGATCATCCTGGCCAACATGGTGAAACCCCATCTCTACTAAAAATGCAAAAATTATCTGGGCATGGTGGCGTGCACCTCTAGTCCCAGCTACATGGGAGGCTGAGGCAGGAAAATCGCTTGAACCTGGGAGGCAGAGGTTGCAATGAGCCCAGATTGTCCCACTGCACTCCAGCCTGGCGACAAAGCAAGACAACTTACTTCAATAAGCTCCCTTTGCCCTTGTCTTCTGTGAAGTGAACCATCCTGAAACTCATGAGTCACAGAGTTGTCAAGGAGTACTGATAGCCCCAGACAGGTACCCTCTATATCAACACTCGCCCTCAGCTTCTGTACCTCAAGCAGGAAGTAGGCTGACTTTATTTGGTCCATTAATTCCAGTTTCTGGCCTTCAGAGTATACAGAATAAACAAATTCTTGTTCTACACTACAGCTTGTCAAATATTTGAATCTGGTTTTCATGTATTCTATCCCTCACTAAAGTTAAGCTTTCTAGCCAGGTACAGTGGCTCACTCCTGTAATCCCAGCACGTTGGGAAGCCAAGGTAGGAGGATTGCTTAAGCTCAGGAGTTCGAGCTTAAGGCTCAAACCTGGGCAACATGGTGAAAACCCGTCTCTACCAAAAAATACAAAAATTAGTCAGGCATAGTAGTGCGGGGCTGTAGTCCCACCTACTTGGCAGGCTGGGGTGGGAGGATTGCATAAGCCTAGGAGGTAAAGGTTGCAGTGAGCCATGATCGTGCCACTGCACTTAAGCCTGGGCAACAGAGTATGAACCTATCTCAAAAAAAAAAAAAAGATTAAGCTTTCCTTTCCTTTAGGTGAAGAGCCTTTCTAGTTTCATAAACAGCTTATCATATGACATGACTTAGAGGCATCTCAACATTCCTGTCACCTTCCTCTGCATTATTTCATTTTACTAATCTTTTACAATGTGGCTTCCAGTACATGGGGAGGCAGTAACACGTAGTAGCTAGGAACAAGGGCTCTGGACTTGTGCAATTCGTGTGTGAATCTAGTCTTTACTACTTACTGTTTGGGACCTTCAACAAATCATATATCTGCTGGAGCTTCAGTTTCCTCACCTTTAACATGGAGCTAATAATACAAAGGGTAGTTGAATAGATTAAAAGACATAATCTATGTGATGCCTGTCACTAGTGGTCACTGATTCATTCACTCAAAAAGCATTTATTGAATACCTACTATGTGCTAGACATTGTTTTTGGCACTGAGGATACGGCAATACACAAACAGACCCCACCTTCATGGAACGTACATTCTTGTGAGAAGAGCAGGGATACATGTGATAAATTAATAAAACAGTTTATTAGATAGTGCTAAGTGCTAAGGAGAAAAATTAATTGAGGAAGGGAGACAGACATTGTTGGGAGTGTAATTTTGTGCACTGGGGTCAGAGAAGGCCCCACCAAGAACCTGAGGATATGAGGAAACAAACCAAGTGTTTCTCAGGAAGAAGAGCACTCCAAGCAAAAGCAAAAGCAAATGCCAAGACTTTGAGGTGAGTACATGGCTCCCATATTCACGCCTTACTGAACAAGGTAGTGTGACTGGAACAGAATGAGCAAGGAAGACAGCAATAGAAGAGGAGATCAGACAGGTCACGGGGTGACATCCCATAAAACCATGTAAGTCATTGTAAAGACTTTGGCTCCTACTCTAACTGAAAGGAAGGAAGACGGCAGTGGTGTAGAGGAAGGACGTGATATTTTAGTACAGTGTAAATACTCATTATTATATATTATTATAAATACTCATTATTAGTATATATTAAATAAATATATTTTATTTATTTATTTTTCTTTTGAGATGGAGTCTTGCTCTGTCACCCATGCTGGAGTGCAGTGGTGCAATCTCCACTCACTACAATCTCTGACCTCCAGGTTCAAGCAATTCTGCCTCAGCCTCCAGAGTAGCTGGAACTACAGACACACGCCACCACACCAGGCTAATTTTTTACCATGTTGACCAGGCTGGTCTTGAACTCCTGACCTCAGGTGATCTACCTGCCTCGGCCTCCCAACGTGCTGCGATAACAGGCGTGAGCCACCCTGCCTGGCCAGTGACTTATTTATCTAATACAATCTGGCAGCAGTGACAGTGTGTGACTTCCAAGAGTAATAAGCAATACAAGACATTATATAAAAATCTAAAATCTAAAATAAAAAATATATTTTGCTGTCTTTTGGACCACTCGTTTTGAAGAAAGCTAGCTGCCATGTTGCAGGACATTCAACAAGTCCTATAGAGAGGTCCACAGGTAAGGAACTGAGGCCTCCTGCCAACAGCCAGCATGAACTTGCCAGGCATATGAGTGAGCCATCTTGGAGGCAGATCCTCCAGCCATGGTCAAACCTTTAGATGATTACTGTCCTGGCCAACATCTTGACTGCAACCCAATGAGAGTCCCTGAGCCAGGGTCATCTAGGTAAGTCACTTTCAAATTCCTGACCAATATAAAATTATTACAATAAATGTTTATTTTATATTTTAAACTGTGAAATTTTGGGATGATTTCTCATTCAGCAATAGATAACTAATAGGTTTGGGCACTAAAAGTGGAGTGCTGCTGTGACAAACCCCTAAAATGTAAGAATGACTTTGAAATTAGGCAAAGGGCAGAAACTAGAAAGACTTTGAGAAGAGTGTTAGTGAAAGTCTAAAATGCCTGGAAGTGACAGTTAGTAGAACCATGGTGGCTTTTTTTTTTTTTGGCAAGGGTCTCACTATGTTGCCCAGGCTGATTTCAAATTCCTGGCCTCAACTGACCCTAAGTCACTGAGATTATAGGCACAAGCCACCATACCCAGCCATGATGGCCTTTGAAGTGGTGGCCAGTGAAGATTTAAAGAAAACTGAGGAAAATGTGTTTTGAAACTGGAAGAAAGAGGATTCTTGTTATTCAGCAAGTTTAGCAACTGTAGTTAGTGTGTAGTAACAAGGAAAGTAAAAAATGTAATTAATGAATGGGAAATCTAGCTAAGAGATTTTCAGGGAGAGTGTTGAAGTTAACACCTGGTTTCTTCTTTGCTGCTTATAGTAAAGTGTGAGAGAGATAGCTAGGAAAAAAAAAAAAAAACACTTAAAAAGAGCCAGGAGGCCAGGCACAGTGGCTCACGCCTGTAATCCCAGCACTTTGGGAGGCCAAGGCGAGCAGATCACAAGGTCAAGAGATCAAGACCATCCTGGCCAACATGGTAAAACCCCATCCTACTAAAAATACAAAAATTAGCTGGGCATGGCGGCGCTCACCTGTAGTCCCAACTACTTGGGAGGCTGAGGCAAGAGAATCGCTTGAACCCAGGAGGCAGAGGTTGCAGTGAGCCAAGATCTTGCTACTGCATTCCAGCCTGGCAACAGAGCAAGACTCCATCTCAAAAGGAAAAAAAAAAAAAAAAAAAGAGCCAGGATTTGTTGGATTTTAAAATTCTCAGCCTCTGCAGACAGTAAATGATGATGTTAAATTTTTAAAATAGCTTCTGGGCAAATATCAAATCCAGGGCACTCTCAGGAAAACACAGTATAAAGACAAAGCCAAGATTGAGTGTAACAGGCTTTGTTAATATCAGAAGGATCTAAGGTGGTACTCAGGAAACCATTTAGTCTAACAATATGGTTTTTGGGGTTTTTGGTTTTTGGTTTTGGTTTTGGTTTTTTTTTTGAGACAGAGTCTCACTCTGTCACCCAGGCGGGATTGCAGTGGCGTGATCTCGGCTCACTGCAACCTCTGTCTCCTGGGTCCAAACGATTCTCCTGCCTCAGCCTCCCAAGTAGCTGGGACTACAGGAACACACCACTATGCCTGGCTAATTTTTGTATTTTTAGTAGAGATGGGATTTCACCATGTTGGCCAGGCTGGTGGCCAGACTGGTTTCAAACTCCTGACCTCATGTGATCTACCCACCTCGGCCTCCCAAAGTGCTGGGATTACAGGTGTGAGCCACAGCACCCAGCCTAACAATATAGTTTTTAAGAAACGTAAGAGCCAGGCATGGTGGGTCACACCTGTAATCCCAGAATGCTAGAAGGTCGAGGTGAGAGGATTACTTAAGGCCAGGAATTCAAGACCAGCCTGGACAACATAGCATGGTCCCATCCTACAAAACAATTTTTTAAATTAGTGGGCGTGGGCCGGGTGCGGTGGCTCCCAGCACTTTGGGAGTCCAAGGCAGGCAGATCACAAGGTGAGGAGTTTGTGACCAGCCTGGCCAATATAGTCGAACCCTGTCTCTACTAAAAATACAAAAAAATTAGCTGGGCATGGTGGCACATGCCTGTAATCCCAACTACTTGGAAGGCTGAGGCAGGAGAATTGCTTGAACCCAGGTGGTAGAGGTTGCAGTGAGACACAATCACACCACTGCACTCCAGCCTGGGTAAGAGAGTGAGACTCCATCTCAAAAAAATAAAATAAAATAAAATAGTGGGCATGAAAGTATGCACCTGTAGTCATAGCTACTCAGGAGGATGAGGCAGGAGAATAACTTGAACCCAGGAGTTCTACACTGCAGTGAGCTATGATTATATTATTGTACTCTAACCTGAGTGACAGAGCAAGATCCTGTCTCTAAAAAATTTTAAAAAGAAGCTATGGCTGGGCGCAGTGGGTCATGCCTGTAATCCCAGCACTTCGGGAGGCCGAGGCGGGTGGATCACAAGGTCAGGAGTTCGAGATAAGCCTGGCCAATATGATGAAACCCCATCTCTACTAAAAATACAAAAATTAGCCAGGCGTAGTGGCATGTGCTGGTAGTCCCAGCTACTCAGGAGGCTGAGGCAGGAGAATTACTTGAACCCAGGAGGCAGAGGTTGAAGTGAGCCGAGATCGCACCACTGCACTCCAGCCTGGGTGACAGAGTGAGACTCCATCAAAAAAAAAAAGAAGCTTATGAGTGTTGCCCCTCACCAGTCTAAACTGAAGCCTGAGGTAGAAAAGAGTTTATCTCAAAGAGATTTGTGAGTATGACTTTTATCTAATTGAGTGAACCCCAATAAGATTCACTGGAGAGTCACAAAAGTTTTAAGAAAATTGTATTGGCAGAAACGCTACCAGCTTGTATTGAAACAGATAGAGGCAATATATAAGAAGTTTTTGGACCCCCAAACTTCTTCTTCTTTTTTTTTTTTTTTGAGGTGGAGTCTCACCCTGTCACCCAGGCTGGAGTGCAGTGGCATGATCTTGGCTCACAGCAGCCTCCACCTCCTGGGTTCAAGTGACTCTCCCACCTCAGACTCCCCAGTAGCTGGGATTACAGGCGTGTGCCACCACGCCTGGCTCATTTTTGTATTTTTAGTAGAGACGGGGTTTCACCATGTTGCTCAGGCTGGTCTTGAACTCCTGACCTCAAGAAATCCACCTGACTCAGCCTCCCATAATGCTGGGATTACAGGCATGAGCCACCATGCCCAGTCTTGACCCCCACACTTCTATGGCAAAAGCAGGCTGAGAAAACAACACAGCTGTGAGCATGAGCCTTTCTATGAAAAGGAAAGGTGGCTCAGAGGGCAGAGCACAAAGAGCCCAAAGCTGGAGCCAAGAGCTATGAGAAATTATGCTCAGACTCTGAGCTCTACTCAAGGAATAGCCAACCTGTATCCTTCAGTATTTTAGAATTTCTATAGAATAGTGACTACTTTCTATATTTATTTATCTCTTTTTTTCCCTGCCACCAGGGACCTCTTTTTTTTTTTTTTCTTTGAGACGGAGTCTTGCTCTGTTGCCCAGGCTGGAGTGCAATGGTGCAATCTCGGTTTACTGAAAGCTCTGCCTTCCAGGTTCACACGATTCACCTGCCTCAGCCTCCCAAGGAGCTGGGACTACAGGCACCCACCTCCACACCCAGCTAATTTTTTGTGTGTTTTTAGTAGAGATGGGTTTTCACCACGTTAGCTAGGATGGTTTTGATCTCCTGACCTCGGGTGATCTGCCCACCTCAGCCTCCCAAAGTTCTGGGATTACAGGTGTGAGCCACCATGCCCAGCAGACCTCTCTCTTTTTGTGAATAGAAATATCTGTAGAGGTAATCCCATGCTTTTCCCACATCTCATCATTGCATGTTGGTGATGGAGGAGTAGGACGGAAAATATAAGTTCTCTTTTTAGTTCATAGGTCTGCAGATCAAGAAGAGGCTACTCAAGCTGTTCATAGGAATTAGTCCAGAAGAACCTCACCTGGAGGCCTGTTTTAGATGACAAGATTCTGGACTTCAAGCTGATTTTGTAATGGGAGGAGACTTTTGAGTCCCTTGGGAGGGTTGAACAGATTTGCATTTGTGAAGGACATGAACCTTTGGGAGCCACAGTGTAGACTAGTGTAGACTAGCATAGCCAGCATTCAGGATGGACGTCAGTGATCTTTACCTGCCAGTATCTGTACTCTTGTGTAATCTCCTCCTATAATGCATAGGGCGGACCTGTGTTACTAAGGGATATTGCAGAAATGATGGGGGGTGCTTTCTGAGACTGAGTATTAAAAGCATTGTGACTTCTGCCTTGCTCTCTCTTACACTGCCAATTCTGGGGGAAGTCAGGTGCCATGGTATGAGGATACTCAAACAGCTTATGGAGATGCCCATATGGGGAGGAACTGAGGCCTCTTACCAACAGCCACTACCTACTTGCCAGATATGTAAGTCAGCCATCTTGGAAATGGATCCTTCAGCCCCAGTTGAGTCTTCAGATGACTGCACCTTCATGAGAAACACCAAGCCGGAATCACCCAGCTAAGCTACTTCTGAATTACTGACACACAAAACCTGTGAAAAAATAAATGGTCACTATTTTAAGCCCTAAATTTTGGGGCAATTTGCTATGCAGCCATAGATAATTAAAACTAACATTAGCATCATCCTTATTTTATACATGGAGAAAATTGGGCATAGAAAACTGAAAACTTGCCAAGTTCATTCAGCTGATAAATGGCAGTACTGGCCAGTTCTGCTTCTCTAGTACGTTAGCTTTTATGCAACCACACCATGCTATTCATTCAACATCAGCAGAAATCTCTAATTTGTCAATTAAATTTATTTGTATTTTTATTTTTTGTAGAGACAGGGTCTTGCTATATTGCCTAAGCTGGTCTCAAACTCCTGGCTTCAAGCAGTGCTCTGACCTTGGCCTCCCAAAGTGCTGGAATTACAGGCATGAACCACTGTGCCTGGTCCCTAGTTTTTATTTTTTATTTTGTTATTTTATTTTATTTATTTACTTTTGAGATGGAGTTTCATTCTTATTGCCCAGGCTGGAGCGCAATGGCACAATCTCAGCTCACTGCAACCTCCGCCTCCCAGGTTCAAGCAATTCTCCTGCCTCAGCCTCCCAAGTAGCTGGGATTACAGGCACGCACCACCACACCCGGTTCATTTTTGCATTTTTAGTAGAAATGGGGTTTCACCATGTTGGACAGACTGGTCTTGAACTCCTGACCTTAAGTGATCCGCCTGCCTCAGCCTCCCAAAGCGTTGGGATTACAAGTGTGAGCCACCACGCCCAGCTCCTAGTTCTTATTTTTAAAGAAGGGGTCCTGCTACGTTGCCCTGGCTGGATTCAAACTTCTGGGCTCAAGAAATTCTCCCACCTCAGCCTCCCAAGTTTCTGGGCTTAATTCCACTTTACATAAACAATAATTAAGTCACCTGTCCTTTCTGTAAGTTGATGTTTTTTACCTAAGTTGTAGGATTTTGCATTTTTATCTCCTCTGTCATTGTAGATCTCTCAGATCCATCATCCTAGGTTGTCAAAATCTTTAGATTCCTTATTTTGTCTTCTAGCTCCCAATTCCAATTCATGTCATCTTAGAATCTAATTAACTCTTATTCTACATCTTCATATAATTAATTTTTTTTTTTTTTTTTTTAAGACAAGGTCTCACTCTGTCACCCAGTCTGGAGAGCAGTGGCAAATTTTTGTATGTTTTGTAGAGATTGGGTTTCACCATTTTGTACAAGCTGGTCTCAAATTCCTGAGCTAGAGCAATCTGCCCACCTCAGCCTCCCAAAGTGCTGGGATTACAGGCGTGAGCCACTGTGCCCGGCCTTAATTAATTTTCGTATATGTTGACTAGGACTCTCCAAGCTGACATCAGTTTTGATGTGTGCATTATGAATACCTATTTCAACTTTAGGGTACTAGTCGTTTTATCATTCAGCCCATATTTTCCTATTGGCTTAAATCTAGATAGTCTGCTTATGGTACTAAGTAATACTTCCAAAAAAGAGATTGATTTGTATTTGTATTTTTATTTTTTACTTTTTATTTATTTATTTTTTTGAGATGGAGTCTTGCTATGTTGCCCAGGTCGGAGTGCAATGGCGCGATCTTGGCTCACTGCAACTTCCGCCTCCCAGGTTCAGGCAATTCTCCTGCCTCAGCCTCCCGAGTAGGTGGGACTACAGGTGCTCGCCACCACACCCAGCTGATTTTTGGTGTTGTTTGTTTGCTTGTTTGTTTTGAAACAGAGTCTCACTCTGTTGCCAGGCTGGAGTGCAGTGGTACGATCTTGGCTCACTGCAACCTCTGCCTCCCAGGTTCAAGCGATTCTCATGCCTGACTCCCAAGTAGCTGGGATTACAGGCGCCCACCACCACACCCGGCTAAGTTTTGTATTTTTAGTAGAGACGGGGTTTCACCATGTTGGCCAGGCTGGTCTCAAACTCCCGACCTCAGGGGATCCACCCACCTCAGCCTCCCAAAGTGCTGGGATTACCGCTGTGAGCCACCATGCCCGGCCTGTATTTTTTATTTTTTATTTTTTGAGACGGAGTTTCACTCTTGTCGCCCAGGCTGGAGTGCAAGGGCACGACCTTGGCTCACGGCAAACTCTGCCTCCTGGGTTTAAGCAATTATCCTGCCTCAGTCTCCCGAGTAGCTGGAATTACAGGCACCTGCCACCGTGCCTGGCTAATTTTTTTGTATTTTTAGTAGAGACAGGGTTTTACCATGCTGGCCAAGCGGGTCTCGAACTCCTGACCTCAAGTGATCCGACCACCTCAGCCTCCCAAAGTGCTGGGATTACAGGCATGATCCACCGCACCTGGCCAGCTAATTTTTATATTTTTAGTAGAGACGGGTGTTTCACCATTTTGGCCAGGCTGGTCTTGAACTCCTGATCTCATGATCTGCCTGCCTTGGCCTCCCAAAGTGTTGGGATTACAGGCGTGAGCCACCGCGCCCAGTCGATTTTTATTTTTAATTAATTAACTTTTTTCTTTTTCAGACGGGGAATGCACCCAGGTTAGAGTGAGGTGTTGGGATCACAGCTCACTGTAACCTCGACCTCCTGGGTTCAAGTGATCCTCTCATCTCAGCTTCCCAAGTAGCTGAGATCACAGGCATATGCCACCATGCCCAGCTAATTTATTTTTGTTTTTTGTAAAGATGGGGTCTCCTTATGTTGCCAGGCTGGTCTCAAACTCCTGGGCTCAAACAATCCTCCCACCTTGGTCTCCCATAGTGTTGGGATTACCGGCGTGGGCCACCACCCCCAGCCAAGAATGATTTTAAAATGATGTGTCTAGTCGGTGAACTATGCCAGGTACTAGTGGTGATTACCTCCATGGGTCAGAATCTGGTCAGGTAAACAGTCCATAACAGTTAATTCAGTAGAGGAAATTTAACAAAGAACTAGAAAAATATGATGAAATTGCTAAAAGTCTGAAAGGAGATGGTGAGGTAGCCCAGAGATAAGCAACAGCAGGAAGCTGGAGGAACAAAGGGAAAAGGTGGTGTCACCAGCACCTAACAAGCCAGGCTACCCAGTGGGAACTGGAACCATGGAAGAAACACAGCTGCTGCTAAAGACAAAGCTAAGGCAGAGGGGATGGGGCCCGCCCTGGGTCCTCCTTCCCTGCCTCCCCTCCCGTCTCCCACTAGTGCCTCCTGCTGGCTGAACCTAGCCCAAAGTCACTTGGCCAGAGAGCCTGGGAAGTGTAGTTTGCAGGAAGAAGCAGCAGGATTAGTCTGAACACAGACAAGTAAATGACTAGCATCCATTCTAGAAATTAGTCAGGTGTTAAATTCCTTGCTCTGAAGATTCTAGAATCTACCATGTTTAACACCTAGGATTCTGATTCAGACAACTTGACTTACGTCCTGGCTCTTGCACATGCTAGTAATTTGATCTTGAGCAAAGTGTCAAACTGTCTGTGACTCAATTTCCTCAATTAAAAAATGAGGACAAAAAATAACACCTACTTCCTAGTGTGGTCAGGATTAAATGAGATAATGTAATGTGAAGTGCTTAGAACTGTGCCTGATGTGGTGAGTCCTCTATAAAAGTTAGATATTATCATCTTAAAAACTAAACATCAGCCAGGCATGGTGGCTCACGCCTATAATCCCAGCCCTTTGGGAGGCCAAGGCAGGAGGATGGCTAGAGGCCAGCAGTTTGAGACCAGCCTGGGCAACATATCAAGAGCCCATATCTACAAATAAATAAATAAAAATTTAAAAATAAAATCTGTCCATTTCCCACTACTTTTACTATTTTTCATAGTTCCTCAAAGATTTCCAAGAATATTTTCAGTCCCATTCCCAAAGGTACTTGATCATTTAGAATATGATTTTTATGGGCCTGGACACTGAAACTCACTAAGCTAATTAAAGCTTAAACTCGGGCTGGGCACAGTGGCTCACGCCTGTAATCCCAGCACTTTGGGAGGCCGAGGCGGGTGGATCACGAGGTCAGGAGATCGAGACCATCCTGGCTAACACGGTGAAACCCCATCTCTACTAAAAATGCAAAAAATCAGCCGGGTGCGGTGGCGGGCACCTGTAGCTCCAGCTACTTGGGAGGCTGAGGCAGAAGAATGGCGTGAACCCTGGAGGCGGAGCTTGCAGCGAGCCAAGATCGTGCCACTGCACTGCAGCCTGGGCGACAGAGCAAGACTCCGTCTCAAAAAAAAAAAAAAAAAAAGCTTAAACTCATTATAAAGACCTAGGTCATCTTGAATTTTTCCCTCATCTTTTTTTTTTTTTTGGGGGGGGTTTGCATTCACTCTTGAATATTAACTCCCAGTGTCTGCTACAGTGTCTTGTACTTGGAAGGCACTTAAATATTTATAGAATGAAAGTTTGTTCTACCTACCCTGGTGCCATTTCTTCCTGATGATGATTATCCCCAACAGCATAGGTCTTGACTATTTTCTGCAAATTTTAGTTTATTCAGCATTCCAGACCATGGTTTCTCTTCCCCTTTTCTTCACCCCCATAACTCTTCCCATCTCACTACCACCTTTCCTGCTTCCTTTCCAAACTCCTACTCCCTGTGATGCCCATTCCCATGGACACTCCCCATGGCTGTCTGGCATTGTCAATTTATGTATCTGACCTCTCTCTCCAACTAGACTGTAAGCTCCTTGAAGCTAAAGTGAAGTCTTAGGAGTTCCAGGCATCCAACAAGAATACAGCCAGCGCTCAGGAGAAACTTCCGTCCACTTTTAGGACCTAAACATTTTCAAATTCCGCAACCTCTTTGTCCTGCTTCCTTTTGCATCTGCTTCTCACCTTCAGGGTTCTTTTTCTTTTCTTTTCTTTTCTTTTCTTCTTCTTCTTCTTTTTTTTTTTTTTTTTTTTTTTTTTAATGGGGTCTTGCTCTATTTCCCAGGCTGGAGTGCAGTGGTGCAGTCTTGGCTTACCACAGCCTCAACCTCATGGGTTCAAGCAACCTTCCCACCTCAGCCTCCCAAGTAGCTGAGACTACAGGTACACACCATCATACCCAGCTAATTTTTGTACTTTTTGTAGAGACTGGGTCCTACTGTGTTTTCCAGGTTTGTCTCAAACTCCTGGGCCTGTCATTTATAGTTATCCCAATCCGAATCTGCAGGAGATTCAAGGGATTAGTTTCAGGATCCCTGAAGATATCAAGGATTCCTGAAGGTATCAAAAATCCCTGGCTTCCACCTTCACAGTTCTATTCAATCTTCTCATTAATCCTGGGAGCACATTAATCCTAGGACGTGGGACCAAGGCCCAAGTGGAAGAAGAGACTTTTTATGGCCAACTCTGTGGTATCAGGCCCAACTGAAGCCCTACAACAATAAATGTTATTAATAGAAAACCCTTCTGAGGCTGGGTGCGGTGGCTCACACTTGTAACCCCAGCACTTTGGGAGGCCGATGCAGGTGGATCACCAGAGGTCAGGAGTTTGAAACCAACCTGGCCAATATGGTGAAACTCCGTCTCTACCAAAAAATACAAATATTAGCTGGGCATGGTGGCACGCGCCTGTAATCCTAGTTACTTGGGAGGCTGAGGTGGGAGAATCGCTTTAACCCAGGAGGTGGAGGTTGCAGTGAGCTGAGATCGTGCCACTGCACCCCAGCCTGGGTGACAGAGTGAGACCCTGTCTCAAAAAACAGCAAAAAACAATCAAACAAAAAAGAAAACTGTTCTGACTGGCCTGTTACAGTGGTGTTTACAACTAGTTGATCACAATCAGTTACAGATTTCTTTACCCCTTTTCCACTCCCACTGCTTATTTGATTAGCCTTTAAAAATAATAGGGCCGGCCGGGCGCAGTGCCTCACGGCTATAATCCCAGCAATTTGGGAGGCTGAGACGTACGGATCACCTAAAGTCGGGAGTTCAAGACCAGGCTGACCAACATGGAGAAACCCCGTCTCTACTAAAAATACAAAAATTAGGCCGGGCACAATGACTCACGCCTGTAATCCCAGCACTTCTGGGAGGCCAAGGCGAGCGAATCACGAGGTCAGGTGATCAAGACCATCCTGGCCAACATGGTGAAACCCTGTCTCTACTAAAAAACATACAAAAAATTAGCCGGTCATGGTGGCGGATGCCTGTAGTCCCAGCTACTCGGGAGGCTGAGGCAGGCGAATGGCGTGAACCCAGGAGGCCGAGCTTGCAGTGAGCTGAGATCGCGCCACTGCACTCCAGCCTGGATGACAGAGCCAGACTCTGTCTCAAAAAAAAAAAGAAAAGAAAAAAAAAATTTAGCTGAGGCCGGGCGCGGTGGCTCAAGCCTGTAATCCCAGCACTTTGGGAGGCTGAGACGCGCGGATCACGAGGTCAGGAGATCGAGACCATCCTGGCTAACACGGTGAAACCCCGTCTCTACTAAAAAATACAAAAAACTAGCCGGGCGAGGTGGCGGGCGCCTGTAGTCCCAGCTACTCCGGAGGCTGAGGCAGGAGAATGGCTTAAACCCGGGAGGCGGAGCTTGCAGTGAGCCGAGATCCGGCCACTGCACTCCAGCCCGGGCTAGAGCGAGACTCCGTCTCAAAAAAAAAAAAAAAAAATTTTTAGCTGAGCGTGGTGGCACATGCCTGCAATCCCAGCTACTCGGGAGGCTGAGGCAGGAGAATTGTGTGAACCCAGGAGACGGAGGCTGTGGTGAGCTGAGGTCGCACCATTGCACTCCAGCCTGCACAACAAGAGCGAAACTCCATCTCAAATTAAATAAAATAAAAATAATAGGGCTGAGTGCAGTGGTTCATGCCTATAATCCCAGCACTTTGGGAGGCCGAGGCAGGTGGATCACTTGAGGTAAGGAGTTCAAGACCAGCCTGGTCAACATGACAAAACCCACCCCTCTCTACTAAAAATACAAAAATTTTCCAGGCATGGTGGCAGGCGCCTGTAATCCCAGCTACTTGGGATGCTGAGGCATGAGAATCACTTGAGCTGGGGAGGTGGAGGTTACAGTGAGCTAACATTGTGCCACTGCACTCTAGCCTGGGCAATGAAGTGAGACTCTGTCTCAAAACAATAAAATTAAATATAAATAAATAAATAAATAGGCTGAATGGAGTGTCTCATGCCTATAATCCTAGCACTTTGGGAGGCCAAAGCAGGAGGATCACTTGGCCCAGGTGTTGAAAACCAGCCTGGTCGGGCCGGGCGCGGTGGCTCAAGCCTGTAATCCCAGCACTTTGGGAGGCCGAGACGGGCGGATCATGAGGTCAGGAGATCGAGACCATCCTGGCTAACACTGTGAAACCCCGTCTCTACTAAAAAATACAAAAAACTAGCCGGGCGACGTGGCGGGCGCCTGTAGTCCCAGCTACTCGGGAAGCTGAGGCAGGAGAATGGCGTGAACCCGGGAGGCAGAGCTTGCAGTGAGCTGAGATCTGGCCACTGCACTCCAGCCTGGGCGACAGAGCAAGACTCCGTCAAAAAAAAAAAAAAAAAAAAAAAAAAAAAAAAAAGAAAACCAGCCTGGGTAACATAGTGAAACCCCATCTCCACAAAAGATACAAAAATTAGGCTGGGGACAGTGGCTCACGCCTGAATCCCAGCACTTTGGGAGGCCGAGGCAGGCAGATCACAAAGTCAGGAGATTGAGACCATCCTGGCTAACACAGTGAAACCCCATCTCTACTAAAAACACAAAAAATTAGCCAGCATGGTGGCACGTGCCTGTAGTCCCAGATACTTGGGAGACTGAGGCAGGAGAATCACTTGAACCCAGGAGACTGAGGTTGCAGTGAGCCAAGATCGCGCCACTGCACTCTAGCCTGGGTGACAGAGCAAGACTCCGTCTCAAAAAATATATATATATATGAAAATTAGCCCGGCATGGTGACACACGCGTGTATACTCAGGAGGCTGAGGTGGGAGGATCACCTGAGCCCAGGAAGTCAAGGTTGCAGTAAGCCAAAATTGTGCCACTACACAATTTTGTAGAGTGAGACCCTGTCTCAAAAAATAATTAAAATTAAAAATTAAAATTGCTGGGTGCAGTGGCTAACGCCTGTAAGCGAGTGAATCACCTGAGGTCAGGAGTTTGTGACCAGCCTGGCCAACGTGGTGAAACCCCATCTCTATTAAAAATATAAAAATTAGCCGGGCATGGTGGCCCATGCCTGTAATCCCAGCTACTCAGGAGGCTGAGGCATAAGAATCGCCTGAACCCAGGAGGTGAAGGTTGCAGTGAGCCTAGATGGTAGTCACTAAACTCCAGCCTGGCAACAAGAGTGAAACTCTGTCTCAAAAACAAACAAACAAAACAAAGCAAAACAAAACTATTTTATATTTTATATCATTTGTAGAAGAGAGAAAGTGGTTAAGATCAGAATGTGCACTCTATCCAGAGTCAGATTGCCCGGGTTCAAACCCTACCTTCATGGCCAGGCGCAATGGCTCACGCTTGTAATTCCAGCACTTTGGCAGGCCAAGGCGGATGGATCACCTGAGGTCAGGTGTTGGAGACCAGCCTGGCCAACATGGTGAAACCCGTCTCTACTCAAAATACAGAAATTAGCCGGGCATGGCGGTGGCGGGCACCTGTAATCCCAATTACTGGGGAGGCTGAGGCAGGAGAACTGCTTGAACGCGGGAGGCGGGAGGTGGTGGTTGCAGTGAGAGGAGATTGCGCCACTGCGCTCCAGCCTGGGCGACAGAGCAAGACTCCATCTCAAAAAACTAACAAACCAACAAAAAACCAGATGCAATTCCACTCAATTCCCCCAACCCCACCCCTGACAATATTTTCCGTCTACGATCAGTTAAATCTGCGAATGCAGAACCCAAGATATGGAGGGCCCACTGTACTACATTTTGGGCAAAATACTTAATTTTTCTGCGCCTGCATTTCTTGGAATACCTTGGAAATTGGAAGTAACAATAGTATCTACCTCACACGGTTGTTGAGAGAATTAAACCCGCAAATACTTATAAAGTGTTAACGTATTTAGTATATACTAAAGTAGTTCCTAAGTATTTAGTAGAGTGCTTACTTAGATCTGTGCCTGAAAAGTGGAAAAATCTAAAATTGTTTGCTATTTGTTGTGTTTATTTTTCACTGAAAATTCTGAGCTTCAATATTGTTTATTAATGTTATCTATCAGTGCCACAGGAAATCGGTAACCCCCAGCTCACACAAATTAGAAACACCTTCTGTGACTGATAATAATAGTTGCTACCCGATATGGAGCACTTCCTGTATGTCAGGCAACTTGCTCTCCTTAAATGTTAACAACAACCTTAAGAGGAAGTTGCACTATCATAAACCTAATTTTATACCTGAGAAGAACAGAGAGGTTAAGTAATTTTCTGGAGGTCACAGCCAGCAAATGGAGAAGGAGTACTTATTCGTTTATTTACCATTTATTGAGTTCTTCCTGTGTCTCAGCAGGAGAGAAGCCCTGTAGGTGCAAAGGTAAACAGTCTAGGCCCCAGCCTACGGGAAGTTTGTTTGCAGAGAAGGGGCGGGACGGGGGCGGGAATGACGAACAAATAGTTACCATACCGTGTGGTAATAGCTGTAATAAAGTCTCACTCCAAAAAGTGCTGCCGGATCTCAGACCCCGGGACAAGAAAAGTACTGAGCTTAGGGCCCAAAGGAAAGACATCACAGTTATGGAATAAGCAGACGTCCTTTGACAAACGTCTGACAAACGTGTGACAAACGTGTCCTGTAACGACAAACGTGTTACACCCCAAGGATTAAACAAAGCAGGGTTAAATGTGGAAGCTGAAGCTGCCAGTCAAGGGCACGTCTGACAAGTCCCGCAGAGCCGGAAAGGGGTTAAGGCGAGCAAGTGGGTGTGGCCCGCTCGTTGATTGGCAGGGGTGGGACCGGGCTCGTCACCCGCCCAGGCTACTCCAACCCCTGGGCGGGCGGGGGTACCTCCTGGGCAGGGGCCGGAGCGCCGGGCCGAACCACCTCTCCCCCTCCCCCGCTTCCCTGTCGCGTTCCGCGGGCTGCAAGCGCTAGAGGAGTGGAGCAGCACCCGGCCGGCCGTAGGGGCTGAAAGTCGTCAAAGTTTGGCCCGAAGAGGAAGTGGTCTCAAACCCCGGCAGGTGGCGGCCAGGCCAGGCTAGGGGCGCTCGCGGCCTGCGGGCGGACTGTAGGTGAGGGCGCGCGACCCAGTGCCGAGATCCGGGACTTCGGAAGCCAGCCCCGGGAGAAAGAGTGCGGCGGCGGCCAGAGAAAACAACTCCAAAGTTGGCGAAAGGCACCGCCCCTACTCCCCGGCTGCCGCCGCTTCCCCGCCCCCAGCCCTGGCATCCAGAGCACCAGTCGAGCCCGGGCCATGGAGCCCCCTTGGGGAGGCGGCACCGGGGAGCCTGGGTGGCCGGGGCGCCGCCGCGACCCCATCGGGTAGACCACAGAAGCTCCGGGACCCTTCCGGCACCTCTGTACAGCCCAGGATGCTGTTGGCCACCCTCCTCCTCCTCCTTGGTAAGAGCCGAAACGAGATCACCCCCAGCCTTCTGTCACCGGGCCAGCAGCTCTAACTCCCTCCAGTGCGGCCTCGCACTCCATCCTGCCGGCCCATTCCCTCCAGCCCCTGCCGCCACCCCCAGCACTGCCGGCCCCAACCTCCAGGAAGTCTTCAGCCTCTCCGCTGGGCCCTCGTCCTCTCTCCGGCTTTCCCCAGATCACCCCACCAACCCCACAGGCCCTGCTGCCGGACCTTCCTTCCGGAAGTCCCACGCCGCAGCCTTCTCCCACCCCCCACTCCCTCTTCCTATTAACTGCCCGAAAGTCCCGGATGGCTTCCTTGAGTTGCTCAGGTGAAGAAAACTCCTAAGGGGTGTCTCACTCTCCTGCCCTTTCTCGTTCCTCCTCTAGGAGGCGCTCTGGCCCATCCAGACCGGATTATTTTCCCAAATCTTGGTGAGTTGAGGGAACCTCTGGGGCTCCGTGGGCTTGGGAATGTGGGGGCACTCGAGAAGGACTCTCTGTTCCCTGAATTCCATGGGACCTACCATAGTTTTAGAGGGGAGATCATTTAGCCTTTATTTTATAGATGAGGAGACTGAGGCTGGGTGTGGACCTTCATCTGGTAGTTGCTATGTACTATTTTATTTTTTCTGGGAATATCTATGCTTGATCGTCCTAACCAGGATGTAGTCTCCCTGAGGGTAGAGGCAGTATTTCCTGCTTCTCCTAGTTCAGTGACTGGCACAAAGCAGACCTCAGAATTGTTCGTGGTATTAGTATTAACTGGTGAAGCTATAAAGAATGTGGAGAGAAAGAGTGAAGCCAGAGGGCTGTAACTCTAGGATGTGTGTGGGCAGGGGCAGATACTCTGCTCCTCCTTTCCAGACTTTTGGAAACCTCAAGCCTCCAAGCGGAAGGGGAAGGGTGAGATGCTAAGGGCTGTCTACTACCAGTGTCCTACCTTCCTCTCTCCAGCTTGTGAGGACCCCCCAGCAGTGCTCTTAGAAGTGCAGGGCACCTTACAGAGGCCCCTGGTCCGGAACAGCCGCAGCTCCCCTGCCAACTGCACCTGGCTTATCCTGGGCAGCAAGGAACAGACTGTCACTGTCAGGTGAGAAGCGGAACAAGAGCAAGAACCCATTCTTCTCCCTTGCCCCTTCCCCTCCATTGGAAGTCTTCAGGTACATTTCTTTTTCTTTTTTTTTTTTTTTGGAGACAAGATTTCACTCTTGTCACCCAGGCTGGAGTGCAAGGGCACAATCTCAGCTCACTGCAACCACCTCCCGGGTTCAAGTGATTCTCCTGCCTTGGCCTCCTGAGCAGCTGGGATTGCAGGTGCCTGCTACCATGCCCAGCTAATTTTTTTTTTTGTATTTTTAGTAGAGACAGGGTTTCACCACATTGGCCAGGCTGGTCTTGAACTCCTGACCTCAAGTGATCCACCCGCCTCGACCTTCCAAAGTGCTGGGATTAAAGGCATGAGCCACTGGGCCTGGCCCATTCAGGGATCACTTCTCTATGGAATTTCCATCCTTGTCAACAGGGAAAGAGTAGAATTTGATTTGGCCTAGTGTGCCCTAAAAGCCTGACTTTTTCTGGACCAGACTCAATGAACTGAGGTGAAGCTGGGCTGGAGTGGACATCTAGCTTGGGTCCTGGGCATCTCCAAAGGACAGAGGCCACTCTACAAATGGTCCTCAGCTCAGATAGAACTGTTCTGAGGAGTCCTCCCATTCATTGCATGTCCTGTGTGAGATTCCGAACTACTCCTTAATCAGCCTAGAACATTCCTCAGCCTCTCTGGATCTTTTAAACATTCCAAGTTTCCCCAGGTTCCCCTGACTTTGGATCATTGTTTGGGGATCATATTGAGTACCTGGCTATTTGCCTCACATAGTTCATTTTCCATGAATTCACCCAGAAAGAGGTAGGCAAAGAGAGAGGCAATCTTTGGAGAGGCTGGCAGGGCAAAGGGATCAGAATGCCATGGAAAACCAACCCAGGTCTCACATCTGGCACCATGGGGTAGGGTAAGATGGTGAGTTCTGGTTAATTGAACTGTATGGTAATCACCAGTTACTGCTGGTACTATACTTGGGTGACAGTGCTACAACAACTGGAATGCAGTGCACCTCTTCTTAACTCAGTCCCGGAACACAAGTCAGTTTTTCCAAAGGGCTCTAGAATATATCTTATGGTCTTATGGTGATACCAGCCCATGTTAGGAAGATCCCCATTGATTACATTGACTTAAAAATAATTTGGCTGCCAGGCACGGTGGCTCACACCAGTAATCCCAGCACTTTGGGAGACTGAGGCGGGCAGATCACCTGAAGCCAGAAGTTCGAGACCAGCCTGACCAACACGGTGAAACCCTGTCTCTATTAAAAATACAAAATTAGCCAGGTGTGGTGGCGGGCACCTGTAATCCCAGCTACTTGGGAGGCTGAGGCAAGAGACTTGCTTGAACCCAAGAGGCGGAGGTTGCAGTGACCTGAGATCACGCCATTGCACTCTAGCCTGGGTGAGAAGAGCGAAACTCTGTCTCTAAATAAATAAATAGGCTGAGTTTTTATTTGACCATTTAGATCACAGAGAAGCAGATGTTTGTGCTTCCTGGGATACTAGGAGCCTGGTGGCACCGGGGGAGGAGAAAGCCAGCAGCAGTCAAGAGCATCTCATGTCCTGCTCTCCTCTATTCCCATAGGTTCCAGAAACTACACCTGGCCTGTGGCTCAGAGCACTTAACCCTACGCTCCCCTCTCCAGCCACCGATCTCCCTATGTGAGGCACCTCCCAGCCCTCTGCAGCTGCCCGGAGGCAACGTCACCATCACTTACAGCTATGCTGGGGCCAGAGCACCCATGGGCCAGGGCTTCCTGCTCTCCTACAGCCAAGGTAGGCTGGACAGAGATGTTTGAGGAGCAGGCAGTGAAAGCTCCAGGCAGGAGGGGAGGATCCTGAGGGCTCTGGTGCTTCACAGCCCCTCTCCATGGTGCCTCTGCAGATTGGCTGATGTGCCTGCAGGAAGAGTTCCAGTGCCTGAACCACCGCTGTGTATCTGCTGTCCAGCGCTGTGATGGGATTGATGCCTGTGGCGATGGCTCTGATGAAGCAGGTTGCAGCTCAGACCCCTTCCCTGGCCTGACCCCAAGGCCCATCCCCTCCCTGCCTTGCAATCTCACCTTGGAGGACTTCTATGGGGTCTTCTCCTCCCCTGGATATACACACCTTGCCTCAGTCTCCCACCCCCAGTCCTGCCATTGGCTGCTGGACCCCCATGACGGCCGGCGGCTGGCCGTGCGCTTCACAGCCCTGGACTTGGGCTTTGGAGATGCAGTGCATGTGTTTGATGGCCCTGGGCCCCCTGAGAGCTCCCGACTACTGCGTAGTCTCACCCACTTCAGCAATGGCAAGGCTGTCACTGTGGAGACACTATCTGGCCAGGCTGTTGTGTCCTACCACACAGTTGCTTGGAGCAATGGTCGTGGCTTCAATGCCACCTACCATGTGCGGGGCTACTGCTTGCCTTGGGATAGACCCTGTGGCTTAGGCTCTGGCCTGGGGGCTGGTGAAGGCCTAGGTGAGCGCTGCTACAGTGAGGCACAGCGCTGTGATGGCTCGTGGGACTGTGCTGACGGCACAGATGAGGAGGACTGCCCAGGCTGCCCACCTGGACACTTCCCCTGCGGGGCTGCTGGCACCTCTGGTGCCACAGCCTGCTACCTGCCTGCTGACCGCTGCAACTACCAGACTTTCTGTGCTGATGGAGCAGACGAGAGACGCTGTCGGCATTGCCAGCCTGGCAATTTCCGATGCCGGGATGAGAAGTGCGTATATGAGACATGGGTGTGCGACGGGCAGCCAGACTGTGCAGACGGCAGTGATGAGTGGGACTGCTCCTATGTTCTGCCCCGCAAGGTCATTACCGCCGCAGTCATTGGCAGCCTAGTGTGCGGCCTGCTCCTGGTCATCGCCCTGGGCTGCACCTGCAAGCTCTATGCCATTCGCACCCAGGAGTACAGGTCAGTGGGAGTGGGACTGGCAGTAGAGGAGTAGACCCTGAGGGTGAGGCTGGGCCGTGCAGCTACAGGAGAAAGTGCCCACCTTGGGGAGAGGCTTCCATGATCAGCTTATCAGTTGTGTCCTGTAAGGGACAGGTCCAGATCCTGAAAGCAGTTTCAAGGGAGGAGGGACCTCAGATGACCTTTGGGAAAACCATGGCACAGCTCCAGCTGGCCTGGCCCGGCTGTGGAAGCGGGAGGACTGTCTAGGCTGAGGTGGTCTACTCTGGCCAAGAACTACCAGCGACTGAGCAGTCATCATTCCTTCTAGCATCTTTGCCCCCCTCTCCCGGATGGAGGCTGAGATTGTGCAGCAGCAGGCACCCCCTTCCTATGGGCAGCTGATTGCCCAGGGTGCCATCCCGCCTGTAGAAGACTTTCCTACAGAGAATCCTAATGATGTAAGTCACTCCCCACCACCCTAGCACCTCCTGGTCCCAGTTCTGCTGTGGCCCCACCCCTGTACCCTCCTTCATTCAACCTTTGGCCCTCTGACTCTGAGGCCTCCTCATCTCCTTGCAGAACTCAGTGCTGGGCAACCTGCGTTCTCTGCTACAGATCTTACGCCAAGATATGACTCCAGGAGGTGGCTCAGGTGCCCGCCGTCGTCAGCGGGGCCGCTTGATGCGCCGCCTGGTACGCCGTCTCCGCCGCTGGGGCTTGCTCCCTCGAACCAACACCCCAGCTCGGGCCTCTGAGGCCAGATCCCAGGTCACACATTCCGCTGCTCCCCTTGAGGCCCTAGATGGTGGCACAGGTCCAGCCCGTGAGGGCGGGGCAGTGGGTGGGCAAGATGGGGAGCAGGCACCCCCACTGCCCATCAAAGCTCCCCTCCCATCTGCTAGCATGTCTCCAGCCCCCACTACTGTCCCCGAAGCCCCAGGGCCACTGCCCTCACTGCCTCTAGAGCCATCACTATTGTCTGGAGTGGTGCAGGCCCTGCGAGGCCGCCTCCTGCCCAGCCTGGGGCCCCCAGGACCAACCCGGAGCCCCGCTGGACCCCACACAGCAGTCCTGGCCCCAGAAGATGAGGACGATGTGCTACTGGTGCCACTGGCTGAGCCGGGGGTGTGGGTAGCTGAGGCAGAGGATGAGCCACTGCTTACCTGAGGGCACCTGGGGGCTCTACTGGGGCCTCTCCCCTGGGGGCTCTACTCATAGTGGCATAACCCTTTAGAGGTGGGTCAGCCTCCCCTCCACCACTTCCTTCCTGTCCCTGGATCTGAGGGACTTGGTGGGCCTCCTGTTGACCCTCAGTCTATGCTATAAAGTTAGGTGTCCCTCAGGCAGGGAGAGCGCTCACAGAGTCTCCTCTGTACATGGCCACGGCCAGAGACCCCAGTCCCTTCACCATCACCTGCTCCCCACGCCACCACCATTTGGGTGGCTGTTTTTAAAAAGTAAAGTTATTAGAGGATTATAGGTCTGGACACTCCATCTTTGCCAAACCTCCACCCAAAAGTGGCCTTAAGCACCTGAATGCCAATTAACTAGAGATCCTCCAGCCCCCAAGGGGAAGATTTCAACAGAACCTGAGGTTTTGCCATCCACAATCTCCTACAAGGCCTGGCTCACAAAAAGAGTGCAACAAATGCTTCTGTTCCATAGCTATGCGTTGCTCAGTAAGTTGAGGTAAAAAATAAAGGAATGATATATCTCAAAATGTTGCAAATTAGCTGCGAGCCTGAGCCCTGCCACTGCCCATCTCAGTCTATGCTCACCTCATCCCACCCCTCCCTGTGGAGCCCTTTGCTTGGCCCTCTACCTCCTGCCCTCTTCCTGTTCATCTCCCAACCACTGCTCTCTTGATTTTTATACCACACAGAAGGTAAGAACATTCTAGGAACCCTAAGGATCAACCCTCTCCATTTCCACTCAAATGCCTGGCGCCCAGCTCTGCAGTGACTGACTCCAGGGGTGTGCACCAAGCCTGTTTCCTCATTGCCAAGATAGAAGTCAGGGGAGCCAGCTGGGCCTTGTGGTCAGGAAGGTTCTCATTTATGGAGCATTCCCCGAGCCCAGAACATAGGAGCAACTGTCCCTAGTGGGACACAGGAGTCATGTCTCCTACCCTCCATCCTCCATACCTACCAGGCATTTAGCAGTCTGTCCTATGCAAGACAGATGGATTCTCAGCCAGGATACCTCAAGGCAGGCAAAGGTGAGTGGAGGGAAAGCTCACAAACATTCAGGGTGTGTGGTGCTGGCATCACCATGGCCAAATCCAAGAGGTCTTCCTGGAAGAGGGCCCAAACTGGAATCTAAAGAGTGCTGTCAGCAGTTGGAATAGAGCTGTGGATTCGAGACAAGAGGAGTGTCCACAGAACAAGCAAACTGAGGAGACAAGAGGGCAAGGATTATAGGCAAGCCCCTGGGCCTGAGAGCACAAGCAGCGGCCAGAGTTGCAGAGCTGGGGTGGGTGATGGAGGTAATGATTCGTAAGCAATGTTGGAACCCAGCCCTTAGTGAGCAAAGTGACAGAAGCTGCCCCAGAGTTTGGGAGGAAGATCGAGGCAAAAGATGTAGAAGGAAGCTGTGGGAGTGGGAGTGATGCCTCAGGAGCAAAACAGGAATTCCCTAACGGAGCCAGTCCCTGGGAAAAGAGGCTCCCCTCAGGCTCTCCTTGTCTAGCCCCACACCTGGTGGAGCCCAGTACCCAGCCTAGCCCCACACCTGGTGGAGAGGCCCTGTTGATTACACCCTGTCAGCATCCTCAAACCCAGCACTGATTGCACAATTTTCCTCTCTTCTAGTGAGCAAGAGCCTGAGGAAGTAGCAGAAAGGGATGTGGGCCCATGTGCAGTTCTGGGACCCTGGCACCTTGGCTCAGGGAAGACCTGAGCTCCTTTCACTGCTGACCCTCTCCAGGGACTGGGGAGAGGGCTCCGGAGAACCTGGTTCTTGCTTACTGTTCTCCCTTTGGGCCCTCCTTCCCAAGTGCAAACAATCCTGGGTCCATTCAGCATCAGGCCCATTTGGAGTGAAGCAGTGATTATCCCTCCCCTGCCTCTCCATAGCCTAGTCTTTGCCCTCTTCTTTGCCCTTCTCTTCCCCCATAGCCACCTCAAATACCTGCAGCCTGATAATCTTCATTCCCCTTCATCCAGACCTTTTCTCTCCTAGTGGTATTGCAAATTGAAAGTGGACAAAGACTTAAGGTAAAACTGCTCCTCGTGGTGGAATGCTTCCAAATGCTGGAAGGAGGACTTTAGGAAAGAGTTCACTAAGGAGGCCTGTGATTATAGATCAGTGGGCCTGAAAGAAGTTTCTCTAGGTTCTGGTTGTGTGCTGTACGAGGCATAGGCAGTAATAATACTCTTGTCAGCCATAGTGAAGCCCCAGGCTAGCCGAGATAGGGGACTGACCTTGTACAGGCAGCATGGAGAAACTAAGACAGAGGGTCCTGCCCAAGTGATGGCACTGGGGAGTAGTCACTCAGGTTTATTTCCACTAGGGCCCAAGAAAAGAAATGAAGCAACTTAAAATTCCATCAAGATAGATACCAATATCCAAGATGCTTGGTCTTAGGGGTGTGGGATCCACATCGAGGTTCTTGGTGGGAAGGTGTGAGGTGTTTTCAGCATGAGATAAGGCTCAGGCTGTGAATCACAGTCTAGAATCTAAGATAAAAGAAGATACCAGGGCCAGGTGCGGTGGCTCATGCTTGTAATCCTAGCACTTCGGGAGGCCAAGGCGGGCAGATTTCCTGAGCTCAGGAGTTCGAGACTAGCCTGGGCAACACGGTGAAACCCCGTTTCTACTAAAATACAAAAAATTAGCTGGGTGTGGCGACATGCATCTGTAGTCCTAGGTACTTGGGAGGCTGAGGCAGGAGAATTGCTTGAACCCGGGAGGCGGAGGTTGCAGTGAGCCAAGATCGTACCACTGCACTCCAGCCTGGGTGACAGAGAGACTGCATCTCCAAAAAAAAAAACAAAGAAGATACCAGAACTCAGTCCTTAAGACACAAAATTCTGCCAGGCACGGAAGCTCAGGCCTGTAACCCCAGCACTTTGGAGGGGCCAAGGCAGGTGTATCGCTTGAGGCCAGGAGTTCAAGAACAGCCCGAACAACATGACAAAACCCTGTCTCTACCAAAAATACTAAAAACTAGCCAGTCTCATAACCTGGTCTCAAAATAAATAGATTAAAAAAAAAAAATCCTGGGCCTGAACCAAGCTCCAGGCCTCTCTGAGAGGGGAGAAGGACCCCCCCAGCCACACAGCCCAAGGCTACAGAAGCACCTTGGTTAGAGAGCGAGTGCCCGGATGTGGCGCGGTGGCTTATGCCTGTAATCCCAGCACTTTGAGAGGCCGAGGCAGGCGGATCATGAGGTCAAAAGATCAAGACCATCCTGGCCAACATGGTGACACTGTCTCTACTAAAAATACAAAAATAAGCTGGGCATTGTGGTGCGCGCCTGTATTCCCATCTACTCAGGAGGCTGAGGCAGGAGAATCACTTGAACCCGGGAGGCGAAGGTTGCAGTGAGCCGAGATCGCACCACTGCACTCCAACCTGGCAACAGAGCCGGACCCCGTCTCAAAAAAAAAAGTGAGTGCCTGATGATGCCAGAGTTTTCATCACCTGAAGTGAACCCACACAACAGAGCTGGGCCATGGGTATCATAAACCCCATTTTGCAGGCTCAGGAGGAGTTTCAAGGAAATCAGAAGATTGGCCCAGTCTCTACCAAGTGGTGGACTTGGACCCGGCATGGCTCTGTTCCAAATCTCACCCTTGTCCCGCTATTCCGCGGGACCTGCCATTCCTGAGGGAGCATGGACACGGGCAAGTGCACAGCCCGGGAGGTTGAGGTTAGAGTGAGCCATGATCACACCACTGCAGTCCAGCCTGGGCAACAGGGCGAGACCCTGTCTCTGAAAAAAATACTCATTTTGGAAGGAAGTCATTCTAAAATGTTACACTTATCTTCAGCGTATCTGCAATATAATAAAAATTTTCTGCATAACTGAGGATCATTCACAGAAACCAATGGCTTTTCTCCAGCAGTGTCTTCTGAAGTTGTAACAGTAGGGGCATGGGGAGCTATTTGCTTTTATGCTAAACGACCTTAGACCATTTATAAAATGCATATGAGGCCGGGCGCGGTGGCTCAAGCCTGTAATCCCAGCACTTTGGGAGGCCGAGACGGGCGGATCACGAGGTCAGGAGATCGAGACCATCCTGGCTAACACGGGGAAACCCCGTCTCTACTAAAAACTACAAAAAACGAGCCAGGCGAGGTGGCGGGCGCCTGTAGTCCCAGCTACTCAGGAGGCTGAGGCAGGAGAATGGCGTAAACCCGGGAGGCAGAGCTTGCAGTGAGCTGAGATCCGGCCACTGCACTCCAGCCTGGGCGACAGAGCGAGACTCCGTCTCAAAAAAAATAAAAAAAAATAAATAAATAAATAAATAAAATGCATATGAATGCTTTAAATGTGTGTGTGTGTGTGTGTGTGTGTGTGTGTGTGTGTGTGTGGTGTTGCCTCCCTGACTACAAGGGGTCACTTGCTACTCTAAATGTGTTTCTAATCTACTAGTACAGGAGCACACATGGACACATTAAAATTGTGAATAAAAGTAAGTGAAAAGTAAGTAGGCCATGACTGAGGACTGGAGAGTCTACCCAGTGAGTAAAGCACATGAGTATTCTAGCTGCTGAGGGGTCCTTTCTGCTCCCTCAAACCCTGCACTGTTGCCCTATAGCTGACCTCCAAATAAGTGAAGTGTCACTGCACATGGTTCCCAAGATTATTATTTGCCTCTTCCCCGAAAAGTCCACTGACGATTGCAATATATACTTTTCCCAATAATGGGAGACAGTTGGAATATTTAAGAGAAGGAAAGCAGCACAGTGTAGAAATGAAAAATCCTTGGCACTGGAAAGATATGGGTGGGATTCTTGGTGTTCCCATTTTCCAGCTACAAGATCGCTTTAGGGACAGGGCACCCACCTACCACTGTGGGCCTTGGGGTGAAGAAGATGAAAGGAGATAATGCAAGAAAGTACTTAGCACAGCATCTGGCAAAAACAGGGCAAGAAAAGGAAATCAGAATGTGTGTCTGGGAGCTTAAGGGTGTCAGGAAAGAGGATGAGAAGGAAAGGGGCAGGAGAAGGAACCTGAAGGGAAAGGGAACTGAGCAGAAAAAGAACAGTAAAAGAGATGTGCTATCTGGGCTTCCTATAAACAGGCACACATCACCCATTGTGTATCTGCCTTGCATAGCCCAGAAGGCCTGGCAGCTACACTAAAAAACATTAACAGTGGATAGGTGAGTTGGGGGGTAGTGGGCACTCTCCCCTCCCCCACCCACTTAAGATTGGGAACTTCGTGTTTGAGATAGCTAGCTTTGTCTCTCCCTTTTTTCCTGCTCTGATTATCGTTGGCTTGGTGGGCCTGGCAGGGAGAGAAGGTGGAGGAGTCTCCACAATGGTTTGCCCCTACCTGAACTTAGTGGCAAAATGAAGCTGCCCAAATGAAGCAGCTGAATTTCCTTCCTCAGAGCCCGCATCTGACTAGGGGCTGGGAAATGGTTACTTTTGTGGCTCTTAGCCCAGAAGAGGCAGGGTGGAGAAGGAAAAGGTGGCAGGTGGTTGACCCTCAGTCCCCATACCTCTTTTGGCCTGTATCTCTTTGTCTTTCAGACCAGCTTTTAGTCTTTCTGCCTCTTGCCCCTGTGCAACCACTGAGCACGCTCTCTAGGCTAGACAGTGTCTGGAAATACAGAGACAAATGATGCATAGTCCTGGCTGCTGGAGAAAGACCTTCACCTCCCCAGGTCCCTGCCTTCTGTCACCCTCAGCTCCCTTACCCACTGACACCTCCTGCAACCCTTGTCTGTTCTGCCCCTTGACTGTTCTGTTGTAACTCAACCAAGCTCTGCAGTGTGTGTGCTCCCAGAGGGAAGCCACACAAAGAAAAGGGAGGGGGGCAGAAAGGAGGGAATCCCGCTGACATCACTGCTCATTAGCATGTGTGACCTCATCAGGGGGCGGGACAATTTCCCCAGGTGTCTGGGGGGGAGGGCGTGTGTGTGTGGGGGGGGTGGTATTTAAAGGGAAAAGCTGACAGTGCTGCTGAGTGAGGGAGCGGGTGCTGCGAGCTGCTGGGCTGCACACGCATACGCACACCAATGCACACGGACCCGGACACAGACATGGACATGGACACAGAAACCACAGCACTCTGCCCCTCTGGCAGCCGCCGGGCCTCCCCTCCAGGGACGCCCACGCCAGGTGAGGGCTAACCTGGGCAGGTTCCAGCTGAAACCATGGGGGTGGGAGCTGAAGCTTTGGTGGGGAGGTCAGAACTAGGGGTTGAGGGAGCTTGAGCCCAGTCAGCAAGAGGGGAAGAGCAATTGAGAAAGTGGAGAAAACCCCTGCTCACACAAGGGCTTGAGGTTGGGCTAGGGTGGAGGGGAAGAGCCGCCTAAATGCCCCCTCCCCCATCACTCCCAGGGCTTTGCTTGAGAAACTGGTACATGGCCCCTAGCTCAGCCTCATTCCTGAGGCTGGGATGGGCAAGAAGGAAGGGGAGAGGAAAGGGGCAGCCCACAAGCCTGGGAATCAGAGGCAGGGGCTACCCTGGGGAACTGTTGTAAGGGTTCTTCTGGCTCTTGGAGGTCCTGGCTGCTGGCCAAGTATTGATCCTGGGCTATTTCCAGCCTCCCTACAGCCTCCTTTGTTGTGTCTGTTGTTCCTCCTCCAGTTACCCTGACCCGCGCATTGTCACTCTCCCTTTCCTTCTCACACACACACACTCACACACACACACTCACACACACTCTCTCTCTACTTCTACTGCTCTATGAACACAATATTCTCTCCCACTCACAGGGACAGACAGGGATGCAGGAATCTCACACCCAACCACGCAATGAGGGATGCTCACCTACGGGGCCACGGGAAGCAGCGGCAGCCCCTCTCTCTCTCACACACACACACACACACACAGAGCCCACAGAGCCCCACCAGGCACATCATCTCAAAAAGCAAAGGCCCTTTCCTAGGAAGAAGCTCACTACAAAGTTTTTTACTCTGCTCTACCTACTCCCCAGACACTAGGCAGCAGCTTCAGCTTCTCATCCTCTCTGCTCCTCAGTTTGGGGATTACCAGTGCCGGAAACAGGAGGAGGAAGGGCCTCTTGATGCAAAAAGAGGCAGTTTCCCCAAACCCCCCTCCCACTCCACCCCACAGGGCCAGAGGCCTAGTCTGGGGATGTGCCTGTATATCAGTGTAAAGTGTGAGTGGGTGTGTGAGCGTGCATTCAGGTCCCTTCCCTGCATGGGGCACGCTTTGAATAGGTTGGGGTTGGGACCACATTGGAGAAGATATCATGTCAAATCCAGTTCAGGCTTCTGGAGATTTTAGTGTAAGAGGTCAGGCCAGACATTCTCAGTTCCTTCTGGGTAATGGTCATCAAGTGGGTGTAGCTGGGCCTCTGGTACTGGAACAGCCTGGATTGACCCTTCTGCATATGGTTGGGCATATCCCACTCAGCGTCCTTTTCTTTGCCCTCCCATTTTATTTTAGAAGCAGATACCACACTACTAAAGAAGCCAGAGAAACTGTTGGCAGAGTTGGACCGGAGCGGGCTACCCTCTGTCCCTGGGGCCCCCAGACGAAGAGGCAGTATGCCTGTCCCCTACAAGCATCAGCTCCGGCGGGCCCAGGCTGTAGATGAACTTGACTGGCCACCTCAGGCCTCATCGTCTGGCTCCTCTGACTCCTTGGGCTCAGGGGAGGCAGCCCCTGCTCAAAAGGATGGCATCTTCAAGGTCATGCTAGTGGGGGAGAGCGGCGTGGGCAAGAGCACCCTAGCAGGCACTTTTGGTGGTCTCCAGGGAGACAGTGCTCATGAACCAGAGAACCCAGGTATTTGAGGAAGCCCTCCAGGGGTTGAGGGGGCTCTGGGGCCCTGGTCAGGGAACGAAGTGCTCATGACCTGAGCAGCCCCTGAAGGACAAAGCTTAACAGAAGCTTTTCCAATGCTTTCTGTGGCAGCCTCCCTGAAGAGGGGTGGGGCTCCCTGGTGCTGATATCTGAGGTGTCCCTGGTTACCAGGTCTCACAAATGTTGGGAAATCTCCTAATGGACTTTATTCCTTCTCCCTATTTCCCAACAGAGGATACCTATGAAAGACGCATCATGGTGGATAAGGAGGAAGTGACTCTAGTCGTTTATGATATATGGGAACAGGTGAGAACTAAGATGTGGCTGCAGGCAGGTAATGAAGCTGGGAGAACTGGGGAAGGGCAAAGTCTGGCTGAAGACTGGTGGGACTGCTGGTCCTGGTTTCAACATGTACTGGAACCTGACCTTTCATTCACATCACTTCAGAAAGCAAAGGCCCACACCACAGTCCATAGCCGTTAAGAGCCACAGTCTTTCCAGGATCTTCTGACTCAGAGCAAACTTAGAATGGGAATTTGACAAACCCTGCAGCTCCAAGCTAGGCTGGACACCCTGAAATTGACTCCATCCATAAATGTTTCAGTCTGAAGGAATCTGATGTGACAGGACAAAAGCTCAGGGATCTGAAATATCAGGGAAGGGGGAAAAAAGTGAGGACTTCTGAATATTTGGACATAAAGGTTACTATGTAGAAATAAGAGGCCAAATTACAAACGTGTGAATAATATTCATTTTTGAATCAAGAGCTGAAGCTTAAGAAATTAGGATGGCTACCCTAGTCTAGGATCCTCATAGTACTAACTTCTTCCTCCTCCACAAACACTCTGGGTATGGAGATTCTGCCATTAACTAGCTCTACTATCCTAAGCAGGTGGCTTCTTTCTCCCTGATAGCCCTGTTCCTCCTCTTTGAGGTGTAGGTGCTGGACAGGATCTCCTATGCCTCCAGCCCTAACGTTCCTCTGCCTGTCTGCAGGGGGATGCAGGAGGGTGGCTGCGGGACCACTGCCTTCAGACCGGGGACGCCTTTCTCATCGTCTTCTCAGTCACTGACCGACGGAGCTTCTCCAAAGTTCCAGAGACCCTACTTCGGCTCCGGGCTGGGAGGCCGCACCACGACCTACCCGTTATCCTTGTTGGAAACAAGAGCGACTTGGCCCGCTCCCGGGAGGTATCACTGGAGGGTGTGTATCCTGAACAGATTCCATACTTGCGATCTCAGGGGAACGCTGTCCCTTCCAGGTCATCTCTTCTCCCTAAGGCCTTTTTACCATTGCAGACGCTCTCACTTGCAATCAGACCCAGGCTAAGGGCACACTCCCAATGCCCCACTCGGAGACCCTGAGAATCCCTTCTTGTCACTTCCCCTCACCTCTCTACTAGGCCTCCTTCTCCCTCTCCTTCGCACCTCCACCGCCCCACCATATGAGCTCAGCCAAGTTCTCTCAGTTGCAAGAGTCACTAGTACCAATCCCTTGCCACTGCACGCCCAGGCCCTCCCTAGACCCACCCTCGCCCCAGGTCCCATACGGCCTAGCGGGTGCCTGAGCCGGTCCCTTCCTGCAGAGGGTCGCCACCTGGCCGGGACGCTGAGCTGCAAGCACATCGAGACGTCGGCCGCACTGCACCACAACACGCGGGAGCTCTTCGAGGGCGCGGTGCGCCAGATCCGCCTGCGGCGGGGCCGAAGCCGCGCCGGGGGCCAGAGGCCCGAGCCGGGCAGCCCCGAGGGCCCTGCGGCGCCCGCACGCCGCGAGAGCCTCACCAAGAAGGCCAAGCGGTTCCTCGCCAACCTGGTGCCGCGCAACGCCAAGTTCTTCAAGCAGCGCTCCAGGTCGTGTCACGACCTCTCGGTGCTCTGAGCCGCGGTCGCCATGGCCACTGCGGTCGCCATGGTCACCGCGCCCTCCGCTCGCCCCCCTCGCCCCGCCCCGCCCCCGTCCGGCTTCCCTGGTGGAGGCCGTCTAGGAAACCAAAAACTCCCAGGATGCCCCGGTGTGACCGCGGAGGGCGGCCCGGGGCCGCTGGGCGGTACTTCCACACCCGCCCCGACGCGTTCTCCGGACCTTCGGGCCTCAGGGCGCCTAGAAGGCAAGGACGCAGACCTGAAGGCGGCCGGTGAGCGGGGCGGGTTCTGCTGGGTCGGGAAGAAAAATAATTCTGCAAGGTAGTTTGTTTTTTATTAATTCGCGCTTGGCCATCTCATCTGTAAAGAGATTCTAAAAGCGAGATCTGGAAAAGTGCTTTGTAGACTCCTTGAAGGAGTTTGCCTCCTTTGTACGCTGCGTGAACTTGCCTCACCTTTAAGAGAGTCTTAAAGGTAAAGACATGGAGACCCTTCCTCCAGGGACCTTCCTGAAAACGTTTTGGCTCTCATCTGCTGCCGCGTGTGTCCACTTTGCCTTTAAGGAGTTCTTAAAGGCAAGGGCCTGGAAGCCCTTGATTCACTTGACTTACTAGTCCACCACGGCACTTCCCCTTTAAGATTATTAAAGGTAAAGGGTGGACAGACTTTCTGCATTCAGATGCTGAGCAGTGGCAACCCCTTTGGGCCAGGGCCCAGGGGGCACCAGCAAGAGGCCACCCTTTCCCTTTTCAATAAATAATTTTTATACTGCATCTGTTCACGTTTGACTCTGTTCTTGGAGTCTGTGGGGGAGGAAATGGGTGTTGATGGAAACTGCTGTTACCCACCAGAAAACTCAGGCCCAGAGGAGCAAGGAACCTAACTCTCTAAGGAGGCTCTGGAACTGACTTGACCTGGGATAGTCCGTGTCAAAGGGCCACAGGCCCTTACAGATAATCGGGCCCACTTCTTTTGCCGATGAGAAACAGGCCTGGAGAGGAACAAGGACCTCCTAGAAGTCATTTGTAAATTAGTGACACAGTGGGACCAAATCTCTAGACTCTGAGCCTCATCTCCTTACCCCACTCTATCCTGCAGGGAACAGGCTAGAGGCTACATTTAGCTCCCAGAGGTACTCAGCTTTGACTTGCGCTGGTTCAAAGTGGGGCCTATATCCCGTGCGTGATGGGGTCTCTCTGTGCCTCCTCTGGCAGGGCTCCACAGCCCCAGCTGTCACCTGCAAAGCCCGTGTGAGTACTGAAACTGTCACTGCCTCCCCTGGGGACGCCCACGCCTGCTGCTGCCTGAGCCATGAGTTTGAACAAAGGGAGCAGAGGCAGCAGCTCCCCTCACCACCCCTAGACATACAATACAGCTACCTGAGCACCTGAGGGCCAGCCTCCATTCCACCCCGCACAGCCTCCCAGAACTTGAAGGAAAGAGGGTTGCAATGCTTCCTGAGTCCTTGCAGCTGGGGAGGAGCCAAGGGGACCAGCCCAGCATGGGTAGTTATAATAAGATGAATAATGGCACTATCCTTAGGACTTTATACACTTTGTATGTTAATTCCTTAAAGACTATATAATGTCCAGCCTGGGAAACATAGTGAGAGCCAGTTTCTACAAAAAATATAAAAATCGGCTAGGCATGGTGGCTCACACCTGTAATCCCAGCACTTTGGTAGGCTGAGGCAGGAGGATCATTCAAGTTCAGGAGTTTGAAACCAACCTGGGCAACATGGCGAAACTCTGTCTTACAAAAAATCAGCTGGGCGTGGTGTCATTTGGATAGTCCTAGCTACTTGGGAGGCTGAGCTGGGAGGATCACTTGAGCCAGGAGATTAAGGCTGCAGTGAGCTGTGATTGTACCACTGCACTGCAGCATGGGCAACAGAGCAAGACCCTGTCTCAAAAAAAAAAATTAAAAAAAAAAAAATCAGTGCGCCTGTAGTCCTAACTAGTCAGGAAGCGGGAGGATTACTTGAGCCTAGGAGTTAAAGGCTGAAGTGAGCTGTAATCACTGCATTCCAGCCTGGGTGATAGAACTTGTCTCTTTAAAAAAACTTGTCTCTTTAAAAAAACTTGTCTCGGACAGGCGCGGTGGCTCAAGCCTGTAATCCCAGCACTTTGGGAGGCCGAGACGGGCGGATCACAAGGTCAGGAGATCGAGACCCTCCTGGCTAACACGGTGAAACCCCGTCTCTACTAAAAAATACAAAAAACTAGCCGGGCGAGGTGGCGGGCCCTGTAGCCCCAGGTACTCGGGAGGCTGAGGCAGGAGAATGGCTTAAACCCGGGAGGCGGAGCTTGCAGTGAGCTGAGATCCGGCCACTGCACTCCAGCCTGGGCGACAGAGCGAGACTCCGTCTCAAAAAAAAAAAAAAAAAAAAAAAACTTGTCTCTAAAAAAACAAACAAACAAACAAAAAGATAAGCCCAGGTGTGGTGGCTCACACCTATAATCCCAGCACTTTGGGAGGCTGAGGCAGGAGGATCACCTGAGGTCAAGAATTCAAGACCAGCCCACCCAACCTGGTGAAACCCCTGTCCCTACTAAAAATACAAAAAAATTAGCTGGGCGTGGTGGTGTGTGCCTGTAATCCCAGCTACTTGGGAGGCTGAGGCAGGAGAATTGCTTGAACCCAGGAGGTGGAGGTTGCAATGAGCCAACATCGTGCCATTGCAAAAAAACAAACAAACAAACAAAACAAAACAAAAAAACTATATAAGGTGTTACTACCTGTTTAACAGTAGAAGAAACGCAGTGTAAGTAACTTGCCTGAGGTTACCCAGTAAGCAGCAGAGTTGGGATTCTATGTCTGCTTGATACTTTTTTTTTTTTTTTGAGATGAAGTCTTGCTCTTATCGCCCAGGGTGGAGTGCAATGGTGCGATCTCCACTCACTGCAACCTCCACCTCCCGGGTTCAAGTGATTCTTCTGCCTCAGTCTCCTGAGTAGCTGGGATTACAGGCACCTGCCACCACGCTTGGCTAATTTTTTGTATATTTAGTAGAGATGGAGTTTCACCGTGTTAACAAGGCTGATCTTGAACTGCTGACTTCAGGTGATCCATCCGCCTCAGCCTTCCAAAGTGCTGGGATTATAGGTGTGAGCCACCGCACCCAGCTCTGCTTGATACTTAATGGTGATTTTATCCAGTTTTGCATCTGAGGCTCCCTTTCCAATAAGGATGGGAGGAAGAGAAAGAGGGGACAGCAGTCAAGATGTAGGGACACAATGGGCAGGGCCATGTGCAGCGGCTGTGGTGAAAAGTCCAGAGAAATTACATGCCTGTAGTGGAGTAAGCAAGTTCTAAGTTCTGAGGACCATGAACAGAGGCAGCTCAAATTTTAAAATGCAGGAAAACACACTGGGCCCATTAAGGGACCAGATGGCTGTACAGTTGGGTTGAAACCTCAGGGACATGAAGAGGAGGGGTAAGAGATGAGCATAGAAAAGAAGGTTTGGAGTCCCACTGTAAAGGACCTTAAATGCCAGGAAAAAGAGTTTGTGCCCAACTCTGTAGGCAGGGAGAGTCACTGCAGGTCTCTGAATGTGGAAGTCATGATTAGGATGGTCCTTTGGGAAGAGGAGGCTGGGAGAGGTGTGTATGGATTGGAGCTGCAGAGGTAAGTCCTGAGGAGCTGAGTTTAGGGACCAGTAAGAGTGATACATATGGAGGATAATGAAAGGCCATCCTGAGGAGGGTGGCAGTGGGAAAGGAAGGAGGCATGGGTTTGAGGGTCAGAATTAATGGGACTTGGCAACTTAGTGGATGGTATAAAGAGAGGAAAAAGTTGTAGGTGGTGAGAGGATGGTGAGGAACTTGGAGTCAGGGGGCAAAGGAGGTAGTGAGAGTAAGGAGCTCCATTTTGGAGAAACTGAATTTGAGATGCTAGAAGAACATCTGTATGGGGTTTCAGCAGTTCTCTGGAGCTGAATCCGAAATTCAGAACAACTTGGGACAAGAGAAACAGATTTGAGAATAATTACCATAAAGATAGTAGTAGAAGAGCAAGGGGAAAAGGTGACCTGTGCAGTCACACAGGGCCCTAAGCTTAGTTTAATGTTCTGCTGTTGTGTTCTTAAAATTCTTCGAACAAGTAGCCCTGATTTTCATTTTGCAAGGGGATCCGTAATTATACTAAGGGAGAAGATACAGTACAGGCTGAGATCCTTACCCCAGACTACTGAAGGAGTCTGCGTCTTGTGAAATGGCACATACAATCTGATGTATTTGTGTAGTCATGCATGTGTCTGAGAATAGGGTTCATGAATTTCATCAGATTCACAAAAGGGTTTGTGACAGGCCAGGCTCAGGGTGGCTCATGCCTGTAATCCCAGCACTTTGAGAGGCCAAGGCAAGTAGATCACCTGAGGTCAGGAGTTCGAGACCAGCCTGGCCAACATGACAAAATCTCGTCTCTACTAAAAATACAAAAATTAGCTGGGCATGGTGGCACATGTCTGTAATCCCAGCTACTCGAGAGGCTGAGGCAGGAGAATTGTTTGAACCCAGGAGGTGGAGGTTGCAGTGAGCTGAGATCCTGCCACTATACTCCAGCCTGGGCAACAAAGTGAGATTCTGTCTAAAAAAAAAAAAAAAAGGTGGTACTGGCTGCCTCTGGGAAGGGGACTGGGTGAGTAGAAGACCGGGATGGGAGGGGGAACTGAGTCTTCATTGTATGCCCTTTTTCTTTTTTACTTTTTCTTTTCTTTTTCTTTTTTTTTTTTTTTTGAGACAGAGTTTCGCTCTTGTTGCCCAGGCTGGAGTATAATGGCGCGATCTCACCACAGCCTCCGCCTCCTGGGTTCAAGCGATTCTCCTGTCTCAGCCTCCCAAGTAACTGGGATTACAGGCATGTGCCACCATGCCTGGCTAATTTTGTATTTTTGGTAGAGATGGGGTTTCTCCATGTTGGTCAGGCTGGTCTCAAACTCCTGACCTCAGGTGATTCACCTGCTTCAGCCTCTCAAAGTGCTGAGATTACAGGCCTGAGCCACCGCGCCCAGTCTGTATGCCCTTTTTCTACCTTTGGAAGTTTTTTTTTTTGAGACAGAGTCTTGCTCTGTCACCAAGGCTGGAGTGCAGTGGTACAATCTCAGCTCACTGCAACCTCCATCTCCTGGGTTCAAGCGATTCTCCTGCCTAAGTCTTCCGAGTAGCTGGGATTACAGGTGCCCGTCACCATGCCCAGCTAATTTTTGTATTTAGTAGAGATGGGGATTTCACCATCTTGGCCAGGCCGGTCTCAAACTCCTGACCTCGTGATCCACCCACCTCGGCCTCCTAAAGTGCTGGGATTACAGGTGTGAGCCACCGTGCCTGGCCTACCTTTGGAAGTTTTAACTATGTTGTTTAGTACCTCTTCAAAAATGAAACAAAATAGGCCGGGCACGGTGGTTCACACCTGTAATCCCAGCACTTTGGGAGGCCAAGGCGGGTGGATCATGAGCTCAGGAGTTCAAGACCAGCCTGGCCAAGATAGTGAAACCCCGTCTCTACCAAAAACTACAAAAATTAGTCAGGTGCAGGGGTAGGCACCTGTAATCCCAGCTACTCGGGAGGCTGAGGCAGGAGAATCGCTTGAACCTGGGCAGCAGAGGTTGCAGTGAGCCGAGATCATGCCACTGCACTCCAGCCTGGCGACAGAGTGAGGGTCCGTCTCAAAAAAAAAAAAAGAAAGAAAGAAAGAAAGAAAAGAAACAAAATAATTTAAAACAAAGCCCCAGCGGTCCAGAGAAAAAAGAGGGAAAAAGGAGCTCCTGGGGATATATAGATGGAGAAGGTGGAGAAGCAACTGCCAAAGAGGTAGTGGAAGAACTAGGATTGAGCCTGTTGTGACTACTGCCAGAGGAGGGGTTTCTAGGAGAGTATCACCAGTGGTCAGATATGGCCAGAGAGGAGGATGAGGAACAAGAAAGGCCCAGTGCCTTTTATGTGGCAGAAGCTTAAAACGTCTTTCGTGTATGGAAGATGATGACGGCAAGACCTCCCCCATGAGGGGAGCCATACACCACGAGCCTCCCTCCCCCCACCCAGCTAGTCCCATCAGCCCAACCCATCTGTGTGTTCCCTCCAGACGCCTACAGGGAATAGCTCAGAACAGACAGACGCTGAAGCCAGGCTCCCGCCAGACTTGGAAGAGGTGAGGCCTGCTCCAAGAGCCACGCCATTCTCTCTTCCTCTGATCAAGGCACAGTAGAGCCATTGATCTTGGCTGGGGTGAGAGGTCAGCAGAGGGCATTGGGGCCTGAGCTGCCATGCCAGGTAAGGTCCCTTCTGTCCTCATGCATCTCTTAACCACTGCAATTTTGTCTTGGAGTCCATGTTCCCTTACCAGCCCCTGCCCAGCCCCTACTACTCCCACTCCCCTTTACCCACAAGACCCCCTCATTGGCCCAGAGCATAGACTTTTTGTGCTCTCCCCTGAGGGCCAGAGGAGTGGGGAGTCCTGCATCTGGAAATCTCTCCACTCTGGGCCTCTGCCTACAGAGGAGCTTTTAGGCCCTGCTGCATCTGATCCCCTCTAGAGAGAATGGAACAGGGGCTCTTCTCTTTTGAAAGACAGTCAGGGTTATGTGTGGAAGTCCTCTGGGTTAAACCCTCACTCCCAGGAAGTTCACACACATACATATTTTTATTAATCTAACATAGTTTAACTCCACATCAATCTAAGTACATTTTTCCTGGACATTTTAATCTTTCATCCACAAATGCAAGAAGACATTTTGTTTCTCTCAAGTACTAAATAAACATCTGCAATATGCCAATCACTGTGCTGGGCCCAATGGGGAAAACAAATACAAGTAAGACACAATCTCTGCCCCTCAAATAGCTTACAATTAAGCTGGGGAGATGGATGAGGTGGTACAGCACAAAACAGGCAAAACAGCAGCAAACAATACCACATTCTATCTAACTTGGGGCTACCTCATGTGCTCCAGGAATTCTGAATGGAAGAAACAGTAAATTTGGAAGACATATTTTAGAAACTGGGCCTTAAAGGATACGTAGGCTATAGATAGATGAGAGAAAGAAGGAAAAGCATTCCTTGTGGTCAAACTACATGAGCAAATGCCCAGAGGAGAAACAGTGGGCAGCCCACCACATGAGAACAAGGCCCTTCCTATAAAGAAGGCAGCAAAATTTGGGTGGATGGTGCAGTCGTCAAAGGACACAAACACCAGACAACAGCATACTGCTTCTCAGGCCTTTATCATCTTGGTGACTCTCTGATGGATATGCTCAAGGTCCCTTTTCATCTATTTGAATATTGATGTCAAGTTTCCATAGCTTAGTGGCCTTGAAAACTCCAGATGTGAATGCAAATTCAGTAAGCCCTTGAATGCTTTTCAGTTAGTGCTCAGGATGTTTCCTGGATGGGGGTCTGTGGATGAAGTCACTCTTAACCTGTCTGGTTTGCTGAACTCAGCTACGCTATCCCAACTCTAAAACGAAGAATACCACCTGCCTTGTCGCAAAGTCATGAGGACTAAATAAAAGAGCAAAGATCTTTGTAATTTCTCAAGCATTATATAAAGGAGCAGTGGAAGTAGTAATGCCTTTTGCAACCTATGTCCCTTATTTAGGCATCAAAGCAGCTTGCTAAACTCTCAAAGCACAGCATCATCTGGAGATAAACATTTAAGTTATGGTCTACAAAGTCCAACATGCCTCCCATAGGACTAACAGGTAACCCTTTATAGGGTTTTGTTGTTTGGTGGAAGGTTGGGGGAAAGATTGGCAACTGAAGCTCCGTGATGGCATTTTACTGCATGATTTTTCATTTTTGTGTTCAAATTATAACTTGACTTTAAGCAGAGGACCTGTGCTGATTTAAAATACTTATTCAGGTCGGGTAAGTGGCTCACACCTGTAATCCCAGCACTTTGGGAGGCCAAGGTGGGTGGATCACGAGGTCAGGAGTTTGAGACCAGTCTGGCCAACATGGTGAAACCCTGTTTCTACTAAAAAAAAAAAAAATTACAAAAATTAGCCAGGCATGGTGGTGGGCGCCTGTAATTCCAGCTACTCGGGAGGCTGAGGCGGGAGAATCACTTGAACCCAGGAGGCAGAGGTTGCAGTGAGCAGAGATCATGCCACTGCACTCCACTCTGGGTGATAGGGTGAGACTCTGTCTCAAAAAAATAAATAAATAGGCCGGGCGCGATGGCTCAAGCCTGTAATCCCAGCACTTTGGGAGGCCGAGATAGGCGGATCACGAGTTCAGGAGATTGAGGCCATCCTGGCTAACACGGTGAAACCCCGTCTCTACTACAAAAAAATACAAAAAAAACTAGCTGGGCGAGGTGGCGGGCGCCTGTAGTCCCAGCTACTCGGGAGGCAGAGGCAGGAGAATGGCATAAACCCGGGAGGCGGAGCTTGCAGTGAGCTGAGATCCGGCCACTGCACTCCAGCCTAGGCGACCGAGCGAGACTCTGTCTCAAAAACAATAAACAGGCCGGGGCGGTGGCTCAAGCCTGTAATCCCAGCACTTTGGGAGGCCGAGATAGGCGGATCACGAGGTCAGGAGATAGAGACCATCCTGGATAACACGGTGAAACCCCGTCTCTACTAAAAAAAAAAAATACAAAAAACTACCGGGCGAGGTGGCGGGCGCCTGTAGTCCCAGCTACTCAGGAGGCTGAGGCAGGAGAATGGCGTAAACCCGGGAGGCGGAGCTTGCAGTGAGCTGAGATCCGGCCACTGCGCTCCGGCCTGGGCGACAGAGCAAGACTCCGTCTCAAAAATAAATAAATAAATAAATAAATAAGGCCCAGTGCCTTATTTAGTGGCTCACAGCTGTAATCCCAGCACTTTGGGAGGCCAAGGCGGGCGGATCACCTGAGGTCAGGAGTTCAAGACCAGCCTGACAACATGGAGAAACCCGTCTCTACTAAAAATACAAAATTAGCTGGGCGTGGTGGCACATGCCTATAATCCGAGCTACTCAGGAGGCTGAGGCAGGAGAATCACTCGAACCCAGGAAGCAGAGGTTGCAGTGAGCCGAGATCGCACCATTGCACCCCAGTCTGGGCAACAAGAGCGAAACACTGTCTCCAAAAAAATAAATAAATAAAAATAAATAAATAAATATAATACTTATTCAGAAAGGAAAGTGCCAGTGTAGGGCTAGGCTCTGGAGACCAACAAAGATGGGTGCTTGGGGGAGACTAGGAGAGATGCTAATTAAAGGGTGGTAACAGAGGGTGCTCTCAGCCAGTTGTGGTGGCTCACACCTATAATCCTAGCACTTTGGGAGGCCAAAGAGGGAGGATCACTTGAGCCCAGTAGTTCAAGACCAGCTGGACAACATAGCAAGACCCCATCTCTACAAAAAATACAAAACTTAGCTGGGCATAGTGGCACATATCTGTAGTCTCAGCTAATCAAGAGGATCATTTGAGCTCAGGAGGTTGAGGCTGCAGTGAGCTGTGATAGCACCACTATACTCCAGCATGGGCAACAGAGCCAGACCCTGTCTCAAAACAAAACAAAAGAGAGTGCCCTGGCATTTTTCCCCTGCCAGACAAAGCTAATGGTGTTAGGTACCTTGAAGGTACCTGTGAGGAGGGCTCATTTTGATTTTTCAAAACCATCTGGTTAAAATCTAACTATATGGACAGAGTCTCCAGCATAAAGAGATTGGGCTAGTGAGATTTGTTTTCCTGAAAACTAGGCAGGTTATATGTGACCCAAGACCTTGTGAGCTTGGGGCTTTAGCCCAGGAACAATTTATATATTTAAAAATGAAGATTTATTTTCACCATTGCACCGCCCTTGCTTTTCCCCATAAACCTTGAGCTCTGAAGTTGGGGAGAATGAAGTCAGCTAGAAAATCGAGTGAGTAGGCATCCAGAGGAATGAAAATACTGAGGACAGTAATAAGCCAAGTTCCAAACCCTTCTCAATGAATTCTCACAACATCCCTATGAGATAGGTGTTACTATTTCCTTTTTACAGATGAAGTGTGAGAGAAGTGAAGGAACTTACCCAAGCTTATTCAGCTAGTTTGTGAGGGAAGAAGGATCTGAACCATGCGGTGTGGTTCCAGAGTGTGACACTCAGCTACAGGGTGAAGGTCCCCTAGCTTGCTTATGCTCAGGAGTTGAGAGGAGGCAAATTCTTAGCACCACTAATTCTAAGCAAATAGGCTTCCTGATGCCTGAAAGCTGACTGAAACTCTCATCCTTTCTGGAACATTGGCAAGTTTGACAGGTCTCCGATTGTCAAGGTCATTGTTCCCCCTTTCTACAATCTGGCACTGACTGGCTCCTTTCCAGTCTTCAGGCACCTCATCCATCTACCCATTGCTCTCAAAAATAACTGCTTAATGGCTTTCCAGCAACTCCAGCCAACTTCTTACAGGCTCTTGAGAGCAGATCATCTGAACAACTAATAGACTTCATCCAACTTTCTGAAGTGATCTTTGATCAGCTCTTTCCTTGCCCCCACCTTCCCACATAATCTAAGTTGGTTGGTCTGCTTCACCTCACTTTCACAGAGCTCTCTCAAGCAAGGGCATACCAGAGAGCAAACCAGTCCTGGATATAAAGCCCAAAAGTTAGAAGAGAAGGGAAAGGATGTCTGAAGCTAGAAGATTCAGATATGCAGCTTCTCAGACCAGAATTCCTTTCTGCATCCAGCTCGTGACTATTGCCTTCACCTGGTTGCCATGGAAGCATCAGTCTCTGGTGGATGGCAAGCAGCACTTTAGAAAGAAAGTATCACAGGCTACCATGGTAACATCAAAAAGAGTAAAGCTGCATCTTCTCTCCTTGTGGAGTGAGGAAGGAATGGATGAGGCTCCTGGGAAAAGCGGCCTAGAAGGGGCAGCCTTTGGAAAGCTTGGTGCTGACTTTAACACAGAGAACATTCATTCAATTCTACAGACATTTAATATGTGCAAGGCAAAGCAAGCATGAGAAAGACATCTAAGTCTGGTCTCACCAGGCTGTAACCATCGAGTAATGCAGTTTTCAATAAAATAATTTTTACTGAAATTATTTTATTTACTAAATAAAAGTAGAGTAAGATGACCCACAAGAGGACAAAGAATACTGAAAAGAGAGATTAACTCCACCTAGGAAAGCTTCAAGGTCTTCAAGGATAGGACTTTTATCAGCAGAAGGAGGAAAGGAAGAGAAATGCCTGGCAGGATGGATCACTTCCATGCCTCTAGCAAGATACTGAGCCTACAGTAGGTCTGGCCTCAAGCTGCTTCAAGATAAGGTCTGAGGCTGGCTTCACAATGCACATGTCCATGCTATCTCCCAGGGCCCTTGTAGCAGAAAAAGAGCACCTTCAAGGTTCACCCACAAACACTGTCACTCAAGATAAGCAAAGACATGGCAGTGGAAAAATTCTGAGTCTACTGAGAGCTATGGGTGCAGGGATAGGAAATGTGACACTTCCTCACTGACTCCAAGGCCTTGTCTTCCGCGGTTGGTGCTGAGAGGCAGGTAAGGTTAAGATCAAGGGATCTGAAGCCAGAGTACTTGGATTGGAATCCCTAACTTGCTAACTTTGTGCTTATGGGGAAAATTATTTAACCTATTTGGATATGCTTCCTTGTTTACAAAGTAAAGATAATAAACTACTTTAGAGGATTGTTGTGAGGATTTGGTGACTTAATACACATAAAATGATTAGAACACCTAATCTACAACCAACCTTGCATAAATGTTAACAATGACCATTATGCCACCTTTCGTCACCTCACCTTTCAGAGTCTCTTTTCACTGTCCAAGTGTTGCTGCCTGATTTTCACTAAAGCCTTTCCATTACAGGGAAAAGAGGGACTGTGATATAATTCCATCCTTTCAAGTTTTTTTTTTCTTTTTTTGAGACGGAGTCTCGCTCTGTCACCCAGGCTGGAGTGCAGTGGCTAGATCTCCGCTTACTGCAAGTTCTGCCTCCCGGGTTTATGCCATTCTCCTGCCTCAGCCTCCCGAGTAGCTGGGACTACAGGCACCCGCCACCTCCCCCGGCTAGTTTTTTGTATTTTTTAGTAGAGATGGGGTTTCACTGTGTTAGCCAGGATGGTCTCGATCTCCTGACCTCATGATCTGCCCGTCTCAGCCTTCCAAAGTGCTGGGATTACAGGCGTGAGCCACCGCGCCCGGCCCCATCCTTCCAAGTTTTTACTCAATTCCCTTCATCATATGGTCCAGGACTAAAAGTTCACAGGTCAAGCCTCTGCTTCTACTGGTAACTCCTATCTAGGGGGTTGTTGGGAGTCTGAGGAAGCAGGCAGAATTCCTGTGTCAAGAGCACAGCAGTTTAAAGAACAGGGAAGAAATGCCGCCACCTTAGAGAATATAGAAGCATAGACTGGAAGCCAAAAATCAGGTGAGAAGCTTTTCTAGAACTGAGGACTGGTAGGGAAATTCTAACTATGCTGGGCAAAGGATCTGGGTCACAATGTCACCCCTACCCTGCCAGCCACCATGTGCAGGTAGATGTTGAGGGAAGTTTCTTTTACCTTAAGCTGGGTCCAGAGTCTGTTCACTGCCCACTTCTCTCCACTCTAACCACTACGTATGGAGGAGGGATGAGTAACAAGAAGGCACTGAGTCACATACTGACACCAACTGTCACTCACTAGATACCATCACCTTATATGGAGTAAGACTGGAAATTGTCTTAGATATTTCCTTATTTCCAACATTGTCTCTCTCCCAGCAAGAGGCTACGTGAGGAACTAACAAGAAAGAACTGAGGTGGAAGGATCCGAGTGTAGGAAGGTCAAAGTAGCTAGGGATGGAAACATAAGGAAACCAAGCAGATGAAGGCAGGGAGGCAAGGCCTGTGGATATTTATAATAGTCTGAAGGAGCCAAGCCAGCCCTGAGAAGATCCAGTTCATGGCCTCAGAATGACTAATAAAAATGGTACCCACTGCACTTCTCAAGATGCATTAGAAGACAAATCAATAACTGTAGGGGTGCTGGGTCATAGCCAGCAGCTTTTATCTAAAAATAGTGCATCCTCCTTCCCTTCCCCAGGTCCAGAAAGCAAACTAGGATCAGATGGGGGAAGGGATGGGGTGGTAACCAGGAGAACAGCAACATCAGCTAAGATCTAGGCCTGGAAGAATCAGAAATGCTGTGATTTGAATGTGTCCCCCAAAAGTTCACATTGGAAATTTGACTCCCAATGCAACAGTGTTGAAGATGGGGCTTAATACGAGGTGACTGAGTCACAAGGACAGAGCCCTCATGAACAGATTAATGTTACTATCACAGAGCAGGTTATCACGAGAGAGGGCTATTACAAAGCAAGTTTGGCCCATGGTCCCTTTGTCTCATGTACTTGTTTCTACCTTGTGCCCTTCTGCCACAGGATGACCCTCACCAGATGCAGGAACCATGCTCTTGGAATTCCCAGCCTCTAGAACTGTGAGAAATACCCTTTTCTTTTTTTTTTTTTTGAGATGGAATCTCGCTCTTTTGCCCAGGCTGGAGTTCAGTGGCGCAATCTCAGCTCACTACAACCTCACCTCCTGGGCTCAAGTGATTCTCCTGTCTCACCCTCCCGACTAGCTGGGATTACAGGCGCCCACCACCATGCCCAGCTAATTTTTGTATTTTTAGTAGAGACAGAGTTTCACCATGTTGGCCAGGCTGGTCTTGAACTCCTGACCTCGTGATCCGCCCACCTCGGCCTCCCAAAGTGTTGGGATTACAGGCGTGAGCCACCGCGCCCGGCCTACACTTCTTTTCTTTATAAATTACTCAGTCTGTGGTATTGTTATAGAAGCAGTTAACAGACTTGGGAGCTAGAGTTCCACTGGCCGTTTATGACTCAAGCAGGCTTCAAGTATTTAAGTGATTTTGTGTTAAAAGCAACCCCAGAGGCTAACATCACTGGCTTAGAAGTCTGAGAGCTGACAAATTAAAACCTAACAGCAATTATCCATATTTTTAGCATAAGAAAGTCTTAGCATTTTGTTGCCATAGAGATCAAAAAAGGAGCCCCACAGAGCCCTGCCCCTGAATTCAGGCCTTCTCCTTTCATTTGGTCCCTAAACTGGGTGAGACAGCCTCTCCCACCTCCTTATTATTAAGGCAGTGGTAGGTGCACCTTCCCTTTCACAGAGGTATTTCTGGAATACTTGGTTCCCTAGAATTCACTGGTCCCAGGCCTGTGTTATCCCAGGCAGAGTCATATGGAAAGCAAGGGTTGCGGTGACTGACAGAGGAACAATAGCAGACATCAGGTCAGGGGAACCTGCTGTTAAACAAGACCCAAACCCCTTTGGATATTGGACTGGGATTGCTACTACAAAGAGCGTCAAAGGTAGGCACAAAGACCAATAGAGTTAAGAATGCTCAGCTTAACTCTGGTACTTAAATCTTCAAGATCACAACCCCCCCACTAGAAAAAAAAAAGTGTAGAATGTAGTACTGTCATAGTGCCATCTGCTGGAAAGATAAGATCTGTCATTAGGCACAGAAAAGGAGCCTGTTAAGTCTTAAGTCTGTCCCAGTGCTGCAACTTGGCTGTTTGGGTAATTCTGTCCAGTGGGTAGTTGGGATGGAGATAGTTAAGATGAAGATAGATGGAGAAGACAACCATAGGATCAAGAGTGTAATGCAGACACAGAATGGGAACCCCACCCAGGTGTGAGTTTTCACTCTTTCTAAAGGTGGTTAAATAAATAAAAGAAACACAATGGTGTTACTAATGTTTTATATCCCTAGAAACATCATGAGTTGGGCTCATGAGAAGTTGTCAGAGAGATACATAACAAAGACCACACACAAATGGGCAACAGCCGCCACGAGGAGGCGGCTTGCCTTTTGTACAAAGTTTATATATATATATATATATATATATATATATGTATATATATTTATGTACACAGACACAGGGGTATAAAATCCAGTGAGAAGGGCTCACACATGCCCAGGTAGGGGATGGGAGCAGCTTTAATTGCCAGGGTTGAGGCCACAGCAGAAGCACACAGGAAGTGGTAGGGAGTAGCAGCCTCCCTCCATCCTCCCACCCTGGGCCAAAAGGAGGAAATGGGAGGGAGGACAAGTATACGTATGAAGATGGAAGATACTGGAAAGGTACGCTCCACCTTTTACTAAATTTCTGAAAGCCCCTAAATGCCTGGCAGGATGGATTACTCCCATGCCTCCTAGCAAGATGCTGAGCCTACAGCAGGTCTTGCCTCAAGCTACTTCAAGCTAAGGTCTGAGGCTGGCTTCTCAATGCACATGTCCATGCTATCTCCCAGGGCTCCTGTAGCAGAAAGAGCACCTTCAAGGTTCACCCACAAACTCAGTCCTCTTGATTCCGAGGTCCTAAGGTTTTCCTTGACAGACTAAAGGGTAAAGGTACAGGAAAAGGAGAGAGGCCAGTTCCTTCAGTTAATGCCCTATGGCCTTCCCAATGGGGGAGGAATTGAGGAATCACTAAGGTGTTGGAAAGGGCAAGAAGGTAATCTCAGAGACCATACACATGGAGAAACAGGTATTCAATGCAGGTGTGGATTCTGTTCTCTTCAACTGGGGGCTTTGCTCAGCAGAGTCCATTTCCAGTGGAGCCATGGGCAGGAGCTCTTCTTGGTACCTTAAGGGTGGCCCCAATTTCCTCAGAGACAATGTCCATACCCTCAGGATGGCTTGGTCCACAAAATGGAGAAACGGGGCCATGGAAGAGTAGATGTGAAGTGGCAGGATCCAGAGGCACAGGGTGCCACTGATTTACCTGTGGAAAGAAGAGGTAAATGGGAATTCAAAGGATAAAGAATAATCAAAGACTAGAATGAGCGAGGCCCTGAGACTCACATGGTCTGGGGGGTAAAGAGGCTGGACAGCTGGAAGCACTGGGAGGCAAGGTTCAGGGCTGGACTCAGAGCTAGAACAAAGAGAGGCAGAGTGAGTGAGCAAGCACAGCGCACTCCTTCTTTCCAGACCCCCAAACCTTCCCTTCCTTTCCCATGTCCAAGACTACCAGTCAGAGCTGCTGGATTCAGGGCCCCCAAGGGAACTGCTCCATTCAGTTGCAAGGCAGCAGCTTGGGCAGCGGCGGCAGCAGCAGCGGCGGCAGCAGCAGTGGTTGGCAGTTGGATTCCAGAGCCTAAAAGGAAAAGGTGGGATTAAGCCCCAACCCTTGATCTAAAATTCAACCCCCTATTCTTCACCTTGTGGAGATAATTTTACCTTCTGCCAGTTTTGCCATGAGCTGCAAACGTCCACCTGCCGATCCCGGATCCAGCTCCTGGTCCCCATCAGGAAAAGTGATGTCTGTGCCACCATCCAGTCGCTCAGTCACATGGCCAACCCTCATAGGTCGACCAGCAAGCTCAAAGCCATTCAACTGTTCCAGGGCCCGCCGGGCACACTCAGAATCAGAGAACTATAAGAAACCCAGGCCATGTTAGCCACCTCCTCACCAAAGACATGCTCTCAAAGCCCCAGTAACACTCCCTAGTCCTACTATCCCAGGAAAATTGTATGCTCACTGAGGTACAAACTTTTCTTTCCCAGAAAATATGACCTATGCCCATCATCTCAAAATGGTTCTCTGAAAAGGACCTTTTCCAACGAACTCAATGGCAGTCACTTTTCAATCTTCCAGCTCCATTAAGAATCTAATAATGCAAAAGTTTATTATTGTAGGAAATCTAGCCTGACAAGTTATTTCACAAATGGGTTTATCAAATGGAAGACAGGCTAAGAGCCAAGGCTCCTGGGCTTTTAATTCAGTTCTCTGTACTAGTAAGTTTTAGTTCTTTTTTTTTTTTTTGGGATGGAGTCCCACTCTGTCACTGAGGCTAGAGTGTGGTGGCACCATGTCAGCTCACTGCAACTTCCGTCTCCTGGGTTCAAGCAATTCTCCTGCCTCAGCCTACCGAGTAGCTGGAATTACAGGCTCCCACCACCACACCCAGCTAGTTTTTTTTATTTTTGTTTTTTTAGTAGAGATGGGGTTTCACCATGTTGGCCAGGCTGGTCTTGAACTCCTGACCTCAGGCAATTTACCCACCTTGGCCTCCCAAACTGCTGGGATTACAGGCATGAGCCACGGTGCCCGGCCAAGTTTTAGTTCTTAGTCAAGTACTAGGAATCTGGAACTCCTAATTCCAGGCTTAGGAGGGAACACACCCTAGTGCTGACAGCAAGGCAGCAAGCACACCCCGACATACACACCAGAGCTGCTGACTAAGTGACCTGCTGACCAGAAGGCCTTTACTCTCTAGTCCCTTTTATCAGCAGCACCCAGCAACACCCTGGTACAAAGAGGATTCCCAGTCTGCTGTTTGTGTAAGTGTCAAGGTTGTTGACCTAAAAGGCAACAACACAAGGGCAAAAATGCCCCACAGAAGCCTTTCCATATCTCAGTCACATAGAGAGCTAGAAAAGGTTACAAAAGTCACTTGCCACCACAGAATTTTCAACACCACAGCTAGCTTTGTTTAGCTAGCTAGCAGTATTACCTGCCTTAGGGCCTGGCATGTGGTACTGACAGTCCTAGGCAGGTGTTATACACGGCTTGCCTTTACTGGGTATTTTTGAGGTGAGTAATTCCAAAGAGAGAATACAACCTACTGCCCTGTGCCCTGTGGGTAACTGTGGGGGTGTATGTTGCCTGGTTTAAGCCCAGAAAATACAAGCTTCTATCAGATTTTGTGGCTGGCAGCCAGTTCTCAGCCTGGAGTCACACGGGGCTGGAAAAACCAGTTATAGGAATTGGCAACAATTTTGTTGGAACGTTAGGAAAAGGTGAAACTCGCCCATAATTAGGTGGCCTCACTATTCTCTCCATAGTGCTACATTAATAACTGATCCTTCTCAGTGCAGAAATTGCTTCAAATGGGGTAGCACCAGAGGGAAGCATAATTTCCTATTCTCACCCCTGTTATGAGAAACATCAGCTCTATAAAGCATGTCTTTAAAAGCCCATACCTAATTCCCTCACACTCCCAACCTTTTAGCTGCAGCCTGGTTACTATTACCCAAAGAGCCAAGTTGCAGCACCAGGGAAGCTGGTTGAACTCCTGGACACCCCCATACCAGGGCCACTGACAGAATGTAGGAGCAAAGCCAAGATCTCAAGCAATGCACTCATCTCAAGGGGTAGAAGGCTAGTCCAAGCTTCGGGTACCAGGGTTTACGGGTCATTTAGACAGTTCCTAAAGGAGGAGGATGAAGCTAAGCTGCAAAATCAGACAAGTGGACAAACCCAAACTAAAATTAAAAAATTAAAAGACTAGAGACTCACCGTGATGAAGCCATAACCTTTAGAGCGGCCTGTATCTGAGTCCTTCATCAGGACAATATTATCAATCTGTAGTAGAATAGTGGAAATTATTAGTAAATTTTTGACTAGTCTGTATCTTCAATCTTTCCTACCCAGATTTTTTTTTTTAAAGACAGAGTCTTACTCTGTTGCTCAGGCTGGAATGCAGTGGTGCAATCATTAATTTTTGTATTTTTAGCAGAGATGGGGTCTCACCACGTTGGCCAGGCTGGTCTTGAACTCCTGGGCTCAAATGATCCACCAGCCTCAGCTTCCCAAAGTTCTGGGATTACAGGAGTGAGCCATGATGATCCGCCAATATTTCTAGCTTTCTACCCAACAAATTACATATCTTTTTATTATTTTTTTTTGGCGATAGGGTCTCACTCTGCTGCCCAAAATGGAGGGCAGTGGCACAATCATGGCTTACTGTAGCCCTGATCTCCTAGGTTCAAGCAATCTTCCCACCTTAGCCTCCCAAGTACCTGGGACTACAGGCATAGGCCACCACACCCAGCTAATTTTTTATTTTTTGTAAAGACGAGGTTTTGCTAGGTTGCCCAGGCTGCTCTCAAATTCTCAGGTGCAAGTGATCCTCCTGCCTCAGCCTCCCAAAGTGTTGGGATTATAGAGTGAGCCACAGTGCCTGGCACAAACCTTCTTTTAAAAAGAAACAGTAGGGTGCAGTGGCTCACTCCTGTAATCCTAGCACTTTGGAAAGCCGACGTGGGCAGGCAACGTGGCAAAACCCCGTCTCCACAAAAAATACAAAAATTAGCAGGGTGTGGTGGTGCACGCCTACAGAAGGCTGAGGTGGGTGGGTCACTTGAGCCTGGGAGGTCGAGGCTGTAGTGAGCCTCAAAAAAAAAAAAGGGCCACCTTTTACCAAAATATTTCTACTGACTTCTTTTTTTTTTTTTTTTTTTTTTTCCGAGACAAGATCTCTGTCACCCAGGCTGGAGTGCAGTGGCATGGTCTTAGGTCACTGCAGCCTCAACCTCCCTGGGCTCAGGTGATCCTCCCTCGTCAGCCTCCCAAGTAGCTGAGACTACAGGCACATGCCAACATGCCCAGCTAATTTTTGTATTTCTTGTAGAGAGAGGGTTTTGCCATGTTGCCCAGGCTGCTCTCAAGCTCCTGGGTTCAAGCAATCCACCTGCCTTGGCCTCCCAAAGTGCTGCAACAGGTATGAGCCACTGTACCCCGTTTCTTAATTAGTAATCTTAATCTTACCTACTAATCTTCCCTAATCTGGCCTATTATTCGATTTCATTGTGTCTAACTTATTTGTCTACTAAGCACATGAACAGAGATGGAGCCAAACTTTCACAGCAGAGACTCATACGCCCATTATGATGTATGTAGCAGGTTAATCATGGCCAGGCAGAACACAGAAGTACACTCAAACACTCACCCTCCCCTCCCCACTTCTTCCAATTCCCTTCAGAGGTTTCTCTCACTTCTACTCACTTTACCAAAGGGCTCAAAGATGCCCCGGAGCATGTCTTCAGTGATATTGAAGTGCAGGGAACCCACATAGAGGCGCATTGGTCCACCACTGCCCTTTTGCAGGTTGTTGGCCATGGCCGCCAGTCGGTTTTTCTCTGCCTGGGGAAGGAGGAAATGATGGGTCATGTCCCACACTCCCTCTCCCCTTAAAATCTTGTGTCTGTTTCTCAGCCTGCTCACCTGTGAAGCCTGTACAATGATAGGCACTCCCAGCAACCGCTGCCCAGTCAGCCCAATGGCCAGTGGCACAGACTGGATTTCACAGAATTCCACGTAGGCAATGCCCTTAGAACGACGTGAGTTCCGATCTGAGATGATACGTACATCGCGAACCTATCCAGGACACAAAAGAAATCCTGAATTGGGCATAAAGGGAGATAGAAGCTAAGTTACTCAGAAGAAAACTAAGGTGGGAGGGTTACCTTGCCTACAGCAGAGAAAAAGTCCTCCAGATCTCGAGGCCGAATGCGGGCAGCTAACTGCATACAGAAAACTGTGCGGGCATCACGCTCCTCAGGACTCAGATTATCAACTGGTTCCCTAAAGTGTGAAATGTGTTAAGACCAGCCCTTCCAATACCTGGTCATTGTTCTCCAGCTAACCCTCAAGTACTACGCATTCCTGTTATTTGGCTCAAATAACCTTCTACTCATACCTCACAATCCCTAAAAAAGTGTTCATTATCAACTCACCTGACTGGGCTCTTCTCTCTGAAATGAGGACTCTTACTGTGTCCATACCTATAACTAAAGAATAGAGAAAAACAAAAGGTGAAACTTTATTCTCATTGGTCCAATGCTGGGTCTTCCATGGTGAGAAAACCAGATTCCAGTACTTCGTCTCATTTTATTTTTATTTTTTTTAAGACAGTGTTTCCGCTGTCACCCAGGCTGGAGTGCAGTGGCGCCATCTCAGGTCACTGCAACCTCTGCCTCCCAGGCTCAAGCTATCCTCCCACCTCAGCCTCCTTATGTAGCTAGGATTACAGACACACATGACCACGTCTAGCTAATTGTTGCATTTTTCGTAGAGGCAGGGTTTCGCCATGTTGCCCTGGCTGGTCTCGAACTCCTGGGGCCAAGTGATCTTCTGGCCTCAGCCTCCCAAAGTGCTGGGATTACAGGCATGAGCCACCATGCCCAACAGTAAATTTTGAATACCAACCCTTTCTGTGCCTGAGTATCCTGCCAATCACAATGTGTTATAATAAGCACCCTCAAGCAGGGTTCATAGTGCATTTGTTGTTTTATCCATATTATTATACCAAGGTGAATCTTATTAGCAAAAAGTGATACCCCGTGGCAAGTGGAGGACTCCTGTAGCTCACACGATCCTCATGATGACGGTCCCGACTTCGCGACTCACTACCATGTCGACGATCCCAGCTACGGCTACCGTGACGACGCTGCCGATCTCGACTTCGGCTCCGACTGTTTCTCCGTCTATACCGATCCCGATCTCGACTACGACTACAGATGGAAACAACTACAGTCAGGCCCACATCATGTTTAGGCCAATAACCAAGTGCATATACAACAGTGGTCCCATATGATTATAATGATGCTGAAAAGTTCCTATAACCTAGCGATGTTACAGCCGCTGTCATGTCGTAACGTATTACTTATGTGTTTGTGGTGATGCTGGTGTAAACCAAACTACTATCTATAGCACTCCCAGTTGTATAAAAAGTACAGCACATCCGATTATGTACAAAGTGGATCTCATGAAAATAGAAAGTAGACTAGTGTTTACTAGAGGCCTGGAAGGATGGAGGGATAGGGGGTGTGGGTGGAATGAACAGAAGTAGATTAATGGGTACAAATATATCATTTAATTAGAAAAAATAAGACCCAGGACTGGGCGCGGTGGCTCATGCCTGTAATCCCAGAACTTTGCAAGGCCAAGGTGGGCAGACCACCTGAGGTCGAGAGTTCAAGACCAGCCTGACCGACATGGAGAAACCCTGTCTCTACTAAAAATACAAAATTAGGCTGGGAGTGGTGGCTCACGCCTGTAATCCTAGCACTATGGGAGAACGAGGCGGGTGGATCACTTGAGGTCAGGAGTTCCAGACCAGTCTGACCAACATGGTGAAACCCCATCTCTACCAGAAATACAAAATTAGCCAGGCATGGTGGCACGTGACTGTAATCCCAGCTACTCGGGAGGCTGAGGCAGGAGAACTGCTTAAACCTGGGAGGTGGAGGCTGCAGTGAGCCGACATCGTGCCACTGCACTCCATCCTGGGCAACGGAGTAAGACTCTGTCTCTTAAAAAAAAAAAAAAAAAAAGACATTAAACATTAGCCAGGCATGGTGTCACATGCCTGTAATCCCAGCTACTCAGCAGGCTAAGGCAGGAGAATCACTTGAACCCGGGAGACGGAGGCTACAGTGAGCCAAGATCACACTACTGTACTCCAGCCTGGGCAACAAGAGCGAAACGCTGTCTTAAAAAAAAAAAAAAAGAAAAAAGAAAAAACAAGACCCAGTGTTCAACAGATCAGTAGGGTTATTACTACAATGTACAATAATCTATTATACATTTCAAAATAGCTAGTAGAGAATAATTTGAATGTTTCCTAGCATAATAAAAAGACAAATATTTAAGTCAAGGATATCTCAAGTACACTGATTTGATCTTTACAAATTTTTTTTTTTTTTTTTTTTTTTTTTTTTTTTTTTTTTTTTGAGGCAGAGTCTCGCTCTGTGGCCTGGACTGGAGTGCAGTGGCCAGATCTCAGCTCACTGCAAGCTCCGCCTCCCGGGTTTACGCCATTCTCCTGCCTCAGCCTCCCAAGTAGCTGGGACTACAGGCGCCCGCCACCTCGCCCGGCTAGTTTTTGTATTTTTAGTAGAGATGGGGTTTCACCGAGTTAGCCAGGATGGTCTCGATCTCCTGACCTCGTGATCCGCCCGTCTCGGCCTCCCAAAGTGCTGGGATTACAGGCTTGAGCCACCGCGCCCGGCAATCTTTACAAATTATATGTATTAAATTTCACACATATCAGAAACTACACACATCTATTATGCATCAATTAAAAATTGTTTAAAAATAAAACAATTATGTACAGTATATACTTCACGATAAAAAATAAAGATGTTACTGATTCGTGTATTTACTATACTTATTATCATTATTCTAGAATATATTACTTCTACTTATAAAAAAATGTTAACTATAGAACAGAGGCGGGTCCTTCAGGAGGTGCTCCTAAAGAAAGCATTGTTATAGCAGAGTACAACTCTATGTGTATTAATGCCCTTGAAGACCTTCCAGTGGGACAAGATGCAGAGGTGAAACATCCTCCGCAGGCCTAGGTTCATGTGTCTTTGTGTCGTAGTTTTCAACAATAACAATAATGTTTAAAAAGTAAAAGACGGCCGGGCGCGGTGGCTCAAGCCTGTAATCCCAGCACTTTGGGAGGCCAAGACGGGCGGATCACGAGGTCAGGAGATCGTGACCATCCTGGCTAACACGGTGAAACCCCGTCTCTACTAAAAATACAAAAAACTAGCCGGGCGAGGTGGCGGCGCCTGTAGTCCCAGCTACTCGGGAGGCTGAGGCAGGAGAATGGCGTAAACCCGGGAGGCGGAGCTTGCAGTGAGCCGAGATCCGGCCACTGCACTCCAGTCCGGGCGACAGAGCGAGACTCCGCCTCAAAAAAAAAAAAAAAAAAAAAAAAAAGTAAAAGACAAAAAAAATTTAAAAGTAGAAAAAAGCTTATAGAATAAGGACATAAAGAAAATTTGCCGAGTTGTATAATGTGTTTGTGTTTTAAGCTAAATGTTTTAATTTTTTTTTTTATTTTTTTTGAGACAGGTTCTCAATCTGTTGCCCAGGCTGGAGTTTAGTGTTACAATCTCGGCTCACTGCAACCTCAAACTCCTGGGCTCAAGCAATCCTCCAGCCTTAGCCTCCTAAGTAGCTGGGAGTACAAATATGTACCACCACAGCTGGGTAATTTGTTAATTGTTTGTAGAGATAGGATTTTACTATGTTGCCCAGGGTGGTTTGGAACTCCTGGCCTCAAGTGGTCCTCCCCGCCTTGGCTTCCAAAGTGCTAGGATTAAAGATATGAGCCACTGTGCCTGGCCCAGAATTACTGACCTGCGCTTTCTATCCCTGCTTTTACTATGGCTCCGACTCCTCTTCTTCCTGTGAAAGAGAGTACATTCTTTTTTTTTTTTTTTTTTTAATTTTGAGAAAGAGTCTCGCTCTGTCGTGCTGTGGTGCAATCTCGGCTCACTGCAACCTCTGCCTTCCAGGTTCAAGCGATCCTCCTGCCTTAGCCTCCTGAGTAGCTGGGATTACAGCATGTACCATCATGCCCAGCTAATCTTTTATATTTTTAGTAGAGACAAGGTTTTCCTATGTTGGCCAGGCTCATCTTGAACTCCTGGCCTCAAGTGATCCACCTGCCTCAGCCTCCCAAAGTGCTGGGATTACATGTGTGAGCACCGCGCCAAGTCAGGAGTGTAAATTCTTAAAGAGAAGGTTTCGTTATTGCTGCCAAAGAAAAGGAATTACAGTAAGGCCAGAATGAAACAGAAAGCATGGAAAGACCAAAGCCCCGAAGATGATCTAGCAGTTCACAGCAACTGCACAATACCAACTTGCAGCCCTGAAAGCTGTCAGGCATCTGAAGAGGCCATTTTTCCTCCTAATGCCAAGCAAAACCTGGTGTTTCCAAATCAGGGATCCTCTTGCTATTTTCTGTTTGTTTGTTTGTTTGTTTGAAACAGAGTCTCATTCTGTTTCCCAGGCTGGAGTGCGATGGTGCAATCTCGGCTCACTACAACCTCCACCTCCTAGGTTCAAACAATTCTCCTACCTCAGCCTCCCGAGTAGCCGGGATTACAGGTGCCTGCCACCACGCCCAGCTAATTTTTGTATTTTTAGTAGAGACGGGGTTTCACCATGTTGGTCAATCTGGTCTCGAACTCCTGACCTCAGGTGATCCACTCACCTTGGCCTCCCAAAGTGCTGGGATTACAGGTGTGAGCCACCACCCCTGGCTCCTCTTGCTATTTTATTCAAATGAAGTATATTGATGCTAGGACTAATCCAGAAATCTACACTGGAAAGTGAAGACTAGGTAAATAAATCAAGTCACCATTATTCTCATGACCTAAGTGGAGCCATTACTAAAAGTCAGCACTCTTAACAGAAACGATCTCCCTATTCTGGTTATTTTTCCAATGGACAAAACTGTTTCCCTTCCCCAAGGTGCCAACCCATTTCTTCCTCCCACACTCACTTGCTTGTCTCCCCGATGGTGCTGCTTCCACTGGTCCCAGTGTTGCCACTGTTGCTGGTGCTGCTGGTGGTATTGCTAGGATAATCCTTTTTAACTTCTTTCTTTTGTTGCTCATCCTGAGGCATTCACCAGGAAAATATCACAAGGTATAAGGTGGCAGACACACAGATTCCAATGGGCAAAGGGAACAAAGGTGGGCAAGGAAGAAATCAAAGCACTTGATTAGCCAGATTTTGAGCACCCTTATTTCCTAACAAAGGGAGTAAGAGAGGAATCAAGGAAACTACCTAAAAGGAAGAGATCAGTATGACAGATTTTGATGTCAAACTTTGGTTACCCAACATCTGCTCCACTGACATTTCCCAGAGAGTTACAAATTGGTGCTAGGTTGGGTGCGGTGGCACCTATCTGTAATCCCAGCACTTTGGGAGGCCAAGGCAGGCGGATCACCTGAGGTCAGGAGTTCCAGACCAGCCTGACCAACATGGAGAAACCCCATCTCTACTAAAAATACAAAATTAGTCACGCGTGATGGCACATGCCTGTAATCCCAGCTACTTGGGAGGCTGAGGCAGGAGAATCGCTTGAACCCAGGAGGCAGAGGTTGTGGTAAGCTGAGAATGCGCCACTGCACTCCAGCTTGGGCAACGAGTAAAACTCCATCTCCAAAAAAAAAAAAAAAAGAAAGAAAAGGAAAGAAAAAAAGGTGGGGGAGGGATGGCAGGAGAGGGCAGAGGGAGGGAAAAGCAAGCAAGCAAGAAAATTGGTGTTAAGTGGGCCAGATACAGTGGCTCAATCCTGTAATCCCAGCACTTTGGGAGGCCACGGCAGGCAGATCCCTTGAATGCAGGAGTTCGAGACCAGCCCAGGCAACACAGCAAGACCGTCTCTATAAAAAGTATATTAAAAAAGAAACTGGGACAGGCACAGTGGCTCACACCTGTAATCTCAGCACTTTGGAAGGTCAAGGTGGGTGGATCATGAGGTCAGGAGATCGAGACCATTCTGGCCAACATGGTGAAACCCCGACTCTACTAAAAATACAAAAATTAGCTGGGCGTGGTGGCTTTTGTCTATAATCCTAGCTACTTGGGAGGTTGAGGCATGAGAATCGCTTGAACCCAGGAGGTGGAGGTTGCAGTGAGCCAAGATCACACCACTGCACTCCAGCCTGGGGACAGAGCAAGACTCTGTCTCAACAGAAAAACAAAAAATGAAATTGGTGCTAGGTCTGAGGTACAGTGACTTTCTACTGTGTCACTTCGAGTTTTGAGCAAAGCACAGATTACCAGCACCATTATGTGCCCACCCCGGTTTCTGGTCCTCTCTAAAAGTATGGCTCTTAACCATAGTCTCCAGCAAAGCTTACTAAGACTATGCCTTTTATGATTAGTTATTGTACATAATAAATAAGCAGGGAAAGAGGATTCATAAAATGCTGAAAGTTGAAAGTCATGATCGACAACTACTCTTTCTTATTAACCCAATTCCAGGAGTGAGGTGGAAAATATTACCTCTTCTTTTTTATAGGGAGCTTCCAGCATGGCCTCAATCACTATATCAAAGTCATCAGATGCCATCCTGTCAGATCTGGGGAGAGGATATTAATATGTAAGACCCTGTTTTATATTTTTCCTCCCTTTCCAGCACCACACATTTCTTTTCCCCTCCAAGAAGAAGACTTCAGGATATACAGATTTCAGTTCTGTTTCTTGAACTGCGGAGAAACCTTACCAGCTGTCACTTACTCTTAGGTTTATTTTTACACCCTATAGATCTGAACTAGTTCTGCTTTGTGGCTTGGAATAGTCAAAGATAGGCCAGGCGCGGTGGCTCACACCTGTAATCCCAGCACTTTGGGAGGCCAAGGTAAGCAGATCACCTGAGGTCAGGAGTTTGAGACCAGCCTGGCCAACATGGCGAAAATCTGTCTCTATCAAAAATATAAAAAGTAGCTGGGTGTGGTGGCACATGCCTATAATCCCAGCTACTCAGGAGGCTGATGCAGGAGAATCACTTGAACCCAAAAGGTGGAGGTTGCAGTGAGCCAAGATCGTGCCACTGTACTCCAGCCTGGGCAGCAGTGTTTGACCCTGTCTCAAAAACAAAACAAACAAAAACACAAAAAGAATACAAAAAAAAAAAAAAAAGTCAAGGATATAGAAGGAAACAACACCTAGGAAGAAACAAAATACCTATCCTGTTCTATGAAGAGAAAATGATGGTAGTCAAAACTACTGTTCACTACAAAATGGATATTAGGTCTCCACTCTATTGTTCAAAATTCTGAATAAATACCTGGTTTAAACTTAAATAATAAAAATAGGCCTGGCTGCTACAGATGTGAGAAAAATATAAAAAGAAAAAATTAAAAAAAAAGGCACATTATTTCCAATAAAAAGGTAAAGAGGCAAGACTAAAAATCAGAAGCAAGTCAAAGCAACACCAAAATGCAGATTTGCCCTAAGGTCTTCCTCTCTGCATACCCCGAACACCAATAATTAGGGCCTTATCCCTAAGCATTTTCTACCTAATATCAACTATAGTTTAGGTAACTCAGAAATATGATGATTAAGACAGGCTCGACCAACCCCATTTTGAAACCTTTCTCTGGTAGGCAAGGTAAAATGTGCCTCCCCGAAGCTCTCACATCTAGAAACTGCCTTTCCCCAGGCTGTCTACCACCAGTTTGTCAAATAAGAAAAACAGAAAATCCAAATAAAACCAACAGGATAAATTATTCAAATGTTATTGGTCTGGAATTATCAACCCACACATGGATGAATCTCAAAATAATTACACGGAGTGACAGAAACCAGCCCCCCACAACCCCCCCCCAAAAGTGCACAATGAACAATTCCATTTATATAAAATTCTAAAAAACGCAAACTAGATCAGGTGCGGTGGCTCACGCCTGTAATCCCAGCACTTTGGGAGACCGAGGCGGGTGGATCACGAGGTCAAGAGATCCTGGCCAACATGGTGAAACCCTGTCTCTACTAAAAATACAAAAATTAGCTGGGCATGGTGGTGTGCACCTGTAGACCCAGCTACTCAGGAGGCTGAGGCAGGAGTATCGTTTGAACCCGGGTGGCAGAGGTTGTAGTTAGCCGAGATCATGCCACTGCACTCCAGCCTGGAGACAAAGCGAGAGTCAGTCTCCAAAATGAAAAGCAAACTAATCACTGTATCAACTATATCAAAGAAAGCAGAAAGCAGAACAATGGTTGCCTAGGGATAGGAGTGAGAGGAAGGACTGGGAGAAAAGGATTTTAAAAGGGCACAAGAAAAACTTTGGGGCCAATTTTGGGGCCAGGAGTTGTGGCTCACACCTGTAATCCCAGCTACTGTGGGAGGCCAAGACACATGGATCATCTGAGTTTAGGAGTTCAAGACCAACCTGACCAATATGGTGAAACCTCATCTTTACTAAAAATACAAAAATTAAGGCTGGGTGCGGTCATGAGGTCAGGAGTTTGAGAGCAGCCTGGCCAATATGGTTAAACCCCATCTCTATTAAAAATACAAAAAATTAGCCAGGTGTGGTGGCATGCACCTGTAGTCCCAGCTACTTGGGAGGCTGAAGCATAAGAACTGCTTGAACCCGGGAGGTGGAGGTTGCAATGAGCCAAGAACGCACCACTGCGCTCCAGCCTGGGTGACAGAACGAGATTCTATCTCAAAAAAAAAAAAAAAACACAAAAACACAAAAATTAGCCAAGCGTGGTGGCACATGCCTGTAATCCCTGCCACCTGGGAGGCTAAGACAGGAGAATTGCTTGAACCCAGGAAGCGGAAGTTGCAGCCAGCTGAGATCGCACCATTGCACTTCAGGCTGGGTGACAGACCAAGACGCTGTCTCTAAAAAAAAAAAAAAAAAAAAAAAAATTGCCGGGCATGGAGGCTCACACCTGTAATCCCAGCACTTTGGGAGGCCAAGGTAGGTGCATCATGAGGTCAAGAGATCAAGACCACCCTGGCCAACGTGGTAAAACCCTGTCTCTACTAAAAATACAAAAATTAGCTGGGTGTGGTGGCACGCACCTGTAGTCCCAGCTACTGGGGAGGCTGAGGCAGGGGAATCGCTTGAACCCAGGAGACAGAGGTTGCAGTGAGCCAAGATTGCGCCACTGCACTCCAGCCTGGCGACAGAGCGAGACTCCGTCTCAAAAAAAACAAAAAAAAACAAAAAAAACAAATTAGCCGGGTGTGGTGGCAAGCGCCTGTAATCCCAGCTACTCAGGAGGCTGAAGCACAAGAACTGCTTGAACCCAGAGGGCACAGGTTGCAGTGAGCCGAGATCATGCCATTGTACTCCAGCCTGGATGACAAGCAAGACTGTCTCAAAAAAACAAAAACAAACAAATCTTTGGGAGTCACGGTTTCACGGGTGTTTAATATATCAAAACGTATGAAAGTGTACACTTTAATGTATACAGTTTGTGTGCCCGTTAAATGTACATCATGCTTTTTAAAAAAAACCCCAAAACCTGAGGAATTTGTATGCAAGGAGGCTATCATAATCAGACTTTTTCATAACTGTAAGAACTTTGTTGGCCAGGCATGGTGGCTCATCCTGTAATCCCAGTACTTTGGGAGGCCGAGGCAGGTGGATCACCTGAGGTCAGGAGTTCAATACCAGCCTGACCGATATGGTGAAACCCCATCCCTACTAAAGATACAAAAATTAGCCAGGCGTGGTGGCGGGCACCTGTAGTCCCAACTACTCAAGAGGCTAAAACAGGAGAATCGCTTGAACCTGGGAGGCGGAGGTTGCAGTGAGCTGAGATCACACCACTGCATTCCAGCCTGGGCGACAGAGTAAGACTCCATCTCAAAAAAAAAAAAAAAAAGGAACTTCGTCCTTTTTAAAGCAGCTAATGCACTATGCAACACTGCTGCCCTGGCTGCCCTAAGAGTCCATATCCTATTTTGACAACTTAGTAAGTGTAATCATTACAACTATGATTCTATGATTTACAGTACCTACAACTGCTAGACACTGTGCTAAGCATGTTATGGAGAGAGAAGATTCTTAAGAAAAAAATTACTTGGAGTCAAATTTAAGGCTTAATATGGAAATCAAACCCAAATCAAATCGGTATACATAAAAACCAGTGAACTCAATTTCTTTTTTTTTTTTTTTTGAGATGGAGTTTTGCTCTTGTTGCCCAGGCTGGAGTGCAATGGCACGATCTCGGCTCACTGCAACCTCTGCCTCCCAGGTTCAAGCAACTCTCCTGTCTCAGCCTCCCGAGTAGCTGGGATTACAGGCATATGCCACCATGTCCAGCTAATTTTGTATTTTTAGTAGAGACCAGGTTTCTCCGTATTGGTCAGGCTGGTCTCGAACTCTCGACCTCAGGTGATCTGACCACCTTGCCCTCCCAAAGTGCTGGAATTACAGGCATGAGCCCTACACTCGGCCTTTTTTTTTCTTTTTGAGAGGGAGTCTCACTCTGTTGCCCAGGCTGGAGTGCAGTGGCATGATCTCAGCTCACTGCAACCTCTGCCTCCCAGGTTCAAGCGATTCTCCTGTCTCAGCCTCCCAAATAGCTGGGATTACAGGTATGTGCCACCACGTCCGGCTAATTTTGTATTTTTAGTAGAGTCCAGATTCTCCATGTTGGCCAGGTTGGTCTGGAACTCCGGACCTGAGGTGATCCACCCACCTCGCCCTCCCAAAGTGTCAGAATTACGGGCGGGCGTGAGTCAATGTGTCCGGGCTTTTTTTTTTTTTTTTTTTTGAGAGGGAGTCTCACTCTGTTGCCCATACTGGAGTGCAATGGCATGATCTCGGCTCACGCCAACCTCTGCCTCCCAGGTTCAAGCGATTCTCCTGCCTCAGGCTCCTGAGTAGCTGGGATTACAGGTGCCCGCCACTATGTGCCCACTAATTTTTGCATTTTTAGTAGAGACGGAGTTTCATCATGTTGGCCAGGCTGGTCTCAAACTCCTGACCTCAGGTGATCCACCTGCCTCAGCCTCCCAGTGCTGGGATTACAGGCATGGGCCACTGTGCCCAGCCTTCTACTTTTTGTAATAACACTTTATATTTATTTAGCAATCAAATGTAACAAATGCTGCAGACAGGTAATATATGATTCATACCCAAATTTTTTAAGACTAAAGTTTTTTGAACTGCTAAAAGTCATACATAGCTCAAGGGCTGGGCAGAGGGGGTGGCTCACACCTGCAATCTCAGCACTTTGGGAGGCTAAGGCTGGAGAATGGCTTGAGGCCAGGTCAAAATCAGCCTGGGCAACACAGTGAGGCCCCATTTTTACAAAAAATATAAAAATTAGCTGGGCACGGTGGTGCGTGCCTGTAGTCCCAACTACTCGAGAGCCTGAAATGGAAGGATTGCTTGAACCCAGGAAGTTGAGGCTGCAGTGAACTGTGATCATGCCACTGCAATCCAACCTATGCAGCAGATTGAGATTCTGTCTCAATCTCCAAAACAGAAAAGGTCACACAGCTCAAATGGAGGAACTAATTTTTTTTTTTGAGACAGGGTTTCAGTATGTTGCCCAAGCTGGAGTGTAGTGTTGCCATCTCAGCTCACTGTAACCTCTGCCTCTCTAGCTCAAGCAGTCCTCTAACCTCAGCCTCCCAAGTTGCTGGGACCACACGTGTGCACTACCATACCAGGCTAACTTCTCATATTTTGGGGGGTTTTTTGGGTAGAGACATGGTCTCACTATGTTTCCCAGGCTGGTCTCAAACTCCTGGACTCAAGAGATCCACCCACCTTAGCCTCCCAAAATGCTGGGATTACATCCGGCCAGAGGAGCTAATTCTTGATCAGAAAGGTTTTCTGACTTCAAATCTAACGTTATATCTATTATATCATGTTACTTCTCATATGGTTTGTAATTAACTTTAAAGGAAAAAAAAAAGGACACCGTGGAGTATACCAAGATATCTACTTTTAAATATATACTCACTGAACATGAATGTTCTTCTGATAGGTTTTTCAAAATAATCAGTCCCATTAGCTAAACCTCACTGTGAGTCTCCTATATCTGAGGCATGTACAGTGTATGCTTAAAAGTATTAGGCTAATATACACTATCTTGTTCACTACGGGAAAATGGGTCTAAAAAGAAAAGTTTTTTTTTTTTTTTGAGACAGAGTTTCACTCTTGTTGCCCAGGCTGGAGTGCAATGGTTCAATCTCGGCTCACTGAAACCTCTACCTCCCAGGTTAAAGCAATTCTCCTGTCTTAGCCTCCTGAGTAGCTGGGATTACAGGCATGCACCACCACACCCGGTTAATGTATTTTTAGTAGAGACGGGGTTGCTCCATGTTGGTCAGGCTGGTCTCGAACTCCTGACCTCAGGTGATCCGCCTGCCTCAGCCTCCCAAAGTGCTGGGATTACAGGCATGAGCCACCGAGCCCGGCTTAAAAAGAAAAGTTTTTGATACTCAAGCTGTTTCAGTCATTTTGGCTGCCAAGTCTACACAAATTTTCTGTTATAAACTATTTTTTACAATCTGCCTTTTCCCCTCCAAATGAAATGCTTGATTTCAAGAACTGCTCATTGTTGAGTGCTAATGCAGGGTAAGGAACAACTTAACACACACACTAAAACTTTCACTTAAGTTTACAAGCCTCCACAAATAAATCTCTATGTAAAAAGTTTTCACTCAGAAACAAATACATTTATTTAAGCAGACATATACAATGCAATATTTTGAAACTTGCAATCTCACTGGGTTTAGTGTCTTTCTAGAAGTCCTAAAAGCAATAAGGTAGCAAACACTATTCATTTTCAGGCTGGCAGTTTTTTCCTTTTTTTTTTTTTTTTTTTGTATTTTTAGTAGAGACTGGGTTTCACCATGTTAGCCAGGATGGTCTCGATCTCCTGACCTCGTGATCCGCCTGTCTCGGCCTCCCAAAGTGCTGGGATTACAGGCATGAGCCACCGCGCCCGGCCCAGGCTGGTAGTTTTCAAACTCTCTCTTCATGTCCCAACTTATGGGTCAAGGTCCACTCAATCTCATCCACATACAGAATATCGTGTTTTCTTCCATCCTGCTCCAAAAACAGCATTAGAGACCCACAATCACGTCAGTTTCCTAGACCTCATCACAGCACAAGCCAGCAGGTAGACTCCACTGCTAAAGGAGTAGAGAGAACCACTGTCAGACCAATTCGGGAAGAATTCACGAAAAGGTGGAGCCCCAAGGGTGACGGTAGCGCCGTCTCTTGGGTCTGATCACTGAGGTGAGCACAAACACCTACAAACTGAAGGCAGTTTAATAAAAGAGGAACAAGGAGACAAATAAAAACTACTTGAAGGACTGCCCACCCCATGTCGTGTAGCTTTAAAAAATGGTCCTATAAGCCGGGCGCGGTGGCTCACGCCTGTAATCTCAGCACTTTGGAAGGCCGAGGCGGGCGGATCACCTGAGGTCAGGAGTTCGAGGTCAGCCTGGCTAACATGGCGAAACCCCATCTCTATTAAAAATACAAAAACTAGCCGGGCATTGTGGCGAGCGCCTGTAATCCCAGCTACTCGGGAGGCTGAGGCAGGGGAATCGCTTGAACCCGGAAGACAGAGGCTGCAGTGAGCCGAGATCGCGCCATTCCACACCCCAGCCTGGGTGACAAAGCGAGACTTCGTCTCAAAAAAAAAAAAAAAAGGTCCTATAGGTAACCAACTGGCACAATCTCTGCGGGAGCCAGTGTCCCAGAGCTCAATCCTCATGTGTGGCCTCATCATACGCCTACTGGAATGAGTGCTTGAAAAAGTTAAAAGGGAAAAGCCCATAAAGGTCAACATAGTGAACATGAATCTTCGACAGACTAGAGATTGAGGAAGAAAGCTCAATTCCCTTCTCTCTCTCTGAATAGTGGTGCGAGTGGCTGAAACTGATGATGTGTGTCCTCTCAGGCCGCGGAGGGTCGATGCTCCCTTTCCAGTGTGGGCGACCCTAAGTGTCACGGCTGCAGGGACCCAGAAAGAAAAATCACAGAATTCTAGAAACTGCATCTTTATCGGTGCAGGATACAGCCACGAGAGTGCCCACCTCTAAAGTCGTGCCAGTGGGCTACATTTAAGTAGCTAACACTTCAAGGTCAAAACAAAGGTTTTTTTTAACGTTAAAAGTTCCCCTGAATCTCTTCGTGACGCTATTTTCTGCCCGTGACGTCAGGGGGAGGCGCCGTGCAGCAACGTCACGCATTGGTGACGTCTGGTGGGGACCAGGTTTTGGGGTTTCTCACCAGTTCCGGTTCCCCGCAGGGGGGTCCCGGTTCTCTCCGTTCCTTTCGGTATGTTGTGGGGAGTGAAGCTCGGATATTTCCTAGAGTCTAGGCAAGAAAAGCAGCGATGCAGGTAGAGCTGCTCTTCTTCCCGCAAAATGGCGGAAGCTCCGCCGTCTTCCAGAAACTTACCCAATCTGCGCATGCGCTAAGACACCCCAGCGTTGGCAGGAACCTCACTGGTTTCACGGCAACCGTCCAAAGTACAGGTTCTCATTGGCTAATGTCCTAAGTATGGGTGGAGCAAACTCAACTGCGTCTTAGCAACCAAGGAGTTCCCATTGATTGGCTAACCTCAGAGACTCCAGAAAATGGAAGCGTCCTTTGGTAGCCGCCCATCACTCTCTCATTGGTTAAATGACTTGCGGAGGGCGGGGAAAACGGGACGGAGAACGGGAGTGAAGGAGCCACCGACCCCACTCCCGGTGTTCAAGTTGACTAGACCAGTGCGATGGGCGGAGCCAACGAGGCACAATTTACATCCTTGGCCGTCCCTACTCGGATTTGCCGAAGGAGTCCTGTCAGTCGTTACGGTTAAGCTTTGTAGAGAACAGCGGCGTTTGTTTCACGTCCGGAGATGGTGAACTCCAAATCCCCGTTCTGAGCCGGCTACCTAAACAACCCTCCCGACCACCTCTCCTGACCTCGCTGCTTGGGACCTGGGAAAAGCAGATCTTGCCACAGACTTGTCTTGGTCCACACTCTGCCCTATCGTCATAGCCTGCTCCCACAGATCATAACTTCCGTTCAAATCAGTGCCCCCACATTTCCCACTGCAAGGGTAAATTTGAAAGTTTCTCAGGTGACTCCTTGGATGTCGCAGTATTGAGTCCTCTAACAGGAAAGAAGGAACTGATGTCCACCCTCACTTTCCAAGGGCCTCCAGGAGCCCCTAGACACTTCTGTGGTCTACTGTAGCTACCAAAAATGTAGCTGGTTGTAACATGGGGAGAGCCAGAGTTGGAGGACCGGACTTCCAATTCTGACTTGGATACTAATATCACATCATTGCACCCATTTCAAATTCCCCCTCTGTAAAATGGAAAATTGGACTAGACCTCTTACGGACTTCAAACTGTAAACCTGTGGTTTTATTCAAAAAAATCGGTAGTTTCTTGCTGGAGATTCCTGGATGGATTCCAGCCTTCCCAAGAGGTAACAAAGGAGAGGTAACCAGTTGCCAGTGCAGTAGCTCAAGAATACAGGAAGAGAAACTGGCTTCACTCACTATTCCATCTTTTCCCAAGGTGGCAAACTCTATGCCTCCTCCCCAGAGAAAAGCCTAACCACAGGTTCTAATGGACAAGAGCTCACTGTAACTGGTCAGAAAGGCCTATATCCAGGAGTACAATAGTCATTGCTCAGCTTCCTAAGTAGGGAATACAACTAGGCCCCTTTAGGTCTTGGATAAGGTAAGAGGACAGATCTGAACATGCCTGGGTCTAAGTGAGGTGTGGGAAAACAGCGGCAGGGGGCGGCAGGGTAGTGCAAGAAAGGGCTATAACTTTATTTGTATTTCCTCTTACACAAAACCATCAAAACAAGAACAGAGAAGGGCTGAACATCTGTTCAAACCCCATGTTCTCAGGGATATTCCAGGGAGCTCTTGAGGCTGAGTGCGTAGCTTCGAATCCAGCACTAATTCCTCACCCCCTGGCCTGAGGTCTTCACAGATTGGTGGCTTGAGCCCTGCAATTAATTATAATCCCTTGCCCACCTTGATGTAAGGCAGGAAAGCAGATTGAAATGCTCCTCTCTGATGGGCAAGGGGAATCACAGCCTATAGATGTACTGCACCTTCTGTACTACAGGAGCAGAACATGAAGCTGCTTCCAAGGCTCTGGACACTTGCACGCAGGGCTAGAGGCCAATGGTATATGAGCGGCCTGTGGGGTTGTGAATAGCAGAACAGACTGGTGCTGTCACAGCCCACTCATACCACACCTTCTTGGAATTGCTGCATCGCCAGAAACGCACACAGATGGTTTGGCCTTCACGTACCGTTATGGGCTGCTGTAAGAAGAAAGACAGGTTCAGGGTGGAGCTAATGAATTATACATGGCAGTGTATTAAGGTAGGTGTGGAGATAAAATGATAAACATGACAAGACTGTCCCAACCCTCATGAAAGTTATTTGAAGCCTATCAGAACGCTGAACAATACGACGCTGAACAAATAATCAAAAGTGTGGTGAGTGCTGTGAACATGTACAGAGTGCTAGAAAAACACCTATGAAAGGGAACACTAACCTAGTCTAGGAGGTCAGAGAAAGTTTATCTCACAATAGAAATGTTTAAAGGAGACCTAGAAGATAGGTTAACGGTGTGAAGAGACAAGCAAAGAGCTCTGCAGGCAAAAGAGAGGCATGAAAGCCTGAGGTAGGAAAGAAGATCGACAATTAGAACCAAAAGAAGGTCCATAAGGCTGAAGCAGTGTAAGCAAGGGGACAGGAGATGCAAAGGCAAGCAAACACTAGATCACATCAAGTCTTACAAGCAATGTTCCAGATTTTGACTTTTATCCTAAAGACAATGGGAAGGCATTGAAAAGTTTTAAGCAAAAAAGAGGTAAGATCAGGCCAGGCGCAGTGGCTCACGCCTGTAATCCCAGCACTTTGGGAGGCTGAGGCGGGTGGATCATGAGGTTGGGAGATCCAGACCATCCTGGCTAACACGGTAAAACCCCATCTCTACTAAAAACACAAAAATTAGCCAGGCATGGTGGCTGGCACCTGTAGTCCCAAGTACCAGGGAGGCTGAGGCAGGAAAATGGCATGAACCGGAGAGGCGGAACTTGCAGAGAGCCGAAATTGCACCACTGCACTCCAGCCTAGGTGACAGAGCGAGACTCTGTCTCTTAAAAAAAAAAGGGGGGGTGGGGGTGGGGGGGAAGAGAGAGATAAGATCAAATTTGAGTTTTTAAAAGATGGCTCTTGCTCAAAGTAGAGGACAGAAGGGTAGCCAGAATAGATGCAGGAAAGCCAGGCAGAAGGCCACTGCAAATACTCCCAACACCTACCACTGGGATCCAAGAGCATATGAAATCAGGAGAACATGAGTCATATAGTCAACTATCTTCCTGGGAGAAGGAAAGAGGCACAACACCAAAGGCAAAAGTTACTCCTTAACCTACGGAGTCTTAAAAGCAGTTCCTACCTTAATAGGGAAGAGGATGGGAAACCATGAGAACATCCCAGGAGAGTGAGTCTCTGGACGGATACCTGTGTGGACAAAATAATGAAAAAACAGAGGTCTCCATGGCTGTGCCTTTTGCCTATGTTGAAGAGGGTCTCTTCTCTAATCACACAAACAAAGATCTCCATTCATTGAGTACTGGGCCCCCCATAAATCTAAATGACACATGTACATATAAGTTGCCCAGGCAGCACACCCTTATACTCTGCCATCCACTGCCTTAGACACTCACTCAGAGTGATGTCCTGATAAAGCACAGTCTCAAAGTAGCCTGCAAAGCCATGCAGTACTGTGTTCACCTCCACGGGAAACTCCAAAGTGCAATAGCGGTTGTTGTCAATCATAGGATCTGTCAGGAAATAATCATGTGGATGACAAGGGGCCAGAAGCTCTAGACAACTTGGTAAAGCATAAGCAAGACCCAGGAAGGGAAGAGTAGATAAGGCAGACTAGGGACAGCAAGGGAAGAAAGCAGGAGGAAGGAAGAAGCCCACACCCCTCTAGTCAGAGGACAGTCATAAAAGAATCTACCTCTGTTGGGATGGCTGAAGGTGAAACAGGGCTGGGGGGCAGAGAGCTGGTGGAAGTTGTGCAGCCGTACCACATAAGGCATCTCGAACTGGGCCTGTCAGAGACAGAGAGAGAGAGTGTTGGGGAAGACAGACAGGAGATACCTACTTCCCCAAGGATTAAAAAAAGTTTTACTTTAGTGCTTCCCCAATCCCTAACTTCTTCGCCTCTTCATCCCCAGCAGAAGAAAATAGCTGATGCAAATACAGAAAAAGAAGAGGACTAAAGAGTACCACTTTCCAGAGAGTGGTTTTTTACCTCAGGGTCACGGTCCTTCTCCCTACAGGCCCGGACTTCATTGTACAGCTTAGAGGAGGAGATGGGAGCCAGGAAGGAAGTGTATTCTCCGGGGATGCTCACACCATCATCTGCACAGCAGGAGAGTCAAATTAGTTCCAGAGGGAGGGAAATGGTATGTCTGTACTAACTGAAGGATCAGAAGGATCAAACCTCCCATGTCAAAACCAACCAACGTTGGCATGGGCATGGAAGAAAGAGACAAATGCATGTTGTCACATTACTAAGCCAGCCTTCCAACTACTGTCACGGATGATTCCACTTCTAGGTTAATTTACACAGATAAAAACTGAAAGAACCCGAGATAGTCTAATCTGGTAGTTCTTAACTTTTGTGGGGTCACAAAGTCCCACAAAAGTTCCTGATGAAAGCTAAGCTCAGGGTACATATGTCAGCTCAAGGAGTCCATTCCCCTCATTCTTTTTTATTTCATTATTATTATTATTTTTTTGAGACGGAGTCTCGCTCTGTTGCCCAGGCTGGAGTGCAGTGGCACAATCTTGGCTCACTGCAACCTTCTCCTCCCGGGTTCAAACGATTCTCGTGCCTCAGCCTCCCAAATAGCTGGGATTACAGGCGTGCACCACCACGCCTGGCTAATTTTTGTATTTTTAGTAGAGACGGGGTTTCGCCACGTTGCCGAGGTTGGTCATGAACTCCTGACCTCCCACCTTGGCCTCCCACAGCACCTGGCCCACTCCCTTCATTTTACAAATATGAACACTGAGGTTTGAAGAGATGACTTCATTTGCTAAGGGCACAGAGGCAGTGGAGCAGTAGCTCTCAAATTCATATGATGTGACCCAGGTCCAACTCACTTTTCCCTAAACCCTGTACCCTCCTCCCAGGTAGATGTCTCATCCATCATCACCCTCCACCTACACCCCAACCTGGGGGCACCTTTTAGGAAGTGCTGGGCTCCATCCAGGCACTCAGGCGACAATTCATTGTCAGCAAATGAGCCCAGAAGCTCGCTGACAATGATGTCTGCTTTCTCTGGAGCCACCCATTCCCTCATGTCTGATGAGACTACGGTCACTTGGCTTCCCCATTCTTCAAACTGCCAGTTCTCTAGCCTGAAACAGAGACAATAAGGTGAGGAGACATGTTAAGGAAATTTGGCAATGGGGACTAACTTCCCAGCAAGCAGGTTGCTACTCACGTCACCACGGCATTTGGGTTTTTCTCCACAGCATACAGCTTTATCCGCCGGTCAGCCTGCTTAGCTGCCCGCAGGGAAGCGTTCACCAGGGGTCCCCGTCCTGCTCCCAGCACCATCAGTACCCTAAGAAAGAAAGGGAAGAGTCAAGCAGACTTGGCATATACAAATGTAGGTATGCAAGTCCCTGGGATTGAGGGGAAAGCACTCACTGGACATTGGTATCCTTCTCCTCTTCTGGTACTCGGTCTAGCAGACATTTATAGATGGCCTGGAGGAGAGAATATCCTATGGTTGTAATCCCAATCTCTCCAGGTCATGCTAGCCCTGTGCTTTCCTCACCCTGCATACCACACAGTACCTGCTGATACTGAGAGTATTTGATGGGGTCCTTTTCAAACACTTCATATGTCTGAGATTCCAGATTGTCCATCAGTGGCTGATGAATGAGGAAAAGGATAAAGTTAGCCAGTTTCTGGCGAAGGACAATGCACTAAAATATCAAAAACTTTCCACTGCTTTCTGAGCTTTAGTAATATTTGGAGGCATATATTCTCAAGATACATTTTCACCCCACCTTCCTACTCTCCGTGCACTCCAGACCCACCTGAAGCGGGGACTGCAGATAGTCTTCATAGCCCTTGGCAAAGAGTTCATAGGCATTAGGTGGAGGACGGTTCTGGCTTAAGTATTCCAAGTACTGAAGGTAGGAGCAGAACTCCTTCTCTGAGTGGTGGTTGGTGCCTGTGATGATGAACTGCACCTCCAACTGTAAGAAAAGTCAGACTATCAGACACAGCCCGCAAACCAAGATTCTGGAATATTATGGTATATGGCCAAAGAGCCCAGTGTAAAATATGGCCCAGATCAACAGCTCTCCTTTTTTTTTTTTTTAACGACGGAGTCTGGCTCTGTTGCCCAGGCTGGAGTGCAATGGCATGATCTTGGCTTACTTGCAATCTCTACCTCCTAGGGTCAAACAATTCTTCTGCCTCAGCCTCCCAAGTAGCTGAGACCAGGTACGTGCCACCATGCTTGGCTAATTTTTGTATGTTTAGTAGAGAAAGGGTTTTACCATGTTGGCCGGGCTGGTCTCAAACTCCTGACCTCAGATGATCCATCTGCCTCAGTCTCCCAAAGTCCTAGGATTACAGGCGTGAGCCACTGTGCCTGGCCCAGACCAACCTGTTCTCTAGCATCTGTTCCAATACCAACAAAGGCAGCATGAGGTTTCAGTAAACTTGTAAAAAGCCCTCTTGGCCGGGCGTGGTGGCCCACGCCTGTAATCCCAATACTTTGGGAGACTGAGGCGGGTGGATCATTTGAGGTCAGGAGTTCAAGACCAGCCTGGCCAACATGGTAAAACCCGTCTCTACTAAAAATACAAAAATTAGTCGGGCAGCAGTGGTGCACGCCTATAATCCCAGCTACTCAGGAGGCTAAAGCAGGAGAATTGCTTAAGCCTGAGAGGCAGAGGTTCTGGTGAGCTGAGTTTGCACTGCTGCACTCCAGTATGGGTGACAGAGTGAGACTCTGTCTCCAAAAAAAAAAAAAAAAAAAAAAAAGGCCCTCTTATGCCATAAAAGTATCATCAACACCCAAAGAGCCTCATGGATCCTTGCTGTAACTTCCTAAATGAAACCTTCTGCAAAGTTCTCATGAGGTTTGGTTTGTTTTGAAAGGTTTCTAGGGCTATTACTGGCATTTATCTTTTTGTTCTCAAGACTCCCAACTTCACTGAAATTGCTCCCCAGAAACCAAAGAAAAAGAGTCAGCCTCACAGGAAAAAATGATCATACACAGGTAAATAAGGCAAGATGTATAGCTGGACCACCTTTAGACCCCTCCTACCACTCACCTTGAGGAGCCGGAAGATAAGCCTCTGGTGCATCTTAGAAAGAACAGGAAATCCCTTCTTATTGGTCAGGAAAATGCTAGTGGGGAGAATGGCTGCTTTGATGGGCTCCCCAAGCCAGCGATCAATGACATGATTAGATGGGAGGTCAGCCCCAATTTCAAGAGCTACATGAGACAAAGAAAAACTGTCAACCACTGCCAGGCAAGAAACCCTTCCTTGCTCCTTTGTGAAAAATCTGTTTACCTCTTTAAGAGAAAGGCAGTCTAAGACAGAGGGTAAGTAGCAAAATTGTATACTATATACAAAATTCCTGAATCTTATTCATGGGAGGTCAGAGAAGCAACACCCATCCCAGGATTCTCATGGACTCACCCACTGCAATCCTCTTACTATAGTCACACAAAGTCCGGAAGTTGTGCCACCTGTTCAGAGTCAAATACAGAAAAGTACAGTCAACTAGATATGGCCGACCAATCACCATAGCTCAAGGAGACCTCCCTACAGGTTTCACCCTGTACTTCCCCTCACCCTATCACAGCAGCAAAGGGAGACATACCACATCCATGTTTTCTCCTCCCCACTGTACTCCTCTGTGTGTGTAGTTGGTGCATTCTCAATTATATCATCTCTCAGGTCCTCTGGTGCCACCAAGGGTACCCGCATCCAGAACTGCACATGAACAGTCACCCTTTTAGAACACTCTTTTGAACTCACTGGCTCCAGAAAGTTTCCCTCAATCAAAAAACTTCATCCAGACCTCATTAATCCCTTTATATGCTTTTCCCAATTTGTGATTTTGTAAGTGAACATGTACCTTATGTATAGATCCTTATGTAAATATCTGCCTTATCTTACGTAAGTTTCCGAAATAATTACATTTGCATGTTTTGAAACTCTCTTCATACCACTTTTAGATGGAGAGGTGTGCAATACTGACCTTTTTTTTGAGACAAGGTCTGGCTCTGTCACCCAGGCTGGAGTGCAGTGGTGCAATCTCAGCTAACTTCAACCTCCGCCTCACAGGTTCAAGTCATCTTCCCACCTCAGCTTCCCAAGTAGCTGGGACTACAGGCGTGTGACACCACACCTAGCTAATCTGTGTTTTTTTGTTTTGGTTTTGGTTTTTGTAGAGACCAAAGTAGAGGGTTTCACCAGGCTTCCCAAGCTGGTCTCGAACTTCTGAGCTCAGCGATCTGCCCACCTCAGCCTCCCAAAGTGCTGGGATTACAGGCATGAGCCACTGTGCCCGGCAATACTGATACTTCAATTCTGCCAAACACACCCTTCACTGAATGGCTAGGCACAAGAAGGTACTTAGCACAATCTGACTACCATGATACGCAGCAGGAAAGGAGCCCCTTAGCTATACCATAGAAGAGTGATGGCCAGTGTGGATGTGGTTGGTCAAAACTCTGGCCAAGTTGGTGTTATCTTCCTGATTAAGGGGCAGCAGGAAGGCTGGAAGACCCAAATATGCACCAAAATTCAGCTCCTGTAACATGGCCTGGAATGGAGATGAAAAGGAAAAGGTTGAGCTAACAAGCAAATAGCTTTCTTTTCTTTTCTTTTTTTTTTTTTGAGACAAAGTCTCACTCTGTCACCCAGGGGTTGGAGTACAGTGGCACAATCTCCACTCATCTGCAGCCTCAACCTTCCCAAGCTCAACTGATCCTCCCACCTCAGCCTCCTGAGTAACTGGGACCACAGGAATGCGCCACCATGCCTGGCTAATTTTTGTGTATTTTATAGAGATGGGGTTTCACTATGCTGCCCAGGCTGGTCTCAAACTCCTGAGCTCCAGTGATCCTACAACCTCAGCCTCCCAAAGTGATAGGATCATAGGTGTGCACCATGGGGTCCAGCCTAATAGCTTTAATTTCATTGTATCAGTTGATTTACCAAGTTATTGGGGGTGGGAGGGGACCACTCTCCCTACCCAGCTTGGTTAGAAAGATCCAGCAGAGAAGTCAAAGAGTCTTACCGCCTCGGAGTTCCTGCGAATCTTCTCCACTTTTGAGTCTGGACGAATCCATGGAGAAAGCTTTCCCACAATTAGCGTATTCCAGTCTGCACTCCCCCACCCAAGAAAGACAAATACTGAATAAGGTTCAGCACTTGTTCAATTTTTAGTTTTGGGAATCGAGAGTAGAAATGAGAGACAAAGGTTTTTTCTACATAGACATGGGATAGCCTGATGAAGAATAGAGAAGCAAGGAGAAAACAAATTATCTATATCCCAGGGACTAACAAATATATCCAAGTCAGAAAAGGAGAAGAATCAGGGCCCCGATAAAGCAGAAGTTGTTATTGCCTCTAATAATTAAGGGGCATATGGGATGGTCCCTACCCCTTCCTGACAGCAGTAGGTCTGATCGTGTCTGGGGGCCGGGCCGATTCTTAGCAGGTTCCTGAATGAACTCCCTCTTGAAACGCGGATGGAAGACAGGCATGCAGAGGAAATCAAACCTACAACCGCGACAGACCCAGAATCATGTAAAGAGAGCAGCAGTGCCAGAAAGCCAAGCAAATGGATTTAGGCTATTTTGATTTTGCACAGCCCTTTCAGCTGCCATCAGTTCACCCTACTAGGCTGCTGAGTTCAGACCACCTTGGGGGATATCTCTGCTGTACTGTGCCTCAATTTCTCCCCAAAACACAGCCATGGGAAATATGAGTAAGGAGAAAACGATGGAAATCTACAAGTAGAATTTTTTTCTCCTCAGGTGTCACTATGTTTCCAAGACCATCACATCCAGATTTGCCCCAGTTCTGCCCATGCCTCCCCCGTCAAGATTAGCCTCTTCTCTCCACTGCCCCCTAACACCTCCTCCCACTCCCAGACAATCATCGCGACCTCCAGAGCCCTTTAGAGTTTACTCAACAACTCTCCCAACTTTGGGACTCAGTGACCACAGGCTCCCCACAAGTTCTTTTCCTCACGTTACTGGGTCCAAGGCTTCTCCCCTCCAAAGAGTAATAGTCTCTCCCCTCCTCATCCTAGCCGACCCCCTCACCCCAGTTTCTCTGGGATGACTAGTCTGCCCTTCTCCGTCCCCGAGTTCAGACCCCGCATTCCGCTCGTGGAGGTCCGGCCCTCACCCCTGCTTGGCCACAGCCCCTAGTGTGTCAGCTATTTCGGGGACGCAATTCAGGTCCCTCCCGCTGGACACGCGGCTCCCACCAGCACCCCCGACCGCCATCGCCGCCATCTTTTTCCTCGCGCTGTCCACGCCGGGATTCCTTGATACTAGTAGCCAATCACAAAGCCAAACTAGAGACCCACAAGGCGGGACGAGTCGCCTTAACAACCAGAGCGTCTGCCACAGCTCCCGAACGGGAGGGATGGGGAGTGGCTTTTCCCGCCAATCCGCGGGCTGCGCAGTGGCGTACGGCGTGGCTCCTGAAGATCCACCAATCTCAGAGTCTGGTTCCTGACGAACTTCAATCTCCCAGAATGCTTAGTGTAGCTGCAGAACTCCGTTGAGAGACTACACCGCCCATGAAACCCTGCAGTACAACTTTGAAGGAGCATGATGGAGGAAAGTACTTTCGTCTCAGGGCCAGTGGCGCAATGGATAACGCGTCTGACTACGGATCAGAAGATTCCAGGTTCGACTCCTGGCTGGCTCGGTGGGGCTCCTCACGATTTTAGTTCATGAGCATTTTCTGATTTTCCTTACTTTTCGTCGTTTGAAGCTTCTTTATTATCTTAACGCTTTCATTTTCGGGTCCTAAATTGGTTGGGTTCTGCAGCCATCTAATGTCAGCTTTTCCCGTAACTACCTTCAAAAGTGTTTTCCTTGTGTCACTATTTACGTCCATATGAACATTGAGAAAACAGGGTTAATGGCTGGTGCTATTAAAATGCGCTTTGTCACCTTATTATGTTACATATTAAAATAAACTGCTAACTCAGCTACTACTTCCTAGTGATTTGTGTTTTGTGTTTCAAACACAAAAGGTGTGAATAAACGCCTAAACACACACACACACTTCAAGATAGAGAAAAGGAATTCATTAATTACAGTGGGCAGCAGTCATGAAATTGGCTGGCGTGGAGGCCAGAGAGAATCTACATTTTCCCATGTCAATAGCTGCTAGAGAGATGGAAAGAAAGGAAGCAAGGAAAGACACAGGGAGGGAAATGGGAACTTCTGAAGGCAGGGGGCCCACTGGTGTTGAGGGCTCGGCAACAAGGATGGAGAGGAGAACACGATACAAGAGGCCCCACGCAGGCGCCGCTGGCAGAACTTAGGGACCGACTGGCAGGGAGTCCTGAGAAAGCAGTCAGGGGTGATGCCTAGGATTCTGTCCATGCAGTGAGAGAGAAATGCAAGAGCGTTTGGGAAATCAGGGTTTGGGTTTATTCATGCTGAATTGAACGTCTAGGGGGCGCTGTGTAATAGAAAGTTGGATGAACAGTGATCTGAACCAGATGAGATGGAGGTCGCCAGAAGAAAGAACTGAGGTCATGAGACTGAGATCACCATAGCTCGTTGGGGACAGAGCCATAGGAAATACGAAAAGAGTGTGGGGTAGGATAAATTCTGGGGAACCCTGGGTGCAATGCAAGTGCCCCAGAAGAATGAAAGCTGGAAAACTCACCAGGCGTGGTGGCTCACGCCTGTAATCCCAGCACTTTGGGAGGTGGAGGTGGGTGCACTTCCTGAGGTCAGGAGTTCGAGACCAGCCTGGGCAACATGGCAAAACCCCCGTCCCTACTAAAAATACCAAAGGCGTGATAGCAGGCACCTGTAATCCCAGCTACTCGGGAGGCCGATGATCTCAGTTCACTGCAACCTCTACCTTCCGGGTTCAAGCAATTGTCCTGCCTCAACCTCCCAAGTAGTTGGGACCACAGGTGTGTACCACTACACCTGACTAATTTTTGTATTTTTAGTAGAGATGGGGTTTCACCATGTTGGCCAGGCTAGTTTCAAACTCCTGACCTCAGGTGATTCACCCACCTCAGCCTCCCAAAGTGCTGGGATTACAGGTGTCAGTCATGACGCCCAGCCTTCACCAGCATTTTAAGAGGTAAAAGAAAGAGTTGTTGAGGAGGTCTACTTGTTCTCTGCCCTAGCTGTGCCCAACCAAACTCTACATTCACGGAAGACTTGTTAGACGTTTTTTTTCTTTAGAAGCTAATTGTCTAGATTGTGGACCATCTGTGCTCCTGGCATCTCGCTCCTGATGTCAAACTGGTAGCTGCTCTGTTGGTTGTTAACTAACCCATCATGGGTGAGAGGGAGAGAGGATACTCTATAAAACAATAATGTCAGTTTTGCCATCAGTTAAAATAATTTTCTAAAGGATTCATGTAAAAAGAGCCTAGAATTTCTGACTAACCCTAAAGTAAGTTTACATGGGCTGAATTTCTTTGGTCTGTGTTGTCTTTGTCTTTTCATTCCAAACGGCCTTAGCATTGTGGCTAGCATCATGCTGAACACTTCTCAGTAACTCCAAACCACGTTGCTCTCAGGCTTTCCTGTAGCACTTTCCTATGCCATAAAAAACAGCATGTAACTGTGGGTCTGTCTACGTGAGTTGTAGAGGAGCAAGAAGGGAAGGAATGAAAAGAAATAGAGCACCTTGAACAGGTCTTGTCCCTAGGTGCTAAGTCAAAGTTGGTGAAGTCTACATTATGCTCTGCTTTGCTCTGCCCTGCATGCTGAGCTTTTGGGCTCAGAAACATGTGAATCACTGTTATACTATGGGGCTTTTGCCTTGGCTGAGATGAAGATAGGGAAATGGTGGGACAGAAGGGCAAATACCCTGGGTGAAAATAATGTTACTGTCTCCAACAGGAGCCAGTGACCACCAGGACGGAGCACTGGAGACTTTTTGGAGGAAAGGGGTCCCCATTCCCAGATAATGCTCCCACTTATCCCCCAGCTTTCTTCACTTTCAGGCCCAATTGTTCCACCTTATCTTGTTCTTTTGTCCTTGTTTAAACACCTCTAGCCCATTGGAAACCTCTTTTCATCTTCTATTGTTCTCCCCTACTCCCTCAGTGCTTGCCTCCCTCCCCAGGCCCACCTTCAGTCACCTCTGTGCCTGCCCAGCCAGCCACACTCTTCAACACCAAAATAATGGCCTGTTTGACCCTCCTACTGCTCCAAATTGCTTTTTCACAATCAAGGCTGTCTTCTAGTTATAAAAGTGGCAGAGTTACTGAGGCAAAATAATCTGTGCAGATTTGCATTCTCTTTTTTGTCATCTCTATTATACAGTGTTTATCTGTCAAAATGAATAGAAAGCAGTAACTCTTCTGAACATAGAAAAAGATGGAAAACTACCCAATTTATTTATGAAGACAGAACACATCTAATATCAAAATCTGTCAGAAATAACACTCCCAAAAAAGCTATAGACCCTCACTTATGGATATAAATGTAAGATTCCTAAAATATTTAGAATTAATAAATAAAACTTAACAGTATGTTAATATAGTAATTATATAACACAACCAATTAGGGTTTATACCAATAATTAACACAAAGGTATTAGCAAATTTCTTTATAGAATAGGTCAAAAATAAACCAAACAAAAAATATGACCGGGTGCGGTGGCTCAAGCCTGTAATCCCAGCACTTTGGGAGGCCGAGACGGGCGGATCACGAGGTCAGGAGATCGAGACCATCCTGGCTAACACGGTGAAACCCCGTCTCTACTAAAAAATACAAAAAACTAGCCAGGCGAGGTGGCGGGCGCCTGTAGTCCCAGCTACTCCGGAGGCTGAGGCAGGAGAATGGCGTAAACCCAGGAGGCGGAGCTTGCAGTGAGCTGAGATCCGGCCACTGCACTCCAGCCTGGGCAGCAGAGCGAGACTCTGTCGCAAAAAAAAAAAAAAAATTGACAGTTGTTAATTGTCAAATAAGAGAACACAGTACGTTAACTGCATTTTCTATAAGTATTCTTTTTTTTTTTGAGTATGAGTATGGCCTGCTAAACCAGATAGCAAGAGGTTAAAGCCCTGTTCATTCATTTACTAGGACTGTGAACCTAGCCCTCTGGCCTCAGTTTTCTCATCCACAAAATGGGAATGTAAATAATAGCTCCTATAAAGTTATTATGAGTATTAAATTAGTTAACAGAGTAAAGCATTTCGAAGCTACCCTGCACATAGTAAACCTTCAATACATATTAGCTATTTTGATTATTATTTTCTCCATTCACAGTGGTAACAGTAACACTACTATAAAATATTTATCTTTACTGAAAAATGTGAGAAACTGACATAAAGAAAATTATAGGCTGGTTACAGTGGCTTATGCTTATAATCCCAACACTTTGGGAGGCCGAGGCAGGAAGATTGCTTGAGCCTAGGAGTTCAAGGCCAGCCTAGGCAACATAGCAATACCCCATCTCTGCAAAACATTTTTTTAAATTAGCTGGGCGTTAGCCTGTCCAACGTGGTGAAAACCCGTCTCTACTAAAAATACAAAAATTAGCCGAGTGTGATGGCACATGCCTATAATCCCAGCTACTCAGGAGGCTAAGGCGGGAGAATCCCTTGAGCCTTTTAGGTAGAGATTACCGTTGAGCCGAGATCGTGCCACTGCACTCCAGTCTGGGCGATAGAGTGAGACCCTGTCTCAAAAAAAAAAATTAGCAGCCAGGCATAGTGGCTCACGCTTGTAATCCCAGCACTTTGGGAGGCCAAGGTGGGTGGATCACCTGAGGAGTTCGAGACCAGCCTGGCCAACATGGTGAAAGCCTGTCTCTACTGAAAATAAAAAAATTAGCTGGGCGTGGTGGCGGGCACTATAATCCCAGCCACTCAGGAGGCTGAGGCAGGATAATTGCTTGAACCAGGCAGGCAGTGGTTGCAGTGAGCCAAGATCGGGCCATTGCTCTCCAGCCTGGGCAACAAGAACAAAACTCCGTCTCAAAAAAAAAAAAAGAGCTGAGCGTGGTGCCACACACCTGTAGTCCCAGCTACCCAAGAGGCTGAGGTGGGAGGATTGCTTGAGCCCGGGAGGTTGAGTCTGCAGTGAGCTGTGATCAAACCACTGCATTCTATCCTGTGACAGAGCAAGACCCTGTCTATCAAAAAGAAAAAAAATTTTGCTGAAAGATATAATAGACTAAAAAAAATGGAGAAACAAGCCATAATCTTAGAAAATAACGAATCTTAGGCCAGGCCCAGTGGCTCATGCCTGTAATCCCAGCACTTTGGGAGGCCGAGGCGGGTGGATCACCTGAGGTCGGGAGTTCGAGACCAGCCATGACCAACATGGAGAAACCCCGTCTCTACCAAAAATACAAAAAATTAGCTGGGCCTGGTGGCACATGCCTATAATCCCAGCTACTAGGGAGGCTGAGGCAGGAGAATTGTTTGAACCTGGGAGGCGGAGGTTGCAGTTAGCCGAGATCGTGCCATTGCACTCCAGCCTGGGCAACAAGAGTGAAACTCCACCTCAAAAAACAAAAAAAGAAAAGAAAAGAACGAATCTTACAAAGATGTAAATTCTTACCAAATTAATTTCTCACTTTTACAACATTCAATCACAATTCTTTTTTTTTTTTGAGACAGAGCCTTGCTCTGCCACCCAGGCTGGAGTGCAGTGGCCGGATTTCAGCTCACTGCACGCTCTGCCTCCCGGGTTTATGCCATTCTCCTGCCTCAGCCTTCTGAGTAGCTGGGACTACAGGCGCCCGCCACCTTGCCCGGCTAGTTTTTTGCATTTTTTAGTAGAGACGGGGTTTCACCATGTTAGCCAGGATGGTCTCGATCTCCTGACCTCGTGATCCGCCCGTCTCGGCCTCCCAAAGTGCTGGGATTACAGGCTTGAGCCACCGTGCCCGGCCTCAATCACAATTCTAATGGAATCTTTTGTTACTTGATAAAATAATTCTACTGTTCATCTGCAATAAAAATCAGACAAGAAAAGCAAAGAAACCTCAAAAAGAAAGGAGAAAGGGGCCGGGAGTGGTGGCTTTTTTTTTTTTTTTTTTTTTTTTTTTTTGAGACACCTCCACCTCTCAGGCTCAAGTGATTCTCCTGCCTCAGACTCCCAAATAGCTGGGATTACAGGCACAGGCCACTACCACCTGGCTAACTTTGTATTTTCAGTAGAGATGGGGTTTCACCATACTGGCCAGGTTGGTGTTGAACTCCTGACCTCAAATGATCCGCCTGCCTTGGCCTCCCAAAGTGCTGGGATTACAGGCGTGAGTCACCACACTTGGCCTCAATGAAATCTTCAGCAGCCATTAAAATCAGTGTTATCAAAGAAAATATAGTAACATGGAGAAAGGCTTATGACATGCCATTAAGAGACACGCATTACAAATTTTACACACAGAATGACCTCAACTATGTGGAAAAACTGTATTTTCCAAATGTTCTGTACAAGCATGTTTATATTACATGTAAAATATTTTTTAAAATACGTATAAAACTTGTTACCTTGGCCGGGCGCAGTGGCTCACGCCTGTAATCCCAGCACTTTGGGAGGTCGAGACACGCAGATCACCTGAGGTCAGGAGTTCAAGACCAGCCTGGCCATAGTGAAACCCCATCTCTACTAAAAATACAAAAAATTAGCCAGGCAGGGTGGTGTGTGCCTGTAATCCCAGCTACTTGGGAGGCTGATGCAGGAGAATCACTTGAACCCAGGAGGCAGAGGTTGCAGTGAGCCGTGATAGTGCTATTGCACTCTAGCCTGGGCAACAAGAACGAAACTCCATCTCAAAAAAATAAAAATAAAAATAAAAATAAATAAACTTGTTAGCTCTCCCTGATCTTTGTGCTTATGTCCTTTCTTTTGAAGGTCTAGCCAAGGCCTCCCTCCTTCTCTGTAGGCTTGTGTAGCTATACAGTCTTCAGCAATCATTCTTGCCTCATAACAATAACATGATAGTCCTAGCCAGGCTAATATTTATGTTTCTTTTTGTTTGTTTTGTTTTGTTTTTGTGTGTGTGTGTGTGTGTGAGAGAGAGAGAGAGAGACACACAGTCTCACTCTGTCACTGAGGCTGGAGTGCAGTAGCACAATCTCGGCTCACTGCAACCTCTGACTCCTGGGTTCAAGCAATTCTCTGCCTCAGCCTCTCAAGTAGCTGGGATTACAGGTGCCCACCACCACACCTGGCTAATTTTTGTATTTTTAGTAGAGATGGGATTTCACCATCATCATCATCCCAGGCTGGTCTTGAACTCCTGACCTCGTGGTCCACCTACCTCAGCCTCCCAAAGTGCTGGGATTATAGGCATCAGCCATCATACCCGGCCCAGGCTAATATTAATTAAGCTCTACCACATGCCAGGCACTTTAAATATATTATCTCAAAAGGCTAGGCATGGTCGGTCATACCCATAATCCCAGCACTTTGGGAGGTCAAGGTCAGCAGATCACTTGATGTCAGGAGTTCAAGAACAGCTTGACCAATACAGTAAAACCCCATCTCTACTAAAAATACAAAAAAATTAGCTGAGCCTGGTGGTGCACTTATAATCATAGTTACTTGGGAGGCTGAGGCAGGAGAATCACTTGAACCCAGGAGGCGGAGGTTACGGTGAGCTGAGATAGCGCCATTGCACTCCAGCCTGGGCAACGAGCGAAACTCCTTCTCAAAAGAAAAAGAAAAAGGAAACAAATATTTTAAAATTTTCTCAGCCCATTGCAGTGGCTCACCCCTGTGATCCTAACACTTTTGGGAGGCAGAGCGGGGAGGACTGCTTGAGCCCAGGAGTTCCAGACTAACCTGAGCAACAGAGTGAGACCACATCTCTGCAAAACAAAACAAAACAAAACAAAAACCCAGCATGGTGGTACGTGCCTGTAGTCCTAGCTACTAGGGAGGCTGTGGTGGGAGGATCCTTTGAGCCCAGGAGGTTGAGGCTGCAGCTGCACTCCAGCCTGGTTGACAGAGTAAGACCCTGTCTCCTGGAAAAAGAAAACAAACAAACAAACAAACAAAAAACCTGGGCAAAAGACATGAACAGACACTTCTCAAAAGAACACATAGATGTTGACAACAAATATATGAAAAAATGTTCAATATCACTAATCATTAGAGAAAGGCAAATCAAAACCACAATAAGATACCATCTCACACTAGTCAGAATGGCTATTATTAAAAAGTCATGGCTTGGCTGGGTGCAGTGGCTCATGCCTGTAATCCCAGCACTTTGGGAGGCCAAGACGGGCGAATCACGAGGTCAGGAGTTCGAGACCATCCTGACCAACATGGTGAAACCCTGTCTCTACTAAAAATACAAAAAAATTAGCCGGACGTGGTGGCGGGTGCCTGTAATCCCAGCTATTCAGGAGGCTGAGGCAGGAGAATCGCTTGAACCCAGGGGGTGGAGGTTGTAGTGAGCCGCAATCATGCCAGTGTACTCCAGCCTAGGTGACAGAGCAAGACTCCGTGTCAAAAGAAAAAAAAGAAATTAATGCGAGAATAGAAAACAAAATACCACTAGTTCTGACTTATAAGTGAGAGCTAAACACTGAGTACACATGGACATAAAGATGGAAATAGACACTGGGGACTGCTAGAAGGGGAAGGGAGGGAGCGGGGCAACAGTTGAAAAACTACCTATCAGGTACTATGCTCACTAACTGGGTGACGGGATCATTCATACACTAAACCTCAGTGACACAGTTTACTTATATAATAAACTTGTACATGTACCCCCTGAACCTAAAATGAAAGTTGGAAAAAAAACAAAAAACTGTAGCATTACTTCTGCTTGTGACCTTGTTTTTTTTTTTTTTTTTTTTTTGAGACACAGTCTGACTCTGTTGCCCAGTCTGGAGTGCAATGGTATGATCTCAGCTCACTGCAACCTCTGCCTCCTGGATTCAAGTAATTCTCCTGCCTCAGCCTCCCGAGTAGCTGGGACTATAGGCACAAGCCACCATGCCTGGCTAATTTTTGTATTTTTAGAAGAGACAGGGTTTTACCATGTTGGCCAGGCTGGTCTCAAACTCCTGACCTCAGGTGTTCCACCCGCCTCAGCCTCCCAAAGTGCTGGAATTACAGGCGTGAGCCACCGTGCCTGGCCAACCTTGCTCTTTAGATAACCCTTTTGTAAATCCTAGGCAGGTCATTTGCTTTTGGTTACACATTCTTTATTCAGCCAGGCTTGGTAAATTTAGGACTCTTCAAACTTCAGTTTTTTTTTCCTGAGACCAGAACTTAGCCACTTTGGCTGGACCTCAGCAACTCAAAAACAAACCATCTTTTAGGGTAAATTATTTCTACACATTGTTTAGTCCATTGAAAATTCACTCATATTTTTGCTGTCTCAAGGTATATGGAAGCCTGCTAGCTCCTTTAACAAAACCTAGTCCAGGTCCTTCAAGATGGATAATATGGAAAGATTTTTTTTTTTTTTTTTTTTTTCAAAACAGTCTTGCTTTGTTGCCCAGGATGTAGTGTAGTGGCCCCATCTTGCCTTACTGCAGCCGCCACCTCCCAGGTTCAAGCTATTATCATGCCTCAGCCTCCTGATTACAGGTGTGCACCACCACACCTGGCTAATTTTGTATTTTCAGTGGAGACCTGGTTTCACCATGTTGGCCAGGCTGGTCTCAAACTCCTGACCTCAAGTGATCTGCCTGCCTCAGCCTCCCCCCAAAAGAATTGCTGGGATTACAGGCGTGAGCCCCCGCGTCCAGCCAATATGGAGAGATTCTTTATAGGGTGAAGGGCACCCTTCTCCTTTGGAGATGCCAAAGCTGGCCCTTAGGGGGCACTGGGTCTCCTGATAGTGGTGGCTGAGGAAGAACGCAGTCACTCCCCAGGACACCTCCATATTCACCTTTCATTGAGAATATTCAGGGAACAGATTTTGTTTATCCAAGAGTCCCAGAGTTGATCCTATTCCAAGTTCTGAAGGTGATTTCCTTTGCCTCTCATCACAAGGGAATAATCTGTAAGACTTATCAGACGTGGTAAGAGGCAAATAAAGAGGTTCGACTGAAAGAATGAAGGGAGGCAGTAAGTGCAAATCTTTTCTGAGCAGTGTGAGGGAAATAGAGCAGCTAAGGTCCAAGATGCTAACCCTCAACTGTCACTTTCTCTTTTTTTTTTTTTTTTTTTTGAGAAGAAGTCTTGCTCTGTTGCCAGGCATGGAGTGCAGTGTCGTGATCTCGGCTCACTGCAACCTCTGCTTCCTGGGTTCAAGTGATTCTCCTGCCTCAGCCTCCTTTGTAGCTGGGACTATAGGTGCACGCCACCACGCCTGGCTAATTTTTGTATTTTTAGTAGAGACGGGGTTTTGCCATGTCTGCCAGGATGGTCCCAATCTCTTGACCTCGTGATCCACCTGCCTCAGCCTCCCAAAGTGCTGGGATTACAGGCATGAGCCATGGCACCTGGCCCCTCAGCTGTCACTTTCATGCAGCCCCTTCTACTTGTCCTCCAAGGCTCCTTCCCATCTTTGCCACAATAGAGAGCAGCATGTATAAAGGGCACCTCTGACAAATCTTCCACCTCCAGTCAATGTGCAGAATGAATGGACCAAGAGAAACAGCTGTAGTGCTCCCTCAGGCCACATTGGACATGACTTTTGTTCCCTTTCCCCTACGAAGGGGGAAAAAAACAAAAAACAAAAAAACAAACAAAAATTTTTTAAAAATTATTTTTGTAAAGACAGGTTCTCCCTATGCTTCCTGGCTGGTCTCAAACTCCTGGACTCAAGCAATCCTCCCTCCTTGACCTTCTGAAGTGCTGGGATTACAGGCGTGAGCCACTGTACCCAGCCCCCAAATTCTATTATTGATTCACTTCTGGTTTGCAACCATATGTATTTGCACTTCTTGTTACTTTATGTTCTTAGACTGTTTTGTGTGTCCACTACTGTGTATAGGTTATAAACATTGAGGACACAATTTTTATTTATTTATTTAGAAACAGTCTCACTCTGTCACCAAGGCTGGAATGCAGTGGTGGTTAACTGCTCCCTCTCCATTCCAGGTTCAAGCAATCCTCCACCTTAGCCTCCCGAGTAGCTAGGACTCCAGCCATGTGCCACTATGCCTGGCTAATTTTTGTATTTTTAGTAGAGGTGGGGTTTCACCATCCTGGCCAGGCTGGTCTCGAAATCCTGACCTCAAGTGATCCACCTGCCTTGGCCTCCCAAAATGCTGGGATTACAGGGGTGAGTCACTGCACCTCATCAAGGTCCATTTTTTTTTTTTTTTTGAGACAGAGTCTCACTCTCTCACCCAGGCTAGAGTGCAGTGGTGTGATCTCAGCTCACCTCAACCTCTGCCTCCTGGGTTCAAGTGATTCTTATGCCTCAGCCTCCCGAGTAGCTGGGATTACAGACATGTACCACCACACCTGGCTGATTTTTGTATTTTTAGTAGAGATAGGGTTTCGCCATGTTGGCCAGGCTGGTTTCGAACTCCTGTCCTCAAGTGATCCATCAGCCTCGGCCTCGCAAGATGCTGGGATTATAGGCTTGAGCTACTGCGCCTGGCGTCAAGGTCCATTTTAAAAGTTTTTATCCTTACTATTTCAAATACTAAAACTTTAGTATGATTCAAAATGATTAGTATACCAAAACTAATTGACTGATGAAATGCTAAATACTATAAGTATCAGGAAGAACTATTTTGAGATTTTTGAAGTTCATTTCCAGCTGCTACTTACAAAGAGGAAACGAATTTTTATACACCAGAGAAATACCACTATGTGGTATCTGACAGTTCCCACCTTCACCAAGCAATGAAACTGAGCATAATTAAGTGACAAATTCTGACCTGATGTCTCCAGCGTAATGTAATGTGAAGTATGTAATGTCATTTATTAAGTATTCTTTGCAAAATTGTTTCACCCAAATCTAATCAAGTCTGTAGACCTACTTCCAGTTTTGAGGAAATACAGGCTTACAGCCCTGTCCAATAGAACTTTCTGCAATAATATAAATATTCTATATCTGCACTAATACAGTAACCACCAGCCTACTGAAAAATTCATTTTGTTTTTTGAAAAACAGGGTCTCACTTTGTCACCCAGGCTGCAGTGCAGTGGCATGTTGGACAAAATTTTTTTTTTTTTTTTTTTTTTTGAGATGGAGTCTTGCTCTGTCACCCAGGCTGGAGTGCAGTGGCGCAATCTTGGCTCACTGCAACCTCCACCTCCCGGGTTCAAGCAATTCTCCTGCCTCAGCCTCCCTAGTAGTTGGGATTATAGGTATGTACCACCATGCCTGGGTAATTTTTGTATTTTTAGTAGAGATGGGGTTTCACCATGTTGGCCAGGCTGGTCTCGAACTCCTGACCTCAGATGATCCACCCACCTCCACCTCTCAAATTTCTGGGATTACAGGTGAGCCACCACGCCCAGCCTGGACAAAATCTTTAGCTCCTCCATCCTGACAGAGGGAAAAAAGAAATGTCAAGTGGAAGATCTCTGATAGGAGCAGGGTTAGGATTGGGCACAATGCCTGCCGATGGTCAAGGTGTGGGTTAAACACTGATAGGATAAACAAGGTCACTGAATCTCTGAGCAATTGATCTCTACAAAAAATACAAAAATTGGCCAGGCACAGTGGCTCCTACCTGTAATCCCAGGACTTTGGGAGGCTGAGGTGGGTGGATTGCCTAAAGTCAGGAGTTCAAGACCAGCCTGGCCAACATGGTGAAACCCCGTCTCTACTAAAAATACAAAAATTAGCCAGGTGTGGTGGCACACATCTGTAATCCCAGCTACTCGGGAGGCTGAGGCACAAGAATCGTTTGAACCCAGGAGACAGAGGTTGCGGTAAGCCAAGATTGTGCCACTGCACTCCAGCCAGGGCGACACAGCGAGACTATCTAAAAAATATATATATATACACACACACACACACACCACACACACACACACACACACACACAAAATTAGCTGGGTATGGTGGCACATGTCTATAGTCCCAGCTACTTAGGGGGCTAAGGTGGAAGGATAATTTGAGCCTGGGAGGTTGAGGCTACAGTGAACCATGTTTATGCCACTACACTCCAGCCTGGGCAACAAAGTGAGACCCTGTTTCAAAAAAAAAAAGAAAAAAAAAGTTGAGTCAAAGACATCAATTGCTCTTGTAAATAAATCCAGATCATCATTTGATATTAGCAGAATACCCCAAGACAGCTTCCCTAGAAAGTGGTTTCAGAAACTGAGTAGGATCTTCTAAATAAAGGTGGAGGCCTTCCGTTTCTATTCATAGTCTCCTATTTTGACACCAGCCAGGACTCTGCCTTGTTCTAAGCTAAGTAGACTGTTGAACTTGGTTCCTCAGGGGGATCTCCTCCAAACCTCTGCTTTTAGAGGAAAATGTAGCCCTCAAACCACACCAAGGGAACCAGGAACACAAGTGGCTTGTGTCCTTTCCTATAACTGAGCGGGACACTGGCTGCTTTTTTTTTTTTTTTTGAGACAGGATCTCACTCTGTCACCCAGGCTGAGTGCAGTGGTGCCATCATGGCTCAGTGCAGCCTTGACCTCCTGGGTTCAAGTGATCCTCCTACCTCAGCCTCCTGAGATATTGGCACTACAGGCACATACCATCACACTTGCTAATTAAAACAATTTTTTCAGCTGAGTGTGGTGGCTCATGCCTGTAATCCCAGCACTTCACAAGGCCGAGGTGGGCGGATCACTTGAGGTCAGTAGTTCGAGACCAACCTGACCAACATGGCAAAACCCTGTCTCTACTAAAAATACAAACATTAGCTGGCCATGGTGGTGCATGCCTGTAATCCCAGCTACTAGGGTGGCTGATGCACAAGAATTGCTTGAGCCTAGGAGGCGGAGGCTGCAGTGAGCTGAGATCACGCCACTGCACTCCAGCATGGCGACAGAGTGAGACTCTGTCTCAAAAAAAAAAAAAGTGTTTTTCATAGAGCTGGGGTCTTGCTATGTTGCTCAGGCTGGTCTCGAACAGCTGGGCTCAAGTGATCCTCTTGCTTTGGCCTCCCAAAGTGCTGGAGTTACAGGTGTGAGTCACTGCTTCCAGGCTCAGCTGCTTTATTATAACTCCCACACTGATACTCATAGTTAGAAAATAGCTCCCCACCTGCCTGAGCATCTAGCACTCCTTTGGACATTATAGTTCTTCAAGAGCAAGCCCAAATTTAATCCACTGTTCTCTCCCAAAATGAAGCCTCTAAGACTTGATGTAGGCAAGCTGGCACATCTACTTCTTACTCTTTGCATAAGCATCATATATCTGTCTCTATTTGGATCCACTCAGATCCTCCCTCCTTACCCACATAGCCTTCAATGTTCTTTTTCCATCTTTACCCAAAGAAAATGACTAAAATCCTAAGATATATCATAACTTTATTCAGGAGATAATCAAATACAATACAGCGCTGACACTGACACACAGCTATGCATAAAAATTATATAAATCTGCTTGCTAGATTTTCCAGAAGAGGCCCAGTCATTATAAAAAAATAAAGGGAAACCACGAGGGTGCCTAAATGACCGCAGTGTTTCAAGTAAGCGTAAGCGTTTCCACACTCCCTTGTAGTGAAGGCAGCCCCAGGTGAAGGTGGTCCTACTAGCAGGAAGATTAGGAGGCAGCAGCTGTGCAGAAGCCATGTTTCCTGGCCCTGCCAGAGCTCAACGATAGGCCTTGTTGAACTCCAGGAGAGCCCACCGCTTGTTCTCCGTTGCCTGCTTGAGTACGGTGTACTCTTTCACCAGCCTGTCAAACTCCTCCCCAAGGACCTCATAGGAGTTCAGGACCTGTCTTGACTTCTCCATGTCCTGCTCCTGTAGGTGAATGGCTCCCTCCAAACGGTCCCTAAGAGCCCAGGCAGAGAAGGTACAATATAAGGATGCTGCTCCTCAGAAAGTAGTAGACAAAAATGAAAACTTTTTCTCTTTTTCTTTTTTTGAGACGGAATCTCGCTCTGTCATGGAGGCTGGAGTGCAGTGGTATGATCTTGGCTCACTGCAGCCTCTGCCTCCTGAGTTCAAGCGATTCTCCTGCCTCAGCCTCTCGAGTAGCTGGAACTACAGGCACACACCACCATGCACAGCTAATTTTTGTATTTTTTAGTAGAGACAGGGTTTCACCATACTGGCCAGGCTGGTCTCAAACTCCTGACCTCAAGCAATCCGCCGACCTCAGCCTCCCAAAGTGCTGGGATTACAGGTGTGAGCCACTGTGCACAGCCAAAAATGGCAACATCTTTAAATAAATGAGTTTAGGGAATGTGAGAACCACCTGTGAACAGCTGTACCAGACTCTTAGGAGTTCTCACCTAATCAGACGATGAACTTCCACTTTCTCAACCGTGTAAGTGTCGGACAAAATCTTTAGCTCCTCCATCCTGACAGAGGGAAGAAAGAAATGGCAAGTGGAAGGTCCCTGATAGCAGCAGGGTTGGGAATGGACACAGTACCTGCTGATGGTCAAGGTGTGGGCTAAGCACTGATAGGATAAACAAGGTCACTCTAAATTCCCGAGCAATTGATCTCACAGTAAAGTGCCTATTTCAGAAGGCTGTAAAAGAAAAGTCTCAAGGATGTTGAAAGCTTTTGGGTAATCCAAAAGCTAATACTCCTATTTGACATTTACGGGATACCCACAAGGTGCTAGGATAAGGGAGAGGAAAGAGATTAGGGTGAGGGATAGAGGGCTGATATATCAGGGTGAGACAGAATCCCTTAGATCCACAGGGGTCACAGCTCACCTCAGCTTAAGGATCATAGCACTGCACTTGACTTCCAGGTACTGGGCATTGATGCGGTCTAGCTCGGATTGAGTCTTCAGCCGGTGTTCCTGAAGAAGCCTCTGCAGCAAAGTGAGGCAGCGGAGAAGCACCTGAGCCCCAGATGGAGGAAGAAGAGGGCATAAATAAAGATAGTAGAAAGGAGCCTAGATCAGGAATCTTTGGCTTCCCCAAAAGTGCTCCTGGGGTCAGGATAAAGGAAAGGGGTTGTCCCATGCCCTGATAAACCTGGGAGTAAGTAGCACTCTTCTTCTCCAGCAGCAACATCTGCTCCTTCTGCTGGCTCTTGGCATCCTGGCACTGCTGCTGCTCACCCACCAGGACCTCTGCAAGTTTCCACACCTTTGCTGCCTTCACGGTTTCACTGTCAGCATCTGGGCAAAGGGGCAGAGGACTGACAGGAAAACCCTAATCGCTACAACCCCTCTAAAGCAACTTTCCAGTGCCCCTATCCTATATATAGCCCCACAAATCCTGCCTTATAACAGGTTTTCTTCTAATAATCTATTAAAAATGGCCCCATTCTGGGCTGGGCATGGTGGCTCATGCCTGCAATTCTAGCACTGCAATCCTAGCCAAGGCAGGAGGATTGCTTGAGCCCAAGAGTTCAAGACCAGTTTGGGCAACATAGTGAGACCCTGTCTCTACAAAAAATATTCTAAAATATTAGTTAGGCAGCCGGGCGCAGTGGCTCACGCCTGTAATCCCAGCACTTTGGGAGGCCGAGGAGGGCGGATCACAAGGTCAGGAGATCGAGACCATCTTGGCTAACACGGTGAAACCCCATTTCTGCTAAAAATACAAAAAATTAGCTGGGCGCGTTGGCAGGCACCTGTAGTCCCAGCTACTCAGGAGGCTGAGACAGGAGAATGGCGTGAACCCGGGAGGCGGAGCTTGCAGTGAGCTGAGATCGTGCCACTGCACTCCAGCCTGGGTGATGAGCAAGACTCCATCTCAAAAAAAAAAAAAAAAAATATTAGTTAGGCATACTATGTGCCTGTAGTGCCAGCTACTTGGGAGGCTGAGGTGAGAGGATCACTTAAGTCCAGAAGGTCGAGGCTGCATTGAGGTATGATTGTGCCACTGCACTCCAGCCTGGGTGACAGAGTTTAAAAAAAAGGGGGGGACTCTGGTTCTCATAATTATTAAATAAATTATCTTCACTCTTACCTTTGATTCCAGATTTGGACCTTAATTTTTTTTTTTTTTTTTGAGATGGAGTCTCGCACTGTCACCTTGGCTGGATGCAGTGGCGCGATCTCAGCTCACTGCAACCTCCATCTCCCAGGTTCAAGCAATTCTCCTGCCTAAGCCTCCCAAGAAGCTGGGATTACACGCACCCGCCACCACACCAAGCTAATTTTTTGTATTTTTAGTAAAGACGGGGTTTCACTATGTTGGCCAGGTTGGTCTTGAATGCCTGGCCTCATGATCCACCCGCCTCGGTCTCCCAAAGTGCTGGGATTACAGGCGTGAGCCACCGCGCCAGGCCTGGACCTTAATTCTTAAGTCGTAGAAATGGTTTAGGGAGGCCGAGTGTGGTGGCTCATGCCTGTAATCCCAGAACTTTGGGAGCCTGAGGTGGGCAGATCTCCTGAGGTCAGGAGATTGAGACCATCCTGGCTAACATGGTGAAACCCCATCTCTACTAAAAATACAAAAAATTAGCCAGGCGTGATGGCGGGCACCTGTAATCCCAGCTACTCAGGAGGCTGAGGCAGGAGAATGGAGTGAACCTGGGAGGTGGCGCTTGCAGTGAGCTGAGACCATGCCACTGCACTCCAACCTGGGGGACAGAGCGAGACTCCATCTCAAAAAAAAAAAAAAGATGCACATTCGGGGTGGTCAGACTCAAATAAGAAAATCATTATACAGAAGCAAGTAAACGCTGAAATATGAATACTACATCTAGAAACACATTATTATAAACAGCTTGACATAAATGGTATTATACCCTCCAAGTTTATACAGAGAGTATAAGGTGTTCTATGAGTCTGAACTTTCCTCCCTAAACCATTCTGAAGCTCCTGAGAGAACTCATTCTTCCCTGCAGCAGGAGGACACTCCCACTTGGTATCTTGCTGAATAAAAAGAGTCCTCACAAAAGTCCTTGTTTTGGCTGGGCGTGGTGGCTCACGCTTGTAATTCCAGCACTTTGGGAGGCCCAGGCAGGAGGATCACTTGAGGTCGGGAGTTCCAGACCAGCCTAATCAACATGGAGAAACCCCATCTCTACTAAAAATACAAAATTAGCTGAGCGGGGTGGTGCATGGCTGTAATCCCAGCTACTCGGGAGGCTGAGGCAGGAGAATCACTTGGACCTGGGAGGCGGAGGCTGCAGTGAACAGAAATGGCACCATTGCACTCTAGCCTGGGCAACAGGAGTGAAACTCCATCTCAAAAAAAAGTCCTTGTTTTTATTCCACCAGCAATGAAACAAATAAGCATCTCTGATGGTTCTCAACCTCTGTCCCAAATCTAAAATCAAAATATATTATTCTCAAAAGAGCAGACCAGGAACCCTGAAGTCTAGCTGTGAGCAGAACAGAGAGCTAGCACTCACCTGAACTGGGATCATAGTAGCAGAGCAGAGTGAAACATTTCTTTTTGAGCTGCTCCTCTACTTCTTGCTGTAGCCGAGCCCTCATCCACACAAAATCCTAGTCATAGAAGTAAAAGCAGAAATGCAAATAGACTGTAAGAACTAGGACATCTCAACAATGTATACATGATGATAACCTGAATAACAGCCAAAGAAAATGCATCAAGAGACATCAGAGAGACTCATTTTTCACCTATCCATTAGTGAAGAATAAAATGACTGTTAAGACCCCATGTCGGCCGGGCGCGGTGGCTCAAGCCTGTAATCCCAGCACTTTGGGAGGCCGAGACGGGCGGATCACGAGGTCAGGAGATCGAGACCATCCTGGCTAATACGGTGAAACCCCGTCTCTACTAAAAATACAAAAACTAGCGGGCGAGGTGGCGGGCGCCTGTAGTCCCAGCTACTTGGGAGGCTGAGGCAGGAGAATGGCGGAAACCCAGGAGGCGGAGCTTGCAGTGAGCTGAGATCTGGCCACTGCACTCCAGTCCGGGCGACAGAGCGAGACTCCGCCTCAAAAAAAAAAAAAAAAAAAAAAAAAAAAAAAAAAAAAAAAGACCCCATGTTGGTGAGCACATGGGGGATCCAGGAGTCCTGAAAATACCTTTCTGGATAGCAGTTTGGCATTAGGTACCAATATTGTATATGAGTATGCACTGACTCAGGAATCCCACTTTTAGCACCAACACTACAGAAATAATCATACAAAGGTAAAGACACATATGAACCAGAATGTTCGTCTCCCTGTGGTTTCTAACAGCAAAAATGTGGAAACAACCTTAATATCCATCAATAAGGTTAAGCAAATTATTCTACATCCATACAGTAGAATCCTAGCAGAGATTTAAACTGATGACATAACACTAAGCACTATGTGCCTAGATACTTTGCTAAGAGTGCTATAGAAGGTATCATCTTATATACATTTATGTATTGACTTGAAAAGAAATCTAAAATATATTACATGAAAAGACTGTACTTTTCTTTTTTTGAGACAGGGTCTCACTCTGACCAGGCTGCAGTACGGTGGCAGGATCACAGCTCACTACAGCCTTGACCTCCCACCCTCAAGTCAACCTCCCTTCTCAGTCTCTCGAGGAGCTGGGACTACAGGTGTGCACCACCACACCTGGCTAACTTTTCTTTTCTTTTTTTTTTTTTTTTTTTTGGTAGAAATGAGGTCTCACTATATTGCCCAGGCTGGTCTTGAACTCCTGGACTCAACTGATCCTCCTACCTCAGCCTCCCAAAGTGCTAAGATTATAGGCGGAAGTCACTACACTCGGCCTTATACTCTCTATATAAGCATGAAGGGTATAATACCATTTATGTCAAGCTATTTATAACAATATTGTGCTTCTAGATGCAGTATTTCAGCTTTTACTTGCTCCTGTGTAACGTTTTTCTTATTTGAGTCTGACCACCCTGAATGAGTATCATTTTAAAAAAAACAATAAAGTTTGACAAAAAACATTTTAAAGATAAGGGAGAAATTAAACTATTTCATTTATTTGGTTCCAATATCTCCCCACCAACCTCTGAGAGTGGCATGAGTTCCAGAAGGTCCGCTTTCTCCATCCCCAGCAGTGGAGGTATCTCCCTCTCCTGGCTAGGACCTAAGAGCCGCATCAGTTCAGTTACAAGTAGCCGCTGTTCAAGGGTCTCATGAAACTGACAGAGAGAATAAAAAACAGAAAGAGGTGACTATAAAACTTCTCCCACTCCACCTCTTCCATCCTCATGAACCAGTTTTTCACATATTTTCAAAATCCTCAAATATGTCATCTCCCCTGCTGTCACTTTGTATTTCAAACTCTGATAACACATCCACTCCTTCCCATAACTACAGTCCATTTCTCTTCTGACAACCCATTTCTCAAAGCTCCTACTTCCCCTAGATCACATCATAAGACAAAGCCACAGTTGGCCTGGTGGTTCCTGTACCTAGTTTCTTTCACCTCACTTTTTTTTGAGACTGAGTCTTGCTCTGTCACCCAGGCTGGACTGCTGTGGCACAATCTTGGCTCACTGCAACCTCCGCCTCCTGGGTTCAAGCGATACTCCTGCCTCAGCCTCCCAAGTAGCTGGGATTACAGGCATGTGCCAGTGTGTCTGGTTAATTTTTGTATTTTTAGTAGAGATGGGGTTTTACCATGTTAGCCAGGCTGGTCTCAAACTCCTGACCTCAAGTGATCCGCTTGCATCGGGCTCCCAAAGTGCTGGGATTACAGGTGTGAGCCATCACGCCCAGCCTTTGCCTCACCTTTTTGTCCTCAGAAGTTACATTTGTGTCTTGCATCTTCACATAGTAGTCCACAAGCAACTCTTGAATGACTCTATGTAAAATCTCAGACCTCAGCCATGTTGTCTTATGCAGTCGAACTTCCTTCCATGCCTAGAAATCCAAAAAATCTCAGGTAGGAACCTCTCTCTCTCTCAGGATTTTCCCTTCTTTTTATCTCTTCTTCCAAAGCCCTTACCTGAGCCTGCTCCTTTGCCAGGGTGAGGCTTAAGCCACTCTCATCCACATGCTGTGAGAGATTCAGGAGAAGCTTGCTGAAGTATGGGTTCTGTAACAAGTCCTCTTTACTCAGGTTACAAGGAGGAAGTTGTTTGCTGCACACTTAACATCATGTCCCCACAGGTACAAAAAAACAAAAAAGGTGCGGACTTTTACTTTACATAATTGAGCATAACTTAATACTTCCAAAAAACCCCTAGGATTTTTATAGGAAAGATTGCTAAATCTAATTAGTTTTTTTTAAATCCACAAATAAACTAGGGGTGATACTCAAGGTAACAAGCATGTATATTATATATAAAGATATTAAGGGGGAATAAGTAATAAACTAAGATCTTAAGAAATGGAAATGCGGTTGGTACATATTAGACAAATAGGATAAAAATTAAGGGACCATTAGTAGGAATCACAATGCACAAAATGCCTCATTGATCCAAAATTAATAGAGTTCTTGAAGTAGGGGGGAAAAAAACAACACGTGAAGTTCCAACTTTGGATGTGATGTGTAGTCACATAAACAAGACTAACAGAATACACTTAGAGTAAGTTAAACGTTCAACTAACCAAATTTTTCTTTCTTCTTGAGACAGGGTCTCACTCTGTCACCTAGGATGGAGTGCAGTGGCACAATCACAGCTCACTGCAGCCTTAACCTCCCCGGATCAAGCAATCCTTCCACCTCCTGAGTAGCTGACACTATAAGGCAAACCACCATGACTAGCTAATTTTTTTTTTTCTTTTTACAGACAGGGTCTCACTACATTGCCCAGGCTGGTCTCGAACTCTTGGGCTCAAGTGATCCTCCCACCTTGGCCTCTCAAAGTGCTGGGATTACAGGTGTGAGTCACCACAGCTGGCCCAAATTCTTTTTTTCTTTTTCTTTTGAGATGGAGTTTTGCTCTTGTTGCCCAGGGTAGAGTGCAATGGCACAATCTTGGCTCACTGCAACCTCCACCTCCCGGATTTAAACGATTCTCCTGCCTCAGCCTCCTGAGTAGCTGGGATTACAGGCATGCGCCACCGCGCCCGGCTAATTGTTGTTGTTTTTTTTGAGACGGAGTCTCACTCTGTTGCCCAAGCTGAAGTGCAATGGTGCTATCTCAGCTCACTGCAAGCTCCACCTCCCAGATTCACACCATTCTCCTGCCTCAGCCTCCCTAGTAGCTGGGACTACAGGCACCCGCCACCATGCCCGGCTATTTTTTTTTTTTTTTTGTATTTTTAGTAGAGGCGGGGTTTCACTGTGTTAGCCAGGATGGTCTTGATCTCCTGACCTCGTGATCCGCCCGCCTCGGCCTCCCAAAGTGCTGGGATTACAGGCCTGAGCCACCGCGCCTGGCCTCTAATTTTTGCATTTTTAGTAGAGACGGGGTTTCTCCATGTTGGTCAGGCTGGTCTCAAACTCCCAACCTCAGGTGATCCGCCCGCCTTGGCCTCCCAAAGTGCTGGGATTACAGGCATAAGGCACCGCACCCAGCCAGCTGGCCCAAATTCTTATAATTGTCAGTAGAGTTAAGTAACCCATGTAGATACAAAACAGCACAGGCATGAGAAAAAAGTGTAAGAAATTGAGATCCTCTGGTTATTCCATATGCTCAAGGAGCTTTCTTTCCATTTCTTTTTCCATATGCTCTCTGTTGGGGTCTTTTACCTCTACTTACCAAAACACCCAAATTTTCATTCTTTGGAACATCATATCCAAAGTCTTCTTGGGAAATAAGAAATCTCTCTTTTTCTCTAAGGTACTGAAGCATCCAATATGGAAATAGTCAAGATATAGAAAATGCAAGCTCTTGAAGGATTCAAGATATATAAAGGATCTGAGATATGGAAATAACTCAAGATATAGAAGGATCTGAAATTTTAGAGACTAAGATATGAGAATATTTAAGACACAGGTAGGAAGGACGCCTTCAAGGAATTTGCTGGCTACCCTTATTTTTATAATATGCTTGCTAACATCAGCCTGGGAGCATCTTTTTAGTCCACTACACAAGCAGATATTGAACCAACATTAACAGGAATTAGTATAGTGTGTTTTCCAGTAAGAGAGTGTTCAAGGATCTCCATGTATTCCAGTTTCCTCAGAAACATAGGCTTCTGTGAGGAAAACCATACTGGGGAAACTTAGAAATCCTTTTTTTTTTTTTTTTTTTTTTTTGAGATGGAGTCTTGCTCTATTGCCCAGGCTGGAGTGCAGTGGTGCGATCTCAGCTCACTGCAAGCTCCACCTCCTGGGTTCACGACATTCTCCTGCCTCAGCCTCCCGAGTAGCTGGGACTACAGGTGCCCGCCACCATGCCCAGCTAATTTTTTGTATTTTTAGTAGAGACGGGGTTTCATCGTGTTAGCCAGGATGGTCTCGATCTCCTGACCTCATGATCCGCCCACCTTGGCCTCCCAAAGTGCTGGGATTACACGTGTGAGCCAATAAATCCTTTTTACTGGAAAACACAAGAACCTGGATAAGACCTCTCTGGATGAATCATCAAACCTTTTGCAAATGGCTACTCTTACCTTGTTGAAGTATTTCCATCCCTTCTCCAGGTGAGCAGAAATCCCCGGATGCCATTTGATTTTCTTGGGATTCTAATCTGTGGAACCAAGTGAAAGAAAACAAAAAGATGAATAAACAGCTGGCTACTTCAAGGACACTATCTTAGGTTCAAATTTTTGTTGTCTACAAGCTGGAAAGGAACCTCAAGGATGACTTTTATAGCGGGCCTGTATCACACACCCTGGGTCCCAAGCTCTTACACAAATTTTATGGACAAACAGATTTGCAAGTGCCAAAACATGTCACATTCTAAGCACACACGTGTTTGCACTTGCTCCAAGCTGTCCAAAAGGAGCCTCCTAAAAAGAGGGCTTTCCAATTCACTGAGTCTAAACAAGAAGATTCTCCACCACCACCACCATTGTGCCAAAGTTAAAACTGAGCTGCAGCTTCCCAGTTATGAGTGAACTGAGGGAAAAGGGAAAAAAATCAAAGTCTACTTTTTCCCCCCAAATAACTCAGCTATCAAATTCCATAATACTTTTTTTGTGCTTCTTTAACTTTCATCTAAGATCTGTTGGTAGTTTTTTTTTTTATCGTTAACTCTAGAATCATCCTTCAGGAACGACAAATCATTCCACACTTGAACAACTGGTTTTCACATAACAGCCTAAAAAGAACACCTGGAGGAAAGAGCATGACAAGAAGACTGACAGCGAGGTCAGTGGCAAAAGAGTAATGCACGGCCGGGCGCGGTGGCTCAAGCCTGTAATCCCAGCACTTTGGGAGGCCGAGACGGGCGGATCACGAGGTCAGGAGATCGAGACCATCCTGGCTAACACGGTGAAACCCCGTCTCTACTAAAAATACAAAAACTAGCTGGGCGAGGTGGCGGCGCCTGTAGTCCTAGCTACTCGGGAGGCTGAGGCAGGAGAATGGCATAAACCCGGGAGGTGGAGCTTGCAGTGAGCTGAGATCCGGCCACTGCACTCCAGTCCGGGCAACAGAGCGAGACTCCGCCTCAAAAAAAAAAAAAAAAAAAGAGTAATGCAAAGGCGTAATGTGGCTGCAGTGGAGACTGCTGTGGGTGTTTTGCCAGAACATGGAGTTTGCTGAAAGGAATGACACCAACACAGGGACGGTAAAGATGGGCACAGTTTGGCCTCAGGAGACAAAAATTTTCCCTTGACATTACATGTTTTTGCTCTGCCCCTTTTCTGTGTAAGGTATCAAACTCCAAAGGGCAGCTGAGCCTCCCAAAGCCGAAGAGGCATTGAAGGTTATTATGATTTAACGCTTCATGTTTATAGAACATTTGGTTTACTCGATCGTTTTATGAGTAACATCAAAGTAACTACTCATTTGTTTTCTAACATGGTCTAGAGGGGGACGCAGCTGAGGAGGCAGAATGCTGGGACTTAATTTGCAGCTCGGCCGTTGCTTCTGTGAACTTAAGGAAAATGCTTTTTTCTGTGCCAAACTTTTTCCACCTGCAAAACTGAGATAACGATTCCTGCCTTGGACGAGACATTAAGAATTAATAACACAATCGACTTGTCAACAAAAGCCACTACTTAGTTAAGCTCAGTGTTTTAACAATTCTATTTATCGTTGATCTATGACTGCAAATAAAAATTTTGCAGGCAAATTTCGCACTTGGAAATGAGGGCCAACCCAAATTTCAAAAAGCCAGCTGTTCGTCCCTCCCTAGGGTAAGTGTCCCCTTGCGTTTTTTAGGGTGCCTTTCTTTACTCTTCTTAAAGGTTACAGGGCGTGAACCTCAATCAGGCTCGATTCTCCACCCTCTGCACTCAGACGTGTTAAAACGCTGTTACAGGGACCCAAGCATTTAAATGTTCTGACTCAGACGTCTTTTAAAGTCTTAGCGCTGTCTTTACACGCTGCACTGAACGTTAAATTGATTTTACAGGTATTTTCACAAGATATGACCCTTACAGGGCCCGAGATGAATCAAAATGCAGAACGGGCTCTCCCGCGCCTACTTCCCTTCTGTCTGAGCGGCCAAGGATTCCCAAGGGCGACGACTCTCCGGCCCACGGCCGGGGACTGGCCGGAATGACTCTCCCCGAGCTCTTCTGCCCCGAAGCCCCGCCCGCCGACCCTCTAAAGCAAACCTGCACACCCTGGGGCAGCTGAAGCTCTCAAGGCGGTGCCGAGAACCTCGGCTGGGGCGGGCTGGTCAGCAGCGTCTACACCCCAGAATCCGCCCGCGCCGGGGCTCCGGAACCTCTCGTTCGGGCCGGGCGCAGGGGCTGGGGGAAGTGAGGCCCGGAAAGACCAAGCTGGCAGGCCCGGGAAAGGGAAGGAGCCGAAAGTGCACTAGAGGCTGCGTCGAAGGAGGTGGAGGCGGGGCCACATTCGAGGCGGGAACGGCAGGCCCCGCCCCTCAACGGGTGCGCGCCCTGTGTTCCCAACGCCCTGGGTTCGCACGCTCGGGTTGTGGAACCCGGACTGGGAAACAGGATGGTATCGGAAAGGCTTTTTTGCCCCTTCTCCTTAGTGCCTCTCCAGTGAAGGGCAGATGCTGAGAAAATGGTAGTAATTGCTAACATTTATTGAGGGCCTACGATGAGTCAGGCACTAGGCCAAGCATTTTGCTTGCCTTGCCTCGTTTACTTTTTGTTGTTGTTATTTTGTTTTGTTTTGTTTTTGAGACGGAGTCTCGCTCTGTCGCCCAGGCTGGGTTGCAGTGGTGCTACCTCCGCTTACTGCAAGCTCCACCTCCCGGGTTCAAGCAATTCTCTTCCTCAGCCTCCCGAGTAGCTGGGACTACAGGTGCCCGCCACCGTGCCCGGCTAATTTTTTTATTTTTAGTAGAGACGGGGTTTCACCATCTTGGCCAGGCTGGTATGGATCCCCTGACCTCGTGATCTACCCGCCTTGGCCTCCCAAAGTGCTGGGATTACAGGCATGAGCCACCTCGCCCTGCCAGGCCTCATTTAGTTCTGAAAGCGTCCTGTGAGAAAGTCACCATCATAGTCATTTTACAGAGGGGGAGAACTGAGGCACAAAGGGTTAAGTTCGAGGTCGCCATTTGCGGGGTTTAAACCTGTCCCATTGGCTCATGGAACCTTCCCAGACCTGCCACCCACGCCGCAAGTCTCCTCACCACTGCTCGCCCAGCCCAGCCCATGCGGGGCACCATACGCAGCTTCCTCAGGGTCAGCTTCCTCTCGAATTCCCACCACAGACTCCCTATCAGCGCTCATTCCTCATTCGCCTGTTTGTTTGTTTTTGAGACGGAGTTTTGCCCTTGTTGCCCAGGCTGGAGTGCGGTGGCGCGATCTCGACTCACTGCAATCTCCACCTCCTGGGTTCAAGCGATTCTCCTGCCCCATTCTCCCGAGTAGCTGGGATTACAGGCACGAGCCACCACGCCTGGCTAATTTTTTTTTTTTTTTTTTTTTTTTTTTTTGAGACAAAGTCTGGCTCTGTCGCCCAGGCTGGAGTGCAGTGGCGCGATCTCGGCTCACTGCAACCTCCGCCTCCCGGGTTCACACCATTCTCGTGCCTCAGCCTCTCGAATAGCTGCGACCCTGCAGTCTGCCACCACGCCCGGCTAATTTTTTGCATTTTTAGTAGAAACGGGGTTTCACCGTGTTGGCCAGGATGGTCTCCATCTCCTGACCTTGTGATCCGCCCGCCTTGGCCTTAACTTTTGTATTTTTAGTAGAGACAGGGTTTCACCATATTGGCCAGGATGATCTCGAACTCCTGACCTCAAGCAATCTGCCCTGCCAAATATCTTTCACCTGTCTTAATCTTTTTTTTTCCCCCAGACGGAGAGTCTTGCTCAGTTGCCAGGCTGGAGTGCAGTGGCAGGATCTCTGCTCACTGCAACCTCCACCTCCTGGGTTCAAGCGATTCTCCTACCTCAGCCTTCTGAGTAGCTGGGACTACAGGTGCGTGCCACCACGCCCAGCTAATTTTTTTGTATTTTTAGTACAGACAGCGTTTCACCATGTTGGCCAGGATGCTCTCAATCTCCTGACCTCGTGATCCGCCCGCCTCCACCTCCCAAAGTGCTGGGATTACAGGCATGAGCCACCTCGCCCGGCCCACCTGTCTTAATCTTAAACCCAACCCTCATTCCCACCCCCACCTTCGGTGAATTATTTTAAAAATATAAATTTTAAAAAATAAAGAGCTGGGCACGGTGGCTCACACCTGTAATCCCAGCACTTTTGGAGGCTGAGGCAGGTGGATCACCTGAAGTCAGGAGTTTGAGACCAGGCTGGCCAACCTGGTGAGATCCTTTTCTCTACTAAAAATACAAAAAATTATCTCCAGAGGCTGAGGCAGGAGAATCGCTTGAACCCAGGACGCGAAGGTTGCAGTGAGCTGAGATCGTGCCACTGCACTCCAGCCTGGGCAACAGAGTGAGACTCGGTCTCAAAAAAAATTAAAATAAATAAAAATTAAATATAAGGAAAATAGGCGGGTGCAGTGGCTCATGCCTGTAATCCCAGCACTTTGGGAGGCCAAGGCAGGAGGGTCACTGGAGCCCAGGAGTTCGAGACCAGCCTGGGCCACATGGTGAGACGACCCCCGTCTCTAGGAAAAAAAAAAAAAAAAGAAAGAAAGAAAGAAAATATGCAATGCTAAGTAAACTGTGCCAAGTATATCTCATCTCTTACATCAGATAAGGTAATAGCCTGGAGTGGTAGGGAAGGAATCTCCATTAGGTGTGCTGAGAGACAGGGAGTTTCACCTTTTCCTTCAGTACCAGCTAGAGAGCTCTATTAATATACATAGAGGAATGGTGTGGTCCAGTGAAGAAATTTTGTATTCTTAGTCAGCTCATCAGCTGCCACCTTTCATGCTTAATATTGAGCTGCTGTCATTTTCTAAAGCTTTTAAAAATCATTTATGCTTCCTCAACTCTGTAGCACAGCAACGCTAAATATCAGGCATAATGTCCGTAGCAAACGGCACTTGGAACAAAATAGCAAGTACGCTTTGGTGACTCAGAGCTGATCGGAAATCTACTGAAATTTTGTCTCCCAGATTTGTCAAGTTCTCTAATATGGTACTACAAAACTTTGGCTAAAGTACTTTGGGGAATGAGGGGGTGAAGGATGCAGCAGATGTAGCAGGACAGAGGGGATAGTGATGCAAAGAAGCCTTGAATTGGATCAGACCTTCATGTGCAATTATCTGTTCCATCTCTGTCTCTACAAGTTGTGTGACCTTGGGCTTCAGGGTCCTTATCTGTCAAGGGGAGGAAATAACTTATTTCTAACTCCTCCAATCTCATAGTGTTGATGTAATGATCAAATGAGATAATGGCTGATAAAGTGCATTGGAAAGACTAAAAGTGAGGTGTTTTAAATTGACATTATTACGCGCCTATTAAGTGCCTTGGGAGAGACACAAAGATAAATATGACCCAGTCCTTGTCCCAAAGATCTTCATAATCTAAAAGATAAGACATATGCACATGAAAAGCAAATAATACAAGGCAGCAAATAGGTGTCAAAAGAGCGCTTTAGATTATAAATACTAGAGAAATATGAAGAAGGTACAGAATTCTTTCTGCAGAAATAGGATAGGATAGATGAAATAAATCTTACTTTCATTGTGCCTGAAAGGACAGAGAAAATTTGGATCATTTAGAATGAAGGAAAGATCCCAGGAAATGGAAGCAGAGACAAGGAGAGTATAAACTGCATTCTAGGTCTAAGAGGAGATAGGACCAACTGAAGTGAAGGATTTTATAGGCCAGCTCTACATAAGACTAGAAAGTTAAGCCTATACTCCATCTTGGCAGTTAAAAATGCAGCAAAAGGCCGGGCGCAGTGGCTCATGCCTGTAATCCCAGCACTCTTGGGAGGCCGAGGCAGGTGGATCACAAGGTCAGGAGATCGAGACCATCCTGGCTAACACGATGAAACCCCATCTCTACTAAAAACACATAAAATTAGAGGGGCATGGTGGTGGGCACCTGTAATCCCAGCTACTGGGGAGGCTGAGGCAGGAGAATGGCATGAACCCGGGAGGCGGAGCTTGCAGTGAGTGGAGATTGCACCACTGTACTCCAGACTGGGTGACAGAGAGAGACTCCATCTCAAAAAAAAAAAAAAAAAAAAAATGCAGCGAAGTGCTGAAAAGAAAAGTTTATAATCAGACACCATCTGGTGTCCTTGAACAAGAAAGAATTGTAAGAAAAACCCTAGAATTCATTCATATTCTCTCTCTCTCTGTCCTTCTCTCTGCCTCTTTTTTGCCAGATTTTTAAAAAACAGCTTCATTGAGGTATTTTGGCATACAGTATTTAAAGTGTAAAATTCAACACATTTTGATATAGCTATATATGTGTGAAACCATCACCAAGATCAAGATAGTGAACATATGTATCATACTGTAAAAGTTTACCTGTGCCCGTTTGTAATTCTTTTCTCTAGCCTCTCCCTGCCCTACTCAACTACTGACTGTGTTTTCTGTCACTATAGAATGGTTTGGACTTTCTAGAATCTTATGTAAATTGAATCAAATAAAGATGTACTCACTACATTGGGGTCTCACTATGTTGCCCAGGCTGGTCTTGAACTCTTGGGCTCCAGAGATCCTCCCACCTTGGCCTCCCAAAGTGCTGGGATTACAGGCATGAGCTACCACGCCCAACCAATTAATTTTTAAGTTAATGTCGTTTCATTGCTGATAAATATGAAACTTTCTTTAAAACCTTAATTTGGGCCGGGTGCAGTGAGGTGGGTGGATCACGAGGTCAGCAGTTCAAGACCAGCCTGACCAATATGGTGAAACTCCTTCCCTACTAAAAATACAAAAATTAGCCGGGAGTGGTGGCAGGTGCCCTGTAATCCCAGCTTCTCAGGAGGCAGAGGCAGGAGAATCGCTTGAACCTGGGAGGCAGAGGTTTCAATGAGCCGAGATCACGCCATTGTACTCCAGCCTGGGCGACAACAAGACTCTGTCTCAAAAAAAAAAAAGCCCTTAATTTGTTTGGGTTTGTATTTAAGGAGGTGCTTCTAACAGCCCCAAGGTACCTATCTCCATACTTGTTTGTTCCGAATTCCAGTGAGGCACTTATTTGTTGAAAAATGAATTTTCAGCTACCCCCACGCTACAAATACCTTACATAGTTTTGTTTATTCCATGGAATGATTGGCTTTTATAGGCCTGTCCTTTCATTAGTGTTGTTCATCTCACCTTCTGTTATGCCATATGCAAAATACAATCACTCACTTCTTAAATGGTCTTTAATGATAAAGGCAAGAACATACTCAAGTATTCCTGAGCTAGACTCCTGTAAGGGTGGGAGGTCGGGGTGTAGGAAGATAAATTAGACATAACTCCTGCCTTCAATCCAACTCTACCATTTCGGAGACATTGCTGTTGACCTGGCCTTCTATAAACTATTCATGTATGTTTTTAATTTAGTAATAAATGTAAGTGGGAGTCTGAGAAAAAGTCTACGTAACCTTTAAGACTTGGACATTCCTTTGCTGCATTGTTTAGAATTTGCAGAGAATGGAGATTTGTAAGAACATTGCAGGCACTTTGCCTCCCACACTCAGGCCAGGAAACAAAAATTCCAGAGAGAAATTCCAGGTGAGTATTTAGTACTGTATTCTGTTTATGATACCAATAGAAATCTTTGAGTAGAACATGTTCTCACTAAAAACATGGGCTTTAATAACCAGTTGCAAAGCTAGGATGTTAAAATAGCATTGGAACTTAGAATCTTTTTTTTTGTTTTTTTGAGACAGGTTGTCTCTCTGTCTCGCAGAGGTGTGATCACGGCTCACTGCAGCCTTGACCTCCCAGGCTCAGGTGATCCTCCCACCTCAGCATCCTAAGTAGCTGGGATTCTAGGCACATGCCACAGTGACCAGTTACTTTTTTGTTTTTAGTAGAGACTGTATCTTGCTATGTTTTCCAGGCTGGTCTTGAACTCCTGGGCCCAAGTGATCTACCTGCCTTGGCCTCCTAAAGTGTTGGGATTACAGGTATGAGCCACTGTGACTGGCTGGAATCATATTCAACTGATCAATAGTTTAGAAAAACTTGAAAAATAAGCCATATCACTTGGAAAGTATTTGAATACATTCTGATATTATATGGACTGAGAAGCTAATTTCAGAAATAACAAATTTTACATGCAGTCAAGAAATTTTAGATTTATTTTCAAGGGTGTTCACTGGAAAATGAAGGTATTCAGAGCTACAACTATTGATGATTAAGCTAGAAAATTTCATGCCTATTGTAAGCACATGATTTAAGAAGAAAACAAGTGGATAAAAAAATATGTAACAACCTATGACATCATAAGAAAATTTCAGAACAAATGTTCACAATGTGCCATTTTTTCAATTGCTTAACACCTCCAAGGGGATTTCAAAGCTAGGCCCTTGAGGCTTCAAGGGTTGCCTGTCTGTTCACAGAAATTTCTGTTATACAAACTAGAATGAGCTTCGTTTTACTTTGAGACACTATTGTGAACTAGTGTATGAAGTAGGCCTGATAGAAAAATTTAGAGCTCAAAGAAAAGCTAAGAAATTTGGCTCAAAAATGGGACAGATTGAAACGATTTTTAAAGGAATATAAGACCATAAAGGAAATTGATTCAGGACAGGAAGACTAGTATCATTTTGAAAAGCTAGACATGAAGCACAACATGTACAATTCTTGTTATAATGATTGAGTATGCTGCTATAACTTGAAAGCATGTGCCAGGGTGATAAAAGTATTTCCTTGGATTTTAATTAATTAATTTAGAGACAGGGTCTCACTCTGTCACCCAGGCTGAAGTACAGCAGCACCGGTTTCAGTCACTCAGGCTGCAGTGCATGGGTCACTGCAGCCTCAAACTCCTCAGCTCAAGGGATCCTCCCTTCTCAGCCTCTCAAGTAGCTGGGACTAGAGGCACACTCACGAGGCCCCAATAGTTTTTTAAATTTTTTGTAGAGACAGGGTCTCGCTATGTTGCTGGGTTGGTCTCAAACTTCTGGCCTAAAGCCATCTTCCTGAGCCTCAGTCTCCCGAACTCCTGGGACTACAGGCATGAGCCACTGCATCCAGCTTTCCTTCCGTCTCGCTCTGTCACTCAGGCTGGAGTGCAGTGGCGCGATTTCGGCTCACTGCAAGCTCTGCCTCCCAGCTTCACGCCATTCTCCTGCCTCAGTCTCCAGAGTAGCTGGGACTACAGGCGCCTGGCTATTTTTCTGTATTTTTTAGTGGATACGGGGTTTCACCGTGTTAGCCAGGACGGTCTCGATCTTCTGACCTTGTGATCTGCCAGCCTCGGCCTCCAAAAGTGCTGGGATTACAGGTGTGAGTCACCGCGCCCGGCCTCCTTGGATTTTAAGCTGGTGGTAACACTGTTTTATACCAAGTTGCATATGAAAGAGATATTCTTCTTTAAAAATTATATCAGAACCAGTGGGAGAAATAGAACAACTAAAGGACATTTGGAGTTTCCTGGTTGGGAAGAACACACATTGTGAATTTTGAAACACCTCCTATGATTAATGTATTATGGCAAAAAAAAAGCAAAACCTTAAGAAAGTTAGCAACTTAGTAGACTTTCTACATTCCACTTATCGAAGAGAAATTTTGCTCAGCTAATTTGCAGTTTGCAGCCATAGTAGCTAAGTAGATTATTCCATCAGGGGTTTCCCATGACTGAGTTGCCTTATAAAAAAAAAACCCAGGCACAGATAATTCTGAAATGGATGCATTTCTTGGGCAGCATTTCAAAACTAATTTATTGGTTTCTTCAAATGATTAATAATGGAAGGTTTTATGGGGAGGGAGCCCATCAGAATCATACAAATCATGGGATACTGACCCAAAAGTCTACAGGAGCCAGGAGGGTAAATGATGTGTGAAGAGCACAGACTTCAGAGTGGTGGAGACTGCCAAACCAAGAAGAGACTACGCCAAACAAAGGAGCAGCCATCATTCAGTCCCAGTGGACAACTGGACCTAATGCCCTAGGGTAGAGAGCGATGATGGGTTCAGAGTCATGATGGAATGATTGCTGCCATGTGGGAATGGAAGCTCGGGGGTGACAGATCTTCTGATTATTTAAAAACAAAAACAAACATAAAAAAACCTTAGAAATACAGCTCTTCATATAAAATATCCAGATTTTTATGTGAAATTTCACAGTTGTAAATGAAGGCAACCAGTTTTTATTTGTAACAGATTATTATTATTATTATTTTTTTTTTTTTTGAGACGGAGTCTCGCTCTGTCGCCCAGGCTGGAGTACAGTGGCCGGATCTCAGCTCACTGCAAGCTCCGCCTCCCGGGTTTACGCCATTCTCCTGCCTCAGCCTCCCGAGTAGCTGGGACTACAGGCGCCCGCCACCTCACCCGGCTAGTTGTTTGTATTTTTTAGTAGAGACGGGGTTTCACCGTATTAGCCAGGATGGTCTCGATCTCCTGACCTCGTGATCCGCCCGTCTCGGCCTTCCAAAGTGCTGGGATTACAGGCTTGAGCCACCGCGCCCGGCAGATTATTATTATTATTACAGAGGCCAGTACACAAACATTGTATAAAAACAGAAAATGGAAGCCAACAACAACAAAACATATCTTATTATTCAGCGATTACCGTTAACATCTCTGCGTATATCCTTTCAGATCTTTTTTTCATAAATATATAGACATTTTAAAAACAAAATGGCCGGGCGCGGTGGCTCAAGCCTGTAATCCCAGCACTTTTGGAGGCCGAGACGGGCGGATCACGAGGTCAGGAGATCGAGACCATCCTGGCTAACACGGTGAAACCCCGTCTCTACTAAAAAAAAATACAAAAAAATTAGCCAGGCGAGGTGGCGGGCGCCTGTAGTCCCAGCTGCTCGGGAGGCTGAGACAGGAGAATGGCGTAAACCCGGGAGACGGAGCTTGCAGTGAGCTGAGATCCGGCCACAGCACTCCAGCCTGGGCGGCAGAGCGAGACTCCGTCTCAAAAAAAAAAAATAAAAATAAAAATAAAAACAAAATGATTATCCTGCACATATATGGTTTCAGAATGTATCAATTTTGAGTTTTCCATCACAGTAAATTTTCTCCTCATCTAATCCTCTGTCCATATTCAAATTTTTCCAGTTGACTCCTAAATATCTCTTTTTTTTTTTTTTTTTTGAGACAGAGTCTCGCCCCATCACCCAGACTGGAGTGCAGTGGTACGATCTCAACTCACTGCAACCTCTGCCTCCCGGGTTCAAGCAGTTCTCTTGCCTCAGCCTCCCAAGTAGCTGAGATTATAGGCGTGTGCCACCACACCCAGCTAATTTTTTTTTTTTGTATCTGTAGTAGGGACGGTGTTTCACCATGTTGGCCAGGCTGGTCTTGAACTCCTAACCTCGTGATCCGCCCACCTCGGCCTCCCAAAGTGCTGGGATTACAGACGTGAGCCACTGCACCTGGCTGACCCCTAAATATCATTTGTAAAACTTTATTTAAATCAATAGGGAGTCCAGGACTATGCACTTATTATGTCCCTTAAGTTTCTTTAATCTAGCAGGTTTTTTTAATTTAAAAAAATGAATTTTTTTTTTTTTAGAGATGAGGTCTTGCCCTGTCACCCAGGCTGGAGTGCAGTTGCTTGATCATTGCTCACTGCAGCTCAGACGCCTGGGTTCAAGAGATCCTCCTACCTTAGTCTCCCAAGCAGCTGAGACTATAGGTATGCACCACCACATCTGGCTAATATTATTATTTTTTGTAGATGCGGCCTCACTATGTTGCTCAGGGTGTCTTGAACTCCTAGGGGCTCAAGCAATCCTTCCATCTAGGCCTTCCAAAGTACTAGGATTACAGGGATGAACTGCTGCACCTAAACAAATTAAAAAATTTTTCATTATAAAAAAAATTTGGCCGGGCGCGGTGGCTCAAGCCTGTAATCCCAGCACTTTGGGAGGCAGAGATGGGCGGATCACGAGGTCAGGAGATCAAGACCATCCTGGCTAATACGGTGAAACCCTGTCTCTACTAAAAAATACAAAAAACTAGCCGGGTGACGAGGCGGGCGCCTGTAGTCCCAGCTACTTGGGAGGCTGAGGCAGGAGAATGGCGTAAACCCGGGAGGCAGAGCTTGCAGTGAGCTAAGATCCGGCCACTGCACTCCAGCCTGGGCGGCAGAGCAAGACTCCGTCTCAAAAAAAAAAAAAAAAAATTTAGGCCGGGCACAGTGGCTCACACCTGTAATCCCAGCTCTTTGGGAGGCCAAGGTGGGTGGATCACCTGAGGTTGGGAGTTCGAGACCAGCCTGACCAACATGGAGAAACCCCAACTCTACTAAAAATACAAAATTAGGGCCGGGCGCGGTGGCTCACACCTGTAATCTCAGCACTTTGGGAGGCCAAGGTGGGCAGATCATGAGGTCAGGAGATCGAGACCATCCTGGCTAACATGGTGAAACCTCATCCCTACTAAAAATACAAAAAATTAGCCAGGTGTGGTGGCATGCACCTGTAGTCCCAGCTACTCGGGAGGCTGAGGCAGGAGAATGGCATGAACCCGGGAGGCAGAGCTTGCAGTGAGCCAAGATCACACCGCTACACTCCAGCCTGGGCAACAGAGTGAGACTCCAGTCTCAAAAAAAAAAAAAAAAATTAGCTGGGCATGCTGTAATCCCAGCTACTTAGGATGCTGAAGCAGGAGAATCACTTGAACCTGGGAGGTGGAGGTTACAGTGAGCTAAGATCGTGCCATTGCACTCCAGCCTGGGCAACAAGAGCGAGAAACTCCGTCGAAAAAAAAAATTTTTTTTAGGCTGGTCACAGTGATTCATGCTTGTAATCCCAGCACTGTGGCAGACCAAGGCGGACAGATCACCTGAGGTCAGGAGTTTGAGACCAGCCTGGCCAACATGGCAAAACCCCATCCCTACTAAAAATACAAAAAAATTAGCCGGGCATGGTGGTGAGCTCCTGCAATCCCAGCAACTCAGGAAGCTGAGGCAGGAGAATTGCTTGAACCCAGGCAGCGAAGTTGCGTGAGCCAAGATGGTGCCATCGCACTCCAGCCTGAGCAAGAAGAACGAAACTCTGTCTTAAAAAAAAAAAAAATTAATAGTCAAGTACAGTAGTGAGAAGGGGGAAAAGAGGAGAACAAGGAATTTGGTCTACAACTGTGAACAATCAACTGAAATAACTCACTACCATTGGACCAACCCTAGCACAGTTTTGACTTTTTTTTTTTTTTTTTTGAGACGGAGTCTTGCTCTGTAGCCCAGGCTGGAGTGCAGTGGTGAGATCTCGGCTCACTGCAAGCTCCGCCTCCCAGGTTCACGCCATTCTCCTGCCTCAGCCTCCCAAGTAGCTGGGACTACAGGCGCCCGCCACCACACTTGGCTAATTTTTTGTATTTTTAGTAGAGACAGGGTTTCACCGTGTTAGCCAGGATGGTCTCGATCTCCTGACCTTGTGATCTGCCCGTCTCGGCCTCCCAAAGTGCTGAGATTATAGGCATGAGCCACCACGCCCAGCAGTTTTGACTTTTAAAAAAATCATATTGGGCTGCACAGTGGCTCACACCAGTAATCGCAGGACTCTGGGAGGCAGATGTGGGTGGATCACTTGAGGTCAGGAGTTTGAGACCAGCCTGGCCAACGTGGCAAAACCCCATCCCTACTAAAAAATATAAAAATTAGCCGGACGTGGTGGCATGCACCTGTAATCCCAGCTATTTGGGAGCTTGAGGCAGGAGAATCGACTGAACCCGGGAGGCGGAGGTTGCAATGAGTCAAGGTCACACCACTGCACTCCAGCCTGGGGCAACAGAGCAAAACTCAGTCTCAAAAAAAAAAAAAAAGCATACTGACTTGCTGAAGAGAACTGGCCAGTTGCCGGCAGAATGCCTCACCTTCTAGACTTGCCTGGTTGCTTCCTCCTAGTGTCCTTTAGTTTGTTTCTCTATCCCAAATATTTTCTGTAAATTGCAAGTTACTTCTTTTTGTGAGTGGGAAGCAGCTAGAATATATACTAGGTTGAGTTACATACCTGCATCACACCAGAACTGGTTTACCATTGGTGATGCTAAGACTGACGCCGGGAAATGGGTGATGACATTTGGTCTGTTCCCTCTAACATAGTTACCCTCCAACAGTATGGTTCCACCAACATAGTTACATTTATAGCCTCATGACTGTAAACTGAGCCAGGCGAGGTGGCTCATGCCTGTAATCTTAGCACTTTGAGAGGTCAAGACAGGAGCATGGCTTGAACCCAGGAGTTTGAGACAAGCCTGGACAACATGGCAAAACCTTATCTCTACAAAAAGTACAAAAATTAGCTGGGCGTGGTGACACGAGTCTGTAGTCCCTGCTACTTGGTAGACTGACGTGGGAGGATTGCTTGAGCCTGCCTGGGAGGTCAAGGCTGCAGTGAGCTGTGATCATGCTACTGCACTACAGCCTGGGCAACAGAGCAAGACCCAGTCTCAAAAAAAAGAGACTGCAGTGTTACGGTAGTGTATGAATGTCCACTTGTCCACCAACGAATTCACCTGTCTTTTATTTTTATTTTTATTTTTTATTTTATTTTATTTTATTTTATTATTATTATTTTTTTTTGAGATGGAGTCTCGCTCTGTAGCCCAGGCTGGAGTGCAGTGGCCGGATCTCAGCTCACTGCAAGCTCCGCCTCCCGGGTTTACGCCATTCTCCTGCCTCAGCCTCCCAAGTAGCTGGGACTACAGGCGCCCGCCAACTCGCCCGGCTAGTTTTTTGTATTTTTTTAGTAGAGACGGGGTTTCGCCGTGTTAGCTAGGTTGGTCTCGATCTCCTGACCTCGCGATCCACACGTCTCGGCCTCCCAAAGTGCTGGGATTACAGGCTTGAGCCACCGAGCCCGACCTATTTTATTTTTATTTTATTTATTATTATTATTATTTTTTTTTGAGATGGAGTCTCGCTCTGTAGCCCAGGCTGGAGTGCAGTGGCCGGATCTCAGCTCACTGCAAGCTCCGCCTCCCGGGTTTACGCCATTCTCCTGCCTCAGCCTCCCAAGTAGCTGGGACTACAGGCGCCCGCCAACTCGCCCGGCTAGTTTTTTGTATTTTTTTAGTAGAGACGGGGTTTCGCCGTGTTAGCTAGGTTGGTCTCGATCTCCTGACCTCGCGATCCACACGTCTCGGCCTCCCAAAGTGCTGGGATTACAGGCTTGAGCCACCGAGCCCGACCTATTTTATTTTATTTTATATTTTTTGAGACGGAGTCTCGCTCTGTTGCCCAGGCTGGAGTGCAGTAGCACGATCTCGGCTCACTGCAAGCTCTGCCTCCTAGGTTCATGCCATTCTCTTGCCTCAGCCTCCTGAGTAGCTGGGACTATAGGCTCACGTCACCACGCCCAGTTAATTTTTTATATTTTTAGTAGAGACAGGGTTTCACTGTGTTAGCCAAGATGGTCTCAATCTCCTGACCTCATGATCTGCCCACCTCAGTCTCCCAAAGTGCAGGGATTACAGGCGTGAGTCACCGTGCCCAGCCCTCACCTGTTTTTTTAACACCAATTAATAATCTTTGCCAGATCGGGATCACCTGAGGTCAGGAGTTCAAGACCGGCTTGGCCAAAATGGTGAAACCCCATCTCTACTAAAAATACAAAATTAGCTGGATGTGGTGGTGTGTGCCTGTAATCCCAGCTACTTGGGAGGCTGAGGCAGGAGAATCGCTTGAACCCAGGAGGCAGAGGTTGCAGTGAGCAGAGATCGTGCCATTGTACTCCAGCCTGAATGACAAGAGCAAAACTCCATCTCAAAATAATAATAATGATCATCATCTTCGCCAGAATCAATAATTTTATTAATATTCACAAAATGTTGTTTTTCGATTCTGTTACTTCTACATTTATTAGCTGGCATTTTCCTTTCCTCAACTAGGGTTCTAATTAATATTTTATTTTAGTTTTTTATTTTGTAGAAGCAAGTTCTCTACAGAACTCCTGGGCTCAATCCATCCTCCTATCTCAGCCTCCAAGTGCTGGAATTTCAGGCGTGAGCCATCACACCCAGCCCCTAATTAGTATTATTTAAAAAAACAACCGCTTGCTGGGCACGGTGGCTCACACCTGTAATCCCAGCACTTTGGGAGGCCAAGGCGGGTGGATCCTGAGGTCAGGAGATTGAGACTATCTTGGTTAACATGTCTCTACTAAAAATACAAAAAATTAGCCGGGCGTGGTGGCAGGTGCCTGTAGTCCCAGCTACTTGGGAGGCTGAGGCAAGATAATGGTGTGAACCCAGGAGGTGGAGGTTGCAGTGAGCCAAGATCGTGCCACTGCACTCCAGCCTGGGCAACAGAGCGAGACTCGGTCTCAATAAATAAATAAATAAATAAATCCCAGCGGGCCAAATTCAATGCATTTCAAGGCCAGATTTAGCCTGCTGGCTACCACCTTCTGATCTATAATCTAAGCTGGACAGTCTAATTTATCATCACTGTGTACCCTGTGACATTAAGCCTTTTTATTTTTATTTAGAGATGGAGTCTTGCTCTGTTGCCCAGGCTGGAGTGCAGGGGCACAGTCTCAGCTCACTGCAACCTCAGCCTCCAGGGTTCAAGCGATTCTCCTGCCTCAGCCTCCCGAGGACCTGGGGTTACAAGTTTATACCACCATGCCCAGCTAATTTTTGTTTTTTAATAGAGACCAGGTTTCACCATGTTGGCCAGGCTGGTTTCGAACTTCTGACTTCAAGTGATCTGCCTGCCTCAGACTCCCAAAGTGCTGGGATTACAGGCGTGAGCCACCAAGCCCGACCTTTTTAAAATTTTTGAATAGAGATGGGGTCTTGCTATGTTGATCAGACTGGCCTCAAGCAATCCTCCCATCTCCACCTCCCAAAATGCTGGGATTACCAGCCTGAGGCACCATGCCCCACCTTTTGTTTCTAATAATTGCTTTGCAATTGTTGACATGTTGCTTGTAATCTTTTCAAGTCATTTTATGCGTGCATTTGTCTCTCTGGCTAGACTGTGACCTCCTCAAGGACAGGGACTCTCAGTATGTTTCCTTTGCTTTTCCTTCGCTTCTCCTAATGTCCTTTTTTTATTTTTTTGAGATGGAGTCTCACTCTGTCACCCAGGCTGGAGTGCAGTGGGACCATGTTGGCTCCCTGCAGCCTCTGTCTCCTGGATTCAAGCAATTTTCCTGCCTCAGCCTCCTGAGTAGCTGGGATTACAGGTGCCCACTACTACACTCGGCTAATTTTTTATATTTTTAGTAGAAACGGGGTTTCACCGTGTTGGCCAGGCTGGTCTGAAACTCCTGGCCTCAGGTGATCCACCCACCTCGGCCTCCCAAAGTGCTGGGATTACAGGCGTGAGCCACTGTGCCTGCCTTTTTTTTTTTTTTTTTTTAGACAGAGTCTCACTCTGTCATCAAGACTGGAGTGTGGTGGCACGATCTCAGCTCACTGCAACCTCTGTCTCCTGGACTCAAGTGATTCTCGTGCCTCAGCCTCCTGAGTAGCTGGGACTACACGCATGAGCCACCACACCCAGCTAATTTTTATATTTTTATTAGAGATAGGGGTTTCACTATGTTGGCCAGGCCAGTCTCAAACTCCTGACCTCAAATGATCCACTCACCTTGGCCTCCCAAAGTACTGAGATTACAGTCATGAGCTACTGCGCCCACCCTGTTTCTCCTAGTGTGCTTTTTTTTTTTTTTTTTTTGAAACGGAGTCTCGCTCTGTCGCCCGGGCTGGAGTGCACTGGCCAGATCTCCGCTCACTGCAAGCTCCGCCTCCCAGGTTTACGCCATTCTCCTGCCTCAGCCTCCCGAGTAGCTGGGACTACAGGCGCCCGCCACCTCGCCCAGCTAGTTTTTTGTATTTTTTAGTAGAGACGGGGTTTCACTGTGTTAGCCAGGATGGTCTCGATCTCCTGACCTCGTGATCCACCCGTCTCGGCCTCCCAAAGTGCTGGGATTACAGGCTTGAGCCACCGCACGCGGCCCCTAGTGTGCTTTCAAAGGTACTTTGGCTACTGTTAGTTCTAATGAACAAAAAACACATCAGTAAGAACCAGACGTTTTCATTATTGGTGCTTATGTTCCCTGGTTTTCCCACTAAGTTTCCCTAATTCTCTATCATAATGAAGTGCTTATCTCGTTTACAATATGTAAACCTTTACAGTTCACTTGTGCTGTGGGAATCCCTATGAAAGGGGGTGGAAGGGAGGAAGCCAAAAAGCCCTTTATTGCTCTTCAAAAGTTGGAAAGTCATTATCCAGCTGTGTGACCTTGGGAAAGTCACATCACTCAGTTTCTATTCTTCATTCAGTAAAATGAGGTGACTGGGTTATCTCTAAAATCACATCCCACTTGGCTTGAACCCTCTAAGCCTGATTAGCATATTTTATTAACCATCGCTTCCTGCTTGGATGGTACTCTGCTTCCCTACCCGTGGATTAGCACTATCTTTTCCAAGTAAGGTCAATTGTAGGTGAAATGACACCCACAGTAAACAGAATTTGTCTCTGATGACTCTCCTATCATCACAGTTTTCTGGTCTAATCTATATGTCCCAGTAAAGATTTACTCATGTTTTCAAGGTAAAACTTCAGTCCTTCACAACCAGTGCCAAGTGTGGATATTCTAAAGGCCCCTATAGAAGCAAGAGACCCATTCTTAGGTATTCCTCACAGTAAGGTAGGAGAAGGCAGAGAGGACTGAGATTCATTAGACTCTTTTTTTTTTTTTTTTTTTTTTTTGAGACGGAGTCTCGCTCTGTCGCCCGGGCTGGAGTGCAGTGACCGGATCTCAGCTCACTGTAAGCTCCGCCTCCCGGTTCACGCCATTCTCCTGCCTCAGCCTCCCGAGTAGCTGGGACTACAGGCGCCCGCCACCTCGCCCGGCTAGTTTTTTGTATTTTTAGTAGAGACGGGGTTTCACCGTGTTAGCCAGGATGGTCTCGATCCCCTGACCTCCTGATCCGCCCGTCTCGGCCTCCCAAAGTGCTGGGATTACAGGCTTGAGCCACCGCGCCCGGCCTTCATTAGACTCTTTTCGTGGAACTTTACCATAAGGGCTCTGAATGACCTCAGACCAGCTCTGGGGGCATGAGAGCTTCTAAATCACCAAACTAAATAATGCCTTAGCTTACCTGTATCTTCTTCTTATTTCAGTCCTATGGCTTTCTTTTCTTTCTTGACACAGGGTACCATCACTACTCACAACTCAGTACAGCCTCAACCTCCCAGGCTCAAGTGACCCTCCCACCTCAGCCTCCAGAGCAGCTGGAACTATGGACATATGACACCACTCCTGGCTAATTTTTTTATTTTTTTATTTTATTTTTTGAGACGGAGTCTCGCTCTGTCGCCCAAGCTGGAGTGCAGTGGCTGGATCTCAGCTCACTGCAAGCTCCGCCTCCCGGGTTCACGTCATTCTCGTGCCTCAGCCTCCCGAGTAGCTGGGACTACAGGCGCCCGCCACCTCACCCGGCTAGTTTTTTGTACTTTTTAGTAGAGACGGGGTTTCACTGTGTTAGCCAGGATGGTCTCGATCTCCTGACCTTGTGATCTGCCCGCCTCGGCTTCCCAAAGTGCTGGGATTACAGGCTTGAGCCACCGCGCCCGGCCAATTTTTTTTATTTTTTGTAGAGTCAGGGTCCCACGATGTTGCCCAGGCTGGTCTTGAACTCCTGGACTCAAGCGATCCTTCCACCTCAGCCTTCCAAAGTGCTGGGATTACAGGCATAAGCCACTGTGCCTGGCCATCCTTTTCCTTTTTTTTTTGAGACAGAGTCTCGCCCTGTCGCCCAGGCTGGAGTGCAGTGCCCTGATATTGGCTCACTGCAAGCTCTGCCTCCAGGGTTCACGCCATTCTCCTACCTCAGCTTCCCCAGTAGCTGGGACTACAGGTGCCCGCCACCACGCCTAATTTTGTGTATTTTTAGTAGAGACAGGGTTTTCATCGTGTTAGCCAGCATGGTGGTCTCTATCTCCTGACCTCATGATCTGCCCCCCTCAGCATCCCAAAGTGCTGGGATTATAGGCGTGAGCCACCCCGCATGGCTGCCCTTTTTTTTGAGACAGAGTCTTGCTCTGCCGCCCAGCCTGGAGTGCAGTGGCCCGATCTTGGCTCACTGCAAGCTCCGCCTCCCGGGTTCAAGTGATTCACCTGCCTCAGTCTCCTGAGTACGTGGGACTACAGGCGCCCGCCACCATGCCCAGCTAATTTTTGTATTTTTAGTAGAGACAGCATTTCACCATGTTGGCCAAGCTGGTCACGAACTCCTGATCTCAGGTGATCTGCCTGCCTCAGCCTCCCAAAGTGCTGGGATTACAGGCGTCAGCCACCATACCCGGCCCCTTTTCCTGTTTTTGTTATTTTTTTTTTGAGACGGAGTCTTGCTTTGTTGCCCAGGCTGGAGTGCACTGGGGCAATCTTGGCCCACTGCAAGCCTCGCCTCCGGGGTTCACATCATTCGCCTGCCTCAGCCTCCCAAGTAGCTGGGACTACAGGCACCTGCCACCATGCCCAGCTAATTTTTTTGTATTTTTCGTAGAGACGGGGGTTTCACCGTGTTAGCCAGGACGGTCTGGATCTCTTGACTTCGCGATCCACCCACCTCGTCCTCCTGGAGTGCTGGGATTACAGGCGTGAGCCACCGCGCCCGGCCCCTTTTCCTCTTTTTATTCCCTTCTTTATAGGTACAATCTGAAGGTTCTCATCCAGCTGGCTTTATGTACTTGGAAGTAGGTCTTTCTCTACATCCTTCTTGACTGAGGAGAGTCTCCAGCCTGATTATAAATGGCATCTTACCATTTCCCTGGCCCTGAGAGCTCCAAGTGGTGGAGGGGAAGATACTCTCTAGGGAGTAAGGCAGAGAGAGAACCATCACCAGTTTTTTCTTTTTTTTTTTTTGAGATGGAGTCTCGCTGTCACCCAGGCTGGAGTGCAGTGGCGCGAAGCTCTGCCTCCCGGATTCACGCCATTCTCCTGCCTCAGGCTCCCGAGTACCTGGGACTACAGGTTCCCACTACCATGCCTGGCTAATTTTTGTGTTTTTAGTAGGGACAGCATTTCTCCACTTTGGCCAGGCTGGTCTCGAACTCCTGACCTCAGGTGTTCTACCTGCCTCAGTCTCCCAAAGTGCTGGGATTACAGATGTGAGCCACCGCACCCAGCCACCAGCTTTATTTTTGATAACCCACTCAGGCCTGTGGTGAACAGGGCTGGCCAGAGCAGAGCTGAAGTCTGCAGTCAAAGCCTAACCCTTGTCCTGTGACTGTCATCTGAAAAGACAGAGTTGATCCATGATTCCTCCATCTTCCCCCTTTCTGCAAGTGGTTGTTGATTAAATCAGGTGGCAAGTTGGCCAAACAAGGTCTACCTTTTGATGTATACTTGGCAGCACCCCACGAATCTTTCATCATCAACTGTAAATACTAAAAAACTGTAAATACTAAACAGAAATATTTAGTCTCCCAGCAAATAGGAGGAAGGGAAGCTCTTGTGATGCAGGATATACCTGGGAGCCTGCCAGTGATGGTGTTGGGGTGGCTGGCACTGCTCTTTTGTCATGGCCTGCCCTTATCAGCTATTATCATTTATTTTTCCTCAGGAAGAAGTAGCCTCAGTGGCAAGAACAGAGTGTTGGGGAGCCCCGAGGCTAGGACAATCAGCACAGACCTAGAAAGGAATGAGTCAGATCAGGAACAGAAGAGGCCAAAATCAGTAAGAAACAAAGGGTCAGGAGCTGGGCACAGCAGCTCATGCTTGTAATCCCAGTGACTTAGGAGGCCAAGGTGGGAGATCACTTGAGGCCAGAAATTTAAGACCAGCCTGGGCTACATAGCGAGATGCTGTCTCTAAAAAAATTTTTTTAAACTTAGACAGGCATGGTGGTGCATACCTGTAGTCCCAGCTACTTGGGAGGCTGAGGCAGGGGAATTGCTTGAACCCAGGAGACAGAGATTGCAGTGAGCCATAATTGTGCCACTGTACTCCATCCAGCCTGGGTGACAGAGTGAGACTCCCAACTCTTTTTCCTTTTTCCTTTGAGATGGAGCCTTGCTGTCACCCAGGCTGGAGTGCAGTGGCACAAGCTCGGCTCACTGCAACCTCCGCATCCCGGGTTCACGCCATTCTCCTGCCTTGAGTAGCTGGGACTACAGGTGCCTGCCACCATGCCTGGCTAATTTTTTGTATTTTTAGTAGAGACGGGGTTTCACCGTGTTTGCCAGGATAGTCTTGATCGCCTGACCTCGTGATCCACCCGCCTTGGCCTCCCAAAGTGCTGGGATTACAGGCATGAGCCACCATGCCCGGTTTTCTTTTGAGACGTAACCTTGCTCTGTTGCCCAGGCTGGAGTGCAGTGGCGCAATGGCTCACTGCAATCTCCACCTCCCGGGTTTAAGTGATTCTCCTGCCTCAGCCTCCTGAGTAGCTGGGACTACAGGCATACACCACTATGCCTGGCTAACTTTTTTATTTTTGGTAGAGACGGGGTCTTACTATGTTGGCCAGGATGGTCCTGATCTCCTGACCTCATGATCCTCCCACCTCAGCCTCCCAAAGTGCTGGGATTACAGGGGTGAGCCACTGTGCCTGGCCAAGACTCCCAACTTAAAAAAAAAAAAAAAGAGGTGGGGCTCAGTGGCTTATGACTGTAATCCCAGCACTGTGGGAGGCTGAGGCAGGCGGATCATCCGAGCTCAGGAGTTTGAGATCACCCTGGCCAACATGGCAAAACCCTGTCTCTACTAAAAATACAAAAATTAGCTGGGTGTGGTGGCGCCTGCCTATAATCCCAGCTACTCAGGAGGCTGAGGCAGGAGAATCATTTGAACCCAGGAGGCAGAGGTTGCAGTGAGCTGAGATTGCACCACTGCACTACTGCACTTCAGCCTGGGCGACAAAACGAGATTCTGTAAAAATGAAAAACAAAAACAAAAACAAAAAACCTGAGGGGATGGATGTAAAGTTACACAAGCTTGTCTGGATTTCCCATCACAGGGCCTTTGTATTCACTTATTTAACAATAGTACAGAAGAAGCGATCTCAGCTGTACAAGAAGTAATTCAGTTTCTAGAACATTTCTCACTTCAACAAGGTGCATTTTCCCCTCTGGCACTCAGCTGTATAAATCTGAACTCTTTCCCTCTCACTCAAGAGATCTCCTCTATGTATTTCCCAGGTTGGCTGGCATAGTCATCTTAGAATAGCCCCCAAATGTGGAATTTCTGTTGTCAGGAGTCATCATTTCCAGTATGAAACTCACTGAGTGATAGAAAATGAGGACTAAAGATCAAAGATTACTAGATTAATTTGCCTAAAACCAATTCCCCTAAAACCAATTAGTCTAAAATAAATATTTATCAAATCTGCAGCATTTCAAAAGGGTTTAGCAGATTCACCCTCTTAGTTATTACTGTTGTCTGTATAACTTTTCATTGTAAGTCAACTGAATATGCCTCATGCCTATTCATTTGTTTAAGATATACTGGCCTTTTAACAGTAGGAATGTAGAAGTTAGACCAAAGCATCAAAATCACATTGAACTCCATTACATTTTTCAAGGCATTTAATTTGTAAAGGAATATTGGATTAAGAAACAAAAAAATGATACACAAAATGCCTGTACCAATTGTATTTATTGCTAGAAACTTTAAACTTTTTAAAAAAGTTTTTGAAAGGTAGATAACATAGAAAAAGACATCCATAAATGTAAGAAGCAATCTCATCATTTACAAAGTGCTGCAAATTTGATAAATTTATGTTGCTGATAATAACTCAGAAGTACTCTTGGATGAATAGATATAAATCCTTGAAATATCCAAAGCAAGACAAAAAGGAATAGGACACCTAAATGGATATAAACACACCAAAATAGGAATTGAGCTTTTGGCAAATTAGTTATTAAGTCATTAACTTTAAGCAAATAAGTTTTCAGTAAATTGGTTTTAAGAGATCTAGCTTTAGGTGAACTAGTTTCAGGCAAACTGACTAGTACCAAATCAGTGTTTTGCTCCCTCCAGTTCCCCCCAACTGTAGTTTTGGGATTGTGATGGATGCAATCCAGGACCCCTCTGAGAGGTGGCAAGTGAGATTCTACTAGGAAACCAAGTGTACAAGTGACCTAAGAGAGTAAGAGACAGAGAGAGAGTGTGTGTGTGTGCGCGCGCGCGCATGAACACAACCACACATGCATACTCTGGGCTGTATGGCTCAGTGCACCTAAACTTGGGAGTGTGGCTAAGCTGAAGCTTCCTAGACATCCCCCCACCAAGCTCCACACCCACGCAGACCTGCTTATTACCTACCAAAGCCAAGGAGAAGAGCAACCACGTACAAGCACCCACCTAGCCTCCCCAGACCCACGTGAGTCCCTCAGAAACAGGGAATACAGGCAGCAACCCCACTCAGAGCTGGTCCCCATTCTCAGCAGACAGATGAGGGGCTCTCCTAGTCCTTAGAAGAAGGCCAATAAATAACTCATTAATGAGGTCCAGAGTTTCTACTTCTTCATCCAGATATAGGTGCGGAACCCCCTATCTGACATCATGTGTCACAAAAAAGTGAGGAGCTTAAATTTGGTTGCCTAGCAGGAACTCACCACCCTAGACTTGCTGCCTCTCAGGGGGATCCCATCCTGCATCAACCACAACCCCAAAACTCTGGGGTTTGGGGGAGCTGGAGGGAGAATTACACTTTGATTTGGTTCTAGTCAGTTTAGCTGAAACTAGTTGATTTAAAGCTAGGTCCTCTACTCTTGGAATCCGGGACCAGAACATTATGTGACTCACGCACAATCATATACTAGGCCAGACACAGTGGCTTACGCCTGTAATCCCAGCACTTTGGGAGGCCAAGGTGGGAGGATCACTTGAGCCCAGGAGTTCAAGACTAGCCTGGGCAACATGGTGAGATCCCATCTCTAAAACAAACAAAATATATATACTGAAGGTACAGAATCAGATGTTCAGAAAGTACTGGAACCCTCCTGTGTGTGCCTAAGCTCAGGATGCACACATGGGAAAAAGGCCAGTCACCCCCACCCTGGTAAATATAAGGTTTCTCTTCCACAATCCATTTGGAATGTCATGATCTTTGGGTCTCCAGTCCTTGGGGTCCTCCCCAGAGGACTCTTCTGCCAGGCCTGTAGAGTGCATTATTTGCCTTGGCTGGCCTCAGAGAGGCCCACTGGCCACAGCAGTTTGTCAGTGGTGGTGACAGCAGCAGCAGTGATTGCAGCTCAGATATAGTTGGCAGGGGCTTGTCGGGCACTGAGCCGCTGCATGTGGCAGCCATGGCAAAGCAAGTGCCCATCCAGAGGGAAACAGCAGCAGCCTTCCTCATCACTCAGCTGCATCCGGCAGTCCTAGGGAAGAAGGCACCTAGTTCACCTCAGCCCAGGCACCTTGGATACTGAGGGCATCTTAGGAGTCTGCCCTGCTCAACACCTGACTCCTAATAACTGGAAGAAAGGGATGGGGTGGGAAGGGCAGGATGGAAGAGACGGAAGAGCAATCTGAGAAAATATTAATACCTCAGCTGGACACCAGGTGTCGCTGCTGCAGCAGAAATAATGACACAAGCCTGTCTTTACAGCAGTTTGACCAGACTCCCTACTCTTAGAAAGTCCTGACTCTGGGAGAGTCAGATTCAGAAAGGACTAAGTAACTTGGACCAGAGAAAGTGGCTGGAGGGGACAAAAAAAAAGACGGAAGATAGGTCACAGTATCTTTCTGGTTTCCCATGCCCTACACCTCTCCCATAGATGTCTGGTTGTTGCAGGACTTGACTCCTACCCTCTCCCCATTTCCACTTCTTCTCCAGCACCGCTGAACCCCAACACTCACCTCACAGTGGTAGCACTCAAAGTGATAATCCCGGTCCATGGATATCACTCTCACGATGTCCTCACAGCCCTGAAACATGCAGACCCCCATGGAGATGAGAGCAGCATATTGCTTCACCTCCACCGCCCTCATATATAGCCCTTCCCACCCCACGGGAAGATCATACAAATGGCCCCAGTGTCTCTCTGCAATCACCTGTAGTTTTAAGATGCCTCTGCAAATCCTACCAGAACTCTCCTTATCTCCTTCACTGGGCTGCCCCCATGTAGCACACTCCCTCTGTACAAGAGCCCTGGCCTTACCTGCGTCTCCCAGTTGTGGGGGAAGGAAAGGGACAGGAGGCATAAATAAAGTAGGCTAGGCTGACAACAAGGGAATCCAATAAGATCTGACTTCTCTCCGTAGGTACATCCTCTACACACAGCATAAATCATTTCTGACCCATTCCTACCAGTGCTGAGGATTCTTCCCACCTTTTTCCAGCCCCTACATCTGCAGTCTGGTGACCTCGACCTCAAAGAAAGTCTCCTCCTCTGGACTGGGATAGAAAAGATGGAGCCTGGGCCCAGTTAGGCTTTCAGACATGTCCAGGCCCGGATGTTAGGGTCAGGGTGGTGACCCCAAGAGGCAGAGTCACACGGGAATCTTCACAGAGTACATTCCTTGGCACTACCGCTTCCGGCAGGAGGCCAGGCAGCATGTCCCTAACCCTACGCCAGAAGCGGTGGCACTGGCTGCCCTGAAGGAGAACCCAGACATACTGACCTCAGAGGGGAGGATGGGTTGGCCACAGGCTGCACACTTAGGAGCATAATTTCTGAAAGACAGAGGAAAGAGATGAGCTGAGGTTGGGGAATCCCTGGACCCAGTTCCACACTGTATCCCAAGGGGTGGACTCACTTGTGGTAGTCGGTGACACAGTATACTTGGTTGGAGAAGTCCACTGTGAAGGGGATGCCATCCAGGCACTTGTTGCAAACAATGCATCGGAAACAGCCTGGGTGATAGGACTTCCCCATTGCTTGTAGGATCTGGCTCATGGGGTAGCAAGAGAATCAGTCTCCCTCCAGTCTCAGTTCTCCAGCTGCCCATTATGCTCCTTATTACTCCCATTAACCTCATCCAACCCGCTGCTATACCCCTAGAACAATGCTATGTAATGTGGAGGAAGAAGTCTTTAAATGGAGGCAGAAACCCTGAAAAATGCCTGACAGAGCATTCAGGCCAGTAGTGTTTAACTCTGGCTGCATATCAGGATCATCTAGGGAGCTTTTAAAAAACATCAATGCTTGGGCCCTCCTCCAGGCCTATTATCACAATCTCTGGTGATGGGATCCAAACTTTTTTTTTTTTTTTTAAGTTCTTCCCAGCTGATCTGCTAGGCCACCATGATTGATAATCACTGATTTAATCCTATCTCTCCTTTTTACAGGAAATAAAACTGAGTCCCAAGTGATTCTAACCAGTAGCAGAAAGGGGATTAAGACTCAGGACCCCAGGCTGGGCACGGTGGCTCATGCGTGTAATCTAGCACTTTGGGAGGCTTAGGCAGGAGGATCACTTGAGGCCAGAAATTCGAGACCAGCCTGGCCAACATGGCAAAACTCGTCTCTACTAAACATACAAAAATTAGCCACGCATGGTGGTGCACGCCTGTAGTCCTAGCTACTTGGGAGGCTGAGGCACTAGAATCACTTGAACCTGGGAGGCAGAGGTTGCAGTGAGCCAAGATCATGCCACTATGTCAGAGCGAGACTCTGTCTCAAATAAATAAATAAATAAATAAATAAACTCAGGACCCCACACTCCTAGCTCAGGCTGGAAGGCCTGGCTGTGCCCGCAGAATTAGGGAGGGGCCAAGTCACAGAAGCCTAGGTTGACAGGCTTTTGAGCCCAGACTTGATACCATAGGCAGAGGGAAGCCACTGTAAACAGCTGCTCTGGGGAGGAATGGGATGAAAGTGATTCATCTGGTGACAGGCTTCTTCCCCCAACCTTCTCTCAGTATCCATTTAGTCCCTGATTCTGCTCCTCAGCCTCACAGTGAGAGTTCTCAGCTGAAGGCACTTTACTTACCTTCTCCAAAATCAAGTGACCACAGACACAGCATTTCTCAGCTGCCTCCTGAAACCCTGAAAACTAAAGTAAAAGACAAAGGGAAGCTGTTATCAAACTCAGAATGATGGTACTCCAATGGGCCACCAAGAAGGGGGTCAGTATGGAAACCAATTCCAGGTCCAGGTGACCCTTACTCACCAGATAATCTTCCTCACAGTACACAGAGCCGTTGACACTGTAGAAAGCCTTGCAACGCAAAGTTCGCCCTAGAAACAGCAGAAAAGGGGCTGGAACCTATCCCACAGCCCAGGTGCAAGACTTCTGGGGTCACTGCTCCCCAGTGCTGCATAATATATTTAAACCTGGACTTTGTACTTTTCCTCCTAACTGCTGTCTGTCCTTCTTCCCCACACAAAAATTTCATCTGATGCAATTCCAATTTGCTTTGGCTTCATTCCAGCCAACTTCCCCTCTCTTCTGCTTGCTGCTCCTCCAGCTCCTGCCTCCTTAACAGTTTTCTAGGGCCCTCCCCTAAACAAACTGCCTTCCTCTCCAGTGCATAGGAAGCCACCTGGGAGAGTAAAGCCAACTACATGCTGGAATACATGAGCTCTTAATAAGGTACTATATGATTTGCATAGAGAGAATCACATTGTTACAGGCCTTGCCCTCTGGGACCCTTCAACCTAGAAGCCTTTTTGCCTGAGCATATCTATCCTGCTCTCAAAGGCCTATCTGTCTCCTTCTAGGGACAGACTCCATGGAGGTCAGGACTGGAGTTACTGCAGGAGGACAAAGTGCTTTGTTTGGAAGCAAAGCAGGTCCCCTTTCCTGTTTGTTTAAGGCTGCTTCCCTAAGCTTAGAGGGACCCAGAGTCTCTAGGGTAAGAGACAACCCAGGATCTTCTTCTAGCAGACAAGGCAGGACCATTCCCCATGTGACCAACCCCCAGGAACTGCTCCCAGGTGTCTACATTATCAGGGATAGGGGAGGAGTGAGAACAGGTGGAGCATGAGCAATTTTCCCACCTTTGCCTTCTTCCCCTCAAAATCCCCACTTCCAACTCTGTCCAATGGGTTAGGAAAGCTGACTTAGAAGCTCATGAGACACAGGGGAGGAAAGAGAGGGAAAGAGATATAGCCAGAAGAGGCCCTGTAAACAGAAGGATAGACAGACAGATGAGCCTAAAGAGAACGAGGCAGAAACTGGGGGAGTGAGAAAAGCTGAGTGCTGAAGTCAGACAGGCAGAGATAGGAGATTAAAGGTTTAGCAAAGGAATCAGAATGGGTAAGCAGTGAGGAGGGGGTAATGAGGGAGGGGAGGGGGGCAGTTAAGGCTGCTGGGAGCATCCCCCCTTTCCAAGTGGGCCTCCTGAGCTAACAGTGGCAGGCATTCCTGGAGCGTGATGTCATCAGCTTGGCATGGCCCGGTGGCCTGCACTCTAGTGAGGTGGCTGAACTCTGACCAGCCAAGAGAAAACCCCCTTCTCTGCCCCTAGCAGCTCCCCACTCCCCCAGCCTGCCCCCACCCTCCCCACATTCCAATCTTTCACTGTCGCCCCAGGCAACTTGGCTGCCCAAGACCAAGCCCCACCAAGAAGCTGGAGGGCCAGGCGAGTCCAGGATGGGCAAGCAGGGAGGCACGAGAGGGAGAAACAGAGGTGAGGAAGGAAGGAGGGACTCCAGGAAGGAGACCCACCAGGGGGAGGCAGAGCCAAGTAGAGGGCAGACAAGGAAGCAAGAGAGGTGGAGCAGCTGCGGACCTCCAGACACTTGGTGGGGATCCAACAGCTGCTCTGTGAGCAAATGAAGAGGCAAAAGCTCGCCTCCTGTTCCCTATAGCACTTCTGTGTATGTGGGCAGGGGAGGGGAGTGCTTGAGTGTTGGGGCTACACTCACCACAAGAGCAGCAGACAAAGCACTGGGTGTGGTAGAGGCTGTCCAGGGCCTGGCAAGCATTGCTCTGCCCATAGATGCCTTTGTTGCACTTGATACAGGTGCCTGAGAAGAGAAAAGAGTGTCACACTCTACTCCCCCAGGTCAAAACCAGGGATTCCCAAGCTTTCCTGACTGCCCTTTCCTGATGTGCCAGGGGTCACAGTCTCCCTTTGATGGGCTCCCTTCTGGGAAGAGACGATAAGAAGTAATGACATGTAGCAAGATCTTGGTTGAGCAGATCCATTCTTGTTTAATTGCTCAACAGATATTTTCTGAGCATCTATTTTGTGCTTAACACAGCACCACTACCTGAGGAAACCTGGAGAAAGTCAGAGATATGGTCCCTGGCATTCAGATGCTTAGTTTCTGTTGGGGAGAAAAGATTATACAGGCAAGGTATGATCTCTGTTGCAGTGTGTAGGATGAATGGTCAAAGATGCCGGTCCACAGGTGCTCAGCAGCAGACTTAAAAAAACTTTCTAGAGAAAGCAGGCTAGGCCCAGAAAGCCTCTCTGGGACTTCAGTTTCCCATCAGTCAAACGAGCTGTTCAGTTATAGAATGATTTCTCTCTGCTGCAGACTTCCAAGGATGGAGAAAAGGATCTGGCTCAGCAGAGGGCTGTGTGCAGAGGGGACCATGTGAGCATGACTCCTGTGGGGAGGTGGCTGCTGAGAATGTAGGGTGTGTTCCAGGAACCAGGGTTGAACAGGAAAGCAGGGAGAGTAGCAGAGCCCCTGATGCCTCCTAGTCACCTTCTATCTTGGGAAGAACACAGAACTGAACTGCTTGCTATTCCCCAAAATCCCCCGCTAAGATATATACACCTGGCTCTGGGACTCGCCTTTCCTGGGTGTGTTCTTCCCTCCCTCCACTCCCCAATTCCAGGCCCATGAGTGAGGGCTAGGGCCTGTCTTTGGGGAGCAGATCCCAACGGGCCCGCCCCACCTCTCCCCCTCGGCAGGCTGCCACACTCCCTGCCTGTTGGGGCCCATCCCAGTCTTTGCCCAGGGGCTTGGGAGCCTGTGCAGCAGCTGCAGCAACTGATGGGCCCAGACCTGTCCTGCTCCCACCCTCTGGCAGCTGGGCAAGGCTGAAGCCAAGGAAGAGGGCCCCTACTAGGGGCAGGAGGAGGGTATAGTCAAGCTGGGGCTGGCGGCACAAGGGGTATGTAGGGGTTGTCAAAGGAGGCAATCTGACTCCCAGGGAGAAGCGGCCCCATCTCTGAATTCAAAATGTGGCTTCCTCATGGAAGTGAAGATCTGCCCCAAGATTGCCATGCCAGGGGGTCCTGTCAGAGCTGTTCTTTAGGAAACCTTGGCCGTTATGGGAAGAGCAAATGAAACTGTTCAGGCACATTGGCCTTACCTCCTCTAACCCAGCATATCTACACCTACGTTCTTCCTTCTATTTTATTGCAGTTTCTCTGAGTTCCTTTCTTCCTTTTGGCTCGATGGTTCAGCCAAAAAGACTTCTTTACTAGCCACCTCTCCTGGGCCTCAAAATGAAACTGCTAAATGGGCCCTGTCATTCAGTCTTCCTTGATCAAAGCGGTTTGGCATCATCTCCTCTGGGCTTTCCTCTTGGTGGATTTGGAGGTGGGGAAAAGAATGGGGGTGGAGGTTGGGGGTTGAGTTATGCAGCGCCCTTGTAGCCTGCCCCCCTGCTACCTCTGAACCTCCTACCCAACCATCCCTCCCTGGCCGCGTTCCTCTTCCTATTCACTTTTGTAGCCATAGAGTTCTACAGCATGGGGTCCAGGAGTGAGGCATGAGCGGTGAGAAGAGATGCTTGGAAAAGTGAAAGAGGCCCACAGCCCTTAGGGGGTAAGCTGCCACTGCTTTCCAATCACAATCATATTCGAAGTTTTTTAGGTGTGTAGTAGTGCCTGTGAATTCTGACTAAAAGATCTTTCAAGACCCTAATGTTCCTCATAGCTGAGACATATAATCAATCAATACTTCTTGAACAGAGTAGGGGAGGGAGACAGCGACCAGGTTTCCTTAACAGTGTCAGGAAGTAAGGCGCTACTTCTAGCCTGAATTCTGACAGGTTATAGCCAGAATTCAAGACCAGGTTATTTCTGGCAATAACACAGGGTCGTTATCCATCCAGAGGTAATGGTGTCCCAGTAGTCATGGCTTTTGCCCTGACTTCCGGAGGATGGGGAAAATAGAGGCTGGTACTACTGGGTCTCTGATTAAATGCCCACGCACGCACCTAGCCAACAGGACTGGGGAGGGACAGCAGTTGGGTCCCAGGGCGCTCCATCCTGCCTCCCAGGCTCCATTTCCCCGACAGCCGCCACTACTGTGTGTGTGCTAGGGAGCGCCCCTCCATCCCTGAACCCTACCCCTCCGCCGCGCGGCGGCGGCCGCCCCGCCCATGGGCACCTGGAGCGCCCGGGCAGGAGTCGGCACGCACGCGGCCAGCCTGCCCCGCCCCCCCACCCGCGCATTCTCCAAATTCCTGCGGGCGGAGCCTGGGCCCGGGTGGGGGCGCGGCGCGCACAAACCTCCAGGGGCACCGCAGTGAAGGGGGGAGCAGGTTGGGGGGGATGCGCCCTCACCGCCCCACTTGGTCCCTTCCCTACGAGGCCTCCTGCCGCGAAAAACCGAGGTTCAAATGCTTGAGAAACGGACTCACGCGCTACCAGGAGGGTTGAATTTAGCAGAAATAAGGAGCCCTGGTTCATTTGAAAACTAGCAAGAAGGGGAAAGTGCTCTGGGGCCGCCCCCAATCCATCCCTCTTGTTTCTTTCCTAGTCCCGCGTCTTCACTTCGGACCCCCGGGCGCCGGCACTTTGGGCCGTCGGGACAGTGGAGAACCGAATGCTGTGACGGGTCCTTTCCCGTCCCTAACCACTTCTCTCACTCACCGAAGTAGTCCTCCCTGGCCTCCGACTCCCGCATCCTGGCCCGGGCGGCCTCCGGAACGAAAGGACCTGGCGGCTCTTCCAGACCCGACGGCTCAATCCCCGAGGGTTCTCCGCGGGCGCCAGCTTCTCGCCCACCGGTGCCCACCGTCAGGCGAAGCAACGCTGTTAGCTCGTCCTGGTACCGGGCGCCCACGGCGCAGTCCCCGTAGCCGGTCACAGAGTGTCGTCCGGGTTGCGCCCCCCGTCTCTCCAAGGGCCCCGCCGCTCCCACTCCAGCCCCGGCTAGAGCTCCAGGGCTGCCCAGGGCCGGGGGATACGAGTGGCGGCTTTCCTGGCAGCCGAACCCCGCAGGCCGCTGAGCATACAATCGGTCCAGGGCGGCGTGGAGCTCCGGATAGGCGGACGGGACCCCTCCGGGAGAATAGCCTGCCGGTGCTCCGGCCAGCGGTGGGCCAAACAGGCACGGCCCCGCTGGCAAGGGGCTCCCGTGGCGCTGGTCGTAGCCCATGCTGATGCCGCTGGTGCGATTGCTGCAGGGCCGGCTACCTCCAGCTCCGCCAGCCCCCGCCCCGTCCAGCAGCAGGCTGCCCCGGGGGCTGGACGGCTTGCTAGCGTCGCTGGCCGAGCTACTGGCGAAGCTGGAGCGGGGGCTGAGGGCCGGGGCCGTGGCCTCCAGCCGAAAATCGGGGGGCAACGACTGAGGTAGAGGCAAGGCCCGGGTGGGCGGCGGCCCCCCGGGAAAGGAGCCTTCGTAGCGCGGCGCCTCAAAGGAGCCGCGCTGATTCCGCTCAGCGTCCAGGGAACTTTGCTCCCGGGCCGGCTCTAACGGCTCATCCCCAGGTCCCCCAGTAGCTCCTCGGGGCCCTGACTTCCTAGGTCCCCCCAACCCACTTAGGCGCCCCTTGCCCGGCCCGGGGGTCCCGTCAGACCCAGACCGGCTAGATTCACCCTTTCTGCGGCCGAACTTCTCCAGCAGGCGACTGGCTTTCTCTCCTAACCGCTCCATGCCCTCGGGTCTGGGGCCTCTCGCCCCCTCCCCGCCTGGCACCCTGCGGCGTCTCGGCGGCCGGTTCTCTTTCTCTGCAGCCGGACTCTGGTTCCCCAGGGGCACAGGGGAAGTACAGGGGCTTAGCGGGCGGCCTGGATGCCCGGCGCCAGGAATCCCACAGCATCCCCCAGCGGGAGGGGCTGCGTCCCCTCGCGCATCTGGGGCTGAGCGGGGCTAGCAGGGTCTCTGGCCGCGGCTGTCCCGTCCGCAGGTCTATCTGTTCACGCGTCGACTCTCCCGACTGCCCCACTCTCCCCTGCCCCCGCCCCCCTCGCTCTCACGCTAGCCACGGACCGAACTTCTCTCCCAAACTTTTGTCTGCTTGGCCGGATCTACTTTCCTAGGAGGGCGGAGCGCCGTGTGTGTGAGAGGGCCGGGGGTGTCCGCGCAGGAATAGCTGGTGTGCGTGCAGAGAGGGCGCTGGCGCTAACTGCCCTGGATGTGGAGGCCTGCGGACTGTAGATGAGAGGCGGGCAGGGGCAGTTGGGGCAGCTGCCCCTACAACACTCAAGAATTGAAACAGGAAAGAGTGTGGGGGTAGGGGACGGGGACTCTTTGTCTGCAGTTGGAATGCGCGGAGGGGCATGGTGGAATGTGTCGCGGCTTGGGACCCGACGACAGGAGGCATGTTCTGCGCTAGCACCGTGACTTTGTTCCCAGCGTGGGGACTGTGGGAGAGGTGGAGAGAGACTGGTACAGAAATGGTGAGACAAGGAGAGAGCCATAAAGAGGAAGACAGAAAGAAGACAAATGCATAAAGAGGTTCAGAGACGTGTACGTAAAGACAGCCCTGAAAGGCGACGAAGCCCACAGAGAGAGGTGGAAGACAGGTAGCGAAAGAAAGGGAGAGCTGGGGAGCAAAGAGGAGTGTGGACGATGCAGAGACCGAAGGGTGCGCAAAGGAAAGGACAAGCTTGACCAGATAGAATGAGAGACAAACAGATAAACTGCAATTAAAAGGCACCACCTTCTGGACCCAAAAGTTTTGTGATGGTGGAGAAATTTTGTGTTTGTAAAAGCAGTGAAAAGGAGTGAGGAAAATGGGACTAACCTCTCCCTTGAGAGGGAGGGAAAGAGATCTACTGTGTGTGTAGAAGCAGTGAAAAAGAGTGAGGAAAAGGTTTGGGACTAATCTCTATCTTAAGGGTAGGACAATTAGAGAGATAGACAGACACCCCCTGGTGTTGGGAAATGAGATTTTTAGCAAACATTTCAGGTGATTATGGAGATCGAAGGCCTGGTTTTAGGGCCAACGAATACCTTCCCCCGTTGGTTTTGGTCGACAGAAGACTGGTGACACGGAGTAAGTATTAAGAGGAAGAAAAGAAATGCCATGTAGAGGATTTGCAAATGAAAATGAACAGGATGGAAAAGAGACTGATATTGAATATTTTAGAAGGATCAAGAATAAGGAAAAGAAACCCTGGCTGAAGCGGCCGGGCGCAGTGGCTCACGCCTGTAATCCCACCACTTTGGGAGGCTGAGGCAGGCAGATCATCTGAAGTCAGGAGTTCGAGACCAGCCTGGTCAACATGGTGAAATCCCATCTCTACTAAAAATACAAAAATTAGCCAGACGTGGTGGTGCACGCCTATAGTCCCAGCCACTCAAGAGGCTGAGGCAGGAGAATCACTTGAACCCGGGAGACAGAGGTTGCAGTGAGCCAAGATCACGGCCACTGCACTCCAGCCTGGGCCACAGAGCAAGCCTCCGTCTCAAAAAAATTCTAAATTTTTTAAAAGAAACCCTAGATGAAGCTAAACATACCTAATTAAATACCAGCCAACGACCGGGTGCGGTGGCTCACGCCTGTAATCCCAGCACTTTGGAAGTCCGAGGCGGGTGGATCACGAGGTCGGGAGTTTGCAACCAGCCTGGCCAGTATGGTGAACCCCGTCTCTACTAAGAATACAAAAATTAGCTGGCATGGTGGCACACACCTGTAGTCCCAGCTACTCGGGAGGCTGAGGCAGAAGAATCGCTTGAACCCGGAAAGCGGAGGTTGCAAAGAGCCGAGATTGCGCCACTGCACTCCAGCCTGGGCGACAGAGGGAGATTCCGTCTCAAAAATTTTTTTTAAAAAACAGCCAATTAATTTTGCCCAGACTAGAACATCAGGGGCAAGGGGCGGAGGAAGTAGAATGGAGAAGGAAATGACTCCTTTGTATTTAGATAGTAAACGAGTATGAAAATTATATGCAGATAAGTTGTGCATACTATTTTCATCTCAACATTTTGAACACCTTTTATAATCTTAGTGTAGCCTTAGGGAATGTGGAAAGAAAGGAGGTTAATATCTTTTGGGAAATTAATTTGTGCCAAACTATTTGGCTTCTTTGTCCTAGTTGCATTGTCTCCCTGACCTCATCTCCCCTGAGAATCAGCCTCTCTGTTTCCCTGGTCAAGGCCACAGCTTTTCTCTGATCCTGAGGAGAGTTTCCTACCAGACTGGAAGCAGGGAGGACTGAAAGCACTAGGAACAGAGGGGAGCTATCAGATTGCATCTAACACTGCTGTGAGCAACATCTTCAGAATTAACCATAATGTGTTCCCTCCTTTCCTGTGTCTGGATGGGGAAGGAGAACCTTGATTCTTCCTTCCAATTGCATCCAAAATATCCACACAACTTCCAAATACTAAGATTTGGAAGCTTTGATCCTTTGGGGTGAGGATGGGAAAGGAAATCTTACAAAATGTTGAGACGTCATTAAAGGAGGCCCATGCAAGAGGTGGTGGTAACATTGGGCACAATTGGGATGAATAGCCTGTGTTTTCAAGGGATAACTGGAAGCAGAGATGAGTGAAGGGGAAGAAGTAGAAGATGCATATGCTAATAGGGCATGCTCCAATAGTGCTCATGACCTCAGCTGGCCTCTCCAGTCTGAACTGGAGCTGGGATCTCCAAAGGCCCTCTTCATCCCCAATACTTTAATTATAATCTGTATACACAGGTGACTCCCTAATCCATATTTCCAGCCCAGTCTTTCTTGGACTTCAAAACTCAACGAACTACTAGCATCTCCACATGGCTGTCTCAGAAGCACCCAATATCCTAAACTGGGATCTTCTCTGCCTCATGAAACTGGCTCCTCTAGCATTCTCTGAGTAAATGGCACAATCCTGTTAGCTGCTTAAACTAGAAATCTGAGCATCAACCCTATGTCCTCCTTCTCCCTGAACCTCAAATCCAACCAAGTCCTATCAATCACCAAGTTCTATTAATTCTGCTTCCTAAACATCTTCCAAATCTGTCCTCCCCTCATCACCACTATATATGTCAAGTCACCATCTTTCCTCTCCTAAACCAATGCAAAAGTCTCCTGGTCAAGGCTTGCTCCCTGCAATCCATCTTATACCCTGAGGTCAAGTGATTTTTCAGTACAGAAGCTTTTCAACTTACAATGGAGTTATGTCTGGATAAACCCATCCATTATAAATTGAAAATATCGTAAGGCAGAAGTGCTTCTTCAACTTACGATATGTTCAGCTTAAGATGGGTTTATCTGATGTAACTGCATCATAAGGTGAGGAGCATACCGAATCATTTTGCACCTTCGTAAAGTTGAAAAATCCTAAGTCAAACCATCCTAAGTCAAACCAGTGAGTTGGGGACTTCCTGTAGGCAAAACCTGTCGTTTTATTTCCCTGCTAAAAAAAAACTTTCGACGATTTCTCACCGCCCTTGGGCTGAAGTCTGTACTCTGTATGATGAGGTCTCACTCTCCAGCCTCTCCTCTAGCATTATCCCTTCCCCAAACCAGTCTGCAGTAGAACTGGACCTTGTCTGTACTCTCTCTTGCCCCTGGACTTTTGTACCTGCTGTTCCCTGTTTGGAACACTCTCTTAGCCTCCCCTTTCCTTCTCCTGATTAACTCTTCCCCAGTTTAGACATTACACCCTCTCAGAAGCCACCTTTCCACACTGCAAGAGTAGGTTAGCTACCTGCTGTATATTGCTATAGTGCACTCCACTCCATCCACCATGGTCACCCTTATCACAGTTCATTTCATTGCCTACTCCACTGCCTGGCTTCCTGACTAGACTAAAAAAAATCTCTGTACAGCGTCCAACCTTATCCACCATAGCACAGTACCTGACACCTAGTAAAGCAATCAATATTTGTTGTAAGAATGAATAAATATAAAGCCATTTTTGCTTTTCAATCCATCCAAAATGCACACCCCTTCTTCAAAATACAGCTTGGCTAACAGGACCAAGAAATAGCTGCAAAGCTGTGTATTTTGCTTGGTCACATAGTGGGAGAGACGCTGCCGGTGAGACATGGGAACTCTTTAAGCCTAATTTCCTCATCGGCAAGATAGGAACAGTAAAATTTTCCTCATGTAATTCAATAAGCAATAGCTATTATATCAGGATCCCAATTCCCCAATAGTGAGAACTTGTGTTCCTCTGGTCAGAAGACTCAAGCTCATGACTGAAACTGCCCACCAGGTGGCGGTATTAACCTGGACTGGTCCTGTTCAGTTTCCACTGCAGAGCAAGACCAGTAGTCATGGGGAAGCAAAAGGTGCAACCTGGGAGGCTTCCTCAGAGCTTTGGGTGGAACTGGGCAGGGGCAGAAACAACTCAGAGACGGGACATATGTCAAGAAGGCCTCATGTTTCTTGGACCCATCCTCCTCCTTTTCTCATCCCAGGCTTCTCCGAGACACTGTTTATGCTGAGGAATAAACATTTTCTAGCTTACTGTTCACAGAGGAGGGAGTTTCTCCCCTTCTAGATAAGTTTTTATCCCACCAGAGTGTTCTGCTTCCATTTCCAGTAGAGACTGTGTTAAAAAAAAAAAAAAAAAAAAAGAGGCAAATATGCTTTCTCAGACTGCACAGAGCATCTCATTATTTTGTGAAGCCCCATGGCCACCTATTTCTGAGACATGGGGCATGGCGGAAGCCAGAGTTATTCTTGGTTGTAGATTTTATTCATCCTTTTCCACCTTGATTTCAATGAATGAGTTCAAGTCAGGACAGCAGGTTTTGTGGGGTTGGTCAAAAGATGGGGAGACAGGTGCATTCTCATCCCCTCCCTCATCTTCCTCTTCTTGGAAATTAGGATTGTAAAGTTCTGGTGGAAGGAGCTGGGCTTCAGCAGAAGGCAGTCTGTCTGAGGGAGGCCCATACACACGGTTGGCTTTGGTGCCATGCTTAGAGTTAGCATCCAGGTGGTAGCAGAGCTCTGTGAGGCGCTGGGCCCGGAAACGGGGAGGGCGGGCCACCCACACACCTGGCTCATTAAGACTGTCCTCTTCATCTGACATCAGCTCCTCTGTCACATCCTTCCACAGACGTTGGTCCTCAGGTCCAAAATGCCTCATGATACTGGATCGATTGGCAAAAAGCTAAGGCAGGAACCCAGGAGATAGATTAGGAAGGTAAACATTCTGTGGATTAGATTTGGGGAAAAGGTTTGGTGGGGAAGGCTGTGTAAAATCTGTGCCTAAGTGAACCCAGTTCCCAAGTCAGATCTTAGCACTGGCTCACTGTTCTTCTCTATCTTCCTACATTCCTGGCTCTCAACCCTATTCTCAGATGCCATGTCCTCTGGCCCTTCCCACTTAGGGAAGGGTTTAGAGTTTAGTTTCTTGAAAGAAAGGCCTAGAAACCTACCCGATATCGGCGACTTCGAAGTTTCTTCTCCTCTTTTTCCTTCAGGCCTTTAAAGGGGTTCAGGGAGTTGCGATACTCACGCCTCTTAGTAAGGAAGTAGGCCACACAGGCTCCTGAGGGGGAGGGAAGGGAACAAGAAGGAGGGTCCTCTAGAGTAGTGGTCCTCAGCCCGTTTTTCTGCCCTAACACTAATGAATGGGAGGTTGGGGATCACTACTTAGATGATGGGCTTTTTTTTTTTGAGACATAGTTTTGCTCTTGTTGCCCAGGCTAGAGTGCAGTGGCACAATCTCGGCTCACCACAACCTCTGCCTCCTGGGTTCAAGTGATTCTCCTGCCTCAGTCTCCCGAGTGGCTGGGATTACAGGCATGTGCCACCACACCCGGCTCTTTTTAGTAGAGACGGGGTTTCTCCATTTTGGTCAGGCTGGTCTCGAACTCCTGACCTCAGGTGATCCACCTGCCTCAGCCTCCCAAAGTGCTGGGATTACAGGCGTGAGCAACCGCACCTGGCCTAGATGCTGGGCTTTCTTGGCATAGACATTAGCATCTATTCACTCCTCTTTGGTTTAGGTTTCTTTTTTTTAATTTATTTATGATTTGGTACAAGACAGGGTCTCACTCTGTCACCCAGGCTTGGGGGCAGTGGCATGGTCATAGCTCACTGCAGCCTCAAACTCCTGGGCTTAAGTGATCCTCCAGCCTCAGCTTCCTGAGCAGCTGGGACTACAGATGCACACACCGTGGCCGGCTAATTGGTTTAGCTTTCTTTGCCCACCTCCATCTCCAACACTAACTCCTCCCAAATATCTCCCACTGGAAAAAGACAACTCCACTTGCTCCTGTGTCTCCCAGCTCCCTCCACCAAATAAAACCTACCCCTTCTTGGGCGTGGTGGCTCACACCTGTACTCCCAACATTTTGGGAGACCTCCTGCTAAGGCAGGAGGATTGCTTGAGCCCAGGAGTTTGAGACCAGCCTGGGCAACATAGTGAGACTCAGTCTCTATTTTAAAAAAAATTTAGGCCGGGCGCAGTGGCTCAAGCCTGTAATCCCAGCACTTTGGGAGGCCGAGACGGGCGGATCACGAGGTCAGGAGATCGAGACCATCCTGGCTAATACGGTGAAACCCCGTCTCTACTAAAAAATACAAAAAACTAGCCGGGCGACGAGGCGGGTGCCTATAGTCCCAGCTACTCGGGAGGCTGAGACAGGAGAATGGCGTGAACCTGGGAGGCGGAGCTTGCAGTGAGCTGAAAGCCGGCCACTGCACTCCAGCCTGGGTGGCAGAGCAAGACTCCGTCTCAAAAAAAATAAAAATAAAAATAAAAATAAAAATTAAAAAATAAATAAATAAAAATAAAAAAAATTTTTAAATGGCCGGGCGCGGTGGTTCAAGCCTGTAATCCCAGCACTTTGGGAGGCCGAGACGGGTGGATCACGAGGTCAGGAGATCGAGACCATCCTGGCCTACACGGTGAAACCCCGTCTCTACTAAAAAATACAAAAAACTAGCTGGGCGAGATGGCGGGCGCCTGTAGTCCCAGCTACTCGGGAGGCTGAGGCAGGAGAATGGCGTAAACCCAGGAGGCGGAGCTTGCAGTGAGCCGAGATTGCGCCACTGCACTCCAGCCTGGGCGACAGAGCGAGACTCCGTCTCAAAAAAAAAAAAAAAAAAAAATTAAAAAACAACAACAATCTACTCCTATTGCCACTCTTGATATAAGATTACAAGTATTTTTTCTTTTTTTTGAAACAAGGTTTGCCCACACTGGAGTTCAGTGGCACAATCTTGGCTCACTGCAACCTCCACCTCACAGGCTCAAGCAATCCTCCCGCCTCAGCCTCCCAAGTAGCTGGAACTATGTCATGCATGCCATCCCACCCAGTTGATTTTTCTTATTTTTGTTTGTTTGTTTGTTTTGGTAAAGATGGGGTTTCGCCATGTTGCCCATGCTAGTCTCGAACTCCTGGGCTGAAGCAATCCTCCTGCCTTGGTCCCCCGAAGTGCTAGGATTATAGGGATGAGCCACGGTACCTGGCCCTACCAGTACTTTTTCAGCAGAAGCTTTCGTAATACTGCAGTGTTAGCTACAAATAACAAAAGAGAGCAAGGAAAGAGAAAGCCTGGGAAATAATATTTAGGGACCAAGGGGCAGGCCTGGCTTCTGAACATAACACCTCCTCATAACACCTTAGATTCCTCCTTCTTATAACACCTTAGATTCAAGACCTGCATAAACAGAATACATGATGGTGTTCTAGCCCTTTCCTTCTCTCATTTTCGTTTCAGACTGAGAGGGAAATAAACAGGCAATTTGAGATAATTCTATGAATATATTTTAGGTGAGAATAGCCCAAAAAAGTTTCAAATCCACTATTTTCAAAACCACCTAAATCATCTCTATTATTCCTCTTCTTCTCTGACCAAGAAAGAGGAGTGGGAGGAGAGGGGGAGAAAGGATGGCATAGGAGTTAAACCAGTTTTTCTCACCTTTTAGCTCCTTATCAGTGTAATTGTGGGGACTGGTCACCAGCTCTTGCTTGAGCTTTTCCAGAAGAAACTTCACTACTGAAATATTCCAAGAGGACTTGATGCTGCCACAAAGAGAAGAGAATGAATAAGGTTGTTGGCTTTGTAAGAGCCAGACAAACAGAGGCACCTGGCACTAATCAACTTTGTGGCAAATCCCTCCATGGCCTAAGAAGGTGTGGTGAGATCAAAGCCTGAGTCTCATTGCTGTATTGGAGCATCCCCCTCTACTTCCCTGTCCTTAGCAAAGTACCTTCTCATTCTTTTTCCTCAAGGGGACCATACCTTTCAGACCCATTGAATCTCTTGTCATTGGTGATGTGGTTATGCACATTGTGGACCAGTTTCTAGGGGAAAAAAAGAAAACATAATCAAGCCAAGAGTGGATATTATAAAAATTCTCCTCTGGTCCCTACTATAAAAAGGCATTATCCCTAAGGGGCTCTCTGCCTGAATCCTTCCCATAGCCTAGGTACCATTTCAGTAGATGCCCTTTCTAAGCCAAGAGCCTATCCAAGTTACTATTTCAAGTGGGGTCTTCCCTGACTTTTCATTTCATGTGTGTCAGGATTCCAGGATCATCCCTGGCCTTACTTCTGCTCCTGAGTAGTGTGATCACTAGGGCAGAGGGTCTCAAACATTTCCATGAACATACCCCTGATACCAGAGAAAGCAAGTATATACCAGGAGTACTGCGAGTGAACATTTCTTTTTTACTTTTCTTTTTTTTTTTGAGACGCAGTCTTGCTCTGTCACCCAGGCTAGTGTGCAGTGGCGCGATCTCGGCTCACTACAACCTCCGCCTCCCAGGTTCAAGCAATTCTCCTGCCTCAGCCTCTCAAGTAGCTGGGATTATAGTCACCTGCCATCATGCCTGGCTAATTCTTGTATTTTTGCAGAGATGGGGTTTCACCATGTTGGCCAGGCTAGTCTTAAACTCCTGCTCTCAGGTGATCTGCCTACCTTGACCTTCCAAAGTGGTGGGATTACAGGCATGAGCCACCACGCCCAGCCAAGTGAACATTTCTTTTTTTTTTTTCACAAATAGCACTTTTTATTTGACACTAATTGAAGTCTGAACTTTAAACAGATTCTTGGACTGGTGGTTCATATCCATCAGCTTGTTCAACTTTAGCACCTGTCTCATCCCCAGTGGCTTTTCCAGAACTACTGCCTTCACCATGAAGCTCCATGAGCTTTCCCAATTCAAACTTGGGCTTCTTCAGCATTTTTGCTTTTCTTTTTTTTTTTTTTTTTTGAGACGGAGTCTCGCTCTGCCGCCCAGGCTGGAGTGCAGTGGCCGGGTCTCAGCTCACTGCAAGCTCCGCCTCCTGGGTTTACGCCATTCTCCTGCCTCAGCCTCCCAAGCAGCTGGGACTACAGGCGCCCGCCATGTCGCCCGGCTAGTTTTTTTTTTGTATTTTTTAGTAGAGACGGGGTTTCACCATGTTAGCCAGGATGGTCTCGATCTCCTGACCTCGTGATCCGCCCGTCTCGGCCTCCCAAAGTGCTGGGATTACAGGCTTGAGCCACCGCGCCCGGCCTCATTTTTGCTTTTCTAACAAAGACATCGTGGAGAGGATAAATCGATTGGCAAGCCTTTTCTATGTCTTTTCCAATGCTGTCTGGAATCAATTTATTGACCACTTCTTTCAAGTCATTTGCACCTCTCGGGTCATGATTTCCATCATCTTCTTCCAGATTTGGCGGACCTGTTGGTGCTAAGCATAAGAGGTCTTCCGTATCTGATTGTTGCATTTTTTAGTAAAACCAACACAGAACAGACGAAGCAAGTAACCATCGGTAGTCTTGACATCAACATGAGCTTCAATCATTGTCTGCCACTTTTTGACCATGGAACATATTTTGTCACGGGTAAGATCCATGCCATGGAAGTTAGTCAGGCAGTTTTTGCCCTGAACATCTTCAGTAATCAGCTTGAATTTTCTAAATGCAACTTCAACATTCTGCAAATCAGCAAGACTCACTTCAAACACACGACCCTTGAGACCATCAGATGCAATTTTGGTTCCTTGGGTCCTGGTGACGAGCGTCTTTCCAATATTTCTTATATTGAACATAGCAGGTGCTTTCACATCATACCAATCTTTCTTAGAAAATGGATCAACCACTTTCTTCTTGGCTCCCTTTTTGCCGCCTTTCGTAAGGCGCTTGTTCTTGCCAACCGCCATGGTGCTGGTCAGAGAGCCGAAAGGCGTGAACATTTCTTTAAGTCCTCTACTCTTGCACTTTTTTTCTTTTCTTTTATTTTCTTTTTTTTTGAGACAGAGTCTCGCTCTGTCACCCAGGCTGGAGTGCAGTGGCGCAATCTCAGCTCACTGCAAGCTCCACCTCTTGGGTTCACGCCATTCTCCTCCCTCAGCCTCCCGAGTAGCTGGGACTACAGGCGCTCGCCACCTCTCCCAGCTAATTTTTTGTATTTTTAGTAGAGACAGGGTTTCACCGTGTTAGCCAGGATGGTCACGATCTCCTGACCTTGTGATCCACCCGCCTTGGCCTCCCAAAGTGCTGGGATTACAGGTGTGAGCCACTGCACCTGGCCCCCACTCTTGCACATTTAAATTTTTTCTTCAAAATGTATTTGTATTTCTTTTTTCTTTTTTTTTTCTTTTTTTTGTGAGACAGAGTTTTGCTCTGTCACCCAGGCTGGAGTGCACTCGTTAAAATGTTTTGCCCGCTGGGTGCGGTGGCACATGCCTCTAATCCCAGCACTTTGGGAGGCCAAGGCGGGTGGCACAATCTCAGCTCACTGCAACCTCCACCTCCCAGGTTCAAATGATTATACTGCTTCAGCCTCTTTTTTTTTTTTTTTTTTTTTTTGAGACGGAGTCTCGCTCTGTCACCCAGGCTGGAGTACAGTGGCCGGATCTCAGCTCACTGCAAGCTCCGCCTCCCGGGTTTACGCCATTCTCCTGCCTCAGCCTCCCGAGTAGCTGGGACTACAGGCGCCCGCCACCTCGCCCGGCTAGATTTTTGTAGATTTTTTTAGTAGAGATGGGGTTTCGCCGTGTTAGCCAGGATGGTCTCGATCTCCTGACCTCGTGATCCGCCCGTCTCGGCCTCCCAAAGTGCTGGGATTACAGGCTTGAGCCACCGCGCCCGGCCTGCTTCAGCCTCTTGAGTACCTGGGATTATTGGTGTCTGGCACCACGCCCAGCTAATTTTTGTATTTTTAGTAGAGACGGGGTTTCATCATGTTGGTCAGGCTGGTCTCAAACTCCTAACCTTGTGATCCACCCACCTCAGCCTCACAAAGTGTGCTGGGATTACAGGCGTGAGCCACCACACCCGGTCTGTGTTTCTTTTAATATAAAAATGTCTTCTTAGCCGGGCGCAGTGGCTCACGCCTGTAATCTCAGCACTTTGGGAGGCCGAGGCGGGCGGATCACGAGGTCAGGAGATGGAGACCATCTTGGCTAACATGGTGAAACCCCGTCTCTACCAAAAATACAAAAAATTAGCCAGGCGTGGTGACCGGCGCCTGTAGTCCCAGCTACTCGGGAGGCTGAGGCAGGAGAATCGCTTGAACCCGGGAAGCGGAGCTTGCAGTGAGCCGAGATGGCGCCACTGCACTCCAGCCTGGGCGACAGAGCCAGACTCCATCTCAAAAAAAAAAAAAAAAGTCTTCTTGAAATTTTTTTTTTTCTTTTTGAGACAGAGTCTCACTCTTTTGCCAGGCTGGAGTGCAATGGCATGATCTCGGCTTACTACAACCTCCACCTCCCGGGTTCAGGTGACTCTCCTGCCTCAGCCTCCCGAGTAGCTGGTACTACAGATACACCACCACCACATCCAGCTAATTTTTGTATTTTTAGTAGAGATGGGGTTTCACCATGTTGGCCAGGATGGTCGCGATCTCTTGACCTCGTGAACCACCTGCCTCAGCCTCCCAAAGTGCTGGGATTAGTGGCATGAGCCACCCAGCCTGGCAGTCTTCTGGAATCTGCTAGTAAAACTGATGACCCAGGAAAAAGCCCTGGGTTTGTCTGTGGCTTTATATATCCCCTCGTGTGTTACCACGAATCTCAGGAGTATATACACAATGGTCTGAAAAACAGAAATCTAAAATAACAGAAATGTGAATGTGAAAGAACCGTGGAAGCTATATTTTTTTTTTTTTTTTTTTTTTTTTTTTTTTTTTTTTTTTTTTTGAGACGGAGTCTCGCTCTATCGCCGGGCTGGAGTACAGTGGCCGGATCTCAGCTCACTGCAAGCTCCGCCTCCCGGGTTTACGCCATTCTCCTGCCTCAGCCTCCCGAGTAGCTGGGACTACAGGCGCCCGCCACCTCGCCCGGCTAGTTTTTTGTATTTTTTTTAGTAGAGACGGGGTTTCACCGTGTTAGCCAGGATGGTCTCGATCTCCTGACCTCGTGATCCGCTCGTCTCGGCCTCCCAAAGTGCTGGGATTACAGGCTTGAGCCACCGCGCCCGGCCAGCTATATTACCCAATCTCCCTTTCACATCATTCAACAGGCTGTCTTTCCACTTTGTTTATACCCATCTAATGATGAGCTCTCCATTTTGAGTCAGCTTATTCTATTGTCGAACATTTTCACTCATTAAAAAGTTTTGCCAGCTGGCCGTGGTGGCTCATGCCTGTAATCCCAGTACTTTGGGAGGCTAAGGCAGGTGGATCACCTGAGGTCAGGAGTTCGAGACCAGCCTGACCAACATGGTGAAACCCCATCTCTACTAAAAATACAAAAATTAACCAGGTGTAGTGGCGTGCGACTGTCGTCCCAGCTACTCGGGAGGCAGAGACAGGAGAACTGCTTGAACTCAAGAGACGGAGGTTTTAGTGAGCTGAGATTGTGCCACTGCACTCCGGCCTGGGCAATAGAGTGAGACTCCGTTTCAAAAAAAAGAAAGAAAGAAAAAGTTTTGCCTTAGATGCTTCAAAATCTGTTCCCAGTTTTGTCCATAATGGCACCTAAAATATTTATTTATTTATTTAGAAATGGAGTCTTGCTCTGTTGCCCAGGATAGAGTGCAGTGGTGTGATCTCAGCTCACTGCAACCTCCACCTCCCAGGTTCAAGTGATTCTCCTACCTCAGCCTCCCAAGTGGCTGGGATTACAGGCACATGCCACCACACCCAGCTAATTTTTGTATTTTTAGTAGAGATTTGGTGTCTCCATGTTGGCCAGGCTAGTCTCAAACTCCTGACCTCAGGTGATCTACCCGCCTTGGCCTCCCAGAGTGCTGGGATTACAGGCCTGAGCCACCACACCCAGCCTTAATGCAGGGTTTTACATTTCCTTCAATTAAGTTTAGTTGTGTTGTTTCTGATTATATTTTCATCCCAAGCTCCCTCAGTCAGTGGAAATTACCCAGTCCCAAACTGACAGATTCATATCCTAATCCAAGGACTTTTCAGCTCCATATTCAGAAATCCCCAATTTATGCTTCTACCTCTATGGCTGATTCACCATACCAACTTAGGAAAGTATTGTCAACTCTTTATGGCTAGGGTCTCCACTCTGTAAAAAGGACCATTATTATACTAGCTGCATATTCAACACAGTCATTTTACCTCTTAGTAGTCCACACTTAAGGAATCACAAAGGAATGGGTGAATGTTTCAGAAAGTATTTGGGAGAGTTTCAAAAAAAAAAAAAAAAAGCAAAAAAAAAGGAGAAAGAAAAAAGGGAGTTACATAGCTTCTAACTCAAGTGGCTTTGAAGAGATCAGCTGATAAAAATCAAAACAGGCTTGACATGGAAAGGGAAAATACTCGAGACAGTAAGTGTGAGGAGTGTAAAGGCTGTTGGCTCACCTACCTCCTGAATAAGCTAAAAATATTTCCCCAAGGAGTGGCTGGGATCTGCAGCATTCCAAGGAATTAAAGAATTCTGGTTTGATCCTTTTGGTGTATAGGATCCCTAGCAGCAATCCTCAAGAGCCCCAGCCGATTGGAGAGATGCCTCTTTGATTCTGTCCCAGAGCTAAAGATTGGAACAACTGTCCCTCCCCCTCTAAACCCACAGTCTGCCACAAGAATATTTTAAACCTTCCTCCATGATGAGCAGCAAAACTCCCTGACTGGTCCTCCAGATCCTTCTCAAGCACAGAATAGAGAGAGCATGATGGTGAGTGAGCATACTGTCCTTCCTGCAGGTCTTCAGTTCCACCACACTCTCCTAAGGGAAGGAAGAAGCCAGGACTCAACGCTGTACCTCTCTCTGGAGGCAGCAGGCACAAGTGGAATGGAAACGATGGAAAATCCTGCTTTTATGAAAATTGTAACTATAAACTCATTATAGTCCATATGAACATTGTATGGCTAAAGAATATCTCCAGCTGAGTGCGGTGGCTCACGCCTGTAATCCCAACACTTTGGGAGGCCGAGGTGGGTGAATTGCCTGAGCTCAGGAGTTCAAGACCAGCCTGGCCAACATGGTGAAACCCTATCTCTACTATAATACAAAAATTAGCCAGGTGTGGTGGTACACGCCTGCAATCCCAACTACTTGGGAGGCTGAGGCAGGAGAATCGCTGGAACCTGGGAGGCTTGCAGTGAGCCGAAATCACGCCACTGCACTCCAGCCTGGATGACAGAGCGAGACTAAAAACAATATCCCCATGATTGTCAGAAAGAAGCTTTTGTGAGACCAGCCTGGGCAACTAAAATAAGCCAGGTATGGTGGTGCATGCCTGTAATCCCAGCTACTCTGGAGGCTGAGGTGGGAGATCACTTGAGCCTGGGAAGTCGAACCTGCAATGAGCCATGATCACACCACTGAGCTCCAGCCTGGGCAATGGGAGTGAGACTCTGTCTCAAGAAAGCAAAAAAAAAAAAAAAAAAAAAGAAGTTTTTGCATATAGAGTTGATCCCAAAGACTGTGGTCACTTTAAAGAAGATTTCTCAACCTCTTCACTACTGGCATTTTGAGCTGGATAATTCTTTGTTATGGGGGCTGTCCTGTGCACTGTAGGTTGTTTAGCAGAACACCCACCCGATGTCAGTAGCATTCTCCTTCCCCTGCCCCCAGCCACCCACCAGTTGTAATAATCACAAATGTCTCCAGGTGTTTCCAAATGTCCCCTGGGAGTAAAATCACCCCAGGTTGAGAACTGCTGCCCTAGAACTTCTCTAGGTTTGGTCAGCTGCCAGGATGGGGACTCCCAGCTCAGCAGGATGTTCTTTGGGCTCCCAGCCACTCCAAGAAGCTTTTAGGCAGACCTGGTTCAGGCCAGTCCCTTCCTGGCTAAGAGCTCTTGGGATGACTGGAATCTCCAAACCTCTATAACTGAGCTGAAGGTCTAGTGACTCTGCATCTCTGAAGCTTGAGACTACCTCAGGACAGCTTCACTTGCTTTTCCACCCAAGTTGTCCCTTGCCACTTACTCTGCACACTAGCTTAATTTGCAGGCAATTTCCAGAGTTACCCTTTGGTGATCAATCTGCTCAATCCCTTAAAGATCTTCTCATCAGGATTATTAGAACACTGGGAAGGCTGGTCATGGTGGCTCAAGCCTGTAATCCCAGTACTTTGGGAGGCCGAGGCAGGTGGATCACCTGAGCTCAGGAGTTCAAGACCAGCCTGACCAACATGGCAAAACCTGGTCTCTACTAAAAATACAAAAATTAGCTGGTGGTGGTGGCATATGCCTGTAATCCCAGCTACTCAGGAGGCTGAGACTGGAGAATCACTTGAACCTGGGAGGCGGAGGTTGCAGTGAGCTGAGATCGCGCCATTGCACTCCAGCCTGGGTGACAGAGTAAGACTCCGTCTCAAAAAAAAAGGACAGCAGGAGATGTGATATAAAGGAAGATTCCACATTATCTGGAAAAGTCTAAAAGTTTGATGTTTAGCAGGGGACTTCCTATCCCTAGTGTTACAGAATAACCTCTCTCCTTATCCCTCCCACTCTGGTAGGATTCAGTATAGTATTCATTCAATATGGGGGTGCCTAAAATCAACCCACCCTTCACTCTTCACTTATCTTTCCAGACTGAAGAAAAATTTATAGAAATTGAGCTCACTCACAGAGAGTACCAGATCCCGCTTGCGCCTGGAATTCTTCTGCCCACTTCCTCTGGTCCTGCATGGGGAAACAGTCAGCCCTAGAGAGTGTCTCAGCTCCCCAGTACTCCCAGGGCCTGAGTCTTCCAAGGCACTGTCCAGCGCAGCAGTGGCATTGAGCATGTCCTCAGGGCGGGGTGGTGGCAGCTTGGTTCCATTTTCTGGTCCTGTCTCTGAGGTTGCCCGCTGGATTGCCAGTTGTGTGGCTGGTGAGAGCTGTTTGGCATAAGCAGGGACCAGAACTCGCTGTACTGCACCCTCAGAGGCCACGTAATCATCCACCAGCTAAGAATGTAAAAAAATAATAGCCTATTAGCCAGCCAGGCTTAGGGGAACCTGGTTAACCATCATTCTTTGGCTAAGAATAGTGAACAGAAAGTGGTAAGAAGGGGGACTCTAGCACAGTCTTTAATGCTCAATGGCTTGTTTCTCTGGGACTCCTATGAGTGTTGGGCAAATATTTCTTGTGTGTACAGGGCCTCTCATGTTGGGGTGTTACCGTAGGGCTGCTCACAAGGAGAAAGCATGTTTCTGACACTGTTTGTGAATCGTCATTTATGGATAGCTCTTGGATATAAGAAATGTAGCTAGGTAAGTGTTTTGTCTGAAAGGACTGGGAGAAGAAGTGAAACCAAGCAAGAGAAGGAGTAAGAAAACAAAGAAAGAAAGAAACCAAGCAAGAGAAGGAGTAAGAAAACAAAACAGTGACAACAATAAAGAGGAGACATAAAAGAAAAATGAGCAAAGGAGGAAGATATAAAGTCAGAAATCCCAAGAGAGACTGGCAGTGACAGCTCCCCTCACCTATCCTCCATTCCCAGAGTCAGTCCATGCCCTCCCCTTGATCCTACCCCAGCCACATTCGACTGTCATAGCCCCTGACATCTACCTGACTGCCTGTGCCCTCAATCAAGGACATACAGAGCCGGGAAAGGAAGGAGGGAGCAAGGGAGAGAGGAAGAAAGGAGGGGGGATTTCTGCAGTCAAGAAAACAAAACACTGAAAGTGGGGAGACACACACACACAGAGAAAGAAAGAAGCGGGGGAGGAGGCTGAGATTTATAGACCTGCGAGCTGCTTTCTGCACTGTGAAATCTAATTCCATCCTGTCAGCCTGGAAGCCTTTCCTGCCTCAAAGAACCCACAGCTCAGGGCAATGCCTGGCCTGGTACCCTCCTGCTTCCCACCTTCCAGGTCCTCCTCTCTTGAGCTGGAACAACTGAGAGTCCTGACCAGCCACAGACTGGGGTGAGCAGCAGTGGCCATTACCCATATGGCTGTGCCTTCAGGAGAGCAATGACCAGTTGCTGTGTTACACTGGAGGGGGAGAGGGGGGTTATGTATTCATTTCTCAGATCCAGCAGATGGGCTGGGAGTTTCATCCCTCCCATCTACTCCATATGTTCTGCTCCTTTACTCTTTACTGGGGTGTCTATGTCTTGTCGTGGGGGGAGGAGAAAAAGAGAGGACAGACAGAGAGTAAGGTGGAGGAGAGCTGATAGAACTCCCACCGTCTCTCAAGTGGTACCACATCTGATATTTTCCTATCTCTAAGATCTCTATAGTTGCTCCATCTCCTTTTCATACTTCCATGTGTGACATTCTGCAGTTCTTACTCTACTCAGCCAGGATTTTCCTGCTCATATGGCCCTTAAGCAGTAAAGAAACTGAAATAGCACAATGTACATCTATGTCTTTTCCTGCTCACAAAATATGCTTGCTTCCTTCTTTTCTTCCCTCTTTCTCCCTATATGTTATTATCTTACTGTTAACACTCGGTTGGCCATTTCTTTTTCTCATTTCCCATTTTATTTCCTTTCCTCTACCTCCCTCTCGCCTTACGTCATAGTCTGTCTCCTGTGGTGTAGATTCTCTTTCCACATAGACTCACCTTTCTTCTGTGCTCCCTTTTTTCACTTTCTCTCCTCCCTTAGCCCTTCATTTCTACTTGTCTCTTTCCCTCCCTATACCTGTCATCTGTTATCTTCATCTTTGTCCTCTCACTTTTTCCTCCTCTCTCCACCTCTGCCTCTCTCCCCTGTACATTCGCATCTCTCTTTGTACTGAATTCCTCTTGGCAAGCAGAGGGCCTGCGATAAAATATGAATGAGCCGTCTGTGCACGGCAGGCATCCTCACCAGGAGAGGCAGAGCCCATGGAGCAGCTGAGACAGCTGTGGAGGAAAAGGTGCCATGCGGAGCTATTGAGAGAGAGGGAAGGGCACCCTGTCACTACACACAGCAAAAAATGACCTTCTGCCAAAGAGGCTAATGGTTCAGGAAGAAAATAGGAGAGCTGATTATCCCTGAAGGAAAAGGAAACTTGGTACTGTTTTACTTTATCACAAATACAAACAAAAGGTTTAAAGATGGAAAAAAAAAGAACAGAAAGGAAAAAGAGTGAAAGGCCAGGAAAAGCACTTAGGAGCAGCAGCCCTCTGCTGCCATACTCACAGGATTGAGCAGGGGGGGCCCCTCGCTGGCAGCCAGTGTGCACCCCGGCAGCCGCATGTCCCTCTGAGTTGCTGGGAAGCCCAAAGGCCCAGGCCCCACTGAGGCTGCTCCCAGCTGCCGCAGCTCCTCAATCACCACCTGCACGCCGCTACCCACGCTGTCACACTCCTCTTCCACAGCAGACAGAGCCTTAAAGGCTTCCCCGGGACTTTCCTTGAGAGGCCCAGGCTCCTCAGGTGGGGAACTATGTGCCCGGCTTTCCCCGTCTTCATCAGGGGTGGACACTTTCCCTTGCCTCAGCTCACCCATTTCCTCCTGGAGATGTTTTAACAACTCATTGTTGGCCCTGGCAAGACCCAGAGCAGCTTCAGCCAAACCCACTGCCTTATCCACCCGTTGGTAGATAATATGCAGGAGCTGCTCTGAGTTCTGAACAGCCAGGCCATGTCCAGTCACTGTGATGGGGGTGCTGGGAGGAGGATTCCCACCCTGGGAGCCTGTGTTGCCTCCATTAGTCTCACTCTTACAGGCACAGCAGCAGCATCTGGCCTCACTGCCACTGGGAGGGGAGAAGAGAATGGTGGCACTGAAGGACATGGTGGATGGGGCAGTAACAACCACGCTTACACTGCTGGGCCACTCCAACAGGTAGGAATCATCGACTTCTCTTGACTCACTTTCCTTTCTCAGTAAGGATGGTCAGAGAAGCCCAAGCTGTAGGGTCTGTGAAAGAAGAGTAGATAAGCCATGAAGAAGCACACAGTCCACGGCAGCCTCTCCTCGGCCTGCAGAAGGGAGACAGGTGCCTTCTATTTGCAGATCCTGTGCTCTCCTAGCACATCACAAATCAAGGCCTTCCTGATGAACGGTTTTAGAGGGTAGAGAGCGTTCCTTCTGCCCCCAAGCATGGAACCCCCGACTAGTGCAACCTAAGGAACAGGGAAGGGATCAGAAGGACCTTCCGGCATCTGGAAAGATTAGATGATTAAGGAAGAAAATGTAGATCTGTCTCCTCCTCCTCCTCCTCACCATCTTTACTGTAATAATGGTTCTGAATTTCATTGCTTTGACATTGTTCAAAGTTCAATGTCTGAACGCTTAAGGAGTTCAGAACGCTTCATCTACTCAACAGCACTAGGAAACATATATTACTCCAGGTCCAGAGAAGAGACATGCAGAGAAGTTATATGTCTTTTTCAAGGTCAGAGGAATAACAGCAGAATCCAGTTATTGCTACTTTCAATGTAGTGTTTTTTTTTTTTTTTTACCTGATACCACTTTTTGTTGACATTAAGAATCACAACAATGGCCGGGCGCGGTGGCTCAAGCCTGTAATCCCAGCACTTTGGGAGGCCGAGACGGGCGGATCACGAGGTCAGGAGATCGAGACCATCCTGGCTAACATGGTGAAACCCCGTCTCTACTAAAAACTACAAAAAAAAAAAAAAAACTAGCGGGGCGACGTGGCGGCGCCTGTAGTCCCAGCTACCCGGGAGGCTGAGGCAGGAGAATGGCGTGAACCCGGGAGGCGGAGCTTGCAGTGAGCTGAGATCCGGCCACAGCACTCCAGCCTGGGTGACAGAGTGAGACTCCGTCTCAAAAAAAAAAAAAAAAAGAATCACAACAATCATGATTCTACCCTCTCTGTAATTTTCATACAAATGCATTTAGAGTAAAACTCCTAAATAAGGAATACATCCATCACTGCCCCCCTCAGCATGTCACCAACTCCTCACTATTATATCATTAATGCTTTGGGGATGAGGGCAGGGAAATGAAATGAAAAGATCAAGGAATTGAGCAGGGGTAACCCAGGGCTGCACAGCCCCCTTTCCCACATAGTCGTATACCTGGGCCATGAGCCTCTGTAATGGAAACTAGCTGTCCTGAGTCTTCCAGCCAGGAGCCCAGAGAAATCACCTGTGGGGCCCCTTATCTTCATTTCTCATACTCCTTAAGGGTGGATCCAAAATTCAACAGGAATGTCTGAACAGCTATGCTGCCACTTTGCCTGCATGACTAGCCCCCATAAAAGGAGAAACCAGAATGTCAGTAATAAACCAAACTGCCTTTCTTTTAAATTACTGTAGTTAAGCAACTAAACTACTCCAGGAGAGAAAAAAAGGAGTAAAGAAGTTGATTTGAGGGCCGGGCGCGGTGGCTCAAGCCTGTAATCCCAGCACTTTGGGAGGCCGAGACGGGCGGATCACGAGGTCAGGAGATCGAGACCATCCTGGCTAACACGGTGAAACCCCGTCTCTACTAAAAAATACAAAAAACTAGCCGGGCGAGGTGGCAGGCGCCTGTAGTCCCAGCTACTTGGGAGGCTGAGGCAGGAGAATGGCGTAAACCCGGGAGGCGGAGCTTGCAGTGAGCTGAGATCCGGCCACTGTACTCCAGCCTGGGCGACAGAGCGAGACTCCGTCTCAAAAAAAAAAAAAAAAAAAAAAACAAAGAAGTTGATTTGTACCACTGAGAACACTCAAGGGAACTTAATAAATATTGTAATTTTCTAAATAATACTTGATAGTAGAAAAAAAATCCTTCTGATGCTCCATGTCAAAACCTTAAGTATGTTTACAATTTCCCTGAGAGATGCATTTCTCTCTTACCCTGTAAATTAAAACATTACAATTAAAAGGAGAGGAGAGACCGGGCATGGTGGCTCACGCTTGTAATCCCAGCACTGTGGGTGGCTGAGGCAGGCCAATCACCTGAGGTCAGGAGTTCGAGACCAGCCTGACTAACATGGTGAAACCCCGTCTCTATTAAAAATACAAAAATTAACCGGGCATAGTGGCGGGTGCCTGTAATCCCAGCTACTTGGGAGGCTGGGGCAGGAGAATCACTTGAACCCGGGAGGCAGATGTTGCAGTGAGCCGAGATCATGCCACTGCATTCCAGCCTGGCAACAGGGCGAGACTCCACCTCAAAAAAAAAAAGAAGAGTAGGAGGTTAGGAGAATTTTCTACATATTGAGGGTTTTCTTTTCTTTTCTTCTCTTTTTGAATAGGCAATCTCATTTCAGAAACAGGCAATATCAATGCCTCTGAGGTACTAAAACATAAATCTGACAATGCATTTTAATTACATGTGGTTATCAAAGAATAGTCTTTAATTTGCTCTTTCCACCCTTTATGTTGAAGAAATGGCTTTTTCTGTGCCAGATACTTACTTCTCACAAAAACTTAACTCAAATACATTTACAGCTTCCTTGTCATTATAGTCACTGGAAGGCACAGTTAAACCTGAAACTAAAGGTTAAACCAAATTAAAACTAAAGGTTAAAGGAAAGTACTAAGCGATTCTATGTCAATTTATGGATGAATCACTTATGTATTCTTTTCCTTCCTAAATAAGGGCCTACACTTCTCCTGCAGAGTTTTTTCTTTTTAATTCTTTCTTTAACCTACATCATGCAGGGAGTTTGCTCTTAAACATGGATGCTGTGGGCAAAAGAATATTTTGGTGATAATAAATAATAGTATTCAAATGCTTGCCAGCTCGTTCAGTATTTGTAAAATCAGTAATTATTAAGATGCATCAGGTTGGGACACTGGGTGAGTTGTCTAACTCCTTTCTGGTACCAAACTCTCTTGCCTCATGCACTTACTCTTTCTTGCAAGAGGCTTTTACCCCTACCAGTGTTGAGCCTGCCTCAAGCTCTTCCCCTCTCTTTTATTTTTATTTATCATTTTTTGAGACGGAGTCTCGCTCTGTTGCCCAGGCCAGAGTACAGTGGCAAGATCTCGGTTCACTGCAAGCTCCGCCTCCTGGGTTCAAGTGATTCTCCTGCCTCAGGCTCCCAAGTGGCTGGGATTACAGACACGCACCACTACATATGGCTAATTTCTATATTTTTAGTAGAGACAGGGTTTTGCCATGTTGGCCAGGCTGATCTCGAACTCCTGACCTCAAGTGATCCACCCGCCTCAGCCTCCCAAAGTGTTGGGATTACAGTTGTGAGCCACTGCGCCCGGCCCCCTCTTCTTTAAATAGTCTTTCCTTGGTCGTCTTTCCAAAACAGCACTGTATTGCAGGTTAAAAAGAAAAAAAAGGCCAGGCGGTGGCTCATGCCTGTAATCCCAGCACTTTGGGAGGCCAAGGTGGGCGAATCACGAGGTCAGGAGATCGAGACCATCCTGACTAACAGTGAAACCCTGTCTCTACTAAAAATACAAAAAGCCGGGCGTGGTGACGGGCGCCTGTAGTCCCAGCTATTTGGGAGACTGAGGGAGGAGAATGGTGTGAACCTGGGAGGCAGAGCTTGTGGTGAGCCAAAATCGCACCACTGCACTCTAGCCTGGGCAACAGAGCAAGATTCCATCTCAAAAAAAAAAAAAAAAGGGTGGCCAGACACAACAGCTCACACCTGTATTCCCAACACTTTGGGAGGCTGAGGTGGGTGGATAACTTGAGGTTAGGAGTTCGGGACCAGTCTGGCCAACATGGTGAAACCCTATCTCTACTAAAAATATAAAAATTTGCCAGCCATGGTGATACATGTCTGTAATCCCAGCTACTTGGGAGGCTGAGGGAAGAGAATTGCTTGAACCCAGGAGTCAGAGGTTGCAGTGAGCAGAGATTATACCACTGCACTCCAGCCTGGGTGATAGAACGAAACTCCATCTCAAAAAAAATTTTTTTTAAAATGAGGTTCTCCCCTGGCTGCACCATGTATAAGCTGCGTGAACATGAGTAAATTATTTCACTTTTCTGAGTACAAGTTTTCTCATCACTATCTACTTTGAGTGTTTTTTATGAAGATTATACATAATATATGTAAGGCACCTATAGAGTGCTGGCACATGGTCAGTGCTCCACTAGTAATGGCTACATGATATTATGATTATTCCTGTAATCTTTTGTGTTCCCACCCTGGACCCCATCCTGATTCCTAAATCTTTTTTTTTTTTTTTTAAGAGGCAGGGTCTTGCTATGTTGCCTAGATTGGTCTTCAACTCCTGGTCTCAAGCCATCCTCCTGCCTCAGACTCCTGAGTAGCTGGGATCACAGGTGTGAGCCACCACCTTGACTCCTGATTCCATAATTTTGAATAAAATGCAATGGCTTGAAACAGAATTTGGGGAAATTTGCCCCCAAATTTAATATTGAATTTCTAAGAAACAATACATTATTCCTCAAGTCTATGAGGATGCATTTATAGGTACAAAACCTTCTATGATGCAAATTAGAAAGGTAATTGAGTATTTGGAATTTACTTGCTATCATGACTTGGTCTCAGACTAAGGATAATATTTTATGCTAGTTTTTAATGCTAAATGTATTTTCCTATTGTGAGTTCAATTTGTTCCTCAATTTCTCTTCTGTTTTTCTACTTTGTATATTGAGTTCATCTTAAAACATCACATTCAGGGCAACAAATAAGTGTTTTCTTGAATTAACTTGCCTATAAAAACCTGGTACAGTGTGGTCTAGCACAATGGGCATTCAAATAATTCTTTTTTGGTTTCCATGGACACTAGTGCTAACTTAATTTCCCAGCCTCTTGCTATAGTCTGTCACCTAAACTTTATATTATAGAAAGAAATTGGGATCACCAGGTAATAAACGAATATTTCATGTTATATTTACTAACCAGGTAACTACTTAAGTGCTGGATACATGACTGAAAACAAAACATTAATTTCATTAGCTGCATATATCCCCATTAAAGAAGGTGAGGTGGGCCCGGCACTGTGGCTTACGCCTATAATCCCAGCACTTTGGGAGGCTGAGGCGGGCAGGTCACCTGAGGTCAGTTCGAGACCAGCCTGGCCAACATGGTGAAACCCTGTCTCTACTAAAGATACAAAAAAAAAAAAAATTAGCAGCACATGGTGGCGCGATGCCTGTAATCCCAGCTACTTACTCAGGAGTCTGAGGCAGGAGAATGGCTTGAATCCAGGAGGCAGAGGTTGCAGTGAGCTGAGATCATGCCATTGCACTCCAGCCTGGGAGACAAGGCGAGAGTCTGGCTCAAAAAAAAAGGTGAGCTGGTGAGTGCAGGCAGGTGTTTTTAGGTTCATATATATATATATATAATTTATTTATTTATTTATTTGAGACAGAGTCTTGCTCTGTCGCCCAGGCTAGAGTGCAGAGGCGTGATCTTGGCTCACTGCAACTTCCGCCTCCCAGGTTCAAACGATTCTTCTGCCTCAGCCTCCCGAATAGCTGGGATTACAGATGTGCGCCACCACAACTGACTAATGAATCCTGACCTCAAGTGATCTGCCCGCCTTGGCCTCCCAAAGTGCTGGGATTACAGGTGTGAGCCACTGTGCCCAGGCTCAAAAGTTTTTATATGTAAGGCCATGTTAAAGGATGATTCACCAAAATGGATTGCACCTACTAAGTACTCAAATGAAAGGAAGACAAAGTCTCTACCTACAAGGCACTTAAAGTGTATTTCAGATGGGAATGTCTTAAGAACATGGGATGTTCTAAACATGGACTATCTAAAAAACAAAGTGAGGCTGGGCGCAGTGGCTCACGCCTGTAATCTCAGCACTTTGGGAGGCCGAGGCAGGCAGATCACCTGAGGTCGGGAGTTCGAGACCAGCCTGACCAACATGGAGAAACTCTGTCTCTACTAAAAATACAAAATTAGCCAGGTGTGGTGGCACATGCCTGCAATCCCAGCTACTCGGGAGGCTGAGGAAGGAGAATCACTTGAACCCAGGAGGTGGAGGTTGCAATGAGCCGAGATTGCACCATTGCACTCCAGTCTGGGCAACAAGAATGAAACTCTGTCTCAAAAATAAATAAATAAACAAATAAATAGGCCGGGCGCGGTGGCTCAAGCCTGTAATCCCAGCACTTTGGGAGGCCGAGACGGGCGGATCACAAGGTCAGGAGATCGAGACCATCCTGGCTAACACGGTGAAACCCCGTCTCTACTGAAAAATACAAAAAATTAGCCGGGCGAGGTGGCGGGCGCCTGTAGTCCCAGCTACCCGGGAGGCTGAGGCAGGAGAATGGCGTGAACCCGGGAGACGGAGCTTGCAGTGAGCCAGGATCCGGCCACTGCACTCCAGCCCGGGCGACAGAGTGAGACTCCGTCTCAAAAAAAATAAAAAATAAAAAATAAAAATAAAAAAAAAAAAAACAAATAACAAAGTGAAATACACGCAAGTCCTAATAATATGGTATAGATTGAAAAATTTCTGGCCGGGCGCGGTGGCTCAAGCCTGTAATCCCAGCACTTTGGGAGGCCGAGACGGGCGGATCACGAGGTCAGGAGATCGAGACCATCCTGGCTAACATGGTGAAACCCCGTCTCTACTAAAAAAAATACAAAAAACTAGCCGGGCGACATGGCGGGCACCTGTAGTCCCAGCTGCTTGGGAGGCTGAGGCAGGAGAATGGCGTAAACCCAGGAGGCGGAGCTTGCAGTGAGCTGAGACCCGGCCACTGCACTCCAGCCTGGGCGGCAGAGCGAGACTCCGTCTCAAAAAAAAAAAAAAAAAAGAAAAATTTCTGAGTAGTTCAAAATAACGGAAAGATTAACAAAATGAAATCATACTGAGAAAGAGTTCTTACAGAATAAAAACTTCCAGTTGAGCCTTGAGCAATGTATCAGATGAACTGATAGGGTAGTAAGACATTCTAGGGAAAAAAAAATTACAGGACTTAACAGGGTACATGTCAGAGGTCAGAGCAAAGGGGCTTATATAGTAAGGTAAGGAGAATTGACAGAGGTATAGAGATGGGGTATAGAGATAACTGGTTTGGCCGGGCGCGGTGGCTCAAGCCTGTAATCCCAGCACTTTGGGAGGCCGAGACGGGTGGATCACGAGGTCAGGAGATCGAGACCATCCTGGCTAATATGGTGAAACCCTGTCTCTACTTAAAAATACAAAAAACTAGCCGGGCGACGAGGCGGGCGCCTGTAGTCCCAGCTACTCGGGAGGCTGAGGCAGGAGAATGGCATAAACCCGGGAGGCGGAGCTTGCAGTGAGCTGAGATCCGGCCACTGCACTCCAGCCTGGGTGGCAGAGCAAGACTCCGTCTCAAAAAAAAAAAAAGAGATAACTGGTTAAAGACAACTGCAAGATTATAAGCCTAAGAGTAACAGGATGGTACCACCACCACCACCAGAATGACAGAAATGAGGCAGTTGACAGGAAATACCATGGCTGGGCATGGTGGGTCATGCCTGTAATCCCAGCACTTTGGGAGGAGAGGAGGATCGCTTGAGCCCAGGAGTTTGAGACCAACCTGGGCAGCATAGCGAGACCCAGTCTTTAAAAAAATAAAGAGGAGGCCGGGCGCGGTGGCTCAAGCCTGTAATCCCAGCACTTTGGGAAGCCGAGACGGGCGGATCACGAGGTCAGGAGATCAAGACCATCCTGGCTAACACGGTGAAACCCCGTCTCTACTAAAAAAAATACAAAAAACTAGCCGGGCGAGGTGGCGGGCGCCTGTAGTCCCAGCTACTCGGAAGGCTGAGGCAGGAGAATGGCGTAAACCCGGGAGGCGGAGCTTGCAGTGAGCTGAGATCCGGCCACTGCACTCCAGCCTGGGCGGCAGAGCGAGACTCCGTCTCAAAAAAAAAATAAATAAATAAAAAAATAAAGAGGAGACACCAGTATATTAGTGATGTGTATTTATTTAACATTTTAAATTTCAACTGATGGCAACATGTTATGTAGACAGTCCTGAAAACAACTGACTAGGTCTAAAAAACAGAAAAAGATCTTCAATCTTGGGATGAGTTGCCAACACAGCAATGACAGTAGATGTCACACTTAGGTTTGCAAAAAATATATGCATTTGGGGTTCATTTCAGTATTGGTCTAATTTAAATACATGTGAAATGAGCCTTAAAAATGTACTTTCCAGTACTTTTGGTATTTTTCATAAATATTCAGATAAAAAAGAAAGAAAATTCATCTCCTTTAGACAGACAGTTGAGGGTAAGACTGTCCATAATTTTAACTATCCCTTTCCTCCCAAGTCACATTTTTGTTAGGAGTAAATATATCATACTCTTGGCAGTTCCCTTGCTTGCTTTCTCCCCATTCTGAGTTTGAATTTTCTGCATGACTGAGTTCACCTCCAAACTATGAAAAATAAAAGTTTTCTCACTATTTAATAGATGTGTATGATATGGTATCATTCAGATGATATATGTTTTTATAATGGGCGCTTGACTCATTCAGGGTCATGCTAGCAATAGACTTCCTTAAATGTGATTACTGAAAGCATGGCAATTCATATCATAATCTTCATTTTAAGAAATAAATAAGGTAAATGGCCACTTAAAACTCCTGCTGTGTTGGTCAGTCCTACTCCTCCACTTCAAGGTGCAAAATGGCTCACCTGTCAAAAGGTTCTCTCAAAACCTATTTTTATCAGAAATGAGCTCCTTATCACACAAGAGCAGCTAAGTAAATATCACAAAATACTATTTTCCCACATTTTAAAAGAGTGACTCGTCTAATGATCTGCAAAAAATCCAATACTTTATTTTTAGGGGTAAAAAACAGAACTGTAGACCCAGAAGGCCGAATGCGGTCTTAAAAGGATTCCATGTAATCTGAAAATTCCACGTATATTTCTATAACAGGATGAGAATTTTTAACCCAGCATAGCACAGTCCTTTTTATTTACATTTGCTAAGATTATATTGGTAAGATTAATATTTCCGATTTCAGGTTTGCCTAATGTAAGGGAATCACTACATTTATGGAGAAACTGAAAAATTAAAAAGTAGCTCCTAGAACTCTCTCTTGTGCCAGCGAGAACTTGGTAAATGTTAGTTGATTAAATATTAGTCAAGGATGACAAGGTGGACCCCAGGGACCGCAGAACCATTTCCGATGGGTAAGTGTGATTCAGCTACGGGCAGGGCGATCGCAGCGACGCAGGCGGCAAAGATCGGCGACTGCTCAAGAGGCCGCAGGCGGCAGGGTGACTCGCCACTGTGCCCAACCATACAGTGCGCTCTGGGTGTCCCGGGTAAAGGGGGTCATTCCCGGGAGGGCTGCGGAGAGCAGGGCGGCCGGAGGAGCGGCTGGGGATCTCGCCGGGTCACCGGGGAGGGTAGACTACGTAGCCCCGAGAGCTTTGAGAACCTGGGCTGAAGGCGGCGCTCGCCGTGAGAACCGACGCGGAGGTGCAGCTTAGCAGCCCTACGGTTGTTCTACCGCGTGTGCCCGGCGCTACCGCACAGACTGACTCAGCTAGGGTGGGGCTGAGGCGGGCGCGCCGCAGAGGAATCCGCGGCGCCTCCCCGTGTACCCGGCTAGCTCGCGCACGCGGGGAGACACCGCCCCGCTTGCCTTCTAGCTCCCGGTGATTGGCGGTTATACGACGGTTGGGGAGCAGCGTCACGGACACTATTGGCTGCAAACAACAGTCACTCAAAAAGTCAGGTAGGGGAGGGGCCTCCTCAGGGAGGGACAAGACTGGGAGGCTATTTCAAGGCCGTCAGACGCCATCTTTAGCTTGTTTTTGTTTACTTGCTTTTGTTCCCTGCTGCTCAGAAACCTGTGTGTACACGATTATAAGCACAGTGGCCACAAATCGGCGTCACACGTTGGGTGGTGGCCGACTTTTAGTTACTGCTGGCCTTGGTTACATTTCTTTCACATGTCACCTGCAAATTACTAGCTCATAGTTTTTAAGTTTCCGATACTAGGGGCCCCGAGGATTCCCAGGCAAAATCAACAGAGTTTAGTTTTGCTTTGCTTTGGAAGGCCAAGCCAACGATATATATGTGCGAGGAATTATCTCCTTTCCTACAAAAGAAAGAAAAAGCAGTAACTGGATATGACCCTACGTTCCTGGTTGTAGAAATCAAATGGCCTAGGAAATCAGGGACACGGGCTCTGCACTGTTCTGGGGAGAGCTTCCTTATTTTTTGAGAAGCTAAAAAGTAAAGTAAAAAGTATATGTGATGACCTGTATTGATGTGGAAAAGAGCTAAAAAGGGTAAAACTCCATTAAAAATTGCCGTCACTGGCTGGGCGCGGTGGCTCACGCCTGTAATCCCAGCACTTTGAGAGGTAGAGGTGGGCGGATCACCTAAGGTCAGGAGTTGGAGACCAGCCTGACCAACATGGTGAAACCCCGTCTCTACTAAAAATACAAAAATCAGCTGGGCATGGTGGCACATGCCTGTAATCCCAGCTACTCGGGAGGCCGAGGCAGGAGAATTCCTTGAACCCAGGAGGCGAAGGTTGCAGTGAGCCAAGATGGCGCCATTGCACTCCAGCCTGGGCAACAAGAGCGAAACTCCGTTTAAAAAAAAAAACAAAAACAAAAAACTACTGCCGTGATCACAGAGGTCACTAGAATCTGACTAGATTTCAAAGAAATGCAGGCCTGAACTTGTGGAATAATCCACAGTCGAGCCAGTATTTATTAAGCACTGGTCTGACTTGAATTGTTAGAGAATAAAAATACACTCAGCACAAGTAAGAAACCCAGAAAGCCCAAACAGGGCCACTTTTGTTATAAATTTGTACAAGTACTTTTATTGCAGTCGGTATTTAGGAGTCAAATACTGCTTGAAATAGAATAGGATGCTAGCTGTGTAATAGAAATGCATTATTATACAGAGGTTTTGTTGTAATGAAATTTAAATTCTACAGTAGATCCTTTCTTTTTAATCTCCTGGTTGTCACTGCATCTGTGACATTCCAGTTTCTCCCTCAGCACCCCATATACCTCCTATGCTTTCACTCCAATCTGCGAATACAAATTTGGATACAGATATTTTCCATACGACTTCTAATGAGGAGACAGTGATTCTGTAACCGAATGAAGTGAAAATAGGGCTCCTGTAACAGGAGGTTCTGCTCTGCGAGCCCGTTTTTCTCTAATTCACATACTTTTTTTCTGTGACTCTTAGAAATGAGGAGAAGGTTTTCCATTCTAAAAATGCAACATGATAACCAAAAGGCATTTCTTATCCCTTCTATTATTTGCCTTTGCATCCTCTTGGCTCCCTATCACCATCACCATGAACAGTTTTTGAGAATCAGACTTGACTGGATTTTTTTTTCCTGATACTTTGCCAGCTGTGGAGCTTTTCGAATAGATTCCAACCAATAAACGACCATTTTGTCAAAAAGCCAAGAAAGAACTTCCTTTCTGAACACACCAACCAAACCACACATAAAGGCCAAAATATACACAGCTGTACATTTAAGAACGTGAGACAATAAAAAGCAAAACCACTTAGGCAAAACAGTCACTGAAGGCTTTGAACCACAGATTCAATAAATTGCCTACTCTCATTTGCCACATGGACTATATACGCCTTGGCAATTATTTAATTATTCATTATTCTGATCCTTTAGGAGCAGAAAAATATAGTAAATGCACATAGAAAGTGCCTAAGTATGCTGAGCATAGGATTTCTTCTAAGCTCTGCTTTGCACACAAAATGTTTCGATCACATTTGGGAAGACAACAGAAAAAAAATTCACATCCTAGGGGATACTTTGCACACATAAAACCAGATATATCACTTTTGAAAATAAAATCTGATATGGCACATATACACACACATTGTACATATACACAACCCCAAATTATAACTTTACAAATTTGTTTCAAGAAACACACACACATACACACACACAAATGTTCTAATGAAAATGTGTGTGAAAGACACACTGTAAGGTCTGTCCCCCTTCCCTAGGGAAATGAATGTCTCCATTATTATATCCCAATATTAACCTATTGGCCTTGGACAAGTGCCACATCCCAGCCACTTGGTTTTGGTTCTGGGGAGTGGGTGTGTAAAAAGCACGCACACGGCTTTCTGTGGGAGCCTCAAATCTCTCTCTGCTTCCTTCGATGTTGCCTGTGGCAGAAATTTACATTATCCCTTCAGCCCGCTTAAAAAAATCTGTACTTCCCAAGCGGCTAAATTTTTAAAGTCCCTCAACCACAAAACTCTACCAGTTCTTAAAATGTGATATGAAAAAAAAAAACTATAAATTTGGCTGGAAACGGTTGTACACGGCCATCCTGTTTCTCAACTTCTTGGTATATTTAAAACCTTGACCAGGAAAAAGAAAGAGGAAGAGAGACAGAAAAAGAAATGGGGGAAAGAGCAAATTCCCCTTAGCAACAGTTTCCTCACCCCAGCACTGCTACAGATCGCTATTTTTAAAAATTTGAAAACACACACAAGATTAAGGAGGGAAAAAAATGGAAAAAGGATACCCGAAGGTCGTATGGCTCTTTGTATTCGTGTGTGTGCAAAAAGGAGGACTCGCGGAGCCCGAGCCGGCAAGCCCCGCCCCTCCCCGGACGCCCTCCCGGATTGGCCGCCCGCGGCCGCGGGGCGCCCCGCCCGCAAGCACACGCGCCGCGCCCGAGGCGCCAACCCCGGGCGGGGGGGCCCCTGAGGGCCACCGGACCGCCGACCCCCAACCTCGCCTGGACCTTGGCAGACACCTTCCCCACCTCTATCCCTTTCACTTTCTCACCGTCCTTTCACTCTTTCCCATCTTTTTTTCTCGGTGAAACAAGGCCCAGTCACTAGCATAACAATCCAGTGAACGACCTCCGGACACTTTGTTAAATTGGGCGAACTAGTCAGTAACATTCTAGACTGCGATTAAACATCAGGGACTTGGTGCATGGGCCCTACTCCGGGTTTCCAGGTGGAATGTCTCTGGGTCACGTGTGTTACTTAACACCCCCACGTTTAAATGAACGTTCAAGTATGGAACATTTTTCTGAAGAAAGGCAAAGTCTTACACTTCAGCCAGAGCTCCCAGTTTCTCTACCTGGCTCAGACCACATTCTCAAAACTAAAATGGTTCCTCTTTATTTCCTGGAAGACCGCTGGTATCCCTGGATTTTAAGCCAGCCATAATCTGGTCCCACTCACCTATCTGTTATTTATTTATTTATTTTTTTAGACAGAGTCTTGCTCTGTCACCCAGGCTGGAGTGCAGTGGTATCATCTCCCCTCACTATAAACTCCACCCCTCCGCCCCCACCACCACCCCGCCCAAGCGATTCTCCTGCCTCAGCCTCCCAAGAAGCTCTCGGCCTCCCAAGAAGCTGGGACTACAGGCACGCGCCACCGCACCCAGCTAATTTTTTGTATTTTTAGTAGAGACAGGGTTTCACCATGTTGGCCAGGCTGGTCTCCAACTCCTAACTTCAGGTGATGCACCCACCCTGCCTATTTTTTTTTTTTTTTTTCAGTGATGCGATCTCGGCTCACTGCAACCTCCACCTCCTAGGTTCAAGCGATTCTCCTGCCTCAGCCTCCCGAGTAGCTGGGATTACAGACACGTGCCACCACGCCTGGCTAATTTTTTTTTTTTTTAAGTAGTGACGAGGTTTCACCATGTTGGCCAGGCTGGTCTTGAATTCTTGATCTCAAGTTATTCCCCAGCCTCGGCCTCCCAAAGTGCTGGGATTGTGCCTGGCACATATTTGTTCTTAGTTCCCCCTGCGCTCATCTTATCAATCTTGTATTATTCCTTTACTCAAGTGCCTTTTTTTTTTAAGCCTGAATGATGCGTCTCCCATTCCCTGACTGGTCAATTTTTTTTTTTTTTTTTTTTTTTTTTTTTTTTTTGAGGCGGAGTCTCGCTCTGTCTCCCGGACTGGAGTGCAGTGGCCGGATCTCAGCTCACTGCAAGCTCCGCCTCCCGGGTTTACGCCATTCTCCTGCCTCAGCCTCCCGAGTAGCTGGGACTACAGGCGCCCGCCACCTCGCCCAGCTAGTTTTTGTATTTTTAGTAGAGACGGGGTTTCACCGTGTTAGCCAGGATGGTCTCGATCTCCTGACCTCGTGATCCGCCCGTCTCGGCCTCCCAAAGTGCTGGGATTACAGGCTTGAGCCACCGCGCCCGGCCGACTGGTCAATTTTTATCCATTCTTTCAGCACAGACCGCTTACTTCCTTCTGTCTGCTCCCATCAGCATGAACTTCATGCATACTCCAATTAGCAGCACGTAAATCTACCTTGATTCACATATTTTAGTAATTTCACTCCAGTGAACTGTTTGAGGTCAACGATCATATCTTAAAATTGTTTTTCCATCCAGGAACTGTTTGATTCTTACTACAATAGCTGCCATAATTGCAGATATTTGGTAAACACTGACAAAAAATTATTTATTTATTTATTATTATTTATTATTATTTTTTGGTCGGAGTCTCACTCTGTCGCTCAGGCTGGAGTGCAGTGGGGTGATCTCAGCTCACTGCAAGCTCCGCCTCCCGGGTTCACACCATTTTCCTGCCCCAGCCTCCCAGTAGCTGGGACTACAGGCGCCAGCCACCACGCCCCGCTAATTTGTTGTATTTTTAGTAGAGACGGGGTTTCACCGTGTTAGCCAGGATGGTCTCGATCTCCTGACCTCGTGATCCACCCGCCTCGGCCTCCCAAAGTGCTGGGATTACAGGCGTGAACCACCGCGCCCGGCCAAAAATCATTTATGATTAAATAAGTGAATTTGTTTTCTAGCGAAAACAGATTTTGAAACTCACATCCCACAAGAATTTGCCCTCTATAGTAAGTAGTAATTTGTGAGCACTTATTGTGCAGGAACTATTCTGAACACTTTATGTGTATTAATTTAGGTATTATTATTACTATTATTATTAATTTTTTTTTTTTTTTTGAGACGAAGTCTCACTGTCTCCCAGGCTGGAGTGCAGTGGCACAATCTCGGCTCACTGCAAGCTCCGCCTCCCGGGTTCACACCATTCTCCTGCCTCAGCCTCCCGAGTGACTGGGACTACAGGCGCACGCTGCCACGCCCGGCTAATTTTTTGTATTTTTAGTAGAGACGGGGTTTCACCATGTTAGCCAGGATGGTCTTGAACTCCTGACCTCGTGATCCGCCCGCCTCGGCCTCCCAAAGTGCTGGGATTACAGATGTGAGCCACCGCGACCGGCCGGTATTATTATTTATTTATTTATTTATTTATTTATTTATTATTTATTTATTTATTTATTTATTTTCGAGACGGAGTCTTTCTCTGTCATCCAGGCTGGAGTGCAGTGACCTGATCTCGGCTCACTGCAACGTCCGCCTTCCAGGTTCAAGCGATTCTCCTGCCTCAGCCACCCCAGTAGCTGGGATTACAGGCAGGCGCCCCCACCCCTGCTAATTTTTGTATTCTTAGTAGAGATGGGGTTTCACCATGTTGGCCACGCTGGTCTCAAACTCATGACCTCATGATCTGCCCGCCTCAGCCTCCCAAAGTGCTGGGATTACAGGCATGAGCCACTGCACCAGTTTAGGTACTATTATTATGCCCATTTTAGAGATGGGATCAAGGCACAGAGTGGTATAACAATTTGACTAGGGTTGTATAGTTAGTAGAGGTGGACCTGGGATTTGGACCTACAAAATCAAGCTCCCTAACCCAAGTTCGTAACTATTATACTATGTCTCGCTGGCTTTAAAAAATAGTTTAAGGCGGGGCAACATGGCTCATGCCTGTAATCCCAGCATTTGGATCATGAGGTCAGGAGTTTGAGACCAGCCTGACCAATATGGTGAAACCCCACCTCTACTAAAAATACAAAAAGTTAGCCAGGCGTCCGTCGTGGTGCGCACTTGTAGTTCCAGCTACTCGGGAGGCTGAAGTAGGAGAACTGCTTGAACCCAGGAGGCAGGGGTTGCTGTGAGCTGAGATCACGCCACTGCACTCCAGGCTGGGGGACAGAGCGAGACTCCATCTCAAAAAATAATAATAAAATAAAAAGGCCGGGCATGGTGGCTCACACCTGTAATCCCAGCACTTTGGGAGGCCGAGGTGGGTGGATCACCTGAGATAAGGAGTTCGAGATCAGCCTGGTCAACATGGTGAAACCCCATCTCTACTAAAAATACAAAAATTGGCTGGGCTTGGTGGCACACGCCTGTAATTCCAGCTACTCCAGGTTAAGGCAGGATAATCCCTTTAACCTGGGAGGCAGAATTTGCAGTGAGCCAAGATCATGCCACTTAAAAATAATTTTTTTTTGGCCAGGTGCAGTGGCTCACGTCTGTAATCCCAGTGCTTTGGGAGCCCAAAGTGGTGCGGCTGATCCCTTGAGCTCAGGAGTTGGAAACCAGCCTGGGCAACATAGCGAAACCCCTGTCTCTCCTAAAAATCCAAAAAGTAGCTGGGTGTAGTGTCGCATGCCTATAGTCCCAGCTACTCGGGAGGCTGAGGCATGTTAATCGCTTGAACCTGGAAGGCGGAGATTGCAGTGAGCCGAGATGGTGCCACTGCACTCCAGCCTAGGTAACAGAGCGAGACTTAGTCTCAAATAATAATATAGGGACATGACAACTACATGCAAAGTATGATCTGGGTCAGAAGAAAAAATGCTATCCTGGATGCTACCAGGATACTTGGGAAAAATTAAATATGGCCTGGATATTAGATAATTTGATTGCAGCAAAGTTAGACAGATTAGTGGCATCACCATTTTACAAGAAACTGAGGTTCAGAGAGTACTTACTACAAATTTACACAGCTAATAGGTGACAGACCTGAACCCCCAAGCCAGCTGTCTTATCAAGCTATTCAACATACACACACTCACACACACATTTTGACACTGGCCATCAGTCAGGCCTCGTCCACAAAATTGTTGGTTCTCAATGTACAGGGCATTGTTGGTAGGATCTAGTTCTCAGCAGAAAGGCTCAGTGCCTTCAATGTTGTTTTCACCCTAGAAGCACCCTAGCTTAGGCAATAGCTTTGCCTTTTACCTGAAAATGAGGTGCTATTGTTTACTTTCTCAAGGATTATAGACTTTCTGTGTTTTTGTCTCTTTTTAGAGACAGGATCTCACTATGTTGCCTAGGCTGGTCTCAAACTCTTGGACTCAAGGGATCCTCTTGCCTCAGCCTCCCCAATAGCTGGTGCATGCTACTGTGCCCGACATGTGTTTCTTTTTAGATGTTTTTCTTTTTTTTTTTTTTTTTAGAGATGGAGTCTCGCTCTGTCACCCGGGCTGGAGTGCAGTGGCCGGATCTCAGCTCACTGCAAGCTCCACCTCCTGGGTTCACGCCATTCTCCTGCCTCAGCCTCCCGAGTAGCTGGGACTACAGGCGGCCGCCACCTCGCCCGGCTAGTTTTTTGTATTTTTTTAGTAGAGACGGGGTTTCACAGTGTTAGCCAGGATGGTCTTGATCTCCTGACCTCGTGATCCGCCCGTCACTTTAAAAAAATAACACAAGCCTGGTTGGGCACGGTGGCTCATGCCTGTAATCTGAGCACTTTGGAAGGCCGAGGCAGGTGGATCAGTTGAAGTCAGGAGTTCAAGACCAGCTTGATCAACATAGTGAAACCTGTCTCTACTAAAATACAAAATTTAGCCGGGTGTGGTGGTGTGCACCTGTAATCCCAGCTACTCAGGAGGCTGAGGCAGGAGAATCACTTGAACCTGGGAGGCAGAGGTTGCAGTGAGCCGAGATCACACCATTGCCCTCCACCCAGGCAGGTGACAAAGTGAGATTCTATCTAAATAAATAAATAAATAAAGCCATGAGATCACTAGGAAAATATTAAATATTAACTCTTGATGAGAATGTACTAGGACATCTCATATTCTCAAATGTACAGGTGATATATATATATATGTGTATATATATATATGTGTGTGTGTGTATATATATATATATATTTTTTTTTTTTTTTTTTGAGGTAGAGTTTCTCTCTTGTTGCCCAGGCTGGAGTGCAGTAGTGTGATCTTGGCTCACTGAAACCCCTGCCTCCTGGGTTCAAGCAATTCTCCTGCCTCAGCCTCCAGAGTAGCTGGAACTACAGGCACCTGCCACCACACCTGGTTAACTTTTTGTATTTTCAGTAGAAACAGGGTTTCACCATGTTGGCCAGGCTGGTCTTGAACTCCTGACCTCAGATGATCTACCTGCCTTGGCCTCCCAAAGTGCTGGGATTACAGGCATGAGCCACTGTGCCCAGCCACAGGCGATATATTTTCAAAAATGTTAGGATTTTTGAAAATCCCTAAAGGGAAAACAGAAATGTTAATAATTATTAAAATCAACAGTTACTGAGAGTTTACTTGGTGCCAGGCACTCTGTATCTCATTTAATCAATTCTGTGAGATAAGTACTATTATTCTCCTTCTTTTACTGAGGAGAAAACTGAGACTTACAGGGGGACTGCTAAGTTACCTAGAGGTCGTTGAGCTAATTAACTCCATGGTGGTCACTAGTGGAATCATAGCTTGAACCCAGGTGTGCTCACTACAGAACCTGTGCTCTTGACCATTCATTAGTCTCTGTCTAAATTGAAACCCACTCTGCCTTGCTGTTACCCTCTTTTGTTCTCTTGTTCTGTCCATGAAAGACAAGCTGTCTTCACTTTGATGATCAATGGAATGTTCATAACTGCCATACAGTCTCCTGGGATATATTTTTAATTATGAGTCCATTACTCAAAGGTCAAAGTTAAGTTGGAGAAGCTGTATCTTGTTTTTTTTTTTTGAGACAGAGTTTTGCTCTTGTTGCCTAGGCTGCAGTGCAATGGCGCGATCTTGGCTCACCGCAACCTCCGCCTCCCGGGTTCAAGTGATTCTCCTGCCTCAGCCTCTCAAGTAGCTGGGATTACAGGCATACACTGCCACACTCAGCTAATTTTGTATTTTTGGTAGAGACAGAGTGTCTCCATGTTGGTCAGGCTGGTCTTGACCCCTGACCTCAGGTGATCCACCTGCCTCGGCTTCCCAAAGTCCTGGGATTACAGGCATGAGCCACTGCACCTGGCCTTTTTTTCTTTTTCTTTTTTTTTTATTTTTGAGACAGGATAACTTGCTTTGTCACCAAGGCTGGAGTGCAGTGGTGCAGTCATGGCTCACTGCAACCTCTACCTCCCAAGTAGCTCAGACTACAACTGTGTGCCAACATGCCTAGCTAATTTTTAAAATATTTTGTAGAGACAGAGTCTAACTACGTTGCCCAGGCTGTTCTCAAACTCCTGGGCTGAAGTGATTCTCCCACCTTGGCCTCCCAAATAATTACAGGCATGAGCCACAGTGCCTGGCCTAAATTTCTATTTTCCCCATGGTCATAGGAGAATCTTTGAGTAGAAGTTTTGAGTAATGAACTTGTGTGCTGTTAGGTAATGATAATAGGGAGAAAATGTACCATTTTCACCTAAAAATTACAATTTTCAACTCCAAAACATCTGAAATTTCAAATGTTAGACTTTACAGATGACTTGTCGATTGTAGAAAATTGCTAATTTGGCTTCGAATCAAGCAGATCTTTTATTTTAAGCTGTTTCTGTTCAATGAGATCCCAAAGGGGCCTCCCCTACAGTGAAATGTAACTTCCCCTAGAGTGAGGCCAGGAAGCTGTTTCTGATAGTCATTCGTTAACACATGGGAGAGCATTTTAGAACAGGAGTGGAAGGAAATCCTATAGCCAGCTGAGAATATGTCCTAAGAGACACTGGAGAGGAAAGTATGAGAGAGCTGAGATTCAGAGTTGAGAGAGGGTACAGAAAGGTGGAAGGTAATGCAAAGGAAATGACAGAAAAGGAAGATGGCAGGCAGCAGAGAACAGCCCTCAAGGAAGAGAGAAGAAGGGGTTTGTGTTGTAGCAGGAGTGAGAGTAGATTTGATTTTAAAGAAAAAAGTTCTGAATTTGATTGTTAGATGCAAAAATTTGATAAAAATTGTAGAAGCAACTGGAACATCTTAAGATCAGTAAAAAAAAAAAAAAAAAGTGTCAAAAACCAAAACAAAATAAATTAAAATATCATAACAGGCCAGGCATGGTGGCTTACTCACGTCTGTAATCCCAGCAGTTTGGGAGGCCGAAGTGGGCGAATCACCTGAGGGCAGGAGTTGGAGACCAGCCTGGCCAACATGGTGAAACCCCATCTCTACTAAAAATACAAAAATTAGCCAGGTGTGGTGGCAGACACCTGTAATCCCAGCTACTAGGGAGGCTGAGGCAGGATAATTGCTTGAACCCGGGAGGCAGAGGTTGCAGTGAGCTGAGATGGCACTCTAGCCTGGGTGACAGAGCAACACTCCATGTCAAAAAAAAAAAAGAAATAACATAAATGTAAAGAAGAGAATGAAGAAGGGAAAGAGGAGAAAAATGAGTAGATAGATGCCAGCTATTATATGTAGAATAAATGACAGAATTTGAAAAAAAAAAAAAAAATTTGGCAAACCCCAATGCAAAAATTAATAGGCAGGTGCAAGGTTGCGGGAGAACAGGATATTCACATTATCTCAGATAATCACTGTATTAGTTTGCTAAGGCTGCTACAACAAAACACCCTAGTCTAGGTGGCTTAAACAACAGAAAGTAATTTTCTCCCAGTTATGGGGGCTGCAGGTCCAAGATCAAAGTATCAGCAGTGCTGGTTTCTTCTGAAGCCTCAGTCCTTGGCTTGTAGAGAGTTACCTTCTCACTGTATCCGCACGTGGTCTTTCCTCTGTGCACTACAGGTATCTCTTTGTATCCAAATTCCCTCTTATAAGGACACCAGTCAGACTGGCTCTACCCTAAGTACCTCATTTAACTTAATCACTTCTTTAAAGACTCAATCTCCAAATACAGTCGAATCCTGAGATACTGGAGGTTAGGGCTTCAGTATATGAATTTTAGGGGAACACATTTCAGCCCATAACAATCACTCTATTTATTATTAGTTTACTAATTACAAATGGCAAATATACTTCTACAACAGAGACGTCTAGCAGACATGAATAAACTTGCAGTCACCAATAATAGAACAAACTGACATTATATGCCTCTTGATATGATACAATAAGAAGTATACAAAATTACCTAAGTAATATTCTTGCCAAAAATGTTTAACCTTGGTCTTGATGTGGTGGCTCATGCCTATAATTCCAGCATTTTGGGAGGCCAAGGCAGGAGGATCCCTTGAGCCCAGGAGTTTGAGACCAGCTGGGGCAACATAGGGGGATCTTGTCTCTACCAAGTAATAATTTTTTTAAATTAGCAGGGTGTGGTGGCATGCGCTTGTAGTCCCAAGCTACTCAGAAGGCTGAAGCAGGAGGATGGCGTGAGCTTTGGATGTCAAGGCTGCAGTGAACTGTGATTACATCACTGCACTCCAGCCTGGGTGACAGAGCAAGACCCTGTCTCAAAAAAGAAAAAAATAAAAAAGCTTAACCTGAACCTAATCACAAGAAAACAGATAAATCAGATTGCAAATAATGTCCTGACTCTTCCAGTATAAACACCACGAAAGATTCACACACATGCACGTGGCAAAGGAGCACAGCATTCAGGTGCAGTGCTGCAGAATCCTGTCCCACAACATTGCAAATGAGCTTGTCCTCAGTCTTGGGACACTTGTGGATGTGCCTCATATTGTCACAGTACTTGATTTTCACAGTAACTGGTTGCCAAGGAGAAAAACCATAAAGGCACCTATAATCCCAGCACTTTGGGTGGCCAAGGTGGGCAGATCACTTGAGGTCAGGAGTTTGAGACCAGCCTGGCCAACATGGTGAAACCCTGTCTCTACTAAAAATACAAAAATTGGCCAGGCACGGTGGCTCATGCCTATAATCCCAGCACTTTGGGAGGCCGAGGCTGGTGGATCATCTGAGGCCAGGAGTTCGAGACCAGCCTGGCCAACATGGTGAGACCCCCGTCTCTACCAAAAATGTAAAAATTAGCCAGGCCTGGTGGTGCGTGCCTGTAATACCAGCTACTTGGAAGGCTGAGGCAGGAGAATCGCTTGAACCCAGGAGACAGAGGTTGCAGTAAGCTGAGATAGCGCCACTGCACTCCACCCTGGGTGACAGAGCGAAACTCCATCTAAAAAAAAAAAAAAATTAGTTGGGCGTGGTGGTGGGTGCCTGTAATCCCAGCTACTCAGGAGGCTGAGGCAGGAGAATTGCTTGAACCTGGGAGGGAGAGGTGGAAGGGAGAGGTTGCAGTGAGCCAAGATCATGCCACTGCACTATAGGCTGGGTAAGAGACTCTATCTCAAAACAAACAAACAAACAAACAAAAAACATAAAGGACACATTTCACAAAATCATTAGTTTTTTTTTTTTTTTTTGAGACGGAGCCTTGCTCTGTCGCCCAGGCTGGAGTGCAGTGGCCGGATCTCAGCTCACTGCAAGCTCCGCCTCCCGGGTTTACGCCATTCTCCTGCTTCAGCCTCCCGAGTAGCTGGGACTACAGGCATCTGCCACCTCGCCCGGCTAGTTTTTTGTATTTTTTTAGTAGAGACGGGGTTTCACCGTGTTAGCCAGGATGGTCTCGATCATCCTGACCTCGTGATCCGCCCGTCTCGGCCTCCCAAAGTGCTGGGATTACAGGCTTGAGCCACCGCGCCCGGCCTAAAATCATTAGGTTTTAAGATGAGTGTGTATTTGAAAGTTTTGTGATGATTGTTTCTTTTCTTATAGGTTGAAACTTTTTCTCCTGTCTATAAGAAGCTCAAAGGCAAGAATGTTAATTTGGAATTCCCAGGTTCCATTGTAAACAAAAATGACTAAATAAAGTATCATTCATGGTTTTATGTTTGTTTGTTTGTTTAGACAGAGTTTGGCTCTTGTTGCCCAGGCTGGAGTGCAATGGCACGATCTTGGCTCACTGCAACCTCTGCCTCCCAGGTTCAAGTGATTCTCCTGCCTCAGCCTCCCAAGTAGCTGAGATTATAAGCGTGCACCACCACACCTGGCTAATTTTTGTATTTTTAGTAGAGATAGGGTTTCATTGGCCAGACTGGTCTCGACCTCCTGACCTTGTGATCTGCCCGCCTTGGCCTCCCAAAGTGCTGGGATTGCAGATATGAGCCACTGGGCCTGGCCCTAAGACACCATTTCTTTTTAATCCTCCCCTCCCCTCCCCTCCCCTTACCTCTGCTCCCTTCTCCTCTCCTCTCCTCTCTTTTCATTTTTTCCCCCGGAGATGGAGCCTTGCTCTGTCACTCAGGTTGGAGTGCAGTGGCATGATCTCGGCTCACTGCAACCTCCACCTCCCAGGTTCAAATGATTCTCTTGCCTCAGCCTCCCGAGTAGCTGGGATTACAGGCGTGCACCACCATACCTGGCTAATTTTTGCATTTTTAGTAGAGAGAGGGTTTCATTGGCCAGACTGGTCTTGACCTCCTGAACTTGTGATCTGCCCGCCTTGGCCTCCCAAAGTGCTGAGATTACAGATGTGAGCCACTGGGCCCAGCCAACACCATTTCTTAAAAAAAAAAAAAAAAGAAATAAGGCTGGGTGCGGTGGCTCACGCCTGTAATCCCAGCACTTTGGGAGGCCGAGGCAGGCAAATTACGAGGTCAGGAGATCGAGACCATCCTGGTGAACACGGTGAAACCTCGTCTCTACTAAAAATACAAAAAAAAAACAAACAAAAAAAAACTAGCCGGGCATAGTGGCAGGCACCTGTGGTCCCAGCTACTCAGGAGGCTGAGACAGGAGAATGGCATGAACCCGGGAGGCGGAACTTGCAGTGAGCCGAGATCACGCCACTGCACTCCAGCCTGGGTGACAGACCAAGACTCTCTCAAAAAAAAAAAAAAAAGAAAAAGAAAAAAGAAAAAAGAAATAAAATAAATTAAGGGAAACTAAAATGATAAGACAACTAAATGGGATATGTGAACCTTGATTGGATCTTGGATCAGGGAAAAAAAACCTGAAAAGCTGTAATGGACATTATTGGGACAGATGGGGAATTTGAATATGGACTGGATATTAGATAATTCGACTATAGCAACGTTAAGCTTTTTTTTTTTTTTTTTTTTTTTTTTTTTTTTTTTTTTTTTTACGTTAAGCTTTTTGATGTGATAATGGTACTGTGGTTTTATAAGAGAATACCTTACTTCCTTTTGTGTGTGTGTGTGTGTGTGTGTGTGTGTGTGTGTGTGTGACAGAGTTTTGCTCTGTTGCCCAGGCTGGAGTGCAGTGGTGTGATCTTGGCTCATGGCAACCTCCACCTCCCGGGTTCAAGAGAGTTTCCTGCCTCAGCTTCCCAAGTAGCTGGGATTACAGGAGCCTGCCACCACACCCGGCTACTTTTTATATTTTTAGTAGAGACGGGGTTTCACCATGTTGGCCAGGCTAGTCCCGAACTCCTGACCTCAGGTGATCCACCGCCTCGGCCTTCCAAAGTGCTAGGATTACAGGGGTAAGCCACCGTGCCCGACTGATAATATCTTACTATTTAGGAGACACATTTAGTGGTAAATTGTCATGATCTCTATTACTTTCAAATGGTTTCGGAAAGTAAATATATACTAATAAATAAATGGATGTACATAGATAGAGATAAGTCGATTGTGGTTAAACAATACCAGTGAATCTATATGATATTTATATGAGTATTTGTTGTACTATTCTTTCAACATTTCTGAAGTTTTGAAATATTTTGAAATTTCTAAAAATTAAAAATAGATATTTGCTTGAGATATTTAGATTCTCAGCCCTTTCTAGAGGCAAGGAAATGATATCATGGACTCCAGCATTCTGTGATTTATTCTAGGGCTACATTGTAATGCTTCAGAAAATTCCAAAGTGCACATTAGATGACCACCTAGGCTGTCAAAGCTTTTTTTAAAAAAATAGGTAGAAGAAAAAGAAATGGTGACAATTCTAGATTGTAAAGAAAACCAAAACATGAAGAAACATGGCTTTTCTACCTTTTTAGGGCATGGGGCTTGTTGATACAATTTATTCTCTTTCACCATTAGGGATCAGTCCTGACCTTATGGAGAGCAATGCATTCAAGCACCCGGACATCCAGGGACCACCCACACATCCAGGGACCACTCACATATTCAGGGACCACCCACAAATCCAGGGACCAGAGTTTCAGCTAAGCCTCTGTCCATGGGTCTAAAATAAACAAACAAAAGAAAATATGCTAAGGTAAATAATCTACAGAGCTACACCTGGGGCCCAGTTCTTCAGGGGCTGACCATATTTTGTGTGAGACTTATCCTGCCTTTTGAATAAAGAGACAGCAGGGCTGCAGAATGTGGAAAAGGCAGAAATGGGCAGGACTGCTTCCGAACTGGTTTTTATGACACCTAGTTGCCTTCCTTTATAATTAGGAGGTGGCATAACACTTTAAAAATTCACAAAACAGGCTGGGCACGGTGGCTCAAGCCTGTAATTCCAGCATTTTGGGAGGCCGAGACAGGCAGATCACGAGGTCAGGAGATGGAGACCATCCTGGCTAACACGGTGAAACCCCGTCTCTACTAAAAATACAAAAAAAGTTAGCTGGGCATGGTGGCGGGTGCCTGTAGTCCCAGCTACACAGGAGGCTGAGGCAGGAGAATGGCGTGAACCCAGGAAGTGGAGCTTGCAGTGAGTGGAGATTGCGCCACTGCACTCCAGCCTGGGCAACAGAGCAAGACTCTGTCTCAAAAAAAAAAAAAAGGCCGGGTGCGGTGGCTCAAGCCTGTAATCCCAGTACTTTGGGAGGCCGAGACGGGCGGATCACGAGGTCAGGAGATCGAGACCATCCTGGCTAACACGGTGAAACCCCATCTCTAGTAAAAATACAAAAAAAAAAAAAAAAAAAAATTAGCCGGGCGTGGTGGCGGGTGCTACTCGGGAGGCTGAGTCAGGAGAATGGCGTGAACCAGGGAGGCGGAGCTTGCAGTGAGTCAAGATCGCACCACTGTACTCCATACTGGGCAACACAGCGAGACTCTGTCTCAAAAAAAAAAAAAAAAAAAAAAAAACTCAGGGCACAGTGGCTCACACCTGTAATCCCAGCACTTTAGGAGGCCGGGGTGGGTGGATCATGAGGTCAGGAGATGGAGACTATACTGGCTAACATGGTGAAACCCCATCTCTACTAAAAATACACAAAATTAGCTGGGCATGATGGTGGGCGCCTGTAGTCCCAGCTACTCGGGATGCTGAGGCAGGAGAATGGCGTGAACCCCAGAGGCTCAGCTTGCAGTGAGCCGAGATAGGGTCACTGCACTCCAGTCTGGGTGACGGAGTGAGACTCCTTCTCAAAAAAAAAAAAAAAAAACAAGTAATTTTAATTTGTCTTAATTTTAAAAATTAATATATACGTTTCATAGTTTTTGTTTTGTTTTGTTTTGTTTGTTTTTTTGAGACAGAGTTTCACTCTTTCCCCCAGGCTGGAATGAAGGGGCACAGTCTCAGTTCACTGCAACCTCTGCCCCCAGGGTTTAAGTGATTCTCTTGCTTCAGCCTCCTGAGTAGCTGGGATTACAGGCGCGTGCCACCACACCTGGCTGATTTTTGTATTTTTAGTAGAGATGGAGTTTCATCACCATGTTGGCCAGGCTGGCCTTGAACTCCTGACTTCAGGTGATCCACCTGCCTCAGCCTCCCAAAGCACTAGAATTACAGGTATGAGCCACCATGCCCGGCCCACAGTATGTTTAAGAGCAGCAAACAGCATCTTAAAATTAAACAAATGGGAGTCACAGTGCTAAGAAGGGTAGGAACCACTGGCAAAATGACACCATAGTTAAGTCATTCATTAATTCTTTTTTTTTTTCCTCTTGAGACAAAGTCTTGCTCTTGTCTCCCAGGCTGGAGTGCAATGGCGCAATCTCGGCTCACTGCAACCTCCACGTCCCAGGTTCAAGCGATTCTCCTGCCTCAGCCTCCTGAGTAGCTGGGATTACAGGCGCCTGCCACCATGCCCAGCTAAGTTTTGTATTTTTAGTAGAGACGGGGTTTCACCATGTTGGCCAGTCTGGTCTTTAATTCCCGGCCTCAGGTGATCTGCCTGCCTCAGCCTACCAAAGTGCTGGGATTACAGGCATGAACCACCGTGCCCAGCAATCATTCATTAATTCCATTTATTTATTTATTTATTTATTTAGAGACAGAGTCTCGCTCTGTTGCCCAGGCTGGAGTACAGTGGCTGGTGGGATCTCTGCTCACTGCAGCCTCTGCCTCCCAGGTTCAAGCGATTCTCCTGCCTCAGCCTCACGAGTAGCTGGGATTACAGGTGCATGCCACCACGCCCAGCTAATTTTTGTATTTTAGTAGAGACAGAGTTTCACCATGTTGGCCAGGCTGCCCTGGAACTCCTGACCTCAAGTGATCCACCCACCTCGACCTCCCAAAGTGCTAGGATTACAGGCGTGAGCTAATGTACCCGGCCTCATTAATTCATTTATTAAAAGTACATTTATTATATATCTTTTCTGAGTAGCCAACAGCACGCAGCATGCTAGACACTATGTGGTAACAAATAAAAACTACAGTGTAGTGCTTAACCGAAAAAGCAGGCAGACATGCCATGAAACAACCAGAGACACTACATAGATGCTCTTTGATGTGGCACATGCCTATGGCTGTTTTTTTATTTGTTTTGTTTTGTTTGAGACAGGGTCTAAGTCTGTCACCCAGGCTGGAGTGCAATGGTGTGATTACGGCTCTCTGTAGCCTCATGTCCCAGGTTCAAGTGATCCTTTCGCCTCAGCCTCCTGAGTAGCTGGGACTAGAGGTGTGTACCACCATATCTGGCTAAATTTTAATATCTTTTGTAGAGATGGGGGGAGGGTCTCATTATTTTGCCCAGGATGGTCTTGAACTCCTGAGCTCAAGTGATCCTCCTACCTTGACCTCCCAAAGTGTTGGGATTACAGGTGTGAACCATGGCACCTGGCCCTAAGGCTGTTAAATGAGATGTAGAACAGTGCTGACCCCTAGCCAAGGACCACACTTGGATTGACCCACCTTTATGCATATTTTTCCTCTTTAGGAGATGCTTGGAAATGCAGGACTATGCTGAATATGTTGTGTTGGTTTAAAATGCTCCATTGCTTTCTTTTCTAAAGACTAAGCTATGAGCACAAACTCAAGACTCAAGGGAGACATGGTGATTATGAGCCCTCCCACATAACCATGGTGCTCAGAGGATTCCCTCTAATCAGACGATACCACACATCACTGCTGGAGATAAGCTGCTGTGTAAAAAAGCCTGTGTATTGTGTGAAACTCTGTGTCATGGGGAAGCTTAGAGTGCATAGATGTCCCTGGGATACTGATAGTGTTGAGGCTAGAATGAGAAAGAGCTGCAGTAGTGCAAAAACATCCCCTCTACCTTGGTGCCTTGTAGTCTACATGTACTTCTACTTGGACCTACTTATTTCCCTACTTACCTGACACATGTGCTATTCCTCAGTCTCCCTGGGAGGTAGTGGCTTCCCTCTCCTGACTTAGGCATCCTTGGCCCTGATCTGCAGGCATGTATGGAGAAAAGAGGATGAGTTATATGTGTATGATGCGTGTGTCCAAGGAGTATGGAGGTGTGGGAAGAGAAGGCTTCTTAGTGAACCTAAAAACAAATTTTCAAAGGTACTGAATCTGTGATCCTGCCTCCCTCACCCTGTTAACTTTTTTTTTTTTTTTTTTTTTTTTTTTTTTTTTTTTTGAGACGGAGTCTCGCTCTGTCACCCAGGCTGGAGTGCAGTGGCCAGATCTCAGCTCACTGTAAGCTCCGCCTCCCGGGTTTACGCCATTCTCCTGCCTCAGCCTCCCGAGTAGCTGGGATTACAGGCGCCGCCACCTCGCCCGGCTAGTTTTTTGTATTTTAGTAGAGACGGGGTTTCACAGTGTTAGCCAGGATGGTCTCGATCTCCTGACCTCGTGATCCGCCCGTCTCGGCCTCCCAAAGTGCTGGGATTACAGGCTTGAGCCACCGCGCCCGGCCGTACCCTGTTAACTTTTATGAGAGAGGTTTCTAATTTTCTGTCTTTGGCCTGGCTGGATTGAGATGGGGATTGTGAGAGCCCCAACCTTCTTTCCAACCTTGCATAAGTGGTATAGACATGGAGAGATTCTTGCAGAATTTAAGTGACTGTGACAGTACAGGGGCAACACACAGAGAGGCACGTGTTCATTACGTATGGCTGGAGAAATTATCTGTCTCCAGGGGGACATGTTTCACTGTGCATTAGCTTCGAGCCGCTTCCTTCCTCCCTGTTTTTCTGCCCACTCTCTCTATCACTGTCCTTCTCAGTCTCCTTTCCCACTCCCCTCCCTGTCTCCCCCCATTCACAGTCTAGCTCTACCTGTCAATGTCTCCATCCACCTTTCTCTGCCATGTTCACATCTCCCTCTACACTTTGCTCAATCTTGTGCTTGCTGCCTGGGAGTCGCTTTTCTGTTTGTCTCTGGTTTGTCTCTTGTTCTCTCTAGTTCACCTTCTGCCATTCCATCTGCATTTTCCTCTATAATACCAGGTTTTTGGGTACCCTGCAGCTAATGATAACCTTTTCTTGTTACATTAAAGCCTATAAGCAGCCCTTGGTTTACTGATTGATTGGTTTTTATTTAAACTCTGCAGAGGAAAGATAATTTTTATAAAGTGAGAGAGCAGAGAGAAAACATGGAATGAGGCAAAGGGACGAACAGCCTAAGATGGGGCCGAGGATAAGAAACGGGAGGTATCAGAAGATGTCGAACCCATGGTGTCTTATTTCCTTTCAAATAAACTAGGTCATATCTTTATGGCTGATGACAGCTTAATCTGGACCATAAAGAGTTAAATACCAACTTAGGCTTGGCACCTAACTCAGAGGCAAAAGCTTCTGGGAGAAATGAGTTGGGTCAAATAAGCCCAAGAAGCTGATGTGCGTAGAATTTCTTCTGCTTGACCCACTAACTACTGCAAAGGGGACATTTTAGAAATGTTTTTATTGAAATGCTTCAGTGGGGGCAGAGCTCCTGGAAACCAGAACTTGTCTCTGAAGCCAGGCCTGGGGAGCATGGGAGGCTGGCTTTGGGGGGAAAAAGAGGGGTGGCCCAGGTCAGGCAGAAGGTGGCAGCAGCTGCTGATCAGGGCAGTTCTGATTGCTGTGTTTGCACTCTCTCTTGCCCACTATAATTAAAGCTTTCCCAATAGGATTCTGGCTTCCTGAAGGGAAACTAGAACTTATAAAAACAAACAAGAGGCCGGGAGCGCTGGCTCAAGCCTGTAATCCCAGCACTTTGGGAGGCCGAGACGGGCGGATCACGAGGTCAGGAGATCGAGACCATCCTGGCTAACATGGTGAAACCCCGTCTCTACTAAAAAATACAAAACACTAGCCGGGCAACGTGGCAGGGGGCCTGTAGTCCCAGCTACTCGGGAGGCTGAGGCAGGAGAATGGCGTAAACCCGGGAGGCGGAGCTTGCAGTGAGCTGAGATCCGGCCACTGCACCACTCCAGCCTGGGCCACGAGCGTGACTCTGTCTCAACAAAAAAAAAAAAAAAAAAAAAAAGAAACAAACACAAAACAGCAGAGATGCTTGGTTGCAATATATGTATATTTTAAATTATAGAGCACTGCTCTACACTCTATACAGTTTCAAAGTCCATATCTGTTATAGCCCCGGGAGCAGGTCAGGGGAAGATCTAACAAAACAAATAAAAATAAAAGAAAATTAAAAATCTAAATGTAACCAATTAAAATTAGGTGTGATTATGTAGATTCTCTCCTAACCCAATCATCCTATCCTTGTTACTCCTGACACAAGAGAAATGCTCCCCTCAAAATTTCCGTCCACCTTTTTTTTCTACTTTATTCTCTTTTCATCCCACCTCTTGCTTCTGTCCCCTAACAGACCACATAGAATCCATGGGCCAGAATAAATCAGTTGTTTTATTTCCCCTCAGAGGATGTGACCTTACACTCCCCAAATGGCTTTGACAGTTTTCTCATTTGCTAGCTGAGGAGGATATCAAGAGACATTGACCTTCTGGTTTTGCCTAAAGAGGAACACTCAGTAACTATTATGCTTCAGTCTTTGATTTGCATTAACTGTGCCCTTCCCCCTCCTCCCCCACATCCTCACCTACCTTTTCACCTTCCTTCATGAACATTCTACTCACCCCGCAGTGCACTGCTACTCCCGACAGCCCTCCCTTGCCTGGTGTGCAGATACTGGAAGGCTAGCAAGAGAAAGCAAGGGGACTCCAGGAGTATTTGCTCCCTATTTAATCAGATTAGTCCCATCACCTACCCCGAGGAGCCAGATTTTGGTGTTACTGAGTTATCTGTTGAGGGAAGAGAAATTGTCAGACATCACTTAAAGAGCCCAGTCCGTTGGACGCCTGGGAACTGCCGAGAGAAATTAATCTTCCAGCTATTTAAGGCAATTTCTTTTCCATCATCCTTTGTCAAGAGGACTGCACTGGGAAATGAATCTGATGGGAGTCCCTGAACTGGTACACTCCACTCAAAAGCATCTCTCCAATCCTATGCGGCATCCATCATCCCCACACAAGCAGAGCCACACAACATCGCTGCAAAGCCAATTTCCCCCCAGTAACCGTCAGCAAGAAATCACAAATCACAGGGTGGATACCACTAGCCTACAGACTTGCAGTTTTTCTCTACCTCTGTTCTACTTTCTTCCCAGAAAAACCTACCACAAATTGAGCTCTTCCATTAAATGAGTCTTTTACCCAAGACCCAGGAAGGTAGATCAACAGGGATATGCCAGAATGGAACATGCATTTTCTCTTCTAACATAAGGACTCTGCCAGTGCAGAAGAGGTGTTTCCGTTAAACAGCTAAACCACTGCCAAAGCAAAGTGTGAGACAGAAACAGGGCAAAGGGTTGCATTGTTTCAAGATCATCCCTTCTCTCTAGAATGAATTTTCTGTTCATGGACCAAAGCTGGGGTATTATGCTCTCTGGGGTCATGTAAGGAAATTCCAATCTTCAATTATCTTTCTATCCTTAAGGCTATTTCCCAGGGAAGGGGTTTTCAAATTGTGTTCCTTGAGGTTCCAAGAAGTGCCAGGGACTATGTATGTGTATAGGGCTAACAAAGGGTGCTGCAGGGAGTGATTGGATGGGGAAGCTCAGTGGTTGAGGCTCTGGACCTCTCAGCTCAACTTCAACCTCTGATTTTTTTCAGGCATTGGGATTTCCCCTAAGAGTGCTTTTTTTTTTTTTTTGATCTGCAAACCATTGTCCTAAGTGAGAGGAAGATGACTGTACCTGTGCTTCTCACGCAGCTAACCATTTCCCAACAGTCTATGAGAAGGAAGATGTAGCTTGGGTCCTGCCTATTTCTTTCTCTCTCTTTTTTTTTTTTGAGATGGAGCTTTGTTTTTGTTGCCCAGGCTGGAGTGCAATGGCACGATCTCGGCTCACTGCAACCTCTGCCTCTGGGTTCAAGGAATCTTCCTGCCTCAGCCTCCTAAGTAGCTGGGATTACAGGTACCCGCCACCACACCCAGCTAATTTTTTGTTTTTATTTTTAGTAGAGACAGGTTTCACCATGTTGGCCAGGCTGTCTCAAACTCCTGGCCTCAAGTGATCTGCCCGCCTCAGCCTCTCAAAGTGCTGGTGCTGGGATTACAAGCCTGAGCCACTGTGCCCGGACCAGCTCTTGCCTATTTCAAGCGTGTAGTCTGAGTCCACACTAGCAGCTCCCTGACTCCAGGGGCTCCTGAGATACTTTTCTGCAAAAAATCTCCTTAGGCATGTCATTTGTTTTCCAAACCCCCTTCTCCGATTTCACTAATTCCCAATTTCCCTGCATTTGACAAATGCAATTAACAAGACTGATCAGTTCCTGGCCGACAGCCCTCATCAATCAATACAAAGACTGCACAAGGCTGAGAGGGGAGGGAAGGTAGCTGCAGTACAGGGGAGGTAGGCTTACCCCTCTTCTTCTACGAATGACTCCTCCAAACCTCTCAGTCTCAAAACATGACACTGGGTTGTCACCTTCACCAACCACTTTCTGCCTTCTGGCTAAATACAAGGTGGTATTGTTTGTGTCCTCCACTCCCATGTTTTAAAGGTTTCTCCCACCAACCTCCTCTATCTCCTGTCTTCTCCTTAACAGAAGGCCTTGCCATCTGCTGCCACCATAGCTTGGGAACTCCCCCCAACCCCAGTAGTGCTGGGTGTGATAAATCAGCCATCTCTGTGCTCTCAGCAGGGCCTCTTCCCCACCCACATATTCCATCGACAATTTAGTGCTGCTTCCTGACCAGGGGGCTATAAACTCCCCATCACTACCCTCTCCTCTCCACACATATGCACCAGAGGACCAAAAGGACAAGGATCACCAACCTTGTGGTTACTACTGCTTTCATAGCCGCTTCTTTGCCCTCCCCTTCCCAGGGTCCAAGCCTTCCCTTCCCAGTTGGTTTAAAAGTCAAGATTTACCCTCCTCACCCTTCAGCTCTGCAAGTAGCCTCAGCCTCCCCTCCCTCACCACAGGGTGACAGCCTTTTCCCCTGGAGCCCTGCCTGGTACAGCCCTGTGCATCTTTCCACCTCATCAACTTTTCATCTCTTTGTAAACCGAATCGAGAAGTGTCTCCCTCCTCCCTCCCTCTCTCTCCTTCTCCGTTATTAGCTTCATGAGTGGGGATGTTAATGTATTCACTAGACAATGTCTTCACATCACTGTTTCCTGTAATTACAGTCACTTCCTTCCCACTGTCCTGGCTTATTTGACTGAAAAGTGCTCGGAGGAGGGACAGTGTGACAAAAGACGCAACACAGGCTGAGGTTGAGTAGTGTAATGTTAACATCCAAGAAAGTAAAACAAATAGTCACTTCTGCAGCAGCTCATTAATGACTGGTAACACATAGAGGTCAATGTGCCAGAACTCAAAGTATTGATACAATTGAAGGCCCTTCCACTGTAAATAGGATGGGGGATGGGTCACTGTATCCATATTACCAATGACAGTCATCTCAAGAAACACAAGCAGCTGTATCCACCCTCTTTCAGGGAGTAGAGCCACTGTACTTCTCATGTAGATCAGCTACATTGTCACTGGAGACTCGGATCCAGCCATCCTCCCGCACGTGGTAGAGGTTGACTGCACCTCCTGAGTAGGCATCTCTGTAGGTGGCTTGGTAGATGGCTCGACGGGCCAGATCATAGGCCTGCTCCACTTCCAGGTCATAGGAATAGCCCCGATCCATGACCCCATACGCATACACAGAGCCAGAACCTACAGAGAAGGTGGCCCCTGAGATCCGGTTCCCTTCACTGTCCACGTAGTAGAGGCCTGGAAAGGGAGATCAGGTTAGCAGGAAAAAAAAAAAAAAGATCACCCCTTTTGATATCTAATTCATATGCCAAGGCAGTAGTTCTTTTATTTTGAAATGGAGTTTCACTCTTGTTGCTCAGGCTGGAGTGCAATGGTGCCATCTTGGCACACCACAACCTCCACCTCCCGGGTTAAAGTGATTCTCCTGCCTTAGCTTCCCAGGTAGCTGGGATTACAGGTGCTCGCAACCATGCCCAGCTAATTTTTGTATTTTTAGTAGATATGGGATTTCACCATGTTGGTCAGGCTGGTCTTGAACTCCTGATCTCTGGGGATCTGCCCTCCTCAGACTCCCAAAGTGCTAGGATTATAGGCATGAGCCACCTCGCCCTGTTAGCAGTTCTCTTAAAACCTAGAATAAAATTTAAAAAATAAAAAAGTAAGGCCGGGCGTGGTGGCTCAAGCCTGTAATCCCAGCACTTTGGGAGGCCGAGGTGGGCGGATCACGAGGTCAGGAGATCGAGACCCTCCTGGCTAACACGGTGAAACCCCATCTCTACTAAAAATACAAAAAACTAGCCGGGCGCGGTGGCGGGCGCCTGTAGTCCCAGCTACTCGGGAGGCTGAGGCAGGAGAATGGCGTGAACCCGGGAGGCGGAGCTTGTAGTGAGCTGAGATCCGGCCACTGCACTCCAGCCTGGGCGACAGAGCGAGACTCCGTCTCAAAAAAAAAAAATAAATAAATAAATAAAAAAGTAGGTCAGGTAAGGTGGCTCACACCTGTAATCCCAGCACTTTGGGAGGCTGAGGTGGGCAGATCACCTGAGGTCAAGAGTTCGAGACCAGCCTGACCAACATGAAGAAACCCCGTCTCTACTAAAAATACAAAATTTGCCGGGCATGGTGGCACATGCCTATAATCTCAGCTACTCGGGAGGCTGAGGCAGGAGAATCACTTGAACCTGGGAGGCAGAGGTTGCGGTGAGCCAAGATCACGCCATTGCACTCCAGCCTGGGCAACAAGAGCGAAATTCTGTCTCAAAATAAAATAATAATAAATAAATAATATACATTAAAAAAAGAGAAACCCAGGGAAGCCAACATAAATACAAGATAGGACTTCTATGAAATTATTATTATTCTTTTTTCTTTTTTTTTTTTTTTTTGAGACGGAGTCTGGCTGTCGCCCAGGCTGGAGTGCAGTGACCGGATCTCAGCTCACTGCAAGCTCCGCCTCCCGGGTTTATGCCATTCTCCTGCCTCAGCCTACGGAGTAGCTGGGACTACAAGCGCCCGCCACCTCGCCCGGCTAGTTTTTTGTATTTTTAGTAGAGACGGGGTTTCACCATGTTAGCCAGGATGGTCTTGATCTCCTGACCTCGTGATCCGCCCGTCTCGGCCTCCCAAAGTGCTGGGATTACAGGCTTGAGCCACCGCGCCCGGCCTATTATTCTTTTAAAAGCTAGCTGGGTGTGGTGGTGCATGTCTGTGGGAGGTTGAAACAGGAGGACTGTTTGAGCTCAGGAGGTGCAGGCTGCAGTGAGCTATAGTCACACCACCACACTCCAGCTTGGGCAACAGACTGAGATGCTGTCTTCAGAAAAAAAAAAAAAAAAAAAACCTGAAGGAATAAAATTTAATATTAAGACTCCAGGATTCTACAACATACCACCCCATCTCACCTTACATTATGGTAACTACCTTGCCATGTTGCCGATCCTCTCAGCACACCCACAAAGCAAGTATATTCCAAATGACTTAGGTTTCAAGCACAGAACTTCAGACACTGTTAAAGATAACATTTAAAACATAATCCCCAGCCAGGCGCAGTGGCTCAAGCCTGTAATCCCAGCACTTTGGGAGGCCAAGGAAAGTGGGTCACCTGAGGTTGGGAGTTCAAGACAAGCCTGACCAACATGGAGAAACCCTGTCTCTACTAAAAATACAAAATTAGCCGGGCATGGTGGCACATGCCTGTAATCCCAGCTACTCAGGAGGCTGAGGCAGGAGAATCACTTGAACTTGGGAGGTGGAGGTTCCAGTGAGCCGAGATCGCACCATTGCACTCCAGCCTGGACAACAAGAGTGAAACTCTGTCTCAAGAAACAAACAAACAAAACATAATCCCCACTCGCCCACCAAAAGACCCCATAATCCCAGTCACTTGAGCCCAGGAGGTTGAGATCACAGTGAGCTGTGATTATGCCACTGCACTCCAGCCTGTGTGACAGAAAAACAAATTCCATAATCCCAGAACTCAAAGAGTTTAAAATATCTGGAGAACAAGACATACTTTACACAGGAGGATAATAAAGCCTAGAGTTCGTAATCATATTGTAAAGACCTGCACTGTCCATATGGTAGCCACTAGCCACATGGGACTAGTTGAGCATTTGAAATGAACTAATACTACCTGCTGACATAATATTTTGGATTTATTAGGTTAAACAAAATATGTTGAAATTAATTTTTTTCTTTTTAATTTAAAAAATGTAGCTAGTATAAAATGTAAAATTACATATATGGCTCACATTATATTTCTATTGCTGGTATAGAACAGGGTTTGGCCAGGCCAACTGCCTTTATTTTTGTAATTAAAATGTTATTGGAACACAGCCACTGTTTCCATACTGTCTATGGTTGTTTTGTGCAACACCAGCAGAGTTAAGTATTTGAGATAAAGATTTAGGCCTGCAGGCCTAAAATATTTACTATTTGGCCCTCTATGTGCTCGCTTCGGCAGCACATATACTATTTGGCCCTCTATGAAAAAACTAGCTAACTTTTGGTACAGATGAAAATTTAGACAAAGTGTTCAATCCCAACTGCCTACTGGATCCCTCCAGCTGAATGCCTTTGTCATCAAGTTCAGATTCATACTTCCTAAACTTAGATACCAGTGGTTCTCCATTACCTACCAAACTCATCTCTCTTGTGCGCCACTAACCCACGCTTCCTCCTGTCTTCTGAAATTCTGCCAATGGCATCACTACTCTTTTTCCTATTTTAGTGGTTCTCACATCTCACCGTGCACTAGTCATCTAACAAAGATTTTTTTCAAAAATGCATAGGACTGCCGGGCGCGGTGGCTCAAGCCTGTAATCCCAGCACTTTGGGAGGCCGAGACGGGTGGATCGCGAGGTCAGGAGATCGAGACCATCCTGGCTAACACGGCGAAACCCCGTCTCTACTAAAAAATAGAAAAAACTAGCCGGGCGAGTTGGCGGGCGCCTGTAGTCCCAGCTACTCGGGAGGCTGAGGCAGGAGAATGGCGTAAACCCGGGAGGCGGAGCTTGCAGTGAGCTGAGATCCGGCCACTGCACTCCAGCCTGGGCGACTGCGAGACTCCATCTCAAAAAAAAAAAAAAAAAAAAAAAATGCATAGGACTTACCCTAGGTGTTTTTTATAACTGGTGTGGGGTGGGAAACAGGTATGGAACTTTTTTTAAGTCCTCCAGGTGATTCTAATGCAAGCCAGCTCGAGCACCACTGCCCTTATTGGTTTTCAGGTTCAGGTGATTCTCATGTCTACTTTACTGCTTTCTCTGGCCCCTTCTCAGCCCCACTGCCATGCTCTTGCCTAGGGGGGTCACCATCTGATTCCATCGTACCCTTCTGGCTTTTTGGCTCATTATTCCCCTTCACCCACTTAGTTCCAATTAAACTGGACTTTCAGTTACTCCTCAAAAGCTTCATGCTTCTTTCCTCCCTTTCTTTGTTATGTTCCCTTTCCCTTTTTCACATCCAGGACAACTACCACCAATCCATGAAGTCTTCCCTAATTCCTCCCATCATAAGTAATCTCTTCCTCCTCAAAACTCCTTCAGCATTTGACTGGTTCTTTTTATTGATTGACTGACTGATTTTTGAGACAAAGTTTCGCTCGTTTCCTTCGCAAGCTGGAGTGCAATGGCACGATCTCAGCTTACTGCAACCTCCGCCTCCCAGGTTCAAGTGGTTGTCCTGCCTCAGCCTCCTGAGGAGCTGGGATTACAGGCATGCCCCTCCAGGGTCCAAGAGATTCTCCTGCCTCATCTCCCTGAGTAGCTGGGTTTACAGGCATGTGCCACCACAATTTTGTATTTTTAGTAGAGACAGGCTTCCACCATGTTGGTCAGGCTGGTCTGGAACTCCTGACCTCAGGTGATCCACCTGTCTCGGCCTCCCAAAGTGCTGAGATTACAGGCGTGAACCACCGTGCCCAGCCAACTGGTTCTTTTAAAAATGGTATTTATCAGGCCGGGCGCGGTGGTTCACGCTTGTAATCCCAGTACTTTGGGAGGCTGAGGCAGGTGGATCACGGGGTCAGGAGATTGACACCATCCTGGCTAACACGGTGAAACCGTGTCTCTACTAAAAATACAAAAAATTAGCCAGGCATGGTGGCGAGTGCCTGTAGTCCCAGCTACGCAGGAGGCTGAGGCAGGAGAATGGCGTGAACCTGGAAGGCCGACCTTGCAGTGAGCAGAGATCGTGCCACTGCACTCCAGCCTGGGTGACAGAGCCAGACTCCGTCTCAAAAAAAAATATTTATCTTATTCAGCCTTGGGTTAAGTACAGTCATCCTTTTGTATATGAAGGGGATTCGTCCCAAGATCCCTGCATATACCAAAATCTATGCATACTGAAGTCCCAAAGTTGGCCCTGCAGAACCTGCATATATGAAAAGTTGGCCGGGTGTGGTGGCTCACGCCTGTAATCCCAGCACTTTGGGAGGCTGAGGCAGGTGGATCACCTGAGGTCAGGAGTTTAAGACCAGCCTGGCCAACATGGTAAAACCCTGTCTCTACTAAAAACATAAAAGTTAGCTGGCAGGGTGGTGGGTACCTGTACTCCCAGCTACTTGGGAGGCTGAGGCAGGAGAATCACTTGAACCCAGGAGGCGGAGGTTGTAGTGAGCCGAGATCGCGCCATTGCACTCCAGCCTGGGTGACAGGAGCAAAACTCCACCCGCAAAATAAATAAATGAATAAATAAATTGGCCTTCTGTATATTCGGGTTTCAAATTCTGGGAATGTGTATTTTCTTTTTTTTTTTGAGACAGAGTCTCGCTCTGTCGCCCAGGCTGGAGTGCAGTGGCCAGATCTCAGCTCACTGCAAGCTCTGCCTCCTGGGTTTACGCCATCCTCCTGCCTCAGCCTCCCAAGTAGCTGGGACTACAGGCGCCCGCCACCTCGCCCGGCTAGTTTTTTGTATTTTTTTAGTAGAGACGGGGTTTCACCATGTTAGCCAGGATGGTCTCGATCTCCTGACCTCGTGATCCTCCGGTCTCGGCCTCCCAAAGTGCTGGGATTACAGGCTTGAGCCACCGCGCCCGGCCCAGGGAATGTGTATTTTCAATCAGAATTAGGTTGAAAAATATCTGCGTATAAGTGGACCTGAGTGATTCAAATCCATGTTGCTCAAGGACCAACTGTAATATGAGGCAAGGGGCTGACTCACAATGAATGGGACGGCATAGTCAGGAAGGCCTCTTGAAAGTACTATTTAAATGATGCTCAGTCTCCCTGGATTTTCCTTGCTACCCAGTCCCTGTACTCTCTTACACTGTTTCCATCACCTAGAACAAATCCACCAGTTAAGGGTTCAAAGCAGCAATTCTAAAATGCTTCCCTGGATCATGTAAAATGTATGGAAACTGTCTTTTCCCACCTTTCAGAGAATAGCGTCTCAGTTTCCAAAGTAACAAACTGAGCTCCTCTCTCACATTCAGTTTTTAATTTCCTTTCATCCTCCATTGGGTAGTAAGCAGATACTCCCTACATCCCTTTCTATTCTCATTTGAAAGCAAGTGAAAAAGTGGTAGGTATCCTATAATTGTTCCACAAGGTAACTAGGTATTTAGTAAGCAGATAAATTAATGAAGCAAAAAAAAAGGAGGAAAGAATAATTATTTTCAAGCATATGGAAGGGAAAAGTAGAAAGTGACTAGCTATACTCCAACTTTACTAAAGGGACAATTCAAAACTGGCTGGTGAGGAAATGACATCAAATACAAAGTCGAACTTTCTGGCAAGTTTCTTAAATGCTGGAAAGGAAAAACAGGCTAAGGAACTTATTTTCAGAGATGATAGAACAGGACCTAGCACGATTGTTAAGGGTGATTATAAAAGAAATGAGCCCAGGACTGGGCGCAATGGCTCACCCCTGTAATCTCAACACTTTGGCAGACTAAGGTGGGCAGATCACCTGAGGTCAGGAGTTCAAGACCAGCCTGGCCAACATGGTGAAACCCTGTCTCTACTAAAAATACAAAAATTAGATGGGCATGGTGGCGCTTGACTGTAGTCTCAGCTACATGGGAGGTTGAGGCAGGAGAATCACTTGAACCTGGGAGGCGGAGATTGCAGTGAGCTGAGATTGCGCCACTGCACTCCAGCCAGGGCAACAAGAGTGAGACTCCATACCCACCCCGCCCAAAAAAAGAGAGGAGCCCAAAAGGCTCCTTCTAGGCCAAAGACTCTCTAAAGAAAAAAGGAGAAGAGGCCGGGTGCAGTGGCTCACACCTTTAATCCTAGCACTTTGGGAGGCTGAGGCAGGCGAAACACCTGAGGTCAGGATTTTGCGACCAGCCTGGCCAACATGGTGAAACCCCATCTCTACTAAAAATACAAAATTAGCTGGGCCTGGTGGCGGGCGCTTGTAATCCCAGGTACTTGGGAGGCTGCGGCAGGAGAATCACTTGAACCCAGGAGGCAGAGGTTTCAGTGAGCCGAGACAATGCCATTGCACTCCAGACTAGGCGACAAGAGCAAAACTTCGTTTCAAAAAAAAAAAAAAGAAAGAAAGAAAAGAAAAAAAACAGAAGAGAAATGACTAACTTTTGAGGGACAACCATATATTAGAGTCCAATACCGTAGCCACAAGCCACACATGGCCAATGAACACTTGAAGCACCACTGCTACATGTAGGATTCAACAAATTCTTAAATTCTTTTTTTTTTTTTTTTGAGACAGAGTCTCACTCTGTTGCCTAGGCTGGAGTGCAATGGCATGATCTCTGCTCACTGCAACATCCACCTACCGGGTTCAAGCGATTCTCGTGCCTCAGTCTCCTGAGTAGCTGGGCTTACAGGTGCCTGCCACCATGACGGGCTAATTTTTGTATTTTTAGTAGAGACAGGGTTTTGCCATGTTGGCCAGGCCGGTCTTGAATTCCTGACCTCAGGTGATCCACCTGCCTCAGCCTCCTAAAGTGCTGGGATTACAAGTATGACCCACCACGCCTGGCCTCTGGGTCTTATTTTATAGGAGAGAGCACAGATGGAAAATTATGAGCCAGACACTATACTAGTAGGTTTACATTTGTTACCTCACTTAACCAATATAACAGATGATAAAACAGAGGCTGAGAAAATATGCATGCCCACTGTCAAACAGGTAGTCAATGACACAGCTGATTTAACTCCATCCCTTTTCCTATACTACAGTGCCTTCCTTGAAAAAAGAGAAGGAACAGGCTGGGTGCGGTGGCTCATATCTGTAATCCCAGCACTTTGGGAGGCCAAAGCCAAGGTCAGTGGATCATGTGCATTCAATACCAGCTTGGCAAACATGGTGAAATCCCATCTCTACTAAAAACACAAAAATAAGGCCAGGCACAGTGACTCACGACTGTAATCCCAGTCCTTTGGGAGGCCGAGGAGGGTGGATCACCTGAGGTCAGGAGTTCCAGACCAGCCTGACCAAGATGGCAAACCCCCATCTCTACTAAAAATACAAAAATTAGCCAGGTGTGGTGGTGCATGCCTATAATCCCAGCTACTTGGGGGGCAGAGGCAGGAGAACTGCTTGAATCCCGGAGGTGGAGGTTGAAATAAGCCAAGATTGCACCATTGCACTCCAGCCTAGGTGACAAGAGCGAAACTCCGTCTCAAAAAAAACCAAAAACCAAAACAAAAACAAAAACTAACCAGGTATGGTGATGGGTGCCTGTAATCCCAGCTACTCGGGAAGCTGAGGCATGAGAATCGCTTAAACCTAGGGGCGGAGGCTGCAGTGAGCTAAGATCATGCCACTGCACTCCAGTCTGAGCGACAGAATGAGATACAGTCTCAAAAAAAAAAAAAAAAAAAAAGAGAGAAAGAAGAGCTAAGGACCTAATTACACTTCCTCAGCATTGACATCAAACCCTTTAATTCATCTGTCCATACAACTCCTCCTCTCTGTAGTGTCAGCCCAAGGATAATGTGGTTGCAACTTAACTCACCAGGGCCTCTCTTATCCCAGCCACAGATCATGGTGCCCATGGACAGCCCCATGCCTTTGTACTGATACACCATGTTGGCAAGCAGTTTGGAGGCAGCTGCTACAGAGATGCGTTCCTTATTTCGAAGCTCATAGATTCGACATTGCCGCGCCAACAGCCGTTCCCAGAAGCTGCAATCCGCTGCGCCCCCAGCCATGGTGCCTAGCAGGTATGGGTTGATCTCTATCACCTTCTTCACCGTCTGGGAGGCAATGTAAGCACCCGCTGTAGCCCTGGAGTCAGCTGCAACTACGACTCCATGCCGGAACTATTAAGATCAGAGGAAAATACAAAACAGGCCACATAAGACCACAAAAACACTCCTACCATACTTCTTTTTGCATCAGTCCAAACCCAGCACATCTCTTTCTCTACCTTTTTATACTTCACAGTATACTTCTCTACTTCCCCATATATTAATATCACCTAAGCTTCACATCTCACTCCCTTTACATGGATATAACTCATATTAAATTCATTTTATAGGATGGGCGTGGTGGCTCACTCCTGTAATCTCGGCATTTTGGGAGGCCAAGGCAGGAGGGTCGCTTGAGGCCAGGTGCTGGAGACCAGCCTGGGCAACACAGGGAGATCCATCTCTACAAAAAGTAAAAAACTTAGCCTGTCGTGGTGGTGTGTGCCTATAGTCTCAGCTACTCTGGAGGCTGAGGCGCTGGCACTATTGCACTCCAGCCTGAGCGACAGGGCGAAGCCCTGTCTCAAAAACAAAAAGAAAATCATTTTATAGATGAGGAACCCAGTTTCCCCTTTATGCCAGTTTCGGTTACCCTTGCCTTGAGGGGCCGCCCAGTTTCCAAAACTTTGGTAAACGGTTACAATAGCCTTCCCTCGGCCAAGGTTCATTTTTGTTGCGGCCTTTCCCCTTTCCCAGCTAGAAGATCCTGAACAGCAGCAACCTGGGGTCGCCTAGGAATCAACCCAAGAGGCCTCAGTTTCCTTCCCCAACTTACCCCCGGCCCCACCGCCACCCTCTCCAACCAGAGCAAAGATTCAGGGGCCTCCTGGGTCAATGAGACAGCAAAACTGCTGCGGTCCGAACGAGAGGACCGCGCCTCCGCCTGGGTTGGTGGCCAAGGCCACCGCAAACTCTGGTCAGGCTGGGAGGCCAGGCAAGTCGCGGGCGTTCAATAATCAGCCTGGCAAGGGGGCTGGCTCCGCACCTTGAAGGCCAGGGTGGTTGTTCCATGAAGCATTTCGATTCCTGGCTCTTCTGGGACACCCCAGCCGGGCGCGGCCAGGCTCAGCCCATCACTGGGACTCCCTGGACCTAGATCCAGCAGATCTGCACGACCCCCGAGTCCGAAAAACCCGCGCTGGTTCACCGGTAGCGGTCTCTCCAACACGCTGGCAAGCGCCATGTCTAGTGTGGGCAGAAAGAACTAACTCTGAGAACGCCTAGCAAAGATAGGTCGGGCAACGCCTCGCCGTCATAGCTTCACTTCCTATTAAATCTATTCCCGAAAGGAGCCATTTTGACTGCTGGCAACCACGCCTCCAAAAAGAAGAGCCAGATGGGAAAGACCATTTTCACGAAGGGGGTTGGGGAACTAGATGGCTTCACTAATCTTAAATTGTTAAAGGGCGTACCTGCCATCTTGGCTTTGGTCATGCAAGTAGTCCTAGATCAGAGTAACCTCAAATTCACAGGAAGTGTCTGAAAACGTCCATGTTGCGTGAGGGAAGTGAGGTCGGCCATCTTTGAGAAGGGCGTGACTGGTTGAAAATCGGTTCTGAACCCTTAGCGGTGAGTCCTCCCACTCCAGCCCGGTGTCGAGGCAACAGGTTACATCGTTGCTGCTTCAGCACCTTGTTAACGCCCCTGAGGTTGCCATCTTGTTTAAGGGCACCCTCTAAAATTGGATAAAATAATGATCCATTCTGAGGCCATGTCCCTATATTAGTTAAACCACATTAATTAGTGGTAAAAAAAACGCAGCAAAATAAAGTGCTATATCTCTTGTTGTCAGTCGCCATGCAGCAACCCTTCTTTAACAGTAACCGGTTTTTAATATCCAATATTCCTTCTCTTGACTCCTACCGTCTGGTGGAAATTCAAATAAGTAATGAATTGCCTAAAAGGCAGATGGAAGAAGAAAAAGCAAAGGGTCCAGTTAATCCGCAAACTAGATTCTCAAGTCAGACCTGAATAAGTGTCAGTAGTAATTTGCCATCTCAGAGCCTGGAGGACGGTTGAGACTGCATAAATATGTACCAAGAGATTCTCTAACTTCAACTTGCTAAGATGATGCCCTTTATTCAGGAACGTACTATATTTCATTGCCTCTTCCTCCCTCCACCCACCTTCATTTTTCAATTCTTTGGGAACTATAACAAACCAGGAAGTGTGCATATGTAGGAAATGTTGCCTCCTGCTTTGTGGTCCTATGAAGTCAGTGTCTGGCCTTCCTTGTTGGATTCTAGCAGCAACATCTATCAACATCAAAATTCCACTTCTGATGTCCAATTCAGCTCCATCTTTCCCCCAGCAGACTCTGCGTTTTTTTTTCTTTTTCTTTTTTTCTTTTTTCTTTTTCTTTCTTTTTTTTTTTTGAGACGGAGGCTTGTTCTGTCACCCAGGCTGGAGCACAGTGGCACAATCTCTGCTCACTGCAACCTCTGCTTCCTAGGTTCAAGTGATTCTCCTGCCTCAGCCTCCCGAGTAGCTGGGATTACAGGCGCCCGCCACCATGTCCAGCTAATTGTGTGTGTGTGTGGTGTGTGTGTGTGTGTGTGTGTATTTTTAGTACAGATGAGATTTCACCACGTTGGCCAGGCTGGTCTCGAATTCCTGACCCCAGGTAATCCACCCACCTCAGCCTCCCAAAGTGCTGGCATTACAGGCATGAGCCACTGCGCCCAGCCATATGCTGTATTTTGTTTGTTTGTTTTTGAGACAAAGTCTCGCTCTTGTCCCCCAGGCTGGAGTGCAAGGGCGTGATCTCAGCTCACTGCAACCTCCGCCTCCTGGGTTCAAGCAATTCTCTTGCCTCAGCGTCCTGAGTAGCTGGGATTACAGATGCCTGCCACGACTCTGGCTAATTTTTTTTTTTTTTTTTTTTTTTTTTTTTTTTGTGCGACAGGTCTTGCTCTGTCGCCCAGGCTGGAGTGCAGTGGCGCCATCTCAGCTCACTGCAAGCTCCGCCTCCCGGGTTCCCGCCATTCTCCTGCCTTAGCCTCTCTAGTAGCTGGGACTACAGGCGCCCACCACCACGCCCAGCTAATTTTCTTTTTCTTTTTTTTTTGTATTTTTAGTAGAGATGAGTTTCACCTTGTTAGCCAGGATGCTCTCCATCTCCTGACCTCGTGGTGCGCCCACCTCAGCCTCCCAAAGTGCTGGGATTACAGGCGTGAGCCACCACCCCAACCTCACTCCTGGCTAATTTTTGTGTTTTTAGTAGAGATGGGGTTTCACCATGACCTCAGGTGATCCGCTTGCCTCAGCCTCCCAAAGTGCTGGGATTACAGGTGTGAGCCACTGCACTCGGCCTATGCTGTATTTTTAATGCTGAAATTGGCAACACTTTCCAAGCCCAATCATCAGAATGCAATTAAGCAGATCTTTGTGTTTCACACTTGGATAGAGTGGAAAATGCAGTGTGTCTGTTTACTGGGCATATATTATTTTGCAGTCACTCCTGCAGTGCAACTAGTCCTTCTGGCTTCTTCCAGTGGTTTTTCACTCTGCCACTGATAGCATGTGTACCTCTCTTAAGGCCCTTTCACATTTTACCTGGTTAGAAATTACATTTATCTCCTACTGGATTGTGAGCTTTTAAATACAAGTTTTTACTATTCATTTCTGTACCCGCTGTATGCTTAATACATATTTGCCAAATGAACACCTGAAAGAATGACAGCAATGATCTTCTAGTCACAAAGGCTTGAAGCCCTTGCTCGTCTTTGACAACTTTTTTTTTTTTTTTTTTTTTGAGACGGAGTCTCGCTCTGTCGCCCAGGCTGGAGTGCAGTGGCCAGATCTCAGCTCACTGCAAGCTCCACCTTTCGGGTTCACGCCATTCTCCTGCCTCAGCCTCCCGAGTAGCTGGGACTACAGGCGCCCGCCACCTCGCCCGGCTAGTTTTTTGTATTTTTTAGTAGAGACGGGGTTTCACCGGGTTAGCCAGGATGGTCTCGATCTCCTGACCTTGTGATCCACCCGTCTTGGCCTCCCAAAGTGCTGGGATTACAGGCTTGAGCCACCGCGCCCGGCCGACAACTTTTTTCTTTCCTTCACATCCAGTTAGTTGCCTGCTCCTGTGATTATTTCCACTTCAATGTTTCTCACATTCTTTTTCATTACAACTGATACCACCTTTGGCTTCTTATGTCCTCATTCTGGAATTGCTGAAATATTCTCCTGATTTTTTTTTCTTTTTCTTTTTCTTTCTTTCTTTTTTTTTTTTTTTTTGAGATGGAATCTCGCTCTGTTGCCCAGGCTAGAGTGCAGTGGCACAATCTTGGCTCACTGCAACCTCTACCTCTCGGATTCAAGTGATTCTCCTGCCTTAGCCTCCCAAGTAGCTGGAACTACAGGAGTGTGCCACCATGGCTGGATAATTTTTTTTTTTTTTTTTTGTATTTTAAGTAGAGATGGGGTTTTGCCATGTTGGCCAGGCTGGTCTTGAACTCCTGACCTCAGATGATCTGCCCACCTCAGTCTTCCACAGTGCTGGGATTACAGGTGTGAGCCACCGTGCCTGGCCTTCTCCTAACTGATTTGTGGATCTAAATTTTCACTCTCTAATTCATTCTGCACAGCATCAGATTTGTTTTCCTAAAACACCATTTTTTTTTTTTGAAATAGTTTTGCTCTTGTCACCCAGGCTGGAGTGCATTGGCGTGATCTCAGCTCACTGCAACCTCTGCTTCCCAGGTTCAAGTGATTCTCCTGCCTCAGCCTCCTAAGTAGCTGGGATTACAGGCGCTTGCCACCATGCCCAGTTAATTTTTTTTTTCTTTTTGTATTTTTAGTAGATACGGGATTTTGCCATGTTGGGCAGGCTGGCCTTGAACTCCTGACCTCAGGTGATCTGCCCGCCACAGCCTCCCAAAGTGCTGGGATTACAGGTGTGAGCCACCGCGCCAGGCCTAAAACACCATCTTGATCTTAACACCCACCTGCTTAAAAATGTTCTGTGGGCCAGGTGTGGTGGGTCATGCCTGTAATCCCAGCACTATGGGAGGCCAAGGTGGGCGGATCACGAGGTCAGGAGATCGAGATCATCCTGGCTAACATGGTGAAACCCTGTCTCTATTAAAAATACAAAAAATTAGTCAGGCATAGTGGCACATGCTTATAGTCCCAGCTACTCTGGAGGCTGAGGCAGGAGAATCGCTTGTACCCGGGAGGTGGAGGTTGCAGTGAGCAGAGATCGCGCCACTGCACTCCAGCCTGGGCGACAGAGCGAGACTCCATCTCAAAAAAAAAAAAAAAAAAAAAAAAATGTTCTGTGAATTCAAGCTCCTCAGCATAGCAATCAAGGCCTTCCATAATCCATTCCCAACCTACCTCACATGCGTTCTCTGCTCCAGGGTCCCTATTCCTGGGGACCTCATTAAGGAGAAGTACGAATGGTAAGTGCTGTGGTTCAGGGGTGGGTGAGGGAGTCAATATAGATTGAAAAGAGGCTGTGGATCCAGGATGGCTTTGTCAAGGTCTGGATTCATTTTTCTAAATCTGACTTGGTCCGCTCACAGCCTCTCCTTTCTCAGCCCATACCTGGGAAGGAATTTCATAACAGGTGATACTTAAGCCAGATTGTGGAATAGGATTCAAATCGGTGAAAGGGAGGTGGGAGATGTGTTAGGAATAGAGAGAAAAGAGCCTGTGATAGATAGATTTAGATTGGACCATAGTGGGTCTTATATGCCAGCTTGGGATAGAAGAGAAAATCAAATCAGCAAGATTTGATTTTATCTTATAACTCTCCAAGTTTTCCTAGCAGAGAAAACACAGGATTTGAGTAATACTTTAGGAAAACATGTCCATGTAGAGGGTAAGATTACAATGGGAGACTGGTGAATGCTCAATTAGGAGGTCATTCAACTGTTCAGACCTGACTTGATAATGGCTTGACCTAGGGAGGTGGCAATCCATCTATAAAGAGTCTAAGACTTAGCCTTTAGAAAGACGATATATTCTAGGCTGGGCTCAGTGGCTCACACCTGTAATCCCAATACTTTGGGAGGCCGAGGTGGGTGGATCACCTCAGGTCAGGAGTTCGAGACCAGCCTGGCCAAGATGGCGAAATCCTGTCTCTACTAAAAGTACAAAAATTACCTGGGTGTGGTGGTGGGTGCCTGTAATCCCAGCTACTTGGGAGGCTGAGGCAGGAGAATCGCTTGAGCCTGGGAGGCAGAGGTTGGGTGAGCCAAGATCACACCATTGCACTCCAGTCTGGGTGACAAGAGTGAAATTCCATCTCAAAAAGAAAGAAAGAAGATATATTCTCACCTTTCAGCAAGATTTCCTGGTAGTCCTACGCCAATGAGAAGAGAAGGACTGGTTGGACCTTAGCATGCCCTTTGGGTTTCTCCAACTTTCCCATGGCCATGTTTACACCTTTCCTTAGTACTGAGGCCCCAGAAAGCTATGATGCCACAGCCCCACCATCATTATGTCTGGAAGGTCCAGACTCTTTCCTTTGTGTGTGGATCTGTTTCTTCAAATAAATCCATTTCCACAGCACCACCTTGAGCTGCAACGTTTAGTAAAAGATAAGTATGGCATATGTTGCTGGAGTAGTTGCAGCTTGTCACTCTGCCCCAGTTAACTGGCCTTTTTTTTTTTTTTTTTTGAGACAGGGTCTTACTTTGTTGCCCAGTCTAGAGTGCGTGGAGTGCAGTGGCACAATCTCAGCTCACTGCAGCCTCACTCAGTGAGTACTCAAGTGATCCTCCCACCTCAGCCTTCCATATAGCTGGGACTGCAGACACACACAACCACACCCGCCTAATTTTTCGTATTTTTTGTAGAGGTGGGGTTTCACCGTGTTGCCCAGGCTGATCTCAAACTCCTGGGCTCAAGTGATTCACCCGCCTTGGCCTCCCAACGTGCTGAGATTACAGGCGTAAGCCAACACACCTGGCCTTGACTTTAACCTTCTGAAGCGTCAGCTGTCAGGGTCCACCAACCCCACTCCTATAACACCCCTGGTTGGTCTAAGACTTACAGACTCAACATTATGGAGTTAAGATCAGTTGTTTCTCCTACCCTGAAATTACAAGCCTCTCTGTTGCCATTGTGAACTATTAGGCAGAAGGGGGAGCATGAGCTAGAAGACCACTAGATCCTTTGGACTTCAATACAAGTCAAAGATGTACTGCCAAAGAACTGTCAGGAATGCCATCTCTGTATACAGATAGAAGGACATATTTATCTCCAAAGCAAGGAAGAAAGAGACCTTCAGGTTCTAGTTTCCTTCATTCCTCAGCAATCTGCCTTTGTGGAAAATATTTCAGCCTCTTTCTCCTGCCCGCTGTTAAAAAGTTCTCTTGCTCTTTTTTCTCTTGTCTTTGCTTTAGTCCACTTTTAATTAATTAATTACTTTATTTGTTTCTTTATTTTTGAGACGGAATTTTGCTCTTGTTGCCCAGGCTGGAGTGCAAAGGCAGATGCAACCTCCACCTCCTGGGTTCAAGCGATTCTCCTGCCTCAGCCTCCCAAGTAGCTGGGATTACAGGCATCCACCACCACACCTGGCTTTTTTTTTTTTTTTTTTTTTTTTGTATTTTCAGTAGAGATAGGGGTTTCACCATGGTGGCCAGGCTGGTCTCAAACTCCTGAACTCAGATGATCTGCCCTCCTCTGCCTCCTAAAGTGCTGGGATTACAGGCATGAGCCACCATGCCCGGCCTTTTTAATTTAATTTAATTTATTTTCCCTTCTTTGTTTTTTATTGAGACAGGGTGTCACTGTGTTGCCCAGGCAGGAGTGCAGTGGCACAATCACGGCTCACTGTAGCCTTGACCTCTTGGGCTCAGGTGATCCTCTCACCTCAGCTTCCTGAGTAGCTGGGATTACAGGTATGTGCCACCATGCTTGGCTAATTTTTTTTTGTTTTTTTGTTTGTTTTAGACAGAGTCTTGCTCTGTCACCTAGGCTGGAGTGCAGTAGTGCGATCTCGGCTCACTGCAACCTCCACCTTCTGGGTTCAGGTGATTCTTCTGCCTCAGCTCACGAGCAACTGGGACTACAAGCGCATGAACCACGCCCAGCTAATTTTTGTTTGTTTGTTTGTATTTTTAGTAGAGATGGGGTTTCACCATATTGGCCAGGCTGGTCTCGAACTCCTGACCTCATGGTCCACCCACCTCAGCCTCCCAAAGTGCTGGGAAGCGTGAGCCTCCGCTCCCATCCCCGGCTAATTTTTATTTATTTTGTAGAGATGGGGGTCTTGATATGTTGTCCAGGATGGTCTGGAACTCGGGCTCAAGCCATCTACCTGCCTTGGTCTCCCAAAGTGCTAAAATTACCAGTGTGATCCACCGCACCCAGCCTCAGTCCATTTTTCTTTCCCCATCTATCCCTTGAGTTCGAAGTGTGAGCTGAGTTCCTTGCTCCCATTTCTCTGAAGAGAGTCCACAGCACCAAGGTCTCCTGCCTCAGTGGGGTTACAGCACTCTATTCTGACCACATCAGTCCACTGAATTGTCTTTACCTCATCCTAGGCTGGGAGCCCTCTCAGGCCAGGGACAGGGCCTTATTTGTCTCTATACGCCCAGTGCCCCGCATGGGAGAAATAAGGAGCCCAGCCCTGCTGTTTCCATTTGTGCCCACTTTTCTCTGCATTACCCCAGCCCCCGACCCAACTCCAGATAGTTGGAGGATGACAGACAGGAGACTCTTTGGGTGACTCTCAGATGCGTCATGGGCAGCAGAAGGTGAAGGTCTGACTGCCAAGGCAGCGTCTTCCTAGTGCTGGAGACTCTACAGGCCTCATCCTGCCTCCTTTCAGCCATCCTCTGAGATGAAGGCGGCTGCTCCATCAGCCAATCCCAAAGCCTGAATTGGGGGTTAAGGAGAAATGAAGCGTCAGCTCACATGCCTTTCTGGCCAGTTCTGGCTGTGGCCCAGCTTCTCTGTAGCGTCCCTCCTACCCCACCAGACCCCAGTCACAAATTCCTGGCTTGCTTCTTCCAAACTTCACTCAGCCCCAGGGATGGCTCTGCAGGATGTGTGCAAGTGGCAGTCCCCTGACACCCAGGGACCATCACCTCACCTGCCTCGGGCTGGTGGCTGGGCTGTGCCCCGGGGCTGTGACCCTCAAACCTTCCTGCAGATCCATGGCCCCAGATTGGCCCATGGCACTACCACCCTGGCCTTCCGCTTCCGTCATGGAGTCATTGCTGCAGCTGACACGCGTTCCTCCTGTGGCAGCTACGTGGCGTGTCCAGCCTCATGCAAGGTCATCCCTGTGCACCAGCACCTCCTGGGTACCACCTCTGGCACCTCCGCCGACTGTGCTACCTGGTATCGGGTGTTACAGCGGGAGCTGCGGCTTCGGGAACTGAGGGAGGGTCAGCTGCCCAGTGTGGCCAGTGCTGCCAAGCTCTTGTCAGCCATGATGTCTCGATACCGGGGACTGGATCTCTGTGTGGCCACTGCCCTGTGCGGCTGGGACCGCTCTGGCCCTATGCTTTTCTACGTCTATAGCGATGGCACCCGCCTGCAGGGGGATATCTTCTCTGTGGGCTCTGGATCTCCCTATGCCTACGGCGTGCTAGACCGTGGCTATCGCTATGACATGAGCACCCAGGAAGCCTACGCCCTGGCTCGCTGCGCCGTGGCCCATGCCACTCACCGTGATGCCTATTCAGGGGGCTCTGTAGACCTTTTCCACGTGCGGGAGAGTGGATGGGAGCATGTGTCACGCAGTGATGCCTGTGTGCTGTACATGGAGTTACAGAAGCTCCTGGAGCCAGAGCCAGAGGAGGATGCCAGCCATGCCCATCCTGAGCCTGCCACTGCCCACAGAGCTGCAGAAGATAGTGAGCTCTCTGTGGGGCCAGGGGAGATGACACCAGGAGACTCCAGGATGCCAGCAGGGACTGAGACAGTGTGAGAAGCAGGACTTGGTTGGGGGTGGTGTAGGCCTGGGGAGCAGGTGGGAGGATGAGCAGTGGGGGAGGGTCCTGCTGGCAGCAGCCTCACAGCATCTGACTCTAGCCTGTATGGGTTGCTGGCTTCATTTATTGCAAGTCTCTGTCCTTTCATGACTCCCAGAGCTGTTATGGCTCTGCCCAACAAGTTCCTGCTGACTCCCAGTGGATCGGTCCAGCCTTCTTCTTGGCACCAAGTCCATCTTTCAGTCAATACTTGCAGTGTGCCTACTGCATGCCAGACACATGCTAGGTGCTAGACCCTCTTTTCTTGCCATCTTCTCTGCTTTTTTCCATCATCTCATCCCCAGTTTCTCTTAGTTTCGGTCCTCTATATGTCTCAGCTTCAGCGTCTTTGTCTCTTTCTCCTGATCACTTTGTCAGCTTGGTAAGATGGGGCACCCGGGAGGGAAGCAGCCCCTCTCAGAATGAGGTGTAGCGATAGACACCCTTTGAATGGTGATGGGCTTGTCTTATCTGCTCTCTTCCTCTGTCTTGACCATAATGACTAGAATGATTTTTCCTTTACTGAATGCAGTTCTCATGACAACACTTTGAGGTAAAATAAGTCTCACTTTACAGAAGAGGAATCAGGTTCAAAGGGTTATGTGACTTGCCCGGGGTCACACAGTAAATGGCAGAGATGAGACTTAGATCCAAGCCTTCTCCTCCAGGGTCCATGCTCTTTCAGCACAGCTCTCCCTCCCTGGCCCTCTGCCCTGCCTTTCCTCTCTTCCCTGCAGGCTTCCGGAGAGGGATGCAGAGGGAGAAAGTAGCTGGGCCAAGCCCCTGCCTGTTGGCCAGGGTTGAATGAACCCTGAGGGCCTGGAGGTTGTGAGCTCACAGCAGCTGCCGCCTGCACAGGCTCATGTGGCTTTATCTTCCAGGCCTGGAGCCATCCCCCACAGTCCGCCCTTGCTCTCCAGCTTTCTGGGCCTGGCGGTGCTGCTGCCAGATTTCCCCTCCTCTTTTCTTCCCTTTGCCTTCTTTCCAGCCCCTCCTTCCTGATGCTCACTCTGGAGAATGAAGACAAGAGGGAGGTGGCTGTGCCAGTGGGAACTGTCTTGCTAGCACATCCTCTCCTGCCCCTGCTGTCCCCATTCCCACTCCCCTAGAAGCCCAGACTTGAAGATCCAGACTAACACCTCCAGGAGGGCCACTGCCCTGCTGTCCCCTGGCCAAATGAGAGAGAAAGCACTGTTAACCTGTGAGATAGGGCCTGAAGGAAGGGTGCTGAAGTTGCTTTCCTCACATCCAACCCTAAAGCTTCCAGTCCCAAGAATAACAGCTTCCTGCCTTCCCTCCTGGACACCCGTCATCCCCGGCTCTAGCATAGGCCTGAGCCTTAATCTTGCACCCCAGATTAAACATTCCTCCAGGCAGGAGCTGGACAGACAGACCTCCAGACTCTGGTGCAGAGCGGGTGACTGGGGATGGGGGAGGTCCCCTGACTGGGGAAAGGTCAGGGGGCTCCAGAAGGGAAAACCCCAGAAAGGACACAGTAGGGAGACATTGTGGTGGACACCACAGAAAGGTGTCCACTACGGGGGGACTGGCCTTCAAGGAATCTGGCCAGTGGCCTCTGCGGTCACCCTTCTTTACCCCTTGCTCACTCCCCAGCCTCAGGGGAGGAGATGTGGGACTCCAGGACTGCTAACTGGGAGGCAGGGATCCCAGCGGCCTAGTCCTGGAGGAAGTTGTGAGGAGGGGCAGCTTTTGCATGGGGTTCAAGTGTTTGACTCGGCATAAAAGGGTGCATATTCATGTCCACAGGTGTATGCAGTTCTGTGTCCAGGTGTAGGTGAGTGATACAGGATGGGTTTGTGCACATGAGTGTGGCAGGCGATGCATGTGCAGTTCCTGTGTGCAGAGACAAGAAACAGACTGAAAGAGAAAGAGCAACACCTGAAGAAGGAAATGAGCCTCTCAGCAGGAAGACTGCCAGGCCTTGTCACTTCTTTTGGGGAGTGCTCCAAAGTAACGAGGAGGTGGGGGACAGGCTCACACCACCAGTTCTCTACTTCCTCATCCTCCCAGCCCTATCCTGAGCCTCTCAGGAAGTGAGAAAAGACAGGCAGGGAGGGGTGGCCTGGGGCCTGGGATTGCCACCTGAGCGCAGCCAAAGGTGGGCTGTGAACTGCATGCAGCTGTCTCCCCCTGAGATGCTTGGCGCCTCACCCCCATTCCCAAACTGGAGGGGGAGGATTGAACTCAGACCAAGAGGGCAGAACCAGACCAAGAGGGCAGAACCGGGGGTGGGCAGACCCTCCTCTCTTTTCCTTCCATAGTCCCACCCATCTTCACTCCCTTTGACAGGTCCTGTCCTTCCAGAGGATGAGGTAGTTGAGGCCAGAGATGAGCCCATGGGTCTTGCTGACAAGCCGGTTCCCTCTGCCCTATTATTTTCCTCTCTGTTTTTAATGAGTTGGTGGGGAGGACCTTAGGAGAGTCTTAGGGAGGGCTGGGCAGACAAAGGCCAACACCCCATTCCAATGCACCCCTCACTGTCTAAGAGTAGCCCATGAGTCATTTCCCCCATTTCTCTACTAATTCCCGAAGGCTTGATACAGATATGAGGTTGAGACCAAAGGGACAGAGATCTTGCCCTTCCTGCCCCAAACCAGAAGACCTTGTCCCTCTGATTCCCTGCTGGGGGTGCCTACCTCCTCACAGTCTCTGGAGAGCTCGGAGATATAGCCTGCTCTTACACAAGCCCTTGGACTGTCAGAGGTCCAGGGTTCCATCCTTCAGCAGAGTAAATGACTTGAACTCCAGCACTGGAGGGAGGGGACTTGTTCTCCCACCTCCTGCTTGTCCTTATCAAGCAGGTGGGGAAGGTGTGAGGGAAGGTATGTTCACATTGAAGCAGCTTTCCCCAGCTGCCAGTACCCCACACGAAGGGGGAGTCACAAGGACCTATCTTGCCTCGCCTACTTGTGCGTGCCTCTGGAGCCCTGGAGTTGAGAGGCCTGGGCTCTCATGCTGGTTCCTGGGTGGATTCCTTCCCTGTACATTGGGAGATGCTTGCAGTTCTGGCTCAGCTCCCACCCAGTTGACTGCTTCTGTCCCTCAACAGCCTGCCTCCCTGGTCCTCTCCCTCCTCCTTTGTGTTCTGCAAAGACTAAGATCATGGCCTGCGGGAGAATTAAAGGTGGAAGCAGCGGGCCCAGATTCAATGTGACTGTCTCACTCTGGTCCACCCTTTCCCCACTTGGCACTACGAGCCCCAGGAAAGGCTGGTTTGCCCCCCACTGTAGCCTGCCACCCCCATTGTTTTTCTAGTCCAGAATCCCCCTTCCCCTCTTAGTCTTTTATCCCTCCTGCCCTCTTCTTGGCAGCTCTCACACTTCACCCTCTACTTCTCAGAATCTTGCCCTCTGAACAATCCCCATATCTTTTTTTTTTTTTTTTTTTGAGACAGAATCTCGCTCTGTCACGCAGGCTGAAGTCCAGTGGCACGATCTTGGCTCACTGCAACCTCCACCTCCCAGATTCAAGTGATTCTCCTGCCTCAGCCTCCTGAGTAGCTGGGACTACAGACATGTGCCACCATGCCCTGCTAATTTTTTGTAGTATTAGTAGAGATGGGGTTTCTACTGTTGGCCAGGCTGGTCTTGAACTCCTGACCTCAAGTGATCCACCTGTCTCAGCCTCCCAAACTGCTGGATTTATAGATGTGAGCCACTGCGCCTGGCTGAATCCTTATATCTTAATTTCCTTGGACAGCTTGAGACTAACAGAGAACCCAGGAAGTTGGTGGTGAGAGTGGGGCGGAGTCATCATCTCCTTACTCATGGAATTAACCCAAGTCCTCCCCTATCTAGAAGGACATGAAGTGGATTTTCCCCCAAGGAGAAAGGAGAATGAACTGGGAGGCAAATAGGCTAGGCCTCTCCTCCCATCCTTTGGGACAATGAAGCTTTGTATAGAAACCTGAGTGCAAAAACAGAAGCAGGGCTCCAGCTTTACAAAATAAAGTGTGTGTTTATTATGAAATTAGAGATGGAGGCCCCTCCCCTTCCTCCCTCTTTCCCCTTCCCCAGCCGCCTCCCCCTTTCCTTTCCCTACTCCCTCAGGAAGCACACAAGACAATGCCCAGGGCTGGGATGCCCAGGGTAAGGTGACAGCTGGGCAGAGCTCCAGGGAGGCGGCCACACGGGAGGCTGGAGCTCTTGCCCTGGGAGGCGGGCTGGTTCCCTCTCTCAGCTGGAGGCCAGTGGAGCCAGGATGAGGCTGAGGCCATGAGTGATGGATGGAACCATGCAGGCAGGTCTGTAAGGACAGGGGAGCCAGTTTAGAGGCAGTGGGGAGTGGGAGCCTTCATCCACTGCCTTGCCCCACAGTCTAGAGGCACTGACCTGGGGCACAGCATCCCCTGCAGGAGGGTGGGCAGCAGTGGCTGGAAGTTTCTCTTGATTTTGGGATGGACAACAGAAAAAAAACAAAAAGCCAGTCACAGGGACCCAGAGAGAAGGAAAGGAGATGTGGGCAGAAGACAGACACAGAGCATGTGTATGGGCAAGGGAGACACAGGGAGACTGTGTGTGAACTTCAGAACTGCAGAGACAAAACAGCCACGGAGGAAGGAGAGGAATCACAGTGAGAGAAGGCAGGGCCAGGGCCAGGAAACCCAGGCCCGGACGGAGGAGCGTGTCACAGATAGAGACAAAGATCCCTGGAGAGAGACACACAGACCGACTCAGGAGGAGGGAGGTGAGAGCGAGGGTGCCCCGGGGAAGCAAGGAGGGACACAGGGACAGGGAGGAGGCCTGGGGCCCCTGGGCTGCTGCCGCCCGCCTGGACCCCGTGGGGCTCACTCAGAGGGCCTGTGCCCGCTGGCCCCGCGCGGTGGGCCGGGCCAGCGCGGGCGCTCAGGGGGCCGGGGGCTCTTTGGCCCCATACAGCTCCGCCAGGGTGCGGAAGAGCGGACCCCAGTCGTCCAGCGGCTCCGCGGGGCCGGGGACGCCGCCGGCTTCGCTGCCGGATCCCAGGGAGCTGAGGGAGCCGCAGGAGGAGCCCCGGCCCTCGTAGCCGTACACCTGCACCGAGTCGTACGGGGGTACGCTGGGGTCCTCGTCCGCCTCGCGGAGCCGCAGCGCCAGGAGCTGCGCCACATCGGCGGGGCCGGGGGGTCTGGGCTGGCGCGACACCCGAGCCCGGGGCAGCACGTCTCGGCGCGTGGGAGGGCCGGGCGCCTGGGGGGCCGCCCCGTCCGGGTTCTGCAGGGCCGTGATGTCGAAGGCCTCGGTGTCCTCCTCGCCGCCGCCCTCGTCGTCGTAGGTGATGATGTTCTCTCGGACGTCCTCCTCCTCTAGTACCATCAGTGCTTCCTGCTTCTGCCGCCGCAGGGCCACGAAGAGCACTACCAGGGCTGCGCGAGAGACGGGCACACAGGCCCTGAGCCAGCAGGGCCGGGAGCTGGCGGCCTGTCTCCATGTGAATGGCTGACCCATCAGGTGACAGAAGCCGTGTGGCTAGGGGCTGACATCTAGCAAACCTTGCATTGAATCCTGACTTCAGCCCTTACTCACTGTGTGACCATGGGAAGTTGCTTGACTTCTCTGAAGCCTCAATTTGCCCCTTCGATTACTTGTGGGGAAAACAGGGAAAATATATTTACTTCTAAGGGTTGCTGACACAATAAAATGAAATCCTCACAAGTGATGTGCCCAGCACCATACTTGGCACAGAGTAGGGGGCTCAATTAACCATGGTTATGGCTTGTCATTGTCATTATGATTGGCAGGTCACAGATAGAGGCCAGAGCTTTTCTCTTGGATGCATCAGGTGGTGGGAAAATCCAGGCATGAGGGTCGTTCAAGCCCTAAGGTGGATTTCCCTATGTCCAGAAGCCTGGTTCTTCTCCATACCCCTGCAGGCCCAGATCCCACAGCTATGTCCCCCTGTGGCCTGACTCACCAAGCAGGGCACCCACACAGGTGATGATGGCAAGCAGGGCACCAGTGCTGAGCCCAGCAGCTGAGAGGTGAGCCTCAGGCCAGCAGGATGCCACAGAGCCGTCAGGCTGGCAGCGGCACACACTAACAGTCACTGTGGCAGTGCTGCTCAGCGCCGGCTGCCCCCAGTCCCACAGTTCTATGGGAACCAAGTAGGGGGCCTGGCGGGGTGGAGCAGGGCGGGAGGGCAGCAGCAGGCTGGCGGAGCCATCTGTGGGAGAGGGAAGGTGTTGAGGTATCTTCTGGGACACCTTCCAGGTAGGATTGGTCCAGCCCATAGAGCCAGCTTCCCATGGGGAAGTTTACAAAGAGCCAACGAATAAGTATAAGTCCACACCCATCTTCTGTTGGGCAGAAGGCCCAGGCATGTGGGGCAGGGGTCAGGCAGGGTGGGCTAAGGGTGGAGGAGAAGGAGAGAAGGACAGAGGCAGGTATGGACACAGTTGTAGGAGGCTACCCACCTCGGTTGTCCCGGACAGTAAAGTTGGCATCGGGGCCCAGAGGACCTTGAAAGGAGACATGGCTACTGTTGCCAACTTCATCTCTGTCCAGGGCCCGGATGACCTGAATCAGCTGGGAGGAAGAAGAGAGAGGCCTTGTATGGAGTGGGCTGCTGGAGGCCTTGACGTCCCAACCCCTCTGCCTCAGTTGCTCACCTGGCCAGGAGCTGCAGAGTCACACACAAAGGTATCGTAGGGCTCAGCCAACTGGGGAGCATTGTCATTCTCATCCAGGGTCTGGATGGTCACTTGCACGCGCGAGGCCTGTGCAGAGCTGTCTGAAGCCAGAACACCAAAACACACGCCACACACACATCACACAGTTTACACGTAACATATGTGGTGCATGGGCATGGATGCCACATGCAGCATATAGCATGCACAGGAAACACATGAAATATGCATGTAATGTACAAGTAGAAAACAATGTTGTAGAATGAATGGAACAATAAATACCAAGTGCATACAATATTCACGTAATACCCAAGATATGTGCAATATACAATAAACATTCAACAGGAATGCCGCAGCCATGATACACATATACAATAACCCACATGCAGGGCACATGCAGCATAAATGAAAGATAGAAGGTGCATACAAGTTGCATGCAGACAACAGCCACGAATATACAAAACACATTCATACCATATATCCAATGTACACTCAACATTTAAAACAAATGGAATGTACATGAAGCAGATGTTTGATACGCATAGTGAATGCAGTGCCACATCCCCCGACAACACCCAGAGCCCATAGAATGCATTTTCACGCATAGAGGCCATGCACAGCACCAGTGGAGTGGACAGACACATATACACCACACACACACACACACACACACACACACACACACACCATCAGAGGTCTGGGAGGCTGTAGTACAGCAATGAGCATCACTTAGAGTTGACCTTGGGTAGGAAGGAGCTGCATGATCTACAGGGTGCAGAGCTCAGGGCAGCTTGGGCACCACAGCCAGATACTGGCCCTATCTTTACCCATCCCTTCATCAGGTGACTACCTACCATTACCCTACCTTGCTTCTCACTGCCAGTGCCTTCCAAGAGAGAACGCAAAGTGTGTCTCCCTGCCACCTCTCTTAGGCCGGGTCTCCCAATTCCCTTAGTCTTTCCCCTAGGCAGAGGGATAGCTGGCTGGGCCTGGTGAAAGGGGCTGAGGTTGCAGCATGGGCAGGGGAGGCTGAGTGGATCACCTGGCTAAAAGGATTGGGATACCCCAGAGAGAGGATGGGGAGGGGGTCTACTTCTTCACTGCAGTAAGGGCCCAGTGCTGCTAGTTGATATCTGGGTGAGGGTAGGAGCAGGATTTGGCAGGAGAATGAGAAGAGAGTGACAGGAAACACACACACACACAAACACACACACATAAAGTTATGTATATACAAGCAGCCAAAAACATACTGTGTGTACACAGACACACACACATGGCCATCCATGCACTAACAGAAAACATGTGCACTGCCAGGTAGTATCTGTGCATATCACTATGCACACAGTTGCATGTACAGAAACATAAACCTAGACATTACATAGAAACATAAACATAGCATTAAACACATTTGAGAGGCAGTATGGTGGGGATAACAGCTCAGACTCTGCACACCGACTGGGTCTCATGGCTCCACCACTTAATCTCTATGTGACCTTGGGAAGTTACTTAACTTCTCTTTGCCTGAGTTTCCTTGTTTTAAAATGGGGAAATAATCATACTTCCCTCATAAAGTTGTGGTGATGATTAAATGAATGAATCCATTTTGAAGATGGATAGTGCCTGATACACAGTAAGTAATAAATTATCTGTCCACAAATACCCACATACACAAAACACATACAAACAGCTGCATGTGCATACCACTATACATATCCAATCACACATATGCACAATATAAATATAATTATGTACCCTCAACTGTAAACACATATATATCCATTACAGATATACACCCACAAATATATATGTGTGTATATCTACATACTTTCCCCACATTTGGAATTATATGCATGGCTGAGAACATACCCACATGTACACATTCATAGAGCTCTTCACTGACACATTCAGATATCCACATATGCAAGGAAAATTTTCATATGCAGTATGAAGACAAAAGGGTAGAGGAGCCCCTGGGGCATAAGCAGGGATGATAGGGGCTGTTCACAGAAGAGTGGGAGGGAGGTCTCCCTGTCTCTATGGGCTAGGGCTGCCCAGAGGCAGCTGAACCCGCTGCTGGCCGGACTGATGGGGACACCGCATATGGAGCTGGCACTCCTCCCCTTCCTTATGGGTATCCACTCCCCTACCTTGGGGGATTCCCACAGGGCTTCCAACAGGGCTTATCTGGGGTAGGGCTGCTGGTGTGCTCCACTTAGCAACCAGAGGAGGTACCCAGCCCCTTTCCAGCCTGAAGCAGAGAGTGGACAGGATGGGGTCTGTCAGTACACAGATTGGGGGCTATGTAAGATCTAGTTTATTTCTGGGTTGGGGCAAGTCAAGTAAGGGAATGAACTGAGGGTCAGAAGAATGCTCAGGCACACCCACTGTGCCAGCCCAGCCCAGCCTAGGGGGCTAGGAGACCAGGAGGCCTGCCCTGCCTGGTAGCAAGGATCCAGGCTAGGACCTGGATCCAGGCTAGGACTCGGATCCAGGCTAGGATTCGGATCCGGGCTAGGACGCAGTGGCCACACGCTGGTGAGGGTGTGATGGCAGTGAGCACCCTTCCCCACCCCCACACCCAGGGACAGCCCCTCAGCCAGGAGGCTGCTGCCGCCTTGTGGGCCCTGGACTCCTCACCGAGCTCTGTAGCCAGCACAGTGAGGTTGTGCCAGACACGAGCCTCGCGGTCCAGGGGTGCTGCTGTGTGGATGGTCCCTTCTTCGGGCTGGATAGAGAAGCAACGCTCCGGATCCGAGTGGGGGAGGATGGAGTATCTGGGGAAGGGAGACACATGCCGGGGCTGATTTGGGGCGGTACTACAGCTTGTTCCACCCCCTCCCTTCTTTCTTCCCTCTGTTCACCTTGCCAGACCTCATGACTCCTCTGGGCAGAGCCATAATTCAGGTTGGAGTCCCCTTAAAAGGCATATATCCCTGGGGGATCACCACCATTAAACACCTGTTAAGACTCAGGGCCACCGGGCTTCATGGGGGGAGGGGGAGAAGATACAGAAGGGAGTAGAAGAGGGATAAACAGACCTTGACTTTCAGACTTCTGGGCCCTGTTCTGAGAACCCAGGGACCTGTGTTTCAGCCCTGCTCTGCCTTGGACTAGCTATGCGACTTAGGGCAAATCGTTTAAGCTCTGTTTACTCAATTGAAAAATGGGAATGACACCAGTGCCCCCCTCACAGAGCTGTGACAGGGATGCTGGCCGGGGAGGGGGAAAGAGTGGCTGTTCTGCCACTTACCAACTGTGTGACCACTCATGGCTGGCTTCTAAAACAACTGGTGATGAGAACACCCACTTCACGGGGCTGTTGTGAGAATTCAGTATCAACAAGAGGGTAAACTGTGAAGCACTTTGGGAGTGATCAATAGAGATCCACTCATCAAATGAGATTACATCTGCTTGCACTGCCACTGGGAGGTGCCACCATCATCTACCCAGAGGGATGGATAGAGGGTTGAAGAATGGTCAGCCAGGCCCTCCGGCTCTCCCCTGGCACCCAGACCTGTAGACCAGCAAGCCCAGCTGCAGGGAGGGAGGCTTTTGCTGGGATATGAGTGATTTGCTATAAGGTAGGGGGCACATTTACTCATTCTCTGGGTGGGAATAGCCTGCCATCTGGCTCCCCAGCCCACACCCCAGCTCACCTACCTGATTGGGCTGGCAGGGGAGTCCAGGTCAGCCGCTGAGATCTGGCCTACCAGGGTCCCTGGGGCCTTGTTCTCGGGCACTGTCAGGTGGTAGGCAGCCTGGGTGAAGGCAGGTGGCTCTGGGGCATCTTGCACCACCACACGCACAGAGGCCACATCCTTGAAGGGCCCTCGCCGTAGATAGGCTGGGTCAATGAGTGTGTTGGTGGCCTCCACACGGAAGGAGTAGGAGCGCCGGCTCTCGAAGTCTAGGGGCTATAGTGAGGGGAGAGAGAGAAAAAGTGAGGCATGTGGAAACCAGGGCAGGTCCCAGGCTCTTGGACAGTGACAAGTCCCCTCCTCACATGCATGCAGTGCTCAGTCCTCATGTGAGGAGAGGTGGCACTGGAGGGACAGTGGCCTTGGTGGTCAGGATGCACGGCAGATTACTTAGTAACTCTAGGTCTGCCCCTAGCTCCATCATAGACTTGTTATCACTTCTTTCTAAGCCCCAGGGCCTCATTTGAAAGATGAGGAGGTGACCACGATCTCTAAGCTCCAACAGAGAGATCCTGAGTCTGTTCTAGAAGAACAGTTAAATATGTGCCCTATGGGTCGGCAGGAGGCAGGTCTAAGAGAAAGCATTAACAGGCAGGAGACTAACCTTGCGGACAGTGAGGAGCCCGTCTCGACCCTGGGAGTCTGTGCTGATGCTGAAGGCCTCAGACCCCTCCCCATCCAGGATGCTGTATGCCATCAGGGCGTTGTCCCCCAGGTCTGGGTCCTGGGCCCGGAGCCGGCCCACCAGCGTGCCAGGTCCAGCTGTCTCCACCACGGAGAACTGGTATAGGCCTTGGGGTGACAGAGGGGAGACACCTTAGAGAGGTCCCCAGCCCTCCTCCCTCCCCATAGCACTTTCTTCTCCCAGGGTCTGGCTGGGGAGGAGGCGAGGAGGGAAGGTTTCTCCAGACACTGTAGGGGTGGGGTGGTCAAAGGATGGCTCAGGTGGCAGCAATGGCCCCTTACTCTGTGGGAACTTGGGGGGATTGTCGTTGACATCGCTGAGTGTGACAGTCACCGTAGTGCTGCCTGACAGCCCCCCCATGTGGCCGCCCATGTCCTTGGCCTGGATCACCACCAAGAACTCCTCCTGTGTCTCCCGGTCCATGTTGGGGATGGCTGTACGCACCACTCCTAGGAAGACACACTGGGTGAGAGGTTGTCTGTCCCCTTGGCTGTCCCACTGGGTTCCCAAGCTCCATCCTCACCAGTCTGGGGGTCCACAGAGAAGAAAGGCAGTCCATCCAGAACAGTGTACACCAGCTTGGCGCTGTTCCCATAGCTGGGGTCATCAGCATCGTGAGCAGTCACCTGGATCACTGATGTCCCTGTGGGGGATGCCAGCACCCCATTCAGCAGCAGCAGGGCAGGAAGGGGAAGAATAGCAGACAGGGGGATGCAGACATGAGGGAGGCTGAACTGAAGGGGGCAGGTTCTGGGGCAGACAACAAGAAGGGAAGGAGAGGTGAGAGAGCTCCAGAAGACGGGAACTGGGGCATTGAGAGCTGGGGTGCTCACCGACATTGGACATCTCGGGCACGGTGGCATGGTAGGGTCCAAGGGGAAAAATGGGTGGATTGTCGTTGATGTCTTGCACTTTGATGATGAACTCTGATGGGGGCTCCAGGGGCCGGTTGGAGGCTCGGTCCACAGCTTGGGCCAGTAGCACATATTGTGCCTTTTCCTCCCGGTCAAGGCTCTTGGTAACATGAATATTGCCTGTGGCCTCATCAATCACAAATACGGTGCCTGCCCCCTCCCCGGTCAACAGGTACTTGGTGCGGCCCTCTCCCCGGTCAACATCCGAGTGCAGCTGCAGGGGTCAGGAAAAGATGGCAGAGGGCTCCAAGTACAGAGATACTTAAATAGTCTAGGTTTGGGTAGAGCGTTGGGAGTCCTGAGGGACCAGGGTCATTGCAGAAGTGATGAAGTTGCAGGGCAGGGCCTAAGGGTCTCGTGTCAGAGTAGACATGGGAGGGGTCATCCTTACCTTGCCAATGAGGACAGGCTCTGGACCAGCATATTCCTCAATGACAAAGAACTGGTTCCAGACCCAGCTCCTTCGAGTCCGCAGCAGAGCAGGCCCTGGGTGTCCCCGGGACCCTGCCCAGGCACGGGCTGGGGCTGCCAGACGCCCCATGCATCCCCAGCCACCCAGCCAGGCCAGCAGGAGCCTCACCAGGCCCCACATGTTTGGACTCCAGCCAGGGCTCTGTTCACTGGCCCTGGGTGCCGAGGCCGGGCCAGGCCACGTGGCCCATGAGCGGCTGGGGTGGAGGGGAAGATGCGTTGAGGCTACCCCATGGATCCACACCTGCAGGACAAGCAGCTGCTCAGGCTCAAGGAAACCCCTAGCCCTCCTTCCCCCAGAATTAGATGCTGAAGACCAGACCTCCAAGGAATGAGACACTCCACTGCCCAGAACTCAGACTAACACAGAGAGCAGAGAGGCTGATCTTTCCTCTACCCAGGCTCTGCATGTATTCACCTCCAGCCCTCCAAGCTGATAAATCTCTGGTCAGTCAACTCCGAGTAGAGAACTGGGGAGGAACACAGCAGACGGGATGCTGGGAGGGCTTGGAATCCCAAATCTGGTCTCTGTCCTCCCAGGTTGGGCATGTAGCCAGGTATTGGAGGAGGCGGGGCTAACAGAGAAAGGGCTTAAAATTACAGAGTTGGGATTCATGGAGGTGTGGCCTTAAGGTGTCTAGGGTCAGGATGAGATGACAAGGAGAGCAGCCTCAGGCAGGGTTGAGAGTGGGAGAAAGTCCCTCCCACAAGGGGGAGCCCCACTTCTCTAGGCCCTGTCTCCAGCCCACACTGCCAGTGCAGTCCTTGAAGGGGGACTGGGCTCATGAGACGGGAGTTGGGAGCCCTAGCTGAAGGAAGAGGATACAGGGTGGGGGACAGGGGAGGTGACCGGGGAGGGAGGCCGACCCAGAGACTAGAGATACAGCATGACTGACAGCTAGACTGACTCAGGGACTGTCCGGCAGAGACAGAAATGACTGGATGAGAGACAGAAACAGAACCGTGGCAAGAGATAGAATGAGAGAGACCAGGGCAGCAGCCTGGGTGTCTGAAGGCAGAGAGGAGTCCTAGGGGCCAGGCTTGGAAACGGGTCACTCGGGGCAGTTCCGGGCAGGCAGTGGCAGCCCTCAGCTTCGGGGGTGTCAAGTCAGGCCTCGGGAACTTAATTCTGGGAGAAGGAGCAGACAGGAGGGGTGGAGGCAGGGAGGGGCCGCGGGAAGGGAGCTAGAGAGGAGACCCTTCCCACTGCTGTCCTTTCTCCCAGAGGTGGGTGGGGGGACCCCTCAGGTAGCTGTGGCTTCTGCCCCTCCTCCCTCAGAGCAGACACACACCTGACAGTCCCTTTGCTCCCGAGGGAAGGGGGAAGCCGGAGGAAAGCTGGGGACCAGAGAGAAGGCGGGATGAGGAGGCCAGAAGGAAGGAGATAGAGGAGTGGGAAACAGGATAGCGGGAAGGGGAGAGGAGAGGGAGGGAAAGGAGAGCAATAAAGAGAAAAGAGAAAGACAGCAAAGGGGAGAAAGGTAGAGAAAGAAAAAGGCAAAGAGGGAGAGGAGATGGAAAAAGGACAAGAGGGTGAGGGAAGGGTTGGGGAGATAGAGGGAAGGGATAAGGAAGGCAAACGGGCAGAGAAGGAAGGGTGAAGAGAAATCGAGAGAAGAAAGAGGGAGAGAGGTGCGAGGGGAGAAGGGAAAGAGGCAGAGCGCGGGAGAAGGGAGTAGGCAGGGGTTCCCAGCCACGAAGCGCACCCCTCCGAAGACCCCCTGGCTGTGGGCCCCCTGCTGCCCCTCCGCGGATTCCCGACCCCTGCTCCGGGGCAGGCGCCCTTACCTGGCACTGCCGAGGGGCCCAGGCCGGCGGGAAGCGCCCCCGCCCGCCCCCGTCGCCGGGTCCCGGGGGCGCAGCCCCGAGCCGATTGGAGCGGGCGCCGCGGCTCCGCTGCAGGTCTGAGCGGCCCCGGCGAGAACAAGGGAGCGAGACGGAGGGGGCGGGGGAAGGAGGCTCCGCCTGCGGAGAAACGAGGCGGCTCCGCGCCGCGCGGGAGAGAATAGCCCAGCCTCCGACCCTCCCCGGCCAGCCGGGCCCGCGCGGCGGGGGCGGAGGCGGCGCCGCGCGTCCGCCCCCTCGGCGCTCCTGGGCTGCGGGGCGCATACAGATGTGGCGCCCCTCCCGGACTGGGCCCGCAGCGCCCGGCAGGGCACTGGGGCGGGAGGGCGTCCAGGCCACGGCGCCCGGCCATTTCTGAAGAGCTGGCGGGGCGGGTGCACCTGGGAGCGGGAAGCTGCCAGCCCGCCGCCCGCAGCGGACAACGGGCGAGCGCACGGTGAGGTGGGGAATTCCGAGCCCACTGCGGAGAGACCCGGCTCCGGGCTCCCGGTTCCCGGCTGGCTTTTGGGACTGATGTGGATTCCATCTGCAAGGCGGTGGCGTTTTGAGAGCCCGTGCAGAGCACGCTAGCAGGTCAGCTGGGGGACACTCAAGGACGGCATAAGGGTCCAGAGAGTCCGAGGCCCGGGCCCAGGGAGCGGTTCGGGGACAGACGCACGACATCGGCGGGAGGGCCGAGGCGGGCAGTAGAGCCCTTTTTGGGAAGCTCGGTTACAGGGGCCAACAGAGCGAGGAGCTGCTGCCCGCTGGCGGCAGTTGTGGGAAACACCAAGGTGGCAGACAGGTGACCAAATCCCTAATTTAACCGTGCACAGACAGGACCATGAACCAGAGGAGAACCCACCCTCCTAGCCCTGCTGGGGTGCCGCCACGGACACAGGTTGCTCCATTTCCCAGTAGGGCCTTAAGGTCCACAGCTTTGGGCTGGTCAGGGCCAAGGCAGGAGATGGAAGACAGTGGGAAGTTCCTGTTTCAGTAAGCAGGAAGCAGTCAGCCTAAAGGAACACATGGTATGGGAGCAACTCCTACTCCAGGCTACAGATATCCACAGTGTGGCTTAACCTGCCCAACGAAAGCCACTCACACAGTTTAAAACTAAGTCAGATTTTTATTTTTTTTCATAGACCACATCATTTAATAATAAAAAAAATAAAAATAAAAATTGAACAAAAGGAAAAGGTGGATATAAAGTGGAACCTGTGGGAAAGAGACAAGGGCTGCAGGACAAAAGAGACTGGGAACTGCAGGGGCCCTGGGACTCAGGAGGAGATGCTGATTCAGCTCATAGGTGACCCAGTCCTGGCCCCGGCTGTTCCCAAGAGAAGGCTGTAAGTACCCAGGGAGGTGGTAAGCAGGATGGAGGAAAAATCAGAGGACTAGGGCACCTGGCTGTTCCCCATCTCTGGCCAACCGCCTCCTTGCCTAACCTAACTCTTGCCTCTCAGACTTAATGGGAAATGAGAGGGAGAGGAGGGCTGTCCCAAGAGATAGGTTAAGGGGGTGTGTTTGGGGGAAAGGATGGCCACCGTTCCATTTGGTATGTATGTAGGGGTAGGTGGTGTGAAAGACCCTTGGCTCCAGGGTGGTGGAGACTGTGCCTATCCCTCTGTGGCCGTAACCCCCTGGGGCCGAGTGGCTGGTACCTGCAGCTCTAGTGTTTTCCCCACTAGCGGCGCCCACCCCGGTCCCGCACAGGTGTGCTCCGACTCCGGCTTCTGCTGTGCCGCTTGGTGTCCCTGCGATCCCTTTCCCTGCCTCGTTCTCGGTCCCTTTCCCTATCCCGATCTCGGTCCCCCCTGTCCCGCTCCCTTTCTCTCTCTCTCTCCCTGTCCCTCTCCCGACTGTGCTCCCGACGTTTCTCTCGCTCCAGCTGTCGGTTCCGTTCACGCTCGGCTTCCTTCTCCCGCTCCTTTTGCTCTTCTTCTTCTTGCTCCTTTCGCCGCTTCTCCCGCTCCTTGGCCCGTTCGGCCCGCTCTGCCTCCTTCTGAACGATCTGCAGCCAGGTAGGAAAGGCACAGAGTAGGCAGCTCAGTCCTGGTCACAGCCTCCATTTGTGCCTGGACCCCGTCTCCTAGCTCAGGATCAGCTTTTCAGTTAAGCAGGAAGGGTTTAGGGGTTCAGCAATTGCATCCTGTCTTTCTTAGAGCACCTTTCTCCAAGTTTCAGCCTTTTTTTTTTTCCTTCTTGAGACAGAGTCTTACTCTGTCGCCCAGGCTGGAGTGCAGTGGTGCTATCTTGGCTCACTGCAGCCTCTGACTCCCAGGTTCAAACGATTCTCCCGCCTCAGCCTCCCTAGTAGCTGGGATTACAGGTGTCTGCCACCATGCCCCACTAAGTTTTGTTATTTTTAGTAGAGATGGGGTTTCACCATGTTGGCCAGGCTGGTATCAAACTCCTGACCTCAGGTGATCCGCCCACCTCAGCCTCCCAAAGTGCTGGGATGACAGGTGTGAGCCACCACACCCGGACACCATGTTTCAACTTTTACACACATTGACAGGTACTGGCACCACCCATGCCTGTCCCTTGGTGCTTCCCTAGCTCCCTACCATCAGCATAGATGTGAACAAATCTTTTTTGAGTAGCATAAGCCTAAAATTCCTAAAAGGCCTGTTACTAAGAAACTAAATTAAAAATGCAAAAACTCTTAAAAAGCAGGGAAATGAATTTATAAAACACAATTTCTCAGCTAAATAGAGTCAAGTTCTTTTTTTTTTTTTATTGTCAAGACAAGAGTTTTGTTCTTGTTGCCCAGGCTGGAGTGCAATGGCACAGTCTCTGCTCACTGCAAGCTCTGCCTCCCGGGTTCAAGCAATTCTCCTCTTCAGCCTCCCAAGAAGCTGGGATTACAGGCACCTGCCACCGCGCCTGGCTAATTTTTGTATTTTTAGTAGAGACAGGGTTTCCATGTTGGCCAGCCTGGTCTGGAACTCCTGACCTAAGGTGATTCACCCGACTCAGCCTCCCAAAGTGCTCGCATTACAGGCGTGAGCCACCACACACTGCCTAAAATCAAGTTCTAAGAAGCTTGGTTGGCACAGCCAGCTTCCCAGACATCCACAAACCTCAGCTGCTGTGTGCCCATCATTACACTCCTTGGTCTGGTTTCTCTATGGTATACCAATTAACTGAAAACTGCCTTTTTGTGATGCTTAGTTTTTTCCCCTTTAGCCTAAAGCTAGTAAGTACTTGGGACAACTCACTCCCACAGTCACATGAAGCTCCCCTCACCCTGACCTCAAGCCTCGCTGCCATTAGGAGCAGGGCACAAGGAGAGCACTCACCTGGCTGTCAGTTAGTGGGAGCCAATAGATGCACGGAGCTGCCTTGGTCTTTCGGAAAAGGTCATCCAGCAGCTTGGCAGGTGGTTCCTCCTGGGCTTTCTCTGAGGTAGAAAAAAGCGAACCAGATTTGATGCATCTGACCCTCTGTCCCATCCCATCTGGGTCCCTTTCCCACCTACTAGTGGGTATGCATACCCCATAGCTAAGTACCTACCTTTCTTCTCACTCTTCTTTTCTTTAGACTTTGCGCGTTCCTTGCGGCGGCGGTCACGGGACCTTGATCGGGAACGGGGCCCTTCCCGAACTTTGTCCCGATCCCATTCACGCTCTGATCGAGTCCGCTCCCGCCGCTCCATTTCCCGTTCCCGCTCTGCCCACTGTTCCCGCACTGCCCGTTCCTGCTCCCGCTGCTCTGCCCGGGGGTGCTGTGGTGGCTGGACCGGGGGTGGGGGTGGGGGGTGCAGGGGCCGTGGTATCCCCTGCTCCTCTGTCTTAGTTTCAGAGGGACGGTCCACCAAGAGGCCTCGGTGATAATCCAGCTGTGGGGAGAGGAGGGACAAGGACAGTCAGGATAGAGGTGGTATCACTCCCACTCAAGGAGCCCAGGTACCACCTTGAAGCCCCATGGTACAATTAAAGGAACCAAAGCCAGGGAAGAACAGGAAAGAACAGAATCTCAAGGTCTGGCAGGGATCTCTGCTGAAATCTAGCAGCTAATGGCTTCCCCTGCCCCTCCCCTCCTTCCTCTCCCTAGGTTTCTTACCTCATCTTGCTCGGCATAGTCAGCACAAAGGAATTTGGGATTGGACTGGGGCCATTTGACCCCATGCAGAGCTGTGCGGGTGGCAACAGCTTCCTCTACTGTTGAGTACTGGTGGAGGAAGGGAGAAGATGGAGGGTCACAGTGTGTCTGCAACCCTTCCCACTTGCTGCAACACCCTTAAACCTGCCCACACTGGTCACAAAAGGAAATACATGCCATGACCTACAGAATCAGCTTCTTCCCCTCACCGTTACAAAGCAATGAGATTTGATCTTGTCAATCCAGAAGGCCTCTTCCACCAAGGTTCCTGTGCGCCCCAGCAACTCCTTTAGCTGGCCTAAAGTGAAAGGACGGACCTGCCAATGAAAATAGACTTTCAGAGTCTTGAAGAAGGCAAGACCACCACCCATAGAGCCAATCTTTAGATTTCCCAAGCTGCTGTCACAGGACTATAGTTTCAAGGTTTGGGTGAGGGCAGAGAGTTTAGGAACCTTGCAGTAAGAATGTGAGAAGAGTGGTGGTGCTTCCCAGCACTGAGACATTGTATATGAGGCCCTCTGCAAGTCCTCAAAACAACCCTGCAGGGCGACAGCTTTTCCCCCTCATTTTCAGATGAGTAAATAGGTTAAGTAACTCACTCAAGATCAGTGAGTAACTTAATCTATTGGTAGACCAGTTCAACTATGAGTGGAACCTGAGAAGCGTAAGCCTAAAGCTCACACTTAACCACTAAGCCAGCTGGGATGCGAGACACAATGACTTACCAAATTGGAGATATGGACAATGTTGCTAATCTTGCCCCGGGGTGGGGAGGGCACCTGGGCAGTTCGGACTGGGTCATCAATTGTAATGGAAACTCCGGACTTCTGCTGGCTAATGGAACGTCGAGTTAAAGTATCTCCTAAAGTCACTATGAAGAAGACCACAAGAACAGCTTTTGGTAGGAAGCAATACTGGCTCGTTTCACTTTCAATATAACTATCACGGTTCCCTTTCTTTTATACCAAGCAGCCACTCCTTCATCTAAACGTGTAGAGCACCTATAATCTGCAAAGTACTGTGCTAGGCTAACCTCATCATGGAGATTCAAAGATTAAACAGAGTCAAATCTAGCCCTCAAGCCCTCCTTCATATGTAGGAGAAAGATACGATATACGAAAAGCGTCACTCACCTTTCTTTACTTCATGCTCTGCAGGCGGGGGCAAGGCCACCTCTACTGACACCTGGGGAGGTACAGGAGGTTCTGCTTCAGGTTCCTTCTCTTCTTCCTCTTCTTCCCTCTGCCCATTCTCCTGGCCCTCTGCAGGTACTACCTATCAAGGTGTCAGAGAACAGAGCAGGTCTGTTAAACACCAAAATGGCATATTCTTTTCAGCTTCTGGTTCCCTGGTGAGAGCAGCAGTCAACTCAGCATGTTCCTTCTGCTAGGTGTATTTCATTATCCAGCTCACCTCTACTAGATCCTGGGATTGTTAGGGCCTCAACTTTGCCTTGAGGAAAACTAAGGCAGGAGTTGGTCAATTTGTTCGGTAGAGCAAAGCAGTACTTCAGGTGTTGCAGGCCACATAGTCTGTTTGCAACTACTCAACTCCGGTGATGTTGTAGTAAACAGCCACAGACAAAAGTGAATGAACTGGTGTGGTTGTGTTCCAATAAAACTTTATTTATAACAGGTAGCCAGCTGGATTTGGTAGTCTGACCCCTGAAAGTGTCGATCAACCCAACCCTCTGCACAGACAGGAAAGTTCCCTCCAAAGACTTTATCTCAGCTCCTCAGCTGGCTGCTCTGCATCTACTGCTCCCACCTTGCTCCCGACACTGGGGTGCAGAAGGCTTACCTGAGTGACTGTCCGGCATATTTTCAGCCCCTTGTCATGGGTCCCATCATCGCCATTACGCTCTGTCTCATCCTCAGAGATGTGAGAGTCATCAGCATGAAGATCCACAACAGCCTCCTGCCCCGCCAGGGGTTTGATGTCGGGGATGAGGCTCTGGGACACAGATACCCCCCACCCCGTTACACTGGGCCCATGTCTACTCCCACCTTAACAGGTCTCATCCTCCCTTCCCTGGCTCCTCCCACCTCACCTTGAGTGATTCAGTGGTGATACTGATGGAAGGTTTCTTCTGTGTGGTGGCTGTGCTGGCTCCCCAACGTCGTTTCCGACCAGGCTGGCCCCCCTCTGTGTCACTGTTTCCAGCTGGCACCCCCTTGGTAGCTGCTGTCCCCAAGAAATAGACCCAACAGTTAGATGGTCTCAGGACCTCTGCTAGTTCAAACCATAATACCTACAGGTTACCTCTGGCTGGAGTTTTGGAAGTTAAAGAAATCAGTGTGTGGGTGTGGTGACTCACGCATGTAATCCCAACACTTTGGGAGGCTGAGGCGGGTGGATCATGAGGTCAGGAGACCAGCCTAACCAACATAGTGAAATCCCATCTCTACCAAAAATACAAAAATTAGCCAGGCGTTGTGGTGCACGCCTGTAATCTCAGCTACTCAGGGCGCTGAGGCAGGAGAATTGCTTGAACCTGGGAGGTGGAGGTTGCAGTGAGCCGAGATCGTGCCACTGACTGCACTCCAGCCTGACAACACAGCAAGCCTCCATCTCAAAGAAAATTAAAAAAAAAAAAAAGAAGAAATCATATTTGGGAACTGGCAAACCATGGCTTCAGACTGAACACTAAAAGGGCTGAGGTCCCTTCCTGATAGAAACTACTGATCTAAAAGCAGTAAGGGAGGGGTAGCTAGTGTGATGAGCTGTTTAAACTTTTAATGGTAGACAGTAATATCTTAAGTAGTGTGGAAGAAAAACTGAGAGGATGTGAATGCAGAAGAAACAAGAACACTACGTGATACTAACATCTAAGCAGAACTAAGATCATGATGGGATCTGGTCTTCCTTTAATTTTCACACCACAGATTGATATTTAAGTTATAAACATCTATTATACTTTTGTAATCTAGAGTTCCTCATTGGGGAAAATGTTAAAATTGTTACTGTTTGAGGTGTGGGGCACTTTCATTTCCTCCGGTGCTCTCTTAGAATAACCCATAAACAAGGTCAAGTGCGATGGCTCATGCCTGTAATCCCAACACTTTGGGAGACCGAGGCAGGCAGATCACGAGGTCAGGAGTTCAAGACCAGCCTCGCCAACACGATGAAATCTCATCTCTATTAAAAATACAAAAATTAGTTGGGCATGGTGGCACATGCCTCTAATCCCAGCTACTCAGGAGGCTGAGGAGAACTGCTTGAACTGGGACCTGGGAGGCGGAGGTTGCAGTAAGCCAAGATTGCACCACTGCACTCCAGCCTAGACTACTACAGAGGAAGACTCCGTCTCAAAAACAACAACAAAAAAACCCAGAATAATTCATAAACTGCTAAGCATTCCATAGGAGTCCTTGAAACTCATTCGTTGAGTATTCAGGTATCTGAAATAATAAATGCCTCTAAGGCTAAATGGGACATGGTCTCAGACACCTCACAGTATATCTCATTAAAATGTGACTGGAGAAATACGATGGGGATTGTCTCAAGCTTTGAATTTCAAAATGAAACCCTACGTAGGAAAGGATTCAAATTTGCTAGGCACAAGGGGTGGGGCAGGAGGGAGTGACCCAAGAATGCCACTGAGAATGAAAATCTGCTTCTCAATGAATGCTGATTTTTATGGAATTCCTGACTTTTATCAGGGACTTGGGGCTAGACTTACAGACAACGGAGATCTTCCTCTTGAATGATTTGGGCAGCGAGCTCTGTATAAAGAAGAAAAAGGGAAAAAAGAGAAAGAGAGACACCCCACAGAGAGGGGGGAAGGAGGTTAGATGGGGCAGTCTTAGCATAGCCTCCAAAGACACAGAGAGAGTGAGAGAGAGAGAGACAGAGAGAGACACAGAGACAGACAGAGACCAAAACAGAAGCGGCAAACGGCAAAAACGAAGCAGAATCAATGCAAGTTAGAGAAAAAAAAAAAAAACAAAAAACTAAACATCAGAGCAGGGAAAAGTCATCTACTCCGTATCACACCTGTGTATTAGCTTAACCAGAAATAAGCTGGAAGAGGAATTCAGTAGCCTCTCAGCCCCTTAAAGATGTTGGTCATGCCCTCTCTCACTGTCTGAGTCGAGAGGACACCAAGCCAAACAAACTGCCCCAAACTGGGTCATCTAGTCCTCCCACTTCCTTGCTAACTGGAGGAAACAAAGAAAACCAACTTTGGATGGCAACTTCAACAAGGTAACCCTCCTTTCTTCAATGGCCAGACTGATGCCCAATGACAATGGCTTTGAGATGCCTGGACAGCAGACTGTCATGTCAAGGCTGCCCAGACCCCCACCACACTGTGGAAAAGGGCAGCACTAGACCCACTGGAGATGAGGCTCTTGAGCCAAGTGCTAGCAAAAAGAACTTAAAGGTGTCTTTGGCAAAGGAAGGTTTTTATGAAGTGCAGACTGTCCCCAAGGAGATTCGTAAGACTTTCCAGCCACCTCAGGGAGCTTTAGCAGAGTCTTAGTGTTTCCTCTGCAACCAGGGCTCAAGCCTTAGAGGCCCAGTCAAGGACCAGAAGACATCTTTGGGACAAGTTTCTACCCCAAACACTCTGGGTGAATGACAAAAGACTATGGAGAGAGGGGGGGAAAAAAAGCAAGAGAAAAAGGGAATAGAGTATTTTTAAATGTAGGTGCTTATTTCTGGAAAAACTAAGACCTCTCTACCACTCTTCTAAAGGGTAGGGCAGAAACCTCGTGATGAAATCCCTTTCCATCCACCCCCGCCCCAGCCCCGTTTGTGTCGTCTAACCAAGTCTCCTTGGTCTCTGTTAAGGGCCAGCCTGACCCCTAGCTGGGCCGCTCTCGATGGGTAAGTTAGTGAGGAGGAAAAAAAAAAAAAAAAAAAAAGTCTTAATTAAAACAGGAAAAACATGAACCAAATAAATAAATAAATCAGAAAAAATAAAGATATAGAAAAAAATAAAATAAAATATTAAAAAAGAAGAAGAAAATAAAGAAGAAAATAAACTAGGAATATGACAAATGTTCCAGGTACCATCTCACACCTGGGATCTTCAGTTCAGCCAATCGCACCTCACTGTGTACTGTATCTAGTCAACCGCCGGTCCAATCAGAATGAGCCCTCCCTGCTAGGCGCTGTGCAATTGGTGGGGGGTTGGGTTGGCAAAAAAGGTGGGCGCACGGCGTGGTAGTCAGCACGGCACTGCCAGAGTCCTCCCAGGGGCGCAGGGGGGGCGGGAGGGAAACGTGTGGGGGGACGCTGCCCAGTTTCCATGATGTCAAGACAGTTCACTGGCGGTGGCCAGGTTCAGCGAGGGATAGAGGGGGGAAAGGGGCAGAGACATCAGTCCTGGCCCTGTAGGGACATCATCTTGCAGTCCCTGATGAGATGGCCTGTGAGTAGCAGGAATGATCCTTGCCTTTTATCGTGAGAGGCAGGCAGGACCCTATGTCCACCAGTGGCAAGCTGCAGCAATACCACCACCCAATACTTGGAATCCAGGTGATGACTCCAGAGTCCCTTTCTCCTCTGCCTGTAACTGGGGAGGGGGTCCTCTCACCAAGTGGGATCATGGAGCCTCTGATGAAGGTAGCCTGGGGATAGTAGGTGAATATCCCCCGGACCTGGCACACATTCAGCAGCAAGGTCAGAATACTTCTCTTCGGAGAGTTGTGGCTGGCATCTCCTCAGGGACTCCAGCTGAGACAGTGGTTCCAGTCAGGTGGATGAAATGAGTCCCTGCCTCCAGGGATGGAGGAGAAGTTGGAGCAACCAACATGCTGCCCTTCACCATGGACAACAGGGACCAAAGGAAAGTCCATCTGATGAGCAAGTGGTGATACATGGGCTGGGCTGTCATCAGCATTAAATCCCCAGGGGCTCAGACCCTAGACTCCTCTGCACGGTTCCTAGTCGTCACAGCTTAAGTAGAGGGTCCCACTCAGTGTTTTACAGCATGGCACTGCGATCACAAACTTTAGGAGGTCTTGGTGCCCTAGACGGGGATCCCAACAGTCTGTAGCAAACAAGGCAACCCACAGTCCTCAAAAGGGCAAGGGCATGTGGGCAGGCGCCCCAGCACTGGCACAAGCTCTTCTTGGGGTGTCCCAAGTAGGGAGATGATGCAAGTCCACCCCTTTCCAAATGTTTTTTGCTTGCTCAATACAAGTCTCTCCAGAACAGTGTTCTTCTTGGCCCCCTGATGTAAGCAAGACAGGGAGGCAAAAGGGGGCCCATCACAGGAGCCCATATACATGCCCCCCTCTGGCCAAGACACCTGGATAGCAGACTTGGCTCTGATTGGGCAGCTCAGTAGCAGCGGGTGGGTCCAGAGGAAGAGGCGGCATCAGCGATTGGCCAGTTGGGCAGGGTTATATTTTACGGGCGGATTACCGTACATGAGGTACTTGGACAAAGTTTTACGGGGAAGAAGGACCTTGTAATAAATAATATTCTGCACATCAAATCACTTTCACCGGCCCCCACCCCCGCAACACACACCAGAAAAAGGCTACACACACAACAGTCCCTCCCACCCTGTTACCCCACTCCTAAACCCAGCTCATTCTTTCTCAATTACTTTAAGAGCCAAGAAGACTTCGCTGGCTCTGATGGGGGAAGCCCCCTGAATTGGGTGCAGGACACAAGATAACATATGCCAAAAAAGGAGGTAGAGGGGTCAAGGATAACTGAGAAGGGGCCTTCTGGATCACAAGGGCTGACTTCTAAATAGCTACATCTCTGCAATGAGACCACTGGGGGGCAGAGGAGGAACAAAAATTTCTCAGCATGGCTGGTCTTGTGAGAACCATCAATGTCCACTAGATGGCGCTGGGCTCCATCAGGCTTTTAAAAAGGAGGGAAAGCTAAAGGAGTTACCACCAGAAGCTTGGGAAGACAGCAGGAAAAGCTGAACATAAATCTTAGATAAAGGGCCATTATCAGACTTTCCAGTTTGTTACAAACGTCTAGAATCTGGGCACTACTTCCCCAACAAGGAAAGGAAAATGAATGAGCCCTGTCCCCACCACAAGAGGTCTCCCTTGCTAAACCAGCGAATTCTCCCTTGGCCCTATTCTGATCCAAGTCCCTGCCTCATCCTTCCTTTAAGTTAACCCACTGTGTAAAACGGATCACTAGAGTGGTCTACTCTTTCCCTTAGGTCCATTCCTGCCCACCCACCCCAACAGGTGGCTTGGATGTTTACCTCTTTCTTCTCCTCATCTTCAACACTGCCCTCCGGGCGGTCATCATTGCTGACTTGGTCTGCAATAGGCATAGGAGGTTCTGGAACATCATTTTCAGGTCTGTTTTCACTTGTGTCCATGGTCACTTCCTCCTTCTCCTCACTGACAGGAGGGGGGGAGTGGTGGGGGGGGAGCGCAGAAAAGAACCAAGGGGGAAGAGAGAGCAAGATGTTAGTTACTGGGTCAGGAAACCCCCATGCCTCCTCACTTGGGTGGGATTAGGAGGGCTGCTTTGCTGATCAAGGTTAGAGACCTTGTCCCAATGGGAAAAGTGGGAAACAGATTTTCCTTGGGGAAAGAGTGTGGATCACAGCAACCACATCCACCCATTGCCCAGATGAGTTAAAGTTGTCATTTGTGGGGTTAGGACTGCAACTATTCTCAGGTAATAACTCACCAGAGTACTCTTACATGAAGGGAGAAAAACCCTCCTCTGAAAATAGTCCCACAAAAGTGACTGTGATTTACCCACAACCCCGTGGCCTCAGTCTCCCTGGCCACAGGCACCTTTACATAGCAAAATTGCATAAAAAACGAAGGGAAGCCTGAGTCCCTTAAAAAGACAAGAAAGAATGGCCACGGCTTTGGCAAAAAAGCCTGACCTGTGTTTAATCAACTGCTTAATAAGTAAAGGCCTGCTGACCCTCAGGATCTGGAGACACCAGCATGGAGAAAATGGTGGGGGTGGGGGCTGCAGGGAAGCAGGCCTGGTGAAGGTTCAAGCTTCAAGGACCCTCTCATTCAAAAGGAAAAATTAAAACTGCTGAATTGAGTACGAGAGCTCAGAGAAGATTAGGGCCACTTTTACCTGCTCAGAGGTGTAGAAACTGTTCCTACATTCGGCTTTCACCCAGTTTCTCCCACTCCCTCATTCCAACTTCCAAGAGATAAAGAGAGCAGGCCTCCTAGTCAGGACACACCCTCCCCCACACAGGCAGCTTCCCCCACGAACACCAAACCCACTCTCCCACTCTTAATCTCTCAAGTTAGCTCCCATTTCAGGCAAAGAATCCCAGAGATTCACTTCAGATAAACTATCTTTCCACCTTTGATTTGTCTTCATCTCCAACTTCTACGTCAAATCTCACCCCCTCTACCACCCAAACACCAAGCAAAAAAAATCAAAGATGATCAGAGGCCTAAGGCTCAGGAGAGGGGAAACCAAGCCTCCCAGGCCGATAATCACCACCAGAAAAGTCAGCATTCCCAACAGGCTGACTGACACTCAGAGGTCAGAAGAACCTCCCTAGAGCAGTCAAGGAGGGATGCACTAGGGAGTTAGGGGGAGGGGAAAATCGGAACTGGGCCCCCAGCTAACAGGCCCCCACAGAAACACGAGATTGAACTGCTTATATCTAGAGAAAAGACTTATATAAAAAAAAAAAATCTATTTCCCATACAGAAAGGGCAAATGGGGCCAATTAGAAACTGGGCAGGAAGGACAAAGGGGGAAAGCAGAATGACTGAAAACAAACCAAAACGCAAGACGGAATGAAAGCCATGAGGAAGAGAAGGAAGATGAGGTGAGCTAGAGCGGTGGGGAAAAGGCATACATGGAAATGTGAAGCTCTCACCCTTCTTTGCTTTCTGATAACATGATTTTTTTTCTCCCCCTGGAAGTGCTGTTTATCCCTTTCTGGAATGGAAGAAATAACAAAAACCAAACAAAAAAAATCCTAAAAAAAAAAAGAAAAAAAAAGCACACCTTCCTTGTCCCAAGATCCCACCACCTCCTCCCCAGCCACCCGATCCAGAGAGAGAAAATTAAGATGTAGCAACCGGGGATCCAAAAAATGGTAAATGGAAGGGGAGGTGGTGGTGGTGGTGCGGGGAGGCTAAAACAGATCTGGCTTTTAAGAGATAAGCGTTAAGTCCTCACGGCAAACCCCGAGTTCAGCTGGATTGGTCTCTCTGGAGAAGGAGGAAGAGGGCCAGGCTGCTGGTAGTGGCTGGCTCTATTGTATTGGCGGAGCGGCAGCGATCAGCCGGAGACATGCAGGGGAGCCATCTTGCCACTTACCCAGCAGCCCGTGTGTGCGGATGGGGGAGGGCCTTGCTGCAGCAGGGGAGGGGAAAGAAAAGAGGGAGGGAGCTGCGTGAGCAAGGTTCTTATCCTTTGGCAGGCCACAGGGAGCTGACTGCCGGCTCCAGAGGCCTGGCCTTCTTTTCTCAGGTTACAGCAGCTACAGAGGCTTAACCCCCGAGGGCCGGGGTGCTCCCTCCTGGTCTTCCCAGGGGACAGGGGAGGGGGCTGGCTGTAGGACATGTAAAGTTACAGCTGCTTGATTGGAAGATTCCAGAGAATAGAAGGCAGGCAAACAGCAGAGGTGGGAGTGAAAAAGGATTAAATAAAAGAACGATAAAACCCAAGTTGAAAAGTGATTAAAGAAGGATGGTAATGAAAGCTGGATACAGGGTGGGGCATGAGCAATGTTTTATGTGCCTACCACCCTCTATCCAGTAATCTAGGCATGGAACACTGAAACCAGACCAACCAGTCAGTGCTGCAGGTAGGGAGGTGGCATGGGAATTGTCACTATCCAATCACTACAGTAACTGGCTGCTCACCCCGGCAATGACCACGTGTTACTACTCCAACATGTCCTTTTCCCAGGGATGGCGGAGGGAAGTGGATAAGCAGGGAGAGTTCTTTTTTCAATTACCAGTAGAAGCGGGGCAGGGGGTGGTGTCTCTGAAGAGATGACAGACAACTTTGTTTTATAGAGTCTTTAATAAGGTCACCCTGCCCCAGGGTCCACTGGGGCCAGAAAAAGAAAGGATAAACAGGGCAAGGGGACCTTGGGTAGCTGAAGCTTCAAGGCCACTTCTTGAAGCAAGGGCTCCAAGATGAGGCTCTAAAGCAGATAAGACAGTGAAGTGAGAGTGCTGCTATAATGGGCGGGGGAGATCAGCTGGGCAGAAAGCCATTGGGAACTAAGCAGAAAATATTCACCATGGGAATCTTCACTAGACCAAAGTGGGTAACATGCTAATAATTCAAAAAGTGCTCAGTAGATACTCAAAATGCTTATTTGTTGACTGCAGAGATGTTCCTTTCGTATCGTAGTGGCAGAAGTTTACACTAAGACAAACTTCTGAGAACCAAAGCTCAGTGTCTTGTGTAACATTTGAGCTTTTAGCTAGGAATGAAATTTTCTCCCGGCTGCTTAAAATCTTACACTTACAATGCCAGCTGCATGCTAAAGTGGCCATATTTATACATTACTTTAAATGTTTCCTTTCACATAGTGGTCCCTGTCTGCTCAGGGTAAGAGTGAAGCCTTTGGAGTCAGACTGGCCAGCCCCACTCTTTTGAAAGTTGTGTGATAGTAGGCAAGTTCCTGGTTCTGTGTATCTGTTTTGTAATCTGCAAAGTGGGCATAATAACAATACCTATTTCATGGAACAGTGTAACAAGTGTTAGCTCCTAAGAGTCTGGCTTGGAGGACACCCCAAGTGAAGGTACAGATATATGTAAAATACATGCACACTCAATAGGCCATTATCTCATTTGATGCCACCTCTGGGGCTTTGAGTTTCCTCAAAAGAGTAGACTGCTTGTTCTCTGAGGCAAAGCCATTCGGTGATTGGCATGACAGGTTTTCAACAATGCCCTTATCACTCTGTACAATAACTGCTACTTTACCTGCCCCCCATCTCTACCTTGCATAATTCCTCAAGGGTAGGGATTGCATCTCTTGGCCCCCTAGCCCAGGGCTTAACACAAAGTAATGTTCCCTAACTATTTCTGAATTAGGGTGTCACTGTGGGTACCAAGTGGACACCTACTAAATGTTTGCTAATCTGAAAGTTTTCTTTTTGAAAAAAAATTTTTTTGGCTGGGTGTGGTGGCTCACGCCTGTAATCCCAGCACTTTGGGATTTGGGAGGCTGAGGTGGATCACCAGCCTGACCAACATGGAGAAACCCCATCTCTACTAAAAATACAATATTAGTGAGGCGTGGCAGCGCATGCCTGTAAATCCCAGCTACTCAGGAGGCTGAAGCAGGAGAATCGCTTGAACCCAGGACGCAGAGGTTGTGGTGAGCCGAGATCGTGCCATTACACTCCAGCCTGGGCAACAAGAGCAAAACTCCGTCTCAAAAAAAAGAAAAAAAAATTTTAATAGAATCCCCCAAAGAATGTTATGTTACAGAAAATGCTACCTTCAGCCATCCTCAAATAAAATGCTCTGTTTATCCACTGTCCTAAAATACTCTCAGCTGCTAATATGCCTCTCCAGAAGTGGCTGATTTTGAGAGATTTTGTTATTGAAAATTCCTTTTTTTTTTTTTTGAGACAGAGTCTCACTCTGTCGCCCAGGCTGGAGTGCAGTGGAACGATGTCGGCTCACTGCCAGCTCGCCTCCCGGGTTCACGCCATTCTCCTGCCTCAGCCTCCTGAGTAGCTGGGACTACAGGTGCCTGCCACCACGCCAGGCTAACTTTTTGTATTTTTAGTAGAGATGGGGTTTTACTGTGTCAGCCAGTAAAACCTGATCTTGATCGCCTGACCTTGTGATCCGCCCGCCTTGGCCTCCCAAAGTGCTGGGATTACAGGTGTGAGCCACCGCACCCGGCCAAAAATTCCTTTTTTTAAGAATAAGAATCTTACGACGCTCTCCTTTACCCTCTGAAGACACAGGAGGTGTGTGTTTTCTATTTCCCCATGATCTATTCTGTGGGACCCAAGAATTCCAAACATTTTATTTTCAGACAATAATCAGGGCCGGGTGTGGTGGCTCACACCTGTAATACCAACACTTTGGGAGGCTGAGGCAGGAGGACTGCCTGAGGCCAGGAGTTTGAGACCAGCCTGGCCAACATGGTGAAACACCATCTCTATTAAAAATACAAAAATTAGCTGGGTGTGGCAGCCTGCGCCTGTAGTCCCAGCTACTCAGGAGGCTGAGGCATGATAACTGCTTGAACCCAGGAGGTGGAGGTTGCAGTGAGCAGAGATTGGGCCACTGCACTCCAGCCTGGGTGACAGAGTGACTCTGTCTCCAAAAAAAAAAAAAAAAAAGAAAAAGAAAAAAGATAGAGGAATCCTTGAAACTGTCCCCCCCAAATGGACTCTATCTACTTGCAGGACTAGTACCAAAGCCTTGATAACTATGTGTCAGAGCCCAATACAGCTTAACAGTCTGTGAAATTGCACAGAATAAGCAGTGGGGATATCTACCCATAATTAAACAGTACACAAAGAAGCCCAGAAGAAAACAATGTGACTACTTGGAGGCTAATAATACCATATTACAATTCATATGTGAATATGAGATTCAGAGAAGCTAATGGAAAGGGAAATTCCTATAGCCATATATGTTCAAATTTTAGTTACTATAGAAAATTCATGAAGAGCTGAAAAACTGATGTGAAAATTTAGTAAGAAACAGTGGGACTAGATACCCTCAGGAGCATACTGGTCCCAAGATAACCAAGAACAGTATGATTTTGGGGTATATGTCGTTAGATCATTTCTCAGTGGAGCAAACTCTATTGATGACAACAAATTCTGCTTTTTCATGCATCATTTGGGATATTGGCATTGTATGTCCCCTGAGAAGTATCAATTACACCATCATATTGGCTTAAAGAACCATTACCTTCTTCCTACACAGGCAGAAGGACAAATAGGCATTGTACCAAGAACCTAAAGCTGCTACTTCCTGCTAGGTCTGTGAATATACAGGAAGGTTGTATCGAGAGAAATCCAGGTCTGAATTAACTACAGCTGAATGATACAGCTGCCCACACAAACAAATCCCCTCTTTCATTTCTTCCTCTGTTTTTTTTTTTTTTTTTCAGTAAAAAGAGAATACCACTATTTTCTGCTATATAGGGACATTTTTGTTATACCCACAGGAGGCAGAAGACCAGAGTTTTGAACAGGGCTCAACTGAAACAGGACTGAGGACCCATAAATTCCTGCTCCAAGCAATGAAAAAGACACCTTACCTCATAAATTTAGAATTCCTCAGGCACAATCAGAATCAGAATGGATTTAACCAAACACAGCAAAAAAGTTGGTCAATCTCTTCCAAGTGGTGACAGGTCCTTGAAGTCTAATTTTTTTTTTTTTTTTTTTAACACTTTACTGCTCTGTTTTTTAAAGTCATATGACTTCTTGTTGAGACAGACAGAAAAACCAAGGTTAAACCATAAATGGTCTTTTCCATTTGTTTTTTTTGAGATGGAGTTTCACTCTTGTTGCCTAGGCTGGAGTGCAATGACGTGATCTCAGCTCACTACAACTTCCGCCTCCTGGGTTCAGGTGATTCTCCTGTCTCAGCCTTCCGAGTAGCTGGGATTACAGGAATGTGCACCATGCCCGGCTAATTTTGTATTTTTAGTAGAGAGGGGGTTTCACCATATTGGTCAGGCTGGTCTTGAATTCCTGACCTCAGGTGATCCACCTGCCTTGGCCTCCCAAAATGCTGGGATTACAGGCATGAGTCACCACGCCTGGCCACACCATAAATGGTCTTTTCCATTTAGCATTGTTGATTCTGCTTTCAAAATTGGCCAGGGCTCTAGAGGGCTGCCAGGCTGCACATTTAACACTCTGGAAGGGTGAGAGACCAGGAAGGGTGTTGTTAATCAGTTGTGGTAGGGCCTCCAGAAATGTACGCAACCTTCTCAAAGATTTACCAGATCCAATGCCTATGGGTTTAGGCCTTTGGGCATCCCATTTTGTTAGCATGTTGAACAAACCATCTGGTAGGCAGGTAGAAGGAAAGCAGGTACGAGTGATGTGTGTGAACTGCTCCTCAGTGAAAACTGCATTTCCCCTTCTATACACTACTCCACTGAAGCTAGCCTAGGCAACAACGGACAATCTAAATATCTGCCCAAGATGCCACCTGCCCATCACCTTATTAGAATCAATGTGACTAAATTATCTCAGTCATAAAATGAAGATCAAAACCACCTTTACCTGGAGTGAGGGGACAGGAAACTCTATGACTTCAAGCTTCATGAGCCCTGGACTTGCATGGGAATGTCCAGAAAAAAAGCTGCTTCAAAACAAAATAAAATGCCTTTCTGTTGCTGGATCTCATAAACCCACAGAATTTTAAGGCTAGCAAAGAGCTTTTCAGAAAATCACTTTCTTCCCAAGGTGCACAGGAAGCAGTTCCTCAGGCCCGATTAGTAGCAGGCTGTCAATACCCACTTCAAAACTGCCATTTCACAAAGGACATGCTTTTGTAAAATGGAATGTAAAATGTACCTCCATGGAATTGGGAGGAGGTGGGCAGGTATTATGTCTGGTTGAGGGATATGGAAGAAAAAATGTCACCCCATTTCCTCATCGATGATGTAGCTGGGGAATCCTGAACACCTTCCAGAATCCGCTGAGTTTTCACTTTATGGTCCTAGAAGAAAAACCCTTTTCCAAAAGGATAATGTACCCATTCCAGAAGGGGAAAAACAAAAAAATTTCAAAGGAAGTAGAGTGAACTTTTGGCTGCCAAACAAAAAATGTTAACAGCCACAAGATGGCAGCAGAGGTAAGACTATCAGAATGGACAAGGATATACCCCCAGCAAGAGTATACCCCCAGGCAAAAGCTATATAGTAAGGTCTATAAAACTATCATTAAAGTCACAAGCAAATCAGATATATCATGTCACCTGCCCACTACTCTCCAAAAGTCAGAGTTAAAGTACAGTTTGAAGCTCTCAGAAGAGTGTAAATTATTAGACAATTACATATAGGGGAAAATCATACTGGTAGCATTAGTGTTAATATGGCATAAAAACAAGTATAGAATAACTTTAGGCTAACAATCTACATAGGACATTCTACAAAGCAGTTCAGGGTTCCTGATATCTAAAAGCTAAGCAATCTTATTCCCATAAGCCTTCATTTTTTCATTTCCCATAAGACTATGAAGCCAGGAATTCTGGCTCATTGGCTTCTTAATTTATAATACCTATCTCAGAAGAATGAATGACATACCTATTTAATTACAAATTTAACCTGATATAAGTATTTCTCTAGGACTTAATATAAGGATTTAAAAAATTCACATTAATTGTATAAATCTTAAGTTCAATCAAGTCTTAAAGGCCCAGGAATAAACTTCTGACTTGAAAGGAACTTTGTAATTTGCTGTACTGTATGCTGTTAAGAACTAGGATAGCTTTTTTTTTTTTTGGAGACAGAGTCTCGCTCTGTCGCCCGGGCTGGAGTGCAGTGGCCGGATCTCAGCTCACTGCAAGCTCCGCCTCCCGGGTTTACACCATTCTCCTGCCTCAGCCTCCCGAGTAGCTGGGACTACAGGCGCCCGCCACCTCGCCTGGCTAGTTTTTTGTATTTTTAGTAGAGACGGGGTTTCACTGTGCTAGCCAGGATGGTCTCGATCTCCTGACCTCGTGATCCGCCCGTCTTGGCCTCCCAAAGTGCTGGGATTACAGGCTTGAGCCACCGCGCCCGGCCAGAACTAGGATAGCTTAATGACAGGTAGTAACTGGGGAAAAAGCACAAACTAAAAAATAGCACCCAGCTGTGCCTTTCTTTATTAAGACCCTCAAAATCCTTTATTAAACTGGGTTCCTAGGTAAACGTGAGTTAAAGGTTAAGATGCCCTGAGTCAATTCCTTTACATGGTTTTGAGTGTGGAAGCAGAAGCTTCTATTGCCTGAACCTTAAAGGAGTTGATTATTTTGGCTGGATGATCCCAGGTGAGTTTTCCTTGTGCCCTGATGACCACTTTTCAGGTTACCTTAAAGGTGGTGGCTCCCAACATAGAAACTGAAGTCTAGCCTTTGTCCAGATAAAGCTCTGCCTTTATGTTTTAAAAGGAAACTAGGACTGCCTAGTCAAAGAACCCTAGGGAGCGAAGAACTATCGCACACTCATAGTTCCTTGTTATACCCCGGTCGAGATATAGCACTTACACAGTGTGATGAATTCTTTCTGATTCTGGCAGACGAGAGGTCTGAGTCTCTGAGGTTTGGGGCTGTGTGGCAGCTGGTGGCTCTGCCTCTTCAGCTTCACACTTCTTTGGGCTCCCCTGTCAGGAGATAGCAAAAACAAACAGCAAAATATTTAAATCTGCTTGGCTCCTTTTCTTCTACAAGGAGCCTGAAAAAGGCAGGGCAGGACATACACAGTACCAGCTCTACACACAGCTCTCTGTATATTTCATTTTAGAATAAGGAATGGAACATGGCTTAAAAATAGGTACTTCAAGAATATTTATGCCAGCAATCATTTTATCAGAATTTTTAATTTTTTTCCTTTTCCTCAATGATCCTTGTTCTGACAGATTTCTTTTTTGAGAGAACTAAGAAAAGGTTGCTTCCTTTTGGCAGATAAAAGGAGGAGTTATGAGGAAGAATTGACCGTGGGGGCCCTGGAGATAACCCTGATGCTCAGCCTCATGTAGAACTTCCACGAACCAGGGAGCTGGAAATGAGTTAAGAAGGATTAACAGGTATCCACTACATTTCTACTGAACCTTGTCCAGACTTAACTTTTTAGTCTTATAGCAAAGACAGGAGGGAAGATCTTGTTTAATCCTCCATCTCTGTGTAGGGAGGGGTCACAATAGCCTACCCGCTCAGGCTGTAACCTCTGGGTCACACGCTTTTCAGCTGGTTCAGGCTGACTCAGACGCCTTGCTTGGACAGAGGATGAGGAGGTGGAAGTCCTCTCCTTTGGCTCACGGACCTGTAGTTGTGGCACTGGTGGAGTTGCAACCTCCTGACCAGAAGAGGGATCTTTGGTTTCAGTATAGCTGGTGCTGCTATCCCTGGAGACTCCAGGGCTCAGAGACTAAAATAAAATGAAACACGTAACAAGGAAAATTATTGTATATGGTATATATTCAGTAGATTGCTGAGTTTTCCAGTTTCCATGAACCAAATTTTATACTCTGGACCTTTCTGTCTGTGTTTACTTCCATTTTGTCTGTGTTTATTCCCATATAGTGATCTCCTTGACCACTTATTTAACAAATTACTAAGTTTTAACTAGATGCTAGATCCTGGAACACACACGTAAAAGGGCATGCCCATACCCTCAAGAAGTTTTCATCTAGTGGAGGAGATGAGTATGTAAATTGAACATTCTATCAAAGGGACTCAAAATGAAAAAGAACCCCATTTTAGGAATCAATTAATTGAAAATTCGATTCTGAAATGAAGAGAAAAGTAATCAGTGAAGGAGACTAAAGGAGGCTTTTCCTATTTCTTTCAGAAATCATGACCGGTCCTCTAGGGGCTGAAATGAAAACCACTGGAATATGACAGAACATTAGTACACCTAGGATTCTCTCATACTCACTTTTCTGCTGTTGCTTGATGCTGAACGAGAACGTGAACGTGACCTTGATCTGGACTCTGAGGTTGATCTGGAGCCTATCTTGGGTCTACCACGAGGGTTGGCATGAGTACGTGCCTGGGCTACATCTCTCTGCGTGGATCTGAGCGGCGAATGAGAACGAGAACCTGAACTGTCAGGAGAGCGAGATCTTGATCTAGAACTGGAGGAGGAAGATGACGAGGACCGGCTAGAGGATGAATCAGCTGACTGTTTCAATCTGTGGCTTGGGAGAAGGGTATGAGAAGCTCTTCTGCCTTCCTTCTGTTCCAAAGATGGCTGTTCCAGACATTCTTCAGTGATTCCTTTGGCCAGTGCTAACTCCTCAATTTCTAGAGGGAGTAGCTGAGCAGATTTGTCTGACTCAGGTTCAAGATCCTTCTGGGCTGAGTAGTCAGCCAGTGTGCTTTTCTGAACCAGAGGCAGGACACTCTCCTCTGGCACTTTCTCTGCTGGAGATTCTGCTTTGGTGTCTGCAGGACTTGACAAAGGAGACAGGCCTCCTACCAACTGGACAGTATGCTGAGATACTAATAGCTCCCTGGTCTCAGCATCTGTATTAGGAGGAGATAACTGAATGAGGACAGGGGGGGCTGGGCCTTCCATGGGCTCTATTTCTTCTTCGCTACGGAGTTGTATATGAGGTGGTGGAGAAGATGCTTCCTTGGTAAGTAAAGGTGGAGGAGTCTCCTCCTCGCTGGCAGTTTGCTCTGGTTGCACTACAAGGGGGGCCTTCTTTAGATCTTCAGTCAGTCGAGGAGGGGAAGGAGACTTCGATTTTTCCTTTAAGCCTTGTGCAGATTTTATTTCTCTTTCTTCCTCCTCAAGGGGAGATGTTGTTTTCATTTCCTTCTCCTGCTGCTGTCTGGCCAGATGACTTTTTCTAGCCTCTTCCTGGGATCTTGTAACTCTCCCTCCTCTCTCTAACACCTCCTGTTCCTGGGATCTTGTTTTGGGTCTCTCATCCATCATCTCCTCTGGTTTTACTCTAGGCATCTCTTCCCCTTCTTCCTTAAACTCTTTCAGGATTGGTGCCTCCCTAGATTTTTGTCCCTCATCATCATCTTCCTCTTCATCTTCTTCTTCTTCCTCCTCCTCCTCCTCCTCTTCCTCCTCTGTTTTCAAATTTCGTTCTGCTCTGACCCTTAGGTTTCTGGAAGGTGTTTCTTGATCTTCTTCCTCCTCACCAGGCTGGCTGCCCTCAGGGAGTTTAGCTGCTCTTGCCTGAAATAACAGATATACAATGGCTCCAAATGTATTTGCTCACAATCAACAGAGGAGAGAAAGTATCTAATGAGATAACCCCTAGGAAGGAGAAATTCAATGATACATACTTTCAGCAACAGAAACAGGAGTGACAGGAGACAATCATGACTAACTGTGGCACTTAGGGGAATCAAAATAGAGTGACCAAAAGAAGTACAATAATGAAGCTACTTCTATGTAGTTTAAATTTTAGCTTCAAGCACCCTTTTTCTTTCCAGTAAAATATTAGCAGAGCATCTAGAAAGTAGAAGGGTGGACAGGGGGCTGAGGAGAACTAACCTACTATCAATTAATATGATTATCTTTTTATCATTTTAGTATATTTCTTTTTATTCTTTCCTCTAATCACTTCCTTTGTACAGTCATAATTACACTACACGTAACACTTTTGTATTCTGCCCACTTAGTATATTATATAACTTTAAGGCTTTAATTGAATGGTTAATTATGTCATATCTTGTCTAATAATGTGCTTTAAGAATACAGAGCAGCCTGCTAACTTTCCAATTTAAACTTTGTAAAAATATTCACTTAGAAATCTGAAAGGTAGAGCAGATCTAAATAAAAAAACAAAATGAACAACAAAAAGATGACAAAGAGAAGGAAGATGACTACAAAGAAATCTAGAGGCCAGAGCAGTGGCTCACGCTTGTAATCCCAACCCTTTGGGAGGCTGAGGTGGAAGGACTGCTGAAGTCTAGGAGGTCGAGGCTGTAGTGAGCTGTGATTGCACCACTGCACTCAGGCCTAGGCGACAGAGTCAGACTCTGTCCCAAAAAAGAAAAACAAAACCCCTAAATGTAGAGACATACGAACTCGAAACAAATTTGAGGAGGAAAAGAAGATATCCAAAGCATTACTAAAGAGGTGATGCTTTAGGAGGTATCTGAGTTACCTGTCTGACCCTAGATGATCGTCTTTCTCCTTTCCTCGGTTTCTCATCATCAGAGTCACCTTTCTCTTCAGAAACTGAGGAGCTTTTTCCTATTGAATGAAAAAGAATCAAGTCAGATTCATGAAGTGAAGACTCATTCACGGCTTTTTAAAAATCAGACTTTCTAATATCCAACCAATTACAGCATATGAACCTATCAAGACTTATCTGTATCAATTTCTTTGACTTCTATGCTAAAGAAAAGACTACATAAAGCCCTAAGGTCAGGGTCTTATTGGTAATTCTTGGTGTGCATGTCTAGTATATTTTCAACACCTCAAAGCCAATTCACATATTATAAATAACTCAAACAAATGTAAAATAATTTCCAGGGGCTTCAAATTGTCTAGCAAGGATGTACAAATACAAAGTGTACTTATATAACTATTCTACAAAGTGTTCTTACTCTGAATAAAGTTTAAGACTTCATTATGTTCTGTATCCATTTTTCTGGATTGCCTATTACTACCACTTCCTAATTTCAACCAAAATATTATGATTAAATACATGAATTTGCACAATAACAAACTCAAGAAATAAATACTTAGAGGAATGTTTTTCAGCACCCTAAAGTTCCCAGAAATTACTTGAAGCCAACTGGATGGGGTTTCAGAACTGGGTCCTCTCTATTAGGTTTTATGTATTAGAGCTCAAGGTAAGATTTTTTTTTTTTTTTGAGATGGAGTCTCACTCTGTCGCCAAGGCTGGATGCAGTGGTGCAATCTCGCCTCACTGCAACCTCTGCCTCCTGGCTTCAAACCATTCTCACGTCTCAGCCTCCTGAGCAGCTGGGATTATAGGCACCCACCACCATGCCTGGCTAATTTTTTTATTTTTAGTAGAGATGGAGTTTTTTTTTTTTTGAGACGGAGTCTCGCCCTGTCGCCCAGGCTGGAGTGCAGTGGCCGGATCTCAGCTCACTGCAAGCTCCGCCTCCCAGGTTCCCGCCATTCTCCTGCCTCAGCCTCCGGAGTAGCTGGGACTACAGGCGCCCGCCACCTCGCCCGGCTAGTTTTTTGTATTTTTTAGTAGAGACGGGGTTTCACCATGTTAGCCAGGATGGTCTCGATCTCCTGACCTCGTGATCCGCCCGTCTCGGCCTCCCAAAGTGCTGGGATTACAGGCTTGAGCCACCGCGCCCGGCCTCTTTTTTTTTTTTTTTTTTTTTGAGACAGTCTCTCGCTCTGTTGCCCAGGCTGGAGTGCAGTGGCCGATCTCAGCTGACCACAAGCTCTGCCTCCCGGGTTCACACCATTCTCCTGCCTCAGCCTCCCAAGCAGCTGGGACTACAGGTGCCTGCCAACACGACTGGCTAATTTTTTGTGTTTTTAGGAGAGACGGGGTTTCACCATGTTAGCCAGGATGGTCTCGATCTCCTGACCTCGTGACCTGCCTGCCTTGGCCTCCTAAAGTGCTGTGATTATAGGAGTGAGCCACCGTGCCCCGCCAAGATGGGGTTTCACCCTGTTAGACAGGCTGGTCTCAAACTCCTAACCTCAAGTGATCCGCCCGCCTTGGCCTCCCAAAGCGCTGGAATTACAGGCATGAGCTCACATGTTTTTCTTTTTTTGAGACAGAGTTTTGCTCTTGTTGCCCAGGATGGAGTGCAAAGGCATGATCTCGGCTCACTGCAACCTCTGCCTCCCGGGTTCAAGCGATTCTCCTGCTTCAGCCTACTGGGCAACTGGGACTGCAAGCGCATGCCACAACACCTGGCTGATTTTGGTAATTTTTGCAAAGACGGAGTTTCTTCATGTTGCCTAGGCTGGTCACGAACTCCTGGGCTCAAGCAATTCACCTGCCTTGGCCTCCCAAAGTTCTGGAATTACAGGTGTGAGCCACCGCACCCGGACTACGTGAGTTTTGTTTTGTTTTTTTTTTTAAAGGGAAAAAAGTTCTATTAAAAGAAAGCTTGGAAACCACCAATCTAGGTTATCCTGAACAATTAATCTATGTAACACTGAAAGAAAGTTTCGCTCAGATTCCATGAAGGAAGGTAACTGGGTAAATTAAGTAATTTGAGTCTCAATATCTTTCTTTTTAGACAGTGTTTTGCTTTGTCACCCAGGTTGGAGTGCAGTGGCATGATCATGGCTCACGGCAGCCTCAGCCTCCAGGGCTCAAGTAATCCTCCCACCCTGGTCTTCCCAAAGTGCTGAGATTAAGGTATAAACCACTGTGTCCGAGTCTCAAATGTCGTGATTGAGAAAAAGGAGGGGCTTCACTAGATGATTTCTAAATTTCCTACCAGAATTAAGATCAACTAGGCCCAGGGACGGTGGCTCACACCGGTAATCCCAGCACTTGGGATCACGAAGTCAGGAGATTGAGACCATCTTAACACAGTGAAACTCCGTCTCTACTAAAAACACAAAAAATTAGCCGGGCGTGCTGGCGGGCGCCTGTAGTCCAGCCACTTGGGAGGCTGAGGCAGGAGAACTGTGTGAACCCGGGAGGCGGAGCTTGCAGTGAGCCGAGATCACGTCACTGCACTCCAGCCTGGGCGACACAGCAAGACTCCATCTCAAAGAAAAAAAAAAAAAAGATCAACTATGTAGAGTAGCAATACCAATAACAATGAGAACCAGTTTAGAAAATAGCAGGAAGATAATTATATTCCAGATATTTAATCAGCTAGATTGGACTCAATTTTAATACAGTACAAAAGGTTTAAATGATCCACAAAACTATGTTCTATAGTAATAGTGCAAATAAAGCAGGTGGTATGCAGCTCTAACCCCAGATCTTCTCTCTCTTTTTTTTTTTTTTTTTTTAAGACGGAGTCTTGCTTGTTGCCTAGGCTGGAGTGCAATGGCATGATTTCAGTTCACTGCAACCTCCGCCTCCTGGGTTCAAGCGATTCTCCTGCCTCAGCTTCCTGAGTAACTGGGATTACAGGCGCCCACCACCATGCCCAGCTAATTTTTGTATTTTTAGTAGAGACGGGTTTTTGCCATATTGGCCAGGCTGGTCTTGAACTCCTGACCTTGTGATCTGCCCGCCTCTGCCTCCCAAAGTGCTGGGATTACAGCTGTAAGCCACCGTGCCCGGCTTTCTCTCTTATTTCTATATCCTTTCAATCTAAAATGAACTAGGTGAATGCTTCTGTAATAATAAGTAAAAAATCAAAATGAGGCTGGTCATGGTGGCTCACGCCTGCACTCCCAGCATTTTGAGAGGCCGAGGTGGGTGGATCACGAGGTCAGGAGTATGACTAGCCTGGCCAATATGGTAAAACCCCGTCTGTACTAAAAATACAAAAAAAAATTAGCTGGGTGTGGTGGCGCACGCCTGTAGTCCCAGCTACTCAGGGGGTTGAGGCAGAAGAATCGCTCGAACCTGGGAGGCAAAGTTGCAGTGAGCTGAGATGGTGCTACTGCACTCCAGCCTGGGCGACAGAGCGAGACTGTATCTCAAAAAACAAAAAAAACAAAAAACAAAAAAAAAACAAAATGAAACTAATGAAATCAATTAGAAGACTACACATATTTTGTAAAACTTTACTTCATGATCATTTGATTAAAAGGACCTCTGAGTATATACCATTTCATATCTGGATAAGTGAAGAAAGATTTGTGTTATGGTTGTTCATACAGGATATATGATTAGGATACACAGTAACAGGCCAGACTCTTTAGCAAACATTTGAAGTTATCTGTAAGACAGTAGTAGTGCAGTGAAATGAAATAATCATTTCATAATTCGGTGATCTGAAATAGGCTAAATTATAAAATGAGTAAAACCAAAATAAAAAGTTTTCATAAATGTTAGGCAAAGTTCCTTCGCAAGTATCAATGAAAGAAGCTAATTTATCTCACACACACCAAAAAAAAAAAAAAAGGGCATGTACAAGGTTGGTCAGAGATAAATGTGTTAAAGTCAAGGCTGGGTGCAGTGGCTCACGCCTGTAATCCCAGCACTTTGGGAGGCTGAGGCGGGCAGATCACAAGGTCAGGAGATCGAGACCATGGTGAAATCCCTTCTCTACTAAAAATACAAAAAATTAGCTGGGCGCGGTGCCGGGGGGCGCCTGTAGTCCCAGCTACCCGGGAGGCTGAGGCAGGAGAATGGCGTGAACCCGGAAGGTGGAACTTGCAGTGAGCTGAGATAGTGCTAGTGCACTCCAGCCTGGGTGACAGAGCCAGATTCTGTCTCAAAAATAAAGGAAGTCAAATAACTGAGTTGCAATTTTAAAATTAGTATGTACAAGCAAAACAGCCTCTTTACCTACCTACTGTGAACTATATGCTATTTATTGGATTGTTATTTTTGATACTGTAAAACTGCAGTGATAGGATTTCTAGATGATTACTCCTCTGGAAGAACTCTTAGTAAGTCATCAAAGATATCTGGAGAAATGAGCAGGGCTGTTCAGAAAGGTTTGGTCACCACTGTTTTGCAATAAAAGTGAAAACTGGAGGGGCCTTAGAAATGAAACAAGAAATTACTCAGCAATGCAAAATATAAAGAGATGAGGAATCTCTTTCTAATTCCTTGGAAAGAGCTGATGTGATGCAGACAAACTTCTGAGAAAGGTTATACCTTCTATTACAAGAACATGGCCACACTGAATGTCTTAGGCCAGATGTTAGTAACACATGTAGACAGTGAGTGCTTTAGCTAAGGGTGGAGCCAATACTGATAACAGGCTAATAAATGTATTTCAGGATTCGAAAAACAAGTCGGGGTAAACATTAAATTTCTAAGAGTCCAAAGCCAGAAGTCTTCACAGAAAGGAAAAGGCAGGTGCTAGACAATGCAGGATATATTAAAGTGCAGAATGTTTAAGGGTCATAGAGGAAATAGTTCTTCATCCTAGAAAACAAAATACTGGGCAGGATTTGTGGGACCAAAGTAAGGTAGCCAGAGATCGAACAAAAGCCTGTGGCTAAAAGGTAACCTTAGGTGTGAATAAGAAGCAGGAATGAAGAGAATACAGACCTGGAAACAATACCAAACCTAAATCTGACTCATGTTAGACCTGTAAGTAAGTTACCTAGCGTTTCTCTACAATTTCAGCATCCAGGTTTTAACATGGAGAAAAAGGAATGAGGGGCATACTCTATAAGCCAAAGGCTAGCTAAAGTCACCTTTGTTAAAGAATCAATATTCTGGCCGGGCGCGGTGGCTCACGCCTGTAATCCCAGCACTTTGGGAGGCCGAGACGGGCGGATCACGAGGTCAGGAGATCGAGACCATCCTGGCGAACACCGTGAAACCCCGTCTCTACTAAAAAATACAAAAAACTAGCCGGGCGAGGTGGCGGGCGCCTGTGGTCCCAGCTACTCGGGAGGCTGAGGCAGGAGAATGGTGGGAACCCGGGAGGCGGAGCTTGCAGTGAGCTGAGATCCGGCCACTGCACTCCAGCCTGGGTGACAGAGCGAGACTCCGTCTCAAAAAAAAAAAAAAAAAAAAAAAGAATCAATATTCTGAATATCCATTTTAAAATGTATTTTCTTAGTTTGAGCTCTTTTTGAAAAAATTAAGGACAGTAAGAATTTTTGTACACACAGTCATGATATAGAAGGAAATTCAGATAATTTCTGACTATGGTAGGTGGATAATGAGTCCCAACACCTTAGAAAAATCTGAAGAAAGTGATGGAGACATAAGAAGGAAAGTCAGACAGGATTTTATAAACCAATTATTTCTTTGAGACAGGGTTTCACTCTGTTGCCTGCCACCTTGATCTCTAGGGCCCAAGCAATCTTCCCACTTCATCCTCCCGAGTAGCTGGGACCACAGGCATGTGCCATCACAGGCAGCTAATGTTTTCTATTTTTTTGTACAGATAGGACTTGCTACGTTGCTTAGGCCAGTCTCCTGGGAGATCCTCCCACCTCAGCCTCCCAAAGTGCTAGGATTACAGATGTGAGACACCACACCATACCTGGGCAAACCAATTCTTCCTTCCTATTTGGGATTTTGCCAATAGCACATAAATAGGAGGATGCTGGAATACAAACCAAAGATCTTGATAAATTGTAACACTGAAAAACTCTTCCTTCAGTTAGTCATTCATAAAATGAATTGGTCAACAGATCCACTCAGGGACTTTTTAAAAAATCTAGTCCCAGGACTCCCATTCCTTGAGATTCTTTGGGTAGGGGCCAGGAATCCATATTCTTAAACATAATAATATTAAAACAAACAAAAAATCCCCCTCAGGTTCCAAAAGTGTTTTGAAAAAGGTTAGTAGGAAACTTAATCAAAATTTGTTATTCAAGAAAGAACCCCAAAACATCCAAAGCTAACAAATAAGCTGCCACTGCAATGGCATACTGGCATATGGCAGACTGAGATACTACACCTGGAAGAATCTGATTTCTGGGCAAACACTAGGGTTAATGCTGATCCAACTAAGCACTGATAGAACTCCAAACGGCCACTCCATTCAGGACCTTAACTGAATGTTGTACAACATCAATAATGGGATTCTTATTTAAGCCAAGATCAGAGGTAGGAAAGTTTACGGCATAAAGGACACTGAAGAGCATGTAAGGAAATGATAACAGTACTCTACAATTTACTACATTTATGCTTTTCAGTTTATTTTTCACTTTTTTTTTTTTTTTAACCTCTGGGTTATTTTTTTTTCATCCATCAATTATTAGCCATGGGCAGGGTCTGATGACATAAAGCACTGAAAAGATTGGCTACCCTTACTCTAAATCTTTGCTTTTGAAATCTATTTCAGAAATCATTTCTCATTTTCATTTCAAATTATATTAAGAACTGAGAGCCGGCCGGGCGTGGTGGCTCAAGCCTGTAATCTCAGCACTTTGGGAGGCCGAGACGGGCGGATCACGAGGTCAGGAGATCGAGACTATCCTGGCTAACATGGTGAAATCCCGTCTCTACTAAAAATACAAAAAACTAGCCAGGCGAGGTGGCGGGCGCCTGCAGTCCCTGCTACTCCGGAGGCTGAGGCAGGAGAATGGCCTAAACCCGGGAGGCGGAGCTTGCAGTGAGCTGAGATCCGGCCACTGCACTCCAGCCCCGGCGACAGAGCAAGACTCCGTCTCAAAAAAAAAAAAAAAAAAAAAGAACTGAGAGCCTCTTTTTTTTTTCTTTAAAAGAGAGCTCCTTATCAAATCATGGTTCTATAAAGAATTTTCAATGGTTCCCCCATTACCTATAGAACTGAAAAAAAAAAAAAAACCCTCATAGCCTTATTGGCCTGGCATTTAAAGCCCTCTGTGTATCACCCTAATCTACCTTGTAATAGTCTACCTTGAGAATACTCTACTTTGGCTAGTCTACTACCTCTCCTTTAAAAATACCATATTCATTCCTCTGTCTCTGCCTTTGTTCCTTCCTAAAAATATCTTTTTGTATCCTCTCTGCCAAACCATTTCTAAGGCTCAGCTCAAATCCTATACCTCTTTATGAGGCTTTCTCTAATCACTGTAGTCCTCAGAGCTCTTCCACTCTTTTGGGTCCCTATGTCTCTATCACTGTCACATACTATCTTCTATTGTTCGATTTATGTGCAATTGTTCTCTCTTTCTAACAGACTTTACGCTGTGCTAACTCCCAACATACTCTCACATGGAGATATGTACGCAGTAGGAATTCAATAAATTTTTTTTTTTTAGTTTTATGTGAGAAGAAATACTGACAATTTTGTAAGAGCTTTCTATTTCCTCCTGGCTTTAAAACTGGGGGGGAAAGGGCGCAGAGAGTAAAGTGGATCAGCTGAGGGTCTAATACTCTCACATTTAAGGAGAAAAGAGGTCCCTAAGGAACTTAATAATTCCGAAGTATTTTCTTACTTAAAGATTTCTAAAAATGTCTTTCTGGGTCTAAGACTCGGATCAAGAAAAACAGGGACTAAGTAAAACATGACTTTAAAACTAGGCTCAAAGGCCCTCTATTTTCTCTAACCTTTTGGATAATTTCTTTCCCACCATTAAATATCTCCTAAAAAATCTATTTCCATGAAGATTCTATCGCTGCTTAGCCTTTTGACTAAAACCAAGTGTAGTCCACGAAGGAATTCTATATTAATCAGAAGAGCTGGAAACTTCCATACATCCTAAAAATACTGATTATTGTGGATTCCGCACCGCCTCAACATACGAATTATTCAAAATACTTGTTAAGTTACGCATTGGTTTAATAAATCTACTAACAATTCAGGTGTCTTACATACATATTAAGTATCCCTTTCCCAAAATGTTTGGGATAACAAGTGTTTTAGATTTTGGATTTTTGAATATCTGCATTATACTTTCTGATTCAGCATCCCTAATCTGAAAACTCAAAATCTGAAATGCTCTGATGAGCATTTCCTTTGAGTGTCCTGTGAATGCTCAAAAAGTTTTGGGTCTTTGGATTAGGCATGCTCAACCTGTACATGTTCTCCTGAAAGTATACTGACTTAGACAGGGAGTACCCAAAAGACAAAGGCTATATTTATAGACTTCTGCTTGAGATATCATGCAAAATTGGGTGCTTATTGTTATATATATTTTTTGAGACAGAGTCTTGCTCTATTGTCCAGGCTGGAGTGCAATGGTGCAATCTCGGTTCACTGCAACCTCCGCCTCCCAGGTTCAAGCTATTCTCCTGCCTTAGCCTCCCGAGTCACTGGGATTACAGGTGCCTGCCACCACACCCGGCTAATTTTTGTATTTAAGAGATGGGGTTTTGCCTTGTTGACCAGGCTGGTCTGGAACTCCTGACCTCAGGTGATCCACCTACCTCGGCCTCCCAAAGTGCTGGGATTACAGGCGTGAGCCACCGCGCCCAGCCTGGGTGCTTAATATTTTTTATAATGTGAAGAAATTAATTAATCTTGCCTGAACCAATCCCATATACTAGGTTAGAGCTCCCTATCATAATATGCTCACATAATACTCTGGGTTGCCTTGCACAGCAGCCAATACAACTGTAACTAATGTCCATCTCCTCACTAGACTAAGTTTCTTGGGGCTGAGACTTCTTTCTTTACTATATTCCTAGTGCCTAGCATGTGCCTGGTATACAAGTATACAATAAAAATCTGTTGATTAGACCACAGCAGATGCCCAATTCGGGGAGATGACTGAATGTGTTAACATGTAATATACACAATTGGTGAGGAGATGAAAAAGAGTTGACTGTTGCCAAATTCAGAGGTAGAAGAGTTGAAGAGGTACAGATGAGAAGAAAAATCACACTGCTTCGTAAAACACTGAGAAGGTAACACAATATATAGGTGAAAGCAGACTTCAAAAAGGATGTATACTTTCCATGAGAAACAGATGTCAAATATCAATGTCACAGAATTTCCCTGGGACTTTCATGGAGGCTTAGCATGAAAGGAGGTGTAACTACCTCCCCCCACCAACTACGCAGGATTGACAAAACAGCGCAGTGGGGAGGGAGATACGTACTGGGCGAATGTCTGCTGAGCTCCAGCTCTGGTCTCTCCAGGCTGCTCTGAAAGTCAGGAGGCAGTAGGGAAGCCACTCCCTCAGGATGGATCATCTCGTCCTCCGACTCAGCTGAAGCTTCTGCAAAGTACAGATCGGGTCGGGGCAGGGAGGGAGTGAAGGACTCAGCATGTAGGAATATGTAGAGGAGTGAAGGAGGTCAGCAAAGTCACAGATACAGAGATACATACCAAAAAGAGCACCATATACAAAGAAAAAACTCCCTGGGATTCAGCACTACTTCATCTAAATAGTAGCTTAATTTACTTATAACTCTTCCTGTTGGCAGGAATCCTCTTCTAACAAGACAGTCAAATTAAGTGTCCTCTTCCCTGACAAAAGTAAATAGTAAATCACTTGGCTTCACGGGCTATGAAAGCAAGTAAGTAGCAGTCTCAGCCTCACTTATTTCTGAAATTGCCTAGTTAGACAGGCCTATCTACTTGGTGACAGGGATAAGAATGACGAACTCCTTGTTAAAAGTGACAATCTGGGCTCACCTTCAAGTTCTGCAGCTTCTCGAGCTTCACGTTCCAGACGCTGCCTAAGTAGCTCCTGCTGCTTTTCCAGATACTGTTTTATGAAACTGTTCTGGCTCATTTCCTCACCAATCTGTGTAGAGGAAATGAAAAAAGAGGGTCTAGGAAAACAAACCAGGAAAACGCAAAGAAGAAAATTCCATGGAGCAAAGTTGGACCCAAGAAAGATAACTAAAATGTTGGAAGGCTCTTTTCTAAGTTGGTTCTATATTGCAGAACAGAATAGTCTTGAGTCACAAAAAAAAAGGCAAAAAGAAGAGCTGCATATAATTTTTTGTTTTAAATACTCAGTTTCCAAAGAGTGATATTGGTACACAAATTACTTTTTTTAATTTTTATTTTCTGAGACAGAGTTTCACTCTGTTGCCCAGGCTGGAGTGCAGTGGTGTGATCTCAGCACAATGCAACCTCTGCCTCCTGGCTTCAAATGATTCTCCTGCCTCAGCCTCCCGAGTAGCTGGGATTACAGACATGTGCCACCATACCCAGCTCATTTTTGCATTTTTAGTAAAGACAGGGTTTTGCCATGTTGGTCAGGCTAGTGTCAGACTCCTGACCTCAGATGATCCACCCGCCTTGGCCTCCCAAAGTGCTAGCATTACAGGTGTGAGCCACAATGCCGGGCCTCATATCCAGGAAACATTTTATCAAACGTCTCCAAAATTCAAGTACAGTATTTAAAATTATGAAATCAAGAGACTAAGAAAAGGGATATCCATTGAGCATTTAGACAAAGTTATAACTCCATATTGTATGGGTGAAAGGAAATCCTTGGTAATAGGAGCTTATGCCTTTTCCTATTTTTTTCTGTAATAGATTCCCAAGTTGCTCTTCTGACCTCCAGCTTTCTCTTCACAAGTTCTCCTCCCTAGAACCTTCTTGCTTAGCAAGTCCTATTTAGAACTCCCGAAAAAGCAAAAAAAAACTGAATACTTTCTAGTCATTAAGTCATGTTTCCTAAACATAGTAAATGTTTATTTTCAACTAAAGTAGAAATGAGTCTCTTGGCACTCAATGGACATTGCCTAAGGGTGGGTTGCATGTATTACAGAATAGGCATGTTTGCTGCAAAACCCCTGTGTTAATAAAAGCAAAGCTTCAAAGACTAAAATGCAATGGGTAAAAAGAATACAATTAAGCTGATTAACTTATGCAGTTTCTTATGCTTGTTAAAGTACTTAATTGAACCTCTGAAAGCTGGCTAGATTATGATACTTACAGCTTAATGAGGTGATAACAAGGGAGTAGGAGGGCTCTCTTGTTTTCCACAGTATCCTGGGACTTCATCTAGTACTGAGGCTGCACACCACTGCTTTAACAAAGACTTGGATTTTTCCTTTAAGTATATGACACATTATAAAGAAGGGATTTTCAAAAACTGAAAGAAACTTTAAGAGACTGTGCAGCCTAATAATTTTTGGATTTTAACTGTGGAATAACTCAAAAGAAATCTTATGCAGAAACTCAATAGTCAAAGCGGATAAAAGTAGATCTAATCTAGTTTAAGAGAGGAGTATGAGCCTTGCTTACTTGGGAAAAAGGTATTTCCCCAGGATGCTCCCCAAAGCAGCTCCACAAAACCCCAAGAGAGCAGTTATAAATCCATGGGTTTAGTTTGACTTTTTCTCATATTACAGATAAGGAAATGGAGAAAACCAAGGCCTCCAAAGGTTAAGTTTCTTATCCTAAGCAAAGGAGCTATTAGTAATGCTTATGAATAAATGCACTGAGTTAGTAGTTAACACTAGTAATGGTGGGTGACTTACACAGGATTGAACTCTTGGAAAATCTACATCAACAAGAGTTCTTAATTAGCAACTATTTTCCTACACTGTCACATTGGTGGTCTACTTCATATCCATACTCAAAGACATCAACTACCTTTCCTAAATTCATGGCAGATAAATGACTTCAGATCTCTGTACTACACGTAATTAATGGAAGCCACACCTTTCTGCACATACCATTTCAATTATTATAAACTAATAGCGCCTCTGAGTCTGTTCTTTACTCCAGGCCCTTGTATACAACTGGGTGATTAGAATTCAACTGTCCTGGTTTGAGAACATTTCTGACCAAGGGAACTCAGGAAAATAGCCGTGAGGAATTAAGCATGAAATATACAACACCACGTCCTGCCACGTGTCTGTATATCCAAAGAGCCCACTCCATTGAATAAACCTTTCTCACCTGGGAATTTGGCTGGAATGCAGCATGGGGTGTTGAGTGTTTCTGTAAATTTTCTAGCATTAGAGCCTGGTATAGAGAAGGGTAAAAGTCAGAAATGATGAGGAAAAAAAAAAAAGAAAAACTCCCACCTCTACCACAACCTCTTAATTAAATGCAATGACTTAAATACACACAATTAAACTGTATTCCTCTTCCAGGGACCTGAAAACCCTTTACTAACACTGTTCTCATTCATCCTCAGAAGACCCTTAAAGGTAGCCATGGTTACTGTTACTAAAGGTACGTATGAAAATGCAGGCACACAGAATCAGTGACCTGGCTATGTCACAATATCAGTAATAGAACCAGTACTAAAATCCCTATTGTCTTCTGCACTTGTGCCAAGTGCCCCTTCTAAATCTGATCATGCAGGTAAAATTACTTAAAAATACTCAAACCAGCAGCCATGGGGCTCCTGGTTTTTGCCTGACGGAATTACTTGGTCAAAGGGTTACCCAGGACTAGAGTCAATTTGTATAATTTCCAGTACTGTGGCACCTAGATTTACCAAATTTACAAAATCTTCAAAGAGGAGGCTACAGAAGAAAATGACCAGAGACCCTGTGAACTGTGTGGTCTAACCTAGTCCGTCCATCCACACACACACACACACACAATCAGCTTCTGTATAAGCGTTGGTCTGCCAACTCAACCCTGGAGCCAGCCCAGACCTAATCTGCACTACCTGCCACGTATCCTATTGAATTCTAATTAAAACCAAGACATCCTCATCTTCCCTTCTTTAAACCAAACCTATACACTCGAATCGATCTACACCTGCCTCATGACATTCCCACCTTAATCTACTCAAACCGATTCAAAAGCCCCAATATATATCAACCTGCCTCGCCTCTCTCACCAATATTCACCAAACTCTTAACCACCCAAACTGCCACTAGATGCCCTACAAATTAGACACCTCTCTCACCAAGTCCCTTCACATAAAGGTCTCTCTTCATCTCACCTCCTCATCTAATCGAACAGACATTTTACCCTACCCCAATTCTATTCCTGTGGATACCGATACCAACCCCATCCACCCCTCCGCGCAACTATACCCCTAACTCCGACCCAGCCCGACTCGCCCCCCTCCGGCCAGCAACGCCGTAGGTTGTAGTGGGATTTAACTCCTTCTGCAGCGCATGCGCCGAAACCACAGCTACAAACAAGGAGGGGGTGGGGGAAGGAGGAAGGAGCTTAAGACACTCCTGGAGAGTAGTGCACACCCTCCCATTTGGGCTCGCGCTGCTGCCGTTAAGGCGGGAACCGGCGCGATCGCCATTCCAGCGCGAACCTCACCAACCACCGTGCGCACGGATCCAGAGGCTCGCGCCGAGCCCGGATACTGCGCCTGCGCCGCGGCAGAGGCTCGTCTCTACCGGGTCCGCTCTCCTCCGACACCCCAGCAACGCCGACTCCTCACCCCTTTGAGCCGCTTGACCAGGGCACTCTTCTGCCCGCTCTTGGCTAGGCCTCGCTGCTCCAGTGCGGCCTTCAGGTCGGTCACCCGCAGCGCCTGAAGAGGCTTCCCGTCCAGAGTCACCTCCTCCAGCTCCGCCATCTTGCGTGAGGTACTCGGGTCCGTCCCGACGGCTTCGGGCATCTTCGGTAATTTCCGCCAACGCCCTTCGAACGTACCGAGATGACCCCGCCCACTGCCATACTCTACCCCTCGATTACCACTCAGCACTCTCCGGCTTCCTCCGGATGTCCTCGGATATTTCCGTCTCCACATCGGCACCAATCAATTCTTTCCATCCGCCCTGCAGCTCCCCCTATTCTCGCCCTGCTTTCAGGCTCGGTTTTCTTCGTCTTGCCGAAGCTTTGAATCGAATATATTCGGAAGCCCTCGACTCTGGTATACCCATAATCGGAGATGTTCGTTTATCTCCGTACCTGGCGATGAGGCGCTGGGGCGCTTGGGTGTTTGGGGCGGGTCCGAGGCCGGAAGTGCGTGGGCTGCCGGGCTGGCCCAGCTTAGGGTTTTCAGGAAATTTGGAAGCTGCAGCCGTAGTTGGAGTCGAAGGACTCCTGATAATCTTCGGGTGCCCTCCGAGAGAAAAGGGGAGGTAAGCGGGGTGGAAGTACCTCTGTGGGCCGGGTCAGACTCGGTGTTTGCGGACTATCCTAATAGGGCAAGCCTCCTACTCCTGAACGCAAACAGCTTCTGCCCTCTGTCCTCTGAATCCCAGCCACTCCCATCTTAGGCTTTTTTTTTTGGTAGGGCCTATGGAGGGGGGCGGAATCGGAATAACAAGCTCCGTGGCCTCCAAATTGGGGAAGAGGCAGGCAGCGCCGTGTCTTCGGACCCAGACTATGAACTGATTTATGACGCTCAACTTGAGTTTGAGTTTGCGTTTGCCTTGGAAGCCGTGTGGCAAGATTCTGGGAAAATTCTCCGTTTCTCCAAAGAAGAGAGTAAGTTCCCTTGGAGGAACTGCTTCCTGTAGGGCAAGAACTGAAAAATGCAAGCGCCCTGAACTTTTTTGGCACTTGAACTAATATTGTTTAGGGGCTTCTTTCTTTGTCACTAGCAATCCTCCAACTTGTTGCAGAAGAAACACAAACAGTAAAATAGGTCACAGACAAATAGTTTAGAGATTTAAGAGATATGTTAGAGATTTAAGAGACTGAAAACTACTGAAGTCAAATGGGCTGATCTTTCCGTTGCATTCATGATGCAAAATTAATGTCAAGGCGCCGGGCGCGGTGGCTCACGCCTGTAAGCACTTTGGGAGGCCGAGGCAGGCGGATCATTTGAGGTCAGGAGTTGGAGACCAATCTGGCCAATATGGTGAAACCCCGTCTCTAGTAAAAATACAAACAAATTAGCCGAGCGTATGCCTATAGTCCCAGCTGCTCGGGAGGCTGAGGCAGGAGAATAGCTTGAACCCGAGAAGCGGAGGTTGAAGTGAGCCGAGATCACGCCATTGCACTCCAGCCTGGGCGACAGAGCAAGACTCCGTCTCAAAAATAAATAAATAAATAAATAAATAGCAAAGCACCAATAGATGCCATACTAAAAAAAAAAAAATTTTATTTGTCACTCCACTCTGGATCACTCCACTTTGAACCAGGCTGGAGTGCAGTGGTGCGATCAGGGCTCACTGCAGCTTCAACCTCCCGGGCTCAGGTGATCCTCCTACCTCAGCCTCCTGAGTAGCTAGGACTACAGGTAGGCGCCTCTACGCCCGACGAGTTTTTAAATTTTTTGTAGAGATGAGGTTTTGCTATGTTGCCCAGGCTGGTCTCAAACAACTGGACTCAAGTTATCCTCTTGCTTCGGCCTCCCAAAGTGCTGAGATTACTTTGGAAGTGCAAGAGCCACTGTGTCTGGCCCATACTAAATATTAAGGGCAATTGTTTAAAGACATGGATTGTCATGAAGTAGTTTAACAGTTGTTAGATCTCTAAGCCAACAAACCAACTGGACTCTTTTTTAAGTCTCAAACACCCGGACTTCTGGTTCTTTTACTGCGTTACCTTATTTTGAGCAAGGCCCTTACTCTGCTCTTTAACTTTTCCTGGTACTTTACAGGAAATACAAGGAGGTAACGAATGTTATGAAGTTTTTGGCATATTTCAGAGCCTTATATGCACATTGAAGCCTCTTTCATCATAAATAATTTTTTTTCTTTCTTCTCCCACTGTTGATAGCTACAAAACAATTAGCATCAGCCTTGACCAGCTGCACGAACTAGATTTTAAAATGTGTGCTTTTTCGTTTTGGAGAAGATGTGATGGACCAACGTTAATCATTGTTTTTTTCTTTACCCAGTCTGGCACATAGAAGTAAGAGGGAGAGAGTGAACAAGAAATATATTGGTTATTTTTAGGTTCTTTATAAGAAAGATGGAGGGTGACAGTGGGTAGGGAAGAATGGGTTTGAAAAAGGCAGGCAAATAGGAAACGAAGTTATTTTTGGTGATTTCTCTAAGGTAGTTGGATAACCTAAATAAAAGACTTTATTCATTTTGAGTCTTTGAATTCATAAAAAGCAATTTTCTCTGTAGATGCTAATTGAGTGTGGTAAGATGTCTTGTTGCTTGAAAGTTGTATTTTCGTTGCTCTACCTGGAGAGCGTATAACAGTGCTTTTATGTTTCAGGATGCCACTGGAGTCATCCTCTTCAATGCCGCTATCCTTCCCATCTCTCTTACCCTCAGTACCACACAATACTAACCCTTCCCCTCCTCCGATGTCTTACATCACCTCCCAGGAGATGAAGTGTATTCTTCACTGGTTTGCCAATTGGTCAGGTCCCCAGCGTGAACGTTTCCTAGAGGACCTGGTAGCTAAGGCAGTGCCAGAAAAATTACAGCCACTGCTGGATAGTCTGGAGCAGCTTAGTGTGTCTGGGGCAGACCGACCACCTTCTATCTTTGAGTGCCAGCTACATCTTTGGGATCAGTGGTTTCGAGGCTGGGCTGAGCAGGAGCGCAATGAATTTGTCAGACAGCTGGAGTTCAGTGAGCCAGACTTCGTGGCAAAGTTTTACCAAGCAGTGGCTGCTACAGCTGGTAAGGACTGATAGGCATTCAGACCAAAGAAGATAACCATAGCTGATGGAGCCAAAGCCATGACTCTATAAAATGATAATTCAAATGTGTCATCTAAAGCTCTGGAACTGGTATTCGGACCAGCTGACTGAACTCACTGACCAGTATAGGCATGGTTATTTCAACAGTAATAGCATGTCAACTGGACTCCTATTTGTAAATATTATCAATCTAAGCAATCTCGCTTATCAGTCTACTAGTTTGCTTCTTTCTAAGAGATGTCAAATCCTCAAGAATTTGATGGCTTCTTCTGCAGCTATAACCAAAAGGAACCTACACATTATAACTCAGGCCCACTGCTGGCTCATGAAGTGTGTAAAGTAGAACCCTCCTTCCCCAGAAATAAGACAGGACAATAAAAGGTGACATTTTTATAATTTACCTGGATTCCATTGGCTGGTTTTACCACTCCTATCAGATTCCAGTGTAATTGTATGATACCCAAACCATTAGTTTTCCCAGTGATGATTTAATAAAATTATGAAAAATCAGGAGAGGGAGATAATTAGTTGCTTCCTTCTCCACACTGAATCCAAATCACAATGACTTTTTTTTTTTTTTAAGAGATGAGTTGTCACTCAAGTTTGGAGTGCAGTGGCATGATCATCAGTGAGTGTGAGATCGCTGTAACCTCAAATTCTAGGCTCAAGTAATCTCTCTGCCTCAGTCTCCTGAGTATTTAGGACTACAGCCACGCACCACAATATTTTTAAATTATTTTGTAGATATGGGGGTCTTGCTACGTTTTCTAGTCTGGTCTTGAATTGGTGGCCTCAAGCAATCCATTCTCACCTTGGCTTCCCAAAATGCTGGGATTACAGGCATGAACCATCATACCTGGCCTTTTTCTAAGGCATATGCATGTGATACTCTTGGAACTGGTAGCAGGTGTTCCTATTCTGTAAGTTTGCTTCATAACAATATTAAAACAGGTGACAATTTACAGGTTGAACAGTTTATTTTTGTACCAAAATAAAGAATGGATCTTTAGAACTGTAAAACTTTACCCTTTTTTTCTTTGCCAGGCTATATAAAATTGATATCCGGGGAAAGGCATTCCAAAGAAAGTAGAACTTAAGTATACACAATAGATTTTCCATCCAGTTGTCTCCCAAGAAATGATTCTCTTCCTTACCCCCTGTCATGTTCTGGGCAACATCACACCTCCCTTATTCCTCTAACTGGGACCCTTGTGCCATGGAGCTCTGGTGAATGGTAAGAGGCAGATGGTCTTACAGGAAGAGTGGCTCTTTTCTGGTAGGCTGTGGTTCCCAGTACACCCACAAAGATTAGCAGCATTAGGCAGAGTCCCATGGACAGCCTTAGGTGGGTCATGGAGGGATTATGGTCCGAAGTAACCAGCAACCTAGGAACACAGAAGGTAATATTTGGCTTGGAATAATGCCTAGGCTTAGTAGATAAAGGGGCATTACCTTTTGTGTTTTTTTTTTTTTTTTTTTTTTTTTGGAGACAAGGTCTTGGTCTGTTGCCCAGGCTGGAGTGCAGTGGTGTGATCTTGGCTCACCGTAACCTCCGCCTCCCAGGCTCAAACGATTCTCCTACCTCAAACTTCCTAGTAGCTGGGACTACAGGTGCATGCCGGGCCACCACATCTGGCTAAGGGGCTTTGCCCTTAAAGATAGAGCTCATGAAACCTCACCTCATCCAGGCATTAGGCTAAACAGGACATCATTAAGAGGGACTACAGAACATGAAAGTAGAAATAAGGTCAAGATCTAAATCTTCCAGCATCTTAAATTATTGGAAGAAGACCTAACTTGGCGGCGAGGGAAGTGGCTTAGGGGAAGAGTCAGTCTATGGTCTTTAGGTAGCTAGGCACAATCCCTACCAGTGCTTAAGAAAGGAAGGGGGCCGGGAGTGGTGGCAGTGGCTCCCAGCACTTTGGGAGGCAGAGGCGGATGGGTTGCTTTAGCTCAGGAGTTCGAGACAAGCCTGGGCAACATGGTGAAACTGTTTCTACCAAAAATACAAAAATTAGCTGGCACGGTGGTGTGCACCTATAGTCCCAGCTACTTGGGAGGCTGAGGTGGGGGAATCACTTGAACCTAGGAAGGTTGAGGCCACAGTGAGCTGAGATCACCCCACTGCATTCCAACCTGGGTGACAGAGTGAGACCCCGTCTCAAAAGAAGAAAAAAAAAAGCGGGGGGGGGGGCGGGGAACTAAGATATCTATGTCCTAGAGATGGGGGAATGTGTTATTGTATGGGAGAAGGGAGCCAGGTAGTGACGGGACTGGATGATCGTGTTAATTAGGGATCTTTGTTCTCTGAAACGCAACCGTGTCTAGGACAATATACACATGAGTGAGTGCTTAATAAATTTAATTTCAAACATCTGGACTCCATGGATTTGAAAGAAAAGTACTTGGAATATTATCTTACTTGCTGAGTTGTGTGGTAAAGTTGGCTCCTCCATGATACACTTCTAGGGGTTTTTTCTGGAGAGTCAGAGTCAGGGCCCTGTGCAACATAGCCACTGAAGGCCCTTGGCAGCCAGGGGACTTCCACATATGCACAGTAAACACCAAGCTAGTGGTAATTGATGGGCTGTGGAAATAGCACCTAAAGGGACATTTGAATGTTTTAATAGAGGTATAGTTCCTGGCAGAGTATATGTCATGAAACAGGTGCAGGCTTAAGAGTGGGATGAACAAAAGGTCTTCAGAGGAGAGTCATCAAGTAAAGGACTTAGGGATTCTCCTTGACCCATTGTATAAATACTCAAGCTTTTACCTGCCAGTGCCACCTCTGCTCGCCAAAGCCTGCAGTACTGCTTCAGCCAGCCCTTCTTGCTGTTCTTTCCCCAGAGAGCGGCCTGGAGGCCCAGCTAATCCTAAAGAGAGCTGGAATAGTGGATCTGGGGTTGAAAGACTCACAGGTGGGGAAGTAACAGCATTGATATCTTCATTAGTCTGACACAGCCGACCCCGGGGACAGAAGAGAAGACCATAGTACCCAGGTATCTGCAAGGAAATATGTAGCAGGATATGGTTTTGCTTTGATTATCTGTTCAAGTCTTCTAAGGAAAATGTATTCTAGGTCAGAGTCATGGACTCAGTGGGTACTTAGGAAAACTGTATGTACATCAAAACAGGTTGGACAGTACCACCATACAAGTATTTCCCAACTTCTGTTTGCCAGTATGCTGCCACTATTCCTCTTATGGTACCCACCTGTATAACTTTTCCCGGAAGGCATGGGACCCAAGGTGAGCCCTCCACCTGCACCTTGTAAGCTCCCCTCCCTGTGCATTGATGTAAGTAGCAGCGGCCCATGAGCTCTGCTTCCTTGAGGTGTGGGGTAAGAGAAGGATGCCTGGTCTTATCCCTAGGGAGCAGCTGTGAAGTGAGGTTGGCAAAGAAGCAACGGCTCTGGGGATGGTAGATTTCCCCATGGGGATTCTCCACCCCAGCAGGGAATCCATTTTCCTTCTTCCAGCATTCACTCTGAAGGGCAGGTCAGAAGGTAGAATAGTGTTTGTTCTGATGCCTTTGAAGCTGACTCCCTTCCAGACCCACTCAGTTTCATTGTCTGCTCTCTTGTCTACTCACCCTATTGATTAAGGGCTTGTACATGCGGCAGCCTTCCAGCATGGGGTCTGAGGAGCAGCTTCCCTTGTCCAGGTGCAGGTAGTGGCAGCCGAGCCCACTGTGGGGAATGGATGGTAGAGTGACACTAGGATCACTGACCGCCGTACAATCCCCTAACCACTCAGCACACACACCTGCCAGTACAGAAGAAGTCCGAGGACCCAGTCCCACATGTGGTCACCAAGCCAAATTCTGGGCCAGATCCTGCTTGACAGATGAGAACGAGAAGGAAAGAGAGTCCTCAATAAATGAAGCCCAAACATCCTTCCGCACCAGCTATCCTCATAGCTTCGATTATACATCAGCAACAGAAACCCCTCCAGCCTCCCACTTCCCCCAGAGCTGACTTGGGTCATGAGTGCCTCTCTGGAGGTCTGCCTTATTTCTCACCCTGGCCCCACAACAGCTCCTCTGCAGCGCTGTGGTTGACCTGGTACCAGCCTGAGTCTTCGAAGGCAGCGAGGGTGATTGGGTCGAGTCGAGTGCGCTGGGCTCCATCAAAGGTAGCAGTCATTAAAGAACCCTGGAGTAGTCTGGCCTCCCAGTGCGAGGACAAAAGGCCCTCCTGGAGGAGGTGGCAGATGGCTGGTTGTTACCTGGCTACTCCTTTCTTCCATTACCCCAAGGTGTTCTCATTCTCACCTCTTCTTCCAAGGGAACACCCAGTGAAGCCCCGGGCACTCCCAAGTGTTTGGCCAGGCTGAGGCTAACAGCTGGGGTGGTGAGAAGCAGTTGTCCCCACTCATCTTGCCTTGTCACTTGTTGCCTTGTAGAACAGTTCTCTCTAACTGAGTGCAGAAAAGGAAGAAGGCAATACGAGGAGAGGAAAACTTAGGAAGAGTGAAGTAAAATTAGAAGGAAGGAGGTTATGAGATAGTGAATTCCCTCTGGTTGATTGTGGGAAGTCCTTAACCTCATTCCTCTCATTTACCGCTGAATCCTGAGGGGCAGTCTTGCCATTTCTTGAAGAGCTGTTCAGAGAAACCTAAGGCATGTAGCAATTCATGTAGTGTGGCCTAAGGACAAATGACAGCCCAGTAAGGGGGCCGAATTTGCAGCAGGATTGACCAAACACTCTATACCCCTCTGCCCAATCAGCTCTTCCTAGAGCTTGAGGCACCTTCTATTCCATCCTCTGTGGGTTCTTTGACTTTATGGGAAACTGAGTAACCTGGCCCCCTACCCTGCAACCTGTTTGCTTCTCCCTATTCATCATGCAGCAGTCACCATGACGATGTCACTGTGGCTGAGGCTGGGGCTGGTGAGATGTTGGGCACAGTAGACAATGGTGCCGGCAAGGGGCCTGTCTTCTGAGTCCAGCTGGCAGCAGGCAGCATAGGCTATGACAGAGGGCTGTGGATGGGCCAGGACAGGGTAGGGCCGGAAAGGAGAAAAATAGAGTATCACAAATAAAAGAGATCCTCTGAAAATGGAGGACCAGGGGACTCTGCAAAACTCTGCAGGAGTGGTATTGAGGGATGGCTATGGATGGGGGTAGCCTTTACCCAAACGTTACTAACATTCCCTAAGTTATCCCAAATAAGCGCAACTTAATAAAAACTGCTTTTGGCTGGGCATGGTGGCTCACGTCTGTAATCCTGACACTTTGGGAAGCCAAAGCGGGCAGATTGCTTGAGCCCAACAGTTCGAGACACAGCCTGGGCAACGTGACAAAACCCCGTCTCTACAAAAAAATACAAAAAATTAGCCGGACATGGTGGTGCACACCTGTAATCCTAGCTACTCAGGAGGCTGAGATGGGAGAATCACCTGAGCCCAGGAGGTCAAGGCTGCAGTGAGCTGTGATTGGGCCACTGTACTCCAGCCTTGGCAACAGAGTGAGACTCTGTCTCAAAACAAAAGCAAAGCAAAACAAAACAAAACAAAAAACTGCTTTTATGCTCCCTAACCCTCCTCATGAGATTTAAGATTGAGAGAGACAGCAGGGAAGGGAGATTTGATTTGAACCTCACCTCTTGGTGGCACTTGGAAGTGTGAGCAACTCGCACATACAGAAGAAAATCAGTGTTTTGGACCCCAGGCCCATCTGGCTGGACCAGTTGTGGGGGACCCTGCTCTGGCCACAAGGCGTAACCGCGAAGATGGGCGTCAGGAATCTGGCAGGGAGTGAAATGTTGCATTAGCAGATGGGCTGGGACAGTAGGAAATTGGGTATGAGGAGTAGGGGAGAATGAGTCTGTTTGGTCTGTCTTAGTGTTATCTAGGCAGCTGGCTAGAATACAGAGTTCTGCCCCTTCACCCCCAGTCTCTGATTTACTAAATTTTAGCAGGGAGAGGAGCTCAGGAATCTACATTGTTAAGAAGCACACTAAGTAACTCTGATGCTGGTGGTCTTGGAATGGTCATGGCAGGCTGCAGATCTCCAGATCCTTGAGACTGAGAGGTGAGCCTGCTCAGGATCCTGTCTTCCATCCCCTTCTTCCTGATGTACTTATTTCTGGCTTTCCTCTCTTTACTATCTGTGTATCCCCCCACCACCCTTATTTTTTCAAGATTTCAGTGTTGTTGACTCAATCTCACCTTTGCCCCCAGGCAACTCTCTCCTTTGTACCCTGGGTTCAAGAGGCTGCACCTATAAGAGTGAATATCTGTAGGTGAGCTGCAGACATTTCTAGGTATCCCTGAAGAAGAATTACATACATTGTCAATGACATGAACTCACCTGTGGTAGTTTGGGGTATTTGGGTCTCCCCAGACAGCATGGCAATACCGTGCAGGGTCTCGACTCAGAAGTAGGGGTCCTTGCACTGGAGGGACTTGACAAGAGGTCAGTTTCCCTCCATATCTTGGAATTCCAGTACTTTTTCTGGGTTGATCTTCCTCCCCTGGACCTCTCTGCTCCTCAACCCTCCATGACACCTCTGTTCCCTCACTCACCTGCTAGAACAGCCTGGATTCGCTGAGTGGCCTCTCTCACTGCGGCCAGGGCTCGGGATACCCCTCTCGTCCCTTCCCCCTCAGGATCCCAAGCTCCATCTGATATATAATCTCCTAGATAGCAGGTTTGGATTCGTAGGGGTTGAGGATCACCGGAGCTAGGGAGGGTGAGGGAGGAAGAGCGATATTTTGGGGGGAGTTGGGAGAAAGGGGGCCTGAGAAGGCTCACGGACTTCTGTGTCTCATCATGTAGACATCGGCTTGCAGCAACCCTGAGGACTAGTGGTGGCAGCAGAAGCAGCAACAACAGCATCTCCCTTCTGTGTCTCTCCGTAGATACAGCCTGGATCCTGTCTTCCATCCCCTTGTTCCGTGGCTCACTGTTTCTGGCTTTCCTCTCTTTACTATTTTTCACCATGTACCCCCCACCACTCTTGCTTATTTTTTCAAGATTTGAATGTTGTTGACTCAGTCTACAGTTCCCTACCAGGAGGTCGGATATGAACCACCCTCTTCCAGAGGGGCCAGAGGTGGAGTGCTGGGGGAGGGGAAGTGTTATTCTGAGGCCTCAGCTGACCTTTCCAAAGAGGAGCCTGCCTTATCCATGATGAAACTCTTTCCTTGTTTTTTGTTTGTTTGTTTTGTAGAGATGGAGTCTCCCTATGTTGTCCAGGCTGGTCTCAAACTCCTGGCCTCAAGTGATCCTCCTGCTTTGGCCTCCCAAAGTGCTGAGATTACAGGTGTGAGCCACTATGCCTGGCTGGGAACTCTTTCCTAATCCTTTCCATCCCTTGTCCTATTTCTTTTGCCTTTCTGAGTAGAAAACCTTGAAACCTTCACAGAACTAGAAAATTGGTGTCACCGGCCGGGCGCGGTGGCTCACGCCTGTAATCCCGGCACTTTGGGAGGCCGAGGCGGGCGGATCACAAGGTCAGGAGATCGAGACCATGGTGAAACCCTGTCTCTACTAAAAATACAAAAAATTAGCCGGGCGCAGTGATGGGCGCCTGTAGTCCCAGCTACTCAGGAGGAGGCTGAGGCAGGAGAATGGCTTGAACCCGGGAGGTGGAGCTTGCAGTCAGCCAAAATTGTGCCACTGCACTCCAGCCTGGGCAACAGAGCAAGACTCTGTCTCAAAAAAAAAAAAAAAAAGAAAAGAAAATTGGTGTCACCATAACAGGGGAAGTGGGGGACAGAGGTATTCTTTGCTTTGTAGTTGCCTGCTGGCCTCCCTGGACATGGGCAAACAAGGCTTCTGCATTTCACTAGCCCCAGTTTCAGAACTGGGTGGCCTCTAACTAAACTACAAGACTTCTAGGATCTCCTATATCTATGTAGGGCTCTTAGTGGGAGCTCAACAAATACATGTTAGTTGACTGACACCTCCTCTAAGAGGCTGTTGTGTTAGGTCTGTTAGGTTTCACAGAAGCTGCTTTTAGGTGTGCAGAGGAGGGAAAAGAAAACTCTTTTTTTTTTTTTTTTTGAGACTGAGTTTCGCTCTTCTCGCCCAGGCTGGAGTACAGTGGCACAATCTTGGCTCACCACAAACTCTGCCTCCTGGGTTCAAGCGATTCTCCTGCCTCAGCCTCTGAAGTAGCTGGGATTACAGGCGCCCGCAACCACACCCAGCTAATTTTTTTGGTATTTTTAGTAGAGATGGGGTTTCACCATGTTGGCCAGGCTGGTCTCGAACTCCTGACCTCAGGTGATCCACCTGCCTCGGCCTCCCAGAGTGCTGGGATTATAGGTGTGAGCCACCGCGCCCGACCAAGAAACTCTTAAAATGGACATTAATCTTCAAAGATGTTCTTAAGGAACTCTGTTTTCTTTGTTCATGCCGTGTTTTCACATCCTGTTTCCCTTGCTTGGATACCGCCCCCTCCCCTGCCTGCCTGGGTAATTTCTACCTTTCTGGTAATTACCCCTGGAAGCCTTTCTTAATACCCCCAGCCCAAATTCCACACCTGCCACAGTGGGTGGGGAACCACCTCACAGGAGGGGTCTCCCCTCCCAGCTCCTAACAGAACACTGTCATCCTCTGTTAAAATTGTTGGCTTAGCGGCTCTCCCTCCACATCCTGAAGTCCTTGAAGGTAAGCCTGCTTCCTGTTGGTCTTTGTGTCCACACCACTCAGCACAGCCCTTCGGGCCTGGTCTTCAGTGTGTGGATGAAAACAAAGAACCTAACCCCATTATTTAACTTTTGAAGAAACGTTTGTTTTAAGGCAGCATGTTTTAATAGCTAACTGGTGACCAATATGGATTAGAGTTTAGAGTAGGGCTGCTGACTTCCCAAGGATTTTATACTTTCACATGCCAGAACTGTGGTTGAAACTACTGATTACAAGGGAGACACCTGTTGGGGCTCGGAAACCATAGCCCAAAAGACAGCATTGACATGCTGAACTGAAGAAGCAGCCTCAAGGTCTTCCTGACCATCCTGCCTTTCCCCCTTAAACACACACCCACACCCCTCATCTCTCCCAAAGCGCAGGCCCTATCTGCCTAAGATCCAGACCCAATAAGTAAAGCAATTCTTTTCTTCTTCCCCTAAGACCAAGAATGTAACCACACCTGAACAGGCCTTTTCACTGTTAGAACTGTTTACAAGTTAATCTCTGTTCCCAGATTCATTCATTCTCCTTAGTAATCATTTATTGCCCCTCAACAGAATTCCTGTTTTTTGCCCCTCCTATAACCTGTTTTGCTAGGATCCAAGGCACCATTCTTTCTGTAACCTCAAGACCATATATAAGCTTCTGCACTTCATGGGGGTGGGGTTAGGTCTTCATTCTGAAGGTTCTCTTTTTTTTTTTTTTTTTTTTGAGACGGAGTCTTGCTCTGTCGCCCGGGCTGGAGTGCAGTGGCCGGATCTCAGCTCACTGCAAGCTCCGCCTCCCGGGTTCACGCCATTCTCCTGCCTCAGCCTCCGGAGTAGCTGGGACTACAGGCGCCCGCCACCTCGCCCGGCTAGTTTTTTGTATTTTTAGTAGAGACGGGGTTTCACTGTGCTAGCCAGGATGGTCTCGATCTCCTGACCTCGTGATCCGCCCGTCTCGGCCTCCCAAAGTGCTGGGATTACAGGCTTGAGCCACCGCGCCCGGCCTCTGAAGGTTCTCATATGTACATGTTAAATAAATGTGTATGCCTTTGGAGAATCGCTTGAACCCAGGAGGTGGAGGTTGCGGTGAGCCAAGATGGCGCCATTCTACTCCAGCCTGGGCAACAAGAGCAAAACTCCGTTTCTAAATTAATAAATAAATAAATGTGTATGCCTTTTCTCCTATTAATCTGTCTCATGTCTGATTTTTCAGTGACCCTCCAGGGGCCCAGGGCCTTGGCTTTCACACACCCAAACTCTGGAGGCAAACCCACTCTGCCACTTTTTATCTATATAAATGTATATGTAACTTTGACCAAGTGCCCCAGTTGTTCCATCTATAAAATAGGGGTGACTGTACTTTTGGGGTTGTTATTGAGAAGTAAGTGAATATTTATAAAGCACTGAGAACAGTGTATGGTTTATGGTAAATACTAAGTCAAGTAAAAAAATACGTATTATACACAGTGGCGTGGCTCATGCCTGTAATCCCAGCACTTTGGGAGGCTGAGGTGGGATGATCACTTGAGTCCAGGAGTTTCAGGCCATCCTGGGCAACATAGGGAGACCCCTCATCTCTTAAAAAAGGAAAAGGAAAAGAAAAAAGAATACGTATTATATACACTGTCAATGCAGAGGAGACCTGTTCTTTTATTATTGACTTACATTTATTATTATACTATTTTATTTTTCTAAGACATGGTCTTGCTCTGTCCCCAAGCTGGAGTGCAGTGGCTCAATCACAGCTCACTGTAGCCACAACCTCCTGGGCTCAAGCAGTCCTCCCACCCCAGCCTCCCAAGTAGCTGGGACTGGAGGTGTGCACCACAGCGACCAGCTAATTTTTGTGTTTTTTGTAGAGACAAGAGTTTCGCCATGTTGCCCAGGCTGGTCTTGAACTCCTGAATGCAAGTGATCTGCCCACCTTAGCCTCCCAAAGTGCTGGGATCACAGGTGTGAGTCACCATGCCTGTCATATTTTAAAATTTTATTTTTATTTTCATTTATTTTTGATACAGAGTCTTGCTCTGTGACCCTGGCTGAAGTTAAGTGGCATGATCATAGCTCACTGCAGTCTCGAACTCCTGGGCTCAAGCCCTCCTCCTTCCTCAGCCTCCTGTAGGTGTGTGCTGCCATGCCTGGCTAATTTTTAAATTTTCTGTAGATCATAGCTCACTGCAGTCTCGAACTCCTGGGCTCAAGCTGTCCTCCTACCTCAGCCTCCTGCAGGTGTGTGCCGCCATGCCTGGCTAATTTTTAAATTTTTTGTAGAGACACGATCTTGCTGTGTTTCCCGAGCTGCTCTCGAACTCCTGGCCTGAAGTGATCCCCCAAAGCACTGGGATTACAGATATGAGCCACCACAGTTGGCCTGTTCTTTTATTATCACCATGTGTGTACCAATTTTTTTTTTTTTTTTTTGAGATGGCGTCTCACTCTGTCGCCCAGGCTGGAGTGCAGTGGCGCGATCATGTGTACAAATCTTTAGAGGACTCTTGTTTTTTCCCTAAGGCAAACCTAGTCTTTTTCTCCAAATGTCTGAAGTCTTTTTTCCCTCAGATTTCTTAGGTTTCTCTGGCCTAAGTCTGCAGCTCCTAATGCTCTGCTGCTCCCCTGTGGCCATACTGAGACAGGGTGTGCTCTGGTCACGATATGAGCTGACTTCATGCATTTTAATAAATCCTTCCTGTCTTTTTAAAATTTAGATTTTTAATTTTTTGAGACAGGGTCTCACTTTGTCACCCATGCTGCTATGCAGTGGTGCGATCACGGCTCACTGCAGCCTCAACCTGGGCTCAAGCAATTCTCCCATCTCAGTCTCCCAAGTAACTAGGACCACAGGTACATGCCACCATGCCCAGCTAATTTTTTTTTTTTTTTTTTTTGAGACGGAGTCTCGCTCTGCCACGGCCCAGGCTGGAGCGCAGTGGCCGGATCTCAGCTCACTGCAAGCTCCGCCTCCCGGGTTTACGCCATTCTCCTGCCTCAGCCTCCCGAGTAGCTGGGAGTACAGGCGCCCGCCACCTCGCCCGGCTAGTTTTTTGTATTTTTTTTAGTAGAGACGGGGTTTCACCGTGTTAGCCAGGATGGTCTCGATCTCCTACCTCGTGATCCGCCCGTCTCGGCCTCCCAAAGTGCTGGGATTACAGGCTTGAGCCACCGCGCCCGGCCCTAATTTTTAATCTTTCTTCTCTTTACACTACAAATTCTTCTTCATCTTTCAAGATCCAACCCTGAGGTTATCTGCCAGTTGAGACTTCTTTGCTCCCCCAGGTAGAGTTCTCAAATCTGTTCTCCAATAGCATTTCTTTCACATCTTTGAAGGAGCTCTCTTATAATGTTATCCTGACATTTATTTTTGTATTTTTTTCCCTGCTAGATGGTGGGCAGGGGCTGAGTCTTATTTGTCTCTGCCTGTTTAAAGAGGTATGAAGTAGTTGCAGGGCAATAATGGAGGTAAGATGATGAAGATGAGGTAGGAGCAAGGAGGTAAGGAAAGTGTGAGAATACTATTCATTTTATGGGGCACAGCTTTGTGCCAACACGTTGTTCCAAGCACTTTATTTTATTTTATTGATTGATTGATTGATTGATTGATTGAGACGGAGTCTTGCTCTGTCACCCAGGCTGGAGTTCAGTGGCATGATCCCGGCTCACTGCAACCTCTGCCTCATGAGTTCAAGTGATTCTCCAGCCTCAGCCCTCCAAGTAGCTGGGATTACAGGCATATGCCACCACACCTAGCTAACTTTAGTATTTTTAGTAGAGATGGGATTTTGCCATATTGCTCAAGCTCAAACTCCTGAGGTCTCCCCAAAGTGCTGGGATTACAGGCGTGAGCCACTGTGCCTGACCCAAGCACTTTATACTCGTATAATTCTTTCAGCCACCTCATGAGGTAGGCATTATTATTATCCCAATTTTACAATCAAGGCACAGCAAAATTAGGCAATGTACGTAGGTGGTAAGTGGCAGTATAGGAGTTGAACTGACATAGTTAGGCACCTGAGCCCAGGCTTGAACCCACTCTGTAATCCTGCTTCTTCAGTGTGTAGTGATGAGAGGAAGAGGATGAGGAGAAAAGGAGGTAATGAGGAGAGAATGGGGATAAGGAGAGAGGATGGAAGGATAAGAGAGGATGGGGTTAGACAAAAGAACAGAACTTAGAGAGAATGGGATGAAGGGGAGAAAAAGGGTGTGGTGGTAGGAAATTAGGGATAAGGAGAGAGGATGTTGATGAGGAACTGGGTGGAGATGAGAGAAATGTTGGCTGTGGAGAGAGGCTGGTAGGAGAAAAGCTGTCGTCCAGGTGGGGTCATCATTCATATGGATGCTCCCTCTGGCAGGCCGGCCTCTCGGCTCCCTCACCCTCTGTCTCTAACCATCTCCTCCATTCCTCCTAGTGAGCCTCTCCCAGGGCCATACCCAGAGCCTTATCACCACCAGAAACTGCAGCACCTATGAAATAATGGAATCAAACATCCCATGCTGATAGAATCTCCTTTCCTTATGGTGGTTTGCTCAAGCTGCCTCCCAGCAGCTGTTCTATTAAGCTCACTGAGGAACCACAGCCCTTCCCATCTTCACATCTCACCTTCTCTGCCTTAGGTTCCAGGCTCACCACTGCAATCCCCTTTTGTTAATGCCTTCAACTCCTCTCCCCTGTCTGTCCTTTCCATCTCATCTCCCTGGTTAAGTCCCAACTCTAGATGGACCTAACATTTGTCTTCTCCGCATTTGCTCTCAAGCATCTAAGGACCACTGGATAAAATCATCCCAGAGGACATGTCACTCTAAAGTGGTCATCATCAACTTCAGTTGGATGCTCTCAAGTCAGAAATCTCAGCAATGAGCTCCCTCTTCTACTCTCACCAACTAGGATTTTATACTTTCTTTTTTTTTTTTTTCTCTTTTTTTTTGAGCTGGAGTCTCACTCTGTTGCCCAGGTTGGAGTGCGGTGGCGTGATCTCAGCTCACTGCAAGCTCTGCCTCCTGGGTTCACGTCATTCTCCTGCCTCAGCCTCCCGAGTAGCTGGGACTACAGGCATCCACCACCATGCCCGGCTAATTTTTTGTATTTTTAGTAGAGACGGGGTTTCACCATGTTAACCAGGATGGTCTTGATCCTGACCTTGTGATCCACCCGCCTTGGCCTTCCAAAGTCCTGGGATTACAAGTGTGAGCCACCGCGCCCGGCCAGATTTTATACTTTGAAACCTCCAGCCTCCCCTCCTTCTCAGTGACTTTTGATTATCTCTTCTTTCATGGTGAAAATAAAAGCCGTAATATAGGAACAGCCCCAGCCTGCTACAAACCTATTTGTATTTGATTCTGTTGCCATCTCCTCTGTTTCTTGTTAAAAGAGAGGAGATGTCTTCTTCCCTTGGAAGGCCAGTTCTCCCTCTGATGCTCTGAATCCCATCTGAGGGAGCTTCTGGCTTCAGCTTCTTCAAGCCTCTCTGCCTCCTCTCAGCATCTTGCCCTGCACCCCCAGCCTTCAGTCAGTGAATGAGAAGGACCTGCTTGGGAACCTTTGCATATACTTTTCTCTCTGTTGGGAACCCCCACTTTTTGCCAGATGAATTTCTACTCACCATTTAGATATCCACCAATATGTTACCCCTTCAAAGAAGCCTTTCCCGACCCTCACATTTAAATCAGGTACCCATGTTAATATTGGCCATCAGTCACCCCTTTACTTTTGCTAGATGACACTGCCCACAATTTGTTTGTGGTCTTATGTTTGTCACTTTCACTAATCTATAAACCCCCAAAGGGCAGGGACTGTTCTCCTTATGTGTCCTGTAGCTTCTATAACAAAATGCTTGGCTTCAAGTAGGTGTTCAGTATGTATTTTTTGAGCAAATGAATGTGGTGAGAAGGCAGGAGGGAGGTGAGGGATGGAAGGGTGAAGATAGAAGATAGAAGGTGAGTAAATGGACAGTGAGGAGAGGATGATAATGAGGAAAGTATGCAAAAGTGAGGCTGGGGATGGCGGGGAGAAGGGGTGAGGGGAGGACCAAGGAGAAGGGCTCTTTGCACTGGACCTGTGTAATGCTTCCAGACCCTGAGTAGGCTCCCAGGAGCTCTGTTTCTTGGGACCATACTGCCTGCGAGGTTTGAAGGCAGGGCTGAAGGGAGGAGCTAGGCTTTATCTTAGGGTGCAGCCCTAACCTCCGATGGTGACAGAGGTGCAGCCAGCAGGGGTTTTGCAAACCGTCCCGATTGCAGCAGGCCAGCAGTCTCGCTGGGGACGAGCGGGTGGGGCCTGAGCTTATCTCCTGAGTACAGTCCTAACCTCAGATGGTGACAAAGCGGGAGCTAGAAGGCGTTTTGCAAACCGTCCCGATTGCAGCAAGGTTGGATAGCCTGGCCAGGGGTGACAGTGCTAGGTGTGGGAGCGGGGCAATACGGGCTTGGACAGTTTAGGACTCCAGGGTGAAGCTTAGCTCCTGGGGCGTAGGGGATGGATCCATTCTATGTGTGGCTTGCCTCTACCTACCCCCAGAGCCCTGTTTCTTCTAAAAGGGAAGCAAATCTAAGGGAAATATCTAGTCTGTCCCTGGACCTAAGATAAACAAACAAACAAATAAGTACATAAATACATAAATAAATAATAAAAGAGAAGCAAGAGGCTACAGCTCTGTGGCGGGTCTCTCCCTATCAGGAAGCCTGCCCCTTCCCAGGCCCTGGGACCTTTCCACTGCTTTATGAAGTCAGAACTGATGGCCATTTTGGTAAAGTTAAGTTGCAGCCATTTTCCTCTGAAAACCCCCACCCTCTTCCCTTGGGGAGAATTTCTCATGTGCCACTGAGGTTTTCTGAGGCTAGGCCAGGCCTGGTTATGGAAGCAGCTGACAGAGGCCAACCAGGGGTTCTGTCCAGTTTGGACTACTCCCATTTTGGAGCAGCCCATGCTGAGTCTTGGGAGGAGGGGTCTGCCTGCGGGGGGCTGGTGAGGGTGATGGGAAGTGACTGGCCTGTCCCAGAGGAGACATACAGGCCCTCAGCCAGCCCTGCCTATTGTTGCCTCAGCATCTCCTGAACAGCCCCCTTCATCCCAGAGTCCCCTCACTGGCTTGGAGCAGGGTATAGGGGGTGGAGGTGAAGAGGCCCCTTTCCACCCACAACCCCAACCGGGATCTTGCAACACTGGGATGGGGGCCCTGGGGGCCCAGACATGTGGCAATCTGTGTAGAGGGGTGGGGAGGTGTGCACCGAGCAGGGGGGTGGGGGCAGCTTTCACAAGCCACCACCGCTGCTGACTGACCTTGGCAGACTCACCTTGGGCAGCTTCCTCCCTCTGCAGTGTCTCCCCACAGTCTGCCTTCTCCTCTGCAGCTTCCCTGTGGCCTAAGATCCTGTCTCTCAGCTCAGGATTCTCATTCTGCTCCCCAGTTCTGCTCCAGAAAGAAAAGTGGGCCTGAGCTGTGGGTGCTGAAGCAGTAGGACTGCTTGTGTGTGCTGTTTGGACCTTGATTTGCTGGTTTTCACTGGTCCTGCTTCATTTCCCCAGGCAGGGTTTGGCTAACTGCCCTTCCCCGGGCCCCTTTCTGTCATCTTCCCCAGTGGTGACAGCCTTACTGTGGTGAAGGTGACAGGAGGACCAAGGGACAGGGAAGCTGAATCCAGGGGCAGAGAGAACCCTGCTCTCCACCTCCCCCAGCTTCTTAGGTACCATCCTTCTTGACAGAGGGAATGAAAATAGTCATTTGCAACCCCTGGAGCCCCATTCTGGAGGGAAGATGCATCTTTTTCTTACTTATCCTCTCCTTCCTTCTTTCATTCAGCATCCACTCCTGGCTTCCTTTTTCTTGGTCACCTTAGGGCTTTTGCATTTACCCTTCCCTCTGTTCACGCTTACACTCAAAGACATACCTACCTCCTTCTCAAATTTTTTCAAGTTTCAATTGAAATGTCATTTCCTCAGAGAGACCTTTCCTGGCCACCCCAGCTAAATAGCCTCCCTATCTGTTGGTTTATTTGGTTTTCCCAATGGGCTATTCGAATGGAGTAAGCAGGAGAAGTTAATTAAGGTGCTTTATGAAGATGTGAACCAATAGTATCCGGGAAAAGTTCCTGGAGTGGTGAAGTCCCCTGGGCTAGCCCAGCATGGGGGCCTGAGGGCCAGGAATCCTTTGGGAGGGACTGTGGAGAGCGCCGGTCAGCAGGGGGCTCCCATCACTCTCTTCCTGCCAGTCTCACCCGCACCCCCTGAGAAGCTGGTTGATGTAGGGAGGCATCCACCTGGGGACTGTGTAGGGTGATGAAGGGTGGAGAGGGTTCTGGAGGGGCAAAGGAAGACATTCAACACACTTGTTTATTGACTTTTTCTTCCTACTCCTGCTGAGAACTTGTCTCATTTCCAGAAAAGATACTCAACAAATACTTGTTGGCCAAAACCAACTGAGGTCAAATTGAAAGCCTTCTTCCGGAAGTGTGCCCTTTGGTTCTGACTCATCCCCCTGGAATATGATCTGACGCAAAGGATTGGGATGTATTCAGCTGCTGCACACCACGCTGGGATCACAGCAGGGAGATGGGGATGTGACTCCTCCAGACTGGGTACCAGTCAGGAAGGCTCCACTAGGCACCGGCCCTGAGGACCTGACAGGGTGAGTGGGGGCCTGAGAGGAGACACAATTCAGAGCTGTGGGAACGAAGCCTGGGCTTGATGCTGAAGCAAGCCAGATCCCATCACCCAGAACCTTGAAAGTACGTCAAGGGACAGTGGTCTTGAGCTGAGAGGAGGAAATCCGGAGGTTGAGTCATTTACCATGTTCTGTACAAACCTGCCTTATGCAACCTATCCCCCGGGCTGAAAGGAAGGTGTGAGGATTCTCCCAGGTGCCCACAGAGACTGGTACGTCCCCTCCTTCCAAACTCAGGAAGCTCCCATCAGTCCCTCCACTGAAGGTTCAGATCTGTCCCTCCAAACCAGACCTGGGGCACGGGCCTCCAAGGACACAGAGGTAGGAGAGATGGTGCCCGAGAGACACAGAGGCAAAGGCAGGAAAAGGACTGAGTCCTGGGCGAGATAGACATGTCGCACACAGATGCCTGAGGTGTGGGAGGGCTCTACTGCTGGAGATTTGAAGAAGGAAGAGAGATCTGGGATGATCCAGACACCAGTCTCTTGCCCTCTCAGAAAATTATTCCTTGATGTCTGACTCAGGCTTTCCCAGCACTGGCCTAGGAGAGACTTTAACAAGCCCTTAATCTGTCCCTAGTTCCCTGATACTGTTGAGCACTGTTCTTTATTGAATGTGATTCATGTGACACTCAAACTGAGTCTCCGTGAGGAGAGTGTAGCATGGAGTAGAGAGACAGGTACTATGTACTGAGGCAGCAAAGGGATTCAGTGAGTGTCAGGAGAAGCCTCTTATCCCCTCTGGCCCTCAACTGCTTTATCTATAAAATGTGGCTCACCCTATCTTGCTGGTCTGAGGGCAGAGCCCACCAGATGATCTCTTGAGGTCTCTTCCAGCACATCTTGAGATCTGTGATTTTATGGAGCTAATTTTGGTTCTGTCTCTAAACAATTGTGTGACCCCAGGTAAGTCCCTTCCCCTCTTTGCGGCCTGTTTTCTTACCTACTAAATGAGTTTAGATGAGATCTCTGAGGTCCTTTCAGTTCCAGCAAAATGGAGGAATCATCATAAATATGCTTATTACATACAAAGTTTTCTTTTTCTATGAATATAACACTACAGAGTGGGTACGAATATTGCTACCATTTTGCAGATGAGGAAACTGAGGCACAGAGAGACGTAATGGCTGAAGGCTCACAGCTAGTAAGTAGCAGAGTAAGATTCAAACTGAGGCTCTTAATTACTGTACCATCTGTCTCTTAGGCTGGAGTCCAAAATGCAAAAGAAAATGCTGCTTTGAGTGAGGGGCTGCCCTGGCACAGGCAGATTGGCGTCCTCCTTCTCATTACCAGTGTTCTCATACACAAATCCGCTTTCCAGCTCTCTCCCAAGTGATTCCTGTCCCATGCACGCAATTCTCAAGCTTTATGGAACTGGAGCCCCAGGGATGAGGGACAAAGGATGGAAATGGGTAGGTGGGAGCAGCATTGGGAGGGTGTCCATCTGGTAGACTGAGGCATTGGAACTGGAGAGAAGAGATGGCAGGTTGGATCAAGGGACCATAAATATGGCAGAGCCATCAGGAATTTTCCTTTGGTCACCTGGGGCAGGAGCTCCCAGACCTATACTTCGAGGTGAGAGAGAGTGGGCCTGGGAGCAGTAGGCCTGGGCATGAAGGACTGTGTGGTGCCAGGATCTCCCTACAAGCTACAGATCTTTGTTAGCAGAGGAAAGGTTGCTCCAGGTCCTTCGAGGGGCGGGGATGTGCCTTCAGATCACAGAAGGGGGTGATGGGGATGTCAGGGAGAGAAAAGCAGAGTGGCAGATACATGGCCTGGTTGTGTGGCATGTAGGGGGCGGGCTGTGGACAGCATGTCTGTGTTTCCACATGTCCATTTGGGCATGGAAACAAGAGGTGCAGACCTAGCCACATGCATCCTCTGTCTCCAGGGTCCTCCATGACACACATACACACACACACACACACACACACACAGCCAACAGTCCCAACACCCAGTCACAGTGCAACTTTATTCAGCCACATAATCATTATGCTGGGTCCTGCCCTTCCTTGCCACCCCTGTTGCCATTTATCCATGGTCTATGTCTCAGGGTTCTAGGCCCCCAGCAGGATGGGGGTCCGCAGAGTCAGGCCGTGCCACGGAGCCTGGTTCCCACAGTCCACCAGCCAGACTCAGCTGCAGCCCCCCACACCCTTGATGAGGTTGGCCGCCTCAGGGATCTGGCGGAAGAGGTTGCGGAGGGTGTCTAGCTCCTGGGTGAGCTGCTCCACGCGGCTGCGGAGGCGCTCGTTCTCCGCCATATACTCCAGCACCTTCTGCTGCGTCTCCAAAATGCGCCTCTTGGCCTTGTCTCGGCTCTTGCGCACGGCGATGTTGTTGCGCTCCCGCCTCAGCCGGTACTCAAGGCTATCTTTGTTCACTGCCTTCTTGCCCTTGTGTAAGGGGCCAGCGGGGGAGGGCGCCTTCAGGAGGGGACTGCAGGGCGGTGCGGCAGTGGCCAAAGGGGCCTGGAGGGGAAGGCACGGAGACGGAGAGGTGAGGGCTGGCCAGGAGGCAGAGCGAAGGCGAGGCGGGAATCTCTGCAGCCAGGGCACCCTTGCTGCATCGAAGGAATACAGGACTCAGAGCCAGCTCCTGTCTCTCAGGTCAAAACTATCATCGCCCTGCTTCTGGGAGATGGTGACCCAGATGCACAGGGTCCTCTGCTTGAGACCAAAACTGCCTTTCATGTCCTCACACTTTCTTTCTTTCTTCTTTTTTGTAAAGATGGAGCCTTGCTATGTTGCCCAGGCTGGTCTCCAACTCCTGGTCTTAAGCGACCGTCCTGCTTTAGCCTCGCAAAGCACTGGGATTACAGGCATGAGCCACCGCACCCAGCCAATGTTCTCACACTTTCTGAGTACACTTTCCCTCAATCTGTCTTGAGTCTCCTGTTCTATGACCAGCAGACATTTCTTACAGAAGCAGGTGGCAGAGAAACAAGAGGAGGGGGCATCGTGAGCAGCAGAGAAGCTGGTGGGGAGCCTGAGATCAAGGTAGGAGGCTAGCTTGCCACAGGGTCTTTGGGACATGGTGGGGATTCAGGGTGGGAATGAATTCACAGAGAAGGAAAGGGAGGTCATGGTGCAGTGTGAGCACAGAGGACTGTGGGTTGGGTCCATTTCACAGAGCAACACCAAGCACAGACTCAGCAGCGTGAGCAGGGGCACAGGGTCCTGTCCACACCAGCCTCTCCAGCCTGGGGCAGGAGGGAGGAAGGCTGACCTGCTCTTACCTTGAGAACGCGCAGAGGCTGGCCGGGTGCTGCCAGGGTTGGGGGCAGGTGCATGGCTGTCTGCCCACAGTGTGCCACTTGGTACTGCAGGGGATTGTAGCCACCTCGGCTGGCAGCTCGGCTGCCCTCTGGGCCCCGGGGCTCCTCCTTCACCGCCACAGCCCTGGGGTCGTAGCTCCCTGGGTTGCTGTAGATGCCAGGCCCCAGCGCCTTCCTGTCTGGGCCGAAGGTATGTGGAGGGTAGGCAAAGGGCCGAGGGTCAGGCGGTAAGTAGTGGGGGAAGGCAGGGGTTCCGGGGCCCTTGAGGCCTCTGGCCTCAGGCGCTGGCTTCACCGCAAAGAGATCGGAGAGAAGCTGCTCTTCCCCAGACTCGATGTAGGCAGAGAGGTCAATGGAGGCCTCATGCTCACACATGTCCCCCAGATCCCCGGGCCCAGCTCGGGCCCCTGAGAACTCAAGTGGCTGCTGGCTGCCCCGGGGCTCACACTCGTAGTAGGTCCCGTGGGACATGGCCGGCCCGCCCCCTCGGCTCCCCGCCCCCACCTGCTCTTGAGGCACCCCTTGGGGTGCTCGGGCTGCCCTCTCTCTACCTCCTCCTGACCTGGGCCTGCCCTCTCTCGATCTCCTGCCCTAGACCTGCCCTCTGCAGTCTCCTCTGTCACCCACTCCTGTGTGGCCTCTCTCCCCGCTCTGCTCTGCTTCCTTTTCCTTCCTCTATAGTCAATGCCTCTCTTCTCTTCCCTTTTTTCCCCTCTCTCCCCTTGGGGTGACTCAGGGAGGGGCAGGACACACCCCAGAGGGAGAGATGTAAGCCTTAGAGAAAGGCGACTCCCGGCCTATTCAGCAGTTGGGGACACTTCTTGGTCAGGGTCCAAGCCAGGGTTCTGGAGATGCCAGATCTGGGAATGCTGTCCACTCCCTGCTGAGCCCAGGGGACTCCAAATCCTCACCAAGGGCAACACGCTACTCTGAGTGTCCTCCTCCCTCCAACTTTGAAAAAGTTCTATGCAGAATGAGTTTCCAAATTAGAGTGAAGAAAGCCCTCTTCCAGTGCCGACCCTCAGTTGGGTCTCAGCTCCTCCCTTGACATACCTTCCTCTGGCTCTCCCCTGCTGCTGGGCTCCACCTACCCCCAAGAGACAGTTTCTTTTGTAGCCTCACCTCCCAGAGCATTCTCTGAGTGTAGGCCAGGGTTTTGTTTGGTTTTGGTTTGTTTTTGAGGGGTCTGGGGAGTAGTGATAGGTCCTAGGAACAAGCTATACATGGGAGCCTGCATGGTGCTCGAGAGAGTATGCTCATTTGCTAGGTTTTTGCACAGGGGCTGTGCAATAGCCCAAATATGAGTATGTTTCCAGCCCCAGCTACCTGTAGCAGCCTGGCACAGTTCCTAACTCCCTGGGCTTGGCTGAAGCACCTGGTCAGGACTTGGGCCTTGCACCGCAGGCCCAGGCAGGCTGCTGCCCTTGGAATAGACAGCCATAATCCTCCGGTGGCTCCAGCACTTCTCTCTTCCAGCTGTTCTCTGCTGCAAGAGGCTCAGGCTGGTGCTTTGCCCCTCACCCTGGGCCTGAGGCTCTGCCTCTGGTTTCCTGTGCCCTGGGCTGCAGGGCTCAGGAGCTTGCTGCAGCTCGTTTGCTGTCTTTCCTTTTGCATGGCCGCTCTCTGATCTCCAATGCGTGTCTCTTGGGTCTACTTCCTCTTGTGAGGTTTGAGGAGCCTCTTATGTCATCACCTCTTCCTGGGGCTCTGTTTTAGGGTCTCCAGGAGAAGCCCATGGCTCTTTCTCTGCAATTCTTGGTTCTGTGCTGGCTCTCCTCTTCCCTTTTCTCTTTCCTTTGGGAACTCCCAACTGCCTCCTTTCAGAGACACCTGCTCAGGTCCTGCTTTTACCTGTTGAATTTCATCTCCAAAAGGGATTGTAGGTCCAGCGGGGGTGAAAAAAAAGGGCACATAGAAATGTTACTGTCTCTTTTAGGACCAGCAAGTACTCTGGGTGCCCCAGGGGGGCCAGAAGTTTTTGTGAGTTGGGCCAAACAAGGGCCGGGTCACTGTGAGTGGGCCACAGTGGGACAAGTGCAGAGAGGATGTGTGTGGCATTGAACATTAAAATTTTAAAAATGGGTATTCTGGTTAGCATATTCCTTCCATCCTCCCTACCCCAACACCTACCCTAGATGCTCTCTGTGCATGACTTGAGACACAGCCAGATATGCTTTCTCTGAAAGCACAGTGACCTGGCGTGAGGAGATCTGTGTGCATCCCAGAGACAGATGTCAGGAATTAGGGAGATTTCTCCATTTCAAAGCTGAGCTCTCAGTTTGGTGGCAGTGCTTCTGTTGACCACCAGGTGGCAATATTGGCCCCAATATTTCGGACTTGGAGGGCTGCTGTGGTTCGGACTCAGGTGGACAGCAGAGGGCAGCCTCTCACAGCTCTGGCTCTCGGCAAGCTCCTGCGGGGCGTCTGGAAGGAGGACGAGGAAACCTGGCTGGGATGGGGTCTTGCAGTGCAGTTCTAGGGAGAATAAGCAGCCTGCGAGTCCTGGGTCCAGGGCCTTGTCTCCATGAGGAGAAATTCTGTCCCCTCCCCTACTTTGAAATAATGATAATGAATAGGCCTTGTGCTTTCTGATAAATTAATGCTCTTTCAATCCTTGAAACATACACTTTTTCATGCTCTTTACCCATGGGTTGTGCAGGAAGGTAGGCAAGGCAGACAGTATTTTTATTCCTACTTTATAAACAAGGAAAACAAGGCTGAGAGGCTGAGCTGCCCAAGGTCATCCAAGGAGGATGCCTGGTTCATCTCTGGCTGAAGGGATGGGAAGGGGTTGCTATGTGACTTGGAGAACCTTCCTGGCCCTCATTTGGCCACCATGGGGAGGGGGAAGTCTGCATCAGTAGCTGCGCAGGAGGAAGTGGGAGGTATGTAAATAGAACCGCAGGAAATGAGAAAGTCAGCAGCTTTAGCCATGGTGAGATAAATCTCTGCCCTGGCCTCCCCAGCTAGTGCTGACGTTGCTGGCACGCTGACCTCAGTGTTTCCCAGTAACAGGGGTTTGGCTGGGGCAGGCAGGACTCTGGATGTCAGGGTAGGGTAGGGGGAGCTCTGGACAGGAAGGGGAGGTGGGGAGGGCAGTGCCAGTCAGTGGCTGGGGGATTCTTGCTCAGGAGAGGAAAGAAGCCCTCCCGGGACCATTTTTCCTTTGCCACTGCAGTTACTACCTGTTTGGATTAACTGAAATGATGCATGTTTGTTATCTTAGTGACTTTGTAACAGGCCTCCTTCCAGTGCCACCTCTTTGGTGAATTAAGACTTTCCCAGTAGGAAGGTAGCTGAGCATGGCTGTGAAGTGTTAAGAGAGAACTGGGCTCAAATCTGGCCTCTGTCACTAACCAACTCCGTGACTCTGGGCAAGTTACTTAATCTTCCTTGCAAAGTGGCAGTAGTAATACCTCCTTCATAGGGTTGTTTAATTTAAACTGTGAATAACATAATGTATGTCATGCAACTGGTCTTAGTAAATGTGAAGTCTCCTTCTTCTCTTCCTCTGACCTCTCATTGCAGTTTTATCTGTGTCTCCTTAACACTCACTACCTGCTGCCTCATGTGGTGCGTCAGTTTGACAAACATTTTTGAGCACGTAGGTACCAGGCACTGCACGGGGTCTGGGGATGTGTTGGGTTTAGCCCTTGCCAGTAGGGATCACAGCCCAGCAGGAAGGCCCACAGGCAGTGGTTCCAGCATGGCATGGGTGGTCTATGGAGCCAGGATGCGCACACATATGTGTGCCATGCGTATCCTTGGTTTCGTTCCCCTAGCAAACTATTTGCTCTTTGAGGGTAGAGTCAGTTACATCTTTTGGACCTCTTCAACTATGGTGACCATATTTCCTGAATTAAAACGAAGGACAGGGCCGGGTGCGGTGGCTCGCGCCTGTAATCCCAGCACTTTGGGAGGCTGAGGCGTTCGGATCACGAGGTCAGGAGATCAAGACCACCCTGGCCAACATGGTGAAACCTCGTCTCTACTTAAAAAAAAAAAAAATTAGCTGGGTGTGGCAGCACGTGCCTGTAATCCCAGCTACTCTGGAGGCTGAGGCAGGAGAATCTCTTGAACCTGGGAGGCGGAGGTTGCAGTGAGCCAAGATCACGTCACTGCACTCCAACCTGGCAACAGAGCTAGACTCCATCTCAAAAAAAAAAAAAAAAAAAGAAGGACAAGCAGGTTGACACATCTGAATATCCTTATGGAGACAATGGAAGAAAATATTTGAAGTCTATGCTGACTTAGAAAAATCAGGAAATCGGCCGGGCGCGGTGGCTCAAGCCTGTAATCCCAGCACTTTGGGAGGCCGAGACAGGCGGATCACGAGGTCAGGAGATTGAGATCATCCTGGCTAACATGGTGAAACCCCGTCTCTACTAAAAAATACAAAAAACTAGCCGGGCGAGGTGGCGGGCGCCTGTAGTCCCAGCTACTCGGGAGGCTGAGGCAGGAGAATGGCGTAAACCCGGGAGGCGGAGCTTGCAGTGAGCTGAGATCTGGCCACTGCACTCCAGCCTGGGCGGCAGAGCGAGACTCCGTCTCAAAAAAAAGAAAGAAAAATCAGGAAAAAAATTTACTATTTCTACAGCATATAGCAAAGTCTTTGACAGAATGGTCACAAAAAGATTTGTTGTGTGACCACATTAATTAATGAATGCATAAACAGCTACAATTTCAGTGACTTTCAAAATGTTCCCAAATTCCCTAAACTCAGAGCATGGGAAATTCCTAGCATTAAAGTGACTGACAGGGTTAAGACAGGAAATGGCCAGGTTAAAAGTAAATGTTTGTTGCCCAGGAGGGGACCCACATTTGCCCAATTTGACCAGGTTGAAAAGATCAGCAGGTGTCACAGAAAGAGAGGGTGCACCTGAAGGACAAGTGCCTCCATGGAGTGAGAAGGATGAGGGACAGGACTTGCTGGAATGGGGCAATAGGGAGGAGCCTGGGGCAGTCCAGGGAAAGGAAAGGTGTGTGTGCTGGAGAAGGGAGCCCCAAAGGGCGGATGTGAGGCTTGGACAAGACTGGCCTCTGCCTTTTGGGACAACCTAAAATTGGAAGATTGAGGAACTGTTTGAGATTAGGTCCAGCTCTCTCTCTTAAAATGCTAAGCAGGTAAGGTGACTTGCCCAAGGACACACAGCTGTTTAGTGGCCGGCCTCCCAGCTCGGCGTCCCTGTTGAATGGCGAGCTTTCAGCCCGTCTGGAAGAATGACAGTCACAAAGCAGGAGTGTTGGCATCAGGCCAGGACTGGGAGTGGCGGCATCTTGCCTGCCTTGTCCTCACAGTGTTCCAGATGGTGAAGGGTGATGTCTTAACACCACTGCCCCTCCACCACCCCCTTTCCCCCACCCTTGCCCTACATCTGCTAGCAGTGCTGGCTCTGGACACGCAGTCAGGAGGGCAGCCCATAAAGACAGGGACACAAAGCAAGGACTGGGGCTAATCCCATCAACTTCCTCTAGTAGTTAACCCAAAACTCCAGGAAGTACTTGTACATACCTTAACGACTTCTTCCTTTT